>NC_138111.1:54768053-55971386 GCF_964146895.1 Miniopterus schreibersii | reverse complement strand
GTACTCTGAATGAGTAGAAAATTATCTACCACCCTTGTAGTGACAGGAAGTTAAAACCTGCTTCTCTGAAGTTGTCACTACTCGGGTGAGCACTAGTGTGATCTTGGACAAAATCAATGGCCATGCTTATGTTTTAGTGCTAAGGAAGAAACTTTTCTTTTGTTTGATTTAAAAAAAAAAAAAAGGTTGTTTTAGCTTTTCATACACAATCTTGACTTTGATAAGTAGCTTGTAACCTCTTCCAAGTATGTGTGAAGTAACTGGATTTTCTCCAGTGCCCCATGCCTAAGAAGTGGAAGAGATTTTTAACTGGTGATATATTATTGATTGAAGGATCTACATTTGGGAGAGGGGGGTTGGGGGTGTGTGTGTGTGTGTAAAGAGCAGTTTGTTTCCTGACTCCCAGTAGGTACCTCACAGTGACATCACGGTAACAAAATCAGATAATTGTGGAACTCGAGGCTATCCCTTAGGTGTCTCTCAAATTAAATTGTTTTAGGTGTGAAGGCCTTCAAATTCCTAAGGAACGTAGTTCATTGTTGGCTCCCATGACACCAATTAGGGGATTAAATCAAGAATTGGCCAAGAATCTTAATGGGAGATTTAGTAACTCTTAGAGATCTAATAGAAAAAGTATATTAATATTCCAGCTCCCCAAAACTACTCTTAGAGAGTCCATCAGGGAAGGCTCGACTTTGCTAGGCTGGCTGGCAGTGGTTCGCTCATTCGCTCTCTCCTCGCTTCAGGCTGTGGAACCATAAGTAAGGTGTGTGTTGTTGTTGTTGTTGTTGTTTTTTAATCAATAATACTTATGTTTCAAGGCTTAGCTTCAGGAATCTCTCTCAGATACTTTCTGTGAAACCCACCCTGACCCTTTCATTTTTGTGTGTTACCACCATACTTTGCCATTGCTTCCAACACTGTTATAATAATTATTTACAGGTTTGCCTTTGGTTTTCCTTCGACCAGGGGCTCTCTGCTCGGCTCTGGCTGTTTTTGAATTTGCAGCACCTGGCACTTAACAGGTGGTCAGTAAGGAACTAATGGAGCATCTGCTATGTACCTGTCATTACATGAGGCACTCTGAGATCTTAAAATAAGTGAGTTTTTAGTGGATAACCCTTTCTCATTTTTAAAAGGGTAGGAGGGCTGCTTCAGTGAGTCAGTACATGGTGCTCTATGAATTGTTTTTCATTGGGCTGTACAGAAATGTACTTGGGTCTTAAAGAGCACAATTTTTCTGAAGCGCCCAGCACAGAAGAGTGAGGCTGGCTCTTCAACATATGGAGGAAAAGGAATTCTTACCCTCTTTGCAGAGGCAGCTTTGAAATAGGCTCCAGCAGCAGCAGGCTGACCCCATCTGAAATTGTCAACCCACCATCGTTGAGTTTCCATATGGAAATTTGTCTTTGCTTAACACAGCCTAGGAATTACTCAGGTGGATCTCTTTGCATGCAGGGAAACTTCAGAACTAGATGCCTTCATCTGAAAGGCAAGGAGCCAGGGGTGAATGCAGTGGAGGCCTTGTCCCAGAGTCCAGAGGAGGAGCTGTTTCACGTGCTTATTTATTTCTAGGCCCCTTCCTTTGAAGAAATAGGAAGAATTTGAAATGGAAAGGCCACAGGTATGCCCAGTAAATTTGTGGCCTATAGTTTGGTTCTCAAAGGAGACAGCATCTGTTCTTTTGGCTAATTTTTTATTTCATTTTAGTTCTCATATTGTATATCTACATTTTGCTTATTTCGTTACCTTACACCTGCTTTTTAAACACCAGATCAGTGGAAGAAAGGATATGAGGTTTGGCAAAGGAAGAGAGCAGATAAAATAACTTGTATTTGTAAAAAGGACTATACCTTGTTATGGGCTATGATATTTTCACATTTTACATGGTAAGGACACCAGAAGCACTGTGTTGCAGTGGGTCAGAGCAGGGACTTTAGGTAATTTCTGATCATACTTGTGCAGAATTTAGCCTGTTATATCCTATGTACTGTAGCCTTTTTATAAGTTACGAAAATTGAACCAATGTGATGCATTGTTTCCCTGAAAAATATTTCATGGCTTTTATTTGAATTCAATTATAACCACAAATGGATACTTTTATCAGTGTGACATTTCATGCTAATTTTTATACCTTTTGTTCCTAGAATACTTTTACTTTTTAAAAGAATGTTATTCAAAGCATCCCAAGAAAGAAAGCTCGGACAGATACTACCACCCATGCCTGATTAAGGAAACAGAGAAATTGCAACTAACCTGAAATAGAATAGTTACCCAGTTCCTGGTGACCCAGAACTCTTAGCCATAGTGTCTCACTTCTCTAGGTTTATTCTTTTCTCCTCTCTGAACTGCTTGTTTTGAGTCAAATAGGTTAGCTCTTCCCAGGGAAGGTCTCAGCTTAGAACTGGCACTAATTTGAAAAAGTTTTGGTTTAGTTTGGGGTGGGAACAGGGAATCACCTGTTTTCTCTCTTGTAAAAAATAAAATAAAATAATAAGCTATAAGAAAAAAGACAACTAGTCTGCTCTGGTTGTAAAGAGAGGCCAACAGCAGTAACAACATAAAAAGCAAATTAATTAGAGAAATACTTCTAGTGCTTAAAAGGCACCTTTCACAGTAGTTGCCTTGGGGCACAAGTACAAAGTTAAAAACTTTCATTAGAAACCTAAAAACATCAGCAACCCCCCCCCCCCCCCCCAAAAGACAGCCAGCAGCATTAGGTCATATTAGAACATTAAACTTATAAAGGAAACTACTTTAAGTAGTTCCTTCTGATTTGTCCATCCTCAGTAATTAAAGGGCTCCGTTGTGTTAGGAATAACATGGGGGGAATGAATTCACGCCCTGCCAGAGGAGGGCAGGCCAGGATCTCTTTAATTGAGAGCTATCAAATCCAAAGTGTCATAAGGTCCTGTCAGTCTCTCTCTTCATAGTTTCTCAAGTTCATTCCCACAGCTGCTGTTCTACTCCAAGCCCTCTAAGGAAGTCTAGTCTGAGTTCCTAGAGATGGAACTTTGAGGTGAAGCCAGCCCCCCTCCTGCCTCTCTCCTCTCTCTCTCTCCTCTCTTCCTCTCCTCCTTCCCTCCAGGTGCTTTCCCAGACATGGCCTCATTTCTAAATACAGCTAGACTGTGAAGCAAGTAGTATTCCCTTGTTACACATGAGGGGAGCTGAGAGGTTAGAGTGACTTGCCCCAGGTCATAGCTATTAAGTGGCGGATTTAATTCGAAACCAGGTCATCTTATTCCCAGCCCCGCGCCCTTTCCACCTTGCCCTAGCTGTGCCTGCCGTCCTCACTGCCGCGATCTTTTGCAGAGGAAGAGAGGATGTTCGAGGTCATCTTCCAACCTAGATTTTAGGGTTTTATAAGACCAGGATCAATAGTTGGAGCTGTCCCTTGACAGGGTACACTGGCCACTCTGCAGTTCACCAGCCATAATTCTGAGTTATGTTTCTGGCTTACTTTCAAGAGACACAGCAGTCACCCAGTATATGGTTATTGAGCACCTGTTCTGTGCTGGGCACTGGGGTACAGGGCTGAACAAGATAGCGCGGCGCTTTTCACAGAACTTACGTGCGCTCCTCTCTGCGCCTCTGCGTGAGAGCCAGCAGTGCTGATAGAGCTCCGCAGACATGGCAGAGACATCTCACAGCATGCTAATTCAGGGCACATACAGAGGGGAGTGTAGAGATGGAGGACAAAGTGCTGCTGGCTACAAATGGTGGGCTGGCTGCAAAGGACCTCATCCCCCATCGTGCTGGAACCACAGCTCCGCTCTGCTCTGGGGCAGGCCTAGGGGATCTCGTATTTGAAGGAGACTGTTTTTCTTGATCGGGCACAAAGGATGATTGTGTTTCCTCCTTTGGCAGTTGTAAATAGGGGATGAAGTTGGCAAAGGGTGGAACAGCACTTCTCTGCACCCCCACTCCCCCCCCAATCTTAAATACTTAAATATATTACTGGTTAGTAATCCATGAAACATACAATGATAGAAAAAATTCCTCTCTCTGTCAGATTTTCTTTGTTGCTTTTATATCCCAGTGATCATCTCATTTAGGATAAAAGTGAGTATGCAAACACAGCTTATACCATTAGGATAGTTAAGCTCTGTCTCGACAGAATGAAGGACTATGCAATTCGAAAGGACAGTAGCTCCACCCTCATTATAGAAGAAAATGAGTCCTAGGGAGAAGTTAGGTGACTCTGCCTGAGCCTCCTGAATCCCAGAGCAGATAGGAGAGGAGGAAATTACTGAGATTTTTTTTTTCTGTTCAGTATTATCATCCTTTTGGTCAACAGAAAAATGTGCTCATGTAAAGGTGATAGGTACATTGTCAGCTTTAGTTTTGAGTGACAAAGTTTGTTTTCACTTTTTTTTTAAACAAAGACTGTTATTTTTTTTTATTTATTTTTAAACTCTCCTAAATATTTATTCTTATCTTTTAAAAAATTTTATTTTATTGTTGACAGTTTTCACTTTTGGGGGCCTACTTTCAAAGATTTTTTAATTGGAGATGTGAGACTGCATTGGGTTTGCTAACCAAATGCCCTTGTAAACCAGAGACTCACTGTTTCCCTCTTCTCTCTAAAACTAACTAACTAACTAACTAACTAACTAACTGGGAAAAAATGGGCATAAGCAACATGTCAAGTTTATTGCTTTAAAAAGAAATAAAAAATCCTTGAAATTTTCTACCATGACTGATGAAACAAATCTTGAAGTCAACACATTAGACTTTTTTCATTTTTGTTCCAGCCAGTTTTCTCCTGGCAAATAGAAGAATTTAATAAGAAAGGAACCCAGGGTTCCAAAACAAATAGGGTCTAAGTCCAAGACATCTAAAGCTTGTGTGGAATCCCTCCGGCATTTATCCCACTGGGCCCTGGGGAAGGGAGGAGACAAAAGTCCATATCCCTATTCTAGTCAGCATTGGTTCAATTAAAGGTGAATCTGTCTGTCAAACTATTTATAGCATGTTTATAGCATAGTGGAAAAACAAAAGACTATAGGTTTTAAAGCCTGGCCTTTATGCACAGATAGTAAAGGCTGTTTTGTTTTAAAGGGTAGATTCCTTAACATACTCTACAGCAATTGACATAAGTTTAATCCATGACATTTTATCAAGTGATGATTTTTATCATATTTATTATTAACAACTTGTGTTTAATGTTGAGAAATCAATGAAATGTCAGCCGTTAGGATGAAGATGCCATTTGTATTTAGATGGGTATAGAGGGGCCTCAAGATAAGATATTGTCTTTGAATGTAAAACTTTTTTCATTTTAAAGGCTTGTAAGATTGGGTTTCATTGGCTTTTCCAAGGAATTTCAGCCAGGTAGGATATGACTAATAGAGTTTCCAGTATAATTTTATAAATTTTAATTTTTGGTGTATAATTGTATATTACCATTTACTCTAATACCTATTCCTCCATGAGTTTTGAATTAAGGTACCATTCTTTGTTTTAAGGATATGAATCCTATGCCATTTTTTCTTTTTGGTACTATCTCACAGGTGACTGCTATAACTAATGTTTGCATAGTAAAGAAGGAACATGTGGGTGAGGCCTGCTGAAGTCTATGAGGGACCTTTGCTAGATGACACATTTGACTCTGGGAAATAGTTATCAAAGTATAGTTTCTGTTTCAGGGACTGTGCATAAGTATTTCTCTGATTTGAGTTTAGCTTATTTAGAAAACAAATCCACCAACTTGCCTCTTCTCTAGATACACATGTAGGGATGATTGCACCAAATCAAAAGAATGTATCTCTCAAACACTAGTTCCCTTTCCCTGTTTTGGAAGCTTTATTTATCATAAGGCATTTTATCCAGATATGTCTTCCCAAATAGAAACATTAATGTTAGGACAGTCGCTTCCTAACTGTTTCTGGATCAAATAACTTTGGAATAATTGGAAGGGAAAATTTAAGTAGCATTCTCATATTTCATATTTAGGAAAATATGCCTTAATGAAATGTGTAGTTCGTTTTAGGGGGACAGTTTTGTTGCTAACCGAAATAACACCGTGACTGACAGTTTTACTGTATGCCACCCTCAACCCATTAAAGTAAAATATCTGTATTTTGGAGGATGACTTAACTTTGGTAGGGCAATAACCCTTATGTTTAAAGTATGGCAAATTCCTGGAAAAGGTTAGTAATGTATATCAAAATAATGCAAGTCAAATATGATTTTTTTTCCATAAAACCAATGTAAAAATTGGGAGCTTCATTCCTGACCCAAGGTCCTGGGCCAGTTTTGTTTTTTTAAAACAAATGAGCTAAGCACCATAGTTAATCAGCATGACTCATTTCAATACAGCAGCGTAATAGTGGCAAGCTTTATGAAACTGTTTAATATATGTTAACATAGTCTTATTTTTCTTAACTGAAGGTGATTTGTGCCTTATTTTTAATGCAACAGGTCAGAATTTGAAATTGTACCATATAGTTAATAAAATTCAGGATGGCTTCCAGGAAGGGAGACTTGATGGATATCTTTGTGAAAATTTGTTAAGACTTAGGGGCATGGGATGTGCCTTTTTAAGGTAAATTGTTGAGGGATATCTGTTTAGCTGATATCCCTCTTTTACATTATAAAAATTTACTGTAGAAAGCATAGCCATTAACAACCAAGTGCTTGGCATTTCTGCTGTGCTTAAATTTTTGCTTTCTAGACTGTGTTCCCATCAGCACAAAAGAACTTCACCTTGAGCCTTAAGGTTGTATAAATCATACTGACCTTTAAAATGCATGAATCAACTCTTAAGGCAATGGATTTTTCATTCTTTCTTTTCTCTTGCCATTGCTTTATAATGTCAAGTAGCTTCAAAGCGTTGACTTGTTGAGTGGTCAGTATAATAAGCTCATAGTCCTATGGTGAATTCATAGAATCAATTTCATCTAGTTCAGCCATGAGTCTTGGATATTGACTTATGACAATAAAGTCCTTCATTGGTTAGAACACCATTCTTTGCACCAATCAACCATTTAAAAATATGCAAAAAGTACTGATGAGATTTGGAATAGAAATATTTAGAACATATTCTTGTAAGTAAGTATGTTTATTTAAAGTGCTTTCCATGGATATTGCCTTCAGAAACAGTTTACAAGCCATGGATGACAATTGCTGTAACTAAATTATAGTCATAGGACATTTCATGGCTTTCTTTCTCCTCTTTGATCAAACTGTTTGTAGGGCACTATATTCTTGAGCTAACAGCTAGATCAGAGAAGGGGGCTGTGCACTGAATGAAATCAAATTAGGATGGGACAGAAGCTAAGATGTGTTCAAGTTGTCTACTGAATGAAGGCAGAGGCTTTTTGGGGTAGACTGAGGCTTGAAGTGTATGGGTGAGGGGATTCATGTACAGAGGCAGACTGACAAGATAAGATAGGTCCATTTATAAACAATACCCTGCAAGTAATTGAATTAGTGTAATGAAAATTAATTGTGGGTCAGCTAGTCATTGAAAATGAAAGTATTTGCAGCTACATTTGGACATTCATTTCTACCCCAACTTAATTTTCAGGGTGTACTAGTCTTCTAAATTTAGCTAGCATTTAGATGATAACAGATGCAAACTCCTCACAACTACTCTAAACCCCTTCCTCTGATATACTCAGCTCACTTACTTAAGTAGGTTACTATAAAAGTTTCTGTGTGGTTTTAAACTGAAGTTACTGGAGAATCTTTTGTTCCCAATCAACCCAATAATTAAAAGAGTTATAGAAATAATGTTGTGGTCCTCAGAAATGATATATCGCAATTTTAGAAGCCAAGAGACAGAAAAAGATATTCCCAGCCGACACTTGCAAATGAGAAGCAGCTGCAGCAAGGTCAGAGTCCCTGGGCGTCAAGGGGCTGGCTATTTTATCATCAGTTAAGGGAGTCCACTTTATTCCGTGTCTCTAGGCATTTGGCACTTCTTTTGGGCATTATCTCTAGCCTTCTAGGAACAGACATCCACCAAGAGTGTGGTATAATAAATTCTATTTGTGCAATGACTAGAAAGTACAGTAGTAATCTGCAAATTGCATAACCTGCCACTTGCACAATAATTATTTATGTATTGTGCTTCGTTGTTGTACATGGGCCAGGCTTTGAATCTGTTACTGTTAAATACCCTGCAACTACTTGGCTCTTTGAGTTTATTAATTAGCACAATTAGGATTTTTGTTGTCTTTTGCCTTTTTCTTTTTTTTTAATTTTTAGGATTCTCATTTTTGTAGCAGTGACATTATGGGATTACTCTGTTCTTGACATTACTTATGGTAAAAGTTTTCATATTATCTGGTGGGTTAAACTTGAATTTTAGACCCAGTCCTAGTCCTTACTAACCAATGAAAAGCAACTGTTGTTTAGCCTCTGATCCTTCGAAAATTTCTTCTATGGCCATGTTGGTGTTTTCCTGGGAGGGACTGCTTGAGCAGTACACAGACACGCCTCTGGCGTTATTATCACATTAAGAATCGAGCTTGCTTACTCTTGAAGATTTTGTTTTGTTGTTCTTTCTGTTTCTTTTTTTAAAAATTACAGTTGGTGAAACTGAATGTTGTGACAATTTTTGGATTATTAAAATAGTGTTAGAGAAGGAAATTTTAGGGGATGACTGTACACAATCCATTGGTCCTTTAAAAAATAATGATGTTTTAGAAAGTGATATTATTTGTGGGATAAAGGAAGGAACCCCAGTGGGTAGAGGCAAAAACAGCTGTGTAACTGAATCAGTGAGAAAAAGTGATTCACAGAAAGAGCATCTTTGCTTGGACAAGGGTGAGTGTCTGAGAGAATCTCCAGAGCAGTGGCTCTCTCCTTTGAGGAGGCATTAGAATCTTCTGGAAGTCTTGCGACCACACATCCTACTGGCCTACCCCAGAGTTTCTGATTCAAGTGGTTTGGGGTGGGGACTCAGAATTGTCATTTCTTATAAGTTTCCCAGGTGATGCTGATCTTGCTGATCTAGGGACCACTACTCTAATGTAATGAAACCAATGCGGTCTTAGCTGAGATTTTTCTTTTTAAGTATAGTATTAGTAACTGCAGAGAATGGAAAGAATTGAAGTTTGTTAGTGAGGGTGACTGACTGACTCTTGACTGACTAAAAGAGTACTGAGTTGTAATCAAATTGCTGAACTAATATGATCAAGGAAATGATGTGGTTTAGAACAATATATTTCTAAATTTGGTTTGCTTGGTATTTGGATTACAGCTTATAGCTTATAAAAGCTTTTTTTTTTTTTAAAAAAAGTAAAAATAAAAACAAGAACAGCTGTCTTAAAAACATTCATGTGCTTATGTGTATGGTTGGTTTAAACCATCCTGAAGTTTGTTCTATCCAGAATGATCAACTATTGCTACTAGAGACTTGGCACTTCATTTGTTTAATGCTGCAACCTGGGGATGGGGAATGAAGGTTTACCTGAAATTCTTAATTGGGATCTAAAGTGCTTGGATAGAAAATACCTGTGATTTTTTTTTTAAGTAAGTCCCTATTTTATTCATGCTTACATTCTTAGTCCTGGTGTATAATACATGTGCAGAGCTTGTGAAAGGAGTAAATAAATGACCAGTAACACACTTGTTGGAAATAATTAGGTAGTGGTGGCGAGTGGTGGGAACCATCCCAGAAAATTCACCCACCCCAAGAAATCAACTGGTGACTTGAAAAATGTGCATATTGGCTTATTAAAATAGGTTTTGTTATTTCAACAAATTTATGACAAATGAAAACTCTAATAGGATGAAATAATATTGGGGTTTTTAATAGCAGTACAAATCTCTAGAAACACATATATTGATAGCCACAACACATTATCTAAATGAAGCCAGGACTAAAGAATGGAGAGGGAACAAAAGCATTAAATTCATAAAATGTGAAGTTCAAGTAAACCATATTTATAAAATAATTAAACTTCTAAATTTATTGATTTTATCTTAATAGTTTAGCAGAATCATGTTATCCTAATCTTATTTTTTAGAGGTCCTCATTTTCCTTGCTACATTGTTGGTGGGGGCATAATATCCACATCCTAATAGAGTCCCATACCCATAAAATGGTGGGAACTGTTCTTAGGACAGAGACTATGTTTGAATATCTCTAACACCTAACTCTTGGTTAGTCAGAAATTTTGGCTAAATGGTACCTTCTCTTTGACCCCATTTAGGGGAGTATGTATAACTCTTGGCAAAATAGTCATGTGATACGATTAATGTTTGGTGGGAATTCAGCAGTTACAAAATGATTTTCTCATAACATACCTAATATATTACATTGGATCTGCACAGTGATGCTTTTAATTATTTTATGGATAGAAGAATCTGAGGTAGAAAGGAATTATGTAACTTGCCTAAAGTTTGTTACTCCAGCTAGGAGATTTCAGAGCTGGGCAGTGGATTTACTGGCTCTAAATCTGGTTTCTCTGTAAAATTCAACTATCAATGTATTGTGTTTTTTTATATAGGTAGGAAAAGTAGATAGTGGAAGGTACAACAGGTGGGAGACCTTTATTTCATTTCTCCTTGACTTTCCAACCATTTTCAATTTCAGAAACCTTACTCTTCCCTGAATTTCTCTTGAATTGGTTCAGCATCACATTACTGTTTTAAGCATTTTCCTTTTCTTTTTTAATCCTCACCTGAGGATGTTTTTTTCATTGCTCTTTAGTGAGAGTGGAAGGGGGGAGAGAGAGGGAGAGAGAAACATCAATGTCTCACCCATCACTTGGTTGCCCCTACACTGTCCCTGACCAGCACTGGCACGGAGCCCGCAACCGAGGGACATGCTGATGCTCGAACAACTGAGCCAGGCCGGCTAGGGCTAAGCATTTTTCTTTTATTGTACAAGTAATAATTTTTGTTTTGTAAAATAATAAGATACAAATAAGCAAAAAAGAAGAAAAGGCTTTCTATCCAAGCTTCCAACACAGAGAGCTGGGCATAGAAGCCATTAATAAATATCTATTGATTGAATGCCAGGAATTAGCTCCCTGACCTCTCAGTAAATTGCTTAAGTTGTCATATTCCATCTGTAAAAAGGGGTGGCTGGAAGGGCTCTTATGCTACTTATTTCCTTATGTTATGGATTTATGTGACATCAGCAATCTTTCAGGGACATGGTGAAAGGTGTTAAATAAATCATACCTTTGTTATCTATAGGGAAGAAATTATTTGAAATTTGCCAACTTTAAATATTTTACCGCTCTTTTCATAAGTAGGAAAGAAAATGATTTATTTGATATGTGTTTATTTGGGGGTGGGAGTGTATTTGAGAGCAAATGCATTTATTTATAAATAAATCATCATTATAAAATATTAAAAGCATCTTCCTGTGATATTTCAAGTTCTGTTGTATAGTGTCCACCCTCCATGACCTCAAATTACAGTCAGATGAATTTAGAGCGTATCTACCACAGCTTCTTCATGAAAATAGAGTAAGAAGGAAAGGGAATTAATAGAGTAGGAAAAACTTACTTGATTTCTTGGTAGTCTTTCTGGTTCATTGTGTTTACTCCATGGGTATGGTATGGGCATGTGTGTATTAATCATGTGCTTTAGTTAGTTCATTAGGTGATATCAGTGTCATTGTCCAAAAATGTAACTATTTGGAAGATAAACTAAACTGGATAGTGGGTTTTCAACATTGGATATAACAGCACACAAGGAGAATAATTTTTATAAAACACAAATCTGTCTGTTGCCCTATGATATCTATGATATATATATATATATATTTTTTATATATATGATATGTGTGTGTGTGTGTGTGTGTGTGTGTGTATATATATATATATATATATATAATTTTAAATCCTCACCCAAGGAAATGTTTTAGAGAGAGAAAACATCAATCAGCTGCTTCTCATATGGGGCACCCTGACTGAGTATTGAACCTGCAACCTTTTGGTTATGGGACTACGCTCCAAACAACTGAGCCACCAGGCCAGGGCATCCATTGATAAATTTAAATCAGGCTTCTTTCCAAATGGGATTACAGTGCCTCCATAATGTTTATTATCATGATAAACAGCTTTTCTTTTTCTTATTATTTTAACACTATTTTATACTTTTCAAATTTTCTTATAGCTGAGTTTGTATTTCCATTCTGTAGGCGGTATGTGTACATAGAAATATGTTCATCCACTTAGTTAAGCCCCCTGTTAGCTCTTAGCAAAATTTATGTTTATATTAATATTTGATACTTAATAACTCTAGGATTAATTTTTAAATATGGTATAAGAATAGGATTTTAATGTGTAATTTTGCACTTAAGGCCCCATAGTTTCGTGATAGGAGGGGTTCCGTGTAAATGTTATCCTGAGACTTAGCTTACCTTCATTCAGTTGCATAATTGATCTCGTGGGGCTGACGTAGTGAAAGTTATCATGGTCACACTTTAAGAGGAGAATTTTTCTTCTGATTTCCACGGAATGAGCGAACATTAGCTAGCTCTTCAGGTTAGGGTCTTAATTATTCTCTTGTTTGACCTTTGCCTGTAACATTTGGTTTGAGTTGTGTTCCTCTCTTTGACTTTAAGATTCAGCCACTGGCAGGAGCCTTATTTAATCTTCCTATTGAGCTGTTTCATCTTCTTGAATAGGGCATAAACCTATTCATCAGCCTCCCTCTCACATGGGCATGCTATTCTGGAATACTATTAAGATTGAGTGCACTGTGTCAGGGTGCTCTCTGTTTAAAAAGCAAGGTAATATGTTTCAGTGTGATTAAGAACAAGAGTGTTACAAGCGCAGTGTGTAGTAAAATCATAACACTCAGGGCTTTTTACATAATGTGCTCTGCCTAATGTGCAAACAGTTGACTTAATATTTTACGTTAGCTTTTTAAAAGCATGGTGTTTCTCATAAATGCTGCCAGTATGTTCTGATGTTTCATTCCTTAATACTTGAGTGGATATGCTACTATAACTAAATTATATCAAGTTCCTGAGGGATCAGATTTCGAGTTTGATTTATATATATAAAACAGGGTCTTACTCAGTAGATTGAATCTGACTTCATAATCAGAATGAAAATTTAAAAAAAAATCTAATTTATAGAATTTTTTTGTATGGGGCAGCCTCTATTAAAGACATTTAGTATTCATTTATTTACTGGTCTAATAAAATAAAATTCTCTAAGAAAAAGCCTTTATCAGGAAACATTTAAAAATTCAAGTGTGAGTCAGAATCTTTGTTCTGTTTCTGTTTTTCTTTTGTTTGTTTTGTCCCAATTTCCTGATTGTATTAGCAGATATGGTATTTAGCTGATAGATGTTTTATGCTTAAATGAAGATATAAAAAGCAAAATGCATTTGTCGTCAAGTAAGTAGCACATATGACTCGTCTTTGGAATAATAGAATTTTAGATCTAGAAGCAGCCTCTGAAATGGAAGCTGGCTCCTTATATGACAGAGGAGGTCTGGGGTGAGTGGTTAAAGGGAGTCTCTGAAGGTCAGATGTGAGTTTGTGAGAGAAATGGAGCCAGAACCATGTCTCTTGATTAATTTTTCTTTTGCTACACCACAGGACTCAAATTCAGATTACATTTCTATTTTCTGCTTGTTTGTTTTATTGCAGCATTTCAGTGTTACTGCTTAGTAATACATAACCTCAGAGGCTTTAATTTCCTTCATTTGCATAATGTATGCTAATTTGGGCTTTAGGAGTCTGAAGGTAGGCTGAGTGTCGACCAACTGCTAATACTGTTAGTGATGGGTTGAGCCAAAAGAATTCCACAATGAAGAATATTTCCTTTTTTCACATATCCTTGTCAAGAATCTTTAAGGCCAAGTGCTGTCCGAGTAGCTCAGTTAGAGTGTCATCCCCATATGCCCAGGTTGCAGATTTGATCCCTGGTCAGGGTATTTATGGGAAGCCACAGATGGGTGCATGGATAAGTGGAACAACAAATCGGGGCTTCTCTTTCTCTCTCTTTCCCTTCCCCTCTCTCTAAAATTCAGTAAATTAAAAATAATAATAATCTATATGGCCAAAAATAAAATCAGACCTAAGAATGTTTAATAAAACTGATTGTAAATATTTGGATTTAAATCTGGTTGTATTGTGATGTGTGTTTTTTGAAAGCTATTTGGGAAAGTTCAAGGTCAAGTCTGCGATGTTTATGGTTTGTATTTGACTACTGTTAGATAACTGGATGATTTCTAGTTTCTAGAAAGTGTTTTAAAGCCTTATAGGGATTATCTCATTTATGCCTTTAGCGTGGGTGATCTCGTAAAGCTTCAAGGAGCTGTATGATGTAGGTAATAGCATTAGCTCCATTTTGTAACAGAGAACAGAACATATATGTAGGTGTCCAAGGTGGGATCTGAACCATGGGGTTCTTCTCCAAAGCTCCGGCTCTCAACCACTGGCTCTTCTGCCCCGCGTTACACAGTCTCCTCTCTCACAAAACGCTGCCTGCTGCTAAATTAAAGTTGTCAGTGGTTCCTTGATTTAAGTTAGCAAAACCCTTTTACAATTCTTACAATACACTACAGCAGTATACTCGAGAATTCTCATGCTTATATTTGGGGTCCAGTAGTAATTTATGGTAACATCTTAATCTTTAGCCTCCTATTTCCTTCTCTTTTTATTCTGTCTCAACATTTTCTGCACTTTCCATCCCCCTTGGTTTATTTGGAGCAGTAGTTCAATGTGCCTTATGCATTATTTGGCTACCTTCATTTTTATTCTCAAAAGAGTGATTCTCAGTTATTCCCAAGTAAATCCAAAGCTACTAGTCATTGGCTCCTACATTCTTGACTAATATCTTATTTTATCTTCCTCTTAGAAAACTTATTTCCTTAGTATCATAAAGAAATACCTAATTCAGTTACCCATTAGTGGGATGTTTCTCATAACCCTGGCCTGTACTAGAATCTTCTCCTAAGCTCTTTTCTAGAATCATTACTACTCATTACAATTTTTTTTTCTTTCTCCTTTTGGCAGTGTCATACCTGCTTTTTTTAAACAAACTAAAATTAAACCTAATGACTATCTCTCTTTGCTTCTCCCTGGTTCTGTTCCCTAAGCTTCGCAGTTTGTGAGTTCCCACCTGTGACACTGACTGTTACAGATTTTGTGTTTGTTCTGATTTTGCTTTCATTTATATTTGTACTGCTCCCCCTTACTAAGTAATTCCTGGAATTCAGAGACCATGAGAAGCACCATAAAATTAGCACTGCATTTGGTAATCAGAAGATATTTTGTAAAAATTGACCTATAAAGAATAAAAACCGTTCTTTCTCTTGTTTCTATCTTTTTTTCTGTTTAGCTAAAAGACACACCAGAGCTGCAAATCTGAGAAATTGATGTAGCTCACTTTCATGAGCAGAATAAGGAGGAAACAGATCATTACTATATTTATTAGGAACAAGCAAAAAAATAATACTCTATAAAAGAGGATTTACTTTAATGATATAGGTAAATTTTTATAACATACTTGTGAATGGTGGTTTCAGATTTTATTTGAGCAGTGGCTTACTTTCTTCCGGAACATAATTCCAAGGGACCCTAATACTGTATCTAAAACTCAGAATTGGTCCTTAAATTATTTAAATTTCCACTGTTTGGGGTAAATACCCTATTGCTTTTGTAAAAGCAATACAAACTGCCATACATGGCTAACACACACTGCAAGGGCGTAGGGTTTCCTGAAACAGCTTGAAAACCCTTGCTTTGGAAGGGTGGCATGGAGGTAGGATTTTCCCTGGTTTATCTGAGAAGATCGAGAGATTGTCAGGCTAAACAGGAACCACATTCCTGTGTGCACTATGTGTAAACAGTTGCCATCATATTAGCGTCACCCTCATTCTGTCTTCGTTTGTAACATCTAATGGAGCTTAAATCAATTAGGAGATTTAGGATAGGCTATCTCTGTGCCAAGTGCTAAACAGAAAAATAAAGCAGAGTCCAAAAGATGCTGAAAAGAAAGCTTGTCCTTAATCCTTCCTCTAAACTTAGAACAGTTTGATTACTCCCTGGAAGCATTTGATTTTCCTGCTGAAAAGAGAATAAAGTAAAAATTGAGAAGAGAAAGAATGGACCCTTGACTTAGTTTTGGATCATTGTCTTTTGGTGTTTCTGTGCAAGTCAGGTGATGGTGATCTCTCAAGCTGTTGTGTGTTGTTGTTTTTTTAGAAAAAGGGGAAATGGGTTCTGATTTTGATTTCATATTTGATTATTTTATAATGCATTGCCACTTGTACCTTCCGGATGCAGGCTAACGCTCTCTTGTGTATGAAGCCGTTTCGTCGCCCTCTGCGTAAAGGGCAAGTATTAAAAATGGAATTGCATGCTATGGAGGACAGACGGGCGACACATTTAAAAGCGGACTTATTAAAAGAAAAACATTATTTCAGTTGAGAAATAGCCCTTTAATATGAACATGTGTTTGAGAAAATTGTAGTTTCTGTATTCTAATGTTTTGAATGTCATCACTCTTCTGCTCTTCCTGTCACTGAAACGTGATTTTTTTTCCCCTTGCAGCACCATTTCTCTCCCCTTGAAGTATATAGCTTTTCACTGGTGATCTTTCTTTTTGCTCAAATCGCACTTAAAGCCACTGCTTTTTTTGTGGTTGGTGCTTCTTAGTCCAGACTCCTCCTCCTATACGTATTGTGTACAGGAACTCTAAAATTTCAAAGGGCATAATTTTTTTTTAAAAAGTATGTTATTTAAAATTAGGTTGTATAATTCCCAAGAATTATATCTCCTTTTAAAAAGCACCTTTATAATGAATAATTATAATGAAGATTTTATAAGTAGATGTATTGCTTTCTTGGGAGTTTGTAGCAAAGGGAATTTAAGATTTGAGAGATGAGGTTGTGTGGCGTTGAAAGGGGAATTTCGGGCGGAGAGAAGCTGGCGGAGGGAACGTTTAGGAAGCAGGACGCAGCGCTCCCCTCGATTCGGGAGGAGAAACCGGGTGCAGCCCTGGCGGGAGCGTAAGGACAGGTTTTCTTTAGGTTGGCTGATTACACATCTTCCTCGGAAAGAAAATAAATAGCGCTTTTCCCCTGCCTGGCCTTTTTTTTCTCCCTCAGATCTCAGCTTAAATGTCACCTCCTCAGAGAGGGAATACTAATGTACAATAAAAAGGAGTTTCCCATTCTCCTCACGTCAGCCTGCTTTATTTTCACCGGCATTTATTATTCAATACTGTTTTATTTTCATTGTAGCACTAATTACTCAATGTGTCCTTTCTCGGTATTTCCTGACATGTGTTCTCTTTCTTCTCTCCTCCCCTTCCCTTTCTCCAACAGTGGGCGTAAGTTGAATAAGCGCAGGTACCATGTCAACTGTGTTTGTTGCTCTGTCTCTAGTCCCTAGAATAGAATCTGCACATAGACAGCAATATCTTTGGCTAGACTGTCACCTGCTTGAGAGCAGGACTCCATCTTACCTTTGTAGCCCTATGATTATATATTGCCTGTTGGGTTGAATGAATTAGGCTAATAGCTGAGAAAAAAATGAATTAATATTAATGAGAAAACAGGATAATTTTCTAAACAAAGATGACACTTTTCCCTTTCTAAATGAAAAGCAGCACCAGTCTTAGTGATAGTTGGGCCAAGTGTGAAACTTGGGATAAAACTGGGTAAAGCTTCAATGCCAGAGAGTTGTCCCAAGGATTGATTACTTCTCCTGCCTCCAGATGTCATGAGGGGATTGTTTTAGGAAGTGGGCTTTTTAATGTCTTTTATATGATAAATAATAAAAGCCATAATCTGCTTTTTTTTGCATTTTTCCTTTTTTCTCTTTTTTTTAAAGTTAAATGTATTAGAGTGACATTGGTTAATAAAATTATATCGTTTTCAATTATATAATATAATGCATCATCTGTATATTGTGTTGTGCATTCACCGCCCCAAGTCAAGTGGCTTTAAATTTTTTTTTTTTTAAATTTACTGATTAATTTTTGGAGAGAGAGAGAGAGGAAGGGGGAAGAGAAAGACAGAGACAGAGACAAAAATACCAGTTTGTTATTCCACTAATTCCTGCATTCGTTGGTTGATTCCTTTAGATGCCCTGACTGGGGATTGAACCTACAACCTTGGCTCACTGGGACAATGCTCTAATCAACTGAGCTACCCTTCCAGGGCTTGTCAAATGCCTTTTTGATGTAGTAGTAATCACTGGACATGAAGATGCTCCTCCCAAATACTGGGAGGTTCTACATTACTTCCCTAGAAGATCATTTTCCATGTAGCTGTTATTTTTCCAGATAGACTTTCTGAAATATGGTATTCTAAAAAATATTTTGCCCAAGGTTTAACTTTAAAAAAGAAATGATGGTCATTCTTAAGATAGAAATCTCAAGATTTTTCCATTTGAATAATTCTCAAGAAAAGAATCGACTCTGTCTCTAGGATGAACTTTCTATGAAGATATATATTTTTTTCTTTCCCATAAAATTAGCCTGGAAGTAAGTATATTTCCACTGGGCCGAGCATTTGAAGTAATGCTGTATATTGAGTTATGTTAAGGGAGCTTAGGGCAAGTTGGTGTAAGTACTATCAATTTTAGTGAAAGATGTAAGCTTGAGGATTTATATTTAATATTTCTAACAACTCGTAATGTTATATAGTTTTGGGCAATTTATGCATTTTGTTGGCTCATTTGTTATATGTTCCTTGAAGAAATGATTGTGGTGATGATCTTATTTTAATATCTCAGTTATATTCCCTCAAGATGAAATGTATTGATTTAACCTCAGCTAGATGGGCTTTGCTTCACTCTAATGATGGAACTCCTCAGGAAGGTGAAAATGTTCATGTAGTTTTTAAAAATGCTCCCAATTTTTCCCCTCTGGAGAGAGAGGCTAGGGATATTCTGAGTCTATCAGTTAAAGATTCCAAGTTACTAACAAATGAAGTAATTTTTATGTGTGGTCATTAAGATTTGTTCAGTATGGCTAATGTGGAATCTTGGGCTCTTACTCCTAACCTAGTTTTCTGATGTGTTTCGAAGTCAGCAATCCCTCTTTCATATGTGAAATCTACTTTTACCCACCTGGACCTTCTGAGTGTGTATAGTTTGACGCTCTCTCTGTAAGTATAAACTTCATCCTTACTGTTTTCTCTTCATTATTTTCTGTTTTCTGCTGATACTGACTGATCTATTATGCTGCTTTACTTTCCAGTGCCTTTGCTCAGCTGATTGACATCCAGGCCTTTCTTCTCAACTGACAGGCTTTCTCTCTCTCTCTTTGAACCTCATACTAAAGCTGTGATTCATTAATTCAACTCAGGTTCATAACGGGAGCTGGGTTCAGAGGTGGGAAGAGGCCTGAGACACAGCCTTGGCCCTTGGAAAGCACAGAATTGAATTGAAGGTGGGGCTTATCAGTAGCATATATACAGGGTGGGGCAAGAGTTGGTTTACAGTTGTGAGTATGCACAACACAGAGTTTATTCTTGTATCATTATTTATTAATTATTGTTTTCCATACAAACAACTGTAAACCTTCTTTTGCCCCACCCTCTCTTAGAATGAGCCACTACGATGCAGTGAGAGAAAAGATTCAACCTAGAAAAAGAAAACTACCGTTTTTTTATTTGAAGTTCCGGCCAAAGGCTCTCCATAGTCAAGGCTCTGTTTGAGTTGGTCCTTGCTGACCGACTGGCGGAATCCCGAGGAGGGAGAGAGGTGTTCTGTGTCTGCCCAGTTAGCCAACTGCACCTAGTTTGTTTTCTGTAAAACTTTGTGAAAGGTAACTGGAAAGTTATCTTGTGTAACCAGAATTCTTATTGTGTAGGAATCAGTTAGGGTTTTAGAATCGTATTTAAAAAATCAGCAAGGTAAAAACAACTGAACAATAGGACTCAAAAATTGCCTGATGTTACCTTTAGCTCTTTTTCAGGCAAATGAGAAAGTGACCCAAGGGGGGAAAACCTTTTTTTGTTTAGAAATGGGCTGAATAGCAGCAGCAATAGAATGTGTGTGTGTGCGCTCATAAAATCAAAACCCAAACCCCCAGCTGCTGACTTTTGCTCTTTTCATGCTGCTAGTGCAGAGGCTTGGCCATCCGTGTTTGGTGACAGTGGGTGCTCAGACTGCTAGGTGCTTGTCCTGGACTTGCAAAGCCTCACACAGAAGAGCTGGGGGGCAGAGACGTGGGCGATGCAGCACCCTGCTTCACTGTTCGGGGGCTCTGATGCCGTGACACTAAAGCAGGAAGGAAGGAGTCCAGAATGCTCAAGCTGGAAGGGACATTTGTCATAAAGCAGTGCTAATAACCAGTCTGTATATAAAGGGAGTTTGGTGTTTCCTTCCTGAAGGGCCCTGCACAGTAAATAAAGTAAAACCAATAATTATCAATGGCCAACTGGGCCATGTCCTGAACTAAAGTATTCAGGTGGACATAAATCATAGTGTCTAAGCAAGCACTGGAGAGAGGCCTGGAGAGGAATCCACCAGCTGTTTTCCTAAGGCTTAGTGGGGGAAAACAAAACCTGTTGCCTAATATTTTTTAAAGCTTAAATGAGGGTCTTACGGATCTAGAAGAGATTCATCTTTTTTCTTTTTTTAAGTGCTAAAAAGTGGGATCTCTTAATTAAATTCGTTTATTGTGTATGTCATTATTATATAAGCATAAATTCATTTATTCATCTAAGGGACACTTGTTTCTCTGTATCAAGCTCAGCTCTGTTTTGAAGCTCTTTTCTCCTAAAGGAAGAATATTAATCTCAGGGAGTAAGTACGGACTTGACCTATTCCAGGTTAGTTAAATCATGTCCCTTTCCCCCTCTTATGTGTTTTGATTTTGTGTACATTTTCTGCTCAGCTTAAAAATTAAATATGTTAATAGTCAGTGTATATATTTAGCATCATAGTACATGTTATGCATATGAGTCTCTATTGTGCCTATTATTTTTGAAAAGCTATTTTAGGGCAAAAAATTAATTACTAATTATTTGCAAACATTTCCATTCATTCATCTCAGGCGTGAAACTTGAGGTGTTGTGTGCTGGTAGAGCTGCATGGTACATGTGGTTTCTTGGACAGAGAGTTCAGGAAATGTCTCCTAGCTTAAAAATAATTGCTTTATGTCTAATGTACGATTCCTCCTGGCTAAAGTATTTCGTGGTTTTAACTCCTGTTTCTTTTTAAGAACTGGGTTAGAAACTCACATTAATGATTCCGTTTGTAAGATACTTGAATAAATAAGCAAGCAAACTGCTTCCCCTAATTTGACTTCCTTCGGGTCAAAACTATAAGTTTGTTTTTGTATTGCTACTGATTTTCTGGAATGTTTATTGTGTATAAAATATTGTTCGCTTCTAATTAAGAGCTCAGGGTGTTCAACAGACATTGTTCATTGTTATTTATGAAAGTATTCCATTTAAAAATAATTGAGGTATGTGTTGGTAAACAGTTTCTTACAAAACCAGACTTCTATGGAATATTAATACATAACATCATTTCCTTTAGAGGGTGGAAAAAGCTAAGACTTTCAACTATGAGACATGCTCACTAGCAGCTGTTTCCTATAATAGGAGCCATTTGCATGCAGAATAGAGAAAATGAATTATACAAAAGGGTGTATAGAGGAAGAGCTATAACTCCTCTGGCATGTACAGCAACCCACAGAATAAACTTCCTTCAAATGACATTGGCATGATTAATCCCAAACAACCTGGACACTGCAACTGCTGTTCTAAAAAGGAGCTCTGCAGCCCGGAAAGGTTGTGGGTGTAATGCCAGCCTTCTAGCTGGGGTGTGGTGGGGGTGCTCAGTGCATTTAGTAGAATTACCCCCACCCCTCTGTTCAGGGTATTTGAATATTTATGACAGGTTGGCAGGTGGTCAGTGGATGAAGGACTGAGTCATTCTTGAGTCCTTGTGCTTTTTCATATTTTCTTAGAGAAACTTGTGAGGTCAGGTGAAATCCCTCACTCCTGATTAACTTCTGATGTCAGTTTGGGGAAATGGTTCTAAGACGGACTGAAGGAGACGGTCAGATGTTAAAATCCCATCGTCAGCATACCTCTTTGTAACCGTATTTGTACTTGTGGAATGTGTGACCCATTTTCATGTGCATCGTCATAGTCGTCTGTAATAAAAATGCCCCACACTTTATTTCTCCACTATATAGCTTTCTTGCATTTTGACCGCCATGCTTAGAGATGCGTAGATGATGTTCTCTCATTCAAAGTGAAAAGAAGTGGAAGTTGTCTGGAGAAATCTTTGGTCCAGGGCTGTGGACCTGAGTCTTCTAATCCAAATCCAATGCTTTCTACTTGCTGCCTCCTTTCTATTTTTATCCAAAAAGTTACCTGACAGTTGGGTATTTTATAGGCTAGATGTCCTGCCTCACTTCATTCTTGTATTGAGAACTTCATATTCCAGGATCTGCGCTGTGTCTTTTGTGTGCATCATCCTGTTTAATCCTTACACTGTCCAGAAGAGGGTCTGGGCTTCCGAGAACCTGAGTAACGTTATAGAGGCCGGCCTGGCTAGTTCTGAGGTGCATCCTGGGCTGCCACCCAGGCTTGCCTGAGCCCTTGACACTCTTTATGTTCCTGAGGTCAGTGTTTCGGTCTTTGAGGAATGAAAGGAAATTATAGATGAGATTCCTGAAGATATAGTAATGAGGAACTGTATTGGGTGTCAAACCAGTGATTCAGACAGTTAATGCTTTGGGAGGGTAAAAGAAGAGGTGATAGTACTTTGTTGCCTGGAAATTTGGATTTGAACTTGCAGAGGATACCAAGAATAGCATGAAGGGGTGATGGAAGGCATACCAGGAGTACTGGGCACAGCTGGGAAACGCTGGGCGTATTTGAGGGGAATTGGTGCATTTGGATGAAGCACAGGAGGGGTTTGGTGGGTGTGTAAAGGAGGAAAGCTGGAAAGGTCGGCTGGTGCCCTGCTGCGGAGGGCTTGGACCACCAGGGCGTGTGTCCTTGATGTTCAGCATTACATTTTTACTTCTTTGCGATACTGCCAAATGCAGTCTAAACTAGAATAATTCCACTTGGATTGTGACTGATTTTGATTTAATGGAAATTTTAGTGGGATGAAATTATAGTTAGCTTCTTAAGGTGTCTCTCATTTCCCAAGAGCTTTCCTAAATAATCTTGACTAATAGTCTCCATAAGAAATACGAAAGCCTTATTGTTTCTTATATATTCTTATGATGGGAATAGATTTTCAGTGTTTTGTATGTATACCAATATTTCAATAAGCATTCTTTTTTGGGGAGAAATGAGGGATAGTGACTTAATGGGCACAAATACCATTGGAAGACTGTGGATTTGGGATTTTCTAAGAAAGGAGGGTGGTCCTGCCACTTTTAGGCGTAGAAGTCAGGATATCTCCGAAAAGTGAGGGGTTTAGAGGTAGAGTGGTTCACATCAAAGACTACGTATATATAGTACTTTCATTAGTAAACTTTCTGGCTTTGGGTCATAAGGAGCTGTCCTCCGTTTCCCTAAAGCTTTAGGGCAGGGTGCTAACAACTGAAGTCATTAGTGATCATGGTTAACTGTAATGACTTTCCCCATGAAGATTTGAATAAATAACTTACATATTTTCATTACATAGGAGAATTATTATAGATTCTGGAGAAGAAATAAAGGATACATCAGAGATGCAGATGGGGGCTTGGCAGAGGGCTGTGAAAAATGAGGATGATCTATGGCAGAATGGGTTTTTCTTCTTAAAGGAAAGAACACTGTCTATTATGCTCATCTCACCTATTTTCTCTTTTTAATGTTGCAGTGTGCAAAGACCCACCTTACAAGGTAGAAGAATCTGGGTATGCTGGTTTCATTTTGCCAATTGAGGTTTATTTTAAAAACAAGGTATGTAATCTTCACCATTAATCTTTCAGTAGAAGATCCTCCATTAACCAAATGATATTTAAAATAATTTCAATTCATAAGCACTTCTTTCACTAGATGATTTTAAAATAAAAGTTGAATTTGTCTTCTAGGAATTTTGGCTGTTGTTCCCCTTAATTATAGAGGAAGTGGCTAGAAAAAGATAATTTCTATTATACAAAGTCAGATGATATGAAATTATTAAACATTCTTTTTAAGTGAAGGATGATTACTGTTTGAAAAAGAAGATTAATATATATTTGTAAAATAACAAAGAGTAATTATGGTTTTTCAGTGAAACACACCTTTTCTCATTTTCATATTTCTAGAATTTTTAGATTTACAAAGAATAATCTCTCATCTTTAGCTGTTATACACACACATGACATGTAAATACAATTATATCAACTTGAGATATTATGGATTCTGCTGGATTTAAAAGTGTTCAGCAGTACAAATGTGGCAAAACATGCAGATTATAAAATACTGGACAAATGTCTCAACCTCTTCTTATTTATAAAATGGGGATAGGATAAGAGTATCTGCCTCCTAAGGTGGCTAGGTCCTGTAAATACTGGAGGTCCTTTAGATACTGTAAAGCTGAGTGTTTACAACAAAGCTTTATATATAAGTAAGCACCTATTAAATGCTATGTTATGTTTAATTACACTATTCCCTTCATTTATTCTAAAGTAATCATAGTTTCCAAAACTTGCCCAAAAGTGAGATAATTCCACCACCCCCCTTTTTAAAGGAACTGAGCTAATAGAATGTCATGTTAACCAAACCAGTGCTCCACTCCATAAAGTATGGTCCTTGTACCAGCAACACCAGCATCTCCTAAGAAGAGCAGGTTAGAAGTGAGATTCTCAGGCTCTATCCCAGATCTCCTGAATCAGAATCTCTGGGACCAGGGCCTAGCAGTCTGCATATTTACTGACCTTCTAGGTGATTCTCATGCACAATGAAATATGAGAACCACTGATAAGCTGCTCTCTAATGCCCAATACCTCTCATTGCAGCAGTGTCCCAGTGGCTTTTTCAATGTGTCCACGGCCCAGCAAAAATCTCTTTTGTGATTAAGTGATAATTTACTTCTAATTAAGCTATAATAAAACTATCCTGAAAAATAGGAATGTATGGATGACGGGGATAGGTTTTATTTTTCATATTTTTTGATATCATCTTCTCACGTTCTACATTCCTGGTGCACCACCTTCCTACAAACCTGCTAGCCATACCCCCATTAATTGTTTGTTTGTTTGTTTATTTTTAATCCTTACCTGAGGATATTTTTTCCATTGCTTTTCGGAGAGAGTGGAAGGGAGAGAGAGAGATAGAAAGAGAAACACCTATGTGAGAGAGACACATCGATTGGTTGCCTCCGGACTGAGGCCGGGGATGGAGCCTGCCCCGAGGTACGTGCCCTTGGCCAAAATCGAACCTGGGGCCCTTCAGTCCACAGGCTGATGCTCTAGCCACTGAGCCAGACAGGCTAGGGCTAATTGTTTTTTTATTAATTTATATTTTGGGAACATGTTTGGCAGTAACCTATTTTTGTGTAGTTAAATATTTGAATGCTTACTTTGTCCTTGGCAATCTCTGAGCCATTTACGTATGTTGCTTCATTTAGTAGGTTTACAAGGACTTTTGAGGCCTAAGTAATATTCCTAGTTTAAAGAAAGGAAATTGAGTCATTGAAAGATTGCATGGCTTGTCTAAGGCCATTTTTTGAGTATTTATTATTTTAGTCATCCTCAGAGTTTACTCAACTCTGTCTTAAAGAATGACCATCCATTACAACAACGATTGATGGAAAAATCAGCACTCACAATTTTCATAGGAGGTGAGAGAAAGCAGCAGAAAGACCTCCACGTGCTCTTGGAGGAGTCCTACTGCGTATCAAGGCTGCCATCCTGTCCTTGGTCCCATCTCTAGCATTGTGCTTTCCCTGCTTCCAGATAAGCTTGGCTTCAGTTCTGTTCATTTATTTGAGAGGTCAGAGTCGAGAGGGGTAATAGAGTGTCAGGGCTTCTTTTGAGTTCATGTATATTCATTCTGTCTAATTTTGTATTTGTGATCAACAACACATTGTATGAGAATCATGTGTGTTTCAGAAACTCTAAACCAACAGGCACACTAAAACATAACTCACCGTGCAGCACTTTTGGTGTGAAATACCCCATGCTTCTCTGTTTCTTCCTGAACTCAGAGAAAGTACCTGAGTGAATATCAAGGACTGAAGCAGAAGAAGCGGGATAATTTGATGTTGCCAAAAACAGATTTTCTCCTCTAGAAAATGTGTCAGCTTCATATATAATAAATACATGCTTTCTTGTTTGAACTTTGAGAAGGATCTTTTCTGAGGAACATAGATTGATATAATAATGATATCTGCTCTCTAAGAAATCATTTGGCTAGAACACAAGTTTATGGGGTTTTTTTCCTTACTCACAAAAGTCTTAAAAGAAAATTACACTTATGATTCATAGAAACATAGCACTTTCTAGAGTGCTTACCCTTAGTTTTATTGAAAATTGATTTTTGTTTTTGTTTTTGTTTTAAACTTACAGACTACGTAGTGATGCTATTACTTCATTCTTTTTCTTCTGGTAATTATGTATGTTCATCAGCATATTTTTATCTCTAAAAAAGTATGCAGATATATACTCCTTGTAAAAGTGTATGGAGTAAGACTTAGAAGTTTTGTTCTCTTGACTCTATTTAATCATGGTTAACTATTTGATGTAGCCTCTCCATTTCCCTCCCATGCATTTGCATAGATAAAATGTATGTCAAGGTAGATAGAGATTGGAGGCACATAATATATCATACTCTGACTTGCTTTCAATTAGCAATATGCCTTTTCAAGTCAGTATTTTAAAATATCTGGGTGGTATTCCATGGTAATGATATACTCACATGCAGATCATTTCTATTTTTTTGCAGTTATAAACAATGCTACCAGGAACATTATCTATCTGTCTATATTTGAATATTTATATGAAAGAGAATTACGGGGTCAGGTATCATGCATTTAGTGTGTTGATAGATATTGCCAAAATGTCTTTCCCAAAAGGCTTTATACTCCAAATTACAAGGCAGAAGAAAGCCCTTTTTGTTTTTAACAAATTCTAATTTGTATGGACTGTTTTACAATTTAGAGGGAAGCAAGTAAGTGAACAATAATCATAATTCACTGTGATAATTACATTAACAGAGCAATGCTATAAGAGAGATGTCTAATTCAGATTGAATTTGGAGAGTTCAGAAGACTTCAGAGGATTTCATGCTTTAGCTGGGTCTTGAACAATGAGTTTGTATTAAGTGGACAATGGAGGGAGGTATCTTGGGAGGGAAGACACTTTAGGAATGGGGAACACTATATGTGGAAGGCTAAAGGAATGAAGTAATATGCATTAATGGGGAGCTGCAAGTGCTGCAGACTTATAGAGGGATAGGGTGTAGTAAGAGAACAAGGAAATGCAGGAAAGGGACTAAAAACTATGATGGTTATTCCAAGGAAATGGGATTTTATCCTGTAGAAAATGGTAGGTCACTAAAGGCTTTTATATCAATGAAGAGATGTAATCTAATTTTTGTATCAGAAAGTTCACTCTCTTACCATTGGGGGAAGTAGAATGGGTAACTTCAGAAAAAGGGAGGTGACTAGATGAGGAATGGTGAAGGTCTCAACTAAGGCGCTGGTTATGGTAACTGGAGAAAAGGGGATAGATTTGAGAGTTCCCTGGAGGGATACTAAGTAGAACCTGTAGACAATTTGACTGTGATGAGTGAGGGAGAAGGAAGAATGGGGGGTGATTTTTGTGTATCTTAACCATGGCAAGCAATTAGGATTATTATTTGCCTAGGTGTAGAGTATAGGAGAAAGGACCGATGAAGATAACTTCAGTTTAAGATAGTGCTTGGATTTGATGTTGCTGCGGGTCAACCTAGCAGAGATGTGAGTAGACTGTGGACCACATGCTTATGGCAGTCAGGTGAGAGCTGGGCTAGAGATACAGATTGGGGGGGTCACTATCATGTAGGTAGAACCGACTCCCTGTGAATGGGCATCATCTCCCTGGGGGAACTTTGCCAAAAGTTAGAGAACATGAATGCGTCAATGAAGAAAGAAGGGCAACGTGAAGAAGGCTGAGAAGGAATGCTAGTAAGTGTGAGCTAGTAGTCAGGAGAGAATGGCATCCTGATGAAAGAGGGGAGCAGGTTTCAAGCAGATTGGTAGTAGAGGTGAAGCAGCAGTGAACAACTGAGTGGAGTCTATGATTTGGTGAAGTTTGGACGGGAACATTAAATTTGTAGTACACTCTGACAGTTTCAGGTGCTCAGACCTTTGAGTCAAAAGAACTGGGTTGAAATCATTTTGTTTCATTGCATGTTAGTAATATAACAAATTATTTTAAAGAGAAACATTGCTTTATTTGACTATGTAACATTTTAATGTATTAAAACCCCCCCACAAACACCTGATACATTGCTGGTGAGATTTTAAAATGGTGCAGCCACTCTAGAAAACAGTAAGGCAATTCCTGAAGACATTAAACATAGAGTTACCATATAATAGAGTGACCCAGAAATTCTACTTGTAGGTGTATACTCAAGAGAAATGAAAATACAGGTTCACATAAGAACTTGTACACAAATGTTCATTACAGCATTATTCATAGTAGTCAAAAAGTGGACGCAACCCACATGTCTAACCACCAATAAATGGATAAAAAAAAGGTATACCATTCAATGGAATATTACTTAGCCATAAAAGGAACTAAGTGCTGACACACTACAACATAGATGAACCCTGAACACATCATGCTAAGTGAAAGAGACCAGTACATATTGTGTGTATATTTTATGTATGTTCATGTATTTATATGAAATGTCCAGAATTGACAACTCCATAGAAACTAGTAGATTGGTGGTAGTGGGGGATGTCCGGTCTGGGGGAATGGGGAATGATGACTAATGTGTTATAGTTTTATTTCTGGAGTGATGAAAATGTTCTGAGATTAGATGGTTATGATGGTTTCATAACTCTGTGTATATACTTAAATCCACTAAATCGTATACTTTAGAAGGGTGAATTTTATGGTTTGTGTATTATTCTCAATAAAGCTAT
Organism: Miniopterus schreibersii; assembly: GCF_964146895.1. Taxonomy (NCBI): domain Eukaryota; kingdom Metazoa; phylum Chordata; class Mammalia; order Chiroptera; family Miniopteridae; genus Miniopterus; species Miniopterus schreibersii. The sequence goes on along the minus strand of NC_138111.1, from coordinate 55,942,423 downwards.
TATTTTAAAAATAGCTGCTATTAAAAAAACAAAATGGCAAAGCTAATGGCAAATGAAAAAAATTATAACATTTCACAGGGATGGTTAATATCTGTAATACACAAGCAGTTTTTATGTAAAGTAATAAAACACATTCCAAGTGCTTTAATTTCTTAATCTGCAAAACAACTCACTACTGACCCAAATGAAATAAATGGTAAAGTTCATATTAGTTATTATTATTATCCTCAGTCTTTATTTCCCCATGGATGCTTAAGAATCAGTGTGTAGAGAGGTTTAAGTGTTTATCTAACTAAAGTAGCGGCTCAAGAGTAGAACTTCCGTATCATGAAATTCTAATTATTGTGTTCTCTTGGGTAGAATGCTAATTTGTCCTTCTAGTTTAGGAAAGTGCCATTCTTTTATTCATTCAACAGAAATCTGTTGCATTTCTGCCTTGCGCTGGCACTAAACTAGTTGTTGAGGATACAATGATATTCAACCATTGTTCCTGCTTTGAAGAATCTTGTGATCTGGCAGGGGTAAAGAGAGAGAATACGAAGGCAGTTATTCTAAAAGGTGGCACGGATAAGAGGTGCACACAGAACAGAGGAGAGGCGGCGGTGAGCTGGGACTGGAGTTCAAGGCAGGCTTCCGCAAGTGAAGCCCGAGCGGAGAGGGATGAGCAGGAGTTACCCGGGCAGAGGCAGGGAGGTAGACCGTGAAGGCAGTAACCTATAGCGAGAGTGAAAACCAGAGTTAACAAAGCAGGTAAATACTGGGAACTACCAGTAACGCGTTGCCAGACCATCCGATGGGTGAAAGGAATGTGGTAAGATACGGAACCAAGAGCCAGATTATGAAAGCCCTTATGTGGCATTCAGGTGAGGTTATTACATTTTTATCCTAGTGACGACTGGAAGCTGTTGAAATTTTAACCAAGTAGTGAAAACGGATAGAATTTTGTTTCATATAGTAGATAATTTTCAGGCCTGAATGAAGGAGACACTGAAGATCATCTATCCTGAAGTGTGAAGGCCTGCTAGAGAAAGGAGTTTACAGTAGTTCAGGCAGTGAATAAAGGGATGACAGTGTCAACTGGTGGTCACTGGCACCAGTTCAGGGCCTGTAGGAATCCCCAATCTGGGGTGTGATGAAGAAGGAAACTTTATTCCGTGCCAAATAGCTCGATGGTGATACAGCCCAGCTGTGAAACCAGCATGGCTGTGAGGCAGCCCGGGCGAGGACCCTGTCCTCTTAGACAGCGCTGCTCCGCTCCCTGCTAGGCGGCTTTGCAGCTCTGCTCAGCTCTGCGCCCGTGAGGCGCCTGTGCTCAGCCCTGCAGGGAAATGCAGTCTGCAGGCCTCGGTCAGAACGGAGCTGCTCTGATTGGTTGGTGGAGTAGTTGCTGGGCTATAGTTGCGCAGCTCTGATTGGATGGGGAAAGCCTCAGTCCTATTGGTTGAAATGGGATGCCGGCACCTCCTTTATAAGGGCCGGCTCAGGTGAGAGAGACACAGGGCGGGCGGGCAGGCAGGTCATGCAGGCGTCTGCCTGAGGTGCAGTTCGTGGGAGAGGCCCCGTGTAGAAATGGCTGCTAGGCGGTTTTTTGTTTTTGGTGGTTTTTTTTCGAATTTAGCTACCTGAAGCCCTTCTTAGTGGGTATCTTCTTTCTCAGCTTCCACACAGTACGGGGTAGAGGGCTTGTTCAAGAAGCATTTAGGAGAGAGAAGAGGTGGGAATGGGGTACTGGGAGGGAGAGTGGGAATGGGCAGGGGAGCTTTCAGGGGTGTCTTCGTTTCTAGGTGGGTGGCTGTGTTGGTGCTCTCATACCACTTGAAAGCTTGCAGGAAAGATGAGTTTATTCTTTTCGGTTTTCCCCTAACATACGAAACTAATTTATCAGATATTTCCATTTTGCTTTGTAGATGATTCCATGGTCATTTTTCCTCTTTATTTCTTGGACATTATAGCTGTTAGATGTCTGAGTCTCTTCTGTTCCATCTGAGGAGTAAACCTTTGCTTTCTAAATTTCTATTTAGGCCTAACTCTTTCTTAATTTTTTTCAACCTGTAGGAAGAACCTAAGAAAGTCCGCTTTGATTATGACTTATTCCTGCATCTTGAAGGCCATCCACCAGTGAATCACCTTCGCTGTGAAAAGCTAACTTTCAACAACCCCACAGAGGAGTTTAGAAGAAAGTTGCTGAAGGCAGGAGGGGTGAGTGGTACTATCTTGTGAAAAGCCTTACCATACAAACTAGTTGCTAGCGTGTTAAGAAGTATGATCATGTTTTGAGAGAGGTAAAAGAGATAAAGTAACGTATGGCTTAGCTGTAGACTCGTGGTTTGAGATAAAGAGGTAAGCGAACAATAACATTTTAAGTAGATATGAGTCTGAATTTACACTGTTGGTTAGAATAGCCTTACAGTCTATGCAGTTCAAATTTATTTAAACAAAAAGCCCAAACTAGTATCCCCAATTAAGAAAAGAACAGTATCTGAACTTTGTTATATTGATTTATAGAAACTTTTGGGTTAAGTTGAAAAACACATTAAAAATTATATAAAAAGGAATTACTGTCCAGAAATTCATGATCAAAATTAATAGAAAAGGTGTACTTATTAATATTACATATTTGGGTTATTTAGAAAAACATTTTTGTTTGTTTAAATTCTATGTAGGTAAAAGATAGATTTTCCTTTTTAAAATAATAGTCACAAAGATGTAAAGTTTTGCCCATGTGATTTGTCTAGGATACGGAAAATTTTTTAAGTGATTTCTTACAAATATAAACATTATGAAATGTTTGCTTGCAGCTAAGTCAGTTGACAGACAGACTATTACTGGTCAAAATCTACTTTACAATGGGATCATCAGCCTCTACTTCAGATGAACTTCCTATGTCATCTTATGTTGGCAGTTCAGACCCTATAAAATGTTGAAATGTGTTCTTTACACTAGAATTTCTTTCACTTTGTTTTCCTGGAAGGTTTTTGATAGGTTTGCATCCACGAACTTACCATTATATGTAAGTATGTGTAGACCGTAACTCCCCCAGATGCCTCATTGCACTGATAAAATCTACCTGAGGGCTTTGTAGGAAAGAGTTGGGTTTTATGTAGCACAGAAGTTCCTTCCCTTTATGAGGTTATGGACAACCACTTTGAGAACTTCAGGAAAACTATGGACCGTCTCTTAACAAAATCGCCCATAAATTGGGTGAACATTTTGGGTTCTGTGGAACCCCTGAAGTCCGTTTTTTGGAGTTCTGTTTTGACAAGCTCCTATACTTTCAGTTGAACTACTAATATGCATTTGAGACATTGCAGGTACTTTCACCAGTTTATTCAGCACTGTACTATGTCAGTAGATTGTGGGTTAAATAGGTATTGGACCAGCTTTGGAAATGAATCACCATTTATAGTATTTTATGGGGAAATGTATTATCATGAAGAAATGGGCTTTTGTAATACAACTCATTTTACTTTTTAAATTAAATTGATTGGTGTGACATTGTTTAATAAGATCATATAGGTTTCAAGTGTACAATTCTATGAGAAATCATCTGTATATTGCACTGTGTACCCACCGCCCAAAGTCAGATGATCTTCTGCCACCATATATATTTGACCCCCTTTACTCTTTACTACACCTCGCCTCTCTGTACGTGCCTGATCTTGTGTGATCTCAGAAGCTAAGCAGGGTTGGCTCTGGTTAGTACTTGAGTAGGAGACAACTCATTTTAAAGTTAAGGACTTTATTTATTAAGGAAATGGTGCTTCTTCTTTTTTTTTAATTAAATAAAACAACTCTAATATATTCTTTTTATAGTTACCAAGAGCACAGTGTCGATGCTATTTATCTATGGCTATGCCCTTAAAAGTCTGCTAAAAGTCCATTAAAAATCCTAGTTCTCATTATTTGTCTTTTTATGAGGGTGGCATTTTACACTTCTGATTATTCCTCTTGGGTATACAGTTAGGTAGGCAATTGGAGCATGTGAATTATGGAGCTTAAACACATTAGGCTTCTGATAAGGGTCGTAGGAAAAAGTAAGTAAGACACAAGAACTTTTTAAAACAACCACTTAGTCCCAGGGTACTCAAGGATTGCTTGTGAGCTGGAGAAGAGGTTACAGGTCATTGATAGTGCAGTGAAGTGTAGCACTGCCTCCTGATAAGGTCTTGAGTAGATTTCTGTCTTTTACTATACTCAGCCTTTATCTCAGAATTATCTTCCTTGACTTCCAACTTTCCTTTTTTGTGTTTCTTTAAGTGCTGTTTGAGGCCTGCAGAGTTTTTTCCCATTAGACTTAGATTATGCCTTGACAACTCTAACATAATAAGCTGAAATGTGAAATGTTCAAGCACACTAGTTATTTGACTTAAATTCTTAAATTCTAGTGAATTTGGGGGTAAAATTAAAATTTAAAAATTCATTTGAAATAAAAGTAATCCCATAGATTCTTTTTATTTCATATGGGAAGATTGGTCTTTTATGGAAATGTGAGAATGTATAGACTACTAAATATTTTTTGTCTTACCTAGATTTTTGGCTACCTTGAATTATTTTTGCCTGATATTTAAACATTTATCATTATCTTAGTATTAATAAAGCCTATCATTGTGTCACTGACTTATGAGCCATTTTGATTTTATTAGAAATGTTTTCAACTTTATTGAGATATAATTGACATATAACATTGTGTAAGTTTAAGGGGTACAATGTGTTAATTTTATATGTATTACAAAATAGTTACCACCACAGCATTAGCTAGCACTACTTCATCATGTCACATAATTACCATTTCTATTTTTGTGGTGAGAATATTTAAGATATACTCTCTTAGCAAAGTTCAAGTATATAGTTCAGTGGTATAAATTATAATCACCATGCAGTACATTAGATCCCCAGCACTTAATCATCTTATAACTGGATGTTTGTACTCTTTGAACAACCCCCCTCCTTCCCCCACTTTTCCTCTTTCCCCTGGTAAATGGTAGTTACTCTCTGTTTCTATGAGTTCAGCTTTTTTAGATCCCAAATAGAAGTGATGTCATACAGTGTTTGACTTCCCTGTTTGACTTTCATTTAGCATAAAGCTCTCAGGGTCCCTCCTTGTTGTCAAAAACAGCAGGATGTCCTTTTTCTCATGGCTGAATAATATTTAATTATTTATTTGCATGCATACACACACACACACCCATCTTTATCTATTCATCTGTTGATGGACATTTCGGTTGTTTCCATATCTTGGGTAAATAATACTGCAGTGAACACAGGAGGCAGATATCTCTTTAATGTCCTGTTTTTATTTCCCTTGGATATATACCCAGAAATGGGATTGCTGGATCATATCGTAGCTCTATTTTTAATTTTTTGAGGAACCTCTGTATTGTTTTCCATAGCAGCCGCACCAATATACATTCCAGCCATCAGTGCACAAGGGTTCCCTCTTCTCCACATCCTCAAGAACACTTACTCTTCTTGTCTTTTTAGTAATAGCCATTCTAACAGGTGTGAGGTGATAGCTTACCGTGGTTTTGATTTTCCTTGCTCTGACGATTAGTGATGGTGAGCACCTTTTTTATGTACTGTAGGCCATCTGTATGTCTTCTTTCAAAAAATGTTTATTCAGTTCCTCTGTACATTTTTTAATCAGATGGGTGTTTTTGTTTTGTTTTATTTTGTTTGCTATTGAGTTACATGAATTCTTTATATATTTTGGATATTAACACCTTGCATGGTCTGCAAATATTTTCTCTCATTTCATAGTTTGTCTTTTCATTTTGTTGATGATTCCCTTTGCTGTGCAAAGCTTTTTAGTTTGATGTAGTTCTACTTGTTTATTTTTCCTTTTCTGCCTTTGTTTTTGGTGCCTATTAAAAATATTGCTCGTGGCTATGTCTCTTCAGGTAAACCTTTTTTCCCCACTGGGTTTTGGGGTAAGAAAGTGTATTACTTATACTTAACCATTGCATCTATGATATAGACATACATATTCTACCTTTAAAGGGAAAATTAATCCTTTCTTCATATGTACTCTGTGCAATTATCATGTACAGCTTGAGGCATGAGTAGAGTAAACTTACTGTTTTGGCTATGGTTTTTTATTTTGCACTTCTTTCTTTTAAACCAAAAGTACATAGCACTTTTAAAAGCTGAACTTGGCTTTTCAAGAGATCAGAAAGGTTGTTTATAGAGCTGGCATCATCTTATAAAAATGCTTTCAGCTCTTAGAAAAAAACAGTTCCAAGGAACTTTTTGCCAGCAGAATCTTAAAAAATTGCAGATTTTTTTCTACTTCATAATCTATAAACCTGTAGCTAAATGACAGCTTTTTTGGGGGGGGGGGTGTCAGTAACATTCCCTTCTTTTCACTGAATTTTAAAAAAATGTTGTAACTTTTTCTAAAGAGTCTCAGAGAAACCTTGGTTTAGTTCCTTTTGGAAGAAATGTTCTTCTGCTGAACAACTCCCTAATATTACGGACGTCCTTTGCTTTAAAAGAAAAAAAAAACTTTTGTGGGAAAGACACATTTAGATTTAAGCACTATTTTCTGAGAAGATTGAAATGCAGAATGATTTCATTTACAAAACTCGGAAGGTAGCTTCCTCTAAATGAGAGACCTTATTGGAGCTTGCCAGGGAAGTTGTGGATTTGGTTGAAGACCTCGCTCCTGTCAAGACTTAAGTAAGAAAAAGACAGAATGTAGGGGTCAGGAAATAAAAAAGAGCAACCCGAGAGCTTCTGGAAGGAGACTGCCTTTATTTTGAGATCTTAATTTTTTGGTTGGTAGGAGGGGTAGAGTAGAAGACAGTGAGCAATACATTTTTGAGGGTAAGTCTTGATATAATCTATTCTAGAATTTTAAGCGAAAGGATCAAGTGTACCCCCCAGAGAAGCACTTCTCAATTCCGCTGAGAGATTTCTCTTTGCTGTTTGTTTGTTTATTTAAAACATGAACTGAGAATCCTCTTTGACTGATTTTCAGATATACTCTTCAGAATATCAGGATTTTAAAAAAAGGCTTTATGAGCACAATGGATTATTTTTCTATTTACTTGGTCATCTTCTTAGTAGCTGAAATTCAGACCTACTGAAAAACAGCAGAAGGGTTTGACAATTATTACATTTGCTTAAAAGAGAAGGAGTTTTTTGAGGGGTGTTGACAAAGTGAAGATATAGATAGCCGTATGTCATGTAACTAAAACTTGCCATTCTACTGACTCACCTCTCTAGGTTTCCTGTTCGGAGGGAAGGTGATCCAATTGGAAAAGTTTTGAAATGAGGCAGATTTGAGTAAAAACTTCATTTTTATCTATTTCTAGCTGAAGAAAATTATTACATCTTTTTGAATCTCAGTTTATCATCTGGGAAATGGATGAGACAGTGTTTTCTTCACTGGGAATGTGTAACCGTATTGTGTGACACATAGCAGATACCCCACCCCTTGGTTCCTTTTCCTGTGAATGCTGGTTTAGAAAATCACCAGACCTTTAACCATTTTCCTATCAAAAATTTTAAGGTACAGTGGTAAAGGTTTGTTCTTTAGTGTAAGCTACTCTAGATGTATTCACAGGAAAATGTGGCTACCACCAGTTAGTGTCACCACACATTGATGGATCTGTGTTAAGTTTAAAGATTAGCCAATGGTGCCCTGGCCGGGTAGTTTAGTTGGTTAGAACGTCACCCTGATATGTCAGGGTTGGGTCAAGGCACATACAAGAATCAACCAATGAATGCATAAATAAGTGGAGCAGCAAATCGATGTCTCACTTTCTCTCTCTCCTTTCCTTTTTCTCTCTTAAAACAAAACAAAACAAAACAAAACAAAACAAAAAATACATTAGCTTATGGTGTCTTTCTTTTAGTTTAATTCTGGCTGTTTATATTTTGCTTGTATAAAGCGAAACAAAGTTCTGTTTGGAATATCATTTTTTAAGACATAAGTTTTCACTAGAAAAATTATAAGTTCTTACCATTGTTATTAGTTCTAAATTTCTAACAGATTAAAGGCCTCTTAAAGCTATGGGAAGATTACCTGGGTAGTATGTTCAGCAAGGTAGTTTCATCCTCATGTTTCTATGAGAAAAGCACAAAGGGGCAAGCACCTTGGGAGAATTGAATTTATTTTACAACTGCTCCCCTTTTTTGGCCTGGAAATCAAGTGATCTGCTTTGGTTCTGTTCTTTATGGAATAGTGGTAGGGTGTTGGTGGCTCCCCCCCACCCCCTCTTTTCTTTATTTTTTTTTTTCAATTAAACAGGGCAAAGTCTAAACATGTTGTTCAGTCTATTTCTGAATCACTGGCAAGCAGTTAATTTTGAGGACTGAAAATTAAAACTAACCACAGCAGTTGTTACAACTAGGGTTTCTATAGGCAGAAATCCAATTCTGTTCAGACACCACCTGTTTCAGTAGGACATCTCAGACGCCCATTTGGCAAGACTTGCTGGAGGAGACATGGGGAACATGCTTGTAGTTTGTATTAAGTCTGAAGCATAATGCAGTCCTGTTTTTCAGAGTGACAGTTGCATTTATATGTGGTATGTTTTTGCAAGGAATAAATTGGAATCTTTCTCTAACTCTGCTTATTGTAAAGAGGAATTCAAGTCCACAGTGGACCCCCAACAGGGGTTTTAGTTATTAAAGGGCCAAAGGCGTCTTATGATAAGGAGCTTTCACTAATGCTGCTGGGTCAAGCCATCTGCACATAGCATTTTATCGCAGGGTTCTGGAATGAATCTTGTGTAGGGTGGTTTACTATTTCCTTTTATAGGAGAGTTTGGAACCCTTCTAATTTATAAACAGTACAGATCGCATTTTCTCCCCTTAAAACTAAAATATTTTTTTTTGAATAGGTAAATACACACACAATACAAAATGACCTACAATGAGTTGAGTCTCCCTTCAGGCCACCAATGAAGCTGTATTGAATAACCTTTTACGTAGTTCTTTGTGTACATGGATGAGTGTATCTGGAAGATAAATCCCTAGGAGTAAAATCGTGACTCCAAGGCAAAGTGGAATTTAAATTTTGATAGACATTTACAAATTGCTTGCCAAAGAAGTTATACTACTGTGCTTTTTCATCAACAATGTGAGAGTAGCTACTTCCCCACATGGTGATTTATGAAAAAATTTCTCCCAATCTGATGAGTGAAAATATCTTATTTTTAATTCACATTTCTTTTATGGGTTATGATGAGCATCTTTTCAAATGTTTAAAAGCCATTTTCATTTCCTTTCAAAGACCAGGTTTTAATTTATTTTTAAGTTGGAAATATTCTAAGTGTTTCAGTTTCAACTTAAATTTATGGGTAGTCTTCCCACATACTTACATTTGGAGAGGTTACCAAAAGATACGGAAGCCTCTTGAACCAAGGTCTGTGTTTTCAGGCTTTCTTCAATGTGTAACAAATTATTTTCTCAGGAACTGATTTGTCAAGACTTTGGCTTCTAAAAATATAAGTGGCTTTTGTGGCAAACTCATCTTAACAGGCTGCTTATTTTTAAAATGACTCAAAAAATAATGAAAGATTATTGTAGTGGCTGTTACTGCACAGCTTCATTGAATTTTTGGTTACTTGTTTTGGGACAAGTATGCTTTTTTGTTATTTTCTGATATCTATCATCCTGTAATCTTCTGCCTCAAAAAATAAAAGGATACTCCTCTTTTTCACTGGCACTAATAAAAGGTGATTTATTTGAATAACTGTGAGATCAAGCAGGCTGCCTCATTTTTTTGGTGATTTCTCAGAGTTGAGGTTAATTTTCTGTCATATTTGGTATTTTCTCCCTTCTGTATCTTTGGTTCTCTCCCAAAATTAAATCATGAAAGTAGAACATACATATGAACAATAAATAGGATATCCAAGGTGTGAGCCTTAGCTCCAGATATGACATCGATCTCATACACGTTTAGGGAAAGCATGGTTATGATAGTAGAAAGTTATTTACATTACTCAGCATATTTGGTCATTTTATGGTTTACTGTCCTCTGAAAGTGAGCCACATGGCTGATTGCAAGATAGTTACAAACTTTTGAAAATCTGCACCAAAAACTATGTATGTTATGAAGCAGCCTTCCTGCCTTCTCAGTTACCTCTTTACCTTTTCAGCAAGAAGGGGAAAAATAGGGCACTCTCTTCACTCAGTGCAAAACTCAAATACCCTTACAGCATAAATTGAGCAAAGACTAAATGAAAAAGAAATGAAACAGGTCAGTGTTCCTAGAATGGATACTAGGAAAAGCTCCGTTGCCTGTGTAAACTGTCAGTAGTGGATGGTGTGCTGTGTTTCTTGTGACACATCTCCCTAGAGGAGCAGTTTAGCTGCCAGTATGTAGGGGATTAACTTAGCCTTGAAGGGAAAGGCTGTGATGTCTGAAAGAAAACCATCACTTAACCCTGCCTCCTAGCTCCTGCCCCCAGTGCACAAAAAGCTGAGAAAGTAAGACATGATTAGAAAAGAAAACAAATTTAAAAATGTGAATCTTGGAGAATTTCAAATAAAAAATGAGTAATTCTCTTTTTAAAAAAAAAAAAATTTTATTGATTTTAGAGAGGAAGGCAGAGGAAGAGAGAGAAACATTAATGCATCAATATCAATTGGCTGCCTCCTGCACGCCCTCCCCACCCCACCCCCATTGGGGCAACCCAGGCTTGTGCACCCGGGACCTTCTGGAGCTTAGGTTGACTGACGCTCAACCACGGAGACACACCAGCCAGGCAATTCTTTCTCTTTTTAAATACAAAAATATTGCAAATGAAAACTGTTGGTTTGGTTTCTTTCTCCCTATGGGCTCAGGTAGTTCATTATGCACTTGTTTCAAAGTTGCACACAAAGTTTACTTAATCTGAGTCTGTTCCCTTACTCCTAGAATGGTAAAGGAGCTGCATATGAGAGCAGCTGCCTATTTTGACTGTCTCCATTGGATATTTTTTGGATTCATAATCTATAACATTAAGTAAAAACAATTTGGGGGTGGTGGGTAGAAAAGGGGAAGGGAAGCTATGATTTGCATTTTATTTTCTGAATTTTTCTTGTCCCACAAATTATAAGAAAACCCTACAGTGATAAGGATCTGAAGGTTGCAGTTTAAAAATAAATGTCTGAGACTCTTGAAATAGATATTTGTGTTTACTTTTTGAGGAGAGAGAATAAATGGTAGGTGGTTTAATATAATGATCCCCACAAGGGACACAGCTATGGTGTGATAGAAAGGTTTGATTGGAAATCTGAAGGCACATATTCAATTCTTGGATCTGCTGCTAATTTACCTTGGGATTTAGGTTGGCGTAAATCTAAAATAGCTTAATATTCCCTTCCTCCCACTTGAGATTATTAAATAAAATGTGGGTACATAGTTAAGCAGTCAGCAAATAATTGTTTTATTTATTGAAATGACCTTTTTTTCTACAGGTTTTTATGATGTCTTGGTTTAAGCCATTTTTTTGGTTACCTAGAAAGGTAAAAATAAAAGATTCTAGTCCAAGTCTTTGACATGATAATGGTGCTGTACTAGAAAGAAGGTATTTTACTCTCAAGAAGGAATTGTTTTACTTAACTTTGAAATAAATATATGCTAACTTTAGAAACACAGATTTTTTATATAAGTAGAAAGAAGAAAGTAAATTGTTATAATCCCTGCAGTGACTATAACCACTGTATTTTACATTGTATTTTTTATATAGATAAGATCGCATCAAATGTTTATATTTTTACTTAATATATTAAATATAAGTTGCATGGGTTTTAAACTCTGTGATTAATTTTTGTTCTTAAAACACATCCTCATGCTTAAGAGTATTGACGTAAATATTTTGGTGGTTGGGAAGTTATCAGTAAAGTGTTCTTTTCCTTTTTTTCGTTTTTTCTTTTCTTTCTTTCTCTTTTGTTTTTTTGTTGTTGTTGGTGGTGGTGGTTGTGTTATTGTTTTCACCTTATGGTTCTCAGCTTCTCAAAATTAAAGTTACTGGCTTAAGGCCTAAAGACTGTCAATGGCATTATGAACAAGAGAGCTGTTTTTTCAGAAATTTGAGATTATTTCTTAATGGTTTTGAAAATATAGAAGTATGATGGGCTAGTCTTTTTGTGTGTGTGTGTACGACTATATGGGCCATATTAGATCTGTTATTTGGAAAAATTTATATTTTAATGTAGGTCTTTGTAGCTGTAGATTTTGTAACTTTTATAGATTTCATAAACGTCGTTCTCACCTTTCCTCCCCTTATAGTGTAGATTGAGGGTCTGTGGGTAGTGTGAAAAATGGTTAAATATAAAAAGGCTTCATTAATGGAAACATTGAGTAAAATAAGGATGCCCTATCCTTAAAACAAACTAGTTCACTCAACCACAATTAGAGTAAAAATGGAGGTATAATAAAAACCTAGTTAATCATGAGTGTCAGTCTTAACAGGAACTCTTAGTGACTCAAGAATGGATTTGAGTGGGTTATACTGGCAGAAGTCTGCACATATGGTGTCTGATGTGTCTTTGGGCAAATTAGAAATAAGTGCCTTCACTTCTCGCCTCATGACGCCCCAGTCCAAGGAACAGAGTGTGGCTGGTGTAGCGCGGCTGGATTTCCACTTGTCATTCCATTGACAAGCATCCTTGTGCAGGGTACAGTCTGGACAACCATGTACAGTAGTGGCTCTGTTTATAGGTTTAGACAAAAAGGAGACTTTGATGTAGAACACAGCTGTCTTGTCTGAGATAGTCTGGACAGTAGTGACCTGGGGAAGTAACAAATAAAAAGTTCCTGAAAGTTTGTTCTCAGAGTATGTCAGTTTGGAATAGCCATGTCCTTTCGAAGGGTTAGGCCAGCCTCTTGTCCTGCCACTCTGCTTTGTGGGTTTTCGCTTATGACACTATTCTCCAACATCCATAGATGTCTCTAAAGGTCTGGCTTAAGCACAGGGAGCAAGAGGACTTTTAATAAGACTACTGTGCTTCAAACGTCAGTACTATGAGACCAGGCTAACCCTTTGAAAGGGCATGGTCACAAAAACTGGGAGACCAGTTGAGTAATGTAGCCCTCGATATTGGGAATCACACAATGGATAGCAATTTACTATTTTTTTAAGTAAAGATTAACTAAGTGGAATTTTCCTTTCTGATAATTTTGAGCTCTGAGTGCTCGGGTGAAGAGAGCATCAGTTAACTCCAGGTCAGGGATATTCTAGATCTTGACAGTCCCCATTAATAAGACTGCCTTCCACTCTGTTCCAGTCTGAAGACTCACTTTATTCTGCTCTGACTCTTCATAGAGCCCCAGAGTTAGGGCTGGAACTTGGTCTCGTTGAGTCTTACTTCTTTAGTATCTCTTCTATATATATTTTTTTCTTCCTAGATCTGTTCCTACTCTTTTTTCTTTCCTTTTATTATTTTTTATTTATTTAAAATTTTTTTTCCAGTTATCATTTTCATTCACTATTATTTTTATTAGTTTCAGGTGTTCAGCATAGTGGTCAGACAGCCATTCGTTTCTTTGACCATCACGCCCTTTCCCAGCTGGGGTCAGGTTCCTGGTGCTCTCTCCCTTGTCATCCATCCACTCTGTGTCCTGGGATCGCCTTTTCTGATCCGTCCTTTCTTTTTTACTCTTCTCCTCAAGTGATTTTTGTGGTTTATGTACATACTCCCAATTTTGGCTTCAGTTCTTTTTTCTTTTTGATTCAAAAAATGTTATAGTTAAATCTTGATTCTGATTTACTTTTTCTTAAAAAAGAAAGCGCATTGAGGTTAGAGATGGATGTGCCTCTGCCCTGCAGAGCAGTACAGGGTGACTGTCTCCCAGGCACAAAGCCAATGCTGCACTTGACTGACCAGCCTTGAAGGTGACACTCAAACCCGTATGAGTTGTTGAGACACGTAGAAGCTTCCTCTCCGCTCGATTTTCTGGATACCTAATGTGATTCCTTTTGGTGAAGAGAACATACGGAGCACAGCAGTTAAAAGGACACACTCTGTTATGAAACGAGCCTGTTTTTTTTCAGGTGCTGACATTGGCACTTAGTAGCTGTGTAACTTTGGACAGATGACTCATCTCTGTTGGTTGTTTCCTCATTTATAAAACAGAGAAAACCTACATATACATACAGTTTTATAGCTGCAGATGAGTAAGCTAAGGCATCAGGTACTGAAATGATTAGTCAGGCAAGGGATCCCTGAGTCAGGGTTTTTGTTCAGGGTTCTTGCATATTTGTTTTACAATAACATATTCACGTAGAGTGATGGTAGTTTTCTTTTGAAAATGAAATTAAAAGAGACGGAGTTAGAAATAAGACAGATGCCCAGGGCTGCTTCTCTTAGTTGCCTTAGGACTGACCATCAGAGTAATCCTGCCTGAGTCCCCTTCCTGAAGGCAGCTGGATAAACTGCTGAGTGGAGCAGCTTGCTTGTTGCTGGCAGCAGCCTGGATCCTTTTGTTTTTTTTGCTTCATAGGCTGAGGGTCTCTGTGTTTCTCTTGCTTCTGAAAATCCAATTTGTGTGGAGAAAATGATAATTAGCAACCCACTCTCTCACCACCCAAACTTTCTTAAGCCAGCATCCACCTATCTGTGGGGATCGGTTACGTTTCATTTTCCGTAAATTAGAGGAAAGCATAATTTTTGTAGTCATTTTTTTCATCAGAATAACAAGGGTATATATGACTTTAGAAGTGGTTTTTCTTGGCATCAACAGCATCTGAAAAAGACTATAATAAAGTCAACAAATAACTTTGTAATCTACCAGGTTTTGAAAGTAGAGATGCAAATAAATCACGGGGTAGTGGTGATTCTTTGAGTGCTAAGATATTAAAAGATTTTCTCCTCAGGGTTGGAAAGTTGGATGGTAATACACTTTATTAGAATCAGCTTGAGACTGGTTCACTCTTCTTTGGAGAAGCTGTTTTGATTCATCTACCCCCCCCCCCCCCCCAAAATCAGGATACATGACTTAAAACTGGTTCAAAGTAATTCAATCTAGGACAGATAAGACAGGCTCAGAAAATCCAAGATGCTTTTCAATCCCTGTAAGGCTTCTGGCAGAAGATTTTTATCCTTTCGTTTCTTGCTTCATAGATCGAAATTCCCTGAACAAAACTGATGTCTCCTGATTCTGAAAATCAAGTTGAGAAGACCTTCCTAAGTCTTGTCCTATTTCTAATTTTCAGGTACCAACCTGTATTCCTCCCACCTCCTGCCCAGGAAGCTCTAGGTGTTTAATAAAACAAAAATAAATATTTTCCTCCAAGTGGTTTTTCTTTTGTTTGTTTGTTTTAGCTTAATGCTTGCCTCATTCTGAGGATGTATAAGTACTTTAAAAATATTTGAGTACACTACTATGGGCCACACTTAATGCCACATGCCAGGTATACCATGAATGAATACTGGATTTTTTTTCTTTATACCAAACTCTACCCTCAGTCAATTTCAGGAGCTAATACATTCATACATTGCCATCTTCTCAGAGGCCTAAAATAACCCAGGTCAGTTTCCTAAAAATAAAGAAAACAAAACAAAGAGAAATTTTTAGCTGTTTAGTCCAGGCTGCCCTGGTATGCTTTTAGGAGAGAAAGCTGCAGCACATGAAGGCATCTCCTTGTTTTAGGGAGGTGGCACAAACTGTTATTGGACCCTGCTTCCATCTCACCTCAGTCAGGCTCTGAGGGCTTCTAAGTCCAAGGATGGCAAAAAAAAATTTTCTCTTTTGGAAGGTTGGTTGTTCGCGTAAATCTGTTAGATGGTCAAAATGAATGTATGTAAACTTGTCTTATTTCTACAACAGATCCTAAAAGTGGGGCAGATTTTCCCAAATAAGCCATAGATAGGTTGTTTGCAGATACATCTTTGAATTTATATTACACGTTTATAGTCTGTATTTTCAACAGAAAGAATCAGTTTTAATTGAGAGGAGAAGGACTAGGACTTCAGGTTACGTGTGTTTTGTTTTTGTGTGTGTTATAAAACTGCAGCCTCATTTGGCATTTTCGAAAGCAAACCACTGCCTTTCCTTGTAACAGTGGTCCCTCAGTTTTCAAATGTCATCCGCTCCGGAAGACCGTTCAGGTTCTGAAACGTTCGAAAACCGAGGGATCCACAGGCAACAGTTAGGCCTCAGGATCTTGCCCTCAGCGGAAGCCGTGTGGCATGTTCGACTTCCGAGGCATGTTCTAAAACCGAAGCATTTCATTCTGGGTTTATGGCGTTCGTAACCCGAAATGTTCGTCCACGGAGATGTTCGAAAACCGAGATTGCTCTGTGTTAGGAAGTGTTGATTCAGCTGGCAAATGTAAATCTGTGTAAGAGAGCCTCGGCTCCTTTTGCAATGGCATTTAGACTCCTCTTAGGAGAATGTGGTGCAGTTTAGGTCCGCTCAGTGTGATATGGGTCCTTGGAGAGAGAACCAAGTGGAGGGAATTGAACAGACTCTTCTTGGACACCCTCTAATTTTGATGCCCTTCCCAGCTGCCTTAGTCCACTGTGCATAGATTGAGACATGAGGCTCTACAAAATACTATTATTTAGCTTATAGTTTTTTAAAGTTTTGTAATGATCTCAAACATAGAGGGAAGTTGCAAGTATAGTACAAGGAGTTTTTCTTACCTGAACCATTTGAGAGTAGGTTGCCAACATGATGCTCCAACAACCCTGAATCCTTTAGTGTTTATTTCCTGCAAACAAGCACATTTTCTTTTATATATATAAAATAACGTGATGCAACTATCAAAGTCAGGAATTAGCACTGGGACATTACAACAGCTCTACTCCTTGGTCCCATTCAAATTTGGAGGATTATTTCACTGGACTCCTTTATTTGCGTACCAAAAGGATCCAGTCTAGAATTATATGCAGCATTTGGTTGTCATGTCTCTTTAGTCTCCTCCAACCAAGAAATGTTCTTTCATCTTTCCATGACTTTCATGAACTTGAAATTTTTGATGATTTCAAGACAGTTATTTAGTAGATGACCCTCAATTTGGGTTTGTATATTTTCTCAGGACTAGATTCATGCTATACATCTTTGGCAGGAATATTATATAAGTGATGTTGGACTGCTCACATTGCACCCAGTCACGTGGTTGTGATTTCTGTTGTACCATTACTACTGTGAAGTTGCTCTGATCATTTGATTCAGATGGTGTCTGTCAGGTGTCTCCACTGTAAATTACTTTTTTTCCCCCTTTGTAAATAACGAGTATTGTATTGGTTGGTACTTTGAGAAAATGTACAAATCCGATTCCTCCTCAAACTTATGTTTATTCTTGTATTTATTATATCATCGTAGACTTATGGATATATTATTTTTTCCAATGGATTATAATCCATTACTACTGTTATTTATTTTCCTGCTTACATTGTCCTGATTTGCCATGGAAACCCCTTCAATCTGGCTTCTGTGTACTGATCAGTCTTTGCATACTTCCTGACTTATTACTACAAGATGTACTTCCATTGTCCCAACCCTAGGTACAGCCATCTCTTCAAAGAGCAGCCCATATTCAGCGGCTCTGGGCCACTGCATGGATGCTCTACCTCACATCACCATGCTCTTCTCCACTCGTGTTGCCTACTTTGCTTGGCCCCGTCCAGTAGCTTTTGGACCGAATTGTTCAGGAAGAGAAAGGACACGTTTTGTTTTGATTTAATCATTGTATTAGTTCTGCATGGGTGGGGACTATAACATATTTCATCTGGCATCCCCTGGCGTGTATTATATAATAAATGCTCAATAAGGGTATAAATTCATTCAAAGACAAATACTTAGAATGTGTCTTTTTAGGAGCTAGTCATGATTCTAGGTGCTAGGAGGACAGAAAAGTGAACCAAATTTAAAAAAACAAGAAAAAATATACATAAGTGGGAGCCCTGTGAAGGGAAATAGTTTTTTGTGAAGGATGGAAATAATTTTGTAAGGCAGCCTTTCCCCCAAGTGGGGTTTTTTTCTACATTAATATGTATTCAATGAAAAAAAAGTTCTGACTTGGCACTTTTAAAACTTTAGTTCTTATCAGAGTGCATAGACTGAATGTGTCACCGATTTTTTTTTTTTTTAGCCTTGGTAATTTTTTCTATTACTAGAGCTTTGCTTTTCTCCCACCCTGAAGAACATTGGTGCCTTGCATATAGCTAACTGCTTTTTTTAAAGCACCAAATGGAAATCCTGGTAATATAGAAATGTTGTATTAGTAACTCCACCCTGTAATTTGTTAGTTTCTACACCTTTGACCAGAAATAACTCGAGAGAGAGAAAGTGATTTTTTTCATTATCCTTTCTATTAATAGAGTTAATCATCTATGTTATTTCATTTAACTCACAATGCATAGCATATAATCTAACTTTTGATTTTTGTATTATAAAATTATTCAAGCACTTACTCACTCAGCACATGTTTGATTGCCCGTTCTTTGCTAAGAACCTATCTTACAGGATTCTTAAAGGATTAAACAAGAGGATGCGTATACTTTGTTCAGAGCAGCTAATAAATGTGTCCGTTGAGTCACAATGTGCATTTCTCTTACTGGACAATAAGGTTCCTGACATCAGGAATTTTGAACTTTACTTAAAATAAAAATGTTGTTACGTTATCATTGACACATATGAGCATTATATGTGTTTTATATGTAAATTCTAAAGCAAACACCATATACCTACCATTTAATTTAAGAATGAGAATTCTCAATCTGGGCTCCGTTGCACAGATTCTTATTCAGGAGGTCTTGGATGGAGCTTAAAAATCTGAATTTCTAATAAGCATTCTGGTAATACTGA
Source organism: Miniopterus schreibersii (assembly GCF_964146895.1). Classification (NCBI taxonomy): domain Eukaryota; kingdom Metazoa; phylum Chordata; class Mammalia; order Chiroptera; family Miniopteridae; genus Miniopterus; species Miniopterus schreibersii. The sequence continues at coordinate 55,923,675 of NC_138111.1, read as the reverse complement.
TGTTGCTGGTCCCCTAACCACATTTAGAGAAATACAGCTTTAGCGTATATATCTGCAAATGGAATTGCTGAGTCATAGGACATTCACATATTTCACTTTTTTCGTTATTTTATATAGCGGCTGTAACAATTTAGAGTCCTAGGTCAGCAACATGTAAAGAGATTCCATTGCTCTTTTTCTAGTCAGACTTGTTCATCTGTGCCATTTGAGTAGACTTGAAGTTGTATCTTATCATGATCTTATCTTGCATTTTAGTGATTAGTAGTAATGAGGCTGAACATACACTTCAGTGGCCATTTATGGTTCTTCTTAAAATGTTCACGTATTCTGCTTATTTTTCTATTTATTTTTGGGGGTTCTTTTTATATTCTGGAGATAAGATTCCATTGTTGGTTATATTTACCACAGGCAACTTTTCCTACTTAGCCATTTTGTGGTATTTTTACTTCCGTCATTTTTTTCTTTGTTTTTTGGTAGACAGAAATTCTTAATTTTCATGTAGTCAGATAATTTATGGTTAGTTCTATTAGTCACCCATTTAATATATTCTTCTATAACCCAAGTTCCATATAGATAACCTCCTATATATTTTTCAACACCTTTGAGAAGTTTGTCTAACATTTAAATATTTTCAAACATCTGGAATTCATTTTATGCATGGTATGAGGTAAGAGTCTAATTTAAATTTTTTCCTATATAGAAAATCAGTCCCAGCACATTTTATTTAGTTGTCTGTGCTTTACTCAGATCTACAGGGCTTACCCTGTCGAAGGTCAGACTTTCATATATTTATGAATCTGCTGGGGAGATGTGGTTCATTTCTGTTCCTTTGGTCAGTTTGTTGATCTCTGTAGCAGAGCCAGTGTTGTAATAGCTATAATTTTATAATGTGGTTTGCTGTATAGTGTGACAAATTCTATTACATAATCCTTTTTTCTTCATACACATTTTACTTTCTAAAATTTTTTTTATTTTTTCTTCATATACATTTTAGAATTAAGTGCTTTGAAAAACTCTATTAGGATTTGGGTTGAAATTACATTGCATCTGTGGATAATGGGTGCTCTTATCCATGAACCTAGTATATCAGTTTACTTAGGTTTTCTTTAAAGTTGTTCAAGTGTTAAAGTATTTTTGATAAAAGTCTAGCTAGTTTTATGTTTTATTTATTCCTAGTTACCTTATATTTTTATTATTGTTGTAAATAGAACATTAATTTTTTTTCTGTTCATTGCTAATGAGTAATATGAAGTTTACCTTTGCATATTGATATTACTTTTATCTTACTAAACTTAATAATTCCAGTCATTTTTTTGTATAGGTTCTTTTGTTTTTATTCGTGGATAATCATATCATATATGAGTAGTGACATATATCTTTCTTAAAAAAATTTTTAAATTACAGTTGACATTCAATGTTTTATTAGTTTCAGGTGTACAGTGTAGTGGTTAGACATTTACATAACTTACACATTAATTCTCCCAATAAATCTAGTACCCACTTGACACCATACATAGTTATTACAGTATTATTAACTCTATTCCCTTTGCTGTACTTTACATCCCCGTGACTATTTTGTAACTGCTAGTTTGTACTTCTCAATCCCTTCACCTTTCACATATTTTTATTTTCAATTTTCCTGTCTTTCCCGTCCCCTGCCTTTTGTGGTTTTGTGTCAGTAGGACCACCAGTGAAATATTAAGTATAAAAGTTCCTGATTTTAAAGGGCATAATTCTCATAATTCATCATTTGAAATGTTTGTATGAGATTTTAACAGCTACTGTTTGCCAAGTTAAGGAATTTATTCCCTAGTCTTGTTTTGTTAAGAGTTTTTAAAAAACACATAGATTTTTATTTTTATCAGATAATGTTTTTTCATCTCTTGAGAGCAGCAGACATTTTTTTTCTTCTTTAATCTGTTAATGTGCTTGACAAGCATTTTTGCCATGCTAAGCTACTCTTGAGTTCTTTCGATAAAAACCAATGTGGGCTTGCTCTAGTAGGGTGGTTTCCTCCATCCCCCCATTCATCTACCCCCCTGCCAGTCATAATTGGATTGTGATAATATTTTATTCAGAATTTTTGCATCTATATTCGTGAGTGAAATTAGTCTGTATTTTTCTTTCTCTTAGTTTTTTGGGGGGGTTTTTGGCAAGTTTTGTTACTTTGATAATATTTGTCATATAAAGTGAGAAATGTGTTCTCTTTTCCATTGTTTGGAAGAGTTTCTGTGAAATTGAAATGGTCTTTTACTAGAACTTTCTTATAAACCCTGTGGGCCTGATCATTGTTTTGTGTTTTTGGAAGGAAGATTTTAAACTACTTACTTGACTTTAATAAAGGATTATTCTTGGGAGAATATAAAATATATTAGGGGGATTGAAGAAATTTATATCAAAATAATGCATGTACATGGTTTAAAAGAATTAAATAGAAAAGGATAGATAGTACTTAGCAAAAACTAGAAATTCTATATTGTATTCTTCCCCAATCTCCTTCCTACTTCCTGGAAGGAAATGAACTGTTTCTTATTTGTTGATTGATGGATTTTTTTTAAAGTTCTAGGGTTACTGCCAGAAATTTCCAAACTTTATGCTTCTATTGCTACACGAGAATCTAGCTCATTTGCTTCATCCCCTTTTCCTCCCAATACGACACCGTTTCAGTTCTTGTCTTGGATATAACTTTCTAGATGTTGAATATAAAACTCTCTTCTTGTTCTGCCAACTGCGGACAGTTTCTCTTCATTCTCAAATTTGTAAGCTCAGGGTATCCTGGAGTTTCTTTCCCTTCTCCAATTCTGTTTCTACCTTCAGTTTGCCATCCAGATATTTACTTTTGCATTGTCACAGTTGATAACATTGCATTATGTAATACAAATTTTAAGTTTTATGCGCTTGTCTGTAGTAGCTGTAACCGTAGTGGTAGTAATCGGAAGTACTTACACGTAGTTTCTTCTATGTGCCAAGCACATTACATATATATATATTTAAATCCTCACCTGAGGATATTTTTTTATTGCTTTTTCAGAGAGAGTAGAAGGGAAGGAGGGAGGGGGAGAGAAACATCCTTGTGAGAGAGATACATGGATCGGTTGCCTCCCACTTGTGCCTGGACCTGGGCTGGGGATGGAGCCTGCAACCAAATCAAAACCCGAGACCCTTCAGTCCACAGGCTGACACTCTAACCACTGAGCCAAACCGGCTAGGGCTGTATTATATTATAATACATATATACACAAAGGCACTTTACATATATTAAACTTATTTAATTATCAAGTTGACCTTGATAATAGTATAAGTAATATGGTCTCCATTTTACTGACAAGGAAATGTAAGTCACTTAGCAAGTATTTGAGCTGAGTAGATTAATTTCTAAAAGTTGAAAATTGGTAAACATTGTTTATGGTTATGACTAGTTAAAATGATTGTTCATAGCTAAGATGTGTATGCTGTTATCATATTTTCTTTCTTGTACAGCCATTTATTTTGTAGCTTTAAAATTTGTTTTATTTGAGCACTAAAAATTTTTATCATTTCAAATTATGTAGTGTGGCAGATATTTACATTGATTTTTAAAGCATATGTGAGGTGAGATGTAGTATTTTACAGGTATTTTGTGATGTGATTTAAAATAATTGGAGATAGTGTGTTCTGCAGAGACATTATATGAAAGGTTGATTTTCCAGCATCGCATAAGCCCTCTGAATATAAGTATCTTAATGTCTGTCAAGCTGAAAATATTTATTTGGTAATAAAAGGCTCAAAGTTTAAGCCACTTGAAATGTATACGGGAAGAGCCTCTGATTTCAGAATATTTGCCACCTACCAAAAAGTTGTACCCCCTCTACTGGAACTGAACGTAAGTTCCTTTCCGTAGTTCTGCCTAGGCTTGCAGGCATGCTCGTTCAGGGCACTGAGCCCTTCCCTGTTCTACTCTTCCCCCCTTCATTTCCAGCTCGGATTATGTTGGCAAGATTGGCAGTTGGTTTTGAAACCAATCGACCTGATAGGAGTACAGTGGTTTAGAGGATGGGTGTTAGGGTCAGACGTCCTCAGCTTGAATCTCAGTTCTACCACTAATTACATGTGTGTCTTGGTTACATTTGTTTCTGTGAATCAGTCTCCTCATTGTGAAATGTGGCTAATAGACACTTCGAAAGATTGTTAATTGTTATAAAACTCCAACATCGGAGTCTGGACTAGTATGCGTTCAGTAAGCTGTTACACTGCGCCCCCCCCCACACACACACGGTGCAGTAGCCCTCCAAGTGGCCTCTTTTCTCACCTTCCACCCATTCCAGCCTCCCTACCACATTGCTACCAGACGATTGTCCTACGAAGAACAGCTGTCCATACTGACTTCCTCGTGAAAGTCCTCACGTGGGTCTCCTTTGCTCCCTGGTTCTCAGATGTAACTGTTCTTTGTACATGTTATGAAGGCGAATTTGTCTTAAAGAACCGGCAGAACTCACAGCCTCATGTGACTGAGGGGAATCTGTTATCGTCTGGATTCTGTCCTTGAATGGTTAGCATGTTGTTTGACCCCCTTTCGTGCTACTTACTGGTTCATGCTTAACTGATAAGGTGATTGCTGTATCTTGTCACTGTGCACAATGCAGACTTACTTGTGTTTCTGTAGGTATAGTTATATCTGCATTGACTGTCTTTTTTACAGACCCAGGCAAATTGAGGACTTTGAGGATGTGATTGTTCAATTCCTTAAAATTGTGGGCTGCCCCTCCCTGTCAGGCTTAGAAATGCCTCACCGCCCAGCTGTGGGGGGTATATTTCAGAGTTCTCTCTAATTTCCTGGTGGAGTGTCACCTTCAAAAAATGGTACAATATTATTTAAAGAAATCAAAACAAATAAAATCCTTTGAAGCATCGTGTCCTGTAACAGAAGACTTTTCTTTTTCTTTATTATGTGTGTGTAAATAGTTTGTGGGTTTTTGTTTTATTTTTATGCACAGGCCAAGGCCATTTAGATTATTATTGAATGAAAGACCCCCATTGCTATTCTCAAGTGCCATTTTTCTTCCACTTACGTAATGTTCTTTTAGTCTCTTACCCATTGACTAACTAATAAATGTTAAGTTTTGGGTCTTGTCACTTCTAGTTGGCCTTGGTGTTTCAGTAAATTTGGTTTGGGTTTCTGCTTCACAATCTTAGTGTCTTATATTAACTTTAAATAAAACATTTATAGTACAAAGTCAAATTGTGCTAAAAAGTTCATAAAAGTCATCAGTAGTCTGCTGTGCTCTACCTTCCCCCCCCATAACACACACACACACACACACACACACACACACAACCATTTTGAACTGTTTGACTATTTTGGTATTTACCTACTTTTTTTGAAATATTTATAAATTGCTATCCTCTCATTAATTTTATTTCTTTTATGGTAGATGATGATTTTAAATTCAAGAAACTTCACCTCTTTTAATTGATTTTGAAAAACAGATTGTAGATCTCCTTTAAATCAGAATTAACTTGGTAATTTTTACCTTAGAATTTGAACCCTAAATATACAGTGAAGGCCCTTATTTCAAAGAGTATGTGTTGGTGCAATTTACTTCTTTTACGCTCTCCATTATATTTGATATTATAATGTTTTCATATTTGTGGATCTATTTCTAGTTTCTCAGAGTGCTACGTGCATCTTTCCTCCCCAACTCCTCTCCTCTCTGTTTGGAAATGAATGCAACAAAGGCTATGCATTTTCCTTTGAGCATATGTTTTGCTGTGTTTCTAGATTTTTTAAAATTTCAAACGCTCTTTTTATTGTTTTCTTTTGACTGATTTCTTTGTCTTTATTTTTCTAATTTTATTAGAGTATGGTCAACTGCATAATCTATTCAAACATTTTGAAAAGAGTATTTTAAAGCTTATTTTATGATTGATTTTTTTCAGTGTTCCTTGGGCACATAAAAATTGTAAGCTTTATTCAAGAGATAGAAAGTCTTATGTCATTATTAAACCAAGTTTCTGGATTGTTTTAGTTTCATTATGTCTGTGCTGATTTCTTCTTGTTAGATATGTCCATTTTCCACAATGATGTATTGATTTCTTATTTCAATGAAACATTTTTCAAGTTTTGTTTTTTACATTTCATTACCTTTTGCCTTGTATAATTTAGCTTTTAATTTTTTCATGCTGTTTGGTCCTCCTAACCTTGAATTCTACATTGTGTGATATTAATATAGTACTCATACTTTCTTTTGGGAGAGCTTAGCTGATATTTCTTGGCTCATCCTCCTGTTTTAAACTTTTTTTCAGTCTTTCGATTTCAAGTGCTTCTTACAATCTGTATATGACTTTTATCTTTTACCCCCGTCTGACAGTCTATCTTTTAGTGGGGGAATTTGGCTTTCTCTTTTATTCTAATGAGTGATACTTAATTTTATCACTTTATACCTTGTCATTATGTATATTTGTGACTTTTTTTCAGTTTTTGTAGTTTTGCTTGTATTTTCAGGTCAATTTTCATTTCCTAGTTTCCCCTTGTTTATGTGGCAGTCCTGTACTGTTCCATTTTATTATTGTCCACCTGCCCTTTCAATTGCTCATAATCTGATTTTTCCCTACTTTAATATGAAAAATGATACCAACATTTTCCTTCACCTTGACACTTACTGATCTTCTTCTAGCATTCCTAAATTTCTATGGAGATAATTCAGGTTTATTTCCAAATCATTTTTAATTTTTATTTTTTATAATATATTTTTAATTTATTGATTTTGAGAGAGAGAGAGAGATTGATTTGCTATTCCACTTATTTATGCATTCACTGGTTGATTCTTGTATGTGCCCTGACTGGGGATTGAACCGCAGCCTTGGCATATCAGGATGATGCTCTGACCAACTGAGCTGCCTCACCAGGGCTATTTTTTATTTTTCAATTACAATTGACATACAGTATAATATTAGTTTAAGGTGTACACCCAGTGATTAGACCTTGTATAACTTACTAAGTGACCATCCCGATAAATCTTGTACCCATCTAATAATTCAGTCTTTTAGGAATTCATATTAAGCACTTATATGACATATTTCACATAGTGTATTATCCATTAAGATTTAATTGTGTGTAGAGGGCAAGGCACATTGCACCCCAGTTTTGTCTCCTCTCCACTTTCCCGCACATAAAATTCTCTTTCCTGACTCAGTTATTGTTTGGTTGAATTCCTTTGCAAGTCCTTTCCTTAGATGGGGCAGTGGGTGATGTACTCTTTGAATCCTTACATTTTGGCAAATGTTTCTTTCACACTTAATGTGTATGTAGGATGTTTGAGTTGTGTTGCTTTTTCTCCCAGCAGACTAGATGTTACTTTTTTTTATTCCAGTATTACAAATGAGAAGTTCAATGTTAATTTGATTCTTTCTGGGAACTTGTAAGATTTTCCTTTTATCCTTAAAGTTCAGGAATTTTAGCAAATGTTTTTTGCATGTTTCTTTTCTCTCATTAGTCCTGCCTGGATCTTGGAGAGTCACAGTCCAGTCTTTTCCTTAGTTCGTGGAAATTTTTTTCCATATTACTTTAGTTATTGCCTCTCTTCTGTCATTCCCTTTTTCTCTTTCTAGAGCCTCTTCTGGAACTTTTCCTATGGTTGGTATGCTAGCTAGATTGCCTCGATCTGTTCTTTAAGTCTACTTTCTTTTTAAAACCATTATGATTTTCATATCTTTGTATTTTTACTTTATGCTTTGAGGTTTCTTCCAGTTGACCCTTCATGCTACCAGTTATAGTCTATCTTCTCCTTTAATGTATCTGCTGAATTATTCAGCTTGAGGACTTTACTTTTTAAATTTTAATTTATTTTGTAATCTGTATAAATTACATTTTTTCTCTAGTTGACTCTCCTTAAGTAGTTATACTATTTTTGACTCTGATATTTCATTGGTGTCCTGCAGAACTGTCAGGTCTGCTCTCTCCTACACTCTCTCACCCTTAGGTATGTTATATATATGTGCATTAGGGTTTAGATTGAGCTCTTAGGGGACCTTAGGTGGTTGTATCCTGTAAATGATGAAAGGCACAGGCATCTCAGCCTGCACTGTATCAAAGACATGTTGTGTATTTTTTTGGCCTGGAGGACTCTTTGCCTTCCTTTTGGTCTTCTTGCACTCCCCAACCTGGAGAGTAGAGTATAATCTTAATCTCCCTTCTACTGAGTGACTCCTGAGCTCCTTTTGGGCCAGGGATGCTGTCCACACTAGTGCAGTTATCTATATGCAGAACTCTTCTGGGTCTTGCTTGGAGCCCAGAACAGAGCACTCCTGCACCAGTCCTCTCTGAAGATGACTATAATTCCTGCCCACATTCTTCAGGCCCCACTCACTCCCTACTGGTCCCCAGAGCTGACTTGTTCAGGAGAGAGAAATGGGTTGGATTTGGGATTGAAGTGGGGGAAGGCAAGTCAAATTCAAGGTTCATTGTTTTCTCCAGAATTCTGAATATTTATACTTTATTCATAGCCTCAGATGGTATTTCATCCTTCTGTGCCATTTGTCAAGCATTTAATGACATTATGGAAGAGGCTTCTATTTTGAAGGCCAGTCTTTGATTATCATGGTTTTCCCAGCCTCTTTATCTGCATAATCTCTTGGTACAATTTCTAGGAAGTGTCCTTTTAACATGTACCTTGGACAAATAAACACTATTGGTTTGGGATGAATAAATCTCTTCTAGGAGAGTTTATTTGTCCATATGCAAATTTCACTGAATAAGATATGAATGAACTAAAAATCTTACACAATGCAAAAGCCAATTAAAGTAGGACAGAGGCCAAAATTAAGAGGATAGCTAGAGGAAGAAACAGGAGATAGAGAATAATCTTTGTATTATCAATGGTACTAGAAAGAAGACATGGTGATAACATGGAAATTAAAAAATCACATATAGTCAGAAAACCTTATTCTGACCAATAGTTACACCTTCTCTTAAGCCTGGGTTGCTGACAAGTAGTATTAGAAGAGATTATACATTAAATGTATAACAGATTATACAATCTCTGTTCCAGAAAATTAAAACAAGGAAGCATGCGTAGATGAAAAAAAAATACCGAACCCTATATTCACAGGCTGTAAAGTTAGTACAAACACATGTATATTTATATTTAAACAGTCATTCACCTTAAATATTTGAGATTTGAATTATGCACACATGCTGTCCCTAATATTGATATTCAGTTTGTCTTAATCAGCCTCAGGCAAAAAGAATTTGAATTATACAACATGTGTAAACTTCACATTGAATGGTAATTAGTCTGTGCTGCTGAGTGGCACTTCATGTTGAGATTAATAGCTCAGTAAAAAAATTTAAAAGCCAGTGACTTGATTCCCAATATATAAGGGATAGATGGGCTGAAATTCAATGAAAGCTTTTATTCTGTTTCAGTAACAATTTAATTCCTGACTTTGTATGTCAGCCTTTGTTTTGCATTTGTGACATGTGTGAATATGGTGTCAGGTGACATACATTTGTACTTTGCTATTGATCACAGAAAATGTAACCCTATGAAGCAGAAACCATTCTCTCATCTTTTTGTTATTTTCTAAATTTTTATTTGTCTGGGGTGTTGTTACTGAATATGTTTCCCTTCTTAGCTCTGAGTTGTCTCAGCTTAAAGAAAGATTTTCCGTAAAGTTAAGGAACAAGAATGGTTGGGTCACTTGCTTGTACCAAGATTTGTTGGGTGGGTTAAAAGGTGCTGGTATGCATTAAAAACCTAGACCAACATGGGGTGTAAAAGTTATAAAATTTCTGGAGTTTTGTACTTAACATCATATGTATGCAATTAAGTAGAGAATTTGAACTTTCTATGACACAAGAACCTGTGTCATTTACCACTGTGTACTTTGTGTTAAGAATTACAGTTTGTACTACAAAAGGATTTTAAAAATAAATCATGGAAGAACCCCTCTATAGAAGTCCTTTTATTTTTGTTCGTGCTGACATGTTACTATATTTTAATGCTTAACATTAGAATATTTGTTGGTAGGTTAAAACTTACATATTTTATAAGTTACATTTATAAAAATACCTGTAATACTCCATAAGGCTGACTATTAGACAACAATGCTTGCGTTTTTGGAAGCCATAATTAGAATACTGATTGCAAATTGCCAAAACTCAGTGAGTCAACAAACCGGTTAACAACAACAAAAAAGAAAACTCAGGGATATTAGATTTCAAAATGTTCTTCCTTAATTTAGTTTGTCCATTATACTTTATTTTAATTATTCATTGTATTGCTTAACATGGCAGGAAATGTCTTGTAATAGAATTTGTAAAATAATGTAGTTTCAGTAATATGAATACTATCTTTAGTGTTCTGCTTTCAGGACTCAGATTAAGATGTTTTGTAAGGAATTATCTACTTTGATGCATAAAACCATGTCTTTGCTTTGTAACTCTATCCATTTTAGAATTTTGAAACCAAATGCTCACTTGAGAGGGAAAAAATGGAATAATTGGTATGTGTCATTTTGTTGTTGAGTAAGTAAGAAAAAAATTGTAAAAGGAAAAGACACATAATCCCACTAACGCAGAACAATAATTTTTCATTTTGGGTATTACTTTCTATTATCCATATATATGCTTCCCCCACCAATAGATCCAATAAGTGGATTGTGCATGTAACTGAAAAGCATAGTCCCTGCCTACTATATTTTTTGTGTCATGTTAGATATTTAAGGAATAGAGGATTGGTTTACATATCATTGACCTTAAGTGGGTGAGTTAGAGTGAAACATAATAAGCAAGCCTGAAGATGTAAATTCCAGTTGAAATCTGAACATTTATTTGCCTTTGGTTGCGTTAGAAAGGGGAAGTAAGTGAGAAAGAGCTCTTCTTTTAGTATTCTGTGTATTTTCGCACTTCCAGGATTTACTTCTGTTTCTTATTTTTACTGTTAATGATAGAGGTTCACAAATATTCTAAGTGTGGACTTGAATTTTGTGCCTAGAGAGAAAGGTTATATATTTTGAGGTATTTACATGAGTGAAAAAATTGGTAACATATTTGAAACAAAATAGACAGCAATTAACTCTTTCCTTATGATCACACAACAGTAATTGATAAAGATTTTTCCTTTCCTTTGATGACTGTTAGGTGAAATCTTTATTTCTGTTAGATTTAAACTGTTAGGTTTCTTTATTTTCTTTGCTAGTGGATGGGAGACATATTTTTTAAGTGCTGAAGTTTGGATAACAAAATAATTGCTTTTAATCTCAAACTGAGAATAATTTTATTTTTGGCCGGGGTCTTTATTCTTTATATTAAAAAACCATTTAAAATTTAATATGATCTGGCCTCACTATGTGACCCTGGGCTATGTTTCCAGCTCTCTCTCAAAGCTGGATGCTGCTCCACAAATATAATCTGTGCTTTGATCCCTCATTGTTTTCGTTCATTCTAGTCTCTAGTCTCCAAGTACTTTTTCATTCTTCTCTTTCTAGTATTAACTGCTTATCCTCAGGGACTTAATTCAGGTGTCAATTCTCTGTAAATTTCTGAATTATTTTTTCCCAGTACTCCCAACAGAATTATTTATCCCCTGCTTTCTTTTTTTTTTTTTTGTCATAGCACTATATAGGTGGCTCTTACAGCAACAATGAATCATAGATACGCCACAGTTATTAAGAGTGGGGCATGTGGAAATCTTGCCTTCTGCAACAACATGGATAGACCTAGAGGGTATTGTGCTGAGTGAAATAAGTCAGGCAGAGAAAGACAAATGCCATGTGATTTCACTTATATGTGGAATCTAAAAAGCAAAACAAATGAACAAGCAGAACAGAAACAGACTTACAGATACAGAGAACATTTTGATGATTGCCAGAGGGGAGGGTTATTGGGGGATGGGTGGAAAAAGTGAAGGGATTAAGAAATACAAATTGGTGGTTACAGAACAGTCATGCAGATGTAAAGTACAGCATAGGGAATATAGTCAATAATATTCTAATAACTATGTATGGTGTCAGATGGATCCTAGATTTATCAGGGTGATCACTTTGTTAAGTCATATAATTGCGTAATCACTGGGTTGTACACCTGAAACTAATCTAATGTTGTACATCAACTATAATTGAAAAATAAATAAAATTTAAAAAGTGGGGCCATGTGTTATCCATCTTTGTATCTTCCCGAACAAGCATTTAGTCAACATTTGTTGAATTGAAATGTTTAGAATGCCACGCTTCTCATGATTAAGGAAACAGCGTGGCTCATTAGATTCCTTGATCCGTAGTAGCCCTCGTTCACCATGTTTCTCACACACGCACACTCTGTTTCCACCTGTTACTCTGTGGTGGTTGGTTTCCATGAAAATTACTTCGAGAGCAATGAAAAGGGGATCATTTCGTGCAGAGGGAATGCAAGGAAAGTGGCTTTTGACTCTTTGTTGCCATTCAGCTTTGAGTCTCATTTCTTCTCCCCCTTTTGCAGGACCCTAACAGGAGTGTTCATACCAGCAGCAGTAGCAGCAGCAGCAGCTGTAGCAGCAGCAGCAGCAGCAGCAGTAGCAGCAGCAGCAGCAGCAGCAGCAGCAGCAGCAGTAGCAGCAGCAGCAGTAGCAGCAGCAGCAGCAGCAGCACCAGTTTTTCAAAGCCTCACAAATTAATGAAGGAGCACAAGGAAAAACCTTCTAAAGACTCCAGAGAACATAAAAGTGCCTTCAAAGAACCTTCCAGGGATCACAACAAATCTTCCAAAGAATCCTCTAAGAAACCCAAAGAAAATAAACCACTGAAAGAAGAAAAAATAGTTCCTAAGATGGCCTTCAAGGAACCGAAACCCATGTCAAAAGAGCCAAAACCAGACAGTAACTTACTCACTATCACCAGTGGACAGCAAGAGAAGAAGGCTCCTAGTAAAAGGCCCCCCATTTCAGATTCTGAAGAACTCTCAGCCAAAAAAAGGAAAAAGAGTAGCTCAGAGGCTTTATTTAAAAGTTTTTCTAGCGCACCACCGCTGATTCTCACTTGTTCTGCTGACAAAAAACAGATAAAGGACAAATCTCATGTCAAGATGGGAAAGGTCAAAATTGAGAGTGAGACGTCAGAGAAGAAGAAACCAACTTTACCGCCATTCGATGACATCGTGGATCCCAACGATTCCGACGCTGAGGAGAATATGTCCTCTAAATCTGATGTGAGTAGTCTTGTTGGCTTCCCTCCTTTCCCTTCTGAGTTTTCAGATTTTTATTTCCGATAGCTTCAGGATAAGGAGTGAGGGAAGAAAACGGCAGTTGAACCGCGGCCTGGCGGTGTGGAAGTGCCTAGAAATGAATTTCTTTAACTAATGGAAAGAAGGACATGAAATCGTTAAGAAATCTGCAGAGTTTTAGGCTGTGATTTAAGTTGCTAAGGAAAAGATATATTCAATATCTTTATTGACTAATGGGTCATTCGAATTGCAGCAGAAAAACTTACATGGTCATTAGAGCTTAGGTACTATGCTTTTCAGTGATTGCTGATTTAGGGAAGTAAGGAAAATACAATAAAAGTTGACTACAAAGGACAATACATTTAAAAGAAACCTAGAAAATATTAGGGTGTAGCTATAATGTTGATCTTTTTGATCAATGGAATGATGTAATTTGTTGAAGTAAATGGAAAGCTAGTGATAGTATTTTTTAAACAGTATTTTCTAGGCAAAATTGACATAACAATATACTATGCATATGTAATTTGATAAATTTTAACATATATATGTGCTCCTGAAATCAAGTGACAGTATTTTGAAAACCGTCAAAAATAATAAAAAATATTTAATTTTCTTTTCATTGTATAACCACTGGTTTAAAAGTACAACAGTTGTACTTTCCTTATTAGTTTTCTCAGAGTAGTAATGCTTTTATTGTGATCTTCATTACAAGTTTTTTTCCGATGAGTGGGATTACCTTTTGTGGGTACCTAAAAGACCATCCAGTATTCCCCCAAATGTTACCTGATGTTCAGATTTAAACTTATAATTACAGATTTCTCAGAGTTGGAAGGGATTTTCAGGTTATCTATTCTAACCTACCAGTGTAAGAAATCCTACATTTAGTGACTGGACTATTAGTAATTTAAAAGTATTCAATTCTATTTCTGGAAAATAGAATAGAAACATTATTTACTATGAAGTTCTCTCTTCCTCACACTTCCTTTTTCTCTAACTTTGACCTTCTACCAATACTTATCAGTCATGATCAGTCCCAATAATCTCCTTACTTTGGCTTGTCAATATTTCTAGACAATGGTCAAGGAAAATGTCTGGCTAAAAATTGCTGGCAATTTTAGAATACTACTTCTCTTTCTGTTCCCCGGAGTTACTTCACAAATGTTCCTAGTTCAAATGCTGGCAAGGGTTAAGGGGTTTTAGTAGCAGATTATCTCTCCTGGGTTTGTTGTGTTTTGGGTTGAAAGCCAGCTAGAGTTAGGACATGACATCAGTACTGATCTCTGGTCATCCAGAGACCACTTCCTTCCCCTCAACTCTATAGCTAATCTTGAAATTTAAATAGAAGATCATTATTAGGAGCAGAGTAGCATATAAAATACTGGAGGTTGAGTAATTCATTCCAGTGTTTGGTAAAGGCTTTATAGTGATAGTTCTTGAAATGGAGATGAGTGCTAATAAGTTTATTCCAATATTTCAAGCATTTATTTTTCCTCCTTTGTTTTTTACCCCTCCTTTTAAATCAAAACTTGTTCTAAGGCAGATGCTACCTTTAACTTTTTTGTATGTTTGACTTCTATTTCAAATCACCCTGAAATGTTCAGTGATGCAGTTGGGGTGTGGTTAGTCTATCAAGACTGTCAAGTTTAGCAACTTTGTTCTGACATGTTGCGATTCTTCTAGAACAGAGGTTTTTAAATTATGGGTTGTGATTCACTGGTGAGCCATGAAATCAATTTAACATGTCATTGTCAGTATTTTTAAAAAGTCAGAATACATTGTAATTAGTATGGGTAAATAATGGTTTGTGAAATTTTTATTTCAGAAGGTGGGTCATTTCCTATAGTTGGTCAGGGTCAAAATTCTTAAAGGCATCTTTCTCAAATGATTGCTGATTTATGACAAGACCAATGGCATTCACAAAGCAGTATTAAAGCTTCATATGAAAGTACATGAAAATTTCATAGATTATCTTTCTCTTTAGATGATTTTGTGTGTCCTTGTTTTTGTTTGCCTCTGGTGCCCTCTCTTTTACATATGATTTATAAGGTATGGCTTTTCTTTTCACAGACTTTATGTTCAACTTGGTATATTTATTCAAAGCAATGCCTTTAAAAATCTTCATCCATGGTTTGTTTGCCTGCATGGTTTTTGTGGGATCAGTTATTTGTGGATAAGTGCTTAGGTAGATAGGTAGTCAAGTAATGAAGTATTTAGGTGTTTGCATTCTGGTGTGAGACAGGCTGACTGTATTTTGAATCTCACCTGTACCTGTGATCTTGGGCAAACGATTTAATCTTCTCTGTTTCTCAGCTTTGTGTGTGTGTGTGTTTTGTGAAATGGCAACTAAAATAGTATTTACTTTGTAAGATTATTGTGAAAACAGTCAATCTAAATAGTAAAGCACTTAGTACACTGATCTAAAAATGTGAGTTAGCCATTGTTATGTATGATTTGGCTTCTGGAAACCTTTATAACCCAAAGCATTGAAAGATTTTTTGATATTCAAAAATACTGCAGAATTCTCCTGTCCTTTTTTAAGTGTGTGGCTTATATATTTTAAAGGGGAAAAGGTACTTGGAATATCTGTCATGTTGCTCTGAATTTTGCCTTGAGGAGATATATGATAGCAATATTGATATGCACGTGTTACGTATATCCTGTGGAAAAACACAGGACAAAGACTCTAAGTTTGTTTTGTTTTTTTAAATTTCATTCTGGAATGTAAAGCTCTTTTTTAAAAATCCTCACCCAAGGATATATTTTTTAATTGATTTTGAGAGAGAGAAACATTGATGTGAGAGAGAAACATTGATTGGCTGCCTCCCATACTCACCCAACTGGGGCTCTAACCTGCAATCCATACATGTGCCCTGACTGGGAGTAGAACCCGCCACCTATTTGGTGTGTGGGATGACCCTCCAACCACCTGAGCCACCTAGCCAGGGCTAGACCTCTTTTTGATTAAAGAATAGTTGATATACAATATATATTGTTTCAGGTGTACAGCAGTGATTTGACATTTATATACCTTATGAAGTAATCACCACAAGAAGCCTAGTAATCATCTATCACCATACAAAGTTATTGTGATATTATTGACTGTATTCCCGATGCTGTACATTACATCCTCATGACTTATTTATCTTATAACTATAACTTTGTACCTCTTAATCCCCTTCACATTTTTGCCCATCTCACCACTACCCAACCCTCTCACAACTATCAGTTTGTTCTTTGTATCTATGCATCTGTTTTATTTGTTCCGTCTTTTTAGATTTCACATATAAGTGAAATGATACAGTATTTGTCTGTCTTTCACTTATTTCACTTAGCATAAACACCCTCTACGTCCATCCATGTTGTCTCAAATGGCGAGACTTTGATGCAGGCATTCTGGGAGCCTGGGAACATGAGGGTTCACCACCCACTGTGGGTTCTTGGTTTTGTGCAGGAAAGAATTCAAACGCAAGCCAGCATAGAGTTTAAAGTGAAGGTGAGTTTATTAGTGACGTGGTGAAACAGATAGGAGGCTACTTCACAGGCAGAGCAGCCTTCTGTTAGCAGAATTTGCTTCCTTTATTGAGGTGCATTTAATAGGGGGCGGGGGTGTAGGTTATTCAATAAAAGGGAGGAATATTTAGGATCTTCTTGGGAATGGGGTGGAAATTTCTCGGAGGAGCTCTGTTGGCCATATTTTGTCCTTACATGGGCCTTCTGTTTCCTATGATGGCAATGTGTGGTGTGTCATTTAGCATACTAATATATTACAATGAGTATATAATGAGACTAGGGGTTACCTAGTCACCATGTTGGATTGAGCTGGTCTCTGCCAATTTTAAGCCATAAATACAGTGAGGGGATTTTATATCATAAATCTTACTTCCTTGTTGACAATTCCTATAGCTGTTATCAATTGCAGTTGGTTTTGCCACATACCTTATTTCAGTTTCATTCTTTCCTATGTCTGAATAATATTACATTGTAGATATATATACCACATCTTCTTTATTCATTCATCTATCAGTGGATATCTAAGTTGCTTCTATGTCATGGCTGCTGTAAATAATGCTTCCGTGAAGTAGGAATGCATATATCTTTTCAAATGAGTGTTTTCATTTTCTTTGGATAAATGTTCAAAACTGAAATTGGTGAATTGTATGGTAGTTGTGTTTTTAATTTTATACAGAACCTTGTACTGTTTTCTTTAGTGGCTATGCCAATTTACAATCCCAACAACAGTGCACAAGGGTTCCCTTTTGTCCACATCTTTGTCAACACTTGTTACTTGCAAAGATTCTAAGTTTTAAATTAAAAGTTAAGTCAACGTTTCCAAGGATCTTTTAGCTTTCTAATTAAATGAGATAAAGGATAAAAACATACCTATCACTGCATCGAGTAGGTTCTTGGTAGTTTTTTCTTTTAATTACTGTTACTCTTAACAGAGGATATACTAAGAAATGACTTACCTTTGGGTTACTATTAATATGACCAAAAGAGTAATTTTTAAATATATTTTGTAATTCCTGAAATATTTCCCATTTTATAAAGAAATATAATATTGTCACATGGAAGTCCGTAAGTACATTTCCCTTACAGAATTTAGGAGGTGAGGTTTGGGGAGGGCAGGTTGGGAGGCAGAAGGACTGTTTTTTATAGTAGCTGAGCATTTAGCAAATACAGAAAACATGGTAAGAACATGTTTTTGCTATGTACATAAATGTTAGCATTGAGAATATTTTGCATTCAAGAACCTAGGTAATTCCAATTAGAGTGAAGCTGTTTTTGGTTTAGGAATTTATCTTTTTGTGGCCGTAGAGGTCACTTACGGAAAATTACTGTTCTTACTACTGAAGGCATTGACTAGGAGCTAGGAAAGGGTAAGGATCTAAGTGTATCAACATCAATCAAAAGTTTGTAATTGTGGTTTGTGCTAACCTGTTTAAACTTTTAATTGACAATAAAAAAAAGACCCCAGATGTCTTTCACTTCTGTAATTTCCTAGTTTTTGTTTTTGATATAACTCTGCTTCTCTGTTGAGTTGATCTTGTTTTGTGATTTGAGGAAGTTTGGTATTCATGGCAGAGCAGGAGGGAAAAAACAGTAAAAGAAAATTAAAATAACCATTTATGGTCGGATTCATGTATGGTAGTAAATTCCTTATCATTGCCTACACTTTTTTGCCTTGCTTTGTAGAAATTTAATCATAATTTAAAAGTGCAGAAGTTAAAAGTTTTAATTATTTTTCCTTGAAAATGGGCAGGTTACGTTTGGTAAAATGTTTCATCCTTCAGTCTATAGTGTGAGAAATGAGATTTTAATCATGTCTTTGGATAGTTTTGGCTTACCAAAGTGCTTTCTTGGGTAAAATCTATTTTTTTGAGGGAGAAATGCGAAATCTCATCAGATGGGAGCATTTTTCCCAAGAGTAGGTGGTAGTTCAGTTACAGGACAAAGACTTCAAACCACCTTTGCAGAAGTTTCTTTTGAAAAGAAAAAAAGGAAGGAGAAAGAAAAAGAAACTTCCCTTCTTTTGTTGTGCCTCATTTCCTCCCGCCCCACCCTGTTCCTTGCCCTGCTTAAACTGTCTGGAGCTGGCAGTAAATGTCCTGCTGTTGAAGCATTGGCCTTAGGTTTTTATATGATGGAAGGTTGTTGCAGTCAGAGAAGAAGGTCTTTATTGTGTTTTCAAAGTGGCTTTTTAATGACTTGTAATTCCAGCACATGCAAGAGCTGTAAAGTCTGTAAGTACGGTGAGTGAGCAGCTGGAGAGGCCATTCATTAAAGGGCTGCCGGGCTCTCCTGGGGGGGGCCCTCATTCTGGACTCCTGTTCTTTGTATTTTATAACTGGAGGTAAAAATACCTGAAGAGTTGCAATTCTCCCTCTGGTAGATTCATCTCAGTGTGCAACATTAAGTAAAACAGTTGGAAGAAAGTTACCTTTGTTGGGTGCATGGAGAAATTTCACCTGACCTTGTTTTTGTTTGTTTTGTGTGTTAGATGTAATCAGAAGAAGGTCATGCAGTCAAACCAATCAACTGTTCATTTATTCAGCCACATTCCTGGCTAATTTCAAAAAAAGATTTGAAGCAGTTAAAAGGGAGATTTTTTTAAAACAAAACAAATCAGAGTTAGAAGGTTTTCTCTTCCTTGTTTGGATACCATACTAAGCCCAAATGGTTTCTGTTTTTAAATTAAGTAATTCCTTAGAAGTGTTAGGTAGCCGAGGGTCATGAATAGACAGAGGGCCCTAACATTGCATAGGTTGGTTGTCATCAATAATTGCCCAAATCTGGCATTTTCACTTACTTTGTATTGGATTGTTTCTCAATAAATTCCATGAGCCTCCCGCAAGAGAGCTGCGTTGCCTATTCAGTACATTATTGTTTCTTAGTCTAGGGCCCATGATCTTTATGTCATTGTCCCATCTGTCATCTTTAGACACAAAGTCTAAATCATGTAACTCAACATGATTTTGCACAACTAGCTTTACCATCCCATGGAGATACCTTACAGCTGTAGCTAAACTTTCCTTGAGTGCTTTCTATGTGCTAGTCACCATTCTAAGCACTTGATTTGTTTTAACGCATCTAACCCATGAAACAACTCTATGAAATAGGTAATATTATTATCCCCATTTTATAGATGGGGACACTGAGGCTCAAAAATTAAGAAACATGCCCATGGTTGCCATGTTTAAAAGTAGGGAATGCCCTCAGGAGGAGTTTTGGGGTGAAACAAATTTTATTTTCCCATGAATTCATCTTATAGTTGGCATCACTACCAAGAAAGCCTTTGATATGTTCCTGTCCCATTTGTAAATCATATTGCTCTGACCTACCTCTTGGTGTGGGCTTTACATACAGCCTTCATTCAGGAGGTGATGGGTTTTTGTCATAGGTGGATTTGGCATCCACAGCCAGAATTGAGGGAAGAGCTGTGAAACATCCAGGAACCTCTAACTTCTCATACATACTTGCTTAAAATAAAACAGACCCTCATGGGTCTGGATTTCACATTGTTATAATATATCATCAGCACTATTTCCCTGCTCCCAGAATTTTTTCCACTTGGTTTTGCATGGGAATTTATGTTTAACAGAGCTGAGCTGCAATATCGAGCTTTCCCAGAAGGTGCCACCAAATAACAAATGGTGTCCTCCAGTTTGAAGATTCCCGCTTTTTGAATCTTCTAGTTACATTTTGTAATTTTATTTTTTTTACCATCTCTAGAGTATTCAAAATGTAGGTGTGCGTTCTTTGAATTAGGAGACAAGATAATGCAATGATGTAAGTAGAGGGTGGTTTTCTTTTGGTGTCTATGTAATTATTTAACCAAGTTTGAGAAATTGTTCTCAGTGGGTAACAATTTATGACTGTAAACTTTCAAGGCAGTGTCAAGGTCCACAAAGAAAAATCACCCCTTACAGGCTTCTTTGGGTCACCAAAGGTGACTGCACAGTGAGATATTCCCAGATAAAGTCAAAGATCCTTCTATTAGGCAGGAGAAAATGGAAAAGCATTTATTAAAGTGGCGACAACAGACTTTGCCTTTGAGTTTAGAAGACATAGAGGATGGGGTTGGGGGGGCGGTGCTCGACTAGGGAGAAGTATTTTAGAGTTGGTGACACAGAGAAAAGGAAATTTTCTTGCCTTTCTCAGTCATGGAAAGAAAATGTATGTGTGAGGTCTTACATATCCTGGTTTGAGGCCTTAGTGCTTAGAATCATAGTATCATTTTTTGTTTTTTTAATTAAATTGCTTACCCTTGGTTTATTTTGTGGTCCTTCTATTTTTTTAAAATATGATAAACCATCATGTCACTTGAGTAACTACCAGTGTTTCCTTCTAAATGTGTTTGTAATTAGTATTCTTTGATTACGTGAATGATGTTCAGTAACATTTGATAACATTTTTGTGGTAGGTACTCCTGTATATAAACCCTGTATTAGGTGGTACAGATGGCACAAAATTAGGCTGAGCTTTGAAAAGGGAGGCGTGAATTAGTGTAGATAAGGGCTGAGTGGACAGCAGGAAGGGTCCTTGATTGGAAGAAGCAACTTGAAAAAAATGAACTGATGGCAAATGCAGACAAGACTGTACTGTCCTGACTGAAATTGAAGAGAGATCCTATAAATGAAGCCCTTCAGTTATCTAACTAGTTTGTCAGGAATGAAGGGAGGCTTATTGAACTCTACTCCACGCTGGGATTGTTCTGGACCCTTTTACTCTCTGTCTCTTACGTAATCTGGACAATGTGTAAGAGAGTTTTTGTTTTCATCTGACTGACGTGGAAGTGGGAGAGCCAGAATTTGAATCCAGGTCTGATGAATGCCAAAGCCCATGCTTTTTTGTACCATAACACCGATTACACCTCCTTAAGAGATAAATCACATCAAATTCAAACCACTGTGGTACTGATTAAACCTTTTCAAGAAAAATCTAATTAGCAACATTAACTTTCTCAACATCTGGCTTCCTCTGGTAATGGTACCACAGTTCAGTGAAAGGAGGAAAATAAGAAATAAGAGGTAGCCTCAAAAGGTGGATACTTGACTATGAATTATTGGTGCAAGGAGACCTGGCCGTGATATCCAAAATGCTGATCAATCATGCTCCATATGTCTCAGTGTCATTTTCTAAGAAGCAGAATTTCAGAATGTATTAAAAAGCTGTAGTACTTTAGAGTCTAGCCAAGGGCATTTGTTTGCCAATGCACTGTCTTATTAGGGTGTTTCATGTACCTCATACTAGGGGCAAGGACATGGCCAGTATTATTATAAGAACTTCCATCTACTGTATTGCATTATCTGAAGATCATACTCATGAAGGCTGTAAGGAAGGAAGGTAGGGCTCCCTTGACCTGGCATGTAGCCATACCTGGCTAATAAATTACCTTCCTGGGCCTAGGAGGAGTGATTCTGGAGCCACGGTCTAAGACCATTTAATGCTAATGATGAGATTATAGATGCTAACTGTCCCTTGGGTTTTAGTTCAAGCAACAATATTAATTATGTCACAGACAAAGACATCTTTTTGTTCAGTAATTTATGTTTTGTATTCTGTGAAGACCTGATGTTGGTAGGTATTCTTCTAAAAATCAAGAGACAAAGCTGCTGTCCAGGAATTTAGCAATTTATAATCCATGGCCACAGTATAGTTTTTGATTCCTGCACATGTTTCTAAAATGTCATTTTCCATTTGGCCTAGCCTTACATCAAACTGGGACTCAAAGCAGAGTCTTGCTGAAAGTCCACCCTAGTTTAAACTGTTTATCTGACAAATTCTATTCAAAGATGACCTGACACATTTTCAGTATTATAGTGTTCACCGTATTTTCAAGTCTCCTCTCCTTCCTCATTATTTTCCAGGATTGTTTTTTTTTTAAAAAATATATATCTTTATTGATTTCAGAGAAAGGAAAGGAGAGGGAGAGAGAGAGAGATAGAAACATCAATGATGAGAGAGTCATTGATTGAGCCCGCAACCCGGGCATTGCCCTGACCGGGAATCGAACCCCCATCGCCTGAATCCCAGGTCGACGCTCAATGGCTGAGCCACGTCCGGCCGGGCAGGATTGTTTTAATTAAAGGTGAACATCAGGCTTGTTGCTGATCTTGTGATGGGGCATTTGAAAGTGCTAGCTTATCTGATAATCTTAGAGCAGAGTCTCATTTCTCTTGCCTTATCAAACCCGCCTTCATTGTCCAGCAGCATTCAGAGGGAGAACTTGCAACAAGTCCCTACCCCTTTCAGAGGTAAGCCATACATCTTCCCCCTTGTTTTGTGTAATAAGACCAATGAGTCTCATAGTTCACTCCCCAAAAACTAAGGTTTGAAGGAAAGAGGTGTTGTCTCCTGTGCTGCCCATTTCCTTGTTCACATCATATTAATAACTCTGGTGTCTCTCTTTATCTTTAGAAAACCTTTCAAGGCCTTAATATGTACTGTTGTAAAGATTTAAGACCAAGTTTGGAAACCATGAACAACTGTCTTTAATACAGCATTTACTTCATGATTGAGAAAATCATGGGATATTTAGAACAGAAAGACTTCAGAAACTTCCTTTAACAACTTGCATTTTGCAGAGGTCTTGAGACCAAGTCTTACAATTTGCCCAAGATTATGGAGCTCTCATTGCCCCCCCAAAAGGCCATAGAATGCGGGTCCCCAATTAGTATGCCTTTATAATTTCCAATTGGAACAGTTTATAATCTTTCACATGTCCCTCATTCCCTTCCCAGACTCTCCTCACTTGAACATTTAAAGTGGCTCCTAATTAGTTGGTTATGCCCATTAGACATAAGGCTCATGTCACCTCCTAGCCCCACCTCTTAGTCTGTGCCCCTTTGTTGAATGAATGAACCTTATATTTCACAGCCTCAGCAGAACTGCACCTGAAAGCCTCATGGGACATCTATGTGAGGGTAAGGGTGTAAGTCTCAGTAGATATCGCAGAGATTATTTGGTGAAAAATTTGATAGACCTTGCGCTCTGGTTCTCCTTGATTGTCTCTGAGCAATTACCAAGCAGAATAATCATGGCTTGATATATTTTGGATGTGTGTGTGGGGAGGATCATTAGGCAAAACAGAAAATGACACATTGAGGTATCTGTCGAATCAAAAGTCTTAATATTGCTTAATAAAACCATGGAAAGAGCTTTAAAAATCTCCAACATAAATGAAGCCTTTACTTGGACTAGCTGATATTCTTAACAAATGAAACCTGAATCCTACTCCTTTGGTGCCAGTATCTTTAGTGTCTGCCTCTGTCCTGAGTTGTTCCCTTTAGTCTTTTTACATCTGTACCGAGGCATCCTTCATACCACACAGCCAGCTGCTCACACACACACCTGCCTCCAACTTTTCGATTAACCCTGTTGCTCTTCAGACTCTAGTTTCTTCATTTCCTTTCCCTTCACTGACAGACATCTCAAAGCTCCCTTATCCCTCGACCACTGTGGTATGGCTTTTGCTCTCGGAAACTACTCTTTTATTTATTTTTTTAAATTGATTTGAGAGAGAGAGGGGAAGACAAGGAGAGAGAGAAAGAGGAACATCAATTTGTTCTACTTATTTATGCATTCCTTAGTTGCTTCTTGTATGTGTCCTGATCGGGTATTGTACCAGCCACTTTGGCATATCAGGACAGCACTCTGATCAACTGAGCTACCTGCCAGGGCTTGGAAACTGTTCTTAAAATACCACTGGCATTTCGGGTTTCTAAGGATATATTCCTAGAAGTGGGATCACTGAGTCAAATGGCAGTTCCTTTTTTTTTTTTTTTTTTGAAGAAACTCCATACTGTTTTCCATAGTGGCTGCGCCAGTCTGCATTCCCACCAGCACATCCTCGCCAGCACTTGTCATTTGATGATTTGTGGATGGTAGCCATTCTGACAGGTGTGAGGTGATATCTCATTGTTTAAATTTGCATCTCTCTGATGATTAGTGACTTTGAGCATTTTTTCAAATTTCTCTTGGCCATCTGTATGTCCACTTTGGAGAAGTGTCTATTTTAGGCCCTTTGCCCATTTTTAAATTGGATTGTTTGTCCTCTTTTTGTTAAGTTGTTTGAGTTCCTTATATATTTTGGAAATTAACCCCTTATCAGATGTATCATTGGCAAATATGTTCCCCCATACAGTGGGCTCCCTTTTCATTTTGTTGGTGGTTTCTTTCTCTGTGTAGAAGAAGGGGGGATTAATCAAAGAATTTATACGCATATATGCATAACCTATGGATGTAGACAATAGTGTGGAGAACGCCTGGGGTGGTGGGTGGGGGTGGATGCTGGGTAGAGGGGATCAGTGGGAGAAAAGGGGGATATCTATAATATTTTCAACAATAAAGATAAATTTTTTTTAAAAAGCACTGGAAAAGGTCATCAGTGCCTTCCTGATTCTAAACGTAGAAACCGTTTTCTAAGCATTAGATTTTGCCTTTCTGCCACCTTTGGTTTGCTTGTCTGTTCTGTTCTTTGACTCTGTTGTACCTGCCCTGATCTCTCCACCCGCTCTCTGCCAGTCTCCTTTGCCAGCTGATCTTCCACCACCCATAACTTGGCCATCACCAGTCTCCTTTCTATTATATAATGTTCCCCTGGACAATCACCTATTACCTGATTCTTGTCTCTTCTTTTTCCCAGGCCCTTCTCCGTATAACTATCGAAAACATAAATTCTGGAAGGAAATATGCAAAGAATATGAAACAACTAGTTAAAATGGTGTTATGGGTCATTTTCAAAATATTATGTTTCATGTAGCCATTTTTATAAAGCATTTCATTGTTACAAAACCTCAGATGCCACATGGGCTAAACACCAAATTCTCTTTAGCCTTGCTTTTTTTCTTTTTGTAATCTTTTATTATGGAGAATTTCAAATATACACAAATTATGCAGAACAGTATAACGAACCCCCCCATTTATCTATCAGTCAGCTTCAGCAATTGTTGACTGATGGACAATCTTGTTTCAACTATAGCACCATCTACTCTTCCCCCAATATAATTTTTAATAAAATTCAAGGCGTCATATTATTTCACACATAGATATTTCACTATGAATCTCTAAAAGATAAGAGCTTTTTAAAAACAACTGAAGTATCATATCTGAACAAATTAACATATTAAATTTCTGGGCAAATTTCCAGTAGAATCAATATGTCATAATTTTTTTTTCCTCATTTTTACAGTTTGAATCAGAATCCAAATTAGATCCACATCTTGCAGTTTATAAAAATATCTTATAAATTTGTGATTTATAGGGTCTCCCTCATCTTTCTTTTTTCACATAAAAGTGTAAGGAAAGCCCTGGCTGGTATGACTCAGTTGGTTGGGTGTCATCCTGTCCTGTGCATCTAAGGGTTGCCGGTTCACTTCAAGGTCAGGGGCACATGCCAGGATCGCAGCTCAATCCCCGGTGGGGGGGGCATTCATTAGGTAGCCAGTCGATGTCTCGATCTCACATTGATGTTTCTCTCTCTTTCTCCGTCTTTTTCCTCTCTCCCTCAAAATCAATTAAAAACTTAAAAAATGTAAGTAAAAAAAACCTAGATTGTTTTATAGAATTTCTCAGTTTGGCTTTTGCTGATAGAATCTTTGTGGTATATGTTCTGTAAATTAGAGACATAGCCAGATTTGGGCTAGGTTTGGGTTTGGGTTTGGGGCAAGACTGTTTCATGGGAAGAGTTGTGTTCTTTCATCAGGAGGCCCGTAAGGTGAGGTGATTGTGTGTGTGTGTGTGCGCGCGCACGCGCGCTTGGCACCCACTCATGCTCAGCACCTCTATGCACGATTCATTAGGAGTTGTGGGTTGGTGGTGTTTTTTCTTCATTTATGAGCCAGAATTCACCTATAAAGACAAAGTCTTTCTCCTCTACCTTTTGTTTAACCAACAGTACAGTTTGCATGATTTTCTCCCTGCCCCCCCCCCTTTTTTTTTTAGCAGTTTTCAGGATGAGTTTGGTTCCCTAGCATCCTTCAACAATGGCCATTTTTTTAAAGTATTATTTTAAGTCTTCTTTAATCTGACCTTGACTCTCCTCTCTCTTTCTTTACTCTCCCTTTGCTTTAGTGATCCTAGAATACTAGCAAACTTTGGTTCCTTGATCATTTAATGCCATTTTGTGCCCTGGTGAAGTACCCTTGGTCCTTTAAGACCTGGTTAATGTCACTTTTTCTTTGAAGCTTTTCTACATAATCTGCCCCACCTTAACGCCACCTCTTTGTGCTCCCTCCATTAACAGTTCATGCATATGTTGTTTATAGTTGTTATTCTCATGTTAAAGTGTTTTTCTCCTGATCAGTGGGATATTTTCAGGGCAGATAAGACATTGCCTCTTAATTACATCTCTTAAATATGAGAAATTATGATTTCTCTGCTTTTTGCACTATGCCTGGCACTTAATTGATGCTCAACAAATGTTTAAATAGTGCAAAGGTGTATTTATATTTATATATGTGTATTTATGTATTTATAGTTAAGATTCCTCTTAACTAAGGTATGTCTTTATAGTTGAGGAGTCTTGTGTCCTAAGGAGTCTCAACTATAAATATATCTGAATGATATGGAAATGTGATTTCTGGCCCCTCACCTAGAGTAGACAGGGCAAAAGGAGTGGGAGAGCTCACTGTATAAACAAGATAGGTCTTGGCCCTCTCAGAAGCACACAGTTAAGGGCATAAGCCACCCTTGTACAGATAAATTCGTGGTTAAACTGGTGGCCAAAGTGGGCAAGTTGTACACATCGGATTGCGCTTTACCTGCCTCTGTAGCCCTTGCGTTTGTGTTAGACGACATGAGCTAGCCAAGGAGTGTGAAGCTATTGAAACTCCCACAAAACAACCCGAGATTTTTTTTAAACTTACTGTACTATGTAGAGTATTAAACCACAAAAATAACAAAAGGGGAGGCAAGAACCACAAATTAATCTTTTATTGAGACAGCAGAGGAATGTGAGAGTCTAAAATCCCAAACATTTGCTTCTGTATTTTAAAAAAGCAAATAGTTTTCAGAGAAATTTCAATAACAGGATGTTGAAGTGAAAGAAATTTCTGCCTCCCTGTTTCCTATAGGGACTGTGCAGAGGCGTGATAACATGAAAGTTATATGACCACCTTGTTTTTGCTGTCTGTGATCATGAAATATGATTATATTTCCTCCAGTGTTTATATTTGCTCTTGAAATTATTGGAACTGGTAAAATACCATGTGCATATTGTATAAAAGAAACTATTTTTCCCTCTTCTATTTCCTCAGGTTGCATAATTGTCATAACAGGTTAGTTTTCAATTAATAACCTTAATTTGGTTGTTACTTATTAAACCATCACATTTGAGTCTCTGCAATCATGCAATGAAATGTTTATTGTATATGTGGAAGAATGAGTGAAAAAATAGTTAAAAGATTTACGTTTCTAACCACAAGGGACAAGCATTATAAAAAAATAAAAAGTTATACTGAACAATAACACTTATATTGAGAGAAACAAGATGTGGGGATGCATTTAGTTCCCCTAAAGAATTATCAGATTAGTCAGTTTTCAAATATATATTTAATTATACTCAGATGTATATTTAATTATACTCATTGGAGGCTGCTGGCATTTCTAAGGGTAATTTTAAAAGAATCATGATTACACTATAAAACTAAAATTATAGCCAAGTATAATTTATCACTGTGGGAGGTGGAATCTATTAAGAGAAAAAATGAACTGAAGACAGCAGCCATCATTTTGGAAAGAAAAATGTTACCACACTATCTTCTCTTATCTTATGGGAAGATATCACTCCAGCACATGTACTTTGAAACCTTATTAAAGCATCCTAAAACTTATAAATTGATGGGTTCCTTCCTGTCTTTAGTTCTGGGGATTCCCTAAGTTGGAATTTGCAGGCTGGTGGGTCGTGAACAGCTCTTCTGAGGCCCTGCACAGTCAGCAGCTGAAAGAAGCTCAACTAATCGGCGTGTGCTGATCGCTGCTCTCCATTCCTCTTTGAGACATGCTCTCTTGCCCATTGCTGGTGGGTGCTCTCATCCTGTGCACTTCTGCTCACACGGGTTGAACGGTACACTCACCAAGAAAGTCAATGCAGTTGTTTTCAAACCTATGTCTGTTCTACTTGTAATTACATAAATTAATTGTATAAACCAATAATGTACACCAAAAGTAATTGGTTCTATGAAAAACTAAGTTGCAACCTGAAGGGGAATCCCTGGAAAAAAAAATTGTTCTCAAGTTAGTGTAAAACAGCAAGGGAAAAAATCCTAAGAACCTAGAAGGACTCTGCATTCTGACAGCTATGCAAGTCTCTGGCTTCTTGCTTACAGATGGTGATCATAGATAATGCATTGAATGTGGTTTATTTAAAAGACTTTTCCGACTTCTCTCAAAGAAAACTCCTTGATCCTACATCAAAAGATTTGTTGATTAATGTATACTTATAAACTTTAAAGTAAAATATCTAAGGGGTATGTGTGTGTGTACTCCCCCCTCACCCCCCCAGTTCTAGATTGTTCCACCTGACAGATGCTCACTAGCCAGAAATCTTGACTGCTCCTCACCCATGATTCTGGTACTTTTCCCCCTTGATCTTGAGTTAGCATGAGCCTTACTTCAGCTACAATTATCTCTCCTTTTCCTCATTATTCCATTTTATCAATGGCAATCTTATTCATATCTCACCTCTTACAGTGTTTTCTAGTTGACGTTTTCAGGTTCAGTCAACTTTGGCAACATCCACACCCACCAACATTTCTCTTTAGCCTTAGTATGCTCATGTAAATGTCCTCTGGACACAGGCATCTGCTTGTAACCCTAGTGTGTTGGACCAAGGAAAAAGCATATTATTTCTATTTTGGTATGGAACGCAGACCATATGTTTTTATAAACCAAGTGAAAAAGGCGTTCCAGAAAGAATCTTGAGACCTGGGAAAAGGCCCCAGGTCTGACAGTTGTACTAGCTTTGTGATCTGGGACAAAATATTTAGCAAATGACTAGCAAACAAGTACCTGACACGTATTCGGTAGTCTGTAAATGCTAGTAAAATTGGAATATTTCTAAACTAGCCCTCCTCCACACTTTTTAATAAAACGGGGATCTTCTTGGTAATGCTCACCTTATGGGTTGTTAGGGTTATATGTGTAAAAGACTTCCCAAATTTTAAAATACTGCTCAAAAGATGTTAAAGAAATGACTTTATCTAAAAAAGTACTGAAAACATAGTTTATAGTAAGCATTTTATTCTTCTAGTTGATAGATTTTATTCTGCTTTGATGTGAAATTGCCATTATGTATGCTTTGTTCATATGTGTTAGTTAACTTTTATATATATATATGTAGATTGATTGATTTCAGATAGAGGAAGGGAGACAGAGAGATAGAAACATCAACGATGAGAGTGTCATTGATCAGCTGCCTCCTGCACGCCCCCTCCTGGGGCAATTGAGCCCACAACCTGGATATATGCCCTGACTGGGAATCAAACCCGGATCTCCTGGATCATAGGTCAACACTCAACCACTGAGCCACGCCGGCCAGGCTGTGTTAGTTAAGTTTTGCCCAGTATGCTTCTTGTCCCTTTTTAGGATTGTGAGTTTTGAAGGTGAGGACTCTTTATTCTCACACAAGCCTATGTCTGCCCTAACCACACGGTCAGAAGATCCTGATGTACAGTTAGCAGTGGCTTTTCTTTATAGACATACCTTATTTTATTGCTCATACTTTATTGCACTTCGTAGATGTTGCGTTTTTTACAAATTAAGGGCAAGACCCTCCACCCACAAAAAGATTATGACTCCCTTTTTTGTGATACTCACTTTATTATGGTGGCCTGGAACTGAACCCGCAACATCATTGCTGCTTATACTTTGTTTACCTACTGCTCAGCTGTCACTACTTCTGATGGCTTTTTAGCAGCCAAAAGCCTATAAAAACTCAGACCTGGCTAGCATTTTTAATCAATCTAAGGGCACGTAATATACCACACAGATTCATTTTGCTTTCATTGTGTGTGATTGTGAACCGTGTCAGTAAGTTAAAGGAAAATATTTTAATTGTTATAGAGGACAGTTAAAAGGTGTTTAACCTAAATTTCTTTATTGAATGCTAAATATCTTTTCAGGGGAGAAAACTGCCATGTTTTTTCTGGCTAGTTCATTTCAGAATATTGAACACATAGCCAAATCAAAAGGCAGCGAACACAGTTTTACATTAGATTCGTAGCTGTATGTTTTAAAGTAGCTTTAAAAGTTACCCCATTAGTACCTTTTAAAGCTGCCCATAAAATGCCACTTTCAATCTGGCATCAGATCTATTAATTTGACTATTATGAATATGTAGGAATATTTTTGAAAACTCCCATGGTCTTGTAAAGCCTCCAGGCTCTTATTAGCAGAAAAATCTTGCCTTCTGCCAGGGCATGGAGCCAAGATAAGATCCTTAAGTAGATAACATTTAGCATTTGAAATAATAATAATGAAAGAGAAGTCCACACGGAGCTTTCCCGTTGTTATCCATTTGAAATATCCAGTATGGTGTTGGAGTCCGAGGGAGAAGATTAAGCAGATGTCAGGTTCGTTTCGGCAGGATGCACTGCTTAACCGCCTTCCCTCCAAAGGGTTTTATGCCCAGCATATTGGGAGGGGTACTGACTAATTCATTTGATCCATCTGTTGCCTTGGGAGACACTATGGGTAGGTTCCTGCAACTATTAGCTTCACAGGTGGTGACCAATGAACTCTTGGGGAGATTACGGCCTTTCATAACTCTTGTAGGAACTTTATTCCACCTGCTTTCTCTCACATGGGTCACCTTGGACTGAAATCCCCCTATCCTGGAAAAAAATTAGGGCATAGTTTTTCTTTTGTTGTTGTTTTTTTAAATAGGCCAAGACTTTGTCTATATTTTTCTCTTATTTCTCCAAACTCTTTTCCTAACACTTTATTCCTTTTTTTCTTGTCTTTTCTGAGAAAAAGTTAAAAGCACTTTCCATGTTTATTACAAGTCTATTTTACCACCAATGTCTAACACTTTGTGAATGAATAAAGATAACTCCCAGCCAAGGTGTTATCTCGCAACGGTAGAGGAAAGTTGCTGCTGGTTCCATACTGGGTAGAGGAGTTCTTTCCTCCAGATGATACAGTTATATACTTAGGCATGGAGCTGGCATCCTCTTTGTGGACCCCAAATTTGCCTGTTAGGGGTATTGAATTAAATTACCATCATTCAGTTTTCCTCACCTGCCCTTCCCCCATCCCAACTCCTCGAACTGTTAACTCGCTAACTCAGGGCCCAGGTCACCAATAGGCTCTACGTGTAGGTAGCAGGAACCATAGCTGGATTCTAAAACCGCACACCATCCTCTTGTCTTGCACAGCTGGCGTCTTACTCTGTGTTCAGGTTCGGAAGAACCTCTCTGTTTCCCCCCCTCCACACATAGGAAATACCTGAAACCTTGATATTGATTCTGAAAGAGGTACCTTCCCTCAACCCATTTCCCCCTGTCGGCAGGGGGTGGGGGTCAGATCTCCCGCGCTTGGTCTCTCAGCCTGCAGGAGTCCAGCGAGCTCCGTGCTGTGCTGTGTTGGTGAAAAGTCTACAAACTGCGTGTGAGTCATCTTCCTCATCTGGAAAGAGAGAGATGATGGCAGTGAAGGGTTTGACAGAGTTGTTGTCATGGAAAAGGCAAATGACTATAAATCTCTTTTAGATGTGACTCTGCAGAAATGAATGATAACTCCTGTTAATCAGTGATGAAATGCTTTCAGGTAAAGTGTCAAATAATCAGAAACCAATGTATTATATGTTGAAACATCAATAATGACACTTACAAGTATATCTCAAGTTAGGGATGTCACTTTTGCGTGTTACTCTAGTTTCCTGTGGCTTCAAAGTATATTTACCTGTTCCTATTAAGTGATGGGTACTTAGAAGAAAAAAAATCATGACTAATTATTACATAGGGCCAATAATGACCTTTTTCTCATTCATTTAGCATTACTTTGGCCAGGAAATTAAAGTAGTTATTTCAGGCATAGCTGTTGGGATAAAGAAAGGGGGCACTGCACATGTTTATAGTCTTCAGTCATTGGCCTTTCCATAGCAAATAACCTAAAACTTTCAGACCTCTGTTTAATTTTATCATTGAATCATTTTAAAAGTGACGGGAAATCTTTGTAGCAAGTTCACTGAAGATAATATAATACATTAACGACAGTGTTACAATGAGTAATATGAGTAGTTAGCCTTGGAAATGGGAGAAACAGCGAATAAATATTTACTAAAATCTTAACTTTTACAAACTTGCATAACTTTTAGTTGTTAATTAGACATTTATCACCTACTTCTCTTCCTTTGATTAACTTCAATTTAGATGTCTACATTTGATAGTGACAAAGAGGTTTATATTTTTACCCTGCCTTGTTTAGGAAAAATATTGTAGCTTATAGAAATAATGCTTATATGCAACAATATGTGATTATATTTTCTTTCTTTTAAAAAAAAATCCATCCTGCTCAACATTTATTCCCAGAATCTAGCACAGTATCTGACATGTAGAAGACCTTTATCTAATAGGTAATTTTTGAGTAAAGCACAATAATTATATAAGTTATGCAGCTGTTAAAATGATAGAGCAGATTAAAAACAAAAAATGGTATGAGAATATTTTCATCATACATATATATACAAATGTGTATGTGTATTAGGTCATCACAACGCACCCTTTGAATATCTTATAATTTTGTCAGTTATAACTCAATAAAGCCAAAAAGGGGGATAAAAGGTACAGAACTTCCCTAGAACCTCCCATCATTTTCTTCCAGTCACTACCCCTTATTCCCAAAGGTAACCACTACCCTGAACATATTGGTTTTCCCTGTTTTTAAATTTTATGCACATGGAATCGTATACAGTGTAGCTGTTTGTATATGGCTTCTTAAACTCTGTTCATGGGTATCATGTAGGTTATGATGTCTGTCCAAGTCTTTTGGCTAATTATTTTTGGGTTTTCTATTTTGTTATTATCTTTGTTCTTTTAGTCAAGTTTATATGCATTAAGTATACAGGGTCCTATGTTTTTGTTTCCAGAAATGGAATATCATTGTATATTTGTACATACATGTAAAACTTACCCATTTTTAATTCTTGAACTTTTGAAACAATTAATGAATTGCTCTTCCTAGATGAGTGACCTTTGGATAGCCTTCCTGTAGGGGTTTACACTGGCTTTGGAATTCTAAGTTTGTAACTTTTTTCCAACTGCCTTTTCCAAGATGTTGCTATGTTAGAGGAACTAGCTGTTTATCTGGTACAGAGTACTTTCTTTTATTGATGAAACTTTGTACACATTCACAAATATAATTTGCATGAAAATATAATTAACCTTCAGGATAATATATCACAGATATGTTCCATAGTAACTCTGAGAAACTTGGACAACGAGGTCAAAACATTGCTCTTTCATGAGACAAAACTTTTTAGTTGCCATAGGACAGATGTCTTAAAGGAACTGAAAACCACATAGCTAAGTGAATGAGGTCATTAAATTTTTTTACAAAAAACTAAAGTATGTTGTGTGTATAAACAGAAATAGACCAAGAGAAATAATATGGTAAATTAAATGAGAGAAATTTGGCTTAACCCATTATAGGCACGAAGTTGT
Source organism: Miniopterus schreibersii (assembly GCF_964146895.1). NCBI lineage: Eukaryota > Metazoa > Chordata > Mammalia > Chiroptera > Miniopteridae > Miniopterus > Miniopterus schreibersii. The sequence continues at coordinate 55,889,340 of NC_138111.1, read as the reverse complement.
ACTAAGTACCAAGAGGGTAGGGATCAGCAAACTATAGCCCTTGGACCAAATCTGGTGTTCTGCTGGCTTTTATAAATAAAGTTTTATTAGAACACAGCCATACCCCCTTTACATATTGTCTCTGGTTGCTTTCACCGTAAAGGTCAAAATTGAGTAGCTCTGACAGAGACTGTGTATAACCTGTGAAGTCTAAAACTTACTATTGGGCCCTTTATAGTAAAAGGTTGCCAACTCCTACTATAGAAGGTCTAAAGTAATCATAATTTCTGTCCTGATTCTCATCTTTATCTAGTGGAATTGTGGGGAAAGTGGCTAATATTAGTATTATTCAGGTAATTCATATACAAAGCAAAATAGAATAGTAGAATTATCAGTGATAAAAGGCATCTTAATATATTAAGCCCATTAGAAGCAGAATTGGTATGTTGGAGAGTAATGGCCATCAGGATAAAACACTAGTTGGCCTAAAATTCATGATCTAGGTTCAGTTCAGAAGAGTTTGGAATGGTATATATATATATATATATGGAATGGTATATATACACAGAAAATACCACGGCTGTTACTGTAGGAGCAGAGTGGCCAATATTAATAGCTATAAAAAGCAGTTATCACTTCTTACTGGGAATTCTGAGGTCTGGAATATTCGACGTGGTCATATATTCCCTTGGCTGTCTCATTCCAGCACATCTTTAGAATGGAGCTTGGGGCATCCATGGAATGGGGCCTGTCACCTCCAGTGATGCCTGTGGCAGCTGAAAGCTTCTATTAATAGGCTTTGTCCACTCCTGCAAGGTTCAGTACTCCAGTGATTGGGCCTCTAAACAAATCTTGATGACAGGAACGAGACCAGCTCCTTCTTTAGCAAAGCTATAGCCCTAGAAGAAGAAAACCACACAAACTGCAGAGGCTAACTCGTAAGGCTTACTGGCTTCTGAGGGAGTGGGCCTGGGACTGCGGACCAGAGAGGTATTTGGAAGATCCTTCTCCCACTCTTATTCTATCTAACTGCAGACCTTCTTGTTTTAAATGACATTACGTAAAGTCTGTGTCTTCACAGGGTGCCTGTGGACCCTGTTCACCAAACGGCATGCGTCTGTACTTGTTCTGTGTATGGGATACGGAAATGGCAGTGCCAGCTGGGAGTGGGAATTTGGTCTCAACCTAAGGGACAGCAGTGGTATCCTATAGTGGAGTGACAGGCCAGGTCACTAAAGGGAGAGATTGGATGCAAATGTATCAGAAGGAAAAGATCCTAGTTTCCTCTAAAATGCATCTTTTCATTAATACCAGAGAGAGAACGTTGAAATGTGGCTTGTCAGACCAAAATGTCACTTCACGGTGGTCTCAGAATTAGAACTTTATTGAAATGGAATGCTGTGCCAATAGTGGTGCATGATTATATGAAACTCCTAACGGTGACTTTAAAAGAAAATATTAGCCTAGAGTAGCAGTTTTCAACCTGGGGTGATTGTGTTCTCTCTCCAGCCCCACTCTACCCCCTGGATGTTTGGCGATGTCTGGGGACATTTGTAATTGCCATGACCTGGGCGTGCGTATGTGGGGAGGTGTGCGTGTGTGCTCCTACCAGCATCTAGCGGGTAGAGCCAGGAACGCTGCTAAACATCCTACAGCGCACAGGCCAGCGCTCACAACAAACAGCTTTCCAGTCCAAAATGTCAGTAATGCCAAGGTTGAGAAACTGAATATTGAACAAAAATTCTTAGCCGAGCTTTCAGTTTATTAGGGCAGATTATTAAACCTTTCTGAATTCCTTTTGGAAATGAAAAGGGAGTATTTCTTACTGCTTTAGGATGATCTCAGTTGAGCTAAGAAAATATATTTTGTTACATTTTTGTTTATATATTTCCAACATAATTATGTAAAAAATTTCGAAAAGAATGGTTTTATAAGGAAAGAAAAAACATATAATCCAAGCACTCACTTGTAAATTTCTTTCTAGATTGGAAGTACCAGGGAACAGAATGGTTAATCCATCAGAATATCCTCTTTAGAGAAACCAACTGAAAGATAGTAGAATTTTTCCTGGGCTTTCATCCTGCTTATATTATCTTTTCCAAGCCCCTTATCTTTCAAATAATGCAGCCATCACACAAAGTTTAGGTCATTTTATCAGAAAGTGATTATTTAGACTATAAATATCTAAGTAGAATTCCCACCATCAGGAGTTCTTATTGATATTTAAGTAGTGTGAGGAAAATTTTTGTGAGATTTTTTAAAAATTTATTTTAGGGGTGTGTGTGAGTAACTTAGAGATTTTTATTTAGTACCTTTAATCATGGTAGGTTTCACTAATAAATAAAAGTATTTTGTAAGTTTCCAGTCTGAAACTAGAGATTACTTTTTACTTTCCGGATGAATTTTTAGTTGATAATGAGATCTAAAAAAGCAACAGAGAGGAAAAGACCAGATATTCTAACCCACCACACAATAGTACCCCTGAACTTCAAAAGCCCCAGGAGGGTGCAGCTGGGGAATGCTATATTTTCTGTCCTCTTGGTGAGCTAAATTTGGTTTGGCAGGGAATTTTTAGGAGTAAATAAGGCTCTGTGAGTAAAACTTTGCAGTTTTAGCCAAAGAAAACAGACTGGAGATTTGATGACTCTCTTTGATTTATTAGTGCCATATGCAGGGCCTTTTGATCTTCAGGATTCAGTAAACTAAGGAATTGATATTTATCAGAACTCCATCGCATGGGAAGAAATCTTAATTTGCCTGTAGTGTTGATAATAATATAATTATCCAACACCTGCATCTGATTGATGATAATTGTGTTAGGTTATATTAAATTTTAATGATAGGTAGAAGTGAACATTAAAACAAGTTTTGGGGTAGCATTAACATTGGAAATAATCTTATTTCTCAAGTACATCAAGTTTGCTTACTTCAGTATGCATAGCAGGTCCTCCAATAATGTTTCGTTCAACATTGCTTTGTTAAAATGTTGATGAGATGCTGTAAGAATTTGACTCTTGTTTATATCAATTGACCTCTGGTAACACTGGTTTCGCTTTACATCATTTCGCTTAAAGTCGCAGAACCTATTGACATTAAGTAAGGATTTATTGTATAACAAAACCTCTTACTAGGAGTGCAGGAACTGCATGTAGTAATTGTGGTTTTTAAAGAAAAAAGGGAAATAACTTGACATAGATGATACCACACGAGCAGATGTTATATAATAAAGGCTACTTACAATCTTAATTTGTCAGACAACATAAAGGAGCTTCAATTAAGTTTGAGGTTTCACCCCACTTCTGAATTCCTTTGTAATACTTTTATAAAGTATCAGAAACCACAGGACAAATATTTCTGCCATTAAGCCCTCAGAATCCATCTGTTTTTTTGTCTTTTTACTACTAAGACAAGTTAACATAAGACAGAAGTATGTATGTCTGTACAACTGAGATGAAGTAAGAACAGTATAGTGGTATTAGTGTGTGCTTTAAATGGATCTTTTTCTTGAGACTCTTGGGGCCCACACTTTTTTGCAGGAGGAAAACCTTCTGGGTCTCAAGTGAGTGGGATGCCCTACATGAGTTTCACTTTCTTTTTTTCTGTGAATTCTTAATTATTACTTGACCAGGCAGATTGTACTTAGATGGTCCCTTTTTAATTCTCTTCTTTGTTCTATTTGTATAGACGCCCTTTCTAGAATGTCTTATACATCAGGCATTAAACAAGGCATTTTTTCAGCTCCTTGCTTTAAGACTAGTTTGAGGAAAAATAAATTTTGAATTAGTCTAAAGGTGGTTGCCTTATTTCTTGAGATATCAGTTTTATTTTAGAGGAGACTATCTTAGAGGGAGAGGGTAAACAAGCCAAATGGACTCAGACCTGACTTTCCTTACATCAGACTTTCAGTTATTCTTATTGATGATAATAGTAGCTATTTATTCATCATGTATTCCATGCTCTGTCCCAAGTGTTTTACTTGCATTATCTACATTCTCATAGTAACTAAATGAATTATTACTGGTATTCATTTCATTTTCCCACTTGAGAGGTGAAGAAAAGTAGACATAATGTTACTTGGCTAAAGTCACACAGCTAGAAAGTGGTGAAATTGGGATTCAAACCAGGCCTGATGTTTCCAAAACCTGAGCTCGAATCATTTCATTATTCCATTATTTCCACCTTTACCCTCATATTGACTTTTCAAAGCATTTGACATTTAGATTTGAGTGCAAAATTCATGTCAAAAGTATAATTATTTTAAAATCTTTTTCCATTTTTTAAATAACCTATCCCTCGATCATAGAGCATTTGGCTTTCTGCATCTCACTAATACATCTTAATATAAATGAATCTCCTTATTTACATATATGTTTATTGAAAATGTTACCAGAGCCCCAGTAATGAATAGGAGCGTCAAGTTCATATTTGGTATCTCTTTGTCTTCTAACTCGACCACTCTTTATTTGCATAAGAAAATGTGATGCTTTCTAGTGACTTGACTTTGTTTGTGGAATAGGTGTGCTATTACCGATAGGATGAGCAGGGCTTACAGTTAGAATACTCATTAGATAAACTGATTCTGGAACCTTTACGTGGCCATTTCTTTATGCTTCATAAAACTGAAGTAGGCTAGAGCAGGGAATTTACTCAACTGACGTGAGTTGGTAAGTCGGACTTACTTTAGGGAAGTGTCCTGGAATACTAAAGCAGTGTGATTCCAGCCCTGGGAATCCTAGAGAGAGAGTTAAGGTTTGACATCTGATCTCTACAACAGAATGTATGCTTACCACACATACGGTCGTATCAGATGGGAAAAGCTAGTTTCTAAAACAGTTTGAGGTGGATGTTTGCTTCTGATTATCCTGGGTGTGTGTGTGTGTGTGTGTGTGTTAGATGAATGAGCAATTGGGAAGTCATGAGCATGTGTTTGCTGTCATTTAAACTGCCAATCTAATCTAAATATACATGTGGGTGCCTAAGGAGACTTCTTTCTTTTCAAGAGGATCATTCTTAACAGCTCTCAACTCCCTGCCGTCAAACGTGAACTTTGGGGCACTTCTGTTTTCCTGAGGGCTACTCTGTTTTCTTTTAAATAAGGTGAGGAGGACTTCATTGCTTGCTGTATTTCTGATTTTTAAAGGCCAGATGAGTGTAAAGTTTATTTAGTGTAAGCAGTAACTTCATAGGAAAGATAGCTTTTAGGATGTTACACAAGGTAATGAAAGGTGGGGGTGGGGTGAGAATGATGAGATGAGTAAAAGACACAGGGTTTCAGGGAAAGACACAGAAGAATTCAGGAAAACATTATCAATTTTAGATAACTAATTTGCATATAACATGCTTTAACCTGTTATTAAAAGGTTAGAGAAAATGTTTATCAAAGAGGAGGTATGGTTTTATAATTCCTCATTGTATAATGGAGCCCTTAGTGCATTTCCCCCCCCCAGAGTCATGTAAGGAAGAAAAAAAAGATACCCTTTTCCTCTGACTTCAAAGCATTTAGACATATTTTATCTACCTGGGAATTATTGAAATACTTATGAAAGAAATTGAAGTTTTTTCTATTCATGATTGTTATATTATATACTACCTTTAATTTTCTAAGAGATGCTAAGGATTAGACTTTTAAATATCTTACTAATCTGAAATATATCTTTTTATTCAGGAAAGAATCATACTGTTCCATTTTGCCATAATTATATAGCTTATTGTATTTTGAAAAGGAGTATATCCAAAATGTTTTAATTTCCACATTCACATATTTTTAGATGTTTACATCTGAACAGTGTAAAATTTAACTTACAAAAAAAAAAAAAAGTAATAACAGAACACCCCTTGTCATCTAACCACTAGAGTATCTGATAAAGAATTAGTCATCACTGAATCGCACATTAAAATGTTGTTTCCTTAATATTTTTTATAATCCTAGAGAGACTATCCTATTTTCTAAAAATTATTACCATGTAAATTCTTAGACATGTACATGTATTTAATTTTCAATTTACTTAATATTTATATTAAATGCCTGTTTTAATAGAATTTGCCTTACAGATTAACACATGTGACAAATATAAACTAAGATAAGTAGTAACAAAATTTAGAGAACAGTACATTCATTCAGAGTTAGGCAAATTTTATACATGGGCAATAAGATCTAACATTTTCTTTCCTAGAGAAATATGAAAGTTATGTAGTTTTACATGTGGAATATCAAAGGCATACACATTCATTGGCAGAGATAAATTTTCCTGGAACTATATTCAAGTAAAATTCATCATATGGGTTTCTATAAATTAAATGCAATCACTTGATGCCCAAATATTTAATATTATATATAAATAGACAAAGTAATTTCATGTAAATACTAATCTTGATAAATTAAATTTGTTTTTCTCGTGGAGCAGAACATATTATTTTTACCCAGACATGGAAATATCCAAAGGCTTAAGAAACATTTTTTTTTTTTGCATAACATTTCTTTTTTAAATGTTTTCATTCCAGCATAATTTCATAGAAAACAGAAGCTGATCATAATAAATCTCATTTGTCCCAGGAACAGCCATATTTAGTAAATTCTATTCTAGAGCAATACAGTGGAGCCTTAGTGCTCCTTCAAAACTAGTCTCCCCCCCTTCCCCGTGCTTAGCCCACTCACTCAGGGAATTGGGCAATTTGCTCAATTCATCAGGAAACTTATGAGAATAACAATGTCAATATTTCTAGTTTTCCTTCAGATTTTCAGTTTATAAGAAAATACCAGTTTCCAGACTAATTTGACTTTCAGCTTTCTAGCAGCCAGCTGGTAAAGAGGACGTGATCTATTACACATTTCACATTGTTCGTGAGATAAAAACCAATCTCTTAGGAGATGTTTAAGTCAAATCCAATTAAGTGGAAACAAGAGTCTGTGTTTTCTCCTTGCTTTTCAGCACATGGTCTTTTAAATGTAGTGCATAAAAAGGTAATGGGTAACCTTTGCTATGTAGAAAGATACTCAAATGCCATATTATAAACTAAATGCTCCAAAAATTTTAAATATAATGTATATATTTGAAACATTTACATATGTGAGTATAGCAAGGTTTGTAGAACTGAGCTTTTCCTGAATAATGATTTTATGAGTAGAAAGTGCTCTTGTTCCATGAAGAGTAAAAATAAGTTTAGGCCTTTAAATCATTCTTGAAATATTGAAATTGAATGAGTTCCTGACTATCAATTCAGAAACGGTTCCAAACCATCCTCTGAGAGCTCTGTAAATCATCTGTGCCGTCGCTCTAATTGAACAGCGTGGCTCTGATCCCTCATTAACTTGTCTGTAAGGAAGAGAAAATTGAGGAGAGCAAGGAGGAGGCCGAGGAGAAGACCTTTCGCCAGTGCCGTCCTAAGCTGCCATTGTTGAAGGACATCCTTTGAGCTAATTTCAGTCCCATAAAAAAAAACACAACTATTTAGTGATTAGTAACCAGCGGATAAGAGCAGAAAGCCCGAGTGAATAAAGGCCATAAATACTGAAGTCCTTGCGATAGCAGCCTGTAAAACTGTCAGAAAGCATTGCTTAAGTGACAAAAGATAGCCCAAAGTAACAAAAAGTGTTCACTCCCTAGGCAATACTCTATATTCATGGACAGAAGACATAATTTAGTTTTCTTCAAAAATAGAGGTTCCTCTTGAATCCAGTACCTGCCCTACTTTATTTAGTTGTTTTGTTTTGGATGGTGTCTGGTTTCAATTTATGGTTGATTGCATTTTCTAGTAGGAATCATGAGGCCTGTTTAAAGATAGCTGTGCTTCCAAAAGTAGAACTGTGATTACTGAAACTCCTGTTTCGATCCATCAAGATCTACTTACTTGCTAGGAATGTTTAGCCTAACTAAGAGTGAGTGGATGAGTATGTGTGTGTATTTTTAAAAGGCAGATGGTTAGGAATTAGATGGCAACAAGTGCCTTTCTCTTATTTTTAAATTAAAGTCTAGAGATCATAATTCTTAAATATTTCTCCCCAAGGGAAAAATATGTTAAGTAAATAAAAACAGAAGAATGTAAGTCTATATTATAAACTATTTTGTTATTACTGCTCAATATTGATATAACAAATGACTAAAGTCTTACCAGCCAGTACTTTAAATTTGTTTTTAGGCTTAGAGAAAATTCAAGATGACGGAACTGAAGGCCTTTATTCTAAACCCCTATTGTTCCATGATGATGATCTTACGGCGTTTGAATTAAAGTGTTAGCAATCAAAGTCGTGTGCTCTGCAGTGTTACAGTATAACCTTCAAATCCCATATGTGTGTTTTAGAGATGCGTCTTTGGTGTATTTAAAGTGTTGTGCTTCTTCAAGTTAGAGAATTTTATCAACTTATGAGTATTTGCTTTTCAGCATCCCAGCTGTGAGAACTGGGGGTGTCATTCACTTGAAGGGGGCAGATGTTAAAGGTTCTTGCCCCTGCCTCCCTAATCCCAAACACCCTTGAAGAAGAGAAGCGTTCTCTTACCCACATAGGCATCTTTCTGATGGTGAGAAAAGGCGGTAAAAGGCAGTAAATCTGCCTTCTCATTATGAAGTACAACAATAGATTGATTTATGAAGAAAAGCAACTGTTAGGCTTATATAAGATGTGTGCATGGAAACGTAGGTTTCTTTAGAGCCTGATAAGCAGTAGCACTCCTCCTGTTCTTGACAAGAATCTAATATTACTATTAGGGAATGTGTTGATTCCAAATACCGCATTTTTAAAAGGGGTATGTTGAGAACAAAACAAAAAAATCTACCTCCTAAAGTTTTCCATTGAAAACAGTCTCTTAAATGTGCTGTGTTTTTGCTATTTCAGTTTATTTTCATTAAAATAAAGGGATGTAAAACTGTTGGTTAGTACTTGACATTTTAAATAGAAGTGAATGTAAGTAGTATAGCATATTTATATGTTAACCTGTTTATAAAAATTTGAGTTTCACTTAATACTTCATAATTTCAGTAAACACTATAAAATTGTAGTCTTAAAGAGAGCCACAATGAAAATAATTTCAAATTTCAGAGAGGGGGCAGGTCATATAAAGTATTTTGTGTTGGTTTTTTGGTTTAACATTTATGCACACTATAAAATCTTTTAAATAAGTTTGTTATCTCTTATTTAATAGGGAATTCTATTACGGTATTTCTATTTAACTTAAAAATTAAATTTTTAACCTCTAAGCCAATTTTGAGCATAAAATATTATAAAAATACAAAAATCAGATAGCCTCTGAGTAAATTCTTATAATACTGCCTGACATAGTTAGCCCATATCACTCCAGAACTTGAAATCTATGTGATATAATTAAGACTTGAGCAGGTAAATTATAGGATTAAAACTGATAATTATCTATGGAGTTGGTATAAAAACTCATCTCTCTTAGGAAACACGTACCCCTGAATGTATGTGTATTTCCAAATTGTAGTAATAGCCATAATGACATATTATGAATAAGAAAGTACATATAAAAATTTAAAAATCTGTAAGGAAAAGACAAAATAAATATGAATAAAGGTTCTATTATTTTCTTTTACTCCTATGGATTATCTTATATACATCCATGTATATACCAGCAATTTTCAGCTGGTGGATGTGCCGCAAGAATTTTTAAAACATGCAACACCTGACTGTTTAGTCAGAGCACTGACCTCTTTTCCTTTAGATTGCCAAATGTAAAAAATGACAACAGCCAACACAGCAATAGCTGTTCAGTGTGAATAAATCAAAATTATGCCTATTTTCTTTTGTGTCAGATTGGCAAAAGATATGTTTTTTGGTGTGCCACGGAATTTTAGTAATGAGTTTATGTGTGCCATGAGATGAAAAAGGTTGAACATTGCTGGTATAGTATATCCATACCCAAAGAACTTTGGAGTGGCCTGATCTAGAAGAAAGGGTTCAAGCATGTTATCTGGAAAATGTACTGCTATTCTATGTAGTAGGTAGAAGGCTTATAAAGAAGTATACTTGCAGCTATTGACAGTCCTAATTGTATAGCCTGATAATGAGAAATGTTGCATTTTTGACCTGGTGGTGATTGGATAGTTTTAAAACAACACTTTTCCCCCCAGCGTATTTTGGTCATTTTGGAAGTCAGAGTACCATGGAAATAAGGTCTTAGCCAAAAAAAAAAGGAAGAAAGAAAGAAAAAAAAAAGAACTCTTCAGGTTGCTGCCACAACAGTAAATCTAAGCTTCACATTTAATGGGGAAATTCTCCACGATTGTCAAAAGATTAAAGTTAATAAAGCTTCTTGACATTTGTGTAAGTCTACAAAGATTCTGTTGGTGTCAATCAAATGCTCTCATCATTTTAAAGTAAGCCTTTTTTTAAAAAAAAAAAAAGATCTAAAGTTAACAAGGAAATGCAGTTCAATATCTTGTCAAGATGATCTTTTCAGGTGTACCCATGTTTTAGTTCATGTTAATTAATTACCACCTTTATGATACCCTAAATTCAATCTGTTTAACGTACTATAATATTATAAATTTTATCCAAAGCTGAGAACATAACCACATATAACATACTTTTTAGGACTTGGTTCAATTCAGTACTGCCCTTGTATATATAGAGAGAATACAATAATACTTTTCCATTATTTCAAGCTTTTTGTACTATGCACAGGTGGGTTATTTCATGAGTAACTGAATAAGTTATTCTGACAATAGTTTCAGGATCGTATTGTTAACTGATGAGCAATGGTGTTTTGATGTTCATTGATCTGTTTCAATAACAGTTAATTATGGAGCAATTCTAGGAGGAAACTTCTTCCCTCTATTTCTCTTTCATGTAGTGTTATAGCTTGAAACCCTTTCACTTGTAACTTTTTACCTTCTCTACCCACCACCCTCAAAACACCTATTAATGGGCCAGTTGTGAAACTCAACTTTTATGCACACAGTGTTTTCTCAAGGAATAGTATCATGCTTATAGGTGGTGCAACTGTAAATGGTCTGTTTCCAAATGATTTTTCATTCCTAAAGCTCTTAACAAGGGAGTGATTTTGGAATACGTCTGGCACATACACCGTCTTGCAACAACTGGATATTTTGAAAGATCATGTGTTCTGGCCACAATAGTCAGTAGCAGCCTTCAAGGTACAACTGGTGATGAGAGATAAAAGACTTGAGGCTCTTCTGTTAAAAGAGAGGAAGCTAAAAGAAAATTATAGCCATCCCTAAGTGTGGAAAAAAGTCTTACGGAAAGATTTATAGACCCTTGTTCCCCAAGACCATTTTGTTTCCTAGTAGGATTTTATGTTCTCAGGGAGTGATGGGTACAAATGATGACAGCATTTAATAATAATAGTGAATATGACAATGATAACTAAGATAGCAAATGAATTTGTAAAACCAGAGGCACCTCAATATAAAGCCAGTTATCTCAGCAGCCATAATGATTTTTTCTGTAAGCTGAAAATAAAACAGAAATAAGGACCTTTCCTGTTTGGCTAACAGTAGAGAAGGGTAGTTCTTAGGATCTTGCTCTGTTACCAGAAAATGATGCACATAAAAATAGCTTTTGATAATATAAGGGCTAAAGAGGCTAAATATAGTTCTAATTTAACATCAAGTTCATTCAAGTTGTCATAATACTTACAAATGGAGAGGATTTGCCAAAGAGAGGTGTGTCTTCCCTGTGGTCACAGATTTAAGTTACTGTCCAGCGATAAAGGTTGCAATTTCCTATTGCAGTGTCCTTTTCCCAGTTTCACCTTGTTTTCAAAGAAAGGGTTGTCAGGTTATTGAAAGCATTAAATCCATTATTCGTTCCTGGAGGTTATGGGACTTGTAAAGAGGAGTTGGGAAAAGAGAGTAGATTGCCTTTGAAGGCAAATAAAATAAATTATTGTAGTGCATTGCCTGATGGATTTCTCAATCCTCTTGATCAGTGCCAATGTCAGGAGGATTAGGACAATTCAGAGGAGAGACTTTGTCGCTTTTATAAACAAAACTATCAAACTAGTGAGGTGAGAAGCCAGGATCATTGTAGTATCGATTGAACAAATGTTAGAAGCAATTGATACAGACACATTCACACCCAAGAAATGAAGGGGTTTTTTTTACTATTGGTTTGCTTAGGATGCCCATCACAAGATATCCACTTTGGATGATGGGATATTCAGTTCATCCTTCAAAGTGACATTGAAAACTTTGCTCTCTTTCACTAGTGTTGTAAATGACGGTTAGTTTGTTCAGAACTGCCTTAAATTAATTGCACTTTTCTAAGTTAATAGCTGTAGTAGAAAGAGCACTGGACTAGAAGTTAGAAAGCTTGGTTCTAATACACCTAAATATTACCCACTGATCATTTTATTGTACTTCAGTTTCATCATCATGAGAAAGGGGAGGAAAAATGTCTCCTGCTGTCTTAGTCAGCTTGGGCTGCTATAACAAAATACCACATAGACTGGGTGGCTTAAACAATAGGAATATATTTCTTACAGTTCTGAAGGCTGGGAAGTCCAAGATCAAAGTGCTGGCTGATTTGGTTCCCCTGTGAGGATTCTTTTTTTGGCTTACAGCTGACTGTGTCTTCACGTGGGAGGGACAAGAGAGAGAGAGAGAGCAAGCTTTCTGGTGTCCCTTCTAAATAAGGGCACTAATCCCATCATGAAGGCCCCGCCCTCATGACCTCATCTAAACCTAATTACCTCCCAAAGGCCCAATTTCCAATACCATCGTATAGGGAGTAAGGACTTCTATGTATGAATTTTGGAAGGACACAATTCAGTCCACAACACTTTCCTTGCTCATGGTAGAGCAAATGAAATAAGGAATATGATAGAGCTACATTAAGAGGTTAGAGTTATTGATAGATGTTTACCCAATTTTTTTAAAATATACCTTTGTATATAATAAAGTTTTGTACTTTTAGCATGTTTATTTTGAAGCAATTATTAATATAAAACCAAATGAAAATAAAAGTTCTGTTGATAGTCTTTTGACAATTCACTCTTGCATCGATCTTCTCAGGTTAACTTAACCTAAATGTAATTTTATAACTTTTAAAACTTGTTTATTTGCTTAACTTTGACCTTAACCTTTTATTGACATAGTTCTCACAATACATTACCTATTAATGGGAATTGGTAAGTAGAGTGTATTTACATGAAGAACATTTTCCACAATTGTTTAGAATGGATGTTATATGTCATTTTTCTTTATAATTAATTGTATATTTTAAACTTGAGTTGGATTATCTTAAACTTTTTATAGAAGAGAAACTAAATGAGGTAGTCTTTCTTCAGGTTTTTTTTTGAGATATCATTGACTTATAATGTACTAGTTTAAGGTTATAACAATGATTTGATACATGTACATGTTGTGAAATAATTGCCGCAATAAGTTTAGTTAACATCTGTCAGTCCTTAAAGTGACTTTTTTATGCTAGGCAAAAAAAAAAAAAAAAAAAAAGTATCAGATGATTATAATTTTTAATGAAGGAAAAACTAAACTGACCAGAACTAGGACATCAGTCACTAATGAAAATTGAATGATAAATAAAGTGTATTATATTTGTGTTTTCTTCTTTGAGTAGGACTCATTCTTGACACAGTCTCTCTGGATATTTGTGCAAAGAAAAGATATTTATTCTATTTTTTCCCCCCTAAACTAGGTATATATTTTATGGGGGGGGAAATGGAGCAATGTGTCTAAACTAATTTCTGTTTTACTTGTTATACTGCATTCTCCTCTTTCCTCTGATGAAAGGTGTGTATTATTCCCTCTCCCCCTTTTTAAAGATTGTTTTAAAGATCACGTTGAAATTCTGTTTATAAGTCTAGTTGCTTATTAGAAAAGATGAAACGGCTTCTGTCCTCTGATTACCTAAGGAGGAAGTCTGCTTCCAGTGTAAGGAACAGTGCCAGGTTTTACAAGCCTTCTCCTGTGACCTACCTTGACAGGTGTTCTCTTTTGAAGCACTTAACTTCTAGGAGTTGTAAACATGTGGTTTTTTTACTTGTCTTGGACAAAAGTAATCCTCCGTAGAAAATCCTTTACGAAATGATTTTGCATAGCCACTTAATGCTGAAGATTGCATTGCAAATCTTGGTAGGCCCATTGTTTTGGTAGTAAAGATATATCTTGTTTTAGGCCACAGAGGAGTTTGATCTATTGTAAATAAGAGTAGCAACCAAATGTTGATGAGCTATTATAACAGCAGTGGGCTAGGAGTTTTGGCTTTGTTTTATCAATTTAACACTTCGTCTACATGAGGGCCACTGCCCCCACTCTGTGAGGAAACAGATGCTAAGCAGTCCTCCCCCAAACATGCTAGCGAGCAATAGAATTTGAGATTCTTAAGCCCATACTTTTGTCACTGGAGCACACCGTTTAAAGAAACTTCATGTCTAGTGTTTGATTACTCAGTAGGTCAGCTAAGCATGTGCTTAGGGCATCAGCAAGAAGATACAAGACAGTTTTTTAGTCGGAAGAATTTTGATATTTCAAAAGCAAGTATCAATTTAGGGGAAAAATCAGAACCTCACTGAAATTCCCTACACTTAGCTTCTGGCACATACATGCATAGGGAAAAGAGCAAACCATAATCTTTTCAATCCTTAAGGCCTATAAAGATCTTAATCTAGCCCTGGTAATATGAATATTTTTTGTAAAGCAAATAATCTTTCCTAGTTTATATAGTCATCCTTAATTTGTGTTTTAGAGGGTAAATCTGAGTTTTTACAAAATAAAACACGGACTTCACTTAAAGTGAGCTGCAGCTCTGTTTTGTTGGACTGATCAAATGTAAGACTGTGTCAACCTCATCTAGTAGCTGAATGGCTTTTTGAGCAGTTAACATTTAGTTGAATTCTATCCTGATCTCTTAGGTTAGTTTGAAGTCTGTTCACCAGAACACAATTGTACATACTTTATAAATGTTTTTATTGAGTGGTGGCCGTGTTCTTTCTGGGTGCTTTCTTACAAAACACCTTGAAGAGTATTCAGGGATACTATCTCTGGATAAATCAATGTCTCCAATTTTTCTCATGCTTTCTTCTCTAATGACATCTTAAATTTAAGATTTATTTAAAGAAAAATTGTTTTGCATTGAGAAAACAAGCAGTGATTAACCGAGTATCAGTGGTATTCAACCTGGAATTTCATTAATATCATTTGTTGAGCTTTTAAAATATAAACATGCCTGGACCCCCACACCAAACTTGTTGAATCAGAATGTCCTCGTGTATACAATCCCTCCACCTGATTCCATCCATGGCTGTGAATCTTGGTCCTGATCAGTGTTCTCTCAGGTCTGGTTGGTCTGCAGAACAGCAGCATCAGCATCACCTGGGAACTTGTAAGAACTCCAGGTTCTGATCCCTATCCCAGACTTTTAAATTCGAAGCTCCGGGGCAGGGCTCAGCAGGCTTTGCAGCAAGTCCTGCAGGTGATCTAATGCCCATGAAAGTGAGAATCTCGTCTTCCGCCAACGGTCTCCTCAGCTCCAAAATTTCTCAAGTCCCTACCATTCAGCATTTCATTCCTGTCTTTCCACTTCTGCTGCATTATGCTTTCTACTTAAACAGTCTCATTGTTTAATGTGTCTTCTGTTGTAAACCTCCTCAAGTGCTTTGTGGATGAGGCAGAGTGTTAATGGAAAATGTTGAGTAAAAAGCCTTTTTCTCCTATCGTGTTATGTTTTTGACTCTTTGTCAATTTTCTAATGGTTAGCAACTGTGAAATTATTAACCTTGTTGATGGGTAAGAAGCTAAAAGAAGGCTGCCTGCAGGTCTGGTTCTGGCATTGGCATGATGCTCGAGACAGATGGATCAAGTTTAGTGTGGGGTAGTTGGAGAGATGGCCACCATCCTCTCTTGCTATCCTAATTAATGTCATTCCTAGCAAACAGCTCTGGCAGAATGGCTCCTTGAAGTCCAGTGCTACATGTACTGTTCAGACAAGATCGGGAATCAGAGCTCTCCCCACTCACTCTAAGGAAACCTCTTTCTTAGCTCCCAAATGGTTTCCAGAGCTATCAGAATAATACTGTTTGCAGACACTTTTCATGGCTGAAAAGAGCAAGTTGGAGAGGAAAAGGAGTACTGTGCAGACCATGGGAGAAATGTTTTGCAGCTGGGCATTGCCCATAAATGCTAACTGAACGCCCTTTCAGTTGTGTACCTCACTGCTGTGCCTCCCAGTGGAAGAGCCACTCAACAGAAATGAAGAGTGCCTCACACAGGCGTGTGCATTGGTAAACCAGCTCTTCTTTGTGGCTGCAAACGGCAACATGCAGGACATTGTACTGCAAATATCAAGTAAATCTTGCCGTGGTGAAGGGTTGGTGGGCCGCCTGCTGCTCATTAGAGATCCTGTCTGGCTCTTTTCCTGCAGAATGAGTGGTAGATTGCTGACACCTGTTTTCCCATCCAGCCTGAGGATGTGAAGTGTGCATTAGGAATGCCTGAAAGTGCTTCCTTGTGTTCCAGTCTGAGCTTGGAGTTGCTTGGAGAGGAGGGGGTGGGGGTTCAGTGCCGGGAGGGGTGATGAAAAAAATCAGTGGCAAGAAACTGCAATATAAACAGAACTGAGATTTCCATCCTCACTTAGTGGCTTCTCATTGTGTTCCTAATTTGTCCTCTATGTGGCCCTGATAAACTTGGTCACCTATTGAGCAAGGTAGAAAGATGTATCCTGTCCACGAGAAGACCTCAAATACTGCTTCAGTAACCTGAGGATGTAGTTGAGACTATAAGTGCGCTAGAAATGGGATAGAAGTAGCCCACACTTACAATCAAATTTATTACCTTATTAAGTTTTTAAAAATAAATTTGGCCTTAAATATACATGTTTTAAGTGTGTTGATAGTATGATCAGATTCTTTGCATAATTCTGAACATGTATTTACTCTCCCCATCTCTACCTACTATAAAGTCTCAAAAACTGGCAGATGGTGGAACAGAGGGCCCAACGTGCTGCCTTCAGTCGCAAATACAGGGTGCTTGCTGTATGTATGCAATACCTTATGCTAAGTAGGAGGGGTTAACAAGAAGCACAGGACAGGCCCTTCACCCCCAGTTTTTCAAGCGCTGGCAGTCTACTGGAGAGAAATGACACACATCAGAAGTAGCACAATGCTGCAGCATATCCGATCAGCACAGAGGTGATCTGTATTTTCAGTGGGAGTGAAGGAAGAGAACTGTGAGTTAGTCGGGCAGGCCAAGTAGCCTCCGGCACTTGTTCTGTTCATTAAAGGGTTAGGAGAATTCACGAGAGTGAGAGAATGGGTGTGTATATGATGTGCTTTCCTGCATCAATGGACTGTGTGGAATTAAAGGGTTTTTTTTGTTTGTTTGTTTGTTTTTTAAGTAGTGGCAACATTTTCCCCGACTCATTTGTGGGACTTGGCCAGGTCTCCTGTGAACATTGGCCTCCGTTTGTGAACTGTGGATGAATGGGGTTAGGGTTGGGTCATGGCCTTGGACCAGAGTGAAATTAACTGGCTCATAATGTGATTGAACTAATGACCTTGGCCTCATTACCACTATGTTTTAACCAGTTGAGTCAATCAAACATTGCAGAAAGTGTAATCAAGGTATCTTTTAGAAAGATCTGAGAAGCAGTAAGCATAGGAGTGAAATCAAAGCCAGGTTCCTTCCTCATGGAAAACCCAGGGGTTTATCTCTTTCTCCTTGAGTTTACATGGTTGTTTCTGCATCTAGCAAAAATATGGTGGGTAAAATGAAAAGGACACCTGACTCTCCTGTGTCAGTGCATTTGACATAATGCAGTGTGTTATCACTTTTCTTGTGCAGTGTCAGGCTGTTTTTGCAGAGCAAAATATTTTTGAGCAATAATATTGTTTTTAATTCTAGAGATGTAGTGTTCCATAAATATATTGATGATGCCTTTCTCTTCTTTAAAGTCTGAACAACCCAGTCCTGCCAGCTCCAGCTCCAGCTCCAGCTCCAGCTTCACACCGTCCCAGACAAGGCAACAAGGTATCAACATCTCCCAGGCAAATTATGAGACATTTTTCTCAGAAAACATCTTAATGAGTTGATTTATGGTCTATTTTTTACTGCTTTATTATTTGAATGATAACTTGGCTTTTATGTAGTTGTATTTATTTCCCCTAGGAATGCACTTGAGTATTGTTCTGATGTATGAGGCCAGCCTCCAGAAATTCCCCTTTCTCCAGTCCCTGCCATCAGAGTCCCATTTTACAAAAAGATTATAGACACAGCCCATTCCAGGGAGTTCCCAAAGGAAATACTATAGCAAAAGCTGGACCTGAGAGACTTTGACTAGAGAAAGAGGTTTTTACTTTCCCTCCTGGACATCTTTCATTTTACTTGTTTATTTTTCTACAGATTAATAAAGCTTTTTCTTTGACAAGTGTTAATTTGTTGTCTGAATATATATTCAAATTCAGAAATTTAAATTTTAGGAAATTTTTAAAAGAAATTTAAACCAGAAAATTAACTGAATAATTTTCACTTTTGTGTGTGAAAAATCTTCAACTATGGGGTCCTTTTTTAAAAATGGAAACATGAAAAGTGGAGTAATATCGAGGAATAATTTGTTTTTAAGCATCATGTTGCACATTGCCTCTTTCATTGACCACACTGAATTCCTGATGGCCTTGTGTGTTTTGAAAGGGATTAAATTGTTGTATGTGTTTGGGCTAAGGCTAAGCTTCCAGGAAAAAAGAAAAGACACTGATCATTGAGGCTATTCAGACTTCTTGTTCCACTGACTTCCAAAGGTATAAACCCAGGACAAAAGCAGAGAAATGTGGGCTTTGAAGAATGTGAGATTGCCGAGTCAGTACTTACTTTAGAACTGAGTTAGTGATAGCTCAGATATTCCTATTAGATTAGACTTTAGGATTTGCCTAATCCAGAATGAAAGTGCCTCTCTCACTTTCTTCATTGTCTTTACAATCTCTTCAGTTAAGATTAAAAGTATCTATCTTGTTTTCATTTCATTAGGGCAGTAAAGTGAAAATAAGCTACACTAATGTGTTTTTCTGAGGGTTTCTTTTTTTATTTTGTTCTACTCTGGAATACAATCAGTTATGACTTGATTTTTTTTTCTTCCATCTAATGCTGAATACTCTCTTGAATTTTCTGGGCACCTGATTTATTACATGGTCTTATTTATGTAAATATATGCTGGTATTTTGCCAAGAATTTCTTTAAAAGTTAAATTAAAAATTGGCTGTACAAAATTGTTGTAACTAGACCTTGTGTCCGAGATCAATATGAAGATCAAAGATAGGACATTATGCCCTGGAATTGAAATACTTTATAATCTGAACTTGACTGAAATGCTTGCTTGACCTGAAATTGACCTTGAAATAAAAGGAACAGCTAAACCTTAATAGATCAAAAACTACCACACAAAGGCAGCATTGCCAAGAACAAGTTACAACCACGGTGATTTATTAGTCTCAACTTTTCAATACATGGATTAACCTAACAAAACATTCAATTTACTAATAGATCTTTCTGTTTCTTTTAGGGGACTTTTTTTTTAGGGAAGAAAAATACATAGAAAACAATTCCTAGGAAATAGTTTTTCTAGTGAACATTTTGAATAGCATCTATTATGAAAACAGTAGTGTTTTGGTGGAGGTTTCATTCCAGAAACTACTAAATTTGTCTTGTAAATTGTGGAAATATATGTGATGATGGTTATTTTTACCAGTGTTCAGTGCTGGTGAACATTCCCCTGTGTCTAATATGGCTAAGAGTGTTTGAAATAGTATGTTTGATTGCCTGTGGTTCACTTTCATTATTCAGGTCCTTTAAGGTCTATAATGAAAGATCTGCATTCCGATGACAATGAGGAGGAATCAGATGAGGCAGAGGATAATGACAATGACTCCGAAATGGAGAGACCTGTAAATAGAGGAGGCAGCCGAAGTCGCAGGTGAGTGTCTTGGAAGGAAAAGGGTTCCCTGTGATAGAATCACACCTTTTTACTAGAGCTACTAGTGCAACTACAGCCAAGGTGTGAAACACCAAAACAGGGCAGTAAATGGCCACATTTGTTTTAAGCTGGGGCCCCTTGGCATGCTTGCACTCACCTCTGCAGAGAACTTTATCCCTTTTATCAGTAAGGAGAGGTTTTTCCTCTACAAAGTTTATAGGGAAAAAGTCCTATTAGAAGTCCTTGTTCTTGAAAGTATACGACAAGGTGGCAGGCCTGGTTGCTGAAATGAACTCTGTTTTCATTTGAAGAGTTTGTGTAGATCCATTGCTGTAGGGAGTCTCAGAATTTGAGGAAATGTGTTTGCTGTTTGTAGTTAGAAATACATAATTGGCTTCAGTGAATTATGTGTGTGACCTAATTAAAACTAGGATCACCTGTGTGTTTTCCAGAAAATAAATTCCTTTTAAGTGTGCTGACAATTAGGTTCCTTAAGTAGCTTTAATGCTGTGAGGCATAATTCCACATTATAAGATGGTAATTCATGTCACTTATAATTAATAGTCAGCTTGAAATTGCCTTGAGGATTTTATTTCTTTATCATGAGGAAAACAAATAGGCATGCTTACTTTAATGTGTTTTGAGTAGAAAAAAAATATGAAACTACTTGAACTTAAAATCCAATTACATTTATAATATATTGCATTACATCTTTTCCCATTATTCATTATGATTTAGAAGGCCCTAAAATTGCTAAAAGGAATGCGATCTGAGCCCAAACTGGACAGACCATGTTTCCTGGTTGGTAATTTCTTAGTGCCCTTTTGGAAGAGACTCCTCAGCATGTATGTCCTATCAGATCCCTCAGTTTCTCCTTATGGCCGTGCTCAATACCTCTTCTCCACCTTATCTCCCAAACTCACCTGTCTGTATGCATTTTAAATAGGAGAAAATAAGGAACCTTATGGCCATGGCCTTATAACATTTCCCTTCAGGAGTCTTTAATCTGACAAGAAGGAAACTGCTAGGGCAAAAAGAGCTAAAAGTGGACTGAAACTTGGAGGTGAGGAGTGTGTTTATAACAATCAAAATCCTGACCACTGGCTGCTCTCAATTTTAGCTGATGCAAAATGCTTGACCTGTGTAGACAGTTACCCAAGTTATCGTTATTTAGAAGAGGTAGATATTCTGATTAGCTGCAGCCAACCCGCTTACTGTCCCATCCTCTGAGTCAGTGTGGGTCCGATCATACACATTTGCGAGTTGTCCGATGTGATACACATTGTTGGAGATGCTCTTCTTTTTCCCCTGCCTGCCATGTGCTGTTAGCACAGCAGCACCAGTGTAACACTTGATCTTCACTGCACTTGTGAAGTCTCAACTGTTTAATCAGTTTAAATACTCAGCCTTCCACTTCAGTCAAGAAGCATTTTAAAGCAGCGCTTCAACTGAACACTTCATTAATGTAATTTACTTAAGAAAAACAAGTTCCATCAGTTTTTACTAAAAGGATGTCCCAGTATCCTTTTCATTTCCTATCTTGTATCTTGTCTATCTGAATATATTATAGAGCTAGAATGTGATTGCCTATTCAGAGTGAGAGAAAAACTATCTGGCTTTCTAAAGCGTTTTGTGTTTCTGAGAAGAATATTCTATTAGGTTGCTACATAACCCAAGCGAGGGAGCACATGCTGAAGGGCATTTCTGAGGGAGGACATACATACATTCAGCAGTGTAGAATAAAGAAATACCTCCTACTTTGGCTAGAAGAAAATTTCGTTTTGTTCTGAAAAGAAAAAAAATAGGGAAGTGGGTGATATTTTTATTGTCTTTAGTTGTTGAAAGATATCATTGTATCTTTCTAAAGCAGTTATTGCAAACTGCTGTAGTATGTTCCCAGTGAACTGGATCAGTGTTCAGGCCTAGGGACAGCTTTGAATCACACAGTAGAAATGATAGGTGGCGGTTCTAGCATGACGAGCTTCACACATCCCATCTCAGGTGTCCCCTGAGCTGTCAGTTGTGCGGGGCTCTTGTCCACATTCTTAGCCGTTGCTTCACTCCAGAAGCTGAATTTAGCCATATTTTTAAAATTTTCACCCGTAGCAAAGAGGCAGGGGGAAAGGGAAATAAAAGGTTGTAACTTAAAAACTGTCTAATTTAGCTGACCTTCTGCAAGGTTGGGTGACATGCTTGATGATAGTAGGTGGGTGGAGCTGGAGCAGGGAGATACATGAATACATGAGGCAGTTAAATTTAGTGGCTGGACACCGGCTTTGGGTTACATTGCTTGGGTTTGAATCCTAGAAGAACCACGTTTACTTCTGTGACCCTACGTGAATGACCTAGTCTCTCCTAGTCTCAGTTTCCTCATCTGTGAAATAGGGATTATTAAATGAGAAATAGCAGGCAGGCAACACACAACACAGACCCAGATACAAAGTGTCAGTATGTGTTAGCAGTTGTATAAATTAAAGCAGTTTTCAATGCTTAGAGTGGTTACATACCACTCTCTGCGCTGTTTTCATAGATAGGAGAATGGTCTGGAGTGATGCACATGACGTCTCTCTGTTTCTTTTCAGAGTTAGCTTAAGCGATGGCAGCGACAGTGAAAGCAGTTCTGCTTCTTCGCCCCTACATCATGAACCCCCGCCACCCTTATTAAAAACCAACAACAACCAGGTAAATCTCTGGGTTTGCACTGCTTGAGACCGCAGAACTACATGTGACCATTTTACAAAGCATTCAAACTTTTTACCCCTTAATTTTAAGCAAATCCCTCTTGATCTCAGATAAATGGTAATGTACAGCCTTAGAAATAAACATGTAGTTAGGGTTTTATAAACTTCTATTGCCATGGAAAGTATGTTCCATTGGATGAGTTAAATAGATGTAAGAAGGGATGGTGACAAAAAGTATTGCGCATTTACTCTTGATTTGTATATATTTTTCCCCTTGGCAGTAAGTAGGCAACTTAATGGATTAGGACGGTAAGACCTTTGGGGCTAGTATAAAGCCTGGTTCTTTGCTTTTACTAATTGACAGTAATTTGCTGGTGGGAAACTAGCTTTAACTGCCGATCCTCACTTTCCTCATCTGTACACGGGTATTAATACCTACCTTGCTGGGTATTAGCGAGAGGATAAATGATACATGTGAAGAGCATGAGGCAGTGCCCATCCCTGCCTGCTGCTCAGTTGATGGCAGAGGTTTATTATTATAGGTGCTTGTATCCCTGCTTGGCACTCAGTTGACGGCAGAGGTTTATTATTGTATGTGCTTGCCTCTGTGTGCTTATCCAGGGAAAGAGGATCACCACTTGGGAATGTAGGGAATTGTTAATAAAATGCAGAGTAAATAATGGCCATTACATTGTTGTTACAATAGAGCTAAAGGAAAACTTATTAATTTGATAGTTAACTCAGAATATAGTTGTTTGGATAAAGTCTAGGCAGGACTTTGAAAGCTATGATGAAGAGCTTTCCTTAAACAAATGGTTAGGATTGGGATATTTTAAATACTTACTAAAATAAACTGTTTTCAAATATCGTGAATATTGTAAAAGCCTCATTGTGCATTGAGTTGATACTCTCATTACCGAAGCTCATCCTTGTCTCTTTGTTTAGGTTCTTGGTGACCTCTGCAATAATTGCTTAATCCAACTTACTGTATGAATATTATTAATTTGAAAATAAAAGAACTATGTTTTTCTAAGATTATTCTCTTTCACAGATGTCCTACAGTTTTAAATGGCCTGGCCCTTGAATTTGGATCTTTGTTTTACTAGGAAAATGTAATTTTCTAGCTGAAGACTTTTTCTTTTCAAATTTTGTATAAAGCATAAGCAAAGAGCTCCTAAAATTTAAAATTCCTCATTTATAATGTTTACCTCTATCTTAAAGCCCTCATTATTAGGTAGGAATATGACTGTTCTTTACCTTACCAGTTCCAGTTCAGCTGCTGTTTCCTTGTGTCCCACATATGAGTACAAGCCCTGCCTCATCATCTGCTACAGACTAGCTGTTCAAGGAGTGGTGAATTCTTCTTTGTCCTAACCCCCTGTACTTCAGCATTTCCCCATCTCCAGTGCCAGCCATGCCTGGGGCCGAGCCAGCTTTCACCCCTGGCATGGCGGCCCAGCCCCACAAGTGCAGCATTTCAGGGGGAAGTGAAGGCTCAAGGCATCGCCATCATCGCCAACCGGTTGAGACGAGCCCTGGGCTGGCTAACTGGAGAACCTGGAATTCTTTTGTAAATTTTTGTGCTTCAGTATGAGCTGGCAAAAGAGTAGGATTTGAACCTTGAATATATTTTTATATGCAGCTTAAACTTAGCTTCCAGAGCCTGGTGCAGTAGAGTTAGGCTGCTTCACAGGCTGTGGCTGCAGTGCCAGGGGCGAAGGGCATTAGGGGGTGCCTACCTGCCCCTCGGGAGGCTCCTTTAGCATCTTTCCCAGGCAGGGTTTAGACTGTGCTTGCTAAATAAATGCAGCTCCAACAAGCCCCTCTCTTGCCTTTCAAACCTAATAGCTGCCCCTACACCCTACCTGGATGGGCAGCACTTGAGCTGAGCCTGGCTTCAGGGAAAGGTCCAAATTCCTCATCAGACTTTTTTCTTTCTTTTTTAACTTGTCTAGCAAAACAAGAACAAAAATGAATAGAATCATTTACCTGGAGAGGGTAAAGTACTTTATCTGATTAAATAGCATACCACTGGCTCCTTGGCATATGTTTATTCAACAAATGTAGCTTCACACGTGTGAATCATCAATGTGTCAGGAATGCTCAGTCATATGTCACTTTCTCCCTGCGCTATGAGCATAATAAGAAAGTCCAGATGCTTTCACTTTTAGCTAGTCAGGGTAGAAAACACACGTACCGCAAGAGCGCCTCCCTCCTTGGAGCTGTGTCTTGGAACTGAGAGCAAGAGAAGGTTTTCAAACTTGGCATGGTATTGCTTTCTTAACCCCTCAGATCACGGGCACTGGGACAGGTGTGATGCTGTGCCTTTCCATCGGTGTCCGTGGGACTTCTTACTTGTCTTCCTTAGCTCTTGATACCAAAGAAGTGAAGTAGTAAAAAATTCTTAGAAATCTAAAGTCTGTAAATTTCACCCTGGAATGTATTTTTAGCCTTATATGTGAGTGTGGGTGTGTGATTAACTGAGGTTTCACATCAAATAAAACAGATGAAAACATTCTGGGAAGGCCTAACTGAAATAGGAAGACCGAGTTTCCTTCTTTCATCCCACTTGTCTGTTCTCTGTCTGCATGTTGATAATGATATTTCGAGTTTCTGTAAATTACCAGGCAAAGCTGAGTTTTCCTTACCTTGTCTCAAATCTTCCAGGGACTAGGGAAGAGGGAAAGTGCTAACTGAGTCAAACATTTTGACTCAGTTAATTATTGGGGGGGGGAAAAAGTGAGCAGAGAGATAGCCCCATGTCAACAAAGCAAGTCATTAACCTGAGTATTGTTAGGAGCAACTAGTGATCATTAGCATGAAAGACCTATCAGTAGAGAATCCATCTGCTGAATAATTGAGTTGTCAGTCCTCACAAAGGGATACAGAAAAAATAATAATCTTGAGATTTTAATTCTCAAGCCATATCCTCAGATTAAGTGTAGAAGTGCCGCTAATCCGAGTTCTGTTTTCAGAGACTGCCCTGTGTATAAATGATGTGTCTGCAGTCTGGGTGGATGTTTCCCTCAGTACAACTTAATAGGGAGAAACAGTGAATGCTGTGCTGTTTTAACCAGAGATGTTTTGTGTGGGGTTTTTTTCCTCCCTTTAAAACTTCCTTATGTGAATTTCAAACAAATTCAAAATTCCAGATCCTTTTTGGCTGAAAGTATGGATGGGCAGGAGGAGAGAGGGGCCTTGAAGGAAGGAAGTGATCCATTGGACCTGAGTTAATATTCAGAATATCATAAATCACCTATCAGCCTGCAAGGCACGCTGAATGAAATTAAAGAGTATCCAGTTAAACTGGTTTGAAATAAGCCCGTGGAAGACAAGGTGCTGTACTTTTATATTCTGGAGTCGTTTCCTCAAAGATAAGAAATGATCATAAATAAAACAA
This sequence comes from Miniopterus schreibersii, assembly GCF_964146895.1. Taxonomy (NCBI): domain Eukaryota; kingdom Metazoa; phylum Chordata; class Mammalia; order Chiroptera; family Miniopteridae; genus Miniopterus; species Miniopterus schreibersii. The sequence goes on along the minus strand of NC_138111.1, from coordinate 55,863,383 downwards.
TTGTCTATAGCATGGCTCAGCTCTCTCAGAATGAGGTTTTGACAAAGCTGTTTATTTTGGAGTAGGGAGAGATCAAAGGAGGAAGATTAACTGAGCCCTCTCTGGGCAGCCACTCAGTAACTTGAGGCGGATCACTGACACCCGGAGCTTTTGTTCCTGCCACTGCAGCTTCAGAAGAAAGAAACTAGGATTTCAATGTAGTTTGGCCTTCCGTGCTGTAGCACTTACAGAATGTGTAGGGTTGGACTTAAGCACCGCACAATGTCCTGTCTATTTTTTGCTTTGAAGAGAAGGTGGTAGAACTAACTCTCTAAGCCTAGTTAGCAAAGTTCCATTGCAAATATAGAATTTCTCAGTCACTCTGACCCCTGAAGTGCAGTAAGTTGGGGATGGAGGGGGGTGGGTAGGGTGGGATATGGCAACAAAATTCAGTTTTCTAATGCATAAGGCAAGCAGGCAGGCACTGTTTCTTTTTCTGGCCTGAAATCTCAGATTGTCTCAGGTTTGCCCAGCACTGTATCTGACTGGGCGAGGAGTGCCATCTACTGACCTACTTACTCTTAGGTCTCTGAGTGCCGAGTTTTCCCCTGAGGTCTCATTTCCAACAATAGAGAGAAGGAAATTCTGAATATAGTGGAGTGTTTGGTTTCCTTTACAGTGGACCATGTTAAAAAATGACCAGCTTGCTTCTGCTACTAAGTAATTTCCTTGTATTGCCAAGAGTACTGTATTTTAAGTTAGCTCGGTCAAACTGGCCATCTGGTTATCTTAGCGTTAAAAATGAATAAAGGTAATTCTTAGGAAAGACTCTGTTAGAAAGAAGCTCACTTCTTACCCACACGTTTTTCTAAATGCAAAGGAAATATATACCTTTCTAGAATGTCATGGTCCTATCCTCAAAAGGTAAAATGTTTAGTAGTATAAAATTTTACAGCTGAATGGGTAGCTGGACATTGTCATGTTTTCCTCTGTCATCTCATTCTTTTGAAGCCCCAGAATGTTAAATGATAGAGCTAGGACCAGGTTTCTGAGCCCAGTCAGGGCTCTTTCCACTACAAATTAAAAGTGGACTCATTTTAAAAATTTTCTTTGTGTTATGGAATATGGTAGATCTTTGAACAGAACTATGGTTGTGTGTGTGTGTGTGTGAGTGTGTGTGTGTGTGAAAGCAGAGAATGGGTAAAGAGAAGAGCAATAGGAATATGAAACTTCTTAAATATGCTTTATTTGGCATTTCCTCCTTAATATTAGTTTTATATTATAACAGCTTACTTGATAATGGGGTTATAATGAAAAAGACAAACTACTTTGCTTTTTATGTTTATATGCATTTGTAAGTATTCAACAATAAGTTCAGTGGTTTTCAGCCATTTTAAGCAAGGGTCATTTAAAAATATTTTCTTCATAATTTTCAATTTGCAGATTCTAAGAAATCAACTGTATTTATTAAATAATAATTTGGTTTTTCTTAATATTAATTAGAAACCTCACTCCCCAGGGAAGCTTATGAAGAGTATGCAAAACCACTGTTCATAACCTAAGCCGTAATTGGCTCAATTAAAAGGAGGGGCACCTGGCATTTTATCATGGGTAAATATACCATTTCTTGAAACACAGAAGATAGTCCTGAGATGGTCTTGGCTTTTTATTTCTTGAATTGGAGGATCCCAAGTTGGGAACAACCAGTGTCTCTAGTGACCATCTTTATTTTCAAAGCAGCATCAAGTTTGTGGATATGAGTAATTTTTTTTTTAATTCTCCCCCTAGGATATGTTTAGAGTGTGTGTGTGTGTGTGTGTGTGTGTGAGAGAGAGAGAGAGAGAGAGAGAGAGAGAGAGAGAGAGAGAGAGAGAGAGACACAGAGAAACATCAATCTGTTACCTCCCGTATATGCCCAGACCGGGGATTGAACCCCCAGACCTAGGTGTGTGCCCTGACCAGGATTGGAACCCGCCGCCTTTTGGTTCACAGGGCTATGCTCCAACCAACTGAGCCACCTGGCCAGGGCTATATGAGTCATTTTAAGAATCTGAAAGTCAGGTACTAAAAGAAGCGTTTGAAATTTTGTTGAATCATCTCTAGTGTCCTGAGCACTGGTAGACATGCTGAAACAGCAGAATGAATAAGAAAAAATTCTTCCAAAGGGAACTAAAATCCAGTAGAACTCAGCTGCTGCACATATGTGTGAGAGTGTTGTCACAAAGCAGCAGCCTTGGAAGCTTAGCTCAATTTCCTTAGTGTCAACTTAAAAATTTTTTTTTCTACTGCCCTGACTCAGCATTTTAGATATAGGTAATTCATTTTCCAAGAAAAAGTAAGGTTAGAAGAGAAGAAAGAAAATGTATAAAGGAGAACTGCTATTTGGAAAACGATGTTATCCTGTGACATTTCATCCATAAGTGCCTTTGTTCGGGTGGCTGGTTAGCTACAAACTGCTTGAAATCAAATTTAACAGTGTTCTCTTGGATCCCTAGATTCTTGAAGTGAAAAGTCCAATAAAGCAAAGCAAATCAGATAAGCAAATAAAGAATGGCGAATGTGACAAGGTAGGTTTCCAGTCCGTCATTCTGAGTGCCGCAGCACTGACCTGTCCTCTGTTTCTTTGTGTTTCCCTCGATCATCCTTGCTGGGTCTCCTTCCATTGTCTCCATCAGAAGTGCCTGAGAACAGTTTGTTTTTCAAAATTTTTATTATTATAAAAGCATTAAATTATTTTATTTAAATTTTTTATTGTTGACACTATTGCAAATATCCCCCATCCCCCCCTTTGCCTGCCTCCCCGCTGTCCCTCCCCCAGAATAGCTTATTTTCCAAGTCTTCCTCATATCTCCATTGTTAAGCTTGGCCTTGTGCTACCATTTGTCCTGATGCCTACATTGCCCAGGGATTTCAGGCACATTGAAGTGGGAGGTGAGAGAGTTGTGGTGGAGGTAGAGGGTGAAGGAAGCTCAGACATAGGTGAGCAGGACATCTGACCCCAGCACAGTGCGCTTTCCCCAAGTGCGCATCATGCATCTGAAATCCTACTGCACGACCTTGTGGGGGTTGATCTCCTGCTGTGAGCAGGGTCCTAACAGGGCAGGCCGGGCTGATGTTTCACAGCCCTTTGCCTCATGGCAGATGGTGGTAGGAGCACCCATGTGCTATGCTAGCAGAGACGCATGGGTCTGATCATATGGAAGGAGAGGTCACCTCTGCCTTTTCAGGGAGCTCTTAACAAACTACATGCTAAATTGGATAGTAATCTCTATTCTTCATAAGACATTCTTTTGTTCTTTCACCTGCTATTCACTAGCAATGTTGGATTTGTTAGATAACCAGAAGGCTTTTTTATTTTAATTTTAAAAAATTGCCCTGCCATAATTGGTAATGTGCATGGATACCTCCATGTTCAAACTTAGACTTTTTCTCTTAGTTTTAAAGCTTCTAAGATAGAAGAATTTTTAAAAAGGAAAGTAGATTTGATAACTCACAATTTATCGCTGAGTCCCCCTTCTCTCTATAGAGGCACTGTTGGCAGTAGGTAAGGCTGTTCACTTGAATCTTGAGAGAAAATAAGTACAAGAATTGCTCCTTTTTAAAAAGCTGGCTTGATAAAGGTCATAGTTGGCCAAGAGAGACTTGGTCTACAAAGTCCTTGGGCACCGAGTCCATGCAGCCTGGGTGGGGGTAGAATAGGAACCTGCACCGCTGTTTGTATGGTCTTACTGATTTATTCTCTGCTTTTTGAACTGCTCCCTAACGTGCTTGTTCTTTGGGGCATGCTCTTCTCTTTCAGGCATACCTAGATGAACTGGTAGAGCTTCACAGAAGGTTAATGACGTTGAGGGAAAGACACATTCTGCAGCAGGTGAGAAATGCTCTCTGGCACAACCCTTTCCAGAAGCCTCAAGGCCTAGCTTGTCCTGGACTCATGTGATAGCACCTGGTGGCCATGCCAGCCCCACACTGTCAGAACTGGGCTAATGCCGCCTGCAGAAAAAGTACAGTTGCTTCAGCAACACGGGTTTGAATCGCACCGCTTCACTTCTATGCAGATATTTGTCAATGAATATACAGTCGGCCCTTCGTATCAACCAGCTACAGATCAAAAATGGTATTTTCAGTCTGCAGTTGGGACTCCGCATATGCAGAGGGCTGATTGTGTGGATTTGGGTATCCACAGGGAGTCCTGGATCCAAATTTGTGCAGATATGGAGGGAGTGTAGTTAAGTTTTGGGGAAGTCAAAAGTTGTACATGGATATTCAGCTGTGCAGGGGTGGGGGGAAGGTGTGGCACCCCCTAACCCTTGCGCTGTTCAAGGGTCAACTGTATTTAGGGAGGGCGCTCACCTCCAAGGCACCTGGAAATCTGCTTTATCTCCCTTCCCTGGTGCTGTGGGCAGTGAAGACTGGTGGTGCTGGAATGTTCTGATCCCTCAGCATGCTGATGCTGTGCTACGGGCTGAGGGAAGGGATAGTAGGAATGCAGAAACCTGTGGGGCCAGGCTTCTGGTTTCCTGGGAAAACAGTGATAAGAATTTCAGTCAAGTGTTGTAAACATTTGTGATTCAATTTAGTAACCTTTCGCCAATGCTGTTCTAAGGGAAATAAATATTTCCCTCATTTCTCTTATCTTGTACAACATACAGTCTATTATGAACTCAACTCTGGAATACTTGTAGAGTGAGGAAACTCCTATTAGTACAATTTGATGTGTTGAGAGGATAAGAAGGGTGGTTTTTGGTTTTCATACAGTTACATGTGTCCGTTGCATGAACAGTGGCTATTGATAAAATATTTTTTCTTTAACACCCAAAGAGAAAGTTGTGTTCTAAATTCCAGGGTGGGTTTTAGATTATTTCACTGTTTAAGTTTTTTTTTTTTACCACTTTCAAATGACTTGAAGTTAGTACTTAATCTACCCCAGCTGTGTATGTTTGTTTTTTTTTAAAGTTTAATGGCTGATGGTAACATTTATATTCTGTGTACGTTTTTGCTTAAATCTATAAATACTCTCAGACTGGCTAAGTTTCCTGATTGGTCTGATAAGCTTTTTGATCCTTCTAGAGTTTCAAATTTGAACAAAAGAGTACAGATCTATGATTCTTAATTGGGTATAAGTTGCATTTCCATTTAAGTGAGTATGGGTAGGGGAGCAGGATTTGAATGGCTCACCCTGAGACACTGCTAATATTTTTCTTCAGCTTTCTTCTATAGAACTGACAATTGTTCAGCCACCATTTACCAATTATTTGGAGCTAATTGGCTGAATGGTGATGGTAACTCTATTAGCTGATTTCCCCATCCCTTCACAAATGCCAGCTCTGAACCACTGTGGAGCAGTTGTCCAATAAAGCTATTAATGTAGAAGCTGGGCCCAAATAGTGAGTCTCGCAGGAGAGTGAGACAGACATTTGGACAGGGTTGGGTCACCTTTACAAAGGAAGCCCAGCCAACGAGTTGAGGCTACTAGGCTTTTGGGCACGGTCTTACCTTGGGGGTATCATTGGCATTCCCAATTTCACATTGTCCTTTTTTTTGACCTTTGAAAGAATTCTGAGGGAAGGTGGCTTACTTGAGAGTTCTCTCGAAGTGGATTATTTTAGTGTTCTGGAGGAAGAGAGTGATCTCTATGAATTTTAAACCCGGCATAAAGGCACTCAAGGGCGCACAGCGTTTCACCCTAATTGCATTCCCAGGCTGCTTGAAAGCTCTCTGTCTTTGGCCTTTTGCCTTGTAATGCAGCGGAGGCTTGTGATTATGATACCATGATGCATGTCCTGTCACAGTTTACTGCTTAATTAATTCCTATTGTAAAACCTAGCACCGTGGAGGACTGATGTTACTCTGCACCTTGAGAGCTGCTCGTGTTGTGGAATGCATCCCAAAGCCGACGTATTCTCTGCCATGCAGACCTGACAACTGAGACAGAGTTTCTAGTCAGCCCAGATCACATCTTAAGTCTTTTCCTATTAAATGCATTGAATCCACTCTGACACTTTTATTTGGCCCACAGAAAGTGATTCATACCTTTGTCTTAATCTGGGGGCAAGCGGTACTGGTTTAATGAGCAGAAAGCGTTGCATCAAGAGGGCCTGTGTCCTTAAGCTGCTTTTCCATAAGGTAAAGGTGCAGTACAGGGGATACAGTCAAATCCAGAGATGTCAGTCCCAGGACTGACTAATCATTTGATTCCTCTTTAAACCACATGTTCTGCACTTACTAGGAAAGGGAGACGGAGCACTTCTAAAATCCTCAGCAATGCAACTCTGAGTCTGGATTTGCATCTGCATAGGAGGAAGAAAGCTCTGAGGAAAGCCAGAGCTTCCTTAGGAGACACTTTAGATAATAGCTATTACACTTTCAGAATTATCTTCAGGGATACAGGGAATGAGTGGGGTATCAAGTGTTCCTTCTAACAACGTGGAGAGCCCTCCCTGAGAAATGTTCTGCTGATGATGATTTTTCTCCGTCCTGGGAAATTGCCTGTCATGCTTTAGAATCCCCTGTAGATTGGAGGCTGACGGCCTGCCTCTTAACCCAAGGTAGGACGCACAGTGTCACACGGCAGGGCAGTGTTCCCCAGTCCACAGCCACGGTCATTCTGCAGGAAGACCTAACGCATCCCGGCCCTGACTTCCCTTGAGACAGATGCAGTAAAACCCAGCTTGTTTACTACTCCCACTCAGTCAAGGGGTTGCTTCAGGTAGAAAGAACCCTGGTTTTAAAAATATATAATCAGATAGAAAATAATGCTTCTACCTTTTGATAATTAAAAGGGTTGGGGGAAAAGAGTCTCTGATTTAACAAATGGATCTTCCCTGTTAAAAAAAAAAAATACACATGAAAAACCAGCCTGCATGGTACCCCCTGAAAGGCTGACATGGCAGGAAATGATCCGTCACCAGTGTGTTCACAACAGCCATCATCTGAAGAGCGCGTTAAGCAGTTTATATACTCTTCCACTTCCCATGTGCGCCCTGTGCCCTTGCCCCCTTTTCTTATCTGTGCTCACTCTCTCTTTTATGACTATTGTTTTGGAGAGGCATTTATTATTGCGATATGATGCAGGGTCCTGACACCGAGCTGGGCTTCCCTGCACCCACGGAGCAGGGGATTCTGACAGAGCAGGGTGGTTTCCTTCGGGGACTAATGGGGTTGTTAGGCTTTGAGTCTTGTGCCATTGGAGTAAAGCGTTTGAATGCTGTGTTTCTGATGTTCTAACTCAGGATTCCAGGAAAGGAGCCCACATTTGTCTTTTCTTTATGAAGTCTTTACTTAATTGAGGACTTGGGTACATGCTCTAATAATTCAAATCATTAATGCCGTTCCCTTTGGCAAATAGTTCCGAACACCCCAGCTGCCACCACTCCTCCTGCTTTCAGGCTGTCTCTGCATCTGCCTTGATGTGCTCTTATAGGTGCCCATAAAAATGCAGGGCTCATTTAGTGGGATTGATCAGTTCCCCGTTATATCTTTGTGTGTTTGTGGCTGCAGGCGGGGCGGGATGTGCTGGTTGTGGAGGAACTAGGAGGACTGGGATGGAAGCCCTGGAAACCTACAAGATATTACAATGCATGTGAGGTTACTAAGCTGAATTCATAGTGGGCAGATGTGTTTATTTGCTTTAAAATCAAGTGGCTTTTTCTAAAAGGTATTTTTCTCTGCTTTCTACTTACGAAGAAATCAGTGAGAAATCAGTGAGCAGCTATTTTGAGTTACAGAAAGCTATTTCCTTTTTAAAATTTTTAATTTTAATGTTTTTTAATTGATTTTGGAAAGAGAGGAAGGGAGAGAGAGAAAAAAAAAACATTGATGAGAGAGACCCATGGCTAGGCTGCCTCCTGCATGCCCCCTACTGGGGGTTGGTCAGTTCCCGGGGCCCGGCACCCCGCGTGTGGGCCTGTGCCCGGACTGGGAATCCAACCATCAGCCTCTGGGTGCGTGGGCTGGTGCTCAGCCACCTGAGCCACACTGGCCAAGGGAAAGCTGTTTTCTTAAAATGGTGAGGTACCGGTCATTTTCAAGGGAAAAGGTGGGGTTGGACTTCCTTAACCCCCACATTGTGGTTTTAGTTTGTCATTTCAACTAGTTTTCTTCATCTACTGTTCTCCCTGCTTTCTTTTCTTCCCGCTGCAAACTTTTCTTATCATTTTTTTTTTTTTTTTAGATCCAAGTAGATCTTCCGTGAGTTTTGCTTCTGGCATTTTCCCTGCTTCATCTGTTTTAGTGCTAATGGAATGGCTAACAGTTAATGAGGGAAGGAGGGAAAAGCACTGGGTCTGGTGATTCGTGTGCTGTGTAGTTACTTCCCAGATAATTAAGGATGCGTTTATATTTATGTGGTAGCCACAATCACGGGACCCTGGTCTGTGTAGCAGTTTATAGTTTATAAAGGAGCTTTATTTACCGTATCTTATTGGACCCTCTGCAGAGCCCTGTATGAGGGTAGACCAGTTGGCACTGTCCTCCCGTTACGGGTGAGGAGACTGAGCCTCGGAGGTTATATGCCATTCTGATGCCATTCAAGTAATGAGCAGGGTCAGAACTTGATATGCCATATTCAGGGCTCTCTATTCTGAATGCTTTGTCACTTACCTACTGGCCTGCTAGTTGGGGAAACAAGTCACACTCTGGAATAATTGTCATTTACTTCCATTGTATCAATTGAAAGGCTACTTGTTTGTATCCAGAAGGAGCTCTCTGAAGAGGCTATTTGGGTCTATCCTGAAGTTTACAAATTTTCACTAGCTCTATAATATTTCTACACAATGGAGCAAAACAGATAATTTACTCTGCAACGTACTCTTAAATCAATCAATTTATATATATAAAGCATTTATATAGTAAGCATTTGATTGCCTTGAAAGGTTTGTGTGTGGACATAGCTGGGTGTGTGTCTCTATATATGTAGACCATGTGTGTGACTTATCCAAAGCTCTATAACTATTAACTATTTTTAAAAAATGAGGGTCCATTTTAGATATTTTAGTTTTAATACCAAGAGCTTGCTTCATCAATTCTTATGTGAATGGTAGTAGTTTAACCATAATTGAGAATGCCCCTTTTAATAATGTCTTGATGCATGTACTAGAACCCAAGGTCCAGTGGTTTAAGCAAGTAAGGCTCCCTCTCCACGTCACCCTGCATAATAACAGCCCTAGAGGTAAGTAATTTATGGTCAGTGTGGTGGCTTGAAAGATGCCACTGAGGACGTGGACTCCTTGCTGTCCTGCTCTGCCATCTTTCACGTCTTGCATTCATCCTCTTGAGGGGTAGATAGCCACTGCACTTCCAGAATTACATCTTCATTCCAGACAGGACAAGGGCAGAGGGCACAAGGCACCTGTCTGTTGTCCGTTTCCTTGACTAAAATTTTCCTGAAAGCCCAGTGATTTCTGAAAAATAAATGGTAAATAGCGGTATCTGCCAAGCACTGCGTGTGGGTCGGGGGGTTGGGGGCAGGCATTGTAGCTGGGTGTGTGGCCACTCCCAGAAAGTCACGCTTCTGGTGGTAAAGAGGAAGGGACATCAGGTAGGTAGTTGCTGTGTGTGTCATGGTTTTACAATGGGAGTAACTTGTTTTATTATTAGACTAATAGTTACATCTGTAAAAAATAGTTCCGGAGATTGAATAAGGCAGTAACAGCTAAGTCTGGATGGAGTTGCGCAGCAGTTGGACGAGGCTCAGTATGGCTTTTAGCTTCTGAGGAAGTCAGCTATGTCAGGAGTGGGGAGCACATTTTCTGTTGAGAGCCACTGGCCCATATGGAATAGTTCACAAATTACTATTCTTAAAGGAAAATTAATTTTAAGAAGGGGAGGTCAAAAGTTTTGCTGTTTTCAACCTGAAATTAGGTAATCTAAAATTTCTTTGAATGAATAGGCTAAATAATTAAAATTATTCTTTTTTAAGATTATTGAACCAGAGGATCATATATAAGTGATACTTTGAAAGGGAGTAATAGTGACAACTAAAAATAAAAGTTTGCCAATTGTTTTCTCTGTGTAAATATTTTCTCTTTCACCCTGGTGCTAATCACCCCCCCCCAAAAAAAAAGCTTCCTAAAATTAACCCCCTCCATCCCATTTTACCCACAACAAACATGCCTAAATCCCACACTACCCAGGCACAGCATCCATTTCTGATAAGATTATTAGTACAATAGGAATGAAAAAACACGTAACATGGTAAAAGATTCTCTCAAACCAATAACCAACATCTTTCTTAATGTGGAAACCTTTGACGCCTCCTGGAAGCCAGGGCAAGACAAGAGTACCTCTGTCACCACTTTTGTTTATCATATTTCTGAGAGTTGGAGCCAGTGCAATAAGAAATGAGGTATGACTATTCAAAATGGGGAGATAAAGGCATCCTTTCTTTCTCTAGTTAATACTTATCACCCCCAGTTACTCAAGGGAATCAACTGAACATGGCTATAAGTAACAAATACAGATTTTCATTCATTTTTTATTGAAATATAACAAAATGTAGAGCTATGTGAATTTTAACTGAGTGCATCTTTCATAAAGCACCCAAACTAAACAACAGAACAGTTCCAGAAGGCTCCCTGAGGCCTCCTTCCAGTCGCTTACTACCCATGATCTTCAGGGGGCAAAATGGTAGATGGTTTCAATTTTTTTCTTTGTGGGTTCTCGTAGTTTTTGAAAGTTCAACAATAATGTAATCAGAAAGAAAAATATTCATTATTATATATGTGTGGATGCAGGTGTGTATGTTGTGTGTATACATTTTTATTTTTTTAAATTTCTTTTAGAGAGAAAAAGAGAGAGAGAAACATCAATGTAAGAGAGAAACATCGATCAGTTGCCTCCTGTACACACCCCAACCAGGGATCGAACCCCCAACCTGGGTATGTGCCTTGACCAGGAATTGAACCCACAACCTTTTTGGTGTCCTGGATGACACTTCAACTGACTGAGCCACACCGGCCAGGGCTATATACTATTTTTTTAATAAGGAGTTTTATTATTTCTAGGCTGGAATTTCCATACATCTATTAGGTATAGTCACTGTCCATTGAGTCAGTAACTGATTTTTAAAAGGGTCTTGGAATTATATCTCCCCCTAACAAATCACTCCTGCTCCCACCCATACAGCAAAATAGTCTGTTGATCACTTGAAAGCATGAATCAATTTAAAGGATACGAATGATGAGAACAGGTAATCTGCTGTCATTCAGAATTTCAAAGGGTTAATATTCCTTTGGTTTACAAATTGGCTAAGAGACATTTTGGTGCCATTAACAGTGTAGGACCTTCTTACTGTGTATGTCAACTGTTTCATATTTTACCCACTCCGTCTCTCTCCCTTTTTAATGTCCATTTCTTATTGCTCAAACTTTCTCTTCTTTATTCCTCTAGATCGTGAACCTTATAGAAGAAACTGGACACTTTCATATCACAAACACAACATTTGATTTTGACCTTTGCTCGCTGGACAAAACCACAGTCCGTAAACTACAGAGTTACCTGGAAACGTCTGGAACATCCTGAGGATACAACAACTGGATGCATCAAAAACTATTGGGGTTTTTTTTTTTTTTTTGGTTGTGATTTTTTTTGTTGTTGTTTATAAGAAAACACTCGGAATGATGCAACCAAAAGGGAAAAAATAAAAATCAAACAACCTTCAGCTTTATTTTTCTTTAAAGCCAGTCATCATCTCTTGATAAAGGAGAGGTTAAGCAAACCAGCCTCAGAGGACCGCTCTTCTCTCCAAGGACATCCCCGGGAAGAGTTTGCCTGGATAGCCTTGAAAACAAATCCAACACAACACAAGAAAACTTAAAGAATGTGTATGGTGTCCTGTATTTCTCTCTGTGGTGGTTCGTTCCACAGGACGAATGCATATTCAACACACTGCCTTATTACATAACTGATCTATTTATTATCGCATACAGATATCCTAAAGTCGTTGAGGGAATGACACCACAAGACATTACAAGTACTCGGTCCCGTGGATGCTCTTTCAGTGCAGCGCCCTTGCCATCCCAAGCCCAGTGACCTTACTCGTATACCGTGCCACTCTCCACCAACTTTTTCCAACTCCTTGAACTCGTTGCAGTCTGTATTTTCCACCTCTTGTTTTTCCAGTTCCAGGACACAAACGATCAACTGGGGGGACCAAATAACCACCCTGATTTTCTTCTTTGTGGTCTTTTTCCTGAAAGTTGGGGCCCAGTCCTTGGCTGTATCCATATAATGATCTTGGACCATGGTAGAAAAAGCACCAAATAGGATCATGACTTGCTGTCTAGCCTTAGTCAATAAACCTGTAGGACTTTTAAACAAAAGTGTACATGTAAACGTCCTGCATCCAGCATTGTTGAGCTGTCACGTCAGCATCCGTGTGTCTGTTTCACTGTTACACCATTAGATGAATATGGAAGTAAAGGCATTCCACAGGATCGTCATTTTTAAAAAAGGAATTCTGGTTCTGTTTTCTAAAGAAATGTTGTAGAAATTCTTAATTTGGATCTATTTATTAGTAAGAGTCTCAGCTTTCTTCAGCTGCCAGTGTGTTACTCATCTTTACCATGAAACCTGGAATAAGAGATTTTTGTTTGTTCACATATGACCCCCTCAGACTTTTTTATATTTGGAAAATTAAAATCTTTCTTTGGGGGAAACTCTTGGTTATTCTGCCGTAACAGATTATGTATTAACTTGTAGATTCAGTGGTTCGATACCTGTTTAGTCACTTGCTTATGTTGCCAGAAGGATTTCTTGTATTGGTGAAAATAAAGATGGTTGGGGAGGGGGGGATATTTTTGTTCTTGATGTACCCTGTTTTGAAACTAGAAATCTGTCCTGTGGCATGCAAAAGAAAGCAAATTATTTTTAAAGAAAAAAAAAGCAAAAAACAAAACCAAAGTACTTTTGGTGTCGTCATTCATCCTCTCCGTAAATGGAGCAGTGCAAAGTGGGAACAGCTCATCTTCCAAGTTTTGCTAGAAACTCAACTGAAAAGGAAAGAAATGGAGAAATGCTTCTGGATCCAAAGGTTCGTTCACTGGATCAGCCTTAAGAAGGTCCCTATGTGCTAACAGGCCAGTGTCTCCCTTGTTTATTCCCTTGCCAGATGCTGGCTTTTCATACAGAGATTAACCAGTGTCTGTACAGAAAATGGTCTTTCCAGACCCATTCTTTTGGGCAGTAATGTAAATGCAGTCGATAAGGGAGTTATTCCAGCATTTTAAAAGGATATTTTTAACCTTTGCTTCTTTCTATCCAAAGACACTATTTTTTCCTTTAAAAAGTAATACAGCCATGCTTCTTGTCGCTGACCTCCCTGGGGAGAAGTGTACATTTCAATAACGTCGTGACTTTTGATGATTGGCACAAACCGTCCTTGAAGCATTCGTTGTCTGTTCCAATCCTCAGTGTTTAATTACAGAAAAACTTTGAGTCGTTTTAGACGTTAGGTTACTGACCAATAGTGTGCTTTTAGTTTAGTTTATTTTTGTTTGAACTTTACAGGTAAAGGGGGAGGGCAGTGCTCATGTGGAATTATTTGCAAAATTTAAAACTCTTTAAAATTTCTATCTGCTAATCCACATGTTCTAAATAAGCGAGAAATGTATGTGGTTTAACTAAAATATCTGTGTAGCTTAATTAGGAATGTATATATGTAGTTTGGGCCATTTTTATTTTTGTAACTAAACTGCGTGGCAAAAACTATGATTTGGCAATGTAAAGATTTGTTTGATCCTTAGGCTACTAACCAAGTAGGTAACATAAGTGATCGAACAAAAGGTTAATAAGAAGGGACACTATTACAGTGATAAGATTTAGACGTAAAGTGTAGGTAATAAAGCAAATATCTTCAGAATGTCGTCAAAATGTAAGTTTATAATTGATAACAAAATTCAGAAAAACTTATCCACCACTTACTACCTGTGGAGATAGCAAAATGAGTTTTCCATGAAATTCTGGGAGCGCAAGAGTCACATTATTAACTTTTTAGAAGTTATACTCTTGCTCTCACCTAATTTATAAATGCAGAAATATAAATCCCCTTTCAATTAATTTCAAATAGTTATACTTCAAGTAACCCACTCAGTTCTGTCACATTTACATACACTCACCTTTGAAACCTGTTAAAAAATGTTTTTGGCACATGTGTATCCTAACAGTGGCTTTGGTTTTTTAAGCACAAAAGAAAAATGGCAGGGTTTCATTTCTTTGGTGTATATATATAAATAGGTGTTTCAAATACAATTAATTGGGTGAGTGTGAATGTGCTTTGAGCCAGACAGAATGTGATAAACTTACTTTAAAATTTTCCCCAGTAATTCGAGGGGGGGGGGGGTATGTGCAGAACTTTCCCCCTAGTAGATTAGCTTTTGCCTCTGGTTTTGCAGCAGGATATGTATGGAAGTGGGTGCTTCTGTCTTAACAAATGGCAGTCATGTCAGCAATAATGTTTGCAATTATTTCGTTTCTTTGCATAATCCACCTCTCCATGTAGACAAATAGGAATGTCTATATATGCTTGCATATTGTGTCAAAGTAGGGGAGAACACGAAAACTTAACATCAGGAGACTAGAGGGAAAAAAAATCATAAAAGAGTGTCCTAAACATTTTAAATTGCTAAGCAAATCTCTCTAATCTGAATAATTATGCAGCTTTTCATGGAAAGAGCCAATAAATTTGGTTTCCTTCCACCAAAAGTGTTTCTGCAGATACCTTCTGCAGACTCAGCTAATCTTTATAAAAGACAGTTCAGACCTGCCTAACATTCCAAGCCCTGTGCATGTTAACGAGTTAGCGTGCGTGTTTAAGAGAGACCTTATTCTTAAATGTTGTAGCTCTGGCTAGGTAATGGAGCTGGATGTTCAGTGTTGGAAATGGTCAGTGTTTGTGTTTAGTGGCTGGTGTGCACTTTTCTCACTGTGGATGTGACCAGCTCTGGAATAGTTTGCTGTATGCTCATTGCTTGCCACCTTTCGCACTGTGTGTGTTAATGCTCTGTACTGCGTACACATGAAGACATGCACACATGCTACAAACTTGCTTTGGACCGTTGCTGTAAAACTATGACTGTGATGTAGAGTCTACTACAGCTGCAGTGAACGTAAAGGAGTCAATCCCCATGGTTTAGTCTTGGGCTGGAAGTCTGCGTCTTTTGACCTCTTGTTTTATCTGATGCTTTTAATCACGTAGGCACTGCCATCCCTGAATATTCCTTGTAAAGATGCGTTGAAGAAGTCAATTTAAGAGGAAGACAAAGCCACTGCTGTCTGTAAACTGTAAATATGTACTTTGGCACTTACACTCCAGCATTCTGAAAATAGAGTTATGATGGAAATGCTGACAGATCCTTAACGGTGGCCAGAGCTACCATGCAGTGCGAAAATAAATTTAAGTAAAAATGGGTTCTTGAGATTAATAGTGCAAGGCCAGTACATTTTATGAATCTGTCAGTATCTTTTTAAATGGAGTTATGTTGAAAGGTACACTGTGTATGTGTGTAGATGCAATTATGTGAACTACAAGGCATTCGTAAGATGTCTTTCCCATCTCGAAAAACCTTGTTGAAATGTATGTACAGATTGACAGAAATAGGTGTTTTACTTAAATTCATGTGTAAGCTATTGTGGCTCCATTTTCTTTACAGTGTATAGTCTTACTGGTTTGTTAAGAGTCATTTCACCAAAGTTTGGTTTTGCTTTGCATACAGAAAAATGGGCCTGGACCCTCTCTCAAGAAGAGATGCTGGTCCTGAGGAAGAGTGAGCCCTGACCAGCCTAGCCAAGGACTGTCAGTGCGCGAGTCCCCGTGTCCCAGCACCGCTTTCTGTGTCCTAAAACCAGTATGTTTTCTAAGTGCTGCAGAGTTGGACAAGAAACGGTGGCACACATTCTTGGAATAAATCAGGTTACTTGCACATGATATTTTTTTCTTTCCCCCCCAATCTCTCTGGAAGGTTTTCTTCATAAACTAAACAACGTGCTACCACTGGACAGAGTCAGTCTGACAAAGGCCCTGCATTGACTTTAGCAGCAAGAAATGCTACCACCACTAGGCGGGAAGGAGGAAAACTACTTCAACAAAGAGAATAGAATATTTTAGTGTGGCAGATAACCAGGGAATTGGATGTAAGAGACATCAAATTTGAGAAACTTGCCATATCTGCAGGCTGACAGCCACGGAGGAGATGATAGTGACTGCCTTGCGTCTTACTAACTGGAACCTGACTTTAGGTGTATAAGCATCGGTCCCAGATGGGCCTGGCTGACAGTTAAGCCTTCTAATGACCAGGCTTGAATTGGACTAATCTTTTGGTTCAGCATAGATACTCATTTTTTTATTTTAAAATAATGGCCTTGCATTTTCTCCAGCCTGGAGAAAGTCAAGATGAGCATCTTGGGCCTGCTGACGACTCGGGACTCGGGATGTTGTCTGCAAGTGGCCCCACGCAGGAAGTGCGCCGAGCCAGTGTCCCCCAATACGTTTGTCCCACCATCTCTCAGGATTGTGTTCCCACTTGGATATGCAAGCGGTCCTGGAGAGAGAAGTCAGCTTAACTGAGGCCTGATACCCAGACCTGTCTGCTTGGTAATTCGGGGACATGGTGTGCAAACCAATGGTCTTGTTTGTTCTGATTAGTGGAGCAGCTAAGAATATTTTATTGGTTTCCTTGCCCAGGATACCACCCAGATAGAAACCCTGAGCACATTTCAGTGCTCTGCTTCCTCTGCCAGGGGACAGTATCCACACCTTCCTGTTTATGGGGTCCCCTTCTTTAAGTCAATTCCAGTCTTTTCCACAGGCTGTTAACTTGCCCTGGGCTGTCAGCCTCTTGGTCTTAATTTCCCCTTAATTAAAGAAGGGTAACCCATATGGTTCCTGAGGGCTGGGGAGAGAAGTACATGACACAAACTAGAAAACAGTCCAGTAATTACAACTGGCTCAATAGCTGTTAAGTAGCAACAGCAGCAACCTCCCACCTGAATGCAAAGGCTCCTGGAGGCCGGCGTTACCCAACTCGGGGCCCTGGGCGAGCCCCGCAGAATAGGTGGCCGCGGGAGGGGACATAGCTGGGGAGCGAAGGCAGAGCTGTTGGCTCTTTTTCCCTCGTAACCATGTCTTCCGCCACATGCGGCCCCCACCGCAGAGCTCTGAAGTTTCAAAAGAGTAGCAAAGGATAAGGCCAGGCCATTAAAACAATCAAAGCTATTGAAAAGATAAAACAAATGAGTCTCGCGAAAAAGGCCGTCTGTGCAAGTAATAAGGTTGAGATACTGATACGGATTTCCTAGGCGAGCAGCATTCCTCACACATGTGGTTTGTGTATCCGCATCCGGGTGGGTGGTCCGCTGGGAAGTGCTAAGTGCAGCAGGAGGGCTGAGCTGAGCGGCCAGGGAAGCTTTGGGAGGGCTCGGCGCATCTGAGGCCCTGCAACATGGAGAGGCTTCCCCTTCGCTTTGTTCCAGGAGGGGAAGTGTTAACTTGGCTTACTCATTTAAATGAGCCTGTTCTGCACAGAATCGCTCCAAAGGGTAGGGGTGTTCTGTGTGTGTGTGTGCATGTGTTGTTCCTAAGGCACCTCCTAGTCCCTTGTCGCAGCCCTAGGGGGCGGGATGTGTGGTGGAGAATGTAATAACTCTCCATTTGTTCTGACGGATTCCCTGGGTGCTAGGCAACTATAAACATCTCTCTGGAAGGGATGCTGTTTTCAATAACACCTTAGTCTAGATACAACAGGAAAGACCACTAAAAGCACAAGTTATGAGCACAGTCCACAAACAAAAGCCAGAGGAAGATGGACTCCCCCAAAGGCACGTGGATACTCACAAGAGTGCTGATGGAGCACAGTCAGTTCAGGAGGGAGACTTGTGAAGGGAATGTCTGCTGCTCAGAAAACATGGGACCCGTTGATGGCTTTTGACAGACATGAATCCTTGCCAGCTCATGTCTGAAGACTGGTTGCTGCTTCATGAATATTCCTCAGAATTGGTGGGTGTTGTGGGTTTTGTTTTGACTGTCATTTGCTTGGGGGATAGAGCATCACTTTCCAGATTTCATTTATCTGTTTTCGGGTTTACTGCCTGTGTCCCCCACTAGAATGAAAGCCCATGAGAACAAGGACTTTGTCTTCTCACTGCTGACTTCCCCAGGACCTAGAACAAGCCCAGGTCGTGGTAGGGACCCATGTTTGTCAAACAAAAATGTGGGAGCATTTTGTAGAAGACTGATCTCTTTTGACATTTCATTAAAAAATGATTTTGTGTTTCAATAAGTTTGGAAAAACTGCCTAGTATGTGACCCTCTTGGAAATTCATGACATGCTACTACTGTGTTAAATCTCTGAGATTGTTCTAACAATAAGCAAACTTGTTTAACACAATAGTTCCCAAGTTGTATATAACACAACAGTAGTTACACAAGATGGTAAAAGATGTTCTGCGTTTAAATTCCTTAATCAAAATAGTTCTTATGGTATATTTCATTCTTCAAGGTTTACAACCTAATTTGGGATGCTGTAGATTCAGAGGAGGACCACGTAGCTATTCCACATACCTGGAAATTGTTTTCTGAGTTAGGTGATCATTTAACTTATTGCCCAAACTGGGACCTTTTTCAGAATGAAATGGGACACTATCAACTATTCAAGGACAACACAAGTAAACCAGGCCTGTCTTTGGCAAATCAGGATCCATGATCACCCATTTCCAAGGAACACACTTTGAGAAGTGCTGAACTGAAAATACAACCTCAGATTTCTCCCTCCCTTAGGCACATGTGTATAAAAGGTGTTTGGGCTCTTTATGGCAACGGGAGAGCATCTCCCTCATGTTAAGAGCAGGCCCTCAGGACCCAGGGTGTAAAGGCATTTTCATTGTTGCTGAGGATCCCTCTTGGCTGAAGCGGTCCCTGGGCCATCCCTCGCTCCCCCGCTGCTGTGCCTGTGTTAGCCTATCATTTGAGTCAGTGGGTGGGCTAGTAGTGATGATCAGTTCTTTCTACAATATATGTAAGGAGGACCCATTCTTTTATTGGGCCCCTGGTCCCTGTTCCCAGAGCCTGCTGCATGTTGAGGTTGGGTGGTTTTCCATGCAGGACACCTGACACCTTCGCTGGAGATGCGACCTCTTCGTGGCCGCCTGCTGAGTTGCTGCCCGCTGCTGGAGCTGCCCACTCAGCAGGTTCTCTCACTGCTGGAGCTTGTTCTGGAATTTTGCTGCTTTCCACTCCGTCTCCAGGTCCTGCTACCTGATATCCTTTAATATTTTAATGATTCCAAGTTGCACAGGCACAATTCTTAGTGCAAAACAAACATTCAAGAAATGTTGAGTGAATGGCTGTAAATAAATCTCTCCGCTTACAAGTGGGTTGCTACATTGGTGTCATTCTCTGCTGCCTCACTCTAAAATTTTGTCTTTTACTCTGCTGTTGTATTAAAGGCAGTTTAGTACAGTGACTAAAATCACAGACATTGGAGTCAGGCTTGTTTTCGAGTCCTAGCTCTGCCACTCACGCCCTGTAACCTGAAGCTTTCCTGAGCCTCGGTTTTCTCCCCTGTGAGAGGAGATTAGCAGGTACCTCTGTTTGGCTGGTGTTGTGAAGAGCAGATGCTTCTAGAGCACTTAGCACACTGTGCCTGCTCTGTAGCAAAGTGTCAGTAAATGGTAGTGACTTTAATTTTTAGTATGCTGTTGGAGTCTAATGAGAGCTTTCTGTTCTCTTTTATTGGTGGATAATTTTGCCAGCAGAGTGTCCTGGTGCCACCTCTCGTTCAGCCTCAGCTGTCAGCCTGTTGTGATGTGCTCAGTACACTAACAGCCATGGACACAGGCACGTTCTTGCAGGGCAGCCATCGGCTACGTAACTGCTGCCTTTGACCTGTTTTCAGCCCATGGGAAGGAAAGGGAGCCAGAAATAAAGCATCGGGGTTTTCAGGTCTCTTTCAGGCCTCAGAACTAGTTCGCATAAAGCAGAACGGAACACGCTTCCACTTGATGAGCTCAGACGCTGGAGGGAATGTTGGTGAAGCTGAGGCCATAGGTTCAGGACCCCTGTGAGTTCATTGGTTTATCCACTTGCGTAGCTACAGACTTCCTAATCCTACACAACCGTGCAGTGACTGCTGGGTCAGAGGGCCAGGGGGAGAACATGCTGTTCCAGACGTGGCTTTACGACACCTGGACGGCATGGTTATACAGTGGGGTCATTGTCATCTTCGCACAGCTGTGGCTTACCACTGGTGAGGGGTGTTCAGGTAGAAGACCATCCTCTTGATAACGTTGCCATTTCGCCTGAGGAAGCCCAGGTTGTGACCTTGTTAGCCGGGTGTTCTGCTCACCATACAGGCCTTAGAATGATAGCAAGCATTTTTTAAAGGCAGACACGTCTATCGTGTAGAAATGGCCGCTGTTATCTTAACCATCCTGTGATTTTACGTATAGCGCGAGCATTTCATTTTTTCCTTTTTATTGAATTTATTGGGGTGACACTGGTTAACAAAACTCTACAAGTTTCAGATGCACAATTCCACAACACATCATCTGTACATTGTATTGTGTGTCCAAAACCCCAAGTCACGTGTCTGTCCATCACCATTTAATCCCCCTATACCCTCTTCTAACTCCTTCCCCCCCACACACCAATCACCACATTGTAGTCCATGTCCATGAGCTTTTCTCTTCTTATTTTGCTCACTCCACCACCCCCACACACACACTTGGCCCCCCAGCACCCCCGACAGCTGTCAGCCTGCTCTCTGGGAGCCTGTTTTGTAGGGCAAGCACTTCAGTAGCTCGTTTCAGCGTTGTACTCTTAAAACCACGCCGCGGTTTTGGTGGGCTGTGGTCGGCTTCATCACTTTGTAGAGGACCCCGCTACACTATGTCGAGTAGCCTTTCACTATGTTGAAATGCAAAGAAATGCTACGCTAGTCACTATTCTCTGGATTCTCTTTCCCCTTAAGTATAATGTGATGTATTAGTCTCCTATGGCTGCTGTAACAAATTACCACAAACTTCGTGGCTTAAAACAACACAACTGTATCTTCCAGTTCTGGAGGTCAGAGGTCTGAAATGTGTCTCACTGGGCTGAAATCCAAGTGTCAGCAGGGCTCCTTCCAGAAGCTCGAGGGGAGAATCCATTTCCTTGCCATTTCCAGCTTCCAGAGGCTGCCTGCGCTCCTTGGCTCGTGGCCCTTCCCTCCATCTTCAAAGTGGGCAGCATAGCTTCTTAACACCTCTCTCCGGCTGACTTTCTGCCTCTCTCTCTCATCTTTTATGGACTCTTAGAATCACCTTGGGACCACCCAGATACTCCAGGGTAATTTTCCCATGTCAAGACCTTTACTCATAATCATATCTGTCCCTTTGCCATGTAAGGTAATATATTCGCAGGTGGGGGGATTAGGATTGGCCACCTTTGGGGGGCCATTACTGCGCCTACCACAGATGAGGAGATGCTTGTGTTAAGATCCCATCCTTCTGGAAGTTTAAGTAAGTCTACTTACTATCTGAGGAGGACTTATTTGCTCCACAATAAAAATTAAAGTAATTTTGCTACTAGTTCCAATTGTTCATGGCATCTTACTGATGATGCCTGTGGTGGTGATTTCTTCAGAAGTTGGAGAAAAATTCACAGTGAGCCATGTTAAAAGGTTATTTAAGGTTTGAGCTGTGGTGATGGAAATTCAGTCAGTCACCAGATATTTATTGAGTACCTACCATGTGCCAGCCACTCCCCCGAGGAGCTTGTGAAAATGTAGCAGCTGTGCCTGCAGAATTTTCTTCCCATTTTCATGGGACAGAGACTCTTCACTCCTGAGCAGCAATGTCTTCATGTGGTTAGAGCTGCTTTGGAGCGATATCTGGGAGTCCTTAACTGGCAGCAAACTGAACAGCCTTCCTGGGCTCCCAGTTTTCTTATACCCACTGCTGAAGGCAAACTTCTCAATCTGATCTGAGTCGCAAGCACTAAAAGGATAACTCTAAATAAATAGTTCACTTAAAGCCATAGGCAGGGAGCAGCCTGGGACACCGACGAAACAAAGGAACCCGCCATGCAGTGTCTGCCACAGTCAGCGCAGCGTTGCTCCTCGCTGCTCGGGTTTGTTGAATAAAGATGAAAAAGCCCATGACCTCAGTTTATCATGCACCACCTGACTCAGTGGTTCCTGCATGCTCAGCTGTGGTCTGGGTTCAGCAGGGTCACCTAGGGAGCGTTTACAAGCTGCTCCTCTTCCAGAAGTTCTGAGTCAATTCTTCGGCACAGGGCCTGGGATATTGGTATTTTCAAGTGCTCCCCAGATTGTTCTAAGGTGAAGCCAGGGCAGGGAGTATAAAAAATAAAGTCCTGGTTCCCACTGCCAGAGATTTTGATCCAGTAAGCGTAAGACTAGGGTACAAATCCGGATCATTCAAATTCCCCAGGGATTCTAATGTGCAGCCAGGTTTGGGGGCTGCTGTCCTCGCAACAATCTTTCAGCTACCAGGGGTCTGTTTCCCAGGGGTCCCTGAAGCTAACCAGGGACTTGTTACCAATACAAATTCAGGGTTCCATCTGTATCTCAGGTTTCCTGACCTAGGCTCGGGCCGGGAGGGGTGTGCCTACAGAGGGGCAGGTTTGACACGGGCTCCAGGTGGTTCTGACCAGGGAACTGCAGGGAACACCAATGGCTAATGAGGATCCCGAGGCAACGGGCTGAAAGTTGGGCCTTTACTTAGTACATTGAGCAATCGAGCCCACAAATCCACTCTCAGTGCAGGCGTTTGGCCAATGCTCCTGGGGCTGGCTTAGTGGGCTCTGAAGGACACGTGTAAGGAAGGTGTCATGCTAGTGGCATGGGATATTGCCGTACCTGGGTGATTCTACTCGGACTTTGTGTGTGTTGATGGCCACCTGGAAAGTGATATGTAGATCCGTTAGGTCATCTGATAGGTTCTCAATAAGAAAGGGGCAGAGCTGTTCTAAAGCATAGGAAAGACACAAATCAGATGCAAATCCATAAACCAGAAGTACTTAACAATGTACCAATCGGATTTTCTCCGATGGAGACATGTTGGCAGTGAAAGCCTTAGCCTGTTTGATTCCACAAACCTGCACCAAGTATACATTTTTAAGGTTTCTTTAACATAATCAAATATTTTAGCAATTTTTGTATAGAAAATAACTATTTATTCTTACCATTTTAGTTTGCTTTTCAATGAATGCATTATTTTCTCATGTCTCTATTCAGTAACCAACGTCAAAAATTGTTTCCCTGAAATTATGCAGCCTTCTCATGTGGTGGCAGATAGTAGCTTTGTTAGCTGAATTTTTGTACAATCATCTAAGCCCTCCTTGCGATTTTCCAGCAAATTTCCATAGTCAAATCATCAATCCATTGACTGTGTCCTCACACCTAACCAACATCATTTGCCCTGCCAGGAATCCCCAGTCTTGACTGAAGACCTTGGCTTATGTATGACCCAAAGCAAGGGTAGGGAAACTTTTTTCTGCCAAGGGCCATTTGAATATTTATAACATCATTCGAGGGCCAAACAAAATTATCAGCTTAAAAATTAGCCTGCTATATGTGGTCAAACATTTAATTAACTCCCTCTAATGTGATGGCTGGAACTGCTTCTCTTTGGCGAGGCCTTGGCAGGACCAGACCAAATGATTTCAGGGGCCACAATCTGGGTGTTCCCCACTCCTGACTAAAGGAAAAGAGATTTCAGTTTAGGTTTTGGATGTTTTATCTTCTATAGACCAAAAATGATGGTCATTTCCAGTAAGTCAACTAAGCAGGAATGTAATTTCTTTGTATGTCATTCCACATTCATAGGATTCAAGGCCTTTTCTCCAAGACTCATTGTTGATCTTGCATTGAAATCCCTCATGATAATATGGGAACAAATTTTTGATAAGCTGTCTAAATCACCCAATATTTTCTCTCTCTTTAAAATATAAGTACCCATGTGAAGGTGCCACTGACTTAAAGATATTTTAAAAGGGTCATCAAATATCTCCACCTGATAGCCACACCTCATAAGAAAGACATTTTCTCTATTAAAGGGTAATTGCTACCTTCTTCCCTGAGCACTCCACCCCCTGAGTGATTCCTGCATTGATTTAATTCTGGGTCAGCCTGTCCATTTCAGTTGGTAGCAAATGGGGAGGAAAACTGATTTCTTGAAGGGCATAAAAATTAGATATTGATTTTTTTATACCCTCCCCTTTCTCTTTCAGTTGATTTGGTTATTGGTGAATAGAACTGTTATATAGGATGGGGACCTAAGTAATGTGACAAATCTTGTGAAAGCCATTCTCTTGCCTTAAGGGAGTTTTTGACATGAACTGAAGTGGAAGGTGTAGGAAAATTAATAATTTTTGGAGTTTCCTTGCTTGTCTAGGGGCAAACAGAGTGAAACCTAACCCTCTGTTGTGACAAATTTACCTGTAGTGTGTAGGCTTTGCTTTTTCTTCCTCCTGTGTAGCTTTTGATTTTGTGGGCCACTGACCTTCCTGAATACAGGTCTTTTCATTGTAAGCTGCCTATTATTTCAGCAGCATGGTGTAAATTATAGTTAAACCAATAAATAACTGTCCATCCTCCTGGCAGTTCCATCCCATGGTTATTCTTCCATCAGTTGTTGACTGAAGTGATTTCCCAGACTCTGAATGAGCGCTGAGGATGCCTTGTTGAAGAAGAGGCCCGATATAGAGCTTAGAGAGAGAAGCGGTGCGGAACAAGAAAGTCAAGGTTGCAGAACGGGATGTGTGGTGTGAGAGTCGCTGAAGGCGCAGGTGTGGGGGTTTGCGTGGAGTTCCAGCGAGCACCAGGAAGGCATGTAACGGAGCCTGCACTGGAAGGCATTCTAAGAAGAGGAACAGCATGGACAAAGGGGAAAATATAGTGTCTCTGTCAACTACATCCTTGAGTTTGGTATGACTCAAAGATAGGATGCAGGTAGGAGGAAGCAGCAGGAAAAACTGGAGAAGTTGGCTAAGTCTAGTTGATGCCAGTCCTTGTTGCTAGACTTAGAAACATGGGCGTTAGCCACTGGATAGAGAAGCAGCATGACAAATGGTAGCATGAGCAGCTTTGCATTGTTAAGTAGGGTCCCATACTCGTCCCCTCCACAAGGTGTACGCTGTAAGCGCCCTCTGGCTCCAAGCTGCTGTGCTCTCATGAAACTTTTAGCCTGAACCTGAGTTACATGAATCTCACAGTATTTTCAGTATCCTTGTATCAGTTACCTATTGCTGTGTAACAAATCACCCCAATATTTAGCAGCTTCAAACAACCTATTTATTATCTCATAGTTTCTGTGGCATTTAGGTGTGGTTTTGCTGGGTCCTCTGGCTCAGGGTCTTTCATAAGACTGCACTCAAGATGCTGGCTAGGCCACAAGTCGTGTGCTTCCGAGTTCATTTAGTGGTTGTCGGCAGGATTCAATTCCTCATGGGCTGTTGGATTGAGGGACTCTGTTCCTTGCTGGTTTTGACTGGAGGACACCCTCAGTTTGTTGCCACATGGGCTTCTCCAGCTGACAACTTCTTTATTAAAGGCAGCAAGAGAGAGTCTGCTAGCAAGATGGAAGCAATGGTCTTTTATAACCTAACCCTGGAAGTGACATCCATTACTTTTTCCACATTCTGTTCACTAGAATCAAGTCCCTAGGTCCAGCCCCCACTGAAGGAGAGGTTACCTCTGTTACCATGTCAATAGGAGAAATCTGGACATGCCATCTGGGTGATTCCCCATTTGGAAGGCCAGCCTTTCTCTCAGTGGAGCTTGGTGGTTGGATAAGAAGCAGTAATGTTTCTTGGAGGTGCTTTCTGATATCCCAGACCCTAGGACAGGCTCGAGGAAGTAGGAGAAGTAATTTTTATCCTTAGCTGGGCTCCATCCTCTGTCCCTGAAGGGAAATGCAGTAGAGCTCCAAGGCCCACATGAGGGGAGAGGGGGAAGAGAAGATTTTATATATTAGAAAGTGTCAGCTCAGATTCCTGTAGACTGCCTGTTCATGCTTCACCAGCTCAACTCTCTGGTTTGTAAATCATGGCCATTTGTCTTTCCCCATGGGAAGTTTTTAGTGGTTGGAAAGCAGCCACCTCTGACTTGGTTTTGGAGCACATGTCCCAACCCAGTGCATTCCTGAGCAGCACTAACATGGCAGATTCTGCTCTGGGTTTCTCTCTTGTGATTGAGGATAATCCACTCTGCTAGTTATATATTTTGTTTTTTAATGTTCCATTGGGATTATGACTTTCTCTCCAATGCGAGTGATTCCACAAGTCCCACCCAAATTTCTAAGATGCCACCACTCTTTGCATGGATGTGTATGTAATTGGCTGGTCCAGACAAGGTGACCAGAATCCAAATCTACTCCTAGACAAAACTAATATCTCTTTTCCAGTGACATTTATTTGTTTTAAACATCTATTGAGTGCCTGTTGAATGTCAGTCTCAGTGCCAGTCAGGGAAAATAAAGCACAGTATCAGCCCTGTAGGAGCTTACAGACTCTAGAATATTTTGAGGTTGGCTTGTCTCATTTTATATAATCTTGCCCTTTTACAAAAGCACCATCTAGTAAATGGTTTCAAAATATTTACAGGTAACAACAAATCGTTCCTCAAAATGCTGAAAAATTTATGTGATCTCCTCTCCACTTTACTTTAAAGCTATGGTGTATATTTAAGGAAGTATTAAATTTGGTCCCTGTCAAGTGCAAGGAGAAGAGCACCTCCTAGGGAAGTGAATTTGGAGGAAGTGTGAGAGCACACAGCGGGTTCCTGACCCAGCTTCCCCACAGATTTCTTATTTATCGTCTTCCACCTCTGCTTCCTCTTTTGGTCAAAATTGCCTCTATTTGAATGAGACTAGTAAAATTATTTCCCACAAAGGCACTTTGAGCTTGGGGAGGGTTGTTCATGAGCCCTCAGTACCATTTGTGTAATTCTGCCATATATCGGTTCTATGACCTCAGGACAAGTTAATTAGCCACGCTAAACCACTTTCTCGACTGTAACATGGGGTAAGAAGGATACCTTGATTCATTTCTGTATTCGAGAATGTTTTATTGAGAACACTGTCCTAGGCAGTGGGGGTTCAGAAGTGAACAAAATGAAGTCCTGCCCTTGTGCGGCTACATGCTAGCTGGAGGGACACCAGACACGTAGCAGGCTGGGGCAGAGGGGGAATGGGGAGGGTGTAAGCGGAGGAGGGAGTATCAGCGGAGGTGAGTGCCATGTAAACGGATGGCCCAGGGAGGTCCCACTGAGAAGGGCGTAGGGAGAGTGAAAGAGACAGTGGTGTGACTGTCAGGGAAAGGAGGGAGCATCGCAAGTTGGAGGAGCAGCACGCAGAGCAGCACAGCCGGAGTGGAGAAACCGAAGGGCAGCCATTCAGGAAACAGGCGGATCACAGGCGCCTCACCGAGCTTGTAGCAAGGGCGTGGTTTCCTCCCAGTGAGACAAGAATGGGGGGGGGAGTGCTGTGCAGATGGGTGTCATCATCTGACTGCTGTTTTAAGGATCATTCTGGAGTTTGGGGTGGATTAAATGAGATAGTGCAAGAAAATCAGCACAATGCCTGGAACATGGTTTAAAAAAACAATAAATGTTAGTTCCAGGGAAAAGGGGCATCAAGCCTTTGGGAACACATTTGCAAAGTTTATGTCTTCCAGATGAATGGCCTTAGATCCTAAGAAACAGTTGTTTTTCATAAAGGATGTTCACTCCATACCAGTGGGGTTTACCCCTCATGGAGGTGGATAAGGGCTGTTCGGAGGTTAGTGGCTCAAAATCATAGCTGTGCATAAGGGCGCCTCCAGAGCAGCTCAGAGCACACCCCAGCAGGCCGAGGCTGTCCCGCGCACACTTTTGCTAATGGCTCTGTAGAGACTGGATTTATTCACTGCCACGCATCTGCTAGCCTGCTAGACACCGGGAAGGCCGAGGCTGATCCAATGGCGCGGGAGCGGGAGCGAGCCAACCTGGGGCTGATGCGGGGGAGGCAGGCGGCCAGTGATGGCGAGGGGGTGAGTGCTCTGCCTAATTAGTGCCAACACTGAACCAGAAGGTAAAAACGCGCGTGTGCTGAGAAACAGCAAATTAGATCTCGCTCCCGAGGTTGGCTTAATGGATTAGGCCGTAACTGGAAACTGAGAAGGCTACTCAGGAAGAACTGAGCCCAGAGAAGGGCAGCCTCGCCGCTCACCTCTGGCCTGGGCGGCAGCCCGGAGAGCTGGGGAGGGAGGGTTCTGGTTTGCAACGGAGTGAATTTTAAAAGCAGAGGGTGAAAAGAGGCTTGGAAACTCACCCCTGTTGTAAATGAGCGTCCAGCATGCTCCTCAAAGGGGCACCTCGAAAACTGTGGCTCCCAGGGGCCACTGTGCGCCTTGATGCGGGAGCCGAATTCTTTCCAGGCCATTTTGCCTCTTTTTATTTTTTTAAATTTTTATTTTTCTTATTATTTTTCATCCTCACCTGAGGATATTTTTTGCATTGCTTTTCAGAGAGAGTGGAAGGGAGAGAGACAGAGAAACATCGATTGGTTGCCACCGGCATGCGCCCAGGCTGGGGCCTGGGATCAAGTCTGCAACCCAGGCATGTGCCCTTGGCCAGAATCGAACCTGGACTCTTCAGTCCACAGGCCAACAGTCTGGCCACTGAGCCAAAGCGGCGAGGGCCATTTGGGCTCCTAACAGCATTTACTTCAGCGGTGGTCGGACAGACCTGCAGATTCCAGCAAATCTGTGGCGTCTGAAAGTCGAAGCCAGCCAGCCAGGCGCGCTCTGTCACCCACTGTTCATGCCTCCCTCAGTCCCGTTTCTGCAGGTCCCCCTCATGTCACTTCCCTTGCCCCCTTGCTTTCCTGTCACATACTGTTGTTCTCTTTCACTGGCTCTGCCCCTGCCATCCATTTTTGCCAGATTCCTCTTCTTTAATCACGTCTACGAAGAGTGCGAGGCAGTGAGTGATGCGTGTTTTTGCAGCGATCGGCCCACACACTGGTCATTGCACAGCGTTACTTGAGCAAAGTGCAGAAGGCGTTTGTGTCACCCTGGGGAAGGAGGGCAGCCTCCTGAAGGGGTCCTCGTGGGTAAAGGGTTGATAGTAATTCAGAAAGAAGGAATTTGCCCTCAAAGCTTTGGGGAGGTTTAGAGCAGACTATTTATAATCCATCAGGGGATTAAAAAGAAAACAGGCAGGTTCTGGGGTATTGCCATAGATCACCTCGACAAGATGAACAGATAGAGCTGCTCAGGAAATGTGTTTACAGATAAGAGGCAAGTTTAAAAAGCTGAGCCATGATCACAGGGACGTTGACTGATTGCACCTACTAAATAATGCATAAATGAACGTTATTCAACAACTGCTGGTATTGACTGGCAACACAACAGTGGGCAGATGGAGGCACAAACAGAAGCCTCAGCAGTGAATCTCTGCAGGCCAGCCTCTGCTCAGGGCCCCGGGCCCTGCTCTTCCTCTTGTCCTCCAACTAGTCTACTATCAGCTCACTTTGGGAGAGTCAGCTCTTCACTGATTTGTTCATTCATTTATTGCCACACATTTGAGTACCTACTCTGTGTGGGATTGGATATTTTTAGAAGAAAAGATGCAGCCTCAGCCCTGAAGAACCTCATGGAAGGGAGACAGGAAACAAGCCCAGCTAATGAAAATAAATAATGAATCTGTACAGATTTAGACAAAAAGTACTGAAACTCTAGCAGGCAAAACCTCCCTCCGGCAAGTATCTGAGAACTAGGACCTGGCGTTTTCACTCTGGGTTGAGTCTTGAGATGTTTCTGAATGACGGAAACTTTTTCCTTCCTCCTTTCATAATCAGGATTAAATATAAGCATGAAGAGATGGCATGTATTCAAAGTTCACTGGGAAACGAGAAGTGAGCCTGAAATCAATCCAATCCTGACCTTTTTTTCTCCCAACCCACATAAGCATTTAAAAAAATTCCTTGGGATAAAAAGATCCAAGCAGGTCAGATAATTGGCAGCTTGTCTCTTATTTGTTAGGTGGAGAGAGTGAGGACTTGGTAAAACTTGGGAGTGGCTTTTTCTGAAGTTGAAAGAGACATTGTTAATGGCCAAGACCGCACTAGCATTAAAGTTGGGTTAAACAATTCAGGCTGCTTCTATGAGTCAATGCTTTGAAGGCCATGACATATGAAGGTAGCAGGTAATGTTTGGAAGATGTCAAGGACAACTGTATCCCACAGTTAAGCACACCTTCCGCCTTTGGGGGGGACTCTAAGCCACTAACCTTCAATGTTATTGGAAATTCTTAGAAACCTCTCAGAATAACTTCACAAAGAACAACTAGTTTATTTTAGTTTTGTTAAAAATGCCAGGCTTCCATTTGGCAAAGAAGTTCCCCTTAATCTTCAGATTTCCATTTAGGGAACTAGAGATGGCTGATTATTAAACGGTGTCAAGGAGGAAATATAGGGGCTGCAGACAGGCTGGGAGATTGGTTATAAGTGCTTACTCACTAAAAACAATTAGTAGTAATTAGCTGAAATATTAAGAAGCCTAGCAAATATATATATTTTTAAATGCCACCCACCCACTCCCCACCCAGCACCATTAAGTCAGAATCTTGAGTGGTGGGCCACCAGGCACCAGCACTTTCTCAGTTGATTCTAATATGCCACTAGGACTGAACATCCAGCTCTCAGGGGTTGCAAGTAAACTTGGACATGGAGAGAATACGTGGCCCAGTAAATGAGAGCCAACACGATTATTGAGGCGATAGTTGTAAATCTTATTCAGTGTAGAGAAAATGGGATTGGGTTACTCTAAATTTGTTAGAGCAAGGTCCCCTAATGTCACCAACCATCTTTGGCCAGCAGTATGGTTGAGTTGAAGTAAACAGGGTGCTGTGGCTGAGAATCCAAGTGGGATGCTGAAGGGCACAGGCCATGATCACATCGCTGTGCACATTAGGCCTTTCTTCATTTCTGTTTGAAAACCCAAAGTTGTTTTCTCCCAGCAAGGCACTTGAAGAGAGTGGAAAGGAGATTTGGAGAGAAAGCCTGAGTGAGAGATCTTCACCAAGTTGAAGCCAAGTATCATGTCTCCTGCATGTGAAGACCTCATATAAGTAGATCTCTAGTATACGGCAGCACTAGGTCCTGTGGGAGGTCATGAGTGAGCAGCACAAACATGAGCAAAGGCCTGGAGCCCAAAGCCCTTATCATGTGACACCTTCTCTGTGGAATTTAAGTACAGCGACTGTGATGGTTAATTTGATGAGTCCGCTTGACTGGGCTACGTGATGCCCAGTTAGCTGGTAAAACATTACTTCTGGGTATGCCTGTGGGAGTACTTCCAGAAGAGACTGGCATTTGTACCAGTAGACTGAGTAGAGATCCACCTTTACCAATGTGATGGGCATCACCTAACCCATTGAGGACCAGAGGAGAACATAAAGTCAGAAGAAGGCCGAATTCTTTCTTATTGAGCTGGGGCTTCCATCTTCTTCTGTCCATGAACATTGAACATCGGAGCTCCTGGGTCTCAGGCCTTTGGACTCAGACCTAATTATACCATGGGCTTTCCTGGTTCTCCAGCTTGTGGACAGCATGCTGTGGCATATCTCAGCCTCCATAATCACGTTAGCCAATGCCTATTGGTTCTGTTTCTCTGGATAACCCTGACTAATTCAGTGACCATCCTGGATTTTCCAGAGTGGCTCAGATAATGGCTCCATAATCACTGTATTGTATCAGTGTCCAGTGTTTTGAAACCCCAGCACCTGATGCCCAGTAAATATACATTCATGTTTGTTGACCTGAACTAACGGCCACTACCCCCTCCAAGTTGCCTGTCCTACACAGAACCAAACTAACCACTGAAGACCGTAACCACCCAATGAGCTGAGAACAGGGATACTCCTGGGATGAAGGTCTGCCTCTGTGTGTCCCCCTGGGAGAGCAATGTTAAAACTGGCTTCTTTCTGACATACAAACCATTTCCACCTTCCCTTTTGATAGCCCAGCTCTATGTCCCCTTTTCTACCCCCTGGGCTTCTTGGGTCCTGCACCTGTATCTCACAGTAAATCTCTAGCTTTGAATTTCCCATTCCTCTGTGGGCACTGACATCCACTTTGGGATCCACACATCTGGCGCCTGGCAGTACTGTATCTCCACTCCAGAGCAATCTTTCTCTAGCTGTCTTGCCACCATCCTCAGGGACACAAGCACCTTATCAGAGCACTTATGTGCATTATTCATCTGGAAGATGGGGTGCGTTATTGACCCATATCTTTTTGTCAAGAAAGGCAATTGTTTTAAGCTAAGCCAGTGGTTCCCAGCCTTGGCTGTGCCCATGTCTGGACCCCACACTTAAGAGATTTAATTGGACCTTAACAGAACCCTGTATGATTTCCTCAGCTTAAACTTTTACTTCTGTCTTGAAATCACATGAGAAGTGTTTGTGCGTTTCAGGTGGGATCGTTAGTTCATACAAAGGTCATCAGGAAGGAGGCCATCTAACTCCTGGAAGGCAAAGGTGACTCCACTGACTGCATGGACCCCTTTCAGGGAAACTCAGACACTCAGACACACATGAGACTGAAGTGGGGATCCCAGGTTCAAATGTTTTCTGTTTTCAGAAGAATCTCTCCCAAGCATGAGGGTCATCTGCTGGTAGTTTAGAACCTCTGTTAAGGCAAATGATTAAGTTCGGCCAAGGAGAGCCGACTGCTAGAAGAAGAAATGATTGTCAACATGAAGACAGCTATTGTTGCTCTCTGTTTCTCTTCCAAAAATGTAGCACAGACAGTTGTGTCCCATTTAATTTCACAAAGGGTTCAAGGTGGCTAACCTCCAAGTAATTGTATACTTTAAATGACCATATTCAAAATATGATATAACGTATTCATAAGAGTAGCAACTTTTTTTTCTAATTAAGATGCAGACCTGACTCTCATTCTGGGTTATAGCTCTCCAGAGTTTCCATGTCTCTTTGCTTGGCTCAACACGTCCCTTTTTTTCTGTATAGAACATCTTGGCTGGTGAAAGTCTGAACTGAAAATGCACAAGATCTGTTAAGACAATCCTGTTAACCTGTCGTTACCTGCCAATTACATTGTTTCTTGTTTTAGAAATCCAGTTGAAAGAGACACTCTAAGAACTCCATTAGGAGTAACCAGTATGGGTTTTTATAAGTATGGGTAGGAAATCTGCCTAAAGCAAGTAACACCAGTGCTGGCTTGCTCAGAAAATTCCAACTGGAGGTGGAAGTGAGTGGCACTTGGCAAGGTTGTCCTCTTGTCCTAATTGCCTAGTCTTGATTTAAAAATGTATTTTGGGGAGAGACATTATGGTAAGCCTTTCAAAGACAGTTCCCTCAGAGCCTTCCCTTCATCAACTCGATTTCCTCTTGGGTTGAGGCTAACATTTGATGGTGTGTCTAAGGGCATAGCTGGTGGGAGAAGATTTCAGCCCCCTGGAACTGAACAGTCTTCAAGATTGGACCAACTGCTGGCCTTCCCAACCAAATCTCCTGAAGCTTTGCCACAGTTCAGCCAGTTCTCTCTGCTCTCTGACCTAGTGTGAGATGGGAACTAGAAACCATGAAGCATGTCCAGACTTCCTCCCACGGTGCAGTGAGGTGGGGAAATCTACCCCATTTCCTTTAATACGCATATAGAGATAGGATAGAGACAGAGACATACATAGACATAGAGACAGCCATAGATATAGACACAGACATAGACACAGAGATAAGACATAGGCAGAGATAGACATAGACACAGAGATAGACATAGAAATAGACACAGAGATAGTCATAGACACAGACACAGAGATAGACATAGACACATAGATAGACATAGACATAGACACAGAGATAGACATAGACACAGAGATAGACATAGACATAGACACATAGACATAGACACAAAGGTAGACATAGACATAGACATAGATGTAGACAGAGAGATAGACATAGACATAGACATAGACATAGACATAGAAATAGACAGACATAGACATAGACACATAGACATAGACACAAAGGTAGACGACATAGACATAGACATAGACAGACATAGACATAGACATAGACAAAGACAAAGACAGAGACGTAAAGAGGTAGAGAGCCCTTTGTTACTCTGGTAGACTCTAAGCTTGGTGAGGGCATCTAGCAGACAAGCCCATGAGCTGTTATATCCAAATACCTAGTACAGTGCTTGGCTCAAATTAATAACTGATCTCAATATTAAATTTTCTTTGTCCACAGTTGTCAAATTCATAAGTGTCTTAAGAAGTTTCAAAGCATCAAATGAATACAGGTTGCCCCAAAGTGAACAAAGAAAAGTAGCATTGCTTTGAAAGACCCATTTAGCACCCTCGCTATCACAAGTGCCCATTAGGGTTTTCTTTTTCCTTGAAGGTGTGCATTTGGCTGAGTGTGTAAGTGGGCTGTGAGCCTCGCCAAATGCCTTCTCTCTTCTGTACTTGAAACCCTATTGTCCCAAGCTGAAGAGTGGATGACTACAGGGAAAATGTGACTCAGGCTAGCGTTGTTATTAAATCACCTTGAGTGTCTCTTGTAAAAGATAACTCCCTGCATTGTGGAAATATCTTTAACAAGAGAGGATTAGGGTGAAATTGCAATTACCTTGACATAAAGGAATGAATTAACTTTCCAACTTGCACTTTTGCAAGGCACAGATTCAAGTTGCTTGGAATATAAACACAGAATGCACTCACAATAGCTTGGGGCACTTGAAAATTCAAAAGATGGGCAAGGAGCCCCGAGATGCTAGGCAACTTCAGAGGTATTCCTCACCGCAGAGGGAATGCCTGCCTGGACAGAAACTGCCCGCGGTTTGGCAGCATCTGCTCCTGTGTCAGCAGGGTTTAGGGGACAGTCAGGACCAGTTCTTGCAG
This sequence comes from Miniopterus schreibersii, assembly GCF_964146895.1. Taxonomy (NCBI): domain Eukaryota; kingdom Metazoa; phylum Chordata; class Mammalia; order Chiroptera; family Miniopteridae; genus Miniopterus; species Miniopterus schreibersii. The sequence continues at coordinate 55,828,504 of NC_138111.1, read as the reverse complement.
GAGCTGATGTGTGCAGGGCATGGCTGCAGGAAACAGAGATGCTCTTCCAAGACTCAACTTCCAAACTATCTGTTCACCTGATTCTGCAAATACTGACGGCACACTTCCTATGTGTCGGGCCATGGGTTAAGGCAGCCAGTCATAGCTGTCGGGGACTCAGGGAAGTCAGACATGAAATAAATTGAATGGGCATGAACCTCAGCCCATGATTCATGTGTAAAAATACACACTTGTGTTTATTTTCTTGAACTCAAAGCTGACTCTAAGCTCTCATCCTGCCAGGGCAGCGGGAAATTCCAGCTCCTAGGTTTGCACTGGAAGCCCAGGGCTTTTGTGCCAACTTTGAAAACACAGTTAGGGCCTCCAGTTTCTAGTCCATCGTAGCTGCTGCTGGCATCCCTGTTGCACCTGAGGCCTCAGATGGGCCAGGAGGCCTGAGATGCCAGGCAGCCGAGAGAGATTTCTCTACTTCCATACCACCTGTGGGCATGCGCTTCTTTGCCAGAGCTGGACCAGCCATGACCAGGTGACAGCTTCCCCAGGTGCAGCCCGGGGCATCCCTCCGCGGTCTTTGCACAGCTTCCCGGTGCTTCACTCTGAGACACAGGCAGGTCCATGCTGCATGGGGAGGGAGAGTTCTGCAGGATGACCTGAGCCACCCTCGGGTGGTGGGGGAGCAGATATTGTCCAATTTTTGATGTATTTTATACTCTCTTCAAACATCTCTATGTTTTTAACAGCAGCCATGTTAATATATGACTTAAGATTATTTAAAAGGCTGAATTTTTGGAAAAATGTGCTTGAGGGAAACTATTCTACTACACGTGGCTACCCTCCTGTCTGGTTTCCACCAAGCTCAGAGTTAGGGCCCACCAGGCCCGCAACCACAAGCTGCATGAGGACAATGAAAGAGCTACGCCCAGCCAAGGGGGCACGGGACAGGCTGGTCCGAGGGACAAGGCCGCGGTAGGAAGGCATGACCGGGGTGAGGCCTCAAGGATAAAGAGGGAGCTATCCAGGGAGAGCAGGGTTCGAGGCTTAAAGGTCTGTACAGAGTCCGAGTGAGTGGGGAGCCTAGCCTGAGAAGAAAAAGCCCAAAGGGCAGGAGGAGAGAAAGGAAATAGCGATGTTGAGTCAATGGTGGTTGAGTCTGCCCTTCTCCGTATGGAAGGGCTTCCCCTCAAGTGGTTGGTTTGTAAAGGGGGTGTCTCCTTGGGGACAGTACAGACAGAAGAGAGAAGGAATTGATGTGGAACCAGCAACAGTTGAGGGGAAATAACTTCAGCTATAACAACCCCCACCTAAGAATGGGGCTGTTGCTGGTGATCTGGATGGAGAGAGCTACTTCAATTCTAAGAGCCCCAGCCCCCCATGCCTAAAGTTAGGGCAGTGAGCCCTGCTCCCAGGTTGTCCTGAGGTTTGCCTTAGCAGTCTGGTGCACAGCAGGAGGGCCAATCTCGGGTGGCTTGTCTTCATTCCACTCCTTTTCCTTTCCTGCTCTCTCTGTGCAGCAAAGAGCCTTCCCTGCGGGCTCTGGTGTCAGCTGGATCCCTGGCCAGTGGAGGCCTTGGTTGGATCTTAGCGGATGGGAGGAGGCCCAGCTATCTCTCCCCCCTCCCTTACCCTCCCCAGCTCCAGCTTCCTTAGGACAGAGCTGCCTTGGTTCTTGCTTCCACTTAGAGAGTGATCCAGGCCCCACTTTGCCCTAAGACCACCCTCCACTTTCAGTAGCTTTCTGCTTTTCCTAATCTCTGGGTTGTTCGAAGATGCCTGTTTGGCATCTCAGTCTTTTCTATAACCTGTGTTACCACTGGAACCCCTGTCTTAAACTCAGAGGGGTTTGTTGCCTTCAACGAATGGACAGTAACCAACACAGCGAGTGGCAGTGGTTCCCGTCCCATTGGCAGCTACTATGGGTTCAACTGTGTTCCCCAAAAGATATGTTGAAGTTCTAATCTCCTACCCTGTACCTGTGAATGTGACCTTAGTTGGAAATAGGATCTTTGTAGGTGTAATTAAGTTAAGATAAGGTCAATAGGTGGGCCCTAACCCAATGACTGGTGTCCTTATAAGAAGAGGGAAATTGGGGCACAGACGCGCCCAGGGGAATGCCACGTGAGACAGAGACCCACAGGAAGATCAGCACGGGAAGGGAGAGGCAGAGACTGCAGCGAGCAATGTACCTGCAAGCCACACATGCCAAGCACTGACAGCCACCGACAGAAGCCAGGAAGGGGCAAGGACGGTTCTCCTTCATAGGTTTCAAAAAGAGCATGGCTCTGCTGTCACTGATCTCAGACTTCTAGCCTCCAAAATTGGAAGACATTAAGTCTCTGTTGCTTCATCCACCTGGTCTGTGCCACTTTGGTGTGACAGCCTCAGGGAACAAATAGAAGACACGCTTTACCCTGGTTTCACTGGGGGAGAGTGAATCTGTGAGCCAGGCTTATCTTTTGGGAGAAGTGTCAAAAGCAGTTGTTTGGGTCTCACTCCATGTTCCTCTGTTACTATCAGTGGGACGTAGGGATTTACCCTGTTTTCAGTGTCTGTATTGGTTTGGATGTTTTCGTTGCAAAAATCCAGAAACTAAATTCATCTAGCCTAAGGAAAAGAAACAGGGGGCAGGGGACACGAATTCTAAGGACCCAGAGACATCTGACAAAATACAAAGACATCGATGTAACCGGGCCTCCGGAAGGGAGGAAAGTGGAATCAGAAAGTGAAAGCGCACCCTTTGTGCCTCCCTCTTTCCTTTTTTGTTACAGATTTTCCTCTAGTCTACACTGTCACATGTAAATACTATACTTGCAGCCACCGAGACGCTGGCTTCCTGCTCCTTAGGTTCGAGGTCCAGAGGCACAAAGAAGGAAATCTGATGGGCTCAGCCTGCGTCAGGTGTCACACCCTACCCAGTCCGCTGTGTCCCAGCACTCTCTCTCTCATGGTCACGATTCCACGAGGTCGCTGTCGCTGGTCAGTTTCCTCTCTTCCCCACACCCCGCACTCCAACCTCAAGTCGTGACGTCAAATGACTGCTGTCTTCGTCTTTCTGCTCCGTAATTGGTTTTTCAGAGGTAATGCCAGCACGTGATTCAAAACCCCGAGTATGGAGTGTGCGGGGCGAGTGCCTTTCCCATCCCGGTCCCCGCCGGCCCGTCCCCCTCCCTGCAGACGCTGGGTCTCTCACAGACACAAGCGTAGATGCGCGTCCTCTCGTTTGCTTGTTTTCCCAGAAATGGTAGATTACTTTTCACGTTATTCTAAACCTTTTAACACTGTATCTTGCCAGTGGTTCCGTATTCGTCCAGATAGAGCGTTTCTTCTTTGAATGGCTTCTGGAGAAACATTGTAAGGAAATGCCATAATCTATTAAGCCAGGGCTTTATTGATTGTCACCTAAGTCATTTGCTAATATAAACAGTGCTGCAAGAATGTCTTTGTGGCTCCCTCCTTGAGCACGTATGCCAGTATATCATTAGGATAAACTCTCAGAAGTGGAATAGCAGGGTTTAAGGGTGTATATATGTTACACGTTTTATATATGTCTTCAACTTGCCCTGCACTGAGGTTACATCAATATTATTGCACTTGCAATAATACAGGTGAGTGGCTGTTTCCTAGCACTCTCTCCAAGAGGGCTTCTTCCAAGGGTTTGATATTTGCCAGTTTGGAATATGAGAAATGTAATTTATTCGCTTTCTCTTAAATACATTTTTGAGGTTTTAAATTCATTTGTTGGGGTGTGTGTGTGTGTGTGTGTGTGTGTGTGTGTACTGTGTATGTAGGTCCTTTGCCCATTTTCCTGTTGTGATTTCAGTTTTTTTTAAATTGATTTATAGTGTGAGTATATATTTAGAGAATTATTCCTTTGTTACATGTGTTAAAAATTGTTTCCTCTGTGTGTTGTTATTGTCTTTTAATTTTGTTGTGTGTACACATGTGTTTATTGTACACAAATTTTTATTTTTATACCTTTGAGTTTATCAATTTTATTCTTTATAGTTTTTAGGCTTTCTCTCCCCCATACTTAGATTTTTCCCCTTCTAAGATTATAAAATAGTTCTTACATTTTTTAAGTGATTCCCCCTAACTAGAATTTACTTTTGTCTGATGTAAATTTAGTAATTAACCATGCTTAATTTTTTTCTAAATGGCTACCTAGATATCTCAGCACCATGTGCTGAATTATGTTTTTCAACCACTGAGATAAAATGCCATCTTTGTCATATTATACGTTCTTGTATGTTTTGGAGTTTTTCTCCTGGGTTTTATTTTTAAAATCAGTACAACAGTGCTTTAATTGCTCTTGCTTTATGTAATACCAGCCCGTCGAACCAGTCTGCCCTTTTCTGTTTTTCCCTCCCCCTGATAATTTTCTAGGTATTCTTGTTACATAAACAATTTAAAATTAGTTTATTTAGGGAAAAAAGTAATGTATTTTCTTTTTCTTTTTTAAAATATCTTTATTGATTTCAGAGAGAGGAAAAGAGAGAGAGAAACATCAATGATGAGAGAGTCATTGATCGAGCCCGCAACCCGGGCATGTGCCCTGACCTGGAATCGAACCCCGATCACCTGGATCCCAGGTCGATGCTCAACCGCTGAGCCACGCCCGGCCGGGCGGTAATGAATTTTCATTGAAAGCAAGTGTTAGGTTGTTTCTAGTTATTTTATTCTTTAGGTTGCTGTAAATAGGATCTTTTCTTTTACTATACTTTTCAACTGATCATTGTTCCTATATTTAAGGCTACTGATTTTTTAGTCCTAATTTTGTTTATTGCTGCTTTATTATTTTTCTTATTCATATGTATATAATATATATATTTTCATGGAACTTCAGCGATGTGGCCACCTCCATGCCTGTGCACACGTTGTTTTCTCTCCTTCACTCAGCAAACTTTAACCTTCATGACCCTTTTCATATGCCATGTTTAGCGTGGAGTCTTCCTATGACCCAGGCTATTTGTCATCCTCTATTCTGTTTTCCAACACCACCAGCCCATCTATTCATTCTGTATAACGCATAATACACTGTTTGTAACCATCTGCCTGTCTTCCTTTAGGCTGGGAGCTCTGTTCTAGAGCAGACACCCTGTTCAGAGCTCGGTGGAGAGTGAACCAGCCAAGCAGCTTCTGGAAGCACCGATCTAATAAAGGACACTGATGCATTAGAGGACTTCATCTCTGTCTACACGCTCTTGTTGGCCCCATGCTTTCAATACTGCCTGCAGGGAATGGTCTCCGATTGACAGCTCCTGCCGTGCCCTGTCCTCTGAGCAAGTGCATCCAACTGCCAGTGATGTATACAAGTCCAGGCCACACCACCACATGCATCATGTCTGAACAGAACTCGCGATGCCTTGTGCCTCACCATCTGTTGCTGATCACCCTCCCCTGACAGCCGCCTCCATCACAGCCAGTGGTGCAGGAGTTGCCCTTGATGCCTTTCTTTCCCACATCTTACCCTGGGCCACCAGCAAATCCAGTAGGCTCTGCCTCCAGACGCATCCTGGTTCTCAGTACTTCTCACCACGCCCGCTGCACAGTTGTAATCATAGTCTTTACTTTTGGCTTAGACTCCTGCAATGTGCCCTAAATGCTCATCCCATTTCCACTTTTTCCCACAATAATCCATTCTCCACACAGTAACTGTCATGATCTCTTAAAAGGCTAAATGAGATCATGTCGCTCCCTTCATTAAACCCTTTATAGTTTCCCATCACATTTAGAACAAAATCTAATCTCCTTATGATAGCCTGTGAAATCTGGGTCTCCCCCCACCCAGCCTTTCATTTCCTGTCACCCCTGGCTTGCTGCAGCCCCACCAGCTTTCCGTCTGCTCCTCTAGGCCACCAGCTCACATGGGCTTTGCCCTTTGCTGTTTCCTCTGCAGGAACTGCTTTTCCCCAAGGTCTTTGGGCAGCTCCTTTTCACCAATCAGATCTCAGCTCAATTACGAATAAAAACCTAAATCGGCTCCCCATTCCATAGTCACAAGACAGCATATATACTGAGTGCTTGAATGCCTAGGACTCTTGTTCTTAACCACCTCTTCCCATTTGTTAGTTTGCCACGCACCGGACTAAAATGCAAACTCCACGTGAACAGGGCCATTCTTTGGGTCCTTTGGAGTAGGCTCGGTACTTGGGACAGTCCTGGCACATAATTAATATTTGTTGGATGAATAAAATTAAAAACATGTCTTGACTCAGGTATAGGACATGATTCTTCACATGCATGACAAAATGGGAATGAGTCCCTCTTCTGCTATGGTAGACAGCATCCTGGAATGAAAACATGAATCCTCTTTCCAGGATCCACTTAACCTGCTGAGAGTTCTTGTGACAAGCACATGCAACTTTCACAGCGAACCGAAGGCCGCACTACAAGGAGACAGTGGCCTGAAGCTGGAGCCACAGTTCTGAAACCACACAGTGCTGGTTGGATGCTGTTTTTTGGCAATGAGTGAATTACTTTATTGCCTTAATTCAAACTCTTTACTATGTCCCTCTGCCTAGGAAGCTGTCTGATTTGAAAACAAATCACAATTTGAAACTAGAAAGAAAACAAAAACTGGAAAACGGCAAAAAAATTTTTGAACAGTTTATTTTAGCCAAGAGGGGTAAAGTAAGTGACTTTCCTTCAGCATAATGATTATTAAGTCATTTTCTCCTCCTCATCACTAAATAAATATTAAAAAAAATAGTTAAAGAATATTTATTTAAAGCAGCACCAGATAATTAGGCTGCTTGGGATGGGCCCCCAGACCCTGGCCTGCCCGGAGCTTGTCTCTTCCACCTTCCTTTCCCGCATCACCCTGAGCTCCTGATAAGGCCCATGCTCAGTCCAGTTCTGTGACATGAAAGAGGCAGGTGAGGGTCCTGCATTTTCTTGGCCTCGGGAGAGGGGGGCAGCCATGCAGTGGGCGAGAGCTCCCCAGGGAGCCCTTGCGGGGAGGGCCACGCTGCTCCCCGCGGCCCCTTGAAGGGGTCACAGCAGAGTCGGCGCGCAGAGCCCCCCGTGTCTCATGACCGCGCCCAGCAGAGCCCCCAGGCCAGGCTCCGGCACAGCCGTCCCCAAAGCGTCACATCTCTGGAGCCTCTCCCTGGGGTGCTGGGAATCTCGGGGCAGATGCACTCACCGTAATTAGATTCAGCCTCGGTAACTCCGCGCGTGATGTAATTGGCAGCGCAACTGGCTGAATGCAGCTGAGCAGCCTCCCCTCGGCCCCGGACAGGCCCATGCGCAGGAGCCGAGGGGCTGACGCGCAGCACAGGGCTGTGTGGCCCTAAACACTGTCTGGGGCGACTGTAAAGAAAGGCGTGTTCCCAGGAGGACTGCCGAGTGGCTCTCCTTTCTCCAGCAGTGATGTTCTCCGTGCATTTTTCTTCAGGAACGGAACTTTACAGGTTTGTGCTCCACCCAAAGTGGAATTTAAACTTTCCCTAGGTCTCAACGTCTGAGAGGATGGGGGTGGGGCTGAGGGATTCTTCCTTTCAATGTGGGAGGGTTTCTTAAAAAAATAAAAATAAAAAATTGAGTCAATAGAGTGTACAAAATGAAAGATTCTTAAGGATTAAATCACCGCAAACTAGAAACACCTGACTGGGTCTTTGGAGACATGAAGGTGGTGATGACAGTCAGTATTTATCAAGTGTGGTGGTAAATTTCCATGGTGTCAAGTTTTGCCAAGAAATGGTTGCTCAGGGAGAGACTGCATGTGGTATGCCAAGTAATGCCCCCCACACCCAAGGATGTCCACATCCTAACTCCCAGAAACTGAGAATATGACAGGTTACGTGGCAAAGGGGAATGAAGGTGCTAACTGATCTTAAACTAGGGCGATTACCCTGGATTATGCTTTGGATAAAATGAAAATAGCAAGGAAGGAGAGGGTAAACCAAAGGTAGCAATCACAAGAGTGGGAGGGAGCTGGCAGGAGGCTGGAATGAAAGACCTTCTTGAAAGGAAGTTTGTGGGAGACACAGTTCTGCCGCCCGTGGCAATGGCTGGTCCACTGGAAAGACCACGGGTCGGGGCCAGATCTGCTTTCAAGTCCTGTTTCTACTAGTCCAGGTTATAACCTTTCTGAGCACCAGAACTTGCATTTGCAAAACAGGGATGGTAAGACTACCCTCCTCCCAGGGTGGTTAGGCTCAAGGAGAAGCAGGCATTGGTTATTTGTCAGTTGTGATTTTTAATACATAACCTGGTGTGATGTCACAGGTGAGGTTTAAGTCTCTGGAGCAAGTTACCTGTTTTACACTTTGCCCCAAACTTCCTTGAATTCTGGTTGACACATTTGAGGCAACCTTGGACTTCCACTAACACCCTCAATTTGGTGAAAACTCCCAGCCTGATCTTGTTGACTGCTTTGGCCATGCCTCTCACAGTATTTGGCACCTGTGTCTTATCTGTGACATCAGCAGAAAATTCATCCCACCCCAAAGATGTCAGCTCTCTCTAGTCAGAGCACACGGGGCTCTCTACCTGGGACAGTGTCACTTCCCTCTCTGATGCCCATAGTGTGGGCTCTTTCCCTATCGCGACCTCAGGTAAGTGGATCCCTAGGAAGCTGTGGACACTGGGACAAAGAGAACTCTTGGTCTCCAAGTCTCTCCACCATCTGTCTTGTGGGCTACTGTGAATGGCTTCCTGAATGGAGCCAATGGGGGGATAAGCATGATTGTAGAGCAGAAGAGTGGAGTCTCGGAGAGGTAATGATGGGGATAGAAATGAAGCCTCTGCAGCCTCATCTTACAACACCTACCCTCCAGCAGGCCTGGCCTTTCTTTCTCTTCTGTCGAAGCTTGTCCCAGATTAGAACCTTTGCCTCTCCGCTTGGTGCACCCTCTGTCCAGAATGCTCTGCCTCCGGGCCTCCACATGGCTGCCCTTCTCTTCAGTTTGGGCCTTGGCTTGAATGTCATTTCCTTAAACGCACCACGCCTGACCACCCTGCTTAATGGTGTCTCTTCTCACTCCTACTTTCTGATGAGATTCATTTTGTTCTGGGTCCTTATTCATACTGAAAGTCTTAATTCTTTGTTTCTCCTGTCTTGCCCCTTGAACGTAGTCACCGTAAGAGCAGGACCCTGTCTGTCCTGTTCAGTGCTTTAGCCCTGGAGCCTGGAGCAAAGCCTGGATGCTCTAAGTGCTCAGTGCACATTTGCTGAGTGAGCATCTTGACTGAGTGCTCACCATGGGCCAGGCACTGAGTGACATGCTCTGCAGGCATCCTCACAGACTACTCCCCACAACTCTGGGAGGTAGATTTTGTTTCCCTTATTTTATGGGTGAGCCAACAGGGGCCTAGAGAGGCTGAGTGACTTGCTCAAGATCCCCCAGCTGGGTAAGAAGGGAATCCTGGATGAGAATCATGCTCATAACAGTTGCAACATTCATAGTGGCAGCTCCCAGCTCTGAGCTTGAGGGCCATAGAGCTGAAGGATCCATGGCCTGAAGCCCACAGCTACCTCCTGGCCACAATCTTTTAATTAGTGTTTCTCAAAATGTAATGTGCTCTCAAATCACCTGGAGGCTTTGTTAATCTGGAGATTCCGAGTCCATTGTTCTGGGGGTTGGGAGGGATGTGGAGGGTGAAGGGTTGAGAGTCTGCATTCCCAATAAGCTCCCAGGTGATGGTGAGGGACATAACAGCCAGGGTTTAGAGGGCTCTCTGATTTGACAACGGGGTTAGCTATTTGCAAAACAAAGGCAGGAAAGGAAGGACCTGGTCAATCTTGTGGTCAAATCAATTGCCACAGCTGAGCAAAGAGAGCAGCGAGTAGTCCCTCCTTCCCTGGGAGAAGCGGATGTTTTCCCAGCACCCTCCGCAGCCTGGTCAGAGACTCAGTCCAGGAAATGTGGGTCTAGCACGTGTGTCTGAACCTAGGTTTGGTTTCCAGTTGTGTAGCACTTGGCTCAAGACCAATGAAGGGGCTGAGCCAACTATAGAAAGTCATCTCTTTAGCAGTAAGTGTTTCCTGCCTCCCCCCTCCCTGGGTTGGGATTGCATTCCTGGACCCTGAGCGCAGTTGTCCAAATCTAAACTCAAAGTAAGAGGCTTGCCTGGGGTTTAGGAGTTTTAACAGGGCCTACAGTTCACTGGAATTTTCTCCATTTAGAAAAAAAGTGCAAACTATCTGCTCTGCTTATATTAGAGGGCTGCTGTGAGAGCGCTTTGAAGAGTAGAAAGCAGCATTTCCAAAATGTGGTTGGGATTGACTCTAGAGAGAACAAAGACCCAGAGGACATTCATCACCCGGTGAGAGTTATGCCTCTGTTTCTCTCAATCTTCCAAGGAATTTGGAAGAAAGCCTCACTTCAGTGCTAGTGCATCTCAAACGCTTCTTTCACATTTCCTAATCTCCTTCTCGCTCTCTTAAACAGAAAGGTGGCAAGCCATTGTATTCAGTTAAACTTTAATAGCACTGTTTTGTTTACTTATAATTTTGTAGTTACCTTTAATCTGGGGCAAAACATACTGGTTTTTCATTTAAGATAACTCTATAAGGCCTCCCTTTAAAGATAAATTTAAATAAGACATGTAAGATAATGTTTAAAAAGAGTAAGTGATTGTGTAGGCTGAATGTAAATACAGTACATTTATGAAGGTGATGCAGGTGAGTCCACCTCCGATAATAATGGGAAGGAATTTAAAGGGCGTGGCTGTTACTCACCGGGAGACAAGGGCACGTGACACAGATTTCTGGCCATGACCTGCTGGGTCTGTGGACGCTCCCTGTGGCTGGCTCTTGGTTGGTAACCCCACCCTCTGGTCCTCAGGCAGGACATGGAGATGAGTCTTGATTCCAGCCAAGAATGTGCAGCTAAATCCAGACCATGGGCTAGGTCCTTTTCTATCATGGAGCCTTTGGGGGGGGGGGGCGACAATATGACTATATAAAGGGTCATCATCTTGCCTTTGCCTGCAGTAGAAACAAATCAATTGCTGTTCTTTAGGCCTTGAATTTTTTTGTTCACTATGGTTAAAAGAGCTATAGTGATTATAAATACATAGTGTCTATTTTTTGTTTCCTTAAATCCCATTGGAATAGGCCAAAGGAGTTAGAGAAACTCTCTGAATTCTGAGGCAACACAGGGGGACAGAAAAAAATACCAGCTTCAAACATCACAGATTAGGATCAGAATCTTGGCTCGGCCACTTTTATGGGCTGATTTTGTCTCTCCCAGTGCCTCAGAATGGGACTGTATTTGGAGATAGGGTCTTTTAAGTGGTAATTAACTTGAAACGACCGTTAGAATGGTCCCTAATCCAACATGATTGGTGAGTTTATAAACAGAGGAGATTAGGACACAGACACACAGAGGGATGGCCCTGTGAAGACACAGGGAGAAGATGACCATCTACAACCCACAGAGTGAGGCCTCAGGAAAGCAGCCCTGCCAGCGCCTTGATATCAGACTTCTGGCCTCCAGGGCTGTGAGAGAATAAATGTCTTGTTTACAGCCCCAGTCTGGGTACTTTGTTATGGCAGTGCTAGCAAACTAGCCTCAGCACCCACAAACCTTGGATAGTTCAAATCCCTGAGTCTCAATGTTCTCATCTGTGCACAGGGTAGGACAAAAGTAGGTTTACAGTTGCTCATATGGAAAATAATGCAATAATTAAGACATAATACAAAAATAAGCTGTTTCATGTACTCACAGCTGTAACCCTACTTTTGCCCCCTCCCCCCCGTATTGGGATACTAGTTTCTACCTCACAGTTATGTGCTTAAATATGCACGTAAAACACTCAGCACAGCACCTGCTGCACCGTGGATTCTGAAATCACTGATAACTATTTTATTTTCATTTACTTATTCAGATAAACCTCCCTTTCCCTCCCATTTCAAAAAGGACTTAAGGCAAAAAGTGATAGCTATTATTGCCGCCACTTGGTCTAAAGCTTAAATGTTAGTTGCTGCCTGGCCAGCTTGGCTCAGCTGTTGAGCATCAACCTAGGACCCAGGAGAGTACAGTTCGATTCCCAGTCAGGGCACATGCCCGGGTTGCGGGCTCGATCCCCAGCAGGAGACGTGCAGGAGGCAGCCGATCAATGACTCTCTCTCATCATTGATGTTTCTCTCTCTCTCCCTCTCCCTTCCTCTCTCTGAAATCAATTTAAAAAATATTTAAAAATGTTAGTTGCTATTATCATATAACCCTTACAAAGATAAGTAGTCACCTACACAGGATCTTTTGTAACTATTCAAATGTATCACCTTGCTTGATAGAGCCCACTTGCTTTTAAAAGTTTGTTTTTTGAGTGGTGTTTTCCATATCCACTGGGCTCCCAGTGAGGGTGTGTGAAGTGGAGCCATGGAAGGTATTAGAGTGGGGGCATGGCATGACAGTAGGCTCAGTGTGGGCTGGTGGACACTGGACATGGCAGCAGAGATGCTGGTCAGTTACCAGTGACATAGGTGAGCTGTGAGGAGCTAGAACACGTGGTCCAGTGACTCTGGGCCCACATCCTTCCTTGGTTGCTTAGTATCTCTGAGGCTTTAGCTAGACTTCTTTTCTCTCTCTAACTTAGTTTCTTCCTCTATGAAATAGGATAAAAACAGTTTAGGGCTGTCTCATTTTATATAAGGATTGTGTTCCTGAAAACCTAGCATAATTCAAAACATTCATACTCAAAGGAGCAACTGACCTTATAAAAATAAGTATATATGAGCTTTATCCTTTTCTGATGGGTAAAGTAAGCATTGCATTATTTTCACACGTTTAACTCTACCTTTCTGAATGATCTAAACTTTCTTAACTTAACCATGTATTTTATGTAAAATATCAGTGAGGATTATTTGCCTGGTGAGAATTAAAACAATTTTTTTCTTTGTGTCTCTGTATTTTTAAAAAATTTAAAACAAGTTTGAAATGTATTTAGCGCAATTAGCTTTTTCTAAATACAGTGGCGCCTCCTCGGTTTTCGAATGTCTCCGTGGATGAACATTTCAGTTTACGAGCACCGTAAACCCAGAAGAAATGCTTCGGTTTTCGAACACGCCTCGGAAGTCGAACATGCCACGCGGCTTCCGCTGAGGGCAAGATCCTGAGGCCTCGCTGTCGGCTGTGGATCCCTCGGTTTTCAAACGTTACAGAACTTGAACAGTCTTCTGGAGCGGGTGACATTCAAAAACTGAGGTACCACTGTATCTTCTTTTGCCTTCAAAAAAAGGCTCTTAGACTGGACAATCAGTTTTCCTCAGTGCTTCACGAGCCTTTGGAGGACACACTCCGGGGGCAGTGGGCTGCTGGCTGAGGGATGGAGCTAGTGTCCAGCAGAGGAACAGTTAGCATGCCTGTCACTTAAGTGGAGAGACCCAGCCTGAGTCACTCTCCTGGGAGGCAGCAGCAAATCCATCCAGGCCTTTGGAGAGGAACTGAAGCTAGCCTCTTTCATCAATATCCCAGATCACTCAGCATAAAATCTAAGACGAACATATTCGTACCGAAAACTTTTACAGCCGTGTCAGGAAATGTAGGAGGGCGTCAGTAGACTTGAGGACATCTTGTGTGGTCACTGTCAGTTAGGGACAATAAGGCTCAAGGTACTTCCTGTCTGTCCCCATCCAACCCCCCCAAACAGGATGCCCAACATGCAATGAGCTGAGAGCTCACCTCCCTGTCTCCAAATTAGCTTCAGGAAGGCTGCTAAGACCTGGGACACTGTGAGGTCATCCCAGAAGCACCCCCCAAACAAAAGCACTGCCTGTGTCCCTAGCAAGGAGAAGATGGAGTCTTTTGATAGCAGAGCTCAATTAAATTTTAAGATGTGGCTACAGTCAGGTAGGGGAAAGACTTAAACTCGAGGAGGGAATAGCTGGGCAGCTAAGTGTTGGAAGACCTCCAGGGCTCTGGTGCAAACGTCCTTTTGCTTGATTGTTTTAGCAAACTTCCAGTTGTTTGAACTGCCCCTGGCTCTGTGGGCTGGGGGCTATCATCTTTTGTGGCCCCCCAAACCATGCAGTCAGAACGTGGGAACTAGATTACTTCATTCTGCTCCTGGGAAAGGGAACAGACTTGTGGGATTTTAAATGAATGCATTAAATTTGTTGATTATCAAAGAGAAAAGTGGAAAAAAAATAAACAAACTCTTACAAGATCTTGGCTGCAGTACAAGGGCCAAAGTTTAAATCCCTGTTCTCAACCATGTTAGATTTTGCAAAAGACCCTCAGTGTTCCCTTCCAATTCAGTCAGGTGGGAGGAGGGGTGAACCCTTCTTTTAGGGGGCCCCTGAGGCGCATTTCCCCCAGGACTCTTTCGCATGCAAATAGAAAGGCAAGAAGAGAGGTAGGTGTGCTCCCAAGAGGCATGAAAAGGGGCAGCAGCCTCATGATGGTTTTCTGCTTTAAAGAAAAAGTAGCTATATCTATATACCTTAGTAACAATGGAAAAAAAAAAAAAAGAGCGTGGTAAGAGAGATATGCTCACGTAGGTCTAGGAATAGAGTGGTACAGCCTTTTGGGAGATCAGTTTAGCAAAATACATCAATTTAAAAAAAATATACATAGACTTTGATTCAGTTAGTCCCTCTTGGGGAGTCTGTTTGAAGGAAATAATCCAAAAACTAGACAAAGACTGATGTATCAAGATGCTATCATTGCATTGTTTACAACAGTGAAAATCTCAGAGAACCCCAGTGTTTATCACATGAGAAATAATTGGTCATATTCATGTTGGTCTAGCCCCACAGCGATACCCTCCCCGGTGATTGAAAACAAATGACATAGAGGGAAATGCCAGGGTGGAGAAGTGAGAGGGGCGGCAGGAAATAAAGTGTAGGCCGTGGTAACAGTTTTGTGAAACCACATGCATCGAAGGAGTGAAGCGCGTCAGTCACCTCTAGGTGGTAGGGCCGCAACTAATTCTTTATCTTCTTTGTCATTTTTTCGTGTGTATTCCAAAGTTTTCAACATTGAGCCTACACTGTTTTTATAATCAGAAAAAAACTTCCCAAACAACAAAATGCAAGCAAGCACTTGCCAGTCTTCAGCACATGAGGCAAAGGTGGCAAAGTGTGCGTTTGCTTTCTGGAAAGGCAGGGAGTCTAACCAAGGAGACTCTTACCTGTGCAAGGCTGAGAATCCCAGAAGATGCTGGAAGGGGCAGAGCAGAGGGCCTCTGTGGTCGGCTCTTGTATGCATGGGGAGCCCTGTGCTCTGTGGTCGGCTCTTGTGTGCATGGGGAGCCCTGTGCTCTGTGGTCGGCTCTTGTGTGCATGGGGAGCCCTGTGCTCTGTGGTCGGCTCTTGTGTGCATGGGGAACCCTGTGCTCTGTGGTCGGCTCTTGTGTGCATGGGGAGCCCTGTGCTCTGTGGTCGGCTCTTGTGTGCATGGGGAGCCCTGTGCCTCTATGGTAGGCTCTTGTGTGCATGGGGAGCCCTGTGCTCTGTGGTCGGCTCTTGTGTGCATGGGGAGCCCTGTGCCTCTATGGTCGGCTCTTGTGTGCATGGGGAGCCATGTGCCTCTGTGGCCTCCTTAGTGGGGAGATGAGGTAAAGGAAATGCTCATCCAGTTTTTAATCCCCTCAGCTAATTACCAGACCTTTCTTGTGGTTTTACTGGGACTCTTTTTACTAAGTGGGAGGATTTACACTGTTTGTATTTGTGTGTTGTACTTGGATTATGCCTTAATGTGTCACTCTGATGACAAAGGGGCTTCCAGCAGCGGGCAGGCAAGCTTCCCTGCTTTTAATGGAAAGCACATTCCAGCACTTTATTTTATCTGTAACACGTAGAGCTGCTAGAACAAAGCGTTGCCCCTAAGACATGATCCCCAAGAGTCTTTAATGGGGACCAGACCCCTGTGAAGGTATTAATTAAATATTTGAAGCAGCATGACTTTAGCTGGCTGGGGCATTTTTATGAGGGGAGGGAATACATTTAAAAGCAGGGCTGTTTCTGTAACAAGAACCTGTTTTGAAGGAAATGTTCTTGGGTGGGACTCTGCAGGTACCAGGCAGTCAAACCTCAGGGCCAAATTGATGTCAAAAACAGACGTTTTGAATGTTTCAAATGATGTTTGAGTTAGGTCCTTGCTGTGGAATTTGGGCTCAAGGCTAAGGGGTGTGAACACAGAGGAGGCTAGTGAGAGTCTATGAGAGTACCAGGCTTGTTAGATAGTTTTCTCACAATGGTCCTGAGGTAGAGGCTTTGACCAGGCCATTTTATAGAAAAGAAGCTATTTAAATGGTTGTTTTCCAAGGTCACAAAGTTTAATGAGCTAAGAACAAAATTTGATTTAAAGTCTATCACCATTCTATCTATCTATCTATCTATCTATCTATCTATCTATCTATCTATCTATCTATCTATCTGTCTATCTATCATCTATCTAATCTATCTATCTATCTATCTATCTATCTATCTATCTATCTATCATCTATCTATCTATCATCTATCTATCATCTATATCTATCTATCTATCTATCTATCTATCTATCTATCTATCTATCTATCTATATCTATCATCTATCTATCATCTATCTATCTATCATCTATCTATCTATCATCTATATCTATCTATCTATCTATCTATCTATCTATCTATCTATCTATCTATCTATCTATCTATCATCTATCTATCTATCATCATCCTTCCATCCATCCACCCACCCATCCATCCATCCATCCATCCATCCATCCATCCTTCCTCTATCTATAAATATTTTACAATACTGTATGCTTTCTCAGAAAGTACTAGAAACAAAGATGCGCTTATAGAGCAGACTCTGGTCCAACTGATAAGCATTTGTCTAAATTCAAAGTGGTCATAGATTTTGAACCTGAGGTTTACTATAGAAGTGCAGGGTTAGCTGATTTTTCTGGGAGGCAAAATGGTGAGGTAAAAAGAGAAGGGCACTTGGAATAAGAGATCTAGGTTTGGATCCTGGCTCTGCCACTTACTGATTTCTGTGACTCTGAGCAAGTCCCTCGCTGCCAAGTTCCTTGTCTTCAGAATTAGAATTCCACTTAGCATCACTTTGGTGCTCAGGGAAGGTGAGGTAAAGCTGAATTTGGTCCTAGTAGTGAGAGTGAGGAATAGAGAGGGATTTGTCCCCCAAGCCCCTGGGGACTATTCTAGGTCTTCAGGAATCAGCAGTTTAGTGAATTCATAAGGAGCCTCCCCTTCCTGGCCAACGATAGCCAATGTGACAACTGGAGTGAAGACATGTCCAAATTCGATATTGGATGCCCCTCAAGGGAGTGATCATGTCATAATGAGCATGAGAACATGGCTGGACATGGCTAATGCTGGCGTGGCTCCTTCTAGCATTGATTTCATTCTTTCTGGAGCCCATCAATCTGCTTCCTGGCATGGCAGGCCCCTCGAGGACCACCCTCAGTGTGTGCCCACCCGCTGAAGAACTGCATCCTTCCATGTACTCTAGCTAGTCTCCCATACGTCAGGCTGCCTTATGCATGAAAACTTGTGACCTGGAACCAAGGGTTTGCCACATGAAAAGGCTAATTTTTATTGTCCTTTTCATGGGCCTGCCCTGCCTACTCCTGCCCCCTCTCCTATGAGTCTTCAGAAACCTCCAAGCTTCTCCATTCAGCCATTCTTGCCTCTTTAGCTCAAGACCCCCCTCCACCCCTACCCCCACCTTTTCTTTCTGCACTTTCTTTAGGGAGCAACTTTATGAAGATGTACACACATCTCAGCCTCCAAACTGTCTCTCAGACACTCCATGCTGTACATCTCAGATTCTTCCACCCCCAGCAGGGGCCTGTGGGTGAGCTAGTGACAACGTGAAGTCACCAAGGAGAAGGGAAAGGAAATGAGGGATGCACGGGATGGCTCCTCCTCACCCTCTCATGCCGGCTAACCTCAGTGCCTCGGACCCTCATCTCTAAAACGGAGATTGTAGCTGTATCTTCTCAGTGCCCTGTAGTAGGATTAAATAACTGAACACATACAAAGCACTTAGCGTAGTGTCTGGTCCACAAGCTGCTGCTGCTGTTACGACTGCTAATAAAAATAATTGGGAACATAATGATTTGAGATGGAACATTGCATCTTAAAAAGAACATGTCTTTGATTCGCAGCCGCCTCACTTTAGTGTTTGTGGGAATCAACCTCCCTGAGCCGGTGTCCTGAACCTTCTAATGGACAGGCGTGTGGGAGGGAAAGTCTCTAGGACCACGTCTGGCACAGCCTGCGCATCCTGGGTATTAGTCACCTAGTGTTGCGGTTGTCTTGCCTGATCTTGCCGAATGTTCCCGAGTGTTGGGGCTGCTGCTTCGTGGGGTTTGCCTCCACCAGCACTGCGAGCGGGAAGTATGCAGGGCAAGCAGATGGGGGTTAAAGTCAGGGATTATTGTGTACTTGAGCTGACAGTGATTCACACATAGCTGCACAAACTGCTGAGAGTCCAAGCATTTACCAAAGGGAGGGAGATGGGAGGTGGGGGTGAGACGTGGGGCGGTGAGCAAAGGATGTTCCATGCCTGGGAATATAAACACAGTTGTGCCTGTGACCTAAAAAGGCTTGGTGGGGAAGGCTGTGAAGTCTATTGTCTGTTGTTCGGGCTGTGCCTACCCTCCCCAGGGAAGCGCCCAGACAGCTACCTGCACAGCGTCTGAGCTGTCACAGGCCAGACCCAGCAGCGTGGGCCTCTGCGCGGGACTCTCCCCTGGAAGCCGCCACTGCTGTTTCTTGGGTAAGTGGTTCTACTTGCTGAAGAGGGAGATGTGCTAGGGAGGGGCCAGCTACCTATAACAAGGCCCGGTGAGAGAACTGGCCAACCCCCCTTGGTCTATCCCACACCAGCCACTGTCCCTTAAGTAGGCAGGCCCACCCATCTAGCCAGTGACTAATCAGAACATGCCTGAGACCCTTGCCTCATTCACGCTCCACGTGCCAGATCCTTCCCTAGGCCCAGCTTACCTTCCTCCCTCCCCAAAGCTTCAGACCCCTTGGCGCTCCTGTTTACAGCCTCCCCCAGACCCTTCAATTCCGCTACTTTGGTCTTCGTGTCTGGTTTCTCTCTTTGATCAGAAAGAATGTTAAAACTGGGGATGCTGATATGGTCTTTTGGAGCCCAGCCTGGACCTCGAGGCTCATTCTGGAACCTTCACCCAAGGCTGTCTTTGGAATGGGACAGTCCTGGATTTGAATCCTTGCTCTGCCATTTATTGAGCCAATTGCTTGTCCAGCTTTAGTTTCCTCACAGGTAAAATGGAGAAAATTTTACCTTCTTTTCAAAGTGGAGGTAAGGATTAAATGAGACAATCCAAATGCATGCATTCAATAAAAGTATGATGTGAAACATAAATGTAATGTTTGACGCTAGCGAGTGCTCAGATGGTAACTATTTTCTCGTGTGTCCCTTAAAATATTTATTTCCTTTGTGGTCTTGAAGCACAAAGTAGGCAATGGACTAAAATATATTCCCTTTTTCTTTAATGGTAATTTAAAAATTTTTGATTTTCAATTACAGTTTACTTTCAATATTATTTTGTACTGGTTTCAGGCGTACAGCACAGTGGTGAGACAATCATGTACTTTACAAAGTGTTATTTCCAGTATCCCTGGTATTTCCAGTCCCCACCTGGCATCATACATAGTTATTACATATTGTTGACTATATTCCCTAAGCTGTACTGGTAATTTTTTAAATCATCCTTATTATTAAAGATAAAGTGCCTTTGTATCCTCAGTGTGACTTTCCTGGGCCACTGCACATTCTCAGCAGACCATGAGTCAGTTTGGGCTGTGGGATGAGTGTGGTTGTGGTAGATTGGTATCATTTCTGATTCCACTTGGCTTTTTAAAAAATGCACACACATGCACACTATATTTGTATATGTATATGATATATATGTGTATTTATTGCACAGATATCTATTTATTCTTTTATTTATGTATCCTATTATTTATTTATCCTTGATCTAAAATTGATGTGTTGAATGAGTGACAACTGGAATTTTACAGGGTCTGAGATCTGGGGGAAGGAAGAGCTTGGGCTGAAGGGATGTGACCTCCTGACACTGAGTCCCATGTCCTGTGGCCATGTGTGTTTTGCCGCCACCAACACACATTCCTTGATGCTGGGGATGGCGTCTGATTTTTCTTGTATTCTTTGTGCCTGAAACCTAATGTGTCCAGCAAATGTTTATTGAATTAAACAGCAGCCCTTGTATAATGACAAACTTCTTTTTTCAATTAATACATATTTTTCTTTAAGAAAATCATAAAATGATTTCTGATGTCTTTAGTAGAACTCAAGGGAGTATACTCAGGTTTTTCTCTTAATAAGAGAATTGATGTTTTCAGCCTTTATCTTAAGATAGTATTTGTTCATCAGACCTGAAAGAACTGGGGCTTGGGGGAGGGGAAAGTTTGCTTTGCTTTCAGAGACAAGTAAGAGGCCAGGTTTTACCCGGAATGCAGAGCAGCAGCTTGCCCAGCTGGGTGGCTGGTGGAGCAAGTCAAGTGCTTCGCTTCCCAGGGCGATGTGAGGCAACAACCAGTCCTGTAGCAATAACTTCTTTCAGTGTGACTGGTGTCCTTGTAAGAAGATGGCCATATGAAGACAGAGAGACTCACAGGGAGCAGGCATGTGATGACTGAGGCAGAGACTGGCCTTATCCACAAGTCAAGGAGCAACAACAATTGCCAGCAAACCACCAGAGCTGGGAAGACAGGTCAGCCTCTTTGAACCAACTTGACACTCACTGTATGTTTCTCATCTAGTTCCCTTGTGCTCCCCTCTATTTTCCACATACACGTTCTAGCCTTGCTCCTACTTGGTTACTTGGGGCAGGTATTTTTCGCTCATCTCGTCTCCCCGTTTCTGACGGTGACTTCCTCTGCTGCCTCTGGCCTCTTCCTCTGTCCAGAGCTGGTGCATATGGTGCGCAGGCTGTTCACTGCATGGGGACCCCTGGCCAGGAGAGGTCACTTTTAAAAAATTCTCATGAAGATGCTGTATGGGCCAGCGCTAGCCTGCCAGTTCTCCTGAAATCAGCTGTCTCTTCTGCCTTCTCTGTGCCCTCTGCCCTCAAGGTCTCAGTGGCCTCTGTGGTTTTGTCCCTGGCCTGGCAGAGCTCTATAACGTATTTCTATGGTGCCTCTTTCTATGGTCGCTGGTGGGCACCTCGGGGGCAGCTCTCTGTAGCATCAAAAACAATTTGTTCCTGTCCTTTCTTCTGACCCACAGCATAAGCCTGCTGGAGCCGCAGGTGGTGGCGTCACCACAGCTTAGGATCCAAGAGATTCATTCCAGCCACTAAAGCGCTAAGCTCACCCTGTGATCACACATTTTTGCACCAGCCAGAGCTCACACATGCCTGCGCAGACCCGCGGCCACCGCATGTGGCCATCAGCGACTCTTACGGAGCCGGCACGGCTGGCCCGGCGAGGCCAGAGCAGGGCGGCCAGATTAAGCGCAGGATGAGACGCATTTGAAACGACTGACAAGAAACTGTCCGTCGGAAATCAGAACAGCTGTGGGCTCCCCAGCGCAGCAGATGGGTATGCAGAGAATGCTGTGTAGACTTAATCCCATTTAACACGCCTGTCAGAGAATTGGGTCCATCGTGGTATTAATTCGGATTTTATACATTGTGTGTTTGACAGAGTTTGGTCTTACCCTGCATGCTGCTCTCAGCATGGCTGGAAAGGAGATGATTTCTGGGCCTTGTTTCCAGCAGAGAGCAGCTAGTGCCACTCTGCCCGGCTGGGAAAGTGACAGAGTTCACACTGGGGTTGGGCGCAGGGTGAGGGGGCACTGTAAGCCGGTTTAGAGGGCAGAGCTCGGTGGAGGCTGGGGCGGTAGTGCTCAAGGAGCGGTCACCCAGCCCTGATTTATGATCGCTGTGGGATGGCGCCAGTGTGTAGCTTGTGTTAAAATTCTGAATTTGTGTTTCTATGAATGCTAGATTCTTAGAAGCCTAGGGAAAAAATTAAATACTTCCATTCCGGGCCAAGCCAGCACACATTTTCTGGCCAGAAAAGCTCTCCTGGCTGCAAGGCCTAAGAGTGACAGCATGATGGAAGAGGAGGCGGGGTTTGGGAGTCTAGAGACGAGAGTTCGATTCCTGCTGTTGCCTCGTTCATTTATCCATAAACGTCGGTGGAGTGCCAATTCTGCCGAAAGCGCTTTCTCTGCATTTACTATAAGTGAGAAAATCAGCCTTTCATTGGTCAGACCATGGTGGCTTGGGTGCCAACCCAACCTGTTCCTAACTGATATAAACACCTGCACACCCGCTCGGGTTAGTGTCCTAGGGATAAATGAAGTAGTGCGTGAAAAGCACGCAGTGCTGTGCAGGAATGAGGTGCTAATATGTAATAGTCAGCAACAATAAAACTGTTTCCTCTTCCTCCCCAGGAGAAGGGTGTTTCTGCTTCCTGGAGGAAAGGTTCCCACGCATGAACATGGTATGCCCTCTCCTGCCCATCCTCCCAGCGCTGGGCTGTCGTCTGGGTCATTTTGGCCTGCTGGTAATAAACTCCTTGAACTGTAATGTTTTAAAACTGTTTTGGAATTAAGGTTTGCTTGTTTGACTTGCAAAGTATAATAGAAAAAGCTGGTTCTCAAACAATACAGCTGTAGATTCTGTCCCTAAAACTCCCTGTAAGGCATTAAAAACAGAGACCAAATGCCCAGAGACATACACATGCTGTCCTCAGAAAAAGCAATGCTTTTGTTTCTGTTTGATGGGACCCAAGTCAGTGGAGGGGCGTGAGGTAGGCGAGGCTGAGAGCCCACTCTGCTATATTTCCATCTGGCCCTGAAAGTGGGCACTGGATCGCATGCTATTTTGCTTCATTCTTTAGTTGTTTCCTTAATTTCACAGCTTTTACCGAATTTTTTGAACACTTCAAAAGGAAAATTTTATCTCCTGCTTTAAAAAAATCTCTTCTTTGCCATCTTGTTGGTATCCTACTGGGTGCAGATGCTGACTCTGAAGTCACTGACTTGACTGTAGCACCAAAAATGTGTTGTAAGTTTATTTAAATGGACAGGTTTGAACCATCACATCTCTGCAGGTCTCTACAGCTGTAAACATACCTGAATACACGTTTGAAATGATGTAGACGAACAGGAGCTTCATGTGAGGTGACTGCTGATTTGACCTTCAAAGGAATGGTGCTCTGCTACGTGTTTGCTATTTCTAGGTGTGGAATTGGTAGAAGTGGGATGGAGGGGCACAGTGGTTACCAAGCCCAGTTGCATGTGAGCTGCCAGCAGAGTGCTTGCAGAGTCAGATTCCCCTCTGGGTGCCCACCCCAGGACCTCAGTAAGTGGTCTGGGTAGGAACTCAGCAATCTGCCTGGTTAGTATGCACCAAAGCAGTCTAATGCAGGTGGTCCAGAGACTAGTCTGAGAAACACTGCTGTCCAAGGGAGCAATACACAGAAGTAGATGCTCAAAACCACTAGTTTTTATTTATTTTATTATTTTTAAATTCTCAACCGAGCATATTTTTTCCATTGCTTTGTCAGAGAGAGTGGAAGAGGGGGAGACAGAGAGAGAGAGAGAGAAACATTGATGTGAGAGGCACACATTGACTGGTTGCCTCCTACACACACCCCGACCAGGGCTAGGGATCTAGCCTGCAACCTGGGTACATGCCCTTGGCTGGAATCGAACCCTGGACCCTTCAGTACGTGGGCTAATGACGCTCTAACCACTGAGCAAAACCAGCTAGGGAAAAACCACTAGTTTTTAAAGAAGTATAAAGTACAATATTTTTAACCCGTTCAATTGCCAAATTTTTTTCTAAGTAATGACACCCAGCACAGGCAAAGACACAGTTGGTGGCTGTTTAATCATGCTAGCTGGGGTGGGGACTGTGACCTATTTCAGGGGCATGTGGCATGAGGGAGGGGGAGAGGATTAGGTCCTATATATTAAAGAGCCATAGCAGGTTTCTACCCCTTTAATCCAGAAGAGCACTTCAAGGAATTGATCATAAAGGAGTAATCATAAGTGTGTGGAAAGTTGTAATGATATGGATGCAGAGTTATCTATTATATGAAAAACAGAAATAGTTTAAGCATCTAACACAAAAAGCGTTTGGTTAAAAAATTATGGTAGAAGCCATGGACAGGTAGCTCAGTTGGTTAGAGTGTCGTCCCCATATGCCAAGGTTGTGGGTTCAATCTCCAGTCAGGGCACATACAAGAAGCAACCAATAAATGCATAAATGTTTCTCTCTCTCTTGCTCTCTCTCTTCCCCTCTCTCCCTTCCCCTCTCTCCCTTTCCCCCCCACTCAAATCAATAAAACAAAATACTTATTGTAGATTAAACTGATGAAATACTATGCCAGCATTAGAATTATGTTTGTAGAGTGAAAAATATATATTTAGAAAATAATTTGTCCACACTTTTCTACATTTTTTTCAAAATCCCTATAATGAGCATGTCTTTAATTTTAATAGTTGGAAAGATACTCATTAGTGTTACTTTTGAAATGGAATGAAATACCTTTGGCATCTGTTGGGCCTGGATTCGCATTTCTATCACTGATGGGGTGTGATTTGGGGCATTAATCTCTCTGTGTTTCATATTTCTCAACTGTAAAATCGAGTAAATGCTAGCAGTATATGAGTTTGTCATGAGAATTAAAAGAGGTAATTATGTAAACGCACTTGACAGATAATAGTGCATATGAATGTTGGATTTTGTCTCCCTTTTCAAGCTTTTGAAATTAGAAAAGTACTAAACTCTGGCCAAAGATCAGAAGAATTCATATATTTTTTTTTTACACAAATGATGGAATTTCAAGGTTTTCTTTTGTTTTGGATACTTTTCTGGGAAAGGGTTTCCTAGGGCATATTAGATACTGTTGGAAATAAAAACTAGAATTTGTTACTAACACTCTAATTGGCTAATTGTCACCCCTGGTCCTATTTGTTTTCCTTTTGATCAGCTTTAACAGTTTGCAAAATTTAAACAATTTTTCTCCTTGTACAACTTTAATAAACAAAAATCTTATGATCCTTTTCTAGAGAGGCAGTAAAGCTGAGACTATTAAAAATTTCCATCTCCTTAAAACCTCACAGAGTCCCTGAACCATTTACAATATCATCAAAAATGCAAAGCATGTAGGACTAAATCTAATGAAAGATGTGACAGAATTCAACAAAGAAAATGACAAAACATTATTGAGAGAAAAATTTAAAAACACCTACATAAATGGAGGGATGTACTATATTTGTGTTCTGAAAGGTTTAATACTGTAGAGAGGTCTATTTTTCCCAGATTTATCTATATGTATGTTTGCCAAAAGATACAGAGTATTTAAAGCAACACAATTTGTAATGGACAAAAATTGACGGCAACCCAAAAACTCATCAGCAGTAGAATAGATAGACCAACAGTGGTACATTCCCCATATGGAGTGATGTACACCAATGATAATGAGGAATCCATCTTTACATGCAATAAAATGGGAAGATCTCTTCAACAATGTGTAAGAGAGTACATACTGAATGACTCCATTTATGTAAAGTTTAAAAACAGGCAAAATTAATCTATGTGATTAGAAGTCCCCCTTTGGTTTTCCTTGGATGTGTCAGAGTCCAGTGAGGAGACAAAATGCCTTGGGAATTTGCTACTCACCTTTCTTGCTGCTTGCAGAGGATTCTGTTGGTACCTGGCTCATACCCCCTTCATCAGGTTGGTGCACCCTGTGGTCCTGCTAACAGCTCACAGCACTTTCTTCAGAGAATTGCTTTAGGTCAGATGGGAGCTGGCTCAGCCTGGAGGTTATGCACTCCCCACCTTCCACGACAGACCAATGACTGACGAAGGGTACAAGGTGGCCCCTTGACTGAAGAAAGGATCAACACTGTAATATGATTTGTGTCCCAGAGCTCCCTGGGGGGCCACACCAAAACCATCGGAGCCACATCCTTGCTTAACATACTTTTTCACCCTCTTCTGCTTTTCATGTTTCCTTTCTCCTGAGCACACTCCTCCAATAAATCCCTTTTTCAAGAATCCCTGTCTCAGACTTTGCTTCTTGGGGACCCAAACTAAGACAGTGCCTCTGCCACTGGCCACAGCCTATCTTTCCCACCTGACCGTGCTGCATAGAACCCTGCATTTGTTTGGCAGGTGCACATGTGTGAAGATTTTAATGACGCCATTTAAGCTGAATCCTAAAGTCTGGACCCTGAATGGTTATACTGACACATTTTACAAATACCCAGCTTGGAAGATCAACATTATTCAAGAGTGAGTCCCTGAACCTGGAGACCCGTTTATGACCAGCCACACAAGCCATTGGAAAGAACACTTGTTTTATGGTGGGGGTGAAGTGACCAGTTCATTAATATAAGGAAAGGCTTTTCTGCCCCTTAAAATGTGATCTTGTCTTTCTAATTATAGTTCACACAAGACAGTAAAAATATAGAGCCCCTTGGCATTTAATTCTATGAGCCAAGTGAGCTATTAGTCTGGCAGCAGGGTTGTCCAGACGTCTTGGTTAGTAAAAGATCAATGAGTTGCTGATGGACCTACAAAGCCATCAACATAAGCTTTTTAAAGATAGCTTTCATCTTAAATAAGCAATACATGCTGTATTTTCAAGATATATAACACTACAGACATATCTCAATCAACATACCCTTGGAGTGAAACAACATTGACTATAAACTTGGCCTGGATGTAGTGGCATTAGGAACCAGCTTTGAGGTTTTGTAATCAGAGCTGGGAAGTAGGTGTGGTCTTTATGTTGGTGGTCTGGAGTCCAGACTGGCTGAGTGGAGGTGACACTTGTAAGGCCTGAACATTTAGGAGCAGATGCCACCCATTTTAACAAAAAGCAGAACCACCAGGAACCGGGGTGAGCTGGCTCAGGGAATTGAGCAAAGAGAGTTCATGATTCTCCTGTGAGTGCACTGGCATTAATATGATCCAGCCACTCCTGTGACTCCCGTGGGCCCCGTGGTATCATGGCCTCCTTGCCTTTCTCTGTGGGTCTGCTCCCTCATCGCTTGCTTGTCGTAAGCCTTACCCCAACTCTATGTTTACTTATTTTTTTTAACCTTCACTCAAAGATATGCTTAGAGAGAGAAAGGAAGAGGGAGAGAGTATGGGGGGAGAGAGAGACACATCAGTGTGAGAGAGGAACATCGATGGCCTCCCTTCAATACGCTCCCCCACTGGGGATCAAATCTGCAGCCCAGGTGTGTGGCCCGACCAGGAATTGAACCGGCGACCCTTCAGTGCACAGGACGATGCTCAGCCAACTGAACCCTCCTGCCAGGCTATGTCTATGCTTACTTTTAGCTTTCGGGCCCACTACTGAGAATCTGTTGACATTGGTCCAACATCCTTGGGCAGAAAAGAGGGACCACACCCCCACTGTCATCACTGTGGCTCAGGGAGAAGAGCCCAGGCCCACGGGGGAGGCCCAGTTCTCGCCTCACCCTGACGGTGAAATGGAGGGCCCTTCACATTCCGAGCTTTATCACAGTTTTGACCAGGTCCTCCCCAGAGACCCTCTCCCACTCTACAGCTATAGCGCTGTGGCCAGGAGAGAGACCTGGGGTGACATCAGCCTCTTCTTTGTTCCTCATGTACTTTGAAAGTTGATTCTTAACCCAGCAGACCAAGTGATCCTGTTAAAAGTTTGGGTGCATCAAGCCATTCTTTTCATCAAACCCTCTGAGGGCTTCTTAGCTCATTTAGGGTTAAAGCCAAAGTCCCTAATGTGGCCTAGATTGGCGTGCACAACCTTGTCCCCTCACCTTTTCTCAGTCTCCCCATCTGCGTCTCCCTTCTCTCTCCCCGCCAGCCACAGGCCCCCTGGCTGGTCCTCACACAGGCCGAGGGCTCCTGCTTCAGGCATTTTACACTCGCTCTTCCCTTGGCTGCTCCGGCAGAGCCACTGACACCCCCTCTGTTCACTCTGTGTGGAAAGCACCCCCCCAACAATTGGTATCTATGTTAATGTTTCATTGTCTACCCCCCCCCCCCGCCCCGGCCCTAGAATATAAGCTTTGGACTTTGGTTTGCTCTCTCATATCCTCAGTGCTCAGAACAGTGTCTTGCAAAAGAACAAGATGGAGTTCAAGAAAATAAAATAATATAAACTTATTAGGAAAGTATGTGCTGTTTGTAGACGATTTTCTTTTATGTGCAACATTTGCACCAGTCTCTTGCTTGAGCTTTTGTCTCCTAAGCCGCTTCGGGAACAAAAGCTCGTAGACCCACCTCTGATGCCGTGTGTCTGTTGCGCCTGGCGGTGCTGAGAGACGGGCCTTCTGCGCCCTGATCATCTCCGCCAGTTGTAAAGGAACTCTTCAGAGATGATCTGCTGGGTATGGCAGGAGAAATAAAAAAGGAAATCCCATAAAAGCAGCAGCAGCATCTCTCTGGCAAAACCCGCTAGCCCAGGAGGAGGGGAAGAATAAAGACACAGCCTCACTCTGGAAGCTGCAGGAGAGCATATTCTGGGTAGGATGGAACTCCCCAGACATCTGTTGGTGACATCTACAGTCAGACATGCATCATTGGAGGGATCTGTAAATTACATGGGGGACAGTTTAATGATCTGCAAAGCAGTACATCCAGCCAGCACAGATAGCATCTTTGAAATAGGGCAAGGGGATTAATTTAGGTGAGAGAAGAGAGTGGTGAGGTGGGTGAGTGGCCGACCGGGCTGTGCAGGAAGAGCCCTTGGAAATAATAACCTTGAAGGTGCGGCGGGGTGGAGTCAAGAAGGCAGTGCTGCTTCGGAGGGAGGCTTAAACGGAGACAGGAGGCGGCCAGCCCAGCCTGGGGGAGCAGAGGAGGATCGTCCTTTCAAAAAGAGAAAAATAAAAGGGAAACTGGGTTCTGAAGAGCAGCAGCCAGGTCCCTCCTCTGTCCCCCTTCCATTTAAGAGGAAGCAGCAGAACAGTGGCGGCCCAGTGTGGTCGACTGTGAGTGCTTCCTTAAAAACATTCTAAGACATCAGTTTTCAGGCTCTTATTGTGTTGGAACCTTTTATTTTTCAAATGAAGTTTATGCACAGTTCCATAGGATATAAGCTCCATGAGGTTAGGGATTTTGTCCTGTTGTTCACGCTTGTTTCGCTAGAGTTTGTTACCTAACAGGCACTCAATGAATATTTGTTAAATGCCTGGGTGAATGAGTGAGCAGGTATGTAGTGGAGCCGAGAAGGATCACTAGCTTTCTAGCAGATGCCAGAGTTCCTTAGGGAAAGAGCCTTATGTTAGGGAAATAGCTCGATGAGTCACCTGGGGAAGAAGGCAACCGAGAGACAGCTAATGGCTTTGCGTAAGTAACAAACCTGAATTTGATGCCGGGGAGATGGGTAGCAAAGAGAGAGGGGAGAGGGAAGGAAGGAGAGGCCCAGGAACTGGTCTTGCCATGAATAGTCATGACTAATGCTTTTAAGTTACAGGCCGTGTGTAGGTGCTGTGAGGAAACACCTTATTATAACCCCCAATTCTCCAGGAAAAATATAGTCCACACATCTTCCTTATGTGTGAGGTTGGGAAGGGTATCAAGAGGAAAGGGTCAACACTTAGAAGATAAAAAACAACGACAAAAAACTCTGTGGGCCAGAAGTATGTGACAGAAGGGATTGGAAAAGGCAGGCCTCTAAGAAGTTGAAGAAATCTTGAGGGGAGCTTGTGTTTCCTTCTGGTTGTAGAAGAGGGTTTGGGCTGATCTCATCTGGATGTTAAAGGGCAGCTGATATCAGGGACTCAGAGAAAGCAAATGAAGCAGAGCTGCTGGGGATGAAAAGACACAGCCAGAACTCTGCCCCCTCCTCCAGACCCCTTTCTCATTGTGCCCTGCCTACCTTTGGAACTTCTAAGTCCTGAGAACAGACAAATGAGAAGGAAGTTTGGGAGAGGCAGGGGTGGGAGAAGGAGATGAGCTGAGGCATGAAGCATGGGATTTGGATCCAGCACCGTGGGATAGCAGGGACATTGCTGAGATAGCTATGTCCACAATTTCCCAAATCAAGGATGCATCTCGTTTTCTTATCTATACAACTGGGATAATTATGCCTACCCCAGAGGTCAAAATGTACTCATACTAAGAGAGAGCACAAAATGGCTGAGATTTAGTGATGTCTGGGCCCTCCCCTGGCTAAGACTCCTTCCCCACACCAGCCTTGATATGTGGAGCATTGAAATTCATTCCTCAGGCAAACTAACAAATGACTCTCCTCCCCTAGGGGTCTATTTGGGTCACTTGCAATTGTCAAAGCAGCAAAGTTTAAATGTTTAGCTGCAAAATTATACCTAAAAAAGTAAAATAAAATAAATTGCAGCAACAAAAGTTCCCAGCTGCAAAGCGTCCAAAGCAAGTCCCACTTTTGTCAGCTAGTTGTTGGAGAAGATGTCCCAGAATGGCACTCTCCTAAGAGACCCCTTTACTATTTCTCCCCACACACAGCACGTCTACAGTGAGTAAAGGACAAAGTATCTTCCAATAGGCCCTGAAAGGATGCCTGAATCCTTTGCACATGAGAGCAGAGAGTAAGTCCAGAAGAGGTGGCTATGAGGCCTGGTAATAGTAGGGAAAGGTCCATGGGGGTACTGCCATTGACTGTGAGCAGCTCTCCTGCCCTTCTCCCCTGCTCCCCCAGCCCCCCAGACCATGGTCAGCTTTCCAGTGGCAGTGTAAACAACCTCACGTGAGTGTGGGAGACAGCTAATCCCTAAATCCTGCTCCCCAATAAGTGTTAATCTCTTCAAGCAAAAGTGGCTGAGGGCTTGGCTAGCACCCCAGGCCAGACACTTCCCATTCTCTCTCCGGCAGAGAACCGAACAGCATGGGAGCAGGGGAAAGCCCCTGGCAGAGGAAAGGGGGTGAGGGGCCAGGCTTGCCTAGCGGGATGGGGACTCCAGAGGAAATCAAGGGTGCTCCCATTCTCGGCACCCAGAAGGAAGGACCAAGAAGAAGCTCAAGGTCACTCACTCGTTACTTCATTCACTCAGTCACGCACTCGCTTGTTAAGTCTGTGAACCAGGCCCATTAGAGATATTGGGCACTGGAAGGAAAGGAAATTGTATTTTCCCGTAAGCAGTTCACAGCCGAGAGGCAAAGACTCTCCCACAAACAGAACATTGTCCTGCAATGTGCTGAGCACAAGTCATCCATTTATTGATCGCCTACCATGTGGTGGACACTGTTCTAGGCTCTGGGAATGTGCATTCAGGGTGTTAGGGGAGCCTGGGAGGGTGGGGCATCTAATGTCTCACCTCAGGGTCTCCCCTGACTGCCTACTCTAGGTCCCTTTAAAGGCTGGAACCCCTTTATTTGTCAGAATGTTGTTCTTCTCCTACCAACAAACCCCAGAAAAGCCTTAGGGTGCTGGGGACATGGAAAGAGGCCTGACCATGCCATGGACTATTGGAGACCACTACTATGGCCACACTGACCTTGAAGGGGACTTCCCAGTGGGATATGGACAAGCAGCTGCCATTTTTTATTGCAAATTTTCTGAGACCTGGACAAGTTTGAGGTGAGTGAGCAGTGGTCGTGATGGTGATAATGAAAACTACATTTGCTACACAGTGAAAATACCTTCATGGTGAAAGAGGCCATTTCATCTCCATTTAGAAGTACACTAGCTTGACATTTTCCCAGCTGGGTCTGATGAACACTTGTATTTCTATGGAAAAATTTTTTTTAATGTTCTGTGTTTTATGTAAATTTTTGATCTTTCAATTAAATAAAATCACATTAGCTTTCTTTGAATTTGGAACTTCTCAGTGCCTTGGCTATGATATAATGTGCACTGCGACTCTCCAAGAACGCAGAGATTTTCAAACTCGCTCATGTGGAACATATTGGATTTGGGGAGACTTGGTGTTCAGAAGAAAGTAGGTTGTACAACATAGCTCAATGTTTTCGAAAGCCTGGGGGTACCATGGTTAATAATGGTGTGTGTCCCCTGAATTGTCCTGGAAAGAAACTGCATGAGGTGCTTAGCAAATTGTGCAAAACAAGGAGACCAGGGCCTTTATGGATTCCAGAAAACAGTTATCTGAGGGCAGGGACTGGGTGACTTTTCCTTAGCTCTCTTTTATGATCATCAATAAGCCAGGACAGTCAATTTCCTTCCTTTGCCCAGAGTCTACTCAGTGGACAACAGTGGCTGTCCACCCTGTGCCGGAAATCATGTCTGTCCTTCTGCTCTAATCCTCGCATGACTGAGGAAGGCCTCAGAGGCTCAGCCAGTCAAATATGTGGCTCTCCTGCTCTAGCCTGCTGCAGGAGGAGGGACATGCCCCAGGACATTAGCAAGATGTTGCTTCTCTGGCTGGCCTGAATTTCCCTCAGGTGGTGAGAGCCCCCTGCTGATGGACCCAAGGGCAGGAGCATGAGCTGAGACCTGCCCCTCTGTGCTCACGGCTGGAGTGGCAAAAAGTGGGCACATTCCCAAGAAGACACTCTAACAATGATGACTCCATGTGTCATCTTGAACTCAGGGATTTATGTATTTTAGAACTGATAGGCCCCCGAAGGCCACGGATACCAACCTGTCTATTTTACAGGAGCAACAGTTTATGGAGGTTAAGTGACTTGCCTAACCATGGGTCTTGTTCTCAAGATTAGGGAAAAAATAAAAACCAACCCTGCAGAGTAGAAAGAGATATGTGATGGTAGAAAAATGCACAGACTCCAGTTTGGATACCAAGGATGGCAAGGGACAGGGAATAGTAGGAGGGTGGGTGAGAAGAGCACAGCAGGGAGAGTCCACTAAGGGGAACAGGCGCGAAACGCCCAGACGGCGGATTCTAAACAAATCGAGCTTGACGGTCACCATCTCATACAGGGTGCTGCCCAAATACAAAATGAGAGAATGCCCATGATAGGGCTTTGTAAGCAAAAAATAGCCACTTCTATTTTAGGTATTAGCTGATGATTTCTGGACTGTGCTGGGGTAAAACAAAGGTCCTTTTCTGGCAGGTAGCAGAGCTGCAGGTGTCTCGGGCATCAGTGGCCCAAAAGCTCTCAGGAAATCAGAAAAGCCCCAGTTGATAAGTTCCTGAAAAGTGACTTTTGGCCCAACAATGACCACTTTCCTTTATTGAGGACTAAGTTAGACCCTTTACATAAGTTACTTCCAACCTTCACATAAATAGCCAGGGAGGCAGGTCTGATGGTTCTCATTTTACAGATGAGGAAATGCAGGCCACTGGAGTAGCTGATGGGGCCACTGGCACAGGTGCGAAGCACCACATGGGGATTCCAGCCATGCTTGTGTGGCCCCAGGGGGGCCCTCTCCTTCGGGAGGGTGGGTTATTTCCTACCAGGGCGACTCTGAGCAGGCTGGAAGCAAGAGTTGGCAGAGCGTAATGGGACTGCAGGGTTCTCTCTCCCTTTCCTATGGAAATGTAACCTGAGCAATGCTGTCTTTTGTTTATGGGATGCTTTTTAAAATGATTTAGTGTTTTCCATATTTTCCAATATAACCAGGCTTTACTTTACCAATACAGTAAACTTTACATGAAAAAGAATACAATTATAACAGCATTTTAATCCTGACCTATATCTTGTGGGTTTCTAAAAATAAAATTGAGAATTGATATCTAATTGTATTTAGCTAAAAAGCCAAGCTCTCTAGTGGAATGAAGGATGCTCCCTTATGCCCCTCAACCTTAAAATGTTGTTAATTCCTCTTTAACTCTCTCAATGAGGGAGCTTTCTTTTGACTGACTGGGGACTCTTTGGGATTATTTAATTACTGGAGAGGATTAAGTTCCAGTTAATGTCTCTGACAACATCCCAAACAGTAGGTCTATGATTCATTCATCTTTCAAGGAGCTTCCAGGGGCTTTTGTTCAATACCTGAAAACCTCTCATCTTGGAGGTGTGTGTGTGGGTGGTGCATTGTGAACATATTAAAATCAAATTTTTATTTAAAATTTTTTGTTAAGAAATTTTAACCTGCCAACACTATGGTATTAACAACAATTTTCTCTGGGGCTGGGGTGGTTATTTTGTCAAAATAGTATCTGCATGTATTAGTCTTCTGTTGCTGCTATAACAAATTATCACAAATGTAATGGCTTAAAATAACACAAATGCATTATTTTACAGTTCTGGGGACAGAAATCTAAAATGGATGTCACTGGGCTAAAATCAAGGTGTTGGTAGGACTGTGATTCTTTCTAGAGGCTCTTGGAGAGAATGTTTCCTTGCCTTTTCCAGTTCTACAAGGCTGCCCAATTCCTTGGCTCACAGCCACCTCCCTCCAACTTTAAACCAGCAACATCGAATCTCTCTATTTATTCCTTCATGGTCACATCTCCCTCTGACACTCTCCTGTTCCCTGTTCTACTTCTAAGGGATCTTGTGTTTATAAAGGGACCACCCAGATAATCTAGGATAATCTTTCTATCTCAAGGTCCTTAATTTAATCACATTTGCAAAATCCCTTTTGTCATGTAAAATAACAGAGTCACAGGTTCTTGAGATTAGGACAGGGCATTTGGGGGGGGGTGGACATTATTGTGCCTATCACACTAAGAGAGAGAGAGAGAGAGAGAGAGAGAGAGAGTGTGTGTGTGTGTGTGTGTGTGTGTGTGTGTGTGGTGGGAGAGGAGATTGGGAAAAGGGAAATTACAGTACAAAAGAGTTTCAAGGCAAGGAAGCCAGGGACTTATTCTCAGCATTCATCTTGATTTTCCAAGTTAGGTTTTGAGGCTCTTTCTGGATGGCTCTCTCTTCTTAATTACTCATACCCCAAATCCATGGGGTCATGGTGAACACTGACTGTTTCTCTGTGGTGATGTAGATCCAATGGGCCCACTCATTTTTTCAAGAGCAGAGGCCAAGGGGAAGGGAACCATCATTAACTGAGGGTTTTCTGTGTGCCAAGGTATTTGCCTTATTTGTCATAAAAAACTGATGAATTGGGTACTTTTGTCCTCATTTTACAGATGAAGAAAAGAAAGTCAATGATGTATGTAAACTGGCTAAGTTAAAAAAGCTAGTAAGTGGCAGAGCTAGGATTTAAACTCCTTTCAGTCTGGTTTGAAATCAGCTCTTTTTCCACATTTATGTATGTGTGGTTTCCCAGAGGCCGAGGCCACATCGCTAGTTTAAGTCAGGAGCCTAATCTCACACTGGTGTGTGTATGTGCATGTATGCGTGTGTGCATGTGTGTGCAGTATTAATGATCTGGAAACTTGGCATGATCAGAAGGGTTTGACCACTGGTACAGAGTAAGTTAGCTATAGAAGAAGCTAGTATACCAGGCTCTTCAATTTGGCTAACAACTATAAAGAGGTAGATTTTAATCTCAGGAGCTTAAAATTTTCAAAGGTTTGCTGAGTGTTTCTCCTATTTTTGGAGTCTGTTTCTAAATCTCTAAGCCTTAACAAAGAGTTTTAACCTTATTATGTATTGATCAAATTAGGCCCAAATTGGTCTGGCCTTGTATACAGCAGGCCAAGGGACCTGGGAGAACTAGGCATTGGGATAAGCTGAAACGATATACCTCAGAAAACCCACACCCAATTTTAAAACCACGTTGACAGTGCCTCTAATTTATACTGGCAGGAAGTGCTGAGTCCTCTGGTTATCTGAAATGATTAAACTTTTGGTAACCAAAGGCAAATAGAAGGATCTTGTTATTGTGCAAAGAGAACAATAATGCTGGCTGTGCACGTGCATTCACCTCAGGGAAGCATGTGTGTGTGTGCGCGCGTGTGTGTCTGTGTGTGTATGCACTAGGGTTTTATTATTATGTTTTTCTTTTCAGTTTCCTTTCTTCCTTCCTTTGGGAGACATTTTATGCTCAATGGACATGGCAGAAGCAAATAAAAATAAAAAGAGCCACACGCTTGTTTGGAATCATTAACTCCAAAGGTTGCTTCTACTGCATGGATAAGGTAGAGGGATCATCCCCAGGGTCCTCAGAAAGCCCTCCCTGAATGCACAGCTCAAGAAAACCTGAGCCCCGTCTCTCCCCTGCACAGCTGGATTTGGAAAACCACAGCATTTACAATGCTGATGGCAGAGCCTGTAAGTGTGAGAAACTTGAAGAAGAGAATCACCCCAAGAGGTGGGGGTTGGGCAGAAGATATAATGTAGAAAGTGTACGCCTCAGTTGGTAAAGGAGAGAAAACTCCCAAAGTTATAAAGAACAGGCTCAGGCACCTCACTTCCTGAAATGACTGGCAAAGGCTTGGCAGGACTCTCTGCCTTCACTGTGTAGCCTTTGGAGCTCTTGAGTATGTACAAGAGAACAAAGGCGTAGCAGGAAGGACCCATCAGAGGAAAGCAGAGTTGACTGCAATGATACGTCTCACATTCTAAACCATTTTCCCCAAGACACTGGTCTTCAGTTTCCCCACACACTTTCATTTTAAAGTTAGCAGAACAATTGACGTTTGGGCTCAGCTTGCTTCACCAAGTAGAATAGTGTGGAGAATTAGAGATGGCCATTCTTCCTTGATGGTCTTTCTGCTCCTTTTAACTTGAGTGGATCCTGTGACTACTTTGACCAATAGGATATGGCAGAGGTGATGTTGGGCCAGTTTCAAGAGCCAGGTGTTAAGACACTAGTGACTCTTACTTGCCATCTCTTGGGACCTAGCCACCATGCTGTGAGGAAGCCCAAGCAGCCCCTTAATGAGGCTCACATGAAGAGGAACTGAGGCCTCTGGTTGATAACCCCAACTGAGCACCCAGCCAATCGGCAGGACCAACTTACCAGGCTCGTGAATGAGGCATCTCAGAAATAGATCCTCCAGCCTCAGATGAGCTGTCCAGCTGGTGCTATAGGTTGGATATGGGCTGTCTCCTCTGAGCTCTACCCAAATTGCAAATTAATTAGGAAAATAAAGAATTGTTGTTTTAAGCCACTGTTCAAAGGACGGTTTGGGGGAGTGGTTTATTGAACAGCAAGCAATAGATAATTAGAAAAAGAGTGGTGCTAAGTGAAGGATGGAAACTATACTCTTTAATGAAACCTCCATAGTGGACATTAATAATCAGTCACCAAACTTGCCTCACTGAGCCTGGAAACCTTATCAGCAGTACTCTGGGCAATCAAGACATAACAACAGAACTTTGTCACCTCTGGACTAAGTGACCGAGGAGTATGATATAGATATTAGATATGCTAAACTCTGAATTTGGGAGTTCTTTTGGTCACATTTCATTCAAGAGAGATAAAGTGACCCCCAACCCCCACCCCTTATCCTAGAGCCTTCTGGGAAGCTGATTGCATCATGAAACCGAAAGTTGTCACCTCTGCCTCCTTCATGGCTCACTAGATGGTGGTTGGTGTTATTGACTTAGTCCAGGGGCCCCTGGGGTCATGGATGAATGTATTTACCATTCTCTTCCCTTCACCGCTTGAAACAGTCTAATGGATGTCTGATGTGTGTACCCAAGTGACCCTACTACAAGTAACTGCCTGTATTCTTGTCAGTCTTCTAAGGATATCCCATCCCCATAACACCTCACAGGGTGCCTGAAATGCTATTGCTGCTGAAAGTATTTTTTGAATGGATGTGGCCAAGGGCTGGGGTCAACCTTCTCATTATTCCTACTTCCCAGCTCTTAGCACAGAGCCTGGCACACAATGGGTGCTAAACAAATGCTCATTAAATTGATTTTGCTGGCATTATTTCCAAAATAGTTGCTTGATGAACTAGTGGAGTCTCTCCCTCCCTAAAAGATATCAAATCCAAACAGAAGCATAATAGAGCCTGAGCTCAAAGCAAAATTATTCACAAATTCCAAGTGCCTCAATCCATGGGTTTTAATGAAAGTCATTCTGCAATTGAGAATGTTGTAGTAATTACAGGCAAGCTAATATCTCCGCCATATGGTCTGAAAGCAGGTCTCAATTCTGAAAGCCACTATCAGCACTTTTATTTTCTGCTGCTGCTTCTCTGCACCCCACCCCCTGCCTGTCTTTGTCTCTCTTTTTGCTTCTACCTCTTTCTTTCAACCTCAAATTCCCTCTCTCCCCTACGATTCTTCCTCATTTGTCCCCTCTTCAAGCCCCAAGTCACATTTTTAAAGCCTTTGAAATGAAACCTCTCATGGTTGAGAAGTAATTGCGATGCCAGAATGGGTCATGACAGAGCGTTGCAGCGCTGACCCACTTGCCAAGAAAGAGAACCAGGGATGCTCTGACCCCTTGTGAATCGACCGTGTCGCTGTGTCCCTCAAGTGTGGTTGCGTGATTGAAGGGAAAAGACTCCAATTAATCTCTCTGCTACTGAATCGCCCCAGTGCAGAGGTTCTCAACCCCGGCTGCACAGAGAATCGCCTCAGGAGCTATTAAAAGAGTATTGATGTCCCGCCCCACCCCCTCAGAGATTAGATTCTGAATTAATTGTTTGGAATAGAGTCCAAACAGCATGGTCTATAAGCCTCTCCAGATGATCCTAATATAGAGCCAGGGTTGAGAACCCTGCCCTAGAAACAGCCTTGGATAAACAGCCGTGGGATCGAGTCTTTCCTATTTTGTCTCTCTGTTACACTTGGAAGTGACACAAGCAATGATTACCAAAGTGATGCCAAATTGCAAGGCATCCGCTCAACTAGATGCAACCATTTAATAAAATAACTAACAACTGGTTAGCTCAAAATGCATTCACAAATAATCTGATAAAGTCCTATAAAAACTCTGGGAAGTGGCCTGGACTGGAGGTCTTCAGTAGGCATGTCTTCTCTCGGGCCCCTGCCCTTCCTACTGGATCACACTGTTCCCTTTGCCCTCCTCTAGGACAGTTACAGGGGGAGTGGGCCTTCTCACCCAAGGGCTAAGGGTTAAGACTTCCCTCTAGCCTGCCCTAAAGTGCTCACTATTGGGGTAACTGCCCTGGGATAAACAACAAAAGTGGGTGCCTAGACTTTAGGATGCTATTGTTACTCTTCCCCAGAAGGCCAAGAACCTGGAGTCTTTCCTCAGCAAATTAGCCGATAAGATTAACGATGATCCCAGAAAGGTCAAGAGCCTCGAGGCAACAATAAAAGGGGAGATTGCAGGAGCTCAGAGAACCAGCTGCTTAGTCAGGCATAACATGAAGGTTGGTGGAGTGGGGCCAGGGGGCTCAGAGTGGAACTTTGGAATAGGGTCACATGTTTTTTGGAGAAGTGCTTGCTGATTTAGGACTAGGTGTTGAGAGACAGCTATTGACATATAAGAAGGAACTACCACTTGGTAGCAGAAACAAAATAAAACCGTTCAATTCACCTGATCCTGAGTTTTTTGCCGTCCTCCTGCATGAGCCTCCATGTTCCTAGCTGTGAAATCATTGCCCCTTCTTAGGATGTCTCATGATATTCTGAGAAACAAGAGAGATTATGTGTGTGCACTTGGGAAAAATCAGGGTGCTCTGTCCCCATTAGGCAGTATTTGGAAGGAGTAGCTTGATGTAGCAGAAAGACCTGTAAACCAGATGTCAGAAGGCCTGGCATCCCGACCCACCTCCATCTCTGGCTAGTCATTAGACACCAGACAAAATGCTCACTGCCCCCTTTTCTGTTATTTCTGAATGAAATAATAGTTGCAGCGCTATCCCTGGAGCTGTGAAATACCAACGAAGGAGCTTGTGGGAAAGCGCAATACAAACTATTGATTGCTGCATAAATGTCAAGTAACATTAGGATCACAACCCATATGCCTTTCTAGACACACCCTTTTAATTGAATATTGCCTTTTTTGTGGACTCTGAGGTCTTCAAAATGACCTTTATAATGATCTTATCACTGTTCATAGTGATCTACCTTTATCTACCATGTGACGCATTATCTCGTAGTTCCTGTGACTGGCTCCCAATATCTGTTCCTCCCAAATAACTGCCCACACTATTCACTGCAGTCTCATTCTCTTTGCCATTGTCTGGTCTAGGAATCAGCAGGTGGCCCACGTCCTGGCCACTGAAGCATGTGGTGAAGTCTGCTGGGGGGTCTGGACTAGATGTCCTTGCTCTCAATTAGGAGACAGAGGAAGGATGATCCCTTTCGACCTCCTGACACTGTGGTGCCTGGCCAGGGTGCCTGCAGCAGCAGCAGCATCTTGAGTCCAAGAGGGAAGCTGCTGCCTTATAGCACAACTGATACATCGTGGGTGGCAGAGGGAAGACTTAGAAAGAACCTTAGACCTTTGAGAACCACTGAGCTGCTGAATCAACCACCCCCAATGCCATCCTACCTGTAGACTCCTTGTATCCAAAGAGAATACGTTTCTTTTTTGTTTGAGCCAATTTGAGAAGGTATTTAAAATTGCTGCAGCCAAAGGTATCTTAACTTATAGACCTTCTAATTTGACCAATAATGTTACATAAGTCTTGATACTTACTTTTCTTTATTATTATTTTCTCTTTGTGAAAAATAACTCCCATCTTCTTTATTATTAAAGTGATGGTTGTTAATGATAGTAGACTTGGCAAAGATGGAAATACTTAATGAAGAAAATATAAATCATAATGGCCTCCCAACGTGGAGAAAGCCACAGCTAACATTTTGGTCAATTGTTCCTTGGTGTTCACAGTAACATGACTTTACTTCTTATAAAAGATTGAAGAGAGGCGGAGGAAACTCACAATAGGCTTTGCTAGATCTGTGTCCTTCTAGAAGGTCAAAAAAAGGGTGGGGGCAAATCTGGGAAACCTTGTTGGGAGGAAATACCAAAGAGTACAAAAGGTTTGGGAAGAGAGAGGAGTGAAGAGGAAATTCTGAGACAAAATGTAACCTTCAAAATTCCCTCAAAGGTTGGCCTTGCTCCCCTCTCTGGCTTTCCTCGCCATGTCAAGGAAGGGGGGCCTTTCCTTTTCCACTATCTCCTCCTCTGTGGGCTAAGCCTGCAGAGACTAATCCTGACCCTCTGTCTAGAGGCCGTGAACGCTGGAGCCAGCTGGCGCCTTGCAGATTCTGAGCAGCTCGTCCAGATGCATCTCAGTGGTCTCATTAATGGAGGTGAGAGCTGTGCTTCCAGGAATCAGGACATAAAACTCATGCAATGCTCAGAATTCAGAGAAGGGCAAGAATTGCAAGACTTGGTGTCTGGCAGAGGTTACAAGCTGACAGTCTCGTGGCTGTGTGTGATCTATGAATGCATACTTTGTGATTTAGTCTGCATAGTATTGAATAATTGGGAGATTTTATGTACATGCCTAGATTTCAGATTTTTGTTGTTGTTAACCTATATGCAAACTATATTTTTTTTCAAACAAATTTAAAGTTATTCAGTAGTTTCCTTCTTCTGACAAAAGGATTTCACTACTTTTACAACCTATTTAGATTTTTTTTTAAATGTTTAATAATATAAAGATATGGCAATGCTGAACTTGCACTTCAACATAGGAAGACATTAGCTGGAGGTGACTTGGCAGCTCCTTCATCCAGGACATAATGATCGCATGTTCAGCACACTCACACGAGGTATGCAGATACTCATACCCCACCTGTTTTACTTATTTCCATGACCAGCCTGGTCCCTGTTGGAGGGAATGCTTTTTCATTCTGTCTGGTCTAGTCATCTCATTTGCCATATTTATCAAGTGGTATTGGCTCCTGAAGGGTTGTTGCTAAGGATTCTAGGGTTCATTAGAAAAGAGCCACTAGAGTGATTGGTGATTTCTGCCATGGGCACCAAATGGGGGGCTCATTGGCACCTGGAGTCTAAAGGTCAACCACTCAACATTTTGAAGAGAAGACCTGGAGAACGTCTTAACTGAGGTGGAGAGTAGCTTTTAGAGAATTTGGAAGAAACAGTGGCTACCTGAGCTCTAGTTCTGATTCTGCCACTATCTAGCGTGGGAGGCTGAGTGATTATTCCAGCTCCCAGTTTCTTCACCTGCAAGATGGGGTCAGTGATCCTTTCCCTGCCTACACCTCAGGCTCACTGTGGGAATAAAGTATGATGCTACGCATAGAAGGGCTGCAATACCCACAAATGTTGCCATTGTTCTGTTGTATTGATTTTATTTAAAATCTTTACTGCAGCAAGCTCATTATTTAGCAAAATTTGGAAGAGA
Organism: Miniopterus schreibersii; assembly: GCF_964146895.1. Classification (NCBI taxonomy): domain Eukaryota; kingdom Metazoa; phylum Chordata; class Mammalia; order Chiroptera; family Miniopteridae; genus Miniopterus; species Miniopterus schreibersii. The sequence goes on along the minus strand of NC_138111.1, from coordinate 55,786,549 downwards.
GCTTCTATCCAAGATAGGTTATAGATGTAACTTTTCTTTGTTTTAGTTTCTGAGTCATTAAGGAAGTTCTATAATACACATTTCATTTTATTCAAACATGCAACTGGGGGAAGAATCTGTATAGATTTGTCTATGTCTGTGGAAGAAGTCCTGATTCCAAGAAGTGAGTGTGGGGAGTCAGCTCAGTGCTGTGACCACCCCATCCTCACTTCCTATTAGATATAATAATCATCTTAGTAGTAATGTGAATAGCAGATATTTTCTCAGTGCTTACTAATAATGAAGACCTTTCATGGATGGATTACTTCATTTAATCCTTATAAGAAACCTATAAGATATTTATTGTCACCCAGATTACAGATGAGGAACCAAGGCTTGGGGAATTTAAGTAACTTGTGCATAGTTCATGGCTATAAAATGGCAGAGCAGTGAGAATTATGATCACATCTAACATTCATTGAGCACTCTGTGCTTGGAACTATCCTAACTGTTGACATGTGCTACTTCATTTGACCTTTGAGGCAAACGGGTTAGGTAGGTACTTTATTATCCATGTTTTTATCCCTTGATAAAAAACAACTGAGATTCAGAGAGGTTAATCAGTTTGCCCAAGGTCACACAGCTTGTGTGACTCATAGGTAGGCAGGCTGACTCTAGGGTCCACTACACTTTGTTGTCTTGGCCTTGAGCACAGGGCTGTCAGAGCTGAGCCTGTGCTCTGTCCACTGCACTCTCTGGCCTGTGCAGTCTGTGGCTGTCCACTGAGAAGCTTCTTGGAGGAGAGGGAGAGAGACCAGAAGCAGAAGAACTATGAGCAGATCTCTGGAGGAAACGACTGTTTAGAGGATCCTTTACTGTATATGAAGGCCCTATAGGAGCTTTGCCATGTTGGTGCTTTAGAAAAATAGATGCCAGTGAAATGCTCTTTCTTGGGGGAGGGGGGGAGGCATCCTCTGACATCTATTATGCAAGACAGAGCATCCTGACCTATAAGATGCACAGTGTGGACTGGTGGGCATGCTCATAAGGGTCCATTGCATTCATCCCTGGTCCTACCTGCAGCCACTTCCCCAAAAGCAGCAGCATAGAATATTCCATTCTATCTTAGGAAACAGCAGCTGAGTCTCAGAGAGGTCGAGTTTCTCAAGAACACACATCTAGTTGGTGCAAGAGCTGGGTCTAGCCTCCAGATTTTCTGACATCTACTTTTGCGGTCTTTGCTTCATACACATGTGGACAGACAGGTGGGTCTAACCAAGCCATATTTAAACCGAGCCATATTTATTGAGGGCGTTCAATGTGCCTGCATCATCCAAGCACTCTCTGTGTAATAACTCAATTCTCATGAGCATATTGGGAGGTACTATTATTATTCCCATTTACAGATGGGGAAACTAAGGCTGACAAAGGTTGGAAAACTTTCCCAAGTTGACACAGTAAATTAGTTTAGCTTCTTAACTGTTACGCTATGTGGCCCCTTGGGTCTTTGTGACAGTCACATGAAAAGGCTCTGAATCTGGAAAACAGTTGCTGGTAAGGAGTGTGGAGGTGGGTGGGAGAGGCAAGGCTGTATGTGCTCGGAGCTTGTGGTGAGGGCCTGCTGCCGCCAAAGGGAGTAGGGCCGCTCCACGGAATTGGCTTGAAAAGAAAATGATCTGTTGATTCTCTAGTGGGTGAACATGTCAGTAACTGCTCTCACCTGGGTACATTCACGGAAATGCCTTGATTTTTATGCCACTGATGAAAAATATTTTTAATATTGAACACTGTGAAGATTTAATGGGATAATAAAGTCAGTTGAGGTACTTAGCAGAAGGTGCTATTCAGTTCAAGGCATAAATTATCTCAAATGTTGTTTTTCTGTGAAAGGATTCTCATTTTATAATAATGCGGCAACTGCATAATGGTCTCCTGGCACAAACAAGCCAGCCGCGTTCTCCGGGGACGGAGGGGGTCCGGGCTGCTCTCCCCTTTAAGGGTGGGCTGGAGCGGATTTCACTCGGCAGCAGGAGCTGGGCGCGGTGTGCATGAAGGGAACCCCCATGGCACTCCTGCCAGGCCACCAGGTCTGTCTGTGAATGGCGGGCCTGGTGGTACAGACAGTGTAAGAGGCCCAGGGACCCGGGCAGGCCCAGAATCGACCCCCTCCCAGTGTTCTTGAGCTTCGTGATTGAGTTTCTCCCCTCTTTTCCTGAGGCGGATCTGCATGTTTACCTGTGGGTAACCGTTCATTACTGTCTTCCTGTTTAATTCCATCAACACAAATGACTGAGATATGTTTATTTTATTATTTCCTGAGCCCAACACATGTGCTGAGTGGGTCATAAAATTCAAATGAACTCTTTCTTCCTGAATTTTTACCCTTTTATTGGGTGTTTTGTTTGAAAGAAAAGCCAATATGAGTAATTCCAAAATTGCAAAAACAGGTACTTAACGGGTGATTTATTTGTTTTATACGTAAAGCTATCTCTGAGTTATTTTAAAGAGTATGTATTCAACTAGGTGAGGGAAACTATTTGCTTTACTAAAATTTGATACACAAATACTTTGCATTTGGGTGCTTAGTAAATATTTTGATGATGTCCTAACTCCAGCTCTGACACAAGGCCAGGTACACAATAAACACTCACAAAATAGTTGTTGAATGAATGAATCGTTCTCCAAGTGCCAGACCTATTTTTCCAATTATTTATTGGACATCTGTCTTGATATCCTGCAGCAACCTCAAAATTTACATACACACATGATCTCATTTCTTTCCCTGAAATACCCTATCTCCTTCTCTGTGAGAGTGGCCAGGGAGACTGAACAGCCTCCATTTGAATTATGGCTTCTCATTTACTAATCTGTGACCTTAGAATATTTACCTCTTTGAATATAAACCTTTCTTTCCCTCATCTTCCTCATCTGTAAAATGGGTCTAACAATAGTGCCTATCTTCTAGGGTGGTTGTGAGGATTCATCTGGAGTGACTGGCTTGGATATGGCACGTAACTCACAGTACATGTTAGCTATTGTTATCTTCAGTTTCAGCCAATACCTGGTTAGGAACTTTGTTACAAACTTTGTTGTCAAGCTCACCTCCTGCCTTCTCCCAGGAGCTAACTTGACTTCGCCTCTCCCTGCTTTTGTGGCCCCCACACTGCCATAGTTCAAGTGGTTCTTATTGCAAATCTTGGTTCCCTTTCTTGTCCAACACAACCTCCCTCCAAAGACTAGGATATTCTTTCTAAACTGATTATTTCCCTCCCCATTGCTTGGGAGTCCACCTTCTTGAGCACAGCTATCCCAGCCTCTGAGGAACTGCTTTCTGGCTCCAAACCCACATGCTCCGCCCATCTTGGGCCACTCCTGTCTCCCCCAGGCTCCACACTCCAGCCACACTGGCCTCCTTACTGCTTTGGGAAATATCAGACTCCACTCCTCTCGGCCTCTGTTACCCCTCTCTGGGACTCCCTTACCTTTCTTGTTTCACCAGTGTCATCTTGGTGTAGTTTTCCTTGATACCATGTGAGAGTCCTACAGAAATAATTGCTCCTGCACATATGCCCCACAGAACCTGATTCCTAACTTGATTATAGCACCTATCACTTCGTGTTACTTGTTTACCTGCCCCTCTCTGCCTTCCTTGCCTCCCCCATAAACAGGAGCTCCTTGAGGGCAAGAACCACAGACCATGAGATCTTTATCTATTTTTGTGTTAGGCTGGGGCCTAATACGTGATTGCAGTTCAATAAATTATTTTTTGTTGTTACAAAATTAACATATTTACATGGAAAAGTATATTTCTATATCTGTACAGGAATAAATGAGTTAGGATGCGCAAGTCCCCTGTAGTCCCTGCACCCAGTGCTAATTCCTGCCAAGGTGAATGGATATCATTTCAGACATTTGCCTTGCAAACACTAACACAAACAAATGTTCTAAAATAAAATGGAAGTAAATCATCACGATGACACCCTACCAAAACCACAGGTTTTTTTGTACTGTGTTTAGATGGACTTTAAAGCCAATCGCATTTCTCTGTGAAAAGGAAACACAGGACGGCTTGCTTCCGCAGGAGCAGCAGCGTGGTTCTCTGACCCGTGTCCGCGGGGCGCCTCCCGCCCTAACCCCTCCTTTCCCTTGAAGGAAACTAGTGCAGCTGCGCAGAGACGCGGGATGTTCGTTTCTCTAAAACCCGAGGGAAGCACACGCCTCTACCAAACTTCCATTTGGTTTTGGAGGCAGAAGAGTTTTGCGTGTGAAGCCAGGCAGAATGTCAGAGATGCCCCGTGAGGCGCCCCCTCCGTGCCGCGGCCGCCGGCGGGTGTCCATGGGCGGGAGCTGGGCTGCGCGTTGGCCCCGCGGGCACCGGGCCGGGGCCTCTCCCTGCCTGGCAGGAGGGCATCGGCCCTTCACCCTTCACCCCGCTTACAGGCTCCCTCCTGCCTCCGCCCCTCCTCTCTGCTGTTTGCAATGCTGAAAGCACCCGATTCTGCACTTGTTCCCACTTCCCCTAATTGTCCCCTTGGCAGCTTATCCTCCTTTCGGTGTCTGGCCCACAGCTGCTTCAAGGCACGAGCTTTAACATGAGTTTCTTTTCCTTTCCTTTTTTGTTTTTGTTTTTCCCGAGTTCCATGTTCTTCTAAACTACCTTGGCTGGAAGGCGAGAGTGCGGGGTGCCCTTGGGAGGTCTGGAGCCTCTCACAGGCGGGACTCCAATGCGGCCCAGACTCCCTGGACCAGCTGAAGCCCTGAGCGGGGGCAGCCGGCACAGCAGCAGGCCGTCCTGCTTGAGGTTAGCCATCCTGCGCGGTCCCTGCCCCTTCATCGCTGCCCCTCCTCCTGTCCACCGGACGGTAAGCCTGAGAAAGGCTCTGAAAGAAGACTTCTCAGGCCCTGACTGCCACCCTGGCCTGGAGCCGAGCCTGAGCCCGCCTCAGATGAGCCCAGGAGAGGGCCTCCTGCAGGGAAGTCAACCCCCAGGGGGAGGTCATTACCCGCCCCCACCCTCAACAACTCTCACGTGTTCTGCGTTCCTTTTCATTTAAAGGTAAAATTAAAAGTCTTCTGAGACTTTCTCTAAACTAGTAATAAAACTCCAGAACACCTTGATTATATATGTAACAAATAGAGAATGTGTGTGTTCATGTAAATTTGTGTGTGTAAGCATGTTTACAACCTGGCTAGTAAAAGTATCCTGGGTCAATCCCCTCAGTTAGTGAAGGCGACGTTTATAATTTCTAAGCATTACTAAATATATTTACTAACCATGTACATATGTATCCAAAACAGTATCATGTACTATTTAGTATGCTATACAATTTTATAGATAGTGTCTCATTGTATGTATGGAATATTCATAAATATAATCATAAGAAAAGGAGCCAGTATGTCAGCATTCTGCTCACATGCTTTTCTGATTGGGATAGTCTCCTGAAAGGGGATTTTAATGCATTCTCACTTGAAATGCAGCCGAGGCCAACCATGAGGGAATGAAGGAGCTAATTTATAGTTTTCTAAAAATTGGGCAAAGGGAAAGTAAAAAAGAAGGTACATGCAAGCTGAGCAATAAAAGGGAAGTGAAACACTCAATGTGGGGGGTGGAAGCGGGGTCTTTCGCCTGAAACCAAGGAGGTCTGAGAAACCACGGAAGCCTTTGCTAATTTGAATTCCACCAGCTGAGGAATAAAACGCTGCTGGGTTATTGAAGAAAGGTCTTGGCACCTTCAGCACCGGAAATGAAACTTTTCATTTTGCACTGACTTGTAGATTTGTTATAACCGCCTCCCTCCCATCTTTCGAAGGCTGAGGAACAGGCTGGAGTTAGGCATGTGATCTGCATACATGGCCTAGTTGACAGCAGCGGATCAACAGTGAAAGGCTAATTAACTAAATGAAAGCAACAAAGAAATAAGGTTTTGGCAAAAGACAAAGCCATTCACAGAGCAAAGTTTACTTCTACTTCAGCAAAAATTCTGCTTTTAATTAGCATCAGGATCTTTTTGTTGGGGTCATTAGGTGGAGGCTCTCTCCCTTGTCAGGTGTTCATCCTAGAGTCAGGTCTGGTGAGGGGAAGAAAACCCCAATCCACCGGCCCTTCTTCCTGGGGCCCTCATCCCATCTGCTTGCCCCTCAGTGCAGAACCATTCAGACCCTAGTCATTTTAAACCCTGCTATAATCTAAAAACAAGGAACATGAATGTCTTACTTAGAGTTAAAAAAATTTCTACTCCCATTAAATCACTCAAGTTAAATAGGAAGCTTCTCCGTTTGGTCCTGAGCCAGTTTGCCCTCACCCCCTATGTTTCACTCTTGACTTTTAAGCGGAAAGACATTGGAGTAAGATTCCACAGGGCTGAGGTTAGGAATGAAACTGAAATCAAGAGGGGAGCCTTAGCTTTCATGAGGTTCCAAGTTCATTTACATCTTTCCGCCAACACTCAGCACTTGGGGCTAGCTTGTTTGGGCCCCCTTTGTGAGCACTGCTGCAGCACCAAGTTACAATCAAAGGGCTTAAATTCCCCTCCAAGGAAAGCCCCTCCCAAGAAGGAAGAGCAGGTATGTGAATTAGGCGAATAACTACTTCATAGCGCCTCTGGCCAGGGAAGGTGGCTGCTTGCTCTCTCCCCCAACCCCACTTCCCTCCCATTCTCTTTCCCGACTTCCTTGGAAAGGACAGTGACCAACCTATACACCAGGCTCCAGAGACAGGTATGAAGAACAGTGGGGAAGAGAAGGGAAAAGGGAGAGAAAGGGATTCCTTGGTCAGAAGGGATCAAGTCCTCACCTCTCCTTAAATACTTGGCCCCAGTCTCTCTCCCTAAGATTCCCTGGCAGCTACCATTGAACAGAATGACCCTTCCCTAACCCAGATGTGGGCAATGGAAACACATCGACACCTTTCCCTGGCTCAGCTGAGGTCAATCAACTCAACAAAAAACAGAAGGCAGAAAAATTCAAAGCATTTTCCTAGCACAGGTCTTTCAAGTTTATAATGAAAGCTGCTGATATTGAGTTCTACTAGGTGTTGAGCATGGGGCTAGATTTTTTAGAAATATTAATCCAAGTACAGACAACTTCAGGCTCAGAGAAATGAAGGGACTTTGCCCAAGGCCCATAGTGGAGCCCAGGTCTCTGTTCCAAAGTTCAAGCTCTGTTACTCTCATGTGCCTCCTTCCAAATCTCCATCAGTAATGCCCTTGGGTCTGGGCAAGAGGGGTCCCTGTCCTGGGCTCAGAGCTTTAGAGGGACCAGGATGCACTGCTTACCCAGGGACCACCTTCCCCCTACCCAGCCCCCTTACAATTCAGACTATTGGAAACCAAAATTCCCAAAGTGCCAAAAGGGAGAGATTTAGAAAAGGAGAGACTTCATCCTGGTGAAACAGTTTGCAACACAGAATGGTAACCTCTAGTGGAAGCTGAAGTACACTTCACTGGGTAGGCTGCCTTTTATAGAGAAAGCTCCTGTCTAGGTTCCCAATTGATCCATTTTTTTGCAAGTGGGGTTTCAAAATTCATATAGTTCTGATTGGCCTGAATCGTGCAATTCTGATTGGTCAGAATCTTGCATTCTGATTGGTCATTACAGAGCAGTTCTGATTGTTCTGTATAGATGCAAATGAGGGTCTAATTGTGCAGTTATGATCAGATGGGGCAGGTCTCAATCCATTGGTTGAAAAAAGAATCCAGGGATTCCCTGCATTTGTTGACTCAGACTGTGTAACCAATGAGGGCATAGTGCAGGAACTCCAGAGTTCAGTCTGAGGTTCTTCCCAGTATATTGAGTACTTGAGAAGCCCCTGTCAGCAAATGGCTGCTAGATTTTTTTATAAAATTTGGGCCCTTGATTGACCATGGGAATTCCCTCTCTACAGATAAATTCATTCTTAGGGCTCACGTCCAATGAATCTTCTCAGGGTCCACACTCTACTCAGAATACTCAGGCTCCTGGAACTCTCTGACCAGAAGACTCTAGCTGGATTGCAAAATGTAGCAAATAAAAATAGTGTGTTCAGTTCAATTTGAGTTGAAGATGAGCAGCAAACAATTGTTTAGTGTATATATATCACATGAAATACTTAGACCATGCTTAATGCCAAAAAATTATTCATTATTTATCTGAAATTCAAATTGAATTGGGAATCCTGTATGTCTTCTGGCAATCCTAGCCCCAGACCACTTCCAGAACCTGATGGGCTTCTTCCTGGTAGCTGTTTGGGTAGGATGTGCACAGAACTCAAACATGCATACCAAAGGCATGCAAGCAAGGCCAGTTTCAGGGATAGAAGGAGCCCATGGAGCAAGAGAAGGGGATCTGACTGGTACCCTCCACACATGTCCTTGTTAGGGATATGCCTGCTTCTCAGACCCCACTTAAAGCATAGATTGCTTTATTTCCTAACTAAATTTTTATCTGTGACTTCCATAGTCAGTTTCATCCACAGATCATGACCCCTGTTATTGTCCTCACCTCCAACTTGATCTGGGGTGAAGTGGTAGGTGCTAAAACAAGCTACTCAGAATTCTAGTCCAAGAAATTTAAATGTTGAAGCAGATGACTTGATGGATTTTTCAGTCTATGAAATGGGGGGAAAACCCAAAACCTTCTAGATGTGAGGGTCAAAGTTTTTTTTTAAAAATATGTTTTTATTGATTTGGGGGGGGAGGGAGGGAGAGGGAGAAAGAGAGAAACATCGATGTGAGAGAGAAACACTGACTGGTTGCACGCACTTCAACCAGGGATCGAATAGGCAACCTGGGCATGTGGCCTGACTGGGAATCAAACTGGCCAACTTTTGGTTAAAATTTTTTACTGTAGTGTGTAAATAAGGTGCCAGACCATGAATGAAATGCTTCACCTCTCTGAGGTCACTTTTTTCATTCATGACATGTGAAACGTACCTCAGCCTCCTGGAGTGTGTGTGAAGGTGAAATGAAATAACATATGAAAGTATCAAAGTACTCGGCAGGTGTCAAGCCTCATAAATGCAGTTGAGTCTGAATAGGCAGAAACAGACACTGGGCATTCTCCTTCTGTCCAAGTCAGCTGGACTACACACACATTTCCAGCCTGGGGGCCCTTGGATATTTTGTGAAGCCAATATGAGATGGCTCCTGAGTCATGGAGCAGGGATGTCACATTTACCAAAGCTCTCTGGAGCATTTTGGATAAATGAACCCAGGGGCATGTCCTTCCATAAACATCTGACTCTAGGTCTGCCACTCAAAATTACTCTATAACATGCAAACAATGAGACTTCTGTCTAGAAGGCAAGGGGGACCCACCAAGATAGGGCTATATCATCCATCAGAACAGAAGTCTGAATTATTCCCTGAATTTTATTCAGACTGCTAAGATCAAGTCTTACTAAGAATTATCAAGCAAACCAACAAAAAGCAGACCCCTTTTTAGCACCAGGTTAGTGCTCTTTCTTTATCACAGATAGCAAGTTATAGAAAGAGAAACACAGGTCATTCCCAACACGTGGCACAACCATGTGCTCAGCACTTCCCTAGCCTCCTCTAGTCATTGCTCACAGCACCTTCCTAATTCCTTTCTCCCCCTTTCCTTCCCTCCCTCCTTCCTTCCTCCCAACAAATTAATTTCTAATCATCTGCCCACAAGCCTCAGGAACCAGGAATCCTTTAAGGGGAAGGTGGGGTACTGTGATGCAGGAAACATGGTGTCAGAAAGACTTGAGTCCCAGCACCAGCCCTGCCACTCCTGGCTATGTAATCTTAGGTAAGCTACTTAACCTTTTTGAGCCTTAGCTTCTTACACCTTGCTGACCAGTCATGAGTAAACTTGTGTTTTTGTGTCTGAACGTTGCTGACTGGTCATGAGATAACTTGTGTCTGCACTTACATTAATTTAAGTAATGTTAAGGTCTGAAAGCCATGTAGAGTTTTAAAAGAGCCGAAAAGTAGCTGGCCGCACGGGCGAGTTCTGGCTCGAAATAGCCGGTCAGCAACATAACAGTGAATTATACGACCTGTCTTCAGTTGGCACAGTGCCTGGCACCTAGAAGGTGCTCATTAAATGGTGGCCATTATTATTATTGAACATGATGCTTACTATGTATAAATGAGATTATACTTTACGCTCAATAAAGCATAAACAAATGGAAGGAATACTTTCTGAAAAGTTCTCTTTGGGAAAACTACAGTTTCACAAAAGCAGAAATCAGACAAAGGAGTAGCCTGGATGTTTTCTCTTGCCCTGAGCCCCAGCTCAGAGGGCTCCTATGGGTCCCTGGCTTTTGCCATTCAGCCTGCCACTTGGCTTCACAGTGTGAGACACACCTTGCTTCTGCTGGCTCACTCTGCTTGTCTGTCCCCACCGCCTCCATCCTTCATTGATTTGGGTCCCATTTACCTGTTTACCTGCAAGACCAAACAAGTAGGCAGCAATGAGTAAGAAATCGCAGGCACATACCTTTCAGGTAGCATAAGTGCCCCACTGTCTGGCCCCAGCGCCCCGACAAGCCTGCTGCGCCGTCCGGGTCCGGGTCCGGGTCCGGGTCCGCTGTAAACAGCTCGGCCCACCGCAGGTGGGAACAATGCACCGCCCCCAGGTGGGAGGCCTGACTGGGAAGCAGCAGCCTTTCAATTATTCAGGACGCTCGTGTCTTTTTTCAGTTCGGGGGTTTCTGAGTAAATCCAGCATTTGTTGGTCCTAAAGCTCGGGCCTGCTCAGTATGTCTCTCAAACGTGACAGGAAATATGGACAAGAGAAATGGACAGCCCTTTAACAGAGAATCAAATACAAAGGAAAATTTGTCTTTGAAAATTTTTGATCCACAGACTTTCACCGCTACAAATGCTTAGTTTTTGGATGATCCTTCCCTTTCAGGCCAACGCTGGCAGGAAGATTTTTGGAAATCAATGAGCAGCAATTTATGTGTCATGAGGAGATTTATTTCAGGTAAATTCCCCTCTCTCTACCCACTCAAATAGTATCCATGTATCCCTTCTTGAATATTTAAAATTGAGGGTAGGCTACCTGCCTGCCGACCAGGATGCCATGTTTTCCTGTTTCAGATGAGAAATCAGCCTCAGGATGAGGTACAGTAAGTCCTTCGTTAACATCCTCGATGGGTTCCTGGAAATTGTGACTTTAAGTAAAATGAAGTATAAAGAAACCAATTTTATCATAGGCTAATTGAGATAAATCAGAGTTAAGTTCCTACTGCATATTTCTGGTCACAAAAAAATCACCCAACTTCTAAATACAGACCCCAAACACTGCTAATATTAGTCATTGGATTAAATGTGAGCGATACATACATTGAATAAAGATTAATAAAAACAAGTAAAATAATTATTTCCAACTCACTTATTGCAGTTCAGAACTGAGGGTGGCTGGAGCCTGTCCCTGCAACTCAGGCCACCAGGCAAGAATCCACCCTGGACTGGATGCCCATCCACTGCAGGGCACATCACACACACACACACTCACTCAGACTGGGACAGCTTAGATACGACAATTATAAACAACATAAAGTCACATCTTTGGGATGTGGGAGGAAACCGGAGTACCCAGGGAAAGCCCATGTATAGATGGGGAGAATGACAGTGGCCTGATGGAAATTGATATTTTTTTCTCATTGACGACTTTGAACAAAATGATGTTATTCAAGAACCTGCTATATTACAGATTCCATATTCTTGGAGAAATGATTTATTTAGCACAGGGGAGCATGAGGTTTACTTTAAGAAAGCACTTCTTGACTATTGGTGGTAAGATGTTTATTTAACACTCACCACCTGTCTCTTTTGCTGTACTGAATTTAATGAATCTTTTAGAAAGTGATATCTAGTTATTTCTCTTGGCCCATTCACTCATTCATTAATTCATTCAACGAATATTCATAATGAGCACCTAATATGACATTTTGGGTTGGACAATGGGCTGTAACAAGATAAAGATATCAGTCCCTGCACTCAGCCTACAATAATGGGGGAAGAGACAAATATTAATTTTTAAAAATCACACAAAATCCAAATTTACACACTGTAATAAGTGCTTTGATAAAAAATAATAATAATAGCCTAAAAGGAGCATATAATAAGGAACCTAAGATAGTAAGCTGCTACAAGGAGATGTTGACAAAGTCACAAACTGGATAATATTATATTTTGTATACTCTGGCCCTTGCCCAATGCCTGGAATATTGTTAGTTAATTGTGTAAATTAAATCACCTTTTATGAGGCCTTTTTTGCTCAAAGTCTCTAATTTCAACAAGTAAAAGCTTGTACATGCTGTCTATTGAGTACCTAGCACGGATCAGGCATTGTTCTAAGTCTGTGTATATTTGCCTATTCACTTCTCCCTCAAAGATCTGAGGTAGGCATGAGTACTATGCCTTCATTATATAAATAAGAAAATCAAGGCACAAAGAAGTCAGGCATTTGAGCAAGGTCACTCAGATATTAGGTGGTGGGCTCTGGATTTGAACTTCGGCCATCAGACTTTTGAATCTTTTCTTCAACCATGGTGCTACACAGCTCCTCAAGAGTTAATGGGCTCTGCATTGACTAGGGATGTGGTGGACTGTGATGAGGTCAGAGAAACAAATGGAAATAGAAAACAGCCTGTATTCCCCCAGGGATGAACGCTCTGGTGGTTACAAGGGAACAAGGGAATAACAATGCAGCTATATCACACTCACCCCTACCACCTGCCCCCAGGTTTTACAGCTCCACTAAACCCCTTTCTTTCACCCAAAGCACACATTTTCCTCCATGACTCCACAGATGTCCCTGTTGCCAGGGGTGACTGGTCCCATTGGTGGCTTTTAAAGCTTCTGAGAGAATCCACATGTTGCGCTCACCACAGACTTCAACGCCCCTTTACCACTGTCAGGTGCCCCTCCTCCAGAGCGAGCACCTCATCTCTCCTTTCTCTGCTGGGGCTCTTCTCTCTTCTACATGCTTCAGGCTGTGCATGGCTTAGGGGACACAACAGGTTGGGGCCTGGGTGCCAGGCTGGATTGTACCCACCTTGGGATCATCACAATCTTTGCTTTTCTTCTAGGCTCCACCTCTCTCTTTCTGGATTAGGGAGAATGGGGGTTCTTCCCTCCTTCCCTCTCAGGGCAACAGAGACAGCTTCTGAGAAAACCATTGATGCAAGTGTGCACCCTCCAGCGCACCAGCCCCCCTTCCACTTTGAGTTACCCAACTTCCCAGTTCTCTAGACTCGAGTTGGTTTCCCTTTGAGCTTTTTTTTGGGGGGGGGGGCGGTGCCTACTCCCTTACTTGGGGATTCATGCTCCACCATCACCCCTCCTACTCTGAGTGTATATATGAGTCAACCGACTTTACTGTAGAAGTGGCTGACAGGCCTGTGAGCCTCCCCTCCAAGCCAGTGCTCTGTACCTGACAGCAAGACCTCAACAAAAGCTTATGTCTTGTGCAGGAGAAGAAAAGGAAACCTGAGGATTTTGATTTTGAGCCCTAACATCTGATCCTTGGAAAACACTGCTTAGAATCTCTTCTAGTTGTGGAGATATTATGTCAAACTAGGTCCAGATTCCACTGGTTCTCAAGTCATGTGATAAGAAAGCTTCGTTTATAATATTTGAAAGTTAGTAAACTGAGAATATGCAAGTGAAGGACTGTGCAATTTCAAAGCGTCTAATATTTCTTGTGCTATACAGGTGGAGGTGTGGGGAGAACTATAACAACTATAAGCTGTTTTCTGGATGACCGACTGCATTGGGCTTCTGGATTTTGCAAAGGGAAGTGAAGATCCTATTCTGGAAGAAAGAGTCCAAGAAACTACCCTGAAACAGGTTGTTTTCAGGGTGATGGAGTGGAAATTCTGCAACTGTATTTCCTTTGGCCAAAATATACATATTTCATACCACGCAGTCCCTGAATATTATTGTTAGTTGTTGTGAGATGTGTGTGAGACCTTGTTGGGGCAGTTAGCCCAACAGAGAAGTGGGAAAACTTTAGGAAGAATCATTAAGAGATCAAGTCTTTGGGCCTGAGCTCAGGTAGTTTTGGAACCTAGTTGGCTGTCTAGACTGTCCTAGAATGTCACAAGGCCAGCCACACTGATAGCTATGCATGGAAATGTGTAGGAACCACAGCTGCTCCATAGCATCCATCGCCTTCAATTCATTCTGCTTGGGCTTTTCTTTAGAAGTGTGTAAACTTGCACAATATTATGCTTTTAGTACTCCATGAGACCTTCAACTCAAGTGGGTGAGCTGTCATTAAATATTCTTGTGGCTGACTGGGTATTAAAATGCCAGGAGGAAGGTGCAGATAGGTATAGACCACTTTGCCAGGTGAGTACAGCTTCCCAAGCCTGAAGAAAAGTGAGCTTTACACCATCACATGCCAGAGAAACCAGAAACAAACCAAAGATTTTTATTGGCAAAGTGTACTTAAAATATTTAATTGAATTTAGCAGCAAAATCAGCATGTCATATTTATATTTTAAAACAACTGACTCTGTGTCATAGCATATATGAAAATCTGACCATGTGCAAAGAGGCAACATTTAAGGCCATTCAGAATAAAAAGAGGCTTCTAATAATGCTAAAATGAAGTTACTGCTGATTTTGGATTTATAGAGTGAACGATGCAATTACTCTGTTAAAAAGATTTGGAAATTTTGCTTTGATGTAAGGTCAAGGAAGACAGCTATTCAAGTAAGTCCTTATTATTGGGTCCCCTACCACTCCCATCCATTCTGTTCACTCAAATCAGAACAAATACTCGAGTCCTAAATTATTTCCTTGATATTAGTCAGAGCCCACCTCACTGGCTGGATGTACCTACTTGCAAATGGTCAGGTTTCCCCATAGGGGCTGTAAGACACACACATGGTTGATGGAGATTATAAAGTTGCATAGGCCCGTGCAATATATAAACATGTATCTGTAACGTGTTTAAAATAAAGACAGATGGAAGAATGTGCCCACTAGATGAGGAGACAGGAATGTGTGTGTGTGTTGTCCCAGGCCTTCGTCAGTACCGCTCCAGCTCATGTCAGGTATATATTATAGCCTACAGAATATGTGCGAGTACCCTCCCTCCCCAAGGGAGCCCCACAGAAAGGAAATTGCAGTAGGCACACAATTCATCTCTCGACAACCACCTGCCACATGTTGGCAGACTACTCCGGATCACAACCCACATGTTGCGAACCACAGTTTTACCTCCCTGGGTAGCATGTGGTTTTGAAGGCAAAGGCTGCGAGTTTACGCTCCCAGATGCCATATGTATGCAGTTAGCGGACAACTATGGTCTCTTTATATGTACATGGCCACAAATCATTACAGATTGATGCCTGGCTGATGGACTTGGTCTCCTGCAAATTCCCCATATGCTTCACTTTATTCCAAATGAGTCAGAGGAAAATATGCAGTATTTTGACAGAAAGATGGGCAGCCTCTATTTTTTGTGGAACTGTGGTATAGGAAGCTATAAGGGGTGATGGAGGGGCTGTCAACTTTTTCTTAATTTCCTTACACATTCAAAAAGCAAATAGAAAAACGAAAACAACCTGCAGTCCAAATTTAATGGCCACCGGGGCTTCCTCTGACGTGGCTAGTTCTGATTCCTCCTTAGGAGCTGAAAGGAATGGCCATCTCCACCTGACAAACTGCGATTTCCAATTCTTTTCTCTCTCGCTTCCCTTTTGTGTTCTTTCCTTCCTCTCTTCTTCCCCCCTTTCCTCCTTCCTATGTATGCGCATATTACTTGGCTCACTTCATAAAGGATTTGGGACAGTCAACAAGAACAAGTGCAATTTAACAGTAACCTCAGTACCATGGCGACTGAGAGCGCCAGCTGACCGTAAAGACCAAGAGTTCATCATCGTTGAGCGTCCACACAGCAGTTCTCCCATGGGTGCCCTTCCAGTAAAGATCAAAGGGGAGATTCATGTCTTACATAATGTTTTATTGTCAAAGAGGAGGAAACAAATTGCCCCCTCTTATATATGGATCCATGGGAGTGAACAGGGGAAGCGAGTGGGACAGTTTGAATGAGGATTTCTTTCCCCATGAAATATTCCAAATAAACAGGTAAGTGTAGAAAACATTAGAAACACCCAGTGTATATACTCACCTCCCAGCTATAATAAAGCCTAAAATTATTCCAAATTGCTTCGATACATATCAAGACAATATTTCAGAAATAAGTGAAAATTCCTGCCTACTCCCCTTCACCTCTCCGAAGGCGATTATGAACATAGGATTTATTATTCCAATGCCCATTTCAGCATGTCCTACTGGCAGGCATTTACATGTTTCTGTTTCCACAACAGAACAACTTGCCTTGTTGTACACATCTCCTCTTGCACATTTTCAAGAGTCTCCCTAGAGCAGAAGCGCTCAAACTTTTAAAAATACATTTTACATTATAACCTGCAACACACATACAAACAGAAGTATTTACCCTTCTGTCTCGGGTCAGGTCCCCTGGCAGCAGAGCCTGAGTCAGAGTTGCTTGTGCCAGGGAGGGAGGCGAGAGGGGAGGAAGCTTTCTGTGGACGTGGAGGGTCAGCCTGACCCTCGAGGAATTCTGGGCTGTGAAGGGCACCACAGGTTTTCTCACCGAGGCCAGGGGGTCTGGCTTTCATGCCTCTTATTTGCCAGCCACTGGCTGCTCGCCCCTGGGGTGGCGGTGGTAGGCCTGGGGCAAGGAGAGTGTAGCCTGCTAGGCGTTTCCAGGTGAAGAGGCCCCTGTCAGCCAGTGACAACGCCCTGCAAAAGCGCCACTGTGAGCAGCTAGCAGCTTCTACAGCAGGGGGGTGAGCACACCGGCTCCAAAAGGGGACCTGGGCAGGGCATCCTAGCAGACCACACCTTCCCCATAGTGATGCATTCTGATATTTGTCCTGCTCTCCCCTCCCCCTTCCTTCTGCTCATTGCCCACCAGATTGATTTCATTAATTTTGTGAATTAGTGGGGATAAGATGGATTATTCAATAAATGGTGCTGGAACAATTGGCTATTTATGTACAAAGTAAAGTAAAATTATATCCCTAATCTACACACACACACAAAACACAAATTCTTAGATAAACAAAGATCTAAATGTGTTGTCCCTTCCCTCTCCTCTCTTCCCCCTCCACCCCTTCTGTTCTTTGCCCACTCAAATTTATTTTATCTGTTAATGGGTCACAACCTGAAGTTTTTAAAACCTTGCTCTAGGATATACTTAGAAGGGGAATTGCTGGGGTAATTAGTAGATGCTACCACATGGCTCTACAGAGTTTAATCTTTTTTTTCTTCTTTTTTGTTTTACCTGCCAATAGAATGAGAGTTCTGGTTTTTATCACCTCTGGTAGATACTTGTCATTCTTTTCAGACTTTAATTTTTACCAGATTTATGGTTATGAAACGGATACATCATTACTGTTGTAAATTGAATTTCTCTGATTACTACTCAAACTGAGCAACTCATATTTATAGCCCAATCAGGTTTCCCTTTTGCAACTTGACCATTCATATTCATTGTCCTTCGTTCCTGTTGATTTCTAGGTCTTTGTGTATGTGTATATATCTATGTTAATGTGTTGCAAATATCTTCTCCCTGTGTATGACTTGACTCTGTGGTATCTTTTTAAATTTTTATTAAAAATTTGTTAAATTACTATTTACATACAATATTATATATTAGTTTAGGTGTACAACACAGCGATTAGACATTTATATAACTTATGTGGAGGTCACCCCCATAAGTCTAGTACCTATCTGACTGTGGTGTCTTTTGATGTGCAGAGTTTTATATTTTTATAAAATTGAATTGGACTATATTTGCCTTAAGGTTTTATGCTTTTTTGGTACAGTTATTATGAAATTCTTCTCAGCTTGGGGACATGAAGACATTTTACTCTATTTTCTTCTAAAGAATTAAAAATTTATTTTTCACATTTAGATCTTCATTCATCCATTAATTTGGGGCAGGTTGTAGATTAGGTAGAAGTTTGTTTTATTTTTTACACAAATAGCCATTTATTGAATAATCCATGTTATCCCCAGAATGTATAATGTGTCGGTTTTTCCTGTATCCATCACATGTGAATTTTTCTTATATAGACAGATCTGTGTTTAGGTCTTGCTGCTCTGTCCATTAATCTGTCTGTCTTTTCCCCTATACCAATAGCATACTCTCTTAATTGCTATAGCTTTATTGTTTTCCCTTTTCTCACCTTTTTATTATTTTTATATTGAATTTATTGGGGTGACATTGGTTAATAAAATTATATAGGTTTCAGGAGTACAATTCTATAATACATCATCTGCATATTGTATCGTGTGTTAATTGCTACAGCTTTATGATAAATCATGATATTTAATAGGGCCAAACTACCCATTTTGTTCTTCAAAAATTTCTAAGATTTTTTGTCCTTTTGTATTTCATATAAAATTTAAGACCAGCTTTTAAAATTTAATGAAAATGTCTGTTGGGTTTCAATTGGAATTCAATTGATATATTAATTAGAGGAGACTATGTTACTGAATTTTATGTTATGTTCTTGAGAAGTTTGGAATATTTTGTGTTGGCTGTTTCATTTCTGTCTTCGGGTTTATTTTTCTTCTTATTGAGGTAAATAATTTAATAGTTCCCTTCGTGAGGGTCTATAGGTGGTGAATGCTTTAAGTCTTTATGTGGCAAAAAATGACTACCTATACAATTGAAAGATTGATCAGAAAACTATAGACTGACCGTCATTTCCTGTCAACCCTGAAGATATTATTCTGTTCATTTTTGGCTAAGGAAAAGTCTGCTATCTGAGAGCTTTAAAAGTCTTCTCGCCTGGCTGGCATGGCTCAGCGGTTGAGCGTTGACCTAGGATCCAGGCGATCGGGGTTCGATTCCCGGTCAGGGCACATGCCCGGGTTGCGGGCTCGATCCCCAGCAGGGGGCGTGCAGGAGGCAGCCGATCAATGACTCTCTCATCATTGTTGTTTCTCTCTCTCTCCTCCTTTCTCTCTCTGAAATCAATAAAGATATATATATATTTTAAAAGTCTTCTTATTTTCCTTGATGCTCTACATGTTCATTATGATGTGTCTACCTGTGGATTTATTTTTGCATATTCCATTCAAGACTTGGGGATGCACGTGCAATCTGAGGACTTATGTATTCTTTCAATTTTAGAAAGCTATTTATTGTAGCTGTAGATGTATATTTCTTCATTCTGTTCCTTCCTGAATTACTATTTCATACCTTCTCTTTCTTCAAACATCTTACACTTCCTCTCCCTTCATCATTCAGAACAAGTCCTTTACCTTCTATCACAAGTTAGCTTCTTTCAGATTCAATCCACTAACAACCTGTTGCCCCTCATTTTAAAATAAACCCCAAAGTGACCCCTTTTCCTCACCCTCACTGTCACTACTTTGTCCTAAATTGCCCTAATCTTCCCCCTTCTCCCTTGTCCTGTTCTTAGCATTTAAATTTTAAAATTGCGCCCCACCCTTGCTATACTAATCTTCCATTTTTCTCCATGGTTCTTAACATGATTAACTTTAGGTATATATAATTTTATTCTTTTTCTTCTTCTTTTAATATTTTCAATTTTTCCTTTCTCACTAGTATGTAAATTCTGGTTAGGTGAGAATAAGGGTGCTTAGAAGAGTAAGGATTTTTGTCTATTTTGTTAACTCTATATGCTCAGCATCTAGAACAGTGTCACCATTGTAAGAATTCATTACATACTTGTTAAATAAACACATATATTTAAAGTAAAATTTTTCTTCGATTTATCAAGTCTTGGGCATATCCTGTTGGGCTGAAATTTGTTCAGACTAGATATTTTCCACTTAGGTAGATGAGAGCTAGAGAACTAAAATAAATGCTGGGAAACATATCTCAGATAAAGAACATGGGCCTGTTTCAGAGAATCAGTGTTCCGTCCAGGATCTTAGCATGCATGTGAATTTTAAAGTAAGGGCATCGTGACTGCATTCGAAGTTAGGAGATGCTGAGACAAGCGGAAGAAAAAGAAATGGGAAACTCTGCAACCAACTGCCCAAGTGAAAGCTAAATAAACAAACAAACCAGCCAACTGTCTTTCTGGGCTTATGACGGAGGTGCTGGAAATCACAGGAGACTTCCCTGGAACATGTGTTGTGTAACAAGTCCTGACAAATACATGGATCATCAAAGAGATTTCTATTTTATATACTGAGAAGCTTTATGATCCAGGAAGTGGTCAGGCCATCTGGGATCTCCTGCTAACCCATATGGAGCTCTGATTGAATATGTGAGAAGGGGAAAGTGCAATTTTAGTGAACATGAGCTGTTTGGAGTCAGCATGGGGGTGCATCAAAGGTGGTGGTGAAACAAAGGGATTACTTTCCCACCAAGCCCTTGTAGAGGTGGATAGAGGGTAAGAATTCCTGACAAGAAAGGAAAGAATGACCCCCATTCCTCCAGGTGATGATATTACGGGATGCTGTCACTGACTTAAAGAACCACACGTTTTATTGGGATGGAGATTAGTGAGAAATACATGGAAGCAGCATGTCACCAGGAAAACAAATTACTTTCAACTATAAGAACCAGCATGTATTCCTCAATAAAAGCAATAATAAATTGCATTTATATAGCATGTTACACTTTTTCAAAGCATATAAAACTCCTCATTTGATATTTCTGCCCTCTGAGGTAGGTAGGACAGACCATTTGAAAGCAGGAACTGAGCCATAATTCTTTCACCACAGTCTCCAGCCCTCCTTACCCTACCAGGATCTATATAGTGCTGGATGCGTAAAGAGCTCTTAATCCCTCTTTATTATATTAAGTCCCATTTTACAGTTGAGATTGAGAGAAATTATGAAGTTACTAGTTGCCAATCATCATGCAGCTAGGCATGGCACAGCTGGACTCAGGAGCATGTCTAGTACCTTTTAAGTCTTGTGCACTCAATATTCTCTCCCTTACCCTGCCAGTGTGCTAGTGTCCAAAGACCACACAGGTGCAGGAACAGAAAAGACAAGCATTCTTGGCAATGATCCTGTGCCAAGGGTCATGGATCTTCCTGATGAAGAGCTACTGTTGATTTACCTAAAATTTAATAATCTACCAATGAAGTCACTATTAAGAATTGCTTAACATAAGCACAACTCGCTAGTTAGAAGAAGCTTGGCATAGCCAATGTGCTTGCTAGAATGTCCAAATTCATTTATTCCAGGAAATTTTATTAAAGTATCTAAGACTGACCTAACCTCAAGGAAGCAGTGCCAAAGAGGTTCAAGAAGAACAAAACAATGTTTTCTTCCCAGCCCTAGGTGACCTAAAAAGCCTCACCCTTTTTTTCTCTTACAGTGAGCGTCCCGCTTCAACACACACACAGGTGGCAGATCTCCTGGCTGCAGGCTCCAGTGTGCTTCCTATATCGGGATGGAGACCCACTGCACACTGCAGGCCTCCACCTGCTAGCAGGAGACTTCTCTCCGTTCCCTTTCCCAGCCAGTGTACGCAGTCTTCTCCATACCATCTGCCGTGCATGTTAATGTCTCGTGAAGACTTTCACTAACGCTAATATCCTGGGGCCCACCTAATCCTACTGGGTAAAAATATAGCAGTCTCTAAATTTACTTCCCTCTCCATCTCCCTCACTCATATATAGACAACAACAGAGGGAATATCTGTCACTCTTTCTTTCTCAATTCCCTAACTTTTTTATTTTGTTAAAATAAATTAAGCAACTAGCACGTCATCATTAGGATCCGCCCAAACACAAAATCATTTTCCTTGAGTCCCAAAAGGTTCTGGTTCACTTTGGCCCCACTAAAACTGCCAGTGGTTAAGAGTTGCCACTAATTCACTGCGCATTTACATAATAAGATCTAGGGCTGTCTCCCCACCCTTTCCTTTCTTTATCCCGTTCTGGAGGGCCCTATATTTTACCATAACACTAGTGAGTGACTATGGGCTGCTAAAGGGCTCAGTGGTGACTTTATCTTCCCATTAGGAGTAAAGAAGGGACTGGTTTTGGACTAATTTATCTCAAAAAAGTGAGAATTCTAAATTGACAAGCTTTATACTGAGAAATCTTTTAAATGAGAAGGCAATGATTGATAGGAGGGATATATTTAGAGGTTTACCAAATATTTTTCTAGGTTTTTACTTTGCCTCATATGGAAGTTCTAGAATTGAATTATTGAGTTTTATTTATTTATTGAAATTTTTTGTTTTACAAAAGAAATGTGAAGTTGCTTGCCATGAAATATGCATTAACTGATTAATGTAATAAATACAAAAAATAGATCCCAGCACTGCTTTTCAAATCGCGGTAACTTTGTTTGAAGAAACAGCATGTCTATGGTGGCAAGAAGTCAAAGTTATAGAAGCACGGCTGAGGTTTCTAGAGCCTCAAGGAGAAGCTGTTAACTGAACAATAACTCAGAGATTAGTTGATGAAAAAGCCAGAAGCAGACCATGGCCTGGAGGACGCCAGAGGTCTGTTTTTGGTAGTGGCCGTTTATTTGTAAGGAGGTGCCTTGGAATGTGAAATTCCTTTGTGTAGGCCTAGCCTACACTGCTGCTGTGATCAAGCCAGATATTTGGCTCTGAGTTTCCTAGCTCTCAGGGAAAAGGGACCATATGGTCAGTTATCTAGCTTTTGATAGAAGAATGGAGGAAGCCTAATAGATCCTTGGGATGATACATTTTTATTTTGGCAAAGAAAAGGCCTCTTCTTCCAGTTATAAGATTAACAAATTCTGGGACCTAATGTACAATATGATGATTATAGCTAATATATACTTCAAAGTGGCTAAGACATTAGACCTTAAATGTTCTCACCACACACGCAGAAATAGTAATTATGTGATGGGATAGAGGTTTAACTAATGGCAATGGTGGTGATCATTCTGCAATATATCAAATATATCACAGCATAGTATACAATATTATATGTCGATTATATCTCATTATAAAACTGGAAAATAAAAAGGAAAATGTCACTTCATTGTTGGCTTTGAAGAAGTAGGCTATTATATTATATATGAGTGCCCTGGAAAGAGCCACATGATAAGGAACGCGGAGCATCCTCTCAGAGTTGAGAACAATCCCAAGCCAATAGCTAGCAAGATGCAGACCTTAGTCCTACAACTGCAAGTAAATGAATGTCAAAATCTGAGAGCTTAGAAGCATATCCATCCCCAGTTGAGCCTCTGATGAGACTTCTGCTCTGGCTGACACCTGTATTACAACCTGATGAGATCCTGAGGTAGAGAGCCCAGTTAAACTGTGCCCGAACTTCTACCTACAGAAACTGAGATAATACATGTGTGTGTTGATTCAAGCTATTAAATTTGTAGTCATTTGTTACACAGAATAGAAAACTAATACATCTGGGCATTAAAAAACCTGGGCACCTATCCTTGAGCCAATCCTGTATGAACTTGAATAGGTTAATTTACCATATGTAGCATCAGAACTAGAACTTCATAGGATGTTAGGCCTCCAGGGAACAATCTTATAACACTTACTCCTGTTATGTTTTTCTACTGATCCATAAAATCCCTGGTTTGGAGACATTCTAAATATGGAGTACAGATTTTCTGGAGTGGTTTGCAATGCTCCTGATACAAGCTTGAGAGAGAGTGTGTGTGTGTGTTGTAGCGGTGGTAAAGCAACTTATTTAATGAGACCAGAATAGTTGGATGGGGCATTAAAAATCCAGGGAAGTGTAGAGTGGAAAGGCAAAGTCTAATTATAAGTGACATGTAAAGGGGTCAAATCAGAGATACCAGTGACTGAGCAGACAAATGTGAGATTCAGAGTTCATGGGGATTTTGATGTGACAACCAACAGGAGCAAATGAGTGGATAGACTTGGAGATTTCTGTTTTAGTAATGTTGGCCTGTGATGACTTCCTTGTTTAAAATTAATTTTCTCCTGAATACCTTTTGGAAACTCAAGGCTCTACATTATGGGAACCTACTTCTACAGGTACTTCTCTGTTGGAGAGCTAGGAAAATGTGACCTCAATCCACACATCATACCCAGAGAAGAAAAATGCCTTGCTAAAGCCACATAGCATCATCTCAGGGAATAAATCTATTGTCTTTGAGATCATTTAAAAAAATGGATATAACTGATTTAACAAAATGCTTGGAAGATGCAAAAATGGGAGGTGGTGAAAGTTGCAGTGAAGATAAAAAAGTAATACAAAAGCAGACTGAGATCAGGAATGTAGGCCGGGAAATAGTCAGATGTGATTCCGATTGGAGAAAAGGAACCCAGAACCTGTGGGGGACACTAATTTGAAACAGATACTCTCCAGGAAAAAGCAATCTGGAGAGCAGTTGTATGGTGAGAAACCTGGGAAGAACTGTTAAGGCAAATAGGGTCTCTGATGCTTGTACAGTGACCAACACTGGTCACAGTGGGTTGGAAGTCACAGTTAGAGAGAGTCAATGGATATGGAGGGGGGATGTAATTCTGTTGTTCTAAGTGTCTGAAGCCATGCTCCCCCAGTCCTTCCTGGCTGTGCACTTAGATCCCTCTGGCTAGAAGGGAAAGTCATAGGTGATGCACTGTGATGAAGACAAGGCTTCTGACAAATGAATCTTCTTAGCCTTCAAGGCAGCTGGAGCCCCTGGGCCAGATCTTTAGGCTCTAACCAATTTTTTTCTTTCTTTCTCTCTCTCTTACCCCAATGTGCATTCAAATATTATCATGGTCTCTGTGTGCCATAAATTTAAAAAGGTTAGGAACCACAGGCCTGTCCTTCTTCCTAAATACTATCAATTAAGAATTTTATATCAAAGTATTGCACACATATTGAAAAGAGCACAAACACTAGGTTTCCAGCTTGATGAATTATTGTATACAAACTGAACATGCCTGTGTAACCAGCACCCGGGGGAGATGTTGAACATTACTAGAACTCCAGAAGCACTTTCTTGCCACCCAAACAATACCTTCCTTCTGATCACTACTCACCCCTTCACAGCATAGATCACTTTTGCTTGACCTTGAACTTGCAGTTTTTATGTCTGGCTTCTTTTGCTCAATATTACGCTTGCCAGTTGTTTTGCATGTTGTTGCATGAAGTTATACATTTTCATTGTTGCATAGCATTCCATTGTGTAGATATATTTATTCATTCTATTTGTGATGAACATTGGGTTGTTTCAGTTTGGGTCTATCATGAACATTTTTGTATGTTTTGGTGAGCATATATATGTACACATTTGTTTTTGTCTTAACCAGCTTTTAAGAGTTTTTTGAGATAACCTTCTCAAATATGTCTGAAGCTCCCATGAGCTCAAGACACATTTAATTATTATTTTCCCTCTGTCTTCCTTGGGAAAAGATGGAAATGACCAGTTGTGATTATTATTCCCAAATAAGTCACACTAAGATCTTTGTGAAGCATGGTTACAAGTGAAATATATGATGTGTACAAGCATCTGGTGAGAAACTGTTATTCAAAAATTGAGCCAGCTTTCTGCTCAATTGTGCTACTAAAAAAAAAAGAGAGATAGCTGTCTACTGAACCTACCACAAAGGAGGCACTGGATGTTATCACTGCCCCAGAGGAGACAATAAAAAGGGGTCCGAACCAAGGGTTCCTACCTGGGCTGCCTTTTGAGAATTCCATAACCAACCCCAAAGAGGTTGGCCAACCTCTGTTACCCCAGTGCCTACTTAAATATTATCATGATTGTATGTGCCATAGAATAGAAAAGGCACGCTCCAGTTTTTGCTACTTTAACAGAAACACTTGATAATTCTCCCTTCTCTGATAAAGACAGTAGAGCTTTAATGCCTAATGGAAGCCAAGGTTAGTATAACAAAAGTATCTTAAATACTCTCCACTCATCCCCCACTTCTTGCCTTAGAAGAAATTTGTTCTCCAAGAAAGGCTAAGGATGCTTCTCTGTTTCCTCTTTGGGAGAGGAGATAGAGAAAGAAACCAAAATCAAGTTTAATCTCTGACAGGTTATCCTGTTCTAGTGCTGACATTTTCCTTACAGCACACATTTTCCTAAGGTGAACTGGCTACAATATGATGCACTATTTAGGAAAAACATTTTGTGGTAGACCGGCTGCCCAAGGCACCATTAATATCAGGAACTAACACCGCAATGGACAATAAAAGAAAGAAAGAACTCTTGTTTTGTTTGGATGGCTTTGTGACTTATCATTTAAAAATGATTCTGTCAAGTAAGGGGACTGGGAGGACTTGAAGTAATGGCTGACCAGTAGGGCCCACCCAGTCTGGATGAGTGCTCGTTCCTCGGGCCAGTCGGGGTGGCTGCAGTGGGCTGGGCTGAGGCGGACTCAGGAACTCGGCCTGGGTCACGGGCTCTCTCCCTCAGGGGCAGGTCTGTCACCAGGAGAGTCAGGGGAGGTGCTGGCAGACAAAAGCAATGGCCTCGCACTACAAGGGCGACAGCTGAAGTCATCAGCTTACTGATGGAAATAGTAACAGAAAAAGGAAAAGTGGTCTGATAAAGGCGATAATGCGGGTAAGTGTGTGCAAGAAGTCCCGGACTAATGACAGTCTGGGAAGAGACAGGAAAATGCTTCGCTTAAGCATGTACCATAATCAGAGGCTAGATTAGCTCAGCGTATCTGATTGTTCCAGCTACTCATTTTTGTTTTCTATTTAAAATTATTATTAAACTTCCTACAGGAAAGTAATTTGTTATAGTGAGGCTTCCCATTGAAAGAACTGTTTTTATAACATAGTTCTCAAGAATATGAAGTTTCTTAGGCAGGTAAGTATTACAATTGTTTTTATAGCATGGTCAATGGGATTGATAAAATTTCTCTTTTTTGGTAAACATTTATACCTTCTCTATACATTTATATCTTCTATATATAAACATTTATTTATAAAGATTTATAAATATATATATTTATATACATTTTACGCACAGAGTCTTTGACATTATTGATCTACCTAAAACTGCAAGGGTTTTTTTTCTTTTACCAATTCTATTTTATTTTCTCTCTCTTTCCCCTGATATTTCAAACATTTTCCCTTTGTACATTTGGATGCAATGAGTTTTTGGCACATGAAACTTGTTAACTTGTATCTTCATTATGAATTGAACCATTTATCAACATGAAATTATACATTTGTCTTATGCTTATTGCCTTGAATTTTCTTATATCAGTATAGTGACACCTATATTTTTGGGAGGAGGAAATACAATTAATATTTTGTATCTTTTATATTTAGGTTTATCACTTTTAATAAATTATCATTGAATTTTGAAAGCCTTTTGCATTTTAATTGGGAAGGTCAACCCATTTATTGACATAACTATTTTGATTTTACTTCTAATATCATATTTTAATTATTCTCTCTAGGCTTCTTTGTTGTTTCCATTTTCTCTCCCCTATAGAGTATAAATATTATTATCTTCTACCGTGCTCTAGAAGGTTTATTTTCTATTTTAATTTTTTTAAGTTAAAATTGTTCTTTGATCAGTATCTCCTTAAATAATAACATAAAAAATAAACATGAATCTTTCGAGACCCTTTATTTAAGATAAATAATTTAATATTCTTATATTTTTTCATGCTCTCTTCCCTTCTTATTTCCCAGTTTTTGAAAATATAATTTATGAGGGTAGCACTAGATTATTGTTATTTAATTATTACTATAAGACTTATTTTTTATATTTTATGTCTAATTTTTAAAGACTAATTATGGAGGCACTTGCTTTTGCAACCATACTCAGTTTATTTATTCATTCATTCATTCATTTTTAGGGTTAAAGTTTAATTTATTCAATGCATAATTTTTTCCATCAGCTCATATTGCCTTGTGGGATTGATCTTTCTGATTGTTTCCCTAAAAACCATTCTAGACTCCCTGGACAAAGTACTTCACTGCCTCCCACTGCAGCTCTTTTTCCCAGACTTACTTGCATCTATAAATGACCATGTGACCTACCTGTAGCCCATGAATTTATACCTAAATCCACTGATGAGGATTATAGAAATGTCTTTCCTTTCTTTTTTAAAAGATGTTTTTATTGAATTTATAGGGATGACATTGGTTAATAAAACCATATAGGTTTCAGGGTAGAATTCTATAATACATCATCTATACATTGTATGGTGTGTTCACCACCCTAAGTCAAGTCTCCTTCCATCACCATTTATCCCCCATACCCTCTTCTACCTCCCCCCACCCACCCCTTTCTCTCTGGTAATCACCTCCTTAGTACAATTATTTAGATGGACATCCATGTCTAACTGGTTTCAACACTCACTCTGAGTCTCTTAATTTTGCAATTAACATGTATCATTTTTATAACCACATAAAAAGCAGGAATTTTTAGAAGATATAAAAGATAAGTGGCAATACCAATCGGGATAGCAAATGCTTATTAAAACTTTGTTCATGGTTTTCCTGCCGTTAGCCCCGGCAGCTATTTTTGAGGGATGTCTTAGAAGCAGGTATATGTTTAATGGCCATAATACAAGGATTTCTTTTCTCTTCTTTGTAATACCAAAATCAAGCTTCTCTTCGTAATGAAAGCTCTGCCTGTCCTGAAACACATTCTAGACCCAAAGGGATTGTGTCAACCGTTCTGACTAAGGTACAGTGGAAGGGTCCAGCAACAGCAATGTGATGGGGTGATAACCTTACTCAGGTTCCCTCCCCCTCGCTGCTTACAAGCCCTTTGTGTGGCAGCCTTCAGGTGCACCACAACCTTCTGCACGGTGATTCTGTACATCTTTTCTTCTCTCCTTTAAATGTTATTTAGCCAAATGTTTGTCTTTTCTCACTGCTTTCTATCACCTGACAGATTTTTTAAGAGCCATTTGTTTGCGGTCGTAAATTACTCCCCTGGTTGCCAGCACTTGCTTTGCATGTTGTATGTGATGCTCGTGTAGCCCCAACCTCGGGGACCACCTGCCTCTCTGCCTCTTACCAGCCCAGGGTCCGAGCGTGTGTTACGGGGGTTCAACCTGTCCCTCAAAGAAAGCCACGTGGCTCATTTTCTTATTTTAAGCTATGGTGATTTTTTTCTTTTAATTCTCTGGTGGTTTTTTCCATCCTGTGTGAATGTAGCCTTCAGAGTACTCGGTTCTTGGAATTCAGGAAGAAATAACACTAGAAACCCCTGACAACGACCTGTTCACAAGACCTGCTCGGGACCTAAACCCAGCTGTCTGCACATTTTAAAAAGCGTTTCAAGGTTCTAAGTACTTTCTTTCACTTGAGATACTGAGATACTCCTATGAAAGGGCCTCAGCCGAGGTCGAGGGTGTTATTTGAGTTATTTCATATTTCAGACATGCTTAAACCAAATGTAGACTCTTGAGAGTCTTTCTTATTTCTCACCAAGCACAGTCTTGATGTGGTTTCCACTGATCCTTGTTCCACCGTGGATTAGGTAAGAAAGGGTCACTTTTCTCTCACGGACACATTTGACTGTGATGGGGCTTGTGGTTGGAAAAATATCAAAGTCTGTGATTACTTCGTGCTTTGCCCGGCCTTCGGGGGAGCGTGGCAGGCGCTTTGGTTTCGAGGTGTTGCTGGATGTGAAACGAGGGCTTGTGAGGGCGCCCAGGGCTGGACAGAGATGCAGGACGGGTGTTAGTAAGTGACAGGCTGGGGGCACTGCTAATCTCAAAACTGCGGTGTCTGTTCAGAGCAGTAAAAGGAAGCAGCTGGCAAACTCTGTGAAGAGAGGGCTCTTTTAGAACCATGTTTGAGATTTTAATAGAGAGGGCTTTCTTAGGATATTTTCACAGGATATAAAGGTTATGAGCAATAAGGAAGGGTGGGGGGAAGGTAGTTTTCTTGCATGGCTGGTGGGCTAGGATTTCATAAAATGAGCGTTTATCCCCAGGAAAACTAAAAACAGGGTGATTCATTACAAAAACTGTGTCCTTAAGATGTCAAATGAGTCGTTACAGGTGGGGGTAAAACAGGCCATTAAGCTCGTCTTGAGGTCTGGTAGGCTGAGACTTGGAAATCCTCTTGGTTGGTTCATTGGTTGTGGGTGATCATGGTAATGAGAGCTGGCATGTAATGAATGTTTGCTAAACACGGACTTACATGATCTCATTTAATGTTCACAACTGTCTATAAAATAGCTATTACTTCATTTTGCAGAGGAGCATATAGGTGACAGGTCAAATAACTTAACCAAGGCCGCAGAGCTAGTAGATGGTTGAGTTGGAGTTTGAACCTAGGCAGTGACCCCTCATTACCCAACTGGGCCTGCACTGCTGATTGGCCAGCCCCGCTTTCTCCTGCCTCAAGTCGAACAAGCCAGCTGAGTGCCCCCTGAGCTCTGCTAGCTTTCCTCCCGTGTGAACCCCAACCCTCCAGGGGGAGCTGGGCTCCGCCCGGGATGGGTGTTTCTAAAGCACTGCCCTGGCCCTCTTGGGCTATGTTTCCGCTTCCAGGCAGTAGCCAGAATAGGGGGTCTATCTACCCATTCAGGAAACAACCATAGCTGGGCTATTTTTCCTTTATTTATGGTTTGTGATCACTGCCAGAAAATTCCTCTGAGGAGTGCATTTAAACATGCCACATTTGTATCACTATATGTGTATTCTGGGTGAAACATTTATGATAAATCAACTTTTTAGGTGCCCTATGGGGGAAGCGCTGAGGGAGAAATACATCTGAAGAAAACTTTGCTCTTAGCAGGAGTTACTTGAGGAAACAGGCTCCATTTATCTTGCGAGGGCTTATGTGAGGTGGACACAGACCACCCAGAATTATGGTTCTGCATATCCCAAGAGGAAAATGAAGCATCTAATCTTAGCTCTAGGCTTCTTCCACCTTCTGTGCTGGGTTGTGTTAGTCTTTCCCCCCTTTCACCCAGCCCTTGCCCTCTCTCCATTCCTGGCCTGGCAAAATGGGCAAATGCCTACTTTCGTGTCAAGCCTTCCACCCCAGCCAAATTACCCACCCTTCCCGCGGCCTGGAGGGCTGCTCGGTGCTCCTCCCGTGGCTCCTCCCACTCACACCTGCACTCAGGGGTAACAGAGTCGCTTCCCCAGAAACACCTCGCTGATCCCTTTTTCAGCCCTAATCTAAGATGGTATCTTTTCACTAGTTTTTCTTCCTGGCCCTGCTCACCATTCGTAATAAGATACTGATTTGTGTGACATTTGTTTAATGCCAATCTCCTTCACAAGGCTTAAGTTCACTGAGAGCACACACTTCTATGAAGGTCTCTCACAAGTGTCTTGCCACGTAGAAGGCGTTTCAGATATTTGTTGAGGGAATGTGCTTCTCCTGGCCTCACAGAAACATGGGCATGTGGATTTGCTTCTTATATTCTGCCATATGTATATATATCTGTCCTGTTGGATTGTAAGCTCACTCACAGAAATGTTTATAACCCCCAATGCCCACCATAGTGGAACATGAAAGTGCTCAATAAAAGTGAGTGAAATTGAATGGAACTTGCATGACTTACACCTAAGCTTTAATGTCATGGATAGGAAGCATTTCAGTTCAGCCTAATTAATATTTATTAGCACCCATTAAATGTCAGACTTGATGTAGAGTACTGAGGATACAAAAATGTGTGAGCTGATGGTCTAGAAAGGAAGATAGACACACAAAGAAATAATTAAAGGCAAAGTGTTGCATATACAATGAAAAGGATATGCATAGAGTATTATGGGATCTCAAAGAATAGAGAGATACCTCATGTCTTAACCTGATGTGACTCTTCAAGGTTCAGAGTTAGAATTGTGAAGTGTGTGTGTGTGTGTGTGTGTGTGTGAGCTAGATGCCAGTGCCAGGGGCAATGATAAAGAGCGTGATTTAGTAGTAGTTGATGCTGTTGAAACATGAAGCTTGAGGTAGGGAGTGGTGGAGGTGAGGCTAGAGGAGTAAGTCATGGCTGATCTTAGAAGACACACCAAATCATGTGTGTTGTTTCCTTTATGTTTTTCTCCACCACCTGGGCATTGTAATTGCTGGTATTTTCCTTGGTCAGTGAGGCCAAGGCTGGCATTACAGAATGCTGAAAAATTTCAGACACTGAAATTAAATAATTTATTCATTCATTCCTTCACTGGTTGTTTACTTAGTACCCACTAAGAACTAAGCACTGAGGATAGTTACAGATTCAAATAAGATACAGTGGTAGAGAGGGAGACAGCTGCTTAAACAAGAGTAAATAGGTACAACAGTGTAAGTCAGCAGTTCTCAAATATTTTGGTCTTACCACTCCTTATTCTCCTGAATATTATTGGATATCCCAAAACATTTTGTTATGAGGGTATTATATATGTAATTTATATACATATAATTTACATATATTATTTATATAGAGAGTGAGGCAAAAGTAGGTTTATAATTGTGAGTACACAAAACACAGAGTTTATTCTTGTATTATCATTTTATTAATTATTATATTGTTTTCCACACAAACAACCGTAAACCTACTTTTGCCCCACCCTGTATGTACAAATTAAAACAGAAAATTTAGAAAATGTTTATTAATTAAAATCATAAAACAATTACATGTTAACATAAATAACATATTTTTATGAAAATAACTATATCATCATTATTTTCCTTTCACACAAAAACTTAGTGAAAAGAGTGCCAATGTTTGACAGTTTTGCAAGTCTCTATGCCTGGCTTAATAGATGTTGAATTCTCATATCTGTTTTCTGCATTCAATCTGTTGCAATCTGTTCAGTTAAAATCCATGAAGGAAATCCAGCCTCTACAGTTATGTGGTTGGGAAAGGCAGAGATATTTCAATAACCTTTTTAGATCATCATGGATATTCTTCTTTGACACTACATGAAAACTTGACAAGTGGTAGTTTCTGAACATTTAGTTGCAATGTGAAATCTGAAACTAATTAATAAACTTCTCCTATTCTGTCACATAAATATTTATTGATCTACTTTGCATTTTGAATGAATCTTTTAACCAGGCATTATAACATCAGGTATTAGTCATTTGGAAAATATTGGCTCACTGAGTGAGCCATAGATGCATTTCATTATAAAACATCAAATCATAATATAAACATGATATACATATAACAATAAAATATCATAAGTAAACATAAATAAAAATTTATTAATATCATGGCTGACTTCATTAGAAGAGCATAACTACTGGGAAGCTGCAAAGCTCATGGTGACAAGTTTACCAAAATTCTAAGTTTTGTTTGAAAGTTCAACTTTCATCACTGGTAGCAAACAGCGCCAGCTGTTTTCTTTAAAGAGACAGGCTCACTTCATCCATTTGCTAGAAAATGCTGGCCAAATATGGAAGTTTAAATAGTCATAGTTTTTATGTAAGTCATTCTTTTAAGTAAAAATGGCATTCCATGAAAAAAGTAAGTAGTTCAGCTTGTAACTCAATCACACTCACGCTTTTTATCAAGGCCTCCACAGAAGTGAACCATGGTACTTCAACAGGCACTTTGTGTGTATTTCCCATTTTGTCACAGAGAATTAAAAAATGTGTACCGAAGGGTCAAGCTTAATAAAAGTACCACTTTTTATTGATTCATCAAGGTAACCTTAAGTAAAACAAGTGTTTGTTTTTATTTTAACTGTGTGATGGGGAAGATTACAGTAACTACACGCAGTTGGGGCTGCTGCCCTGATCTGCGCCAAGATGCCAGAGGTCTGATCCAAAGTCAACATGGTTGTTCCAGGATTAATCAATAGGTTTTTAAAAAGATAATGAATACTGAACATTTCAGTACTGCTCATGTTTGTTATCAAGCATTCACATGAAAGAGAATCTTCTTTAATGTTTGTTGATTCTGATATTGGCCAAATAGAAGCAAAATAGCCATCCATGTCTATAGATTCTTCTTTTAAAGAGGCAAAAGTACAATTCTGCAGAAAAGATAACAAGTTAGTCTTCATGTTTCCAGCTAAATCTTTCATTCAACAAGTTGTTGTATTGTTGGGAGGTGGCAGTGCTGTGAATTCCTTTTACTGGCTTTTCATCCAGCAGGCATTTCTCAGTTCAACTACACAAGGCTTTATTGTCTCTCAGCTACTGTGTGTGCGTCTCTAGCCAATGCAATTCCATGATTTACCCCATAAGATGCCTCTGGGCTTCTTTATTTCTAGTCCAAAAGATGTAAGCAATAACTTTTGGCTTTTAAAAGTTTTCTACATCTATGTTTAAAATATTTGAAGTCTTTTATCTTTAAACTCTGAATTTGCTTTCCAATATATACTGTTGAATTTTCTTTTGTATATTGGGTCTAATTCAGCCAAGAAGAGTAACTTAGTAATGTGAATCTGTTTCTGAACACAATTTTTCCTTACTAGAAAAAGTTTCTGCCCATCTCCACTAAATACATGTTCAATAAATATTCAAAGACTATTGATTTAAGGGGTATCATATTATGGTTCTACTAACATGTACATACCACAGGTCATCTCAACAAACATGAATGACAAAGCACCATTGCCCCAGAGCTTGAGTTGGGATATATATTTTTTCCAGTTAGTGATGATGTATTTGCCTATCTTTACCTGTGCCTCAATGTACCCCAAGATGCAGGATTGCAGGTGTCCAATCAGTGTCAGGAGCAGCTTCTGGCCTCAGAATGGAGCAAAGTTGGCTGTCCATATGCTGATGATCTCTTCCTACTTGAATGACCCTGCCACTGACCTAAAATATAGTATACAATTAAAGCCTGGTGTGATGTTATCAGCATAAAGATGAGGTTTTAATTGTAGCAGCATGAACTGTTAGGGCTGGAGGCGATTCAGGAGCCATCAAGTACACAAATACATGCAAGAGGGGAAAGCTGAAGTTCACCTGCTAATTAACAGTAGGGCTGAGCCAATAAGTAAATGCTTTGATATACAGTAGAACTGAATTAGGAGCAAATTTATATGCCAATGTAAATTTGCAACTCCCTGCCATAAGAAGGAACTATACTACTTAGCTTAATTGTCACAACAACAACAAAATCATAATATGCATTAAGGCACTAGGGGCTCCAGACTGAGAGGGATAGAAGTAAACCCTATTGCCTAGCACTATGGAGATCTCGGCTCTTGCCCCATTCACAGTGGACTTAATAGTGCTGTTCAAAGAAAATGACTTGCCAACTCAGCCTTTCTTTTTTTATTTCTCCCTTTAGGTCAGTGGTTCTCCAAATGTGGTGTGGATAACAGTTATTATTCAGGGATTGTGTAATTAATGGGGGACTTAAGACTGTTCAAGCCAATTTTCCTAATAAGCAATATTTGCCAACCTGGAAACCAAACTCTGGATGAGACGGAAATCTACTTTACTCCAGTGCATTAGAAATTTAGTATTTAACCCATTTAAGTTGTTTTCTATATTAAAATTTTAAATATAATTTTCAAACGTGAAATTGGAATAAGTGTTCTGGGGAAACCTTGACAATTACTGCTTTGTTAATATCTACTATCTCAATGCCAGTTATCAAGCGGTTCTATTATAATTATAATTTGTAAATATCTATCCATCTCTCCATTTTCTCCTTCCTTCCTTCCTTCCTTCCTTCCTTCCTTCCTTCCTTCCTTCCTTCCTTCCTTCCTTCCCTCCTTCTCTCTCTCTCTCTCTCTCTCTCTCTCTCTCTTTTTCTTTCTTTGCAATCTAGCAATATATCCCACTTGCCGTTCTCTCCTCTGGTCCCAGTCACTCTTTTTCGGAGCATTGCAATCCCAGAGGGGAACCGTGAACTCTGACCCCCAATCAAAGCAATTTTTCAGCACCTTGTTCTGTATTTTCATGTGCAGACGACTCCTCCCCGCACCCCTCGGCCCGGCCCACCTGGAGACGCCTCGCTGCCTCTGGCCGGCGGGCCTTGGCCACACTGCCAAGCGAACGCGCCTGTGGAAACCGGCCAACTTAGGTGGAGGACAATGACCCGCGGCTTCAAAGCGGACGCTCCAGTTTCTGCACAGGAGGGGTTTCACACAGCCCCGGTGAACAACAACAATCACCTCGGGGGAAGAAAATCCCGGACTACAAAGAAATGCCAAACAAGCACCATCAGCCCTTCCTTTCTTCCTCCGGCGCGGTTAGCACAAAACCTGCTCAGGAGAGCAATTCTTTGATAATCGTGTGGACCATGACCGTTGCTAGAAGCGCCCCTTCTGCCTCATGTATCTCTCAGCAGTTCATGGAGATCCGAGTGTTCTGTGCTCACCCAGGCTTAGAGATGTGTGGCACATACACACACACACACACACACACACACACACACACACACACACACACACACACACACACCATGGAATGACATTGGTTTGCTAGAAGAAGATTCTGGCAACTTTCCAAAGATTACAGGCCAAGTCATGTCTTTCCTTTTTTCTTTCTTTTTTGTGGTTCCCTCTCTTTTTTTCTCTCCCCATTTTAGTGAACCACTGAGGTGTAGCCTTACAGCAATGGTAACGGCATACTGGATGTAATTGCTACGTTTTTGAAGAAAATAAGTTGAGACCAGTGGGAGAGTATGGGGCCAGCTACACAGGGAAAACGAAAGAATGAAATTTTAAAATAATAGGCCATTTTAAAATGTGACTTTCCCCTTCTGTCTAAACCCAAAGAAGAGACTGAAAAGACTTCTTAGCTTAAGATAGCCCTAAATTTGAAATGCGGAGGGGTGTAAGTTCTTTATAGAATGAGGCAGGGATTCAGTAAGTAAATCAATTAGACAATATGCCTAAGTTCCCATTCTTTTCTGTTAAGATCCTGCTCCCAGTTTGTAACATGGTAGTGCTCTTTTCTCCTTCAATTCCTTTTCTCTCCTCCACCCCATACTGTCAGGTCGTTTCTGTCTCCTCCATCCCCCTCTTGGTCTCCATTAGAAAGGTGGACAAGAGCCAGGCTTAGCTGTGGTTCTTTGCCATGTCACTAGCTATACCAGTTGTTGATGAAAATCTGGCACCGAGAGACACAGCCATCTGTGGTGAGGTTTAAACCCATTTACCTTTCTGGCACGCTGGGTGAAGTCTCCCTTTCTCTGTATTCAGTGAGGCCAAAGATGACAAATGCATGGGATTAAAGCAATGG
Organism: Miniopterus schreibersii; assembly: GCF_964146895.1. Classification (NCBI taxonomy): domain Eukaryota; kingdom Metazoa; phylum Chordata; class Mammalia; order Chiroptera; family Miniopteridae; genus Miniopterus; species Miniopterus schreibersii. The sequence goes on along the minus strand of NC_138111.1, from coordinate 55,749,582 downwards.
GATGAAGTCTGGGCAAAACAAAACCCTTCCTCAAAGACAACTCATGATAGCTGTTGGCTATAAGGGTGTAATCCCTGGTGCCTGGAGTGCACAGCCAAGGGCGCTCTAGCCTGGGTTCCACTCTCTGTGCACTTGAGGTCAGCAGACGGCAGACCGTGGGCCAGGTTACAATGTGGACATTAGGTCTAGGGAGATGCAAACTGGAATCTGTCTCTTCTTTGTTGAATGTTCTTGGAAAAATCCTGGGCTGTATTTTGTGGTTTGCAGGGCAAACACCCTATTTTAGAGAACTGTTCTCATCTACAGTTAATGAGCTACAGAAGAAAACCACCACACTTCTGACTTTAAAACAGGACTCCACAGCTTGACCAATTACCTGAACCACAGCACTTGAGTCCAAAAGACTGGTTGTTTCCAAAAGTCCAATCAACCCTTAAAGCTACCAGTGAGACTATTCAGACATGCATGAAGTGAGCTCTGAAGTCAATGCCAAATGCTTGGACAATGGCAGGATCCCTGGGCAGAGGCCAATTTACCATGAAGCTAATAAAGCTTAAGCTTCTGGGCTCCTTTTGAGGCCCAGAGAAGGAGTCTTAACAAGGTTTGTATTTTTGTTGCAAAATTGGCAAAAATAAGGTATTTTAAGCCCGATGAGTTGACTGCTGTCTCCATTTCGACGTCCCTTCTATTGTATTCTCTTCCTGTTGCATGGGGTTGGAGTGGCCCAAGACAGTTGAGTCGGTGATGTATCTAGTTTGGTTTAGTGAGATAGAGTTAACAGAATCAAAGTCAGTTCCACGTATGATCACTTATTGCTGGCCATCTCGGTATAGAAGTGGTTTACAGGTACGTACCTACAGCCCACTGTGCTGACCTGTCTGCAAACAAGACACAAAGAGGCAGGGAAAGAGGCAGGGCCCGTGAAAGTGTCCCTTGGTGCTTGGCACTGGAAACATGTGGGCAGTGGGGGAGAGGAAACGAGGTTTGAAACGCGTGGAGATAGAGACTAGCCTGTGAAATATAATTTAAAATGATATCTATATGATTATTATTGTGTTATATTATTGTTATATTATAATAATATAAAATATACTGTGAAGTTATTATAAAGATTAAATAAAATAAAATGTGTGTGGTAACCAATTTCTAGTATAAATAGTTGGTAAATAAAGGTACTTATTTTTCTTACTTGAAGCATCACAGTATCCATCACTGTGAGGATTCTTGGGAGTTTGCGATAACCCTTGAAACATATTATTTAAAAAAATAAATATCTGATGTTACTTTTTTCCCTTTTTTTGCCTACTTATTCTGCTAGGGAGTTGCTGGAGAAAATATTGAGGATGATGGTTATTTGGACTCCAGGGACTAGAAATGCTCTCACTCTTAAATGACTAAAAATTTAAAACATCCTTAAGGTGCTTCATAGCACCATTAATAGTAAGAATCTGGATCCTCCAAATGCCATCGGTAAGAAGCAAAATCCATCTGATATTATGAAGCAGCTCACTGCCTTATTGATTGCTAGATTCTCTGAGGACAGGAAGCACATTTTGGGGCTTAATAGTATATGGTGCCGGTCCCATGACACAGGTGCTCAACAGCAACTATTATGCCTCTCTGATTCTCTTTTTACTGGCTCATAGGGCACAGCCTCTCTCCAGTCTGAGTTTTAAAGATGAAGTTGAAATGGACCACTTACTCTCCATTTGGTGTCATTTCTAAAGTAATGGACGAAATAATCTCTAACCGGAGAGATAAAAAAATAAAATGACACCTGACACATTCTTGTCAGTTAATAAGCAACCGGCTGCTGGCTAGAAATGAGCTCTTCTCTGCTGAAAAATAGGCCATGCGTCCCTGTCCCCTGCCCAGGCTACCTTCCCTTACCCTAGTCTCTGCTTTCTTTCCCCTGCATCATCCGAAAGAAACAAAGGTACCTCATTTAACTGAAAGCAACTTTCCCCACATTAGAGAACCAGATCCCCATCCCTTTTCGCCCAGGCATCACCGTGGTGAAACTTCAAGAATGTGCCCACACACAAAAGCCAATTTACCCCTCCTTCTGGGAAACTGCTCCCTCGGGGCCCCATCAGGTTTGTCAGAGCCTGTTCAAAGTCCAGCAATCTGCACTGCGCTCCAGGTCAGGCCCAGCTAAGGTCCCGGCTATAAGGTATTAGCATCTCAGGTTAGACCAGAGAGAGAGAGACAGAGACAGAGACAGAGACAGAGACAGAGACAGAGACAGAGACAGAGAGAGGTAAGAGGACCCCATGTGTCCCACAAAGTGCCTCTCTCCTGCACCCAGCCACGAGTGTATGAAATAATTCCTCCTTTGTCTGCCAGCTGGCTTTCAAAGCTATTGGGATGAGCCTGCTGGACCTGTCTGGGAAGCTTGTTAAACTGCTCCAAGTAAGTCAGGGAGAGGGAGGGGTGGGGAAAAGATTAAAGGGCAAATACAATCTGTGTGAGGCAGTGGCCCTGACTCTAAAGAGGCAGATGATCTAAGAAAAGGAAGAGCTTCCCTCTTAAACCAGAGACTGCGTGCAATGTAAATGACCCCGTGTGCAGCTGCCTCTGGCACGCAGCCACCCGCCTCCCAAAGAAAAAAGTCAGAGCAACAATTCCCTCCTGAACCCTGAAGCTTAGTGACTTCAAACAAGAAAAAAGAAAGTGACATGTTGTTGTTTTTTCCTTTCCCCAGTGAACTCATCCATTCCCCAGATTGTGCTGTGACCTCACCATCTGCAGCTGTGCGCTCCACGCTCTCCCACCCGGCAGCTCCCTGGGGGTCACATCTGGCCCGGAGCCGTGGTACCTGGGGCAGGCACATCTGGAGGGAACTGCCTCTGAAAGTGGAGCGTCTTGTCAGCCCCTTTTACGCTTGTTGGTGTGGCCAAGTGGCAGGGAAGTCTCTGGCAGTTTTGTCCTTGGGAGAGAACCGTCTGGTCTTCGTAGAGTAAGGGTTGGCAGGGAAGACAGTGAGGTCAGGGTCAGGGTGGCAGGTACGCTTTCATTTTCAGTTTTATATTCATGAGCAATCGCAGGCTTGACCTTACGGATGATATAGTCTCTTTGAACCAATTCTGCCGGTGTTTGTTCTATGGTCAGGCGAGGCCCTGACTGACAAAGGTTATTACGGTGTTAACTAATACGGGTAATGACTCCAATCAACAGAATTAAACTGATTTTAGAAGCCTTCATGTTAGAAATGGCCCCGAAGTGTCTGTATCTACGGGAAAACATACAGACTTGAGAAGGGGCCCTTTCTCCTCTTGTGAGAATGTAAACTGATCCAATTAATCCTTAGGAAAGCAATGTGTCAGTCCTCTGTATATCAAGGGCCTTAAAAATGCTCATAGGTGCCCCGCCTGGCGTGGCTCAGTGGTTGAGCGTCGACCTAGGATCCAGGCGATCAGGGTTCGATTCCAGGTCAGGGCACATGCCCGGGTTGCGGGCTCGATCAATGACTCTCTCATCATTGATGTTTCTATCTCTCTCTCTCCCTCTCCTTTCCTCTCTCTGAAATCAATAAAGATATATTTTAAAAAAAAAAAATGCTCATATGCTTTGATCCAGAAGTCCTATTTCTGGGAATATCTCGTACAGGTAATAAAGAAATGCATTAGACTATAGTTTTACTATAGTAAAAGACCTCCACTCCAGCATTATTTATTACAATAAAAGCAAAAACAAGACCAAAAATAACCCCCTCCCCCACACAAAACACACAGAATCTAATTAAATGTCTAACATTAGAAGAGTGGCTGTGTAAATTATGTTTTATTCCATGGTATGGAATAATATTCAAAAACTGTTTATGATGCAATGCCTTGGACACAGAATGCTGGAAAATACCAGAATACAGAAGATGATACGTAGGCATAGACAAAAGAATTTTTAAGATATATGCCAAATTTTAAAAATTATTTCTTAAATATAATAAAATTTTTAATTTTTGGCACTATTATGTCCTCACTTGCCCGCACCCCTTTGCCCACCTCCACCCAGCCCCCACCCCCTTCCCTCTGGCCATCACCACACTGTTGTCTGTGTCTATGGGTTATACCTATATGTTCTTTGGCTACTCCTTTCACCTTCAAAATTTTTATTATTTTAAGTGGGAAGCTAATTTTGCTTAGGAGAATAACTTAAGGAATCAGATTATAAACAGTGAGGATGAAATTCATATAAAAACTCAAACTAAGGAACAGCCAGATTCAGTGAAATGCTGGCAAAAGGCACAACAAAAAGAAAGAAAAGTAGGAGAAAATTTTTGCAACACATATAATTGATAAAGTATTAATATTCAGTATATATAAAGAACTCCAAAAGTTGAGAGGGGAAAAAAGTGGACAACCACTATAAAAGATTTGAACAAACTTTTCACAAAAGAAGACATCCAAATGGCCAATAAATATATTAAAATTTCCTAAAACCTAACTAGTAATCAGATAAATTTAAATTAAAACATCAGTAAAAACACACCTATCAGATGTTTATTGCCGTCAAATGCTTTTAAGGATGTGGAAGATTAAGAATTCTTATAACTCACTGATAGGACTATTCAAGCTTTTGGCAAAAGTTTCTAGTGTGTACACAAATATCCTATGACCAAGGGACATATTTTTATTCCTAGAAAAATGTATAATTTTCTATATCCCAATCTAAATGTTTACTGAAGTCTTGTTTATTATTTCTGCAAACTGGAAACAACTAAAAAAGCCATCAACGTAGAATAGATACATGAATTATAATGAGGAAAACTGCAACATAAACACATTAAAGCGACATGCTCCAGCATGGATAAAGCTTACCAACATGGATTGGGCAAGAAAAATGAGACACAAAGAACATACCCAGTATTATTCCACGTATAAAAAGTTCAAAATGAAACGAAATTATATGATTTAGGGATGTATGCTTAGGTAGTAAAACTATAAAGAAAAGCAAGGACTTGATTACTAATTAAAACTTAAAGACATGGTTAATAATTAGAATATTGATTGTTTCTAGAAGGTGGAGTGGTAATTGTGATGGGAAAGAATGAGTGTGCGTACCTGTTTATTTCTGAGATGGGTCCTAGTGTGCCAATGATGTATTTTTTTAATTTAAATTTTTTTTTAATGTTTACCTAAGTCTTTGCTATTTAACTTGTATGCATTTTTAAAATGCATTTTATATTTAACAATAAAATAGGAAGTTGGGGAGTTAGAAAGAGCAGAGAAGTAGGGATACAGGAGGTGAAAAGAAATACTGTGAGAGAAGGGGTTAGATGACACAGCAGGAAACTAAAGCCTGCAGAGAAATATTAATTATTTATTCTTACTGGTAGAGTGAACAAAGGAATTTTCAGGACAAAACTATCCAATATTCAATTTGACATTGTTAGTATATTTTGCCTCATTATAAACTTTCAAGAAGTTTTGTTAAACATTTTTTCTGAGATTTTGGGAAAATCAATGAAAAGCCAAGGAGTTGGCCTGAAAAAGAGAGGGAGGGAGGTATATTAGATTTAGATCAGAGGTTCTTTGGGACCGGTGAGGAGTGGCCATGAGGGTGTGAGCCTGGATGTTACAGAAACCTCAGCGAGGGGCTGGAGTCTCACAGGATCTGGAATGGGAGCTTAAGCCAAATGGAATTAAGTCCCCCAAGAATGATGCCCACGTATATTGGTTTATGGCAGGATTTTCTCTTCTTCCCCCTCCTACTTCTTTATTCCTTACAGAAATTTAAAACTTAGAGATACTCAAGTTTATCAGCCTTGACTTTTTGATTTCTGGTTTTTATAATATGTTTGAAAGACATCGTATCATTTAAAAATATTTAAAATCCTAGATTTGCCTAGAAATTTACATAGTGTAAGGATGAGGGAGAGCTCCAGTTTGTTTTCCCCGAAAGCCAGTTCGATCTTTTTCTCTGATAATCTAAAATGCCTCATTTACTCATATATTAAATTGCATGTTTACATACTTTCTGTTCTGTTCCATGGATTCTATTTCTGTGCTATTGCTGTCTTTAAAACTCCTATAGTTTTATGATAAATTTAAAAGTCCTTTTTGTGAGTGTTTCCTTGGTACTTCCCATTTGACGATTCTTTTAAATCTTAGATTTATTTTGCCACTTTTGAGAACAAAATAAGTTGAAAACAAAACAAAACTCTGGTGGGACTTTGATATGGTAATCATAGACTTTACAGATTACTTTGAGTAGCAACACAGAGAATGGATCCTTGTGTCCCTAATTATTCAGTTATTTTTGTATGTTTCTCTACTGGGTTTTGATTTTTCTTTATCAATATTCTAAATATTTATCATCTCTAAATAAGCTATCTTGTTTATCAGTTTCAGGATCCAGCATTAATTTTAGAACCTAGTTTGATGGATATTTATGTACATTAAAAATTAGCTGCATTTCATTGGGAGATGTCACCTGGGTTTTAAAAAATACATTATATTTCCTTTTATATATTTTTTCCCTCACCCGAGGATATGTTTATTGACTTTAGAGAGGGGGAAGGGAGAGAGAGAAAAACACACATCTATATAAAAGAGAAACATCAGTTGGCCGCCTCCCTCACAGGGCCCAACCAGGGATCAAACCCAACCCTCGGATTCTGGCACTGAGTTCACAGTTTTTGTTTTGGGTAGTGTGAGTTTTCAAGTTTTCTTGTGTTTCTGTGTTTCCGTAGATGGTTTAGTGGGCTGCTGAGGAGGATGCACCAGGCAACTCTAGCCAGGCACTATTTTAAACCAGAAGTCTGTTCACTGACTAATAAATAATAGAATTCCAACGCATAACTCATGTGTCTTAGTGCTGCTCGAGGTTACAGATCCAGTGTGTTGCTTGCTTGCTTTCAAACCCGTTCCTGTCACTGTCATTGACATATGCATCTAATATCTGTATATGTTTCGGTTTTTAATGTATATGATTTCAAGGTGTGCTTAGGATACCACGTATATGTGGCGTGTTTCACCACCTGTCATTGTTGCTTTTCACCAGACCCAACCAGAGCAGGAATCTTGCTACTTTTATTTAATTCCAACTTTAGTTCTTTTATGGTAATCAAATGTCAATTGCCCAGGACCAAGGATGGAAAAGCACTATACTGTGTGCCTGGGGGGGGGGTCTCGAAATAAAAGGTTGGGTAATTTATATTTTTAATATAAGTGATTTAGAGCCTGAGGCTTTGATCCAATTAAGTAGAGAATCAAATTAGCTGGAGATAAAATGAAGATGGAATGAGGGGAAGTCTTGCTTGCTCCTGAGTTTTCTAAAGAAGCATGGTTGGAGTGCAGTGGTTTTCAGTGTTAGATGAGTGTTGGAATTACTCAAAGTGCTTTAAAAAAATACTGACATCCAGACCCCACCCCCAGAAATTCTAATTTAATTGGTCTGATTAGCAGCTAGGTTATCAGGAATTTAAAAATCTCTCCAACTCATTCTAATATGCAGCCATGGTTGAAAATGACATAGTTCTCAATCCCCACAGAGCAAAGGGTCACCTGGGCTAATTTAAAAAATGTAGAATCCAGGGCTCTACCTAGATACCTTCGGAGGCAGTGAATTGGAGTAGAGTCTAGGAATCTGCATTCCTAACAAAAGTCCACGTGATTGTGATGTAAATGACTCCTGCTTTCCACAAAGATGGTTCTTTCTGACATTAGTCTCTTCTATCTCCATCTACCTTTCACTTGGCTCTCAGAATATCTTTCTTAAATACATATCTCTTCCCCAATTAAAAACATTCACTGCTTCCCATTGTCCTCAAAAGACCACCTTTAGTATGGCTTTGAAGGTCTTTCCCCTCCAGCTTTCATACATCTTCTTGACCTGTCATTACATGCATATTGGATCCTTTTCAGAATCAGCTTCTGCCTTCTTTCAGAGCCTTTGCTTATGCAGTTACCTCTGCCTTCAAAGGCCTTTCCCACCTTGGCCCACGTATATCCTGCTCCCCAGCAGCTAGAACACCATCACTTCCATGAAACTATGATTTTTCCAAATTAGGACAATTCACGCTTTTCTCTATATGCTTATTGCAAGTGGCTGAGCTTTCTCTTATTTTGTTTGGTTTGAGCTGTGGAAAGATAAGTTCATCATACCTCTCTGGCATGGCACATTATTGTCACTAGTCAGTGCCAGACCTCTCTAATATGTTTCAAAAGTATCCATAGATGTGTGTGTATCCTTTTAGAAGTCATTTTTGTGTATGTGCATAGAGACTTTAAAATTACACAAATGGTTTTATGCTATATACCTCACTCTTTTTTTATCCCAGATTTTTATGACTTATGCATATTGCTAAATTAAATCAAATTTATTACTTCTACTTGCTACATTATATTTATTAGGGGGCATTCACCACCACATTTACTTGTCTGTTCTCTTGACAGATTCCAGTTTGTCCCCAACCTTCTATTATTTCAAGGGGGCTGCCATGAACATTTTTGTGGGTGGTCCCTGATGGATCTGTGTGGGAATTTCTCTGAAATTCCAACTGAAGAATGGACTAACTAGTCACAGCACATATGCTCTCTCAGTTTCACCAGCTATTACCAAATGCCCTGCAGTTGCACCTCTCCTCTGATCTCAGCCACTCACTTTTTATATTGTATCTATTCTATGTCCCCATAAGCCACTCTGGCAAGGCCAGGCACTGTTTATGAATGCAAGATCTTATAGGAAAAAGTGAGTCAAGATCTTGAGGTTATGTGTTTACAAAAAGTCATTGAGATATTTTTATTTCTGCTAAAGCAATAATTATTAAAACTATACACTTACTAAGGAGATCATCAACGATATTCTATAAACTAAAATCAATAGTAGATAATTTTATGAGCAGGACTAAGAGATCCAAAGGTCTAGTCTGTCCCAAGAAAAAGTGGTCCAGAAAACATGGTGCCACAGCTTGATTAGGCTAATTTTATGAGTTGAGTGACTCAAAATCACTTAATCAGAGATATTTTTTAAACTGGAAAAACAATCTTAAAAAGTCAATTTAAAAATATTAGCATTTTAGAAAAGGGGAAGTATGTTGGTGAGGGAATTATTATCACAGGATAAGTTCCTTAAGAATAGCATGGAAAATTATCATGTATAGTTAATAGTTTTTGAGAGCTCATAGTGTACCCAGTACAGTACTAAATAATGCATAAACATTATCTTATTTAATACTCATTAACCCTATAGAGTAGATACTATTTTTATCATCCCTCTTAAAAGATAAAAACATCAAGACAAATAATTTATGTAATTTGGCCAAAGTCATACAATTACTAAGTAGCAAAGCCAAGATTTGAACCTAGCTTTGTTTTGATATGTTGATCATAACTATTACAGAAAAAGGCACAGGTTTGGAATCAGGCAGACTAGGTTCAAGTTCTTGCTTTGTCTATAGATTACTAGTTATGCGATGCTGGGTAAGTTATTTAACTGTTCTGAGCCTCACTTTTCTCCTCTATAAAATGGGCCTAGGAATCAACTTCACACACACATATATAGAGGGAGATGGAAGGGGCCCAAAAAGGGTTATCTTGAGAAGTCAGGGGCAACCCTAATAAATTTTGCAGTTTCCCTGAAGACTGCCCTAGCTGCTGCCCCTTCTAAGCATAGTTGTTGAGTTAACCAGCTCCAGAGATGGAGAAACAAAGATACCGGTAAGTAACAAGCTCATTTTGCCTCCTTCGCCAGGCCTCATGATAGAGTATTGTGGGTTCACACAGCTATGAACCAACATAAACCCTCCCAGGGAACTGCTGGAGAGGAAATTAATTAACCCTTGCCACAGCTTTCTGGTGGGGGGGCCAGGAATTCGCTGTCATTCTTCCTGGATTCATGGACTGGCCCCTCTCAGTGGCTGTCTCAGACACTGACCAGCAGCCCATCTTCCCTCCCCTCTCAGCTCCCCTTGGACTGAGAATGCTGCTTTGAGCATGAAGGATGGGCCTTTCCTTTCAGACGCAGAATTGGGCAGTCACTGCCTCTTGTTTTGAGGGTTGGAAACTCCGGAGAAACCTCTTCCAAGGGGCTCAGAATCAGTTACCCATAGCTAAAGTAATGTGATTTGCAGAGACCTTGAGAAAGTAGCTTTAGCTGTGGACACCAAGGAGACTGTTCAGCATTGGGGATTCTCCGGCATCTAGACCACTGTTAGTTCTCCAAAGGGAGGCTGGTGCCGTGTGGAATTCAAAGCTGCTGAGAGCTCCACTCTTAATGAGGCCTTTCAAAGGGGGATGGTTCAAGTGGCTCATAAGAATCATAATGTCAGGTGAATTTCATGGTCTAGACAGATCGGACATGGCCCCCCTTTTTTTCTTTAAGATTTCCCCATAAACCAACAGGAATGAAAAAAGTATATAACGTTCTTCTGGGAAGGGATTGATTTATTAATAGAAGCTACTGTTTTTCTGCATTGATGGCTCCAGGGACTTTCTCTACATGGTTATGATGACTGGCTTTCCCCACCAAGCCTCCAGAGCTTCTAGCAGTCAATTTATCAACACAGAATGACAAGTTCATTGTTGTTCTCTGGAAGCTTTGGCTCTCAAGAACTACTTGGGGTTTTAGGCTAGCAAGGTACCTTTGGGAGAGTATTGTGCGGAGTAGTAAATCTGCTTGAAGTGTGTTGGATCTTTTGAAACTGAGATAGAACCAAGCCCTTGCTCCATTCCCCCCCCCCCCAAGGGAATATGTTTTATTTCTAGAGCTTTCCAAAAGCCAATCAACTGGAAATAAAACCAATTTCTGGCAGTCCAGGACAGTAGGAGTTCAGCTTGAGTAACCTAGACTTTGCCACATGCTCCAGCTTGTGTGAACAAAGGAATTCACATTAATATGAACAACTCAGATTTCCTACTTGTACTAGTTTTCCGATGCTGCTGCAACAAATTACTACAAATCGTGGAGGCTTAAAACAACATACATTTATTCTCTTAGAGTTCTGTAGGATGGAAGTCCGATGGGTTTCACTGGGCTAAAATCAAGTTACCAGCAGGTCTGGTTTCTTTTTGTTGTTGTTGTTGTTTTTGTTAATTTTCACCCAAGGATATTTTCTTCATTGATTTTTTTTTTCTTTTTTAGAGAGTGGAAGGAAGCGAGGGAGGGGGAAAGAGAGAGAGAAACATCCATGGGGGGGAGAGAGAGAGAGGGAGAGAGAGAGAGAGAGAGAGAGAGGGAGACATCGATTGTTTGCCTTCCGAATGTGCCCCAACTGGCGATTGAACCTGCAATTCAGGTGCATGCCCTTGACTGGGAATTGAACCCGTGACCCTTCGGTCCATGGGCCAACACTCTAACCATGGAGCCACACTGGCCAGGGAAGGTCTGGTTTCCTCAGGAACTTTCCGTGAGAATCTGTTTCCTTGCTTTCTCTAATTCCTAGAGTCTTTCTTCATTCCTCAGCCCCTGGCCCCCTCTTACATCATTCCAGCTACTGCTTCTGTTGCCATTTCACTCCTCCGACTCTAACTCCTTAATCCTTCTTATAAGGACCATTGCGATCCCATCAAACCTACCTGGATGATGCAAGATAATCTCCCAACTCAAGACTTTTAACTGAGTGACATTTGCCAGTCCCTTTTCCCATATGAGGTAATACTCACAGATTCTGGGAACTGGGACATGGATGTATCTAGGGTCATTATTCTGCATACTCCACTATCTTGCTCCCATTTGCTTATGCAGACCATTGACTCATGCAGTTACTCCTACAGTGTTATTTGGGGTTCCTGAAAAGTGTCCCCACCCCTCTGCAGGTGCTCAATACAGATTCCCCCTGTTGAGGTCTGCTGACACTCGAAAAGCTTCACCTGAGGAAGCTTCACCGTGGCACCCAAGGTGAGGACTCCGAGGCCTGAACCTGGGACTCATGCTCCAGCAGTGCTGGGTCCCACAGGGGAAATGCGGGGAATGTTCCTCTCTCTGGTTCTGGGGCTGTCACGTGGGCTCCACAAAACATTGCTAGCGACTGGACTTCTATAAGGCCTCTGTTGTAAACAGCTCTGGCATTAACTCTCTCTCTGCAGGGAGGCCAAACCAACCTGAGAGGCCAGGTGGGGTTCAGGCATAGGCATGACGCCAAACTCAGCCCCTGGGATGTGCCAGGTGCCACAGTAGTTACTGGGGATTCAGAGATGCCAGTTTCACCTCCTGAGGCCCTTCACAGATCTACCCATTAGGGAAACCTCCTCACACTTTCATGAGCAGAGGAATCACAGGGGGATCTTGTCAAAATGAAAATTCTGATTCCTTGGTGCCTGAGATGGGCCTGGACATTCTGCACTTCTAACACTTCAGGTAGCAAGGGTCTAGGGGAGGCTGACCATAAATTAGTAATTAATTATGATATGATATGCCAGGCACTTTACTGGCAAATCCACAGATGTGATCACAAAGGAGTGCGCCTGCCCAAGGCTGGGGGAAGGGGAGGGGATCATTACCAGAGGAAATGACAAGGTTGAATGGAAGCATTCCGGGCAAAGAACTGGGGGAAAGGGAACAGCACATACAAAGGGAGAACACGGGAGATTTCTAGAACTCCAAGTATCGCTGAATGACAGCAGCAAAGAGCTTGAGGATGGGGGAGTGGCAAGAGATGAAGCTACTGAGCTAGCAACATGAGGCTGATCACGTAGGACCTTGCACCCAGCTAAGCAGTTTGGACTTCATCAAGTATGCAAAGGAAAGAGGTTTTTAAGCTAAGGGAGAGGAGAAAATGGAGGCAGAGGATTATCTCTGTTACGACCCATTCTGGGAAATGTCTATCTTGTTTTGGTTGGCAAATTACAGGGCAATTAAATAAATGACAGGAAACTTTGTCTCTAAAAAACAGACCTTATTTAGAACCCTTAGGCATATCAGGGCGATGGGATACTTGAGGTCATCTGTGCTCGGTTGCATTGCAGCGTGGTGGCTGGGGCTGACCCAGGCTCTGACACCATGGGAAGTAGGCCTGGGTGCAGGGATGGGAAGACTAGGACTGCTCTGCTGCTTGGTGAGGACAGTGTCCCAAGTTCTTCCTTTTACACTTTTTTCGCTCACCTCTTTTTATCTTAGTCTAAATATCTAGTCAGCAGGTCACCTTTTAAAATGTGCCACTTTCAGAGAGTGTGTGGGGCCAGGGCTCAGAGCTCAACCCCATGCCCCACCCATGCTCCTGCCCAAAGATCAGCACGGACATGTGGAAACCCACCAGGATGTAGGTGCTAAAAGGAAATTACAGCCTGGAGGGCAAAGATCCCCACCACGAATAAAAATGCCTCTCACTGATTGAATACCTATGTGCCAGGCTTTCAGGCTTTTCAGCTGATCTGGTGAGACAGGAATTATTATTCCTTTTACTTGTGGTTTTTTTTTCTCTTCACATCAGAAAACTACGACTCTGAGAAATAATTAAACTTTCTAAGGTCATGTGGCTGGAAATTGTAGCAATCAGGATTTGAACTCAGGACTGCCTGACCCCAAAGCCAGTTCTACCAAACCACCAGGATCATGCAGGCAGGTGTGGCTCAGTTGGTTGGGTGTCACCCCGTGCACCAAAGGGTTGCCAGTTGATTCTGGGTCAGGGCACTTGCCCGGGTTGCGGGCTCGATCTCCAGTAGGGGGTGTGTAGGAGGCGGCTGATCGATGTTACACTCTTGCATCAATGTTTCTCTCTCCTTCTCCCTTCCTCTCTCAAAAAATCAATAAGCTATTTAAAAACATACACCAGGATCAACAGGTTTGTTGTAGTTCAGGTAGATAGTTGACAAAGGATGGGTTCAGCAGGAAGAAGTAGTGAGGTGGTCCAGGCATTGGCTGAGAATCGGAGTGGCCAGACACGTTACTCTAGCCAGGAGGTGGCGAGGACTGAGCCAGTTCCGGGCGGGTCAGTCATTCAGCCCCTAGGACCGCAGTTAGAACCCTCCAGCCAGAATGCTCGGAGGGCAGAGGCAGGGGAGGGGCTGCTGGTGGCACAGGCAGCCAGCAGGGGCAGATCACCGGGCTGGGGCCGAAGCCCATTTGCCCGAACAGGACACTCGTTAGGGCCGGGTCTCAGGGCTAAGGCAGAAGCCAAATTTTGAAAACCAGTCAAGTAGTAAGAGGCATATAAAAAAGAAGTGTCTTAATTAACCATTGGATGTAAGCCCCAGGAGGTCAGGGACAGGTGTTGTTCCAATCACAACAGCAAGGGCCTGGCATGCAGCAGGTGTTCAGTATCCATCCGATGAGTACATGCATGGGCGTGGGGGTGTCTGCTTTTTCAGTTAAACTCCATGTGCCCATCCAATCTATTTTTTCCCATCCTTAACTGGTTTCCAGTCTCTACAAACTTTAGAATGCTTAAGAATCACCCGTTTTAAAATGCAAATTTAAAAATTGCAAATTTCCAGAACCCACCTTCAGTGGAACTGAGGACTTCTTAACAAACAGCTCAGAAAATGTCAATACAGGTGGTCTTAGGCTCGCATTTTGGAAACCGTTGCTCTACAGCCTTCTGATCCTTACACCTGGGGCCACTTGACTCTTTCTCCTTCCCTCCAGCCTGTCTCTAGTTCTCATGACCAATCTTACCCTGACTATGATGTCTTGAATCTGTGCTTTCAGCCCCAGAGGATTCTTTCCACCCTCTGAAGCCACCTCCATTCTCTGCTCATGCAAGAGTTATCCATCTTCAAGGCCCAGAGTTAGTGAGCATCCTGCATGAGTCTGTTTCTGATAACATCAGCTCTGTGTTGGGGACAATTCTACATGATACTAAAGGTAGTCCCTGAAAAAAGAGCTTCTATTGTCAATACATTTGAAAAAGTACAGTTATTCAAAGTTAAATAGCTCCCTTTATTGCAGACTTCTCAGAGCCTTAAATATTACAATGAACAATATGACTCTCCAAGAGAGGGGCCCCTTGGGTTTCTGTAGAGGACAGTGTGGGACATAGTGCTCCTGTTCATACCCATCTTCCTGTTTTGTAAACTTCTTTCTTATATTTGTGATTCATAATGCAAAATGGGACACTTATTTGTATTACTCTTGATCTTTTTCAGCTGTGCCAAATGCTCCTTGAGGTCAGGAATCAGGTGTTATCCTAGCCTCTCCTCTCCCCACCTATCTTAGGGCTGATCCCTTAATAAGAACTCAATACATGCTCAAATGCAAATAAAATTTCTTTTCCCAACAAAAAGAAATGGATCTTAGGTTCAGTCCAACATTGTCTTCTCCGCAGGAGGTGTTTCTTCTAAGTAATGTTTAAAAACATGGTCATTTTTTGTTTTTTAAAACCTTTTGTCTTATCACTGTCACATAGACAGCACTGAACTATTAAACTATTTTTATAAAACAATATTAAAAGTAATTTTTGCCTCTTAAGGAAATCTTAGAACATTCTAGCAAGTAGAAAGAAGAACAGAAGTTTGAGCCTCAAACACATCAATTGTTAAGATTTTGGTTATTTCCGTTAGGTTCCCCTCCTCCCTTTATACTTACATACTAAATAAATTTATTTATTTTATACCAAGCTTTTTTATGTGCCCGCCAGGGCAGGGGGACTTGGTGCTGCTGGAAGCACTTGGGTCTGCACTGGCCTCGCCAATTGGCACTGGTGTGGCTTGTCTCCTGGCCTCCTGGTCAGTCAGTGTCCCTCACAACCCCAGACTCTGGTTTAGTACCTGGAGTTCTCTCAAATGCCAGCAATTTCCCTGCATGGGCTCTCTGAAGACAATTTCTATTTGATGTGAACATGTGCTGAAGGTGGTAGAAGGGGCTCATGACAAAGACAGCTGCCAAAGAAAAGCATGACTCCCAAGAAGACTGTCAGTGTCAGGAAGACTAATGCCCAACATGAGCTGAGGCTGGTTCAGGGCAAGGAAGTGAAATGGGAAGGAAAGAGCTCACAGTGGGTGGCACTTAAGGTATATTCCAAGAGCATGAAGAGAAAGCAATGCTCTTAAATTCTGTTTTGTCTCTTCTCTATTAAGGAAGATTATTTTCAAACTGGAGGGGGAGCAAGTCCACATAGTTGAGAGGTCTGTGTTTCACTGGATGCAGGAAAAGAAAAACAGGTTAGTTGAGAGTGAAAATGATGGTGATAATTACTCCCAAGTCTTTAAGGCTCTGATTATTAATCTCGCAGGAAACTTAATACAACTTTTAATGTGATCATTAACCAGGCCAATTATTTCCATGGAATCATGGAGAACTGGAGAGATGCCAAAAGAGTCCTTTTTCCCCCCAGAAAAGTCCTTTTATTCAGTCTGCTGAATATGAAAGGACAAAGGAGTTCTGAAACTGTCTTTGGCAAAAGCTTTGGATGAATTTTAAATATAGATGGTTTATAAGTACTTGGAAAATTAATTGGAAATCTCCAGGAGCCAACATGGGTTTATTACAGAGATATATTTTAAGTCAACCATTTCTTTTTAAAATAATAAGATTCAAATAAATCTCATCTATATATTAATAGCTAAAACCAACATCTATGTGGTGATTAATATATGTGACCTCAATTGGTCCACATCTCTTCATAATAAGTCTTTGAGTCAAGTACTATTAATAAACTTGACCCTCATTTTACAGATTCTTGGAGAAGTTAAATAATTTATACAATCTTCCTCACCTAGCACATTGTAGAATTTAAAGAGGTTTTCTAACTCCAAGGCCTCTACTTGTTTCTTATATCATATATCATACTCTCCATAGATATTGCATATCTTGATTTGAGCCAAGCAATGGCCAAATCTTCATTGGCATCCCCATGGAAGTACAGGGCATAATGGATGACTGCAAATATATTGCATTGTGATTGTCTGACCAATGTAATCCATTAATATTGATTTACCAGTTGATGTCATCTTCAAAAGAATTATTCAGAACTGTGTGTGCCAAGCTCTCTTCTTTGTCCAGTTCAATAATTTTAAGTAATACATAAAAACATGAACAACACGTGTACCGGGGAATATTAGCACACACTGCAACTTAGACATACCAAAATGTAGCTTTCTCCTTGCTCTATATTTGAATGCAACTTTGCTCTTAAGTTCACAATCTATGCTACCCCCTTTTATTGCATTGACTTTTTCTGTCACTATAAGTGTTATTATCTGTCTTAACCCGTTCACTTTGAAAAAAAGCGCAGTATTTCAGGGCTCCTTCCCCTTCACTCTCCTTCCTTTTTTCCAGGAGACATCTGTGCGCAGAGGGAAGCCTTCAGAAATAACATCTCTGCCACAGGAGAAGGGCCTGTGGCCTCTGTGGCCTTGTCCAGTCTCTGTGTTTGATGAAATGGGTTCACCTGGCCTCTGGTGATGTTTGAAAGTCCTACCACAGCCTTCATTTGCGATGCCGTCATAGCCTGGGCCTCATGTCTGTGCACCAGGCGCTGCATGCCCTTTGCTCCTCCTGGGACAAGGTGGACTCCTCAGGTTCTAGTGCATTCGGCTCAAGCACCACAGAGCTGCTGCTCTGCACCACAGGCAATTTGTAAGTGGTTGTTTTCCAGGCAAGCAAGTCACAAACCCCCTGTGCCCTAGCGTCTTTTCCCACCTGCGCAGGGTTTCTATGATCTCCTCTTTCTTCCATCGGCCCCCAACCTTGAGCCTCTTGATTGAGATGTTAGAAAATCTGGCAGGAGGTGAGGGAAAGGAGTTGGCCATGATAATTCCCATCACCTAGTTGAATGTCTGCCATGTGGAATTTTTCAAGCTCTAAAGGAAACTCCACATGTGGTAAAGATAAGATTTTAGGGCCTGGCAGGGTGGCTCAGTTGGTTGGAGCATTGTCCTATACATCAAAAGGTGGCGGGTTCAATTCCCCATCAGGGCACATACCCAGGTTGTGGGTATGATCCCCGTTCTCACATCAATGTCTCTCCCTCTCTCCCTTCTTTTCTCTAAAATCAATTTTAAAAGGTCTTAAAAAAAAAAAAAAGATAAGTTGGTCTTTCGGTGTCAGAGTATTGTATTAGTAGTTCAACTCTGAGGATAATTAAGACAATATATATAAAGTAGCTGACATGGTTGATTTCTAATAAATGTCTTTATTCTGATATTCTCTCAAGTATTTGGATTGAGAATCTACCTTCTAACTCACGTGGGTTTCCCTAAGAAACCCTAAGGTCATCAACTTGCTGGAGAACCTGAGCCATACCCAACAATCTCCTGGTATTTATATTACATAAAAGAGTTCTGGAAGCATCAGCTGCTTCTCTCTTAGGAGCCATTTGATGTCCATGTCCCTGACTATCAGGAGCAGGCCTGGCCAGCGGTTCTGAGAAGTTCGAGGCAGGAGTCAATGTCAGGCAGGCTGGGAAAGCTCTGCTAAGGTTACCCTCCGGGCACAAGCCTATTCCTCCTTATCGGCAGTTTTTCATGTCACTTGCCATTTTGCAAAGGACAGCAGCAAAAAGTGAGTTCCGGAGGGGGTAAGGTATGGGAAGATGGGGAAAGGAAACCCATAGCTAGCTTTTGTCTCATTAAAATCTGTCAAAGTCAGAGGAACAGAAGGCAGCAAAGAGCTGAAATCAGATGTCACTAGCTTTCAGAAAATGTTGACATGTGGGGCAGCAAACTGTAGTGACAACGTGCCCTGGCTCTCAGCTGGTAATAATAACAAAGCCCTCTGCAGGCTGCTCTGCGGAGGCGGACAGAGCCTAGCACCCAAGGACAGGAGGTGCCAAGGCAGTTACAGCTGCTGGGCTACAGGACCCTTGCAAAGACTTACTGACTTTTAGGAAACATTTTGTCTTGATAACACTGGCTTAGTGTGGTCTTATTTGTGGATCTGAACTCACCATGAACACTTCAGCTCATCAACCTTTTTACCTATAAGGATGAAAATATTTAAGTTTACATTAGAGAAATAAACAGAACCTTATCAATCCAGACTCTACAGTTAATACTGGATGCTATAAATGATAGACTCATTATTTAGAATGGATGCAGGAGCATATTGACTTGGATAAAGGTAATTTGGTGTAGTGGGAAAAGTATGGACTCTGCATGCAGACAGAGGAGTTCAAATCCTGACTCTCCATGTACTTAGTGTGTCTCCTTGGGCAATTTATGTAATTTCTCTGTGACTCTGTTTTCTTCATATTAAAAAGAGGGATGCTTATTTCTCATTCAGGGTTATTGTGAACATTCATTGAAATAATATATAGTATACTGTACCTGGTGTAAGTGGCACTCAATCAATGCTAGTTTTCTTGTCTTGCATATTTTCTTTATATTTCAGAATATATTTTAATTAATTATTCACCTGAAGATTAAAGGATCAATTTAGGACTTGTGGCTACTACAGGTTAGAATTTGGTTCCCCAATCTGACATCTAACTCTGTAGGTGCTAAACAAACCACACACTTCCTCTCAAGACTTGATCAGATCACGTAACCAGTGTTGACACCTCTTCCCGAATGCCCCTCCTCAGGAAAAAGGAACACTTGCGCCTCTTTGCTTCTCTGACCTGAATCTTAAGAGTAGGAATTGTTCTATTGCTACAGAGGAGACAAAGTAGCTCCTTGGGGAGAGATCATTTAGAGAAAGGAAATGAATATTTCCTTCTAAAGATGGTGAACAGGGAAATAGGCCAAAAAAATATGGTGCTAGCACAGCTTTGGGTGACCATTTAAAAAATCAGAAGCCAGGAAACATGGTCAGATAAGGTGTTTTTTACTTTTGAAAGTTTATGTAAAAAATCTTATGATAATGTAAAACTTAAATTCACATATATACATTTAACAACTGGTCTATATTATAAAGAATGAGTAAATGAAAAGAGCAAAGCACTTTACAAAAATAGTAAAAATAAATACCAGTTAACCTAATATTTGCTCTGGAGACATATGGCCAAAGTAATGATGCTGATGGTTTAATATAAAAGTTTCTATGAATCAGTGACTCTTTTTTAATGGTAGATTTATTTCTTTAAAGTGAAGACACATTTTTTGTTGTTTTCTAAACATACTGCATAAAATCTATTCAGTATCAGCAGTTGAAATTCTGGGCCCCTAAGATAAATATCAAAACAGTCCCTTTCCCATTGATTGATATGAATTTGTTTCTGTTGTTACATGCCATAAGCAGATCAAAGTAGCAGAAGCAAAACCACCTAAACCCCAGGTCAAAATAGCAGAAGCAAGAAACAGAAGTGGACTGCAAGGCTAAAGGAGGGTCTCTAATGAGTGACAGAGACTGGAACAGGCCAGCAGTGGAAGGGCAGGCTTGCAGCTGGGCCTCAGGGACAACCAGAGCCAGGGACTTAGGTGTCGCTGCCCAAGCTCACCCTCTCCACTCTTTCTGCTTGCTGATGTGTTTCTCACTCATGTGTGTCCTGGACCCATGGCATGGGAAGCGTGGCGCTATGGCACTTCTGAGCCTCACAGCCCATGGCTCCCACCACCTGATAGGGGCTGCCATGCCTCCAGGTCTAGCTGAGGAAATCTGGAAGGACAATTCTGATTGGAGAGCTTGGGTCCCGCCCTAGGCTCAGCCAATGATGATGGGGTCAAGAAATACAATAGCAGCTCCCAGATGAAGGAGGTGGTTCTGGCAGGAGGCCCCAGAAAGTGATAGCTCTTTAAAGGGAATGCCGTGCTCCTTCAGGGGCTATGGCTTTGCCTCTTCTGTGACTATCAGATTGTTGTGTGCTTTAAGGTAGAGCACAGTGGAGCTATTCTACCTGTGTGTGAATGCTGGCTCCTTAACCAAACCAACGGTGTGAGGTCAGGGAAGTTGTTTAATTTCTTTGGGCCTTGGTTTCCTTATTTATAAAATGAGACAATGGTATTCCCTACTTCATGAGGTTTAGGTGAAGGTTACATGAGTTTATGCATCAGAAGTACACTTAGAACAGTGTCTAGTACATACTAAATGTTAATAAATACTGCTAGTATTAAAACACGTGCAGAGCAATAAATAGTAAGGCAGTTGTCTCTAATTTTCCCTGTGTCTCCATTCTCCCCACTCACCTCCCACTTTAGATAACTATTAGATAGCTATTAAAAGTTTAGTGTATATTTCTCCAGAATTGTAAGACTTATATTAGTACATATATATTTATAGGTTTATTTCTAGATTTTACAACTGGCTTTTTTCATTCAGCATCTTTTGATTTCAATACATTATAAATCCAGACTAGTTATTTGCTAAAACTAGTGAGGGAAGAATAGACATGGTGATGTTTATACAAGAAACAGACCTAAGTAAGACCCATAGTCATCAATGTCTACAAACTCCCTCATTTATAACCCTGGGTGAATTCCTGGAAATAAAATTTATGCATGTTCAGCAGTGTCTATGGCTGGTACTTCTCATCTACCAGATAGTACACTGTGTTCCCAAGACATTGCTGATTCCAGAATCTTCCAGAGTTTATTTCTAGTGGAGGAGATTACAGGAAGAATTTTAATGTCTATGTTTCTGAAAGAGGTTTCTTACTACTCTTAAAACCTTTATTGACCTCTCTTTTTATACTTAAAATTCTAGTTAGAATATTTTCTGATTGATCCACAGGCTGTTGGTTCTTTCACTGTGATTTAAAAATAATATTTTTATTGATTTTAGGGGGAGAAGGAGGGGAGGAGAGAGAGAGAAATATCAATTTGTTATTTCACTTATTTTTGCATTTGTTGGTTGTTTCTTGTATGTGCCTTGACTGGGGATCAAACCTGCAACCTTTGTGTATCAGGACAACGCTCTAACCAACTGAGCCACCTGGCCAGGGCCTCTTTCTCTGTGATTTGATTTACCATCTGATTCATCTAACTAAAATCATAGCTACAATTTTATAGATCATTTGACCTTATCTTAAAATTAACTAAATCAGAAGATATTTTATTTAAAAAATGGGGGGGGGGGCTTATTTTGGACAGGGTAGGAAAAAAGACTCACTATTTCATTTTTCAGCTTTTTAATTTGATCAACTGATAAATCTGACCTTCATTGAGTCTCTACTCTAGAAGCAAAGCTTTTGACATAGTGCCTCTAAGGTAAGAATGAAACAGTCCTAGTGCTATTAGAGCTTCATGGAAGCATGTGACTTGCTCATGCCTCTCTGTTTCTTATGCTCAATGGGTCCCCACTTTATCTTTTTGCCCTTCCACGTCCCCCATGACATCCTAGCTCAGATCACACCCCTCCATGATCTCTTCCCTCTTTCCAGTTTTAGTTTCTCTCTAGCTCATAATAGCTCTTTAAATCCTTAGTTCAATTAATTAATCCCCCTATTCCTTCATCATTCATTTACTTATCCAATAACAACAGGTCTTGGAATACAAAGATAAGTAATGATTTTCAACCCAAAGGAACTTACTGTTTAGTTAGATGACCATGAGAAAGTAATACAGTAATAGCGTAGTATAAGTACTATAATTATTTTGTAACTCAGAGTTATATAAAAAAATTATATGAATGTTTATAAAAATAATTTTTATCTTAGTCTTGGAACCAATCATTTCTCATGACAGCCACTCTTAATTGAAAAACCAATCGCAATTTGGTGAATAAAAGCATTTTCTTTCTTTACCTTGGTCTTGGATCTTCATGGGTTTTTTTTAAATCCTCACCCAAGGATATTTTTTCCATTGTTTTTCAGAGAGAGTGTAAGGGAGAGAGAGAGACACACACACATTTATTGGATTGGCTGCCTCCTGCACATGCCTCGGAGCCGGGGACCAAGCCTGCAACCCAGGTGTGTGCCCTTACGGGAATTGAACCAGGGACCCCTCAGTCCTCGGGCTAAAGCTCTAACCACTGAGTCAAACCAGCCAGGGCTGGATCTTTGTGTTATTGACATGGGAAAAAGTTAACTGAGATACTGTGGCAAAAGTTACCTTTTGGTAGAAATGACTTTCTTATACTTAGTACCAAGAGAACAGTGCCAGGATGCAAGGTGCAGATGCGAAGATAAGCTCTAGACATTGGTGGACCATTAGGTAGGTGGAACAGCATGTGTAGGATTCAGTATGAACAGGAAAAAGAAAACTGTGTGATGTTACCATCTAACCAAAGAAGTTTCCCTTCTTATGAATTACTGGAGAGAATTCAATTCAGCAACATGTGTACCTTGCGTGGGGAGTTAATGAACAAAAGATCTCATATGGACCATGGTTTTCAAGACGGCAAGTAATAAAGATGTCACAACGAGGAGCCAGCAGGGAGGTGGGACGGGCTCCTGTGGATTAGAGAGATGAAGACTTCACTGGAAAGGAGTGGAAGGGAACTCACCTGGTTCCTTTCAGAAATTGACTGTATGATATGAAATCTTGGGAATCTATATGAGGTTAAACATAGAATCAAATGCTTCTTAAGACCTTGAATGCCTTTTCTGGAAAGGGAATATGACATTAAAGTTTGTGAGATAAATTCGGTTTGCTAATTAGGTCTTCTAGGAATACTTAGGGTCTGTATGCATTTTACCCAAATAATATTTGAGTTGAATATCATATAATACTTTCTGTTAATTACATTTCTGAACATAACATTGTAGTAAGAGTTCTTGTATTTTATGAAATCTCCGGAGTAATGGTGAAGGAGAATGTGGCATCTGCCAATATTTTATAAAACTAATTACCTGAGGGAATTCAGGAATATTTGTGCAGATGAATGCACTATACAGGTAATGAGCTCTTATAAAAGATGAAGTGTGTTCATTACAAAGCATTATTATAATGCATGACAATTTTAAATTGCTCTCCTTATTTTGTGTTGCATTTAGTTTTTATTGGAAAGCAAAACAAAACATAAAAATCTGTCACCTATTTTTAGTTTTTCTTTCATATTCTAACTTATCCAAAGCAGCTAACTTTTAATTTCAAACACTATTCAGAAACAACTTTTATATGTTCAAAAATGAAACTATGATGAATGTATATCACCTTCAGTTTCTTAAATTACCATGTTGATGCATCTGAGTGAATGGAAGCTGCTCCAATGACGCACTGCATTTTTATGTAACTTCTATTTTCTTTCCACACGTAAGGACATACCATGTTCATCATTTATTGTATGATTTCAAAAGTGTTTATAAAATATTTCTTTCCAACTTTACAGAAAAAAGGTAAACATTTGCAGAAACCACACTTCCTTGGCTTCTGGTTTTTGTCGTTACAATTCCTTTAGTTACACCTGAATTTTTTTTTTTTAAAGGAAAGTTCACAAATGTCCAAAGCACAAGATAAAAAGCTGTCTTTTGTAATTTTAAGATGATCTTGTTCTTAGTTTCAACCAAGGGACAAACATTGTTGGAGTATAAAGAGAGAAAATAAAAGCAGAGGCCAGTATTAGGAGTGCTTGCTGTGTGTGTGTGTGTGTGTGTGTGTGTGTATTGGATGGGGGGCTATGAAGAATAGTACAGTACTTTTATTTTAAGCAGTACCTGCTAAAATAGTTAATCAAATTAAATCACTTGGTGAAAGGGTAAGTTTTCTGCAAGAATAAAGAATTTGTGAGTGAACTAACTGAAGAAAGACATTTTATTGTACTTAAAATTGCCCCTTGTTGATTTTCTACACAACAGTTAATTGCTACTTCATTTGCTTTGCTTTGTTGTTTTGTTTTGTTTTGTTTGTTTTGATGTGGGTAGGGGCAACAGCCCATATTAGGAATTGAAAATGCAGACCCTTACTTCCGGACCTTCTTTGACGGGGGTGGCCTTTCGACACAATTGTGGCCATTGAACATAAGGGGGACTTTGTTGAGGAGCTTATGGGAAATATCTTTCTCCCTGATAAAGATAGACACGTGGGGAAAATGTCCAGGCCCCTCTGGCCTTCCTTGCCGCATCCCTACCACAGTTCTTTCCTGCTATCTTGGAGGTTGAATGAGGAGACGATGCTGGGGATGGCTGCAGCCCTCTTGCAGCTCCTCAAGGCACGGAGGCAAAGAGGGGGGCAAAGAGAAACACACCCGGGAGAGTCTGCATCCTTGGTGCTGCTGAGGCACTGGGCCAACCTTAGGACCACTTACCTCTGGGTTTCTATTATTCAAGTCACTTTTAGTTACACATTCCATTATATGCAGCCAAACACATTTTAATTAAGTATGGTAACCAATTTTTCACATTAAAAAGTGTTGAATTGGCAAAAAACAAACAAATGTGATTGTAGCTGCACCA
Source organism: Miniopterus schreibersii (assembly GCF_964146895.1). Taxonomy (NCBI): domain Eukaryota; kingdom Metazoa; phylum Chordata; class Mammalia; order Chiroptera; family Miniopteridae; genus Miniopterus; species Miniopterus schreibersii. The sequence goes on along the minus strand of NC_138111.1, from coordinate 55,724,498 downwards.
TACATAATTTTGATGCCTGACTGACATCTGTAGTCACAATTTTTTTTATAACCCAGAGTCTGTGAATTTATAAGGATTATAATTCCAGAATCCTATTCTCAACACCCCTTCTCCACTGCATTTCTTCCATCCTTGGTGAAAAGCCTTTAGCGACTTCTAATTTGCATTTTAAACTTCCCCAAATTCTCTCCTCTTTGCCATCTCTCCCACCAATCGACATAAACTACTCTGCTGGATCCAGGGTTCCTGGGATCCTAAACACAGGCTGTCTGTACCCAGTGTGACTCCCCCACTTACTGTCTTACACTATGTGCTTGCTCTCTGCTCAGGCATTACACAGTTTGATTTTATTGTTATTTTAATATACACACAGTACTTTTTAAGGATCTAAGTCCTCAGATAAGTAGGATCATGGGTGCTTTCCCTAATTTGATACAGCCTTTGATATATAGAGTAACACATGGAACAGAATATCCACTCTTAGAGCTCTCCCATGAAATCTGGGGTATGTGTTTACATGATTTATATACATCAACCTGCGAAGGGCTGCTTAATAACTAGTCTACTGATCCCTCCATATTTGTTGACTGTTCATTCTTTTTTTCCTGTCAAAAATATACTTTAAAATATTTAGAAGCAATGCATGCTTGTATAGAAAATTTGAAAACTGCAGACAGAGAGAAACAAACAAAAATCACCCAAGTCCCTGCACTCCAGAACAATGTTGCCAACCTTTTGGTGTTTTACTTCAGTGGGGGGTTCTGTTTGCTTGTTTGCAACTATTGATGAGACAGAACTGAGGTAAGAGGAGAAACTGAAGGAGTGCATGTTAAGAAGGACAGCCCCAGGCCCCTCCTGAGCACCTATTCATCGTGGAAGAGCAATTACAATTTTGATGGCTTATTGTGTTCATGGTGTCCTTTAGTTCTCAAAATAGCGTAATTATGAAACAATGTTGTTATTCATACTTTAAAGATGAGATACCTAGGTCAGGGAAATTCAGGAAAATGCCTGCGGTAGAACAGCTGCTGAGTCCTGAACTGGAAACGAGGCCCATGTCTGACCGGACTTCAAAGCAGGCCTTCCTTTTTCTCTTGTGCTTTTACCCAGTTCCCAAACATCAGAACCAGCAGGCAGTTGTTGGTCCTTTGGTCCCAAGCCTTTTATTTCACAGAGGGGGAGACTACCAAGAAGAGCACTTGGGAAATGAATGCTCGTGCTCGCGCTCCCTGGGCTCTTGTGAAGCTCTATTGGTCTGTCTGACCACTCTGAGCCTTTTCCCTCCCTGCGATTCATACGCATTTGTTGAGCGCTTATTTCAATGGTCAGGGCATAGTTCCAGGCACCCTAGAAATCACTCCAAACAATGAACACCAATCACTGAGGTTGCAAATTCTAAGAGTTTTGAGACACTCCTCGACAAAAGGTAATGCCTCTGATTTAGTGTTGCCTGCCTCAGGTGCCACCTCTAAAAGCAAGGCCACTCTCTGCACCCTTTTCACCTTTTAAACAGGGTGACCCTTTCAGAGCAGAGCAAAGAGGAGATTCTAGAGCCTAAAGCTGACAGAGGACAGCCAAGATCAGTTTTATTTGGTGTGTGTTTGCTTTCTTAAGCCCAAATCTTAGTCAACACTGGACACAGCTGTCCTTTCTCAAGGAGATTTCACTCCCGGACAGAGTGTTTGGATTTCAGCTCATTGTTTAATAGTTCTAGAATTCAAACGGTCACCTTGAGGCAGGAAGGTTAGCACTCCATTAAGATGGATGCGGTAAGTTCACACCTCTCACTTTTACTTTATTTCTTTGCTTTTCTTTCCATTTCCCTGCGAATTCAGCAAAGCTGAAGCACGTTTACTACATGGTCTGTTTTTACACCCACTGGGCTGAAAAGTTAATTTACTGAAGAACTTGGATTTTCCAGGAAAAGGAAAATCCACAGAGAGTTCTAACATGTGTAACATACGACAGGATTATCAGATGAATAAGAAATCTTACGCTAGATCCTTTGGTGCTTAAATCAATCCCCAAAGAAGTTTTAAAGCCCATATGTTTTTTGGATGCTTCTTCTGGACCTCACTATAAATGTTCTTCATATGACATCTGCTAAGAGGAAGAGCTAAAACCATCAGTATGTGTGTGAAACACTAGAACAGTGTGTTTCTGTCCAGTTGGCTTTCACAAATACTGATTGAAAGGCAATGGGAGGGAATTAACATTTGGTGAGTTCCTACTGTGTGATCATGCTGGGCACCATGGCAGGTCATGAAAGTGTCACCTGGTTCTTTCCCTTCGCTCTGATGAAGAAAAATAATACATGATTTCCTTTAATACAACCCAGACTATGAGAAGGAATGTAATAGAGAGTCATGCGATTGAACCGTGGAGAAAGGGACCACTTCGTTCAGACTGGAGCATTTAGCAAAGCTTCTTGGGGGTAAATTGAAAACCATCTTGAAGGACCTAGAAGGAGAAAGGCAGCTGAGTGGAAAGTTTTTTTTAGCAAAGGGATTAAGGTGAACCAGAATACATAGTACTGAGAGCTGAGAGCTCCTCCCAGTTACCTGCAGCCAGTATGGCAGAGACACACTAGACGTTCCCCAGCCCCATCTCCTCTTCTGGAACATACAGAAAGACTGCGCTCCCCAGCCCCCCTGAGGTTACATGTGGTTACGTTACTGTCTTCCGGCAAATGACACCAAGGTCGAGTGATGGCAAGTCATTTTGCCCTAAGCTTCTCTCTTTGCTTGTTTGGCAAGCTAAATGTAGAGGATCCAGCAAAGTCCTCTGAGGAGGCCCGGGCAGAGGGTGGTCCCATAAACTCATCAGACAGAAGCCTGCCCACCAAATACCACATTAGACTGTGAAATGAATAAGAATTATTACGTTAAGCTACTGAGATTTGTTGTTACAGCAGCTAGCATTGTGGTGGGCAATGGCAAGGCTAAAAAGTAGGTCTTAAAGGCCTACGAAATCCTCCTGAAGAAAGTCATTTACAAGGATTAGGATAATAAATTAATTTAAATAGGAATAAGGTTTGAATTAGTACAGGCCAGAATCAGGAAGAAGGCATAGCTCATTGTTTCCATTGTGGACCTCCACAAGTCATGACTTTTGGGGGGGACTGGTTTTATGCTGACAACTTAATTTAGGGTCCTTAGTAAAAAATTTAGAAAGGGGGGGCTTCTTTAGTAAGGAGGTAGTTGGGCATTTTATAGCCTATGGAAAGAGGAAAAGGACTTGGTGTGCTTTGACGGTGACTCTAAAGCTAGCTGGCCTGGGACTACTTTAAAAATACATTTTATTGCTTTTTTGATTATAAAAGTAATGCACACTCCTTGTAGAAAAATTGGAAAATATAAAAATGTCAATGGAATAAAATAATAACTATTTGTAATCCTTCCACATTTTGGTGTATTTTATGCCAGTCCCTCCCCTCCATCTCTGAATATATCATATGTAATACACATATAAATTACTGAATTTATTATTTATATAAATACTAATTATAACATATGTAAGATATCTGTTACATAATTACAATATGTTACTAATTGTAATATATAATGTTTTTGTCATTAAAATTTTTCACAGACTTGTTTTTAAATAATTGTGTAATATTTTCATTATATGAATATATCATAATTTTGGGCATTTCCCATAAAGTTGGATAAAATTATTTCCAGGCCTTTAATATTATTTTAACAAGAATGGATATCATTATTCATAAATATTTACTTGGATTCTTGATTTTTTAAAGATTGATTCCTACTAATAGTAGAATTTGTAGTAAAGATTTTGAAAATTGTGAGAGATCTTTAATAGCTTTCTAGAAAGACTGCTGCAGGTTATTTTTCCACCAGCAGAATATGATATTGCCTGTCTTATAACACTTTCATCTGCATTAAATAGTATCATTACAAATATTATCTATGACTTTTTATCATTTTCTCTACAGTCCAGAGACTAAAAGACAGTAAATCCATGATATGTTTGGTAACTGATCTTCAGTTGGCAAGGTGGCTGTCTCCTGCTGATGAGGGTATAAATGTTTTATTTTAAGGAACCACAGGCGGCCTCTGATCATAATATGTAACAAGCCTATTGCATTTAGTACAGGCTGGGCTAACCTGTGATAACAAACTACCTCAAAATCTCAGTTCCTTAATACAATAGAATTTTACTTCTTGTTCAGGCTACTTGCACTGCGGGTCAATAGTTGATTCTTTGCCATTCATAGTTTCTCTAACCTTGAGAAGGGAATATAGTAAGTCATGTATTTGCTCTTTAATTTTTTTACCTAGAAGGGACACATGTTATTTCCACTCAAGGTAAGCTTTGTGGCCATACTGACTACAGAGTATAGGAAAGGCCAATGCTACCCTGAGCCCAGGTACAGACCAGAGAATAGGCACTGGACAACGTATCTGAGTGTCTAGTAACCGTCACACCTGAGTGACCTTTAACCTTTGAGGAAGGGGCTGCTCCCATGGCTAACCTCCTAAAGTGACTCCTGGAAGTGTCCCTTCATACTCTCTTCCCTCTTAGCTTATAAGACAGTGGTCAGCAAACTTTGGCTCATGGATGAATGTGTCCTGCTGTCTGGTTTTGTATGGTTTGCTAGTTAAGAATGATTTCTACATTTTTAAATAGTTGCAAAATGTGCAAAGAAAAATAATATTGCATAACATGAAAATTTTATGAAAGTCAAACGTATGTTTATAAATAAAGTCTTATTGGAACACAGCCATGCTTATTTATGTATTGCCCATGACTGCTTTTGTGCTACAGTGGCAAAATTGCAGAGTTGCAACAGAAATTTTACTCTCCAGCCTTTTACAGAAAATGTTTGCCAATCACTGATCCTAGGCATGGACCTGAGGAAAACCATGGTCATTTCAATATGGTTGCCTGGGAAGTGATTATTTGCTAGATGTTTCAAATTTAACTCATTGGATTGAAAACAGAAAAATGAAATCTTTTCATGGTTAGTATGCATACTTACTGTGGTTATGGCAGTGCCATGGAGAGAAGCAGGATGAGAGTTGAGATCCAACATCCCAATTGGACTAGAATTGGAGAGGAAAGCCAGGAGAGTTATTAGGAGCTCACCTGAATCAGATATTGCAGCTGAGTTTCTCACGGACCTTTCACCTCCTTGAGGATTTGTTATATAAACCTACTCAACGTTTTAGAATCAACCTGGATACAAATGTAAGCCCTCCTTGCCTCCTGTTAAAAATAAATAAATAAGAAATAAAGGAAGGAAAGATCCTGAATTTTGCCTTAACTTTCCCAGCTTGTTACTCTTGGAAGACTGTAGTGCATTTTCAACTGTGATTTTAAAAAATGTTTTGGATTTCTCCTCAGAGGTTTCATTAGCATTTAAATAGAAGTGGCTTTCTGGGTGATTTACCAGCTGCGCTGTATGAGGTTTTCAGAGTATATGCTCCATCCGTTGTCAACATACTCCTTGTGTTAAAGCTGGGATTTCTAAAGTAACTAACATGTTGATCCAGTGACGGAATGCCATTTCTCTTCCTGTAGCGGCCAAGTAATAATGCACCAGTTTGTAATGCTAGGAATGAGATGGGAGACACATCACATGCATATTCCAACGGAGGTCAAAATCTATTCTTCTTAAATGTTGCAAATGACATTCTTAATACCTATGTATATAGATTCCATTTATTTGTGCACTTAAATTAACTCCTTTCTAATCCAGCTTCCACAGCTGCCAGACTTCCTCTGAAAGGCATTTTCTTCTAAACTAGTCATAATTCACACCCACCTCTCATTGGAGAAATGTCTCTGGTGGCTTTGTGCCGTAGGAAAGGGTAAAGGAGGGTAGTTTTATCTAGTGTCGAAAGTAAGTTGTACTGTGGCTTAGAAACAGGTACCTCTGGGAGCTTCTTTCCCTTTTCTCTCCGGAGCTAGTTCCATATTGCATTCTCTTTCTTTTTGCACTTCACCAATTTTTTTTTATAAGACTTTAACTATTGAGCATACTACATCTTTCAGAAGGATATTATTATTAAAATATTGTCTGTGTGAAGACTTCTAATTATATGATATATATTTACATAGTTCATTAAAAACTAAGCTGATGTGATTTCTAATCTAAATAAGGACACATGATTTGATAAGTGTGCTCATGAGGACAGTGGGGCAGAACTGTTGAAATCTAGGTCATCCAGGAAAATCTAGGACATAGTTGCCCTGCCCATTTAGTACTTGTCAGACTATGTAGAACACAGGAGACGATTTTGGGCTAAAATAGGAAATCATATTGTGATAAGAACACTAGTGTATGATAGTTGTAAAGCATTCTCACATACATTACTTCATTTAATTCTATCAATCTTCCTCTGAGACAGGGAAGGCAAGTGTTGTTATCCACATTTTCAGGAAGAAAAATAAGACTCTGACTCATGACTTGCCTAAGGTGGTGATCGCTGCATAGAGATCCAGTTCTCTTTGTCCCTGGTTAATTAGGCTCTTTTGTGATGCTCTCTCCCCAAGACTGGTAGGATAGGTACTGGCACAGGCCATCCCCTAAAGTTTGTAGATGGGTTTTTCTTTCTTTTCTTTTTGTGTGTGTTTATTTTTGTTTAAAATATTACAGATGTCCCCTTTTTTTCCCAATGACCCATTCCACCCCTTCCCAACCCCTTCCTTAGACCCCTTCCCCACACCACTGTCTGTGTCCCTGGGTCATGCACACATGCCTATGAATTCCTTGGTCAATCTCTCCCCCTCCACCCACCCACCCTCTTCGTCCCTCTGAGATTCGTCAGTCTGATCCATGCCTCCATGTCACTGAATTCATTCCTTTCATCAGTTTATTTTGTTCATTAGATTTCATATATAAGTGAGATCATGTGATGTTTGTCTCTCTCTGCCTGGCTTATTTCGCTTAGCATAATATTCTCCAGGTCCTTCCATACTGTCCCAAAGGGTACAAAGTCCTTCTTCTTTACAGCTGCATAGTATTCCATGGTATAAATGTCCCACAGCTTTTTATCCACTCATCTACTGATGAGCACTTGGGCTGTTTCCAGATCTTAGCTATTGTAGATGAGTTTTTCTTTTAAAAACAAAATCCTTAACTCAGATTAAAGCTTCAATCTTTTGAGTTTTAGTCACATATTTATTGCACATCTGCATTGAACACTTGCCAAACTCAGGACTAGCTCTTATCTCTAGCTTTGAACCCATTTTTATTTCTTCTAAAATAAGGTATTTCCAGAGATCAAGAAACCTAAAAATCAGTCAAGTCATTATTAAGCTGCCCATTTATTTTTGCCTCAAAACTTTATTACACAATATTCATGTGTCATCACATAGTTTTCAGTCCTTTGTGAAATTTTTACTTTATTTCATATATCTAACAGACCTGGATATCCCAACCTCGAAGGTGGGGTATTCAGAGAACTGGACACCTGATTCCAAGAAGAGAGGTGTTCTGGGTCTTTTTATAACCTTTCTTGGGACAGACCCGATTGGCAACAAAGCTATCTGAGCATAAATCTATACTTTATTTGAGATGGGTTCATAGTTAGGTCTCTCTCTGTTGTTTTTTGTTTTTGTTTTTTTTAATATATCTTTATTGATTTCAGAGAGAGGAAAGGAGAGGCAGAGACAGATAGAAACATCAATGATGAGAGAGTCATTGATCGAGCCCGCAACCCGGGCATGTGCCCTGACGGGGAATCAAACCCCGATCACCTGGATTCTAGGTCGATGCCCAACCACTGAGCCACACCCGGCCAGGCTCTCCCTGTTCTTTAGCAGCAAGGTAAACAGGAAGTCAAGGAAACTTTTAGACAGAGATTTATTCCTGGAACTTAGAAAGCAGTACATGCTCCATATATTATAGTAAAGTAAAATAAGAATCCTTCTGAGAATGGTGCTCCAAATCTTGAAGTGCCTTATATAAGAATAACATTTAACAACAATTTTTAAACATTTCTATGTTTTTCCCAAGGAAAGAGAAAAAATTTAAACTTATAATATTCATATGAAGAACTTGACCAAAAATTTTCTAAAACAACATTATAAATGATTGCTTGGTGGTGGTGTCAGGTAACCAAGTTCAAAAAGGAAATAAACATCAAATTGGTCAATTTTAGATAGAAATAGTCTTTTTCTTCAACAAATAATTCTCTTTTTGTTCAGTAGTAAGAAACAGAAACATGTTAATCCAACAAATACATATTTAATTTCTGAGTTTCACAGCTTTTCTTTGCCATCTTTGTCACCCTAGAAAGGTTGAGATATAATGCCAATTTTACCTTATGAAAAATAAAAATATAAAATAACAATAGCTATTTATAAAAATAATTTTATTTAAATCTTATTCTTAGTTGGATGCCATAGCTCAAAAGAAAAGCCAGGGCTGGGAGAGAGGAGTAGATAGGACCTCGTGCCTGGTGAGTTCAAAACTCTCCACATCCCTGCCTAAGTCTCCCAGACTTATCAACTTTTGCTTTACTATGAAAATGTCTGCCCTTTGTGAAACATTTATGCCTTCTATCTTACAAATATATTTTAGATTCTCAAGGAAAGGCTAGTGAGAATGGAAGGATCTTTCAGGTGAAGGGAATAATTAAGCAGAGGCCTGGAGATTGGAATGAAAAGGTATAGCGAGAAATTGGACTACAATGTTTGTGATGGATCCCAATCTTGGGACTTAAATGCCAGTCCTTAGAGGATTGTACTTCATAAGTAAGACGACACTATTTTAGTGTGCTTTCAAGGAGTGTGAGACTAAAGACAATGGAGTCAGCTTTGAGCAGTGCTGACGTGGATGCGAGCCTGAACCAGGAGGATCTCGGGGCAAAGGACATTGAGAAATTTACTTGGTAATGATGCCCACTCTGCCATTGTCCTCTAGCTGTAGAGATGACAAATCAAATCACGAGTGTCTCTTGCCTTCTAGAGGCTTGCCATCTATCCAAGCTTGGAATTCAAGATACATAATGGGGGCAAAGTGTTGACCATGTTAATCACAGAATGTCTTTCAAAAGGCCCCACAGGGTGGTAATTCTGTAGATTCAGAACTAATTTTATAAGCATGTTGGAAGGATCCAGGTCTTAGGGGTGGATTTACACAAACCCAAAGCACAGACCAGCAGAGAGCTTACTACCTACATTTTCCCCATGTTCAACTTTCTCTCAGTTTAGACCTTTCGAGAAATAATATGTATTCAGAATGTTCCTTAAAGAGCTTAGAGTATGAGTAAGTTATAGAAGTTAGATACCATTAAATTTATTCAATTATCACCTAAAATGAATATGATCATCTAAGAGGGCTGGACGCAAGTCTCCCTTCAAAGAGACAACGTGCCAATCAAACCAGGTACCTGATGTCTGAGTCACAGACTTCCCTTTCTCTCAACAGCATTTGGATGGGCTCCACCAATGTTTGTCTTCCAGACTCTCTGAACTTCTGTTGCCAATGATTCCTCCCTCACAATCTCAAATTCTTCCTTTTGATAAATTAATAATTAAAGGCAAGTTCCGGTCATCAGCATCCTATTTCTAGGAATTGATCTTTCAGAAATAATAGTAACACAAATCAGTAAAAATATACATACAAGTGATGTTAATTGCAGCCTTGTTTGTACTACCAAAAAAAAGTGGCAATGAGCTACATGTTTATCAGTTGCGGGGTTGGTAAAATAAAAGATGATATCTTTATTTATAGGCATACTATGCAACCATTAGAAAGAATGCATAGGACAATATGTACTGACTTGACAAGATATAATAAAATGCTATTATAAAAACAAGTTGTATATTAATAGGTAGAGCAGGATTTCGTGTGCAAACACACACACATACATGTATACACACAAGCACATTGTGGGGTTATAGGTGCAATTTACTTTGTGGGTTTTTTTTGTGTTTTTCTTAAGGACCTCTTTTCTCCTTCTCTTGCCAACAGTCCTTGAAAACCTTACAATCTTAAGGAAATCACTACTTTCTGGGATAAATTATTATTCACTGTAGAAATTGATAAATACTATAAAAGAAGTATAACTTGATATGAGTTCCTATGTACTGAGAGATTGCTTCCAATTGCATGAGGGTGGGAGTCTAAAGACAGTGAAGAGATAGAAAAATGTTATATTTCCTCCAACTGCAGAGACCATAAGCCTTGCTTTTGCAAGCAAGCTGCCCACCTTTCAATTGTCTTTGACACTGTTCCCCTTCAGTAATCAGAATGCCTGTAAACTCCAGCATCTGAGGCACAGGCTCTCCATCTCCCGGGCCGCCTCTTGAGTTGGAACCTGCCAGTTCTTTCACAGGAGACTCTGAAATCTAATTTTTGGTTCACAAAATATGTTCACTCTACCCATAAATCCAGGCACAGCACTTTGCATGTAACAGTTACTTGATAAATAGCTGCTGCCTCGTGGATTATCAGTCCCATCGCAGAAAAAGAACACTCCCTGATGATGATCTTTGGATTCAAGTCTTTCCTCTTTAGGACAAATAATTGCTTGCAGCCTCCTCAAGCCCTCTAATCATGAAGATGAAATGAGCTGCCAGTGAAGGTTGCTTTTCTTTCCTATACTACCAAACTGCATCTACAGAGTGTTTCATGAACGAATGCAAAATACAACACCGAGTAAAGCAAAACCTTTCCTCTGTGGGGACAATCATATAGTTAAACCCAAGCATGCATGATTGAATCACCCCGGTGGGCAACCCCTGAACCATGTTGCAAACAAACGGGACCAGGAATGATGTCCTCTCCCACTTGCTGGGAGACGGCTGCACCCACCGCCTCCCACCATCCATCTCCTCCTTCCCTGATTTGTATGTGTTTTTGTTAAACAGTGAATCTTGCTATGCTTTTCAGAAAGCTGACAAGACGCAAGCTGAAAATTAAAAATGGGTGCCGAGAGGCTTTACGGGAGTCTAAATAAACAGCCCGACAGGAAAGACGTGTGGCAGGCTTAGGTTTCAGGCTAGTGGTCAGAGAGAGTTAACAGACATCCGTATAACAGAAGGCTGTGTTTGTTTTCCCTGTCTCTGCTCTAGCAAATTTATTGGGTTATCTGTCTTATTTTGACACTTGGGTGTTTAAGGTTTCTGTTCTAGGTGTCTAAAGACATAAAAAAATTATTGTACAGTTTACATTCCTGGCAGAGGCTTTGACATGTGCTAGCTGAAAATCTCCTACCTGCCAGTAATTTCGCAGAAAAAAAAAACCCTTGCAGAATTGGGCTTTCACAGGGGGTCGAAGAATCCTCTGCGAAAAGCACCAAGAACAAAGGGTTTCTTATTTTATTCCTGCCCATGTCATCCTATAGTTCAGTGAAGCGCTGCCACGAAGCCACTTCCTTCTCACGTGCTGGTTTTATTTGCTGTGTAACATGTAAGGAGCATTACCAGTGTCTTGTGGAGGGAGGGCTTATTCCATCCGTGGAGTTTGCACTCATTGTACATCAACAAGATACAGTTTGATTTGCTCTTGAGGTCAGGAATGCACAGGAGTGTGGAGTGAATACTAGATGTTATGATAATGAACCATCAAAATATTACAGTCATATGTGTGGAAATATTGACATTTTGATGACTGATGTACTAAGCCACCCACAAGCATTGTTGACATATTTCTTATTTTCAGAATACAAATTCTGAAATAATTTCACTCCTAAATGCCTTGTTTCTTACAGTTATGAGGGCCGCAGTCACTAGTTATAGGGTGGTAGGGAATTTAAAGTCCTCTGACAAACCTATTTTCATTCATTCATTCAATTGGCATTCAATGAATACTCATGTATTTAATTGTTAGGAAGTGGGAAACACATGGTGGAAACTATAAAACACAGTCTGTGCCTCTGATGGAAGCTTATAGTTTCTTCTCTCATCATTTTCGGTAGTAGACAACCTGCTTGGCATAGTCTAGTCAAATTTTCTTAATACCAGGTGATCAGAGCTAAGTCAAAGCAAGAAAAACAGTTCACAGTTTATTTTTTCCCTAAGGCAAATAACTGCAACAGCTCAGGCAATCTGAGCACATTATTGTTTCTTTCTCTGTTCAGTCTTCCTTCTTTTTGGTTCTGCATGGCTTAGGACTGCGACTTGGCAGCTGGTAACCATAGTCCCAGCTCCTCATAATGCTCTTAGTAAAGATTTTAGTGCCCTGGCTGGGTGGCTCAGTGGGCTGGAGCATTCTCCTGGCCACCAAAAGGTTGCAGATTCAATTCCCAGTCAGGGCACGTACGTGAGGTAACCTATCACTCTCTCTCTCTCTCTCAAAATCAATAGAAACAAGTCTTTGGGTGAGGAGTTTTTAAAAAGACTATCACCTAGGCCACTGGACAAATGGTTCTCTTTACTGGGCTCCCTCCATTTTCATCACCTACATTTGTGTCACTTCTACCCATCTCACTACTTGTAAAGGTTTCAGTTTTGTGCCAAGATCAAAGATTTTTCAAATCAGCATGCCTGAATTTGAATACAGACAATGCCACTTAATTGATGGATGACTCTGAGCCTCAGTTTATCATCAGTAAAAATGTGTACACTCTTGTCTGTTTTACAGGGTTGAGGAGTTTACATGTGATCAGGTACCTGAAGGAGCCTCGACCGTGGCTCTGTAGGGAGAAAAAAGCCTGCTCCCCCTTCCTTCTTCAAGTTGTGAAGGGTAAGGAGAAATGAGGCATTCAGAGAGGAAAAAAAAAATTGTGTCATAGGGACTATATATTTCATTGCTTTCCTGATCATTTCAGACAAATGTGGTATAAATTAATTTTTTAAAGCAAGAAAAATACATGCTTTTATACTGGTGATGGAAAGCAACCTAGCAGTCCAGGTTCTATTGGGCATATACTATGTCCAAGTCCTAGAACAGGTTCTGGGAGGGATATAAATATGCACCATAAACCTATAGTACCGTAAAAACAACTTGAGATAAGATTTGTATAGTAAAAAGTCAAATAGTGATAACAATAAGTATTTCATGGATATTACTAAGCAATAGGCAAACATTTATTGAATAAATTTTCTTGCCTGCGGTACTCCACATAGAGCCTTTAATATCACAACATACATTAAGAATGTTTAAGAAGGGAGTAGTAAACAAAGTTTTCTGCACTTACTTGATCATGGGATTGTTTAATTTTGTCTTTATGGCAATTCAGTGTAGAAAGGTAAATTGGGGTCATGGAAAGTGAATGGCAAAGTAGAAATCGGAACTTGACCTGAAAGGCACTGACATTTCTAGAAAGGGAGTATCATGATTCAAGTAGCTAAGTAATGCTTGAGAAAGGTGGGCCACTGGTGACGTACCAGGCCCTTGGTGAGACTCAGAGAAAGGGCTTTTTCAAGTAGAACGTCAGGATATAAACTAGATTGCAGTTAATTAAGGAGACTGTCGGCCTTGACAATAGAGTCAGGAGGTAGCAAAATACTCTTAGCAATCATTTTGGAAGTGAAAACATGAGACTTAGCCAAGATAGTTGTAGCTCTTTAGAGGATTTTATTCAGGATAGGGAAGATAGTGCATGTTAAGTAATCAGGGGAAACAACAATGAGAGGACTATGGGAGAACCCGCAGGGAGGGAGGATAGCTGTGGGATCCAGTCCACGGAAAGGGTGAAGGGAATAAAGTAGAAAGCATGGGTGGGGAAGCGGTGGAGACATGCAGGAGGTAGAGGGAAGAAAGGAATGCACCCCTGGTTTCAGAATGCAGTCTACTGCGTGTACCAAGCTGTATTCATTCCCATTTATAACAATATGGTTGTCCCTTTTATCTGCAGGGGAGATGTTCCAAGACCCCCAGTAAGAGCCGGCAGCCATGGATAGACCCAAGCCCTATGTATATTATGTTTTTCCTATACAAACATACCTATGATAAAGTTTAATTTATAAATTAGGCACAGTAAGAGATTAACAACAAAAACTAGCAATAAAATGGAACAATTATACCGCTTTTCTTTGGCATATTCAAATAGCCAGCATCACTGCTCTTGTGCTCCGGGGCCATTATTAATTAAAATCTTGGTTATTTGAACACGAGCACTGACATACCACAACAGTGGATTTGATCACTTTGACATCTACTAGGTGACTAATGGGGAGGGGGGACACCCACAGTATGGATAAGCTGGACAAAGGGATAATTCATGTCCATGGCAGTGTGCGGGGCAAAGGGGGGACATGAGATTTCCTCACATACTCAGAGTGGCACATAATTTAAAACGTATGAATTGCTTATTTCTGGAATTTTCCATTTAACTTTTTCAGACGATGGTTGACCGTGGGTAACTGAAATCTCAGAAAGCAAAACTGCCAATAAGGGGTGTACTGAGTGTGTCATATAAATGATAACCTGCAATTTGCAGACATGAAAACTTGCTCAGGCTCACATAGCTACTAAGTGGCAGATCAGGTATTTGAAAAAACATTAAATCCCATAATCTTGTGCAGATACTGACTTTCTGACCATGGGCAATCCAATAGATAAGACAGGTTTGACAGCAGCCAGAGATGGAGCAGAGGGCAGCCACCAGCTCCCACTGGGGATAAGAAATTAGATCCAAGCATCATCCCCAACCCACCATCAGGTCCAGCATGATGATCATTCAACCCAAGGTTTTATATTTTTATGCCAAAGCTTTGCTGTGTTCCTTGAGTAGAATTGGAGGAAGCGGATCAGTCTTCTTCCACAACTATACATATTTATATGTGTGTGTATATATATATATGTGTGTGTGTGTGTGTGTGTGTATACATTTATATGTGTGTGCATGCATATGTGTATGTACTTATGGACATGTAAACACATGTAACCATCACTATGTGTGTGCATATTTATACAGTGTAATCCAGTTGTGCAAAAGAAAATTTATTTTCTGCAGCTAATTTAAACCTTTTCATGAACTCTTTGCGCTCGGGGGGGCAGGGCCCACTTAAGCTTTCCAATGAATGACACCTTAGTTTCTTTCTGAGAAGCAGATGAGCCTTTGGTGAGCAGGAAGGGTACCCTTAGGAGAGCAGTATCCAGGTCTCGTGGGGATGGCTCTTGCATATCTGGACACCAGGCCTTTGGCTAGCGCTTGCAGTTGATGGATTCATAGCTATGCTCTTAACGTGGTCAGGGCCCAGGGACCTCCTCTTCTTTTTTCTTCACCCCTTTGCCCCCTTTTCACATTTTCCATTTCACCCAGAAGACCCTGTTTTAGTTCACTTCACTCTTTGCGTTGGGGGCCCCCGGGCTGTGTCCCTGGCTCTCTAATTTGCTACCTTCGCAGGCATAAGGGGATATATAGCTCCCTTCTATGCTTATGCAACAAAAGGAAGCCAGCGTACTAATTTAGGCTCTCTCTCCACCCAAGTCAGCGAGGCCACCACCTCTGCACCGCTGAGAGGTGACCCTATGCTGGCTTCACGTCTTCTTCACGAAAATTGTAGTATCTGGCATAATCCTAGTAAGTTAAGATTCCTTCTTCTCCACTTTCCTCCCCAGTTTATCTAAGATTTTTAATTTCTCCCTGAGCCCCACCCAAACTCGCTGAATCCTGGGGGAGTCTGTATCTTCACATCGCTGATCTCCTTCCTTTCATACACTTAGAGCTGGCCTTTCCTTGCTGAAGGACTGCTATTCCTCTTTATTGTTGGGGGGGTTTCCCTCAGTGTCAGCTTCTCTCACACTCATTTAAGCTTCCTGACTTAGCCATAATGGCAGAGAGATGCTTGGAAGTACTTGTTGCAAATATAATGAAAACAACAATTTGTTTATGAATGTGGAATATGTGATGGTTAAAAATGACCAGTATTTCCAAGTGACAACTTGATCGCTCACTCAAATTAACTCAGCAAAACACATATCCTGTGTCAAAAAGCAAAGAAATCCACTCGAGATGAATAAAACATAGTTCCTGCATTTAGAGAGTGATCATCTTGCAAGGAAGATAAGCTTATTTAGACACTAAATGGAAACACTAAAAGGTATGAGGAGGTAAAAGGCTCACAAGAAAGGAGCTGTGGGATTCAGAGATAGGAGAAGTCATATCTGGTTGAGACCATCAAGGACATCTAGAAGGAGAGGGCTTTGGAGGGGAGCCTGGAAGGATGGCATATATAAGCACACTGGCAATAGTTAATTCAAGACTCCTCTCCTATTCCAGGCTCAGGAATAGAACACAAGCTACAGGTGGCTAGAGTGGTGGGCTTGCCTGTGGAAGCATTTTAAAGGAATGAGTGAGTCAATGTTGTTTTACTGTAGCTGACCTCAGAGCCCAAGCTAAGCCAGGGGGCAAATGCAGCCAGAAGCACGCCCACGGGCTGCGAGGCAGGGAGTGAGCGAAGGAGCAGGAAAGGAACTGCCTTAGAGTGGGGAATGAGGGAGGGGAAGGCTGTGGATGGAGAAGGTGAGCACCATGCCCTTGCAGACGGAACGGGGCCACGGGTGGCTCAGGCTGAGCTTGGCACCATGAGCAGCTGATACGGAAGGGCATGCAAGGAAGCGGAGAGCAAAAGGTGTGAAATTCACCTAGTTAACTGAGTGCTGGGAATAGGGGCTCGTATTTTTCTCTTTTGCCTGCCAATGGGTACCCGATAGCTGTATTTTCCACTGTGCCTTGGTCTTCGTAAGGGGATATAAAGGTCGCTGTTGGAAGATGCCAGACCTAACCCACATCCAGCTGTACCCAGCTGTGCCCAGCTGTGAATCCACACTTGCAGCAGGCATCACAATCTACCACGTCACTCGATCGGCGTGTTGCACTCTTGAGTTGAGTGCTTTTCAACACGGGCAGAGGCAGGATTTGAAAGGAACAGATGTCACTCTCTTCAGCTACAAATCTGGGGTAGGGGGTGGCAAAGGGTCAGGAACACCTGAGCCAGCCTCAGCAGCTGGGAAAGGAGCAGTTTAGCACCAAATAAAGGCCTGTCCAATGACTGGTGATCAAATTAAATTCTGAACAAACAGCACTCCGGCCACATCTCAGTCGGTTTTAGAATCAATGTGGGTGATTTATGGTTCCTCAGGGTTGTATTGTCTTTTCAATGTGCTGGGATTTACACGTGGAGCGACCATCTACTGCTAATGAGCAGCACGCATGGGTCCCTGGGCGCCCGGGTGGGAAGCATCACTTCGTCTCATTCGGCGGCCTGGGCTCTTTCCCTACAGAAGGGGCTCCTTTGCTGGGTCAGGAGCCCCAGTCGGCTGGGTGGACGCTGTTAATGCAAAGTGCTGATATTTTCCAGCCTTTTTCTCCCAGGGCCATTGGTGCTTTGTAATTTCATGGTTCTCTGGTGTGTGAGAACCCTTTGGGACAAATCTGGTTCTGCAACCTCAGCAGGCTGATGCACATAGGAGCTGAAGGGAGGGAGAGGAGAGAAATTGGTTTTCTTTGTTACCATTTGATGAAAGGGAGTCTTGAGTCTGTATTTTATGGGGACAAAATAATATCCCAGTGCTTATCACAAAGCCTGTCATCTAGCAAGAGCTCCATAGATATTCGTGAAATAAACAGCAGGTAGAGGCACACCTAGAGTGTGCGTCTCTTGAAACAAAGGTGGAATTCTCTAAAGAATATCTTCTAGCAGAGGGGGAGCCATTTGGAGGGGACAGAGCCTGGTAAAGCTGATGTTTTTTGTGTTTGGCAGTATGTCAGGCCCTGTCTAACTCCTTAATTTCATTCATTGCTCACAGTAATCTTTTAAGGTAAATATCATTGTCATCCGCATTTTATAGATGAGGAAACTGAGGCACAGAGGGATTAATGTGATCTGCCTGCGGTCACACACCTAGTAAGAGGTGGTGCTGGCATTTTAACACAGGCAGTCTGCCTCCAAAGCCCTACGTTTAATCACGATGTCATAGGGAATTCTCTCTTCCATTTGGGCAGCAGTTTTATTCCTAAGGCAGTTAAAAGGCTAGCTGTACTTTAAAATGACAAGAAAAACAAAGACATATTTGCAGTCTCTGAGTCCTCAGCTTTCATAGCAATTAGCAATATAGAAGTGAAATCATTTACATAGTTGGTTGCAGACCAACACAAGTGGAGGGTGACCGTCAGGCAGGGAGGAGTGGGGGTGAGAACAGATTTCTTTGCTGTTCTTAAAGCAGATTTTTTTTTTTTTAAGATAAAAGTTGGAAAAAAAAAGAGAGAGAGAAAACCGGCAGGGCCTCTGAATTTGCATCATTGGTGAGGCCTTCGCCTGGGAGCCAAGTGACTTCTTTGAGGTTGGAACTTGAGTCACATGCATTGGGAGAGAATTCTTCTTGCTGAGACAGATGTCACTCATGTTTGCAGGGAGTGAGTTCAACTTCCAGGGCAGTAGGATACGGAGAACACTGAGAAAGTAATTTTCTAAACGAAACTTCATTTCGCTGGGAAAATATAGCCCCCACACCAGGAAGGACATTTAGGATCTCCCATTAACTCCTGGGATGGAGGGTTCTGCTTGCTCCTAACAAATGTTGTGCAGTGGGATCCAATCGCCTTCTTTCCCTAACAGAGACTCTAAGTTCCACACAAAGCTGCCATGGAGTCGCTACTGAAATAGATCTCAGAACAAATAGCCCACAAACAAAATCGCAGGCAAAACATTTGGAATCTCTTCTCCAACCCAAGCTAAAATTTCAGAATCCAGATTATGTAAGGAAAAGAGAGCTGCCTGTTTTGAAATTTGATTTTTAAATAGTTTCTAGAAAACGATGAGGTAAGCCCCAGTGCCTCCTGGGAAAACAAGGGGCTCTTAAAAGTCTTCAACTTCATCGTACAGTTTTTTATGAATGAGAAACATATGGATTAAATTACCCATATTTGGAAAAAAAAATCAAAAGACAAAGCACACTTGGCAGTTTTATTAAGCTTGAATTATATGGAAAACAGTCTCATGATACCTTAGAAGTTCCAAATGGAGCTTAGTTTACCAACCATTTTTGAAAAATGAAATTTAGCCATTCATATAAAAAGGGCTGTCTCCATTAGAGTATATAGAGGTCAAGATAAAAAAAGGAAGGGAAGGGAAGGGAAGGGAAGGGAAGGGAAGGGAAGGGAAGGGAAGGGAAGGGAAGGGAAGGGAAGGGAAGGGAAGGGAAGGGAAGGGAAGGGAAGGGAAGGGAAGGGAAGGGAAGGGAAGGGAAGGGAAGGGAAGAGCTTGTGGCTTTGCCTAGGTTTTGAGGGATTGCACAGATGAGTGGACCTGGACAGTCTTGATCATACATTTAACTTACCAGAACTCTCTGGGCTGGAGCCAGTGAGGCAATGTGGATTCTCAGTTCCTCTGTCTGTCTCCCTCTCCCTCTGTTTTCCTTCCTCTTATTACTAGTTTTGGCAGATAGGCTCAAAACTTGGCTGTTCACTCTGTTCCCTAATTTTGAAACTCAGTCATTATCAATGCTGAATGAGACTGAGTTCCTGAAAGAAAAAAAAATCTGTGGTCAATTCATTGTATACATTATGATTCCTGTGGCTATCTTTCTTTCCATGTATGAAGAGATGGGGAAATTTATTTAACTCTGTTTTAAAATCTAGTTACAATTTAAAAATAGTCTAGCCCAGCCTGGCGTGGCTCAGTGGTTGAGCATCGACCTAGGATCCAGGCGATCAGAGTTTGATTCCAGGTCAGGGCACATGCCCGGGTTGCAGGCTCGATCCCCAGTCGGGGGCGTGCAGGAGGCAGCTAATCAATGACTCTCTCATCATTGATGTTTCTCTCTCTCTCTCTCCCTTTCCTTTCCTCTCTCTGAAATCAACAAAGATATATTTAATAAATAAATAAATAAATAAATAAATAAATAAATAAATAAATAAATAAAGTCTAAGCATTTCTTGAGCAGTGAATAGGAGAATGAGTGAAGATACCCAAGGGAAATAAAGGGGTCCCTGATTGATTTTTATTTGGTGTAGAAAGGGATAGAAGTTGTGGGTACCTGGCTGGTTGGCCCAGGGGTCTTTACTCCCACATTAAATACATGGTGCTTACACACTGAATGACACATATAGACGTGAATATTTTCCAAGACTGTCCTGGCATTTTGGACAAATATTATAAAGACTTGGACACCAAAGATGTCACCAGAGATTTATAAATCTTTAGACTTTCTTTTTTAGTGAGTGACAGGAGCAGGACTTGAACCAGGGCTTCTGGTTCCAAGTCCAGTGTTGTCTCTGCTGGAATAAATTCCTTAGGCCTGTAAAAATCCTAAGCTCTTGGACCTGCATTAAATATTAAATAGGAATTTACAAAGTGGAGACCCATCACATGTTTAAGATTTTTCAACTATACAAGTGCTCTTTTAAATAATTAATTTGAAAATGCCTTAAATTTTATTTTGCACCTGTGCCATTTATCATAGACTTTAATTACTGTATGCATTGTATATTTATATACGTACAATACTAACAGAGCTGTCGATACAAAACATTCATGTTATTCTTTGTGGATGGCCTATGGGATGTTCCAGAGTACTTTTGACCACACTCATGATGTACCTTACATCTAAGTAAGTCTCAGAAATAGACCCTGTATGAGATATGATTCCATTACTATAATATCTATGGATCAGAGAGCATAGAGCATAGATCAGAGAGCATTTATTTCAGTTATCACAAAACACACTCTTTTCACCAGTCTTACTCAACTTGCCCATCCCCACTTCTTGCCTTTAATGCAACTGGAAAGTCCCTGATGGGAGGTGAAAGTGCTCCAAGGGAAAAGATGTGCAGCCACATTTTGGGTAAAGGCTCAGTGCTGTTGGTTCCTCCAATGAAGTTCATCTTCTGCCAGACTAGCATGGCCAAGAAAATGAATGTTTCAGGTGGTACTCTGCCTCCCTGCTCATTTGAATCACTGCTGTTCCGTATTCTTTGGAGAGAGGCCCAATCAAGGAGCAGAGTGTGACTATGTTGGGGTACTTTCAGAGTGAAGGCTTCCTTTCTTCTCTTGTGGGAAAACTGGTTTAAATTCATCTCAAGAACAATTCCAGAGAACATAATGTAAATATTAAGTACAGAAAGATGGTTTCTTTGCCTTTGCTTATACTTTCCTTTCTTGGCATGACTCCTGCATTCTTTATCCAGCTACTCTCCTCATCCTTCAAAATGAAGTTCTGGCACTCCTCCTTCAGGAAGCCTTCCATACTGACTACTTCTGGTTTAGATGCCTCTCCTCCAGATCCCCACAGTAACACGAGGCATAGCCCCATGGGAGGATTTACGTGTTCTCTAATAATAGATTTCTTTATCAGCAAATACCAGAAATAGACACCACCCCCCCCCCCAGGGTCAAGAATCTCATCATTTCATTCTGAATGCCCAGTCCCCAGGCCAGTGTCTGGCCCTTAGTAGATCTTCAATAAATGTTTATTGAGCTGCTAATAAGTGAGTGGCTAATGGGATAGTGTTGAACACCCAACCCCAATGGTGCATAGAAACCAAGAAGTGTTGTTCTTATTATATTTCAAAATGTGCCTGGCCTTTGGCAAAAGAAAAACAATCACATTCCCCAAAACAATGACTGTATGACTATAGTTCAGAATCTGGAGCTCCAAGTTTCTCCACAGAAAAACATTCTAGGAAATCAAATTTTAAAAATATAAAATAAGCCAATAATCATATCACCTTAGCAAAATTGTTTAATCTGAGCACATATTTTTCAGCCTTGTTTACATGTTTGTAGACTTCTGTGTAGTTGTAACCCTTCTATAGTTACCACTTAAGGCAGGCATGATCATTGATTAAGCATCTTCCATGTCGCAGGCACAGGGATAAACTCTACTGACGTTACCTCAGTTAATACCTGCAATGACCCCTGTGCTAGAATTGTTATCTTCATGTTACAGCAGATAGTGTGACCCAGGGGAAGCTGAAAGTCTCATAAGGGGCAGAAACAGGATTGAACAGACATGAGGCTGACTAAAGCTATTAAGAAATAAATATTAAATTGAAATGAATTAAAAATTAAATAAAAAGTAAAAATTTATTTCATTTGGTCAAATTTCTAGGAATTGGATTTATTGGAGTGAATAAAATTTTATACTTTTTAATAGCTGTTGCGAAATTAATTTCCCAAAGAACTGGAAGAATCAGTCACAGTCTTGCCCACCGGGCTGCAACCTTCTCCAAGGGAGGGTTTGTGTCCCATCTCCCATTTTCTTCCCTTGCCATCCCCTTCTCTACACTTCAGACACCTCCAGCTTTTTGGCGGTTTTCCCCCTGTTAACACAGCAGAGACTCAAATAGAATTTACCTTATTAAATTAAACTGAAATTCACATGTATGTACTCCTCATAAGTATTTGTCTTTAAAACTGTCTCTGACACATTCATAAAAATTAAATATCTTAAATGTATTTCAGGCTGGCTGAGGTTACTGCCCAGTTGCCTGTACCATTTGCTTAAGTTATAAAGCTACCCTGGTTCAAACTCAGTTTGACTTGTATGACCTTTAAAGAGTTGGGGAGTGATGTTATAACTTTGGCAATGTAAAAATAGAAATATAGACATAATGAAGTAAATTAAATCTATAGTTACTACATTGTGTGATTTGGGGGGAAATTAAAACAATTGTCGTACTATATTGTGTTTGTTACTTTAGGCATTTGAAATAGGAAGAAAATTTGACAGCTTAGAGAAACTGGCATATTTACTTTGTGGTTTTAATTATGATTAGATTTTTAGTTTTTTAACTTGAAAAAGACTACGGTTCATTTTCTAAACAGTGTTGCATATTTAAGAAAACTGATTTTTTAACATTAAAAATTTTTAGAAGATTTGTAGAAGTTTATCTTGTAGGGTTTATAAGTTTGCCCTGTCAGGTATTTGAGTTTGTGAGGGAATCGGCTGTACCACATTTGAAATGTGTCAGTCAGAGTTCAGTCTGAAGCAGATCCAGTAGGTAGATGTGTTTGTGTATTGTGTGTGTGTGCACGCGCGTGCATGATTTATGATTATCACTAGGAAATTGGCTTATGAAATTGTGGGGGTTGGCTAAGCCACTCTGAAGTTGGCAGGCAGGTTGCTGGAAGGAAGACCACAAGGAGGCTGGAACTCCATAAATACTGGCCAAAGCTTTGTCCACAGGAGGAACTTCGATTTTTCTTCCCTGAAAGCCTCAGCCCTGCTTTTAAGACCTTACAACTGATTAAGTCAGGCTCACCCAGACAAACCTCCCTTAAAGTTAACTGAATAAAGGTGCTAATTACATCTGCAAAATCCCTTCCCAGCAGCACCTAGATTAATGTATGGTTAATTAACCGGAGGGCTGTAGCGGAGCCATGCTGACACATCAAAAACCATCACAGAATGTTTGAGATATTTTAATTAATTTGTAAATCGGTTGTACACTTTAGTGAGATTTAATCTGTTATACAGATTATACATAACGCAAAGTAAAAGTTATATTTTTTCTTTTGAGATAGAATTGCTAGTTTTATAAATAGAATGATACAGTTTATAAATTGAATGTAAAGACATGAAAAAACCTAGGTTTTAATAGTTACGGTTTTAGCAGCTATAATGAACCAAATAGCTACAGATAGTCCTTTAAGTGCACAGAGCTTTCCACATATGTGAAAAAAAAACCTTCAGTTAATGGAGCCTTGCAGAGTAGAACTGGACAGTTTGCAAGAGTCCTCAGGCCTGACATAGAATGGGAATTATGGAAAATGGAATTCAATTATGGAGTGAGATTTGAAAACTTTAGAATATATTTGTATTAGTGCTTGATAATGATGGTTACTAAAATACTTATAATCCCATGATTTATGTGGTCCAGGCTCAGAGCTATATCATGGTAAAAAATTTTCTAATAACATCCAGCAATCAAAAGAAATTTCAAAATAACATGAGGGTTGTGTTTGCATTTCCTGATGCAATAGTCAATCACAGCAGCACTTCTAAAAGAATCCTTCTTTTGTCTGTTGGCCAACTCCCACACACGACATGTCTGCAGTTCCCTCTGCAAACTTTTCTCGAATTCTCAGCCCTAGTCTGGGTATGTTTTTCTTTCCCCTTTTCTTCTTCTGCATGGTCAAGCCCCAAATAACTGTTCTAACCAAGGAGGACCCTCCTCGGAGGACCAGGGAGATCTAAAGACTTAGGAGCAGGCAGAAGGGAGAGGCTGTGAACCTTCCTCACTAATTGGCTTGGCCCTTCCTTCGGATGCTGGTAATTCAGTGTCAGCATCAGAGAAATCCAGCCAGACTGATAGCAGTGTGGGTACCGGAAAACTTGAAGTGAGAAAAGAAAAGCTAAAATGTGTTCGGTTATGTAAAAGTAACACCAATTACACTTAATTATATAAACTGTTTACCATTTGCGCCTAATTAGCCCAAAGCACGGGCATAACTGTGCACTCCATTGGCGATGGGTGGCAGATGAACCCGGCGCTAAGTTCCATTATGACACTAAGGCCGTATGTGTAGCCCACTTCCATCACTGCTTCTCTTACCCAGTAGCCCACATGCATGCTGTCTGGAGATCTACTTACAAACTTAAAAACTTCAGAGAGACGCTTGTCCAGGCTCTCGCTGCCACGTCTCTGAACTTCTGCAGTAGCCCATTTTAGCTCTCCAGCTTTCTGGTCCCCCTTTGCAATGTGTTACACCAATTGAAATGAGAGTCATCAAAAGCCTCCAGTGGTCCCCAGCTTTCTCTCATCACATGAAAACTTCCCAGACTTGCTTTATAGACCTTTGGCTTCTTGTTAACTAAACTATATTTTTCTTTAAACAGGGAATCAGTGTGAGGCATTTTCCTTCAAGACCTCAGGCCTTTCCTAAGGAAGTCGAAGCGTGAAGGAGTTCTGTTTTCCAAGGCATATCTTGACAGGTGTCATTTTCCCTCCATTCAAATTCTTTGTCTACTTTGGATTCCTTGTCCACTTTATCTGCCTCTGGTTCAGTTCCCAAGCTGGTCCTCAATGATGAGAAGAGGGGGAAAGAGAGGGGACCCAGCAGCTGGGCACTCTGCCTGGGGTTGACCACCGATAATGGGACAAATGAACTGTTCTCAGAGGTAGGTTGTGGCCTTTGGGGATCACCTTTCAGGGAGTAATGACAAGCCGAGAGCCTGTGCTCCCATCGTGTGTGCAGGGCACGTACGGCCTCCCTTGAAAGCAAGCCCTGCTTTGAACTGCAGGATCTCCCTTCATAAACAGGAAGTGTCTGGACCAGTGTACTTGTAACAGAGCCCACATTCTGGAAAATAGAAGGAATCTCAGCCTATTGTTTTTCCTTGCATTTTTTTGTTGTTGCTCATGGATGCTTTCAGACCTCTGCCCCTCTGTCCGTGCAAGGACATCAAGACAGTTCTGGTCATGACAAGGTGCAGGCAGGAAAGTCATACTGGAGCAGGGAACTGAGGCTGGGTTTAGGGTAGAGTGCACGGTGCCCAAAAGGCAAAAGGCAGGGGTGTCCAAAAATGGTTTGCAGGGGACAGGGCGAAGAGTCCTGCGTGATTTTTCACCTCCACTGCTCCCACACAGCTCTGAGCCACCACTGCCTCTCCTGTGGAATCCGACACAACTCTCTCCTAACTGATCTCCCTACTTACACTCTGTGTCCCACAAAGCATGCTATGCACAGCAGCCAGTGTGGTGGTCTTCATAAAACATCAACCGGATTATGGTTTCCTTTGCCTAAAACCCTCCCATGGCTTCCCAATAAACCTACAGGCCTTACAGGATCGATCCATGCCTACATTTCCCACTTCCTGTGCTGCAGCCACTTGGGCCTTTTCTGAACAAGCCAAAGCCTTTCCTGCCTTAGGCCATCTCACGTGCCTTTCCCTCTCCCTGGAAGATTCTTCCAGACAGCTTCTTCCTGATTCAGATCTCAACTCAACTAGATTCCCCTCTCTTCCTATCATTCCCCAGCATGTCATTCTGCTTTATTTTCCTCATAACACCGTGCACTTGTGAAATTACCTGTTTCATTTATTTATTTTGTCTCTCTTTTCTGTGATTTAAGTTCTCTGAGAATAAATTTCCCATTTGTCTTGTTCACTGCGGTATCTCCAGTGTCTAATACAGAGGCTGCCACATAGCAGGAGTTTTGTAAGTATTTAAGAAATCAATCAATTATTCCTGGCACACAATTATAAATTGTTCTTAGAGTTATACACAGGAGAATTGGGTTACCGTAACGAAGACAAAGGTGTGTGACTGAGGACTACGTTTTAGGATCAAAGGGAAAGAATCTTTTCTCTGCTGCTTCAGGTTGAAGAGACTGGGAATTGCAAGACCCCCAAACAGTGCTAGGAAATCTTAACTTTTTTTATTGTGCTAAAGTATACATAACATAAAATTTATCATTGGTTGCATTCATTACACTTACAGTGTTGCGCAACCATCACCTCTATCTAGTTTCAGAACATTTTCAGCATCGCCAAGGAGACCATGTACCCATATCCATGAAGCAGTCACTCTGTTCCACTGTCCACCTCCAACCCATAGCAATCACTAATCTGCTTCGTCTCTGGATTTGCCTATCTGGGTATTTCATATAAATGGAATCATACGACATGTCACCTTTTGAGACTGGTTTCTTTCACTTAGTATGCTTTCAAGGTTCATTCACGGTGTAGTATATATCGATACTCCATTCCATTTTATGATGGAATAATATTCAATTGTATGGATATACCACATTTTGATTATCCACTAATTAGCTGGTAGACATTTTCAGGTTGTTTCCATATTTTGGCTATTGTGAATAGTGCTGTATTAATATTCTTGTACAAATTTTTATTTGAACACCCATTTTTAGTTCTTTTGATTAAATGCCAGGAGTGGAATGGCTCAGTCATATGGTAATTCTATGTGTTAACTTATTGTGGTGGTTACTTTTAATTGCCAACTTGATTGGATCTTGGGGTGCCCAGATATTTGCCTGAATATTTTTTCTGAGTGTGTATGTGAGGTGTTTCTGGATAAAATTAGCATTTGAATAGGTGGACTCAGTAAAGTGGTGGCTTGCCTGCCTCAACGTGCATGGGCATCATCCAATCTACTGAGGGCCTATATAGAACAAAAAGTTGGAGAAAGGAAGAATTGAGCTCTTCCTGCCTGAATGCTGAGCTGGAACATTGACCTTCTCTTGCTCTCTGTGCTCTTGGTTCTCAGGTCTTCAGCCCTGAATTGGAATCTACATCATGGGCTCCTGGATCTCAGGCCTTTGCACTTGGACTGAATTATACCACAAGTTTTCCTGGGTCTCCAGCTTACAGATAACAACAGATAGTTGGACTTCTCAGCCACCAAAATTGTGAGAGCCAGTTCCTTGTAGTAAATGTATTCATACATATATTCTATTGGTTCTGTTCTCTAGAGAACACTAATACACCATTCAGGAACCACCAAATGTTTTTTTCACAGCAGCTGCACCATTTTACATTCCTACCAGCAGTGTATGAGGATTTCAACATCTCATTGTTACCAACTCTTGTCTTGTTTTATTTTTTTGGAGTTTTTACCAAAATTATAGCCATCCTTGTGGCTATAAAATGGTATCTCATTGTAGTTTTAATTTGCATTTCCCTAATGACCAATGGTCTTGAGCATCTTTCAAGTGCTTTTTAACAATTTGTATGTCCATTTCTCTTAAAAGAAAAATGTCTACTCAGGTCATTTGCCCATTTTAAAAATCAGTTGTTTGCCTTTTTGTTGTTGTATTATAAAAGTTCTTTATATTTTAGATACTAGATCCTTATCAAATAAATGATTCACAAATATTTTCTTTATTCTGTGGATTGTCTCCACTTTCTTGTGTCCTTTGATGCACAAAGGTTTTTAATTTTGATGAAATTTATTTTATCTATTTTTAATTTTGTTCTTCAGGCACTTAGTGTCATAACTAAGAATTTTTTGCCAAGTCCAAGGTCACAAAGATTCATCCCTTTGTTTTCTTTCAAAGAGTTTGGTCCATTTATGTCTTTAGTCTATTTTGAGGTAATTTTTATATATGGTGTGAGGTAAGGATTAAGCTTCATTCTTTTGCATGTGGATATCCAATTGTTTCAGCATGATTTGTTGAAGAAAGTATTGTTTCCCCATTGGGTAGTCTTAGCACCCTTATTGAAAATCAATTGACTATAGATGAATAGATTAATTCCTGAACTCTCAATTCTATAGAAAATCTAACCTCTTTAAAAGGAGACACTGCTAATGTATCTTGAGATCCTGGGGAAAGAGGCCTTTAAAAATTTATGCTATCATTTAAATATTGTTCTGATGAATCTGGTTTTAACACATTAGAGGTACGCAACCCAATGTCAAGTTTATTGTACTTACCGTAGTTTAGGATCAAAACCTCCTGCTGAGATGATATTATTAGCGATACAGTAATGGGAATTTTAAATGAATCTTAGCAGTCTTTTAAGACATATGATTCAATAATAAATATTAGTTTAATGTTTCTCTCAAGACTCGAGTCTCTTCTCTGGCCACATTTGAAGATGTCATCTCATCTCACCAGTACTTCCACAATCTTAAGAACTGAATAACAGACAGAGGGGGAAAAATAATTGAGATATAATATGTAACCATTTCTAGAACACTTGCCTTTCCTACCCTTTCTGTCACCATGAAGACTCAAAAGGCTCACCTGGACCCGGTGATATGGGCTCTGCTGAGATCAATCGGCACTACTCCAGTTTACATGGTTTATACACTTACTTTATAGGAGACATTATTTATGGAGTTTCAGGCCCTGGGGTGCATTCTGGGATTGCAAGAATCTAAGAGATATTCTTTATTTTTGAGGCATTTACTATCCAAGAATGGCATAGGTACATAGGCATAGAGCTACGCTATAATGTGATAAAGGCCTCACAAAATGTTATGTACAAAATATTTAGATAGCATGGAGAAGAGTTCCTCCATTAGACAGAGCTACTTGAGGATGAGAACTCTCTCTCTCTTTTCAACTCTGTACCCCCATTGCTGAGAAGAATTTTTGAGCGTTATGTGAACTACAAATGTTTGCTGAGTAAATATACATGCTAACACTTGAGTGATGAATAGAGTTTTCCATGTAGAGAAGGAGAATAGGAGAATTCTAGGCTGAGGGAACAGCATATACAGGGCATAGAAGTTTAAGAGTGTGATTCTTCCACTGAGAAACGAAAGGTGGCAAGAGTCTTAGGCTGCGTGGATAGCAGGAGGTGAGGATGGAAAGCAGCCAAGGATTAATTTGTAGGGAGCATCAAATGATACTAAGAAATTTGGAGATTATCCTGCAGGCTATTGGGAAACATGGGTCATTGATAAGCCCAGGTTAGTGGCAGAAGTGGGGAACACCAAGAGTCACATGAAAATTAATCTGTACTTTAGAGAGAATACTCAGGGAACACTTTGGAAAGTGGATTGGGGTTGGTGAGGTAGGCAGGGAGGCCACTGAGGAGACTGCTATAGACCAAGGGAAGGTCGAGGAAAGCTCTATACTAGGGCGACGTCAGTAAATACAGAGGAAATGATGGGTCCCAAGGACATTTTAAAGGTAGAATTGGCAGGACTGCATGTGAGGAGTGGAGGCTGGGTTGTTGAAGAGCATGGCCAAGTTTCTAGCCTGAGGACCTGTGTGGGTTATGAGCCAGCAGCGGGAATGAAGACTGAGAGGGAGGGCCAAGCCTTACGGATGGGAGAATGGTAAGGGTGGTGATGGATCAGGGGAGGGATTATAGCCTGATCGAGAAACCCAAACCCCAGGCCACGTTATGTCCTTATTAATGGCAGGTGTATTCAGATAATCTGGCAAAAAGGAGACTCTATATAATTTATGGATTTGACTTTCCTGGCTTGGGGCTTTCCAATGGTAATAATAGTCACCTGAGTCTTGTAAAAAGATCACGTTCGTTTGAAGGGTGATGTTAAATTACCATATTTGGGCTTACTTTTCTTTTTTCCCTATTTTACAGTCCTTATTCTTTAATTTCAGTTTTACTCATCATTAAACTAGTTATTAAATGCTTAATATTAAAAATCGCTAGCATCACTATGTTCCTGGAACTATGTTATACACTTTTCATATATCATTTTGCAGTCATGTTAGAGGAAATGGTTTGCTATGATTCCTATTTCACAGAATCAGAGTCTCAGAGAGGTAAAGTCACTTGCGTGTAAGCCCACACGTCTGAGTGACAGAGGCAGGTCTTCAATCTGGCTCTTCCAAGTGCATAGTCCACATTCAGCTACTAGGCAATGTTTTAAAAACTGTCACAACCCATCAGTGAATTGTGAAACCAATTTAGTATCATTGAGCATTAAAAAATAAAACATTATAAAATTTTAAAATATCAACATGCATCACATACTAAAGCTAAATATTGTTGTGTAAGGCTTCTCTCTCTCACACGCGCCTTCTCTCTCTCTCTCTCTCACACACACACACACACAAATAGTTAGAATTGCTGCCTGTGTGCGTCCAGTATTGGAGTGAGTGTAGGCTGTTTTGCAAGAGGAAAGCCCTTCAGTTTGGGGTAGTAGAAGAAAGCTTCATGGAGGAGGTGAGGTTTTAATTGAACCTTAGAGGATGGTAAGATTTAGGCAGACAGAGAAGAGCCAGGCCATCCCAGGTGGGTGGCTGTTACATTTCACACAGAGTAGATATGCCTCTTGAATCCCATCCTAGGGGTTATATTTTGGGGACTTTAAG
This sequence comes from Miniopterus schreibersii, assembly GCF_964146895.1. NCBI lineage: Eukaryota > Metazoa > Chordata > Mammalia > Chiroptera > Miniopteridae > Miniopterus > Miniopterus schreibersii. Next base: position 55,693,874 of record NC_138111.1, on the reverse strand, counting down.
CAAAATTAAAAGATTCAAGGCTGAAATTGGCACTAAGAACCTATGTAGTGGGCACTGGTTGATCTTGTATCCCTTTCCCCTTCCTAAAGGAATTCCCATTTTCCTTAGGCAATTCGCTCTCTGATCGGAGGGAAGATTTGGGTGTTAACAGGGTGACCATTTCTGTTTTGGTTAAGGAACTGCCATGGGATTCAAAGCGGTTTGAGTGTATCCATTCCCGGGCCTGCTGCCTGGTGATGCTGTGGTTGCCGCTGTTTCATCCTGCAGGCCCGAGTGGCTACTGCCCCTGGTGAGGGGTGCTTCCTAATCTGCTCTCCATCTCTTAGCTCCCATCACCCTCCTATTAAATACCCTTCATCTCAAGTTAGAACTTTAACTGGGACAACAAGCAAAGTCTTTTCTTATATTATCTTACTGAGAATCTCTATAACATACCTGCACATTCAGCATTTTACAGAGAAGTAAACTGAGGCTCAGAGGGAAGCCCTGCCCTGGGAAGAGAGAGAACTGGGGTTTGAGCCCATGTCTTACTAAGGAAATGTTCTTCATTTTTTCCATCATTGCAGGCTGCCTCTCCAGAGCGGGATAAGCTTTAGGGTTTAGACATTTTTATGATTTTAAGGAGTCCTTGGTTGTTGTTAAAATGACCAAAAAACGTAAATGTTTGCCTTCATGCAAAAAGGGTGTTTCCTTAAAAGAATATGTTAGACTGAAACTGAAGTTTCCTGGTTTCAAAAAAAACTCCACAAATCAAAACTATTCAACAAGACTGAACCCTCTCTCTCTCTCTCTAAATATTTATTAGGGATTCTAGGCAGGGGCCTAGATAATTGAAAGGATTAAAAGGAAGGAATAAAGGAGAGGGGGAAATGTTCCCTCAGGCAGAATGGGAGCCAGCGCAATGGGAAAATGTTTCCTGGGAAGGCAGAGAATGTATACAAAGCAAAATTAATTTTAAAGACATTAAGAAGAAAGGGGTTGGGGTAGGGTAGAGAGGATGGGGAGAAGGCAAGGAAATTCTACAGAAAAAAAAAAAAGAGAGGAGGAATGAGATTTGGTCTGGTTTTAATTTATGTCAATTGGCAAATAAATCCTTGAAAGCTGTTCCCAGCATGGATAGTCCCTCTGTAATGTAAGTAACTGAAACCAGTTCAAAATACATTTTTTCCCCCTAAAATATGATACACCCTGTAGACAGAGGCAACATCAATAAAGTTCCCTGCCTCTGGGTCCACATTCTCCCCGCCCTCCCCCCAAAACCTTGTGATTCTGCCTACAGTTCAGAGCTGGTATAATTAGGGGAATTAAGGATATTCATGAACATAAAATACATGTGTGTTTAATTGTGCTGTCAAAGCAAAAAGATCAAGATGAGCAGTGATTGAGCAGAATTCCTCTTCTAAGATATTGTTGAAAACTTTTGATCCTTAAAGATTCACTCACTTCCGGCACTTTCCCTAACTTTGGGATGAGATGAAAGAAAACGTGTGTTTAATTGTATCAATTATGTTGAACTGTTTGTTAAAATTTTTATTTGCGGAATTCTCAAAAGAATTTTAAGACAATTAGATAAGCACATATGGTGAAAGTTTCTGCGGAAAGTTAACCTCATTGATTGACTACCATGGATAATTTAGTGGAAATGGGAAGATTAAGGGCAATTAACCGAGAGAATTTAACATCCATAAAGAAACTTCTACGAGTCAATAAGAAGATGGACAACCTAGTGGTGAAAAGGGAGAAAGGTATGATCCCACTTTCACAGAAGAAATGCAACTGTTTTCCTAAACATCTAAAGAGATGCTGAACCTAATCAACATATTGCAATCTGAGACCACCTAAAGATTGTTTTCAGACCCAGCAGCTTGTCAAAATTAAAAGTTCAGGCAATGCTAAGAGTTAGTAAAAATGTAGCACAATAGGACCCTCATCCAATGTTGTAGGAGTATAAGGGGGTTGGGTTACTTTGGGAAGGAGTTTGGTGCTGCTGTCTCCTTGATTCATTGGAGCCCGTAGCATATGAATCACAGTCATTTTGATCTCCCAGTCTGATCTTTCCAACATTCCTGCCATATCCGAGTCTGGTTCTGATGTTTGCTCTGTCGATTCAAACTTTGCTTTCTGCCTCTTAGTGTGCCTTGTAGTTTGTTCTCGATAGCTGGAAAGGATATAATGGGTAAAGGAGCTGCTGTAAACAGACATTTGCTAACGCGGTGATGGCTGTGGTTGGAGGAGAAGCACCCTGTAGCCCTATGATTAGGTCTCAGTCTTTCAGTGAGTTTGTGCCTCTGGACTGGGAACCTCGCAAGTGCTTCTCTGTCTCCTCTTAGGTGGGACAAAGTGACTAGAATGGGCTGGAGTTGGTAATCCCCTTCCTCCACTTGAAAGGCCAGAGCCAAATGGAGCTGGGTCTTTTCCTTGCCCCAGGTCAGTTAGGTTCTGATGAAACTCTGGCAGGTTGTGAAGAAGAACAGAATGCTCTGGCAAATTTCAAATGGTTACTTTCCCCCCACCCCTGCCCGAGGCAAGAGGAGCCTTTTCTCTGATATTCACTGTGAGAACCTGGCTGAGCTTCTGGAGGTAAAACTCACATAAAGCCAGTGTCGCTTCCCCTCCCCCACACCATGACTTGCCTCCTACCAGGGATCAAGTCCTCAACCTGGGCATGTGCTCTGATGGGGAACTGAACCCGCAACCCTTCTGTGCACAGGACGACACCCCACCAACTGAGCTACACCGGCCAGTGCCCCTGGAGATTTTCACTCTCAGACTTGTCCGTGCTGAGCCTCTAGCAATTGATTAATTACAATTCTGGCTTTCCTACCCCAGTACTGGTTCCCACAGAGATTCCTGCTCTGGTAAGTTGTGATTTCTCTGTATCCGATTGTCTGTCTCTCCATTTGTGGGGCATCGATCTGGCCTGTGTCCTAATGTCCCTTAGAATCTAAGAAGAGTTGTTCATTTTCTGTTTCTTTAGCATTTTCTTCACATTAGGATGAGTTGTGATTTTCATGCTCCTTGCATGCCAGACCAGAAACTGGAAGTCCCACCATCTTTTTAAAAAAGAGAGTTTTAGGTCAATAAAATATGGAAGTCTTGCCTGACAATCAAATCGAGTCTGGTCAGAGTCTTCACACTGATTGATGTAAGAAGAAATTTCTGTTTAATGCTTCTGTTGGCCAGTATGGCTCATCTCTCTGGGGCTATGTAGAGACCCAGAGGCCCTGATGACTCAGTCTGCTGCCTGGCCGCCTAGTAATGGTAGCAAATCTATTCTGGGGTAAGCCGCTGGGCCTGGAAGCCTTTGCCCCTATTTCTTAGGGCGCAGCATTGTTGTTGAGAAAGAGTGTGGGATATGTGAAAGACAAGGCCCTGCCTATGTGGACGGTGGGATTCCCTTCCTGCTTGGGCCTTGATGAACATTGAAGAATTGGTGGAGAGAAGTGTTGCCTTTTCTACTTTTTGAGGCTTTCAGAATAAAAATAAGAAAGTGACAAAATAGGGTTACAAAAATTGTGCTATGTTTTAAATATTTAAATTGAACAAGTTAACATTTTTAACCCTGAGAAAATACAATGCAATATGATATTGGCATGATAATTATACTACTGATTTAAAAAATACCAGTACAGATGGTGTAAGCAACCTTGCAAGCCAGCAGTGGGACTTGTTTTAAGTCATGTGATTAAAATTTTCACAATGTATCTCTGTGACTATATTTGTAGTCTCATCTGAATGGTGTCAAAATTTAAATTTGAAGCCCTAGATCTTCTGACCTATTCCCCAGCCCCTTCCTGTATTAAGTCATGGTCTAAATTTTAGACAAAATTTCAAAATGGGATCCATAGTTTGTTTTAGCAAGATTATGTTTGCTGGCATCAAGGGTTAGTAATATAAATAGGTTTTAAAAAGCAAGTGCCTATGTTGTATAAGTACACTGTGCATTTGGGCAGACAAGGGTTCAAATTCTGGCCTTGCAACTTTCTATCTGTGTGACCTTGGTCAAGTCATTTCCCTCCCTCTGAGCTTCGGTCTCCTCAACTATAAAATGGGCACATGTACATGGATCTTAATGAGTTTTAAAAATTCAGTATTATGGTTATTTTTATGTGTCTTATCTGTTTTCCTAGATAGTAAGCTCCCTGAGGACATGAGTCATATATGATTCATTTTTTAAAATTTTCACTTCACTTTACTTTGTACTAATCTTTAAAGGAACCCTCATGGACGAGGCATTTTATATGTCTTATTTATTAAAGCTTCATGAAAAGTTTATAAAGTTGGCCTTACTAATTCACTGAGGCTCAGAGAGGTTAAGTTGGTTGCCTGCAAGTGAGTAGTTGGACTTAAATCTAGATTTTTAAAATTTTTAATTTTTAATTACAACCGACGTTTAATATCATTTTGTATTAGTTTCAGGTGTACAGCCTAGTGTGTAGCAATTATATTTCTAGTGCCCATCTGGCATCATACATAGTAATTATAATATTGTTGACTATATTCCCTAAGTAGTACTTTTATATCCTCATGACAGCTTTGTAACCACCAATTTGCCCTTTTTAATCCCTTCATCTTTTCACCCAGACCCACAAAACCTCCTCTGGCAACCATCAGTCTATTCTCTGTGTCTATGCATCTCTATTTTGTTTGCTTGTTTATTTTGTTCTTTAGATTCCACATATAAGTGAAATCATATGGTTTCTGTCTTTCTCTGTCTGACTTATTTCATAATACCCTCTAGGTCCATCCATGCTGTTGTAAAGAGTAAAATTTTATTCACTTTTATGGATGAATAATATTCCATTGTATATATGTACCACATCTTCCTGATCCAACTGTTTATTGATGGGCACTTGGATCGCTTCCATATGTTGGCCATTATAAATAATGCTGCAATGAACATGAGGGTGCATATAGCATTTCAAATTAGTGTTTGGGATTTCTTCAGATAAAGACCCAGAAGTGGAATTGCTGGGTCATATGGTAGTTCAATTTTTAATTTTTAAAGGAAACTTCATAATGTTTTCCATTGTGGCTGCACCAATCTGCATTCCTACCAACAGTGCATGAGAGTTCCCTTTTCTCCACATCCTAGCCAACACGTGTTTGTTGATTTATTAATGATAGCATTCTGACATGTGTGAGATGATAGATAATTCATTGTGGTTTTAATTTGCATTTCTCTGATGATTAGTGAGGAGCATCTCTTCATATGTTTATTGGCCTTCTCTATGTCTTCTTTGGAGACCTATCTATTCAGGCCCTTTGTCCATTTTTAATTGGATCATTTGATTTTCCAATGTTGAGTTGTATGAGTTCTTTATACGTTTTGGATATTAACCCCTTATCCAATGTATCATTGGCAAATATGTTCTCCCTTCAATAGATTGTCTTTTCATTTTGTTGACTGTTGCCTTTGCTGTGCAAAAACTTTTTAGTTTGATGTAGTCTCACTTGTTTATTTTTTCTTTTGTTTTCTTTGCTCGAGGAGCTATATAAGAATAAAATATTGCCAAGAAAAATGTCAGAGATTTTACTGCCTATATTTTCTTCTAAGAGTTTTATGGTTTTGAGTCTTACATTTAATTCTTTAATTTATTTTTAATTTATTCTTATAAATGGTCTAGTTTCGTTTTTTTGCATTTATTGTCCAATTTTCCCAACACCATTTATTGAATAGACTGTCTTTTCACCTTATATGTTTTTGCCTCCTTTGTGATGTATTAATTGACCATATAGATGTTGTGGGTTTATTTCTGAGCTCTCTATTCTGTTTCATGGATCTAAGGTCTATTTTTATGCTAGTACCAGGATGTTTTGATTACTATGTCCTGGTAGTATGCTTTGATATCAAATATCATGATACCTCCACATCTATTCTTCTTTCTCAAAATTGCTGTGGCCATTCGGGGTCTTTTGTGGTTCCACATAAATTTTTGGATTATTTGTTCTAGTTCTATGAAAAATGTCATTGGTATGTTAATAGAACATGCATGGAATATATAGATTGCTTTGGACAATATAGACATTTTAACAATGTTAATTCTTCCTCTCCTTGAGCATAGTATATGCTTCCATTTATTCATATCCTCTTCAATATTTTTCTTTAATGTCTTTTAATTTTCCAAGTACAGAACTTTTATATCCTTGGTTAAATTTACTTCCAGGTTTTTTGTTTTTTTGATGCAATTGTAAATTGCATGTAAATAGCTTAGTTTCTCTTTCCGATAGTTCATTATTGGTGTATAAAAATGCAACCAACTTTTGAATATTTATTTTGTATCCTGCTACTTTACTGAATTCATTTTTCAGTTCTAGTAGTTTTCTGGTGGAATCTTTAGGGTTCTCTATATATAGTACCATGTCATCTGCAAATAATGACAGTTTTACTTCTCCTTTCCAACTTGAATGCCTTTTATTTCTTTATTTTGTCTAGTTGCTGTGGCTAGCACTTCCAATTCTATGTTAAATAAGAGTGGTGAAAATGGATATCTATGTTTTGTTCTTGATGATAGAAAAAATACTTTTAGTTTTCCCCTGTTGAGTATAGTGTTAGCTGTGAGTTTTTCATATATGACCTATATTATCTCAAGAGATTTTCCCTTTAGTTCCACTTTACTGAGAGTTTTTCTCATAAATGGGTGCTGGATTTTGTCAAATGCTTTTTCTGCATCTATTGATATGCTCATATAATATTGATCCTTCATTTAGTTTATGTGGTGTATCATGTGAATTGACTTGCAGATAGTAAACCAATTTTGCATCCCAGAAATAAATCCTGCTTGAACATGGTATATGACCTTCTTAATGCGTTAGTGGATTCAGTTTGCTAATATTATTGAGGATTTTGCGTCTATGTTCATCAGGGATATTGGCCTATACTTTTCTTTCTTTGTAAAGTCTTTATTTGGTTTTGGAATCAGAATAGTGCTGACCTTGTAAAATGAAAGTGGGATTCCTCCCTCCTCTTGAGTTTTTTGGAGTAGTTTGAGAAGGATAGTCATTAGTTCTTCTTTGAATGTTTGGCAAAATTCACCTGTGAAGCCATCCAGTCCAGGACTTTTGTTTGTCGGGAGTTTTTTCATTACTGCTTCAATTTCATTATCTGTTATTGGTCTGTTCAGATTTTCTGTTTCTTCTTGATTCAGTTTGGAAAGACTGAATGTTTCTAGGAATTTATCCATTACTTCCAGATTGTCCAGCTTGTTGAGTATAATTGTTTGCAGTATTTTCTTATAATCCTTTGTATTCCTGTGGTGTCAGTTGTTACTTCTCCCCTTTCATTTCTGATTTTATTTATTTGGGTTCTCTCTCTTTTATTCTTGATGAGTCTGATTAAAAATTTATCAACCTTGTTTATCTTTTTAAAAAAACAGCTTTGGGTTTTATTGAACTTTTGTATTGTTTTGGGTTTTTTTTTTAGATTCTATTTCATTTATTTCCACTGTGATCTTTATTCTTTCTTTCTTTCTACTCACTTTAACTTTGCTTGTTGTTTTTTATCCAATTCCTTTAGGTGTAATGTTAGGTTGTTTATTAGAGATTTTGTTGTTCCTTGAGTTAGGCTTGTATTTCTATGAATGTTCCTCTCAGGACTGCTTTCACTGTGTCCCATAGATTTGGGGTTGTTGTGTTTTCATTTTCATTTGTCTTAAGGTATCTTTTGATTTCTTCCTTGATCACATCGTTAACCAATTCATTATTTAGTAACATATTATTTAGCTTTCATGTGTTTGTGTGTTTTTCAGTCATTTTCTTGTAATTGATTTCTAGTTTCATAACATTATAGTGGGAGAAGATGCTTGGTATGGTTTCAATCTTCTTAAATGTATTGAAAGTTGTTTTGTGGCTTAACATGTGGTCTATCCTGGAAAATGTTCCATGTGCACTTGAAAAGGATGTATATTTTGCTGCTTTGGAGTAAAATGCTCTATAAATATCAATTAAATCCATCTGGTCTAATGTGTCACTTAAGGCTGCTGTTTCCTTGTTGATTTTCTGTCTGGAAGATGTATCTATTGATGTCCATGGGCTGTTAAAGTCCCTAGACTTGGTTTTCCATTTTCTTTTTACCATACTGTGATGCTACCTCCAGTTGGTTTCAGTAAATATTTGTTTAATACATTTGATTGTCTTACCTCTATTAAATGGATCTTCATTGGGCTACCTGGAATCCCTACCCTCTGATTTCTCTTCTGAAAATAATAAACTCTGTGGAATATAGTTACAACCATAAACAGGTGCATTACCAGATTAATTTAAGTAGAGGGCTGAGGCCCTAGGAAATGGAACCCAGGGCATTGAAAACTTTTATAGAGAGTGAGAGGATTATGAGAAGTCTGGTGTATGGGTCAGGTTTTAATACTTGACGACAGCATGAAGGGTAGGTGGATGGGGGAATGAATAAAAAGTGGCATGAAGGCACTAGGTATGTGAGAAAGGAAGGAGAAAAGAAGGGAGCGAAGGACACATGCAGAGACTTGATAACAACAAGGCACTCAAAGAAAAGGCATCAGAATGTAATTGACTTTGAGGGTAGAAACTTGGATAACTTTTTTCTTTAAAAATTTTCTACTTTTCTGTATTATCCAAAATTTTTACAATAAGCAAGGGGTTTTTGTAATTAAAAACAAACAAACGTGATAAGTTCTATCTAAAAAAAAAATAATAATAACATGTATCTTTTCTCTCTACAGGTTTTCAGTAGAATCACAAATTTCATTTTAAAAATACTCAGGTTGACATCATCTCTCCCTTGCACGTTGTAATCAACCACCATATCTTCTGCCTACTATATACAGGGCACTTTGCCAAACACAGAGTTATAGCAGAAAGAATAAAATAGGATTGAGGCTCTGATCTCACTACCCCCTGAGAAGCAGAGATATAGAGAGAGGAAAATCATATTAGGAGGTAACATATGCCAGGTGTCCACCATTGTGTCAGGGGTGAGTAGAAAGTATTGTAAAGTTAACTATTAACTTAAATGAGCTGTTAACTTATTTAAGTGCATCTATAAGACAACTCTGCACACTCTTCTATTCGTTAAAGATACTCTTGGTATTTTAAGCCTAATAATCAGGAATAGGGAAGACAGCCAAGGCTTTTAACAGTTTAGTATGGTATTTTCAAAAGGCTAGTTTGCACTGTATTTTGTATCTCCTCCAATATTTGCATGTAATAATTTATTTTCCTAGCCTCAGGCTCAGCTTGAAAGTAATTGATGCTTATTACTTTATCTTTAATCCACAGATTATCTAAAACAAGAGAGTGGAAATTTACCAATGTTATCTTCAGAGAGGGAGAAAAAAATCTGAACATTACTACTTACTAGATGTGACTTTAATGATAATCACCACTTTTATTGAGTGTTTATTTTGAATTGGGAACTTTACTTAACTCTAGCCACATGGCAATCCTATGAGGTTCATATTATTCTTTCTATTGTACAGTTACAAAAAATATAATTCACAGGAGTTTAGTACTTATATATACAAGTAAAACATGAAATTTGAACCTAAATCTGCCTGATTTTGAGTCCATAATCTAAATGACTTCTCTGTACCCCAACTTGGACAAGTTTTAACCTCTCTGAGCCTTAAGTTCATCATTTGAAATGTAGAGGAAAGATTTCCCTCATAGTTCTGTTGTTAAGAGAGGGTCAATATAATGCATTTAGTGGGTACTCAGTAAATGTCGCTTCTATTTAAGACAACAGCTGAAAGTGGCAGAAATGGCATTTAATGACCGACTCTCAAGTAAAAATGGAGCTGAATGAACTTCAAGTCCTCATCTCAGATTTTCAAGTTTTCTGGGAATTGTCCAACAAAGAAAACTTGCAACATTAAAAATACGTATGCTTCTCCAAAACAAGAGCAGCAGATAGGACGATTACATTTCAGATGATTTTTCTAGGAGTCAAAAGAGAGGATAAATTTAAAACATTAAGAACCAAAGAGGGTTTTTTCGTTTTGTTTTGTTTTTTAACATGACCTTTGGGATGAAAATGCAATCGACTGCTTCCCTGCCTGCCGATTACTGGCAAGTGTGTAAAAGGGCTGAATGGAAAGGGACCACTCTGGTCCTCAGAGCCGGGGCAGGCCTCGGGAAAAGTATCCCGTGTGTTGCACAGGTCCTCATGCTCAGATAAGTGCCTTTCTGCCTTGAAAGTCTTCATAATTTTTGAACAAGGCATCTACATTTTCATTCTGTGTTGGCCCCAAAACTACATAGCCAGTCCAGCTCACCTCGTTGAAACACCTTCAGTCCAGTGAACACTTTCCCAGGAGATGGCTTGGAATGCAGCTTTAGCAGATTTCCTTTAACGTTTTGTTTTTGTTAGCAAGCAATTATCCGCCCATCCTTTGAGGTTATGCATAATGTGTGCTATGCACAAAGTTTTAGGTGTCTAAAGATGAAAGTAATACAGTAAAACAGGGCCTGCATGTGTTTTATTTTTTTTAAGAAGAAAAAAAATAACACCACTACAACCAAAATGAACGTGTTGTCAATAATACTTTGGAATGACTTCTTCAGAGGGAAGCTTTGAATTTCTGTTTATGAGTAGCTTTGGGTAGGGTCTGGGTACCTGTATTTTCTTAAAATATCCCAGATCTTTCTCATTTTAACCCAATGAGACTCATATTGGACATCTAACCTACACAACTTTATGAATAAATTAGTGTGATTTTTAAGCCACTAAGTTTGTGGCAATTGTTACAGCAGCAATAGGAAACAAATATAATTCCTTAGGGTTTTCTATGTAAACAATCATGTTGTCTCTGTAAAGACAATTTAATTTCTTCCTTTCTAATCTTTATGACTTTTCCTTCTTTGTTTTTCTTTATTGCACTGGATAGGAACTCTGATACAATGATGAAAAGAAAAGGTGAGAACAGACATCCGTGTCTTGTTCCCAATCTTTGGGAAAAGCTTTTACACCATTCAGTGTGATGTTAAATGTGAGTTTTTCACAGTTGCCATTTATCATATTGAGGAAGTTCCGTTCTTTTTCTAGTTTGCTAAAAATGTTTATTAAAAAGGTGTTAATTTTGTCACATGCTTTTTCTGCAACTATTGATATAATTTTACCAATGTGGCAAAATTATTTCTTGATTTTTGAATGTTGAACCAACTTTACATTTTTACAATATACTATTATTTCTGTGGTTTGAGTTGCTAATATTTTTAATTACATTTATTGGGGTAACATTGGTTAATAAAATTATATAGGTTTCAGGTGTAGAATTCTATGATACATCATCAGTATATTGTATTGTGTGTTCAACACCCGAAGTCAAGTCTCCTTCCATCATCATTTATTCCCTCTCTTTACGCTCTTCTTCCTTCCCCCAGCCCCTTTCCCTCTGGTAATCACCATATTGTTGTCTGTATCTATGAATTTTGTTTTCTTTCTTAATCTCTTCACCTTTGTCACCCAGCCTCCAAGCCCCTTTCTCTCTGACAGCTGTCAGTCTATTCTCTGTATCTATGAGCCTGTTTCTATTTTGTTAGTTTTTTTTGTTCATTAGATTCCACATATAAGAGAAGTCATATGGCATTTGTCTTTCTCTGAATGGCTTATTTCACTTAGCATAATATTCTCCAGGTCCATCCATGTTGTCACAAAAGGTAAGATTTCCTTCATTTTTATTGCCAAGTAGTATTCCATTGTGTAAATGTACCACAGATTTTATCTACTAATATACTGACAGATACTTGGGCTGCTTCCAAATCTTGGCTATTGTAAATAATGCTGCAATGAACATAGGGGTGCATTTATTCTTTCGAATTAGTGTGCATTAGGGGTGCATTTATTCTTTCGAAAAAGTGGAACCCCTGAGTCATAAGGCAGTTCCATTTTTAATTATTTAAGGACACTCCTCCTGTTTTCCACAGCGGCTGCACCAGTCTGCATTCCCAACAACAGTGCAGGAGGGTTCCCTTTTCTCCACACCCTCACCAACACTTGTTTGTTGATTTGTTGATGGAGCCATTCTTACAGGTGAGAAGTGATACCTCATTGTAGTTTTAATTTGCATCTCTCTGATAATTAGTGACTTTGAGCATCTCTTCATATGTCTATTGGCCATCTGTATGTCCTCTTTCAAGAAGTGTCTATTCAGGTTCTTTGCCCATTTTTTAATTGTATTGTTTGATTTTTTTGGTGTTGAGTTATATAAGTTCTTTATAAATTTGAATGTTAACCTTTTATCAGATTTATCATTCATGAGTATGTTCTTTCATTCAGTGGCTTATCTTTTCATTGTGTTGATGGTTTCCTTTCCCCTGCATAACTTTTTAGTCTGATGCAGTCCTATTTGTTTATTTTTCTTTTGTTTCTCTTGAGCGAGGAACTATATCAGAATAAAATATTGCTATGAGAAATACCCAAGATTTTACTGCCTATATTTTCTTCTAGATTTTTTTTGTTTCAACTCTAACATTTTTAAGTCTTTAATCCACTTTGAGTTTATTTTTGTGTATAGTGTAAGAAGGTGGTATAGTTTCATTTTTTGCACGCATCTGTTCAATTTTCCCAACATCATTTATTGAATAGCCTATCCTTACTCTATTGTATGTTTTTGCCTCCTAAATATTAATTGACCATAAAGGTGTGGGTTTATTTCTGGGCCCTCTACTCTTTTCCATTGATCTATGTCTGTTTTTATGCCAGTACCATGCACTTTTTATTATTGTGACCCTGTAGTTTACTTTAATGTCAGGTAGCAATTCCTCCAACTTTGTTCTTCTTTCTCAAGATTGCTGTGGCTATTTGGGATCTTTTGTGGTTTCACATAAATATTTAGAATATTTGTTCTAGTTCTGTGAAATATGCCATTGATATCTCAATAGGAATTGCATTGAATCCATAGATTGCTTTGGGTAGTATGGACATTTTAATGATGTCAATTCTTTCTACACATGAACATGGTACATGCTTCCGCTTATTTGTATCATCTTCAGTTTCTTCCATCAGTGTCTTATAATGTTCCGAGTAGAGGTCTTTTACATCCTTGGTGAAATTTATTCATAGGTATTTTTTAAATGTAAATGTAAATGTAAATGGGGTTGTTTTCTTAGTTTCCCTTTCTGAAAGTTCATTATCGGTGTATAAAAATGCAAATTTCTGAATATTTATTTTGTATCCTGCTACTTCACTGAATTCTTTTATCAGTTCTAGTAGTTTTTGGTGGAATCTTTAGAGTTTTCTCTATATAGTTTCATGTCATCTGCAAATAATGACAGTTTTACTTCCTCCTTTCCTATTGGATGCCTTTTATTTCTTCTTGTCTGAAAGCTGTACCTAGGAGTTCCAGCACTATGTTGAATAAAAGTGGTGAAAGCAGACATCCCTGTCTTGTTGCTGATCTTAAGGGAGATGCTTTTAGTTTTTCCCCCTTGAGTGTGATGTTGGCTGTGGGTTTGTCATATATGACCTTTATCATGTTGAAATATATTCCCTCTATTCTCATTTTGCTCAGAGTTTTTAGTCATAAATGGGTGTTGGATTTCAACAAATGCTATTTCTGCATCTGCTGATGTGATCATATGATTTTTACCCTTCATTTTGTTTATGCGGTGTATCATGTAATTAATTTGCAGATAATTGTACCAACCTGGCATCCCAGGAATAAAGCCCACTTGATCTTGGTGTATGATCTTTTTAATGTATTACTGGATTCAGTTTGCTAGCATTTATTGAGGATTTTTTCATCTATGTTCCTTAGGAATATTGACCTGTAATTTTCTTTCTTGTAGTGTCTTTATCTGGTTTTGGTATTAAGAAATTGCTGGCTTAGATTGCTGAGCTTGAGATTCTTCCTTCCTCCTGAATTTTCTGGAATAGTTTGCAAAGGATAGGCATTAGTTCTTCTTTGAATGCTTGGTAAAATTCACCTGTGAAGCCATCTGGTAATATATCATATTAATTAATTTGGACTTTTGTTTGCTGGGAGGTTTGTTTGCTGGGAGTTTTTTTTAAATTTTTTATTACTGCTTCAATTTCATTAGTTGTGATTGGTCTGTTCAGATTTTCTGTTTCTTCTTGATTCAGTTTTGGAAGATTGAATGTTTCTAGGAATTTATCTTTTTTTTCTTCAAGATAGTCCAATATGTTGGCATATAGTTGCTTGTAATAGTTTCTTATAATCCTTTATATTATTTCTGTGGTGTTAGTTGTTACTTCTCCTCTTTCACTTCTAGTTTTATTTATTTGGGTCCTCTCTTTTTTCCTTGATGAGTCTGGTTAAAGATTTATCAATCTTGTTTATCTTTTCAAAGAGCCAATTCTTGGTTTCATTGAACTTTTGTATTATTTTTAGATTCTATTTTATTTATTTCTGCTCTGATCCATATTATTTCCTTCCTTCTACTCACTTGGGGCTTTGTTTGTTGTTCTTTTTCTAGTTGCTTTAGCTACAAAGTTAGATTGTTTATTTGAGATTTTTCTGCTTTTTGAGGTAGGCCTGTATTGCTATGAATTTCCCATATAAGACTGTCCCACAAATTTTGTGTTGTTGTGTTTTATTTTCATTTGTCTCAAGATATCTTTTCATTTCTTTATTGACCTCATCGTTAACCCATTCACTGTTTAGTAATGTTATTTTACCTCCATGTATTTGTGTGTTTTTCAGGTTTTTCTTGTAACTGATTTCTAGTTTCAAACCATTGTGGTCAGAGAAGATGCTTAATATGATTTCCATCTTCTTAAATTTATTGAGACATGTTTTGTGTCCTAACATGTGGTCTACTGTGGAAAATGTTCCATGTGCACTTGAAAAGACTGTATATTTTGCTGCTTTAGGGTGAAATGCTCTGAAAATATTAATTCAATCCATCTGGTCTATTGTATCATTTAAGACTACTTTTTCCTTGTTGATTTTCTGTCTAGAAGATCTATCCATTGATGTCAATGAGGTGTTAAAAGTCCCTACCATGATTGTATTGCTGTTGATCTCTCCCAATGCGTCCATCAAGATTTGCTTTATATATTTAGGTGCTCTTGTGTTGAATGCATAAATATTTTCAAGTGTTATAGCCTATTGTTGGATTGATCCCTTTAACATTATGCAATGTCTTTCTTTGTCTCTTATTATCGTCTTTGTTTCAGTCTTTTTATCTGATATAAGTATTGCTACACCAGCTTTTTTTTTTTCATTTTCATTTTTATGAAATATCTTTATCCATCCCTTTTACGTTCAGTCTGTGTATGTCTTCTGTTCTGAGGTGGGTCTCTTGTAGACTATATATGGGCCTTATTTTCTTATCCATTCAGCTACCCAGTGTCTTTTGATTGGAATGCTTAATCCTTTATTTAAAGTGATCTTTGACAGGTACATATTTATTGCCATTTTATTCTTTATAACTATGTTCCTCTTTTTTCTTCTTTTTTTTTGAAGAAATCCCTTTAAGATTTCTTATCATACTGGTTGGATGGTAATGAATTTCTTTAGTTTTTTCTTGTCTGGGAAGCTCTTTATTTCTCCTTCCATATTAAATGAGAGCTTTGCTGGGTAGAATAGTCTTGGTTGTAGGTTCTTGCTTTTTTTCACTTTGAATATTTCATGCCAATCCCTCTGGCCTGGAGTGTTTCTGTTGAGAAATCAGCTGATAGTGTTATGGGAGCTCCCTTACAGATAACAGACTGCCTTTCTCTTGTGGTTTTTAAGATTCTCTCTTTGTCTTTAACCTTTATTATTTTAATTATGCTGTGTCTTGGTGTGATTTTCTTTGGGTTCATCTTGACTGAGATGCCCTGCCCATCCTGGACAATGTATCTTTTTCCTTTACCAGGTTAAGTAAGTCTTCCACCATTATTTCTTCAAATAGGTTCTCCATCCTTTGCTCTCTCTCTTCTCCTCCTGGTACCCCCATGACTCAAATATTGTTACACTTGATGATGTCACACTTGTTGTTGTCCTGAAGGTCCCTTAGACTTTTCTCATTTTTAAGAATTCTTTTTTCTTTTTGTTGTTCTGCTTGGGTGTTTTCTGTTATCTTGTCCTCTAAATTGCTGATTCAGTCTTCTACTTCATTTAACCTGCTATTGATTCCATCTGATTTCCCACTATTTTTTAAATGGTTTCTATGTCCTTTTCCATGCTTGCTATCTCTGTAAGTTCTCACTGAGTTTATCCATTCTTCCCCTAAGTTCCTTGGGCATTCTTATAACCATTGTTTTGAACTCTGTATCTGGTGGATGGCTTCCCTCCATTACATTTAGTTCTTTTTCTGGGGATTTCTCCTGTTCTTTCATTTGGAGCATTTTTTTTTTTTTTTTTTTTTGGTCTTTTAGGCTGCCTCTGTCTTTGTTTCTGTGTATTAGGTATTGTCTGTATGTCTCCTCATCTTGGTATGGTCGCCTTATGTAGTAGGTGTCCTGTGGGGCTCAGTGATGCAGTCTCCCTGATCACCTGAGTTAAGTGCTGCAGGAATGTTCCTTGTTGTGGGTTATGTGAGTCTTTTTGTTGTAGTGGAGTCTTTATTGCTATTGGCCCATATGTGGGTGGAATTGACCCTCAGGCTGGCTGACTATGAGGATCAACCCCAACCACATGTATGAGCTACTGTGTAGGGTCTGAACTCACAAAGCTAAATTCAGAGTCTGGAGCCTGCCAAGATGTCTCTTTGGGTGTGCCATTTGTGGAGTTAATTGTGTTGTGCTCTGATGTGGTCTGAAGCCTGCCACTGGGTGTGATGGTTCTGGGGCTTCTGGGGAGGGACTCCAGTTCAGGTCAATGTCAGACACTGTCTGTAACCAGCCCTGGGCAACCAATTTGAAACTACAGAGTGATCCAAAGTTTGTGGCTGTCTCTGCTGGGCCTGGCTACACATGGAGGGGCCAGGCTGTGTATCAAGGCAGGCTTCCACCAGTAATGAGCCTGGAGAGCAGCTCAGCAAAAGGCTCAAGGAACTCCGAGATCTGCCTCCGCTTGCCTGCTGCCTGTTAGGCTGTCACTGAAAGAGCCTCTGGCAATATGGGAGTTGCATGACTAGGTTCTTAGTAAGTCACCAGGTAGGAGCCAAAATTTTACTTCAGTTAAAAACAAAAGTATGTGAGCAGACACAAAAAGGCACCTGTTGTAAGATTTCATTTATAGGAAACATCCAGAATAGGTAAAAGAGCAGAGACAGAAAGCAGATCTGGAGTTTCCAGGGGCAGGAGTGGGGAGTGAATACTGTTGGTGCAGGGTTTCCTTTTGGGGTGATGGAACATCCTGAAGCTAGATAGTGGTGATGCTTGCTCAGCATCGAGAATATACTTCATGCTCAGAAATGGCACAATTTAAAATATAAACAATAAGCTTTATTTATTACTTAAGATGAATTACAGCACGAAAAACTGAAGGCTAAAAACATAAAAGAGAAAATAACAAAAGCAAAACCCCCCAAATAATAAGAATAAAAAAATAAAAATCTGAATCATGCTATAGAGAAAATAGAAATAAAGCAATTAAAAATAAAAGAAAAAGGTCAATGAGTGTGGGTAAAACAAGTTTCTCTGGTAGAACAAGGTGAGCACATTCAATGAGCAGATCTAGAGCTGGCCCTGATGCATCTTCCAGAGGTAGCTGGTCCTCTGTGGCAGGAACCACGGCAGGTTCTAAGGAGGGTTCTTCAGGCAGGGGTGGTGGGGCCTCAGTTACATTAGCAGATGCTGCACAGGCTGATCCTGACTCCAGAGCTACAGTTGGAGGGGCTGCTGGAGGTGGCATGACCTCTGGAAGTGGATACCCCTCCAGGTCTGCCCCTGCTCCAGCTCCTTGGGATGGACATCAGGTGTTATAGCAGGTGTTATATCTCTGCCTCCTGGGCAGGTGCTGCAGTTATGAGAGAAGAAAAGATCATCCACATGTCTGCATGTCCCTGTGCTCCCCAAAGACAGAACACAGCCGCAGACCAGGACCCACCACAGGATGTCCTCCCTGCAGGCAATCTAGCAGATGGGTGGTCTGAGGCCAGTCTTTGCTCCTGGCAAGCCTCTGGGGATGTTATCTGTGTATCTGCACCAACTCTTCCCCATAAGCTCACATGCACCTCCACCCCTCATCCTACCCCCACGTCCCCCACCTGCTCACCCTTGGGCTCTGCCTCCTTGGGCTCCAGGTCATTTGGCCTGGTACATTTGACATAGGCGCCATGCTTTAGGTTGCAGTTGAAAATTTTGAGCTTCCTTTTGAGCCTGTGCTGCTTTGGGGTTGGAAGCCTGTGGAATCTGGGATGCTTTGGGGGAGGTGTCCCTCTCTGGCCATCCACGGGCCCTGGTTCCCCAGACCCCCAGGTGGACATACTCATTTCAGGCCTGCTCTGGCTCTCAGTGGTGTAGCTCATCAGCCCCACACTGGTGGACATGGACCAGGGCGCTCTGTCGACCAGCTGCTGCTCCTCCATGACCTGAATTGAACTTTGCAATGACAGTCACCAGAAGTGGGTCAGGAGGCCTCAAGCCCTGCCTGGCCATAGTCACTGCTGCTTCTGCCCACTGGACCTTCTGCTCCTGGATCAGGCCCAGCCCTGTGTATGCATAGACCTCTACCTCCAGGGCTCGGGATAAACCTTGGGCAGAGGATGCCACCCACACTCCACATCCACCCAGCCAGCCTTGACCTGGGCTGTGAACCTGACAGGCCCACCAGGCTTCTGACTTCCCCTCAACCTATTCCTGCTTGGGGCAGGCCCTCCCCACATGAACCCCCTTCTACACACACACACACACACACACACACACACATCTGGACATAGGGCTGGTGAGGTGGAATCAGAGTAGTAGCCTGGCCCAAACAAAACTGTCCTGGGCCTCCCTGTGTTACCTCTGGGTCCTGCCTTGAAAAGGGCCACAGACGTCTGGGCTGATTTCAGATCCAATGGCAGCCATGGTGGAATATACTCTCCCCACTGCCTCTTTTGAGGCCTCGGCCTCGGGACACTGGCAGACAACATGAAAACATGGCGTCCTCTCCAATGTCTCGATCCAAATGAGCTGGGGAGGGGCAGTTATAGAGCGTGGCTGCCTGCTTACCAGGGTTCCATGTTCTGTTGGGCTCCATCATCAGGAAGTGAGGTCACTGTTTGGTATAGTGATGTCACTCCTTGTCAGGAAATGAAGTCACTGCTCTTGTCTGAGCAGATGCTCATGGTAGGGGACCCAGGCAGCAACCTTGCTTCCTGATGACAGAGCCCAACAGAACTTGGAAGCCTGGTATCCAGGCAGCCACATCCTAAAAGCACCTCACCCCAGATCATTTGGTGAGAGACGTTGGAGAGCATGTCATATTCTGCTGTTTGCCAGTGTCCTGAGGCCAAGGCCTCAAAAGAGGTGACAGTCTTTTCTGCCATGGCCACCACTGGGTCCCAACTCAGCCCAGATGCTTGTGGCCCTTTTCAAGGCAGCACACAGAGGTAACACATGCAGGTACATGGGTGATGTTTCTCCTCTCACAACTCCAGCACCAGCCCAGGAGACAGAGGTGGCTCCTGCTGTAACACCCGCTCCAGCTGCAGCTCCGGGGCAGGGCTGGCCTGTCCAGCGTCTCCTGATGTAACTGAGATCCCACCACTGTTCCCTGGAGAACGCTCCTCAGAACCTGCCCTGGGCCCTGCCGTAGAGGAGGAACACTCATGAGGGCTGGCCGTGCAGCTACGTGTCGAAAGTGATCGCCCTCTTCCCCCAGAAGACTTGGATTTACCCCCACTCTTTGACCTTTATCTTTTATTTTAATGATTACATTTTCCTTTTCTTCTTGGCCTGATTCAGTTTTTTACATTTTTACTTTTATTATTTGGAGGTTTGGAGGGGTTTTGCTTGAATTACTTTCTTTTTTATGTCTTTAGCCTCCATTATTCCTTGGTTTAATCCATTTTAAGTAACGAATAAAATTCATTGTTTGTATTTTATATTGTGCCATCCAAAAATGAAGTACATTTTGGATTCTATGCAAGCACCACCACTATCTGGTTGCAGGATGTTCCATTGCCCCCCAAAATACCCTGCACCAGCAGTGCTCACTCCCCACTCCTCCTGCCCCTGGCAACCCCTGATCTGCCTTCTGTCTCTGCTCCTTTAACTGTTCCATACGTTACCTATAAATGGAATCTTACAATAGTGCTTTTCTGTGTCTGCTCACATACTTTTGTTTGTTTTTATCTCAGAGAGCATATTTGTTATTTGAAAGGGAAATCTGAGATGGATTAGAGATCAGATGTAAGAAAAGAAGCCCTTTTAGTAAGTGTGAGCATCCTCTCGGGGTAGAGACCACTGTGCTAAGTGTGACCCCAGGGCCAGAAACCGGTTAGACAGCTGGCTCTTCCTTTGCCCAAAATAAAAATAAGAAAAATGCAGAAAGCTGGGAAGACAAACCACGAACTGGAAAGCCTTCCTCACAACCCAAGGCGAGGGAAAGGTTTCACATCCTTGTGGTGCAGAAAACTCTGGAAAGTCAGTGTTTTCTAAGGGGACAGAAGGCAAACACATGCACTTCCAAGGAGAGGCAGAGCACATGCCAGTACATGTCAGAGATGCCCAACCTCCCTGATGGGGACACACGCACTGTCAACACTGGGGAGAGAGCGCTGTCACCATCAGACTGGCAGGCTTCTGATCTAGAGGTGACTAGCCCTGGGGACAAAGTGAGGCAGCAGAGGCCCCAGCAGATTGCCTGGAAACACGGGGGAAAGGCCCCTCCTCTGGGAGAACAGGGAACAGGACCCATCAAAGTTCTACAGGTGCCCCCTTCACCTAGCAGGGCTCACCCTAGGAGGTCACCCCACAGGAGTTCTTGCACAAGTTTTCAAAGATGTATTTTTAAGACTACCTATCAGAACTCTGATGAAATAGCCAGGAACTGGGAAAAACACGTCCACGTCCTGGTCCACATGAATGAGGAAATCTGAGCAGCAGCTCTAACAGGGGCACAGGGTTTTCTATGTGCCAACAGATAAACTTCAGGAGTCTTCTTGTGAGAAATGTGGAACAACCATCCGCATCCAGGATCCCACCTGTTAGATCCCATACATGTGATTTCAATAGGCAGAAACGCATTTGTGAAAATGAGTCTGCCTATGACAGAGACAGACAAACAGAGTGGGAAGTGGAGCCTGAGAAATACCCACCAAGCCACTCATGATGGTCACCTCTGGGGTGGGGCTTGCTAATTCTTATCTTTTCCTCGATGTGATTCCTAATTTTTTAATAATGCATGTTTGACTTTGATAGTTCTAAAAATATTGAAGTCATATGTTCAAGTCATATGTTCTATATTATCCATTTCTAAGTTGTCTGTGGAGTAATGTACATTACTTAGTTTTTATTTTTAAAGGATTTAGGACAAAAAATAAAGATTTATTATAGTACAATAATGAACTCTAAAGGAATTCAGAATCAAATAAAAGAACAAAGTCCTTCCAGGGAGGAGAACCCTGACAGAGGTGCTCACTCTTCGCCTTTTCCCTGGGTGTGCACATTGTGTGTGCATGTGCATGTGCGTTTACCTGTGTTCCCGTGCTCATACGTGCACATGGGTGCCTGTGCATGTTCGTGTGTGTGTGTGTGTGTGTGTGTGTGTGTGTGTGTGTGTGTGTGTACTTATGGGTTTGGGCAGGGACATTTCTGGGGCATGTGTCCTTCTGAAACCTCATTTCCCTAGGGACGGACACTGCCAGTCATTCCTTTTCCTCCTCAGCATTAACTGTCCCCATACCAGAGTTTCTGAAGCCCTGCTGTGGAACATGGGCCATTTCCAATTTTTCACTCCCATCATCGTGTTGAAGAGAACATCTTCTTTATTTAGGACAGGTCTCTAGAAGTGGAGATTCTTGGTTCAGTGTAAATAGGATTTTAAGGTGTTGGGGGCAGTTCCCTACATCTGAGTTCATCTTACCCACTTTGAGCCTTGTTTGGGAAAGTAGGGGTGCCAAGACCCGGGGCTGAGAGCTCAGGGAGGGAAGGAGGAGGAGGGGCTGGGAGTGAAGGAGATGAGGTATCTGGGAGTGACACACCCCGTTAGAAGATCCCATCCATCCTTCCTGTGCCTTGTCCCATGACGACCCCCTACCCCCACCCTTTGCCTATACCAGTCCACCCTGCTCTATAACTCACCTGAGCTGAGCCACCTGTCCCTGCCATCGAGGACACTGGAGGGTATGGGCCTGCACATTCTGTCCTGTTCCCTCACCCTCCAAGGGCAGAACCCCTTCCTCTCTGTCAGGAAAGCAGATCATACACCATTGGCTGGAACCTAGTTATTTGACTACACCTAGCTGCTAAGAAAGGAGGTGTTACCTTTGGCTCTGCATGATGGGGGGGTGGCAGATGAGGCAATCAGTCTCTGCCAAGATATATTTCTAGCCTAAACCTACCAGATGAAATGAGGTTGAGACCCAATTTCCCTCTAAAGTGGTAGAGGTGAGATTCCTGGGAATGAGAATAAAAAAGTGCTGCCTGTGTTCAGTTGTTCAAAAGATGGAGACTGGTATGCTTGCATAACTGGCCTTATATTTTGGGCATTAACAGGGCTTAACACGACAGTGGATGCTTTTGTTTCTCAGTTTTTTTCCTTTATTACAACTCATGCTTGTTAAGGATGACCAAGTTATCTTCAACTTTCATTCAGCACAGAGAGGAACAATCCTTCTTCTGCTCTCTTGCCCCAGAGTCAATGACTTGATCAACAATTACCGAGCTTCTAGAATTCAATCATTTATTCATGCATTCATTTATTCACCCTCTCACTTCTACTCATTCCATAAGTATCCATTTAGTTTTTACTTTGCACTATGTTCTGGAAATGTTAATGCATCTTAGCCATGAACTCAGGCCTCAAGGAACTCTTGTTGAGTGGTTGAGAGAGACAAGCATTGAACAGACCACAATACAGTGCCAGTGGGTAGATGCTGAGAAAGAAGCAAGCCCGGGATCTTATGAGGGCCGATTGGAGACGACTACTCAGGGAGGGGGTGCCCTTGACTTGAATTCATTGCTGTGATGGATGTGGCACTCTCCATCAAAACACTCAGAAAACAATGAGTGCTCTTTTCGAAATCACACCTCATTAAATGCTTAAGGGTCTTAAGATCTGCAGGCATGTAGAGAGGAAAATCCATGAGGTCTGGAGCAGACAGCAAAAGCTTTTGGATAAGGCGAGTTTCAAGAACATTTTGGGTTGATTTAGAGATGTGAGGAGGGCATGCATTCCAGTATGGGAGCGGTTTGAACAAAGGCATGGCATGTGCTGACTCCCTGAAGTGGGAAAATGGACTAGACATCACTAAGTGTCCTTGAAATGGTACACGTCTCATTCTTTGGTCTTGAGACAACTGCAGAATAAATCCTAGTAACTTCTGCCTTGTCCTGGGTGGCTCTTCACCAAATCCAGGGTACAAAAATGAACAATGGCAGAGTTGTGCTTAATGCTGCTAAGCTTTCCATTCTGAGTTGGCAGCCTCAGTATATAATTTTCTGAGATAGAAAATCCCCTGGCTTGGGATTTTGCCAGAAATTACTTTCCCCCAATTAGATTCTAGTTTGATGCAATCATTGCTTTAAAATTGTCTCAAATTGAAACCATCTAATAGCCAATTTTGGAATGAAGAAAATGGAAGAGATTCAACATGCCACAGACAGCCAGTGTGCAATCCAAGAACAGGGAGAAAAAGCAGGACTCTCAGTTTGTGCTGTTTCGGACACAGAGAGTCAGTGAGTTCCATAACAGGGTGGTCTTGACCAGCGGATCCTTTTGTTGGCTTAGCACAAATCAAATCAAGCCTTCAGAGGAAATGCAGTTTGATCATATCTTAAGAAACCAGATTTGCCATGTTCATCAGATGCTTTCTTTCTTTTTATCACACAGGCATATTCCAGAGAAGCTGGCCAGAGGGTGCAATGGAATTGGCCATACTCTCGTTCTCCAAACAGTGGCTGAGCACCTGCTCTATGAATGGAGTGTGGAGAAGGGTGTGTGTACTGATTGGTGCTAAAATGCAAGGAGGCTCATGGTACATGGTAGGTGCTCATTATATACTTGAATGAATTAATTAATTCACATTAATGGTTATATAGTAGCACATTATATCCCTTCCTCTATGGCAGGGAGGGCTTGTCTTCTATCAAACATGTCTCCTTAGGCACAGCATGGCCCTTCTGTGATGATGTACTGCATTCCCTGGCACTTCTCCCTGATTTCACTGTGAGCAAATACTACCGGGTGATGCAGGTAAGTTCCTTGGAAACATTTTGTCCTTTCTGGTCTTTGCTTTTAGACTTGTTAGGTGGAGCCAGAGCAGCCTTTAATCTATGGCTAATTTTGCCCCACAACTGAGGTGATTGCCTTCTGAGACTCTTCCTGACACTGCAGGTTATATGAGGTTTTCCCAGTGGTTGCTGGGAACATAGACTCTTCCTAACCCTGTGAAGTGCATGGGCATTTCATCTGTTCCTTCGGCCTTCCCGCACAGGTGTGCTAGGAGGCGTGCAGTGGGCTTCCTGTGCAGATCTCTGCAATATTCTTTCTAATAGCCAATCTAATAGTGCAGCTCTCTCCTCTTTGACACTGTAGATTTGTCACTCTCTCCTTCTGTCACCTTAGATTTCTTGAAGACCCAAAGTCATCCCTTTCCACCCAGGATAAACCACTGAGCTTTGCCTGGATTCTCCCTTCCTGGGATGTAGTCTGTTATCCCTTTCCAGGTAATAAGTTGGGGACAATCGTAGGACTTCTCTCATTTGCTTCCCCTCTCTCAGGGGTCACTGTCCTAAGCTGCCTGTTGCTCAATGTCTGAGACCATTGTTTCATATTTTATTTTATTGGTTTAGTCTTTTGACATGGGAGTGTAAATCTGATCTCTATTTTTCCATCCTGGCTGAAAGCAGCAGTCAGTGCATAAAAGATTATGTATAAAATCATTCATCAAAGCATTGTTGTTTTTGAAGAGTAATTGGAAATACACAAAAAGCAAGACAAAAATAGAAATCATGGGATCTGTGCAGTTGTGATATTCATATAGTATGTATTGTGGTGTCCATATAATATGCTACTATATAACCATGAAAAATCACATTTTCAATGAATATTTACTAACAGGGATATATTTGTGACATTATGTTCATTGAAAAGATCATATATAAATTTATTTTTATAATTTCAATTTTGTAAAAATGTATATATTATATACACTATAATATAAATACATACTTTATATATAATTTAATATATTAAATTCAGTATGCAAATTATATAAATATATGTATATAATATCACATAAATATATGTAATATATAATTTATATGTTAATAAATATAAATAATGAATATATAATATACAAATGCATGTGTCTGCTACATTAAATATATATGAAAATATATATTTTTTATATAAATGTATATATTTTAATATGTATGTATAAAAAGGAACATATATATAGTCTTTAATATAATGGATCAAAAATATGTTCTGAGAAAAAAAGACAAAAGCAAATACATTAAAATGGTAAGTGCTATATTTTCTTAATTTTTACAATCAATATATAATAATCAAGTAAAAATATTAATCAAACATTTTAAAAGTAGGGATTTCAATAAAGAACCTGCAAAGCTAAATTTTACTCTAAGTCAAGATATTTATTGGGGAACCTATTTTTTTTTTAATGTTTTTATTGATTTTTAAAGACAGAGAGAGAGGGGAGAGGGATATAGAGAGAGAAACATCAATGAGAGAGGAACGTCATCGATCGGCTGCCTCCTGCACGCCCCCTTCTGAGGACTGAGCCCACAACCCTGGGCATGTGCCCTGACTGGGAATCTAACCATGACCTCTTGGTTCCTAGGTCAGTGCTCAACCACTGAGCAACACTGGCCTGGCAGGGAACCTATTTTTAATGAA
Organism: Miniopterus schreibersii; assembly: GCF_964146895.1. Taxonomy (NCBI): domain Eukaryota; kingdom Metazoa; phylum Chordata; class Mammalia; order Chiroptera; family Miniopteridae; genus Miniopterus; species Miniopterus schreibersii. Next base: position 55,668,000 of record NC_138111.1, on the reverse strand, counting down.
CATAATAATCATAATATAAATAGCCCTCTTTTATTTGACAGGCACTATTCTAAGTGCTTTTTATATATTAATCATTTAGTCCTCACAACAACCCATTAAAATAGCAATAATTATGTCTCTATTGAAAAAGGGCAGCACCAAGAGTTTAAGCCACTTTCCCCAGCTATTAAGTTGCAAAGCCAGGATTTGACCCCAGGCGGGCTGGGTCCAGAGCCTGTTCTTTGTCACCGTGCTCTTCTGCCTTGCTCCCAAGAACTCTGGGGTAGCAAGGGCTAAAGGAGCTTTCTTGAGCAAACCTGGGGAAAGAGCTGCTGGTGACCGAAATCCCAAGGCCTCGGCAATAGGACTGGGAGATACTCACGTATAAGAGAGGGCTCTGTCCTCAAAACTCTGGGGACTGAGCAGATGTCGGGGTTGTTGCCACATATGCCATAGGCCAAACAGCTAATATAATAGAGCCATGATTTGAACCCAGAGCTACCTGCTTCACCTGTGCCCTTCCAGTTCTAACCAGGTGCCTCTCACCCCAAGACTATTGGCCTGACATCTGGGGATTGAAGGCCTAACTTTTACTTGTGCCACTAGACAGAAGAAAGCTGTAGCGGGTGCAGGCGGGCAGTTGAGGGGACTTCACTAAATTCAGTGAGGCGGCTCACCTTCAGCCAAGCTCTCCCCCGGTCCCAGAGGCCACACTTCCCAGCACCCCTGAGCAGGGAGAAGGGCTGACACATGCTCTGCAGGATGTCCATCGGGGCAGGGCTTCCCGTACACAGCTCCCTGGGGTTATTACTGCTCTGGGTGCATGAGCTCAGGCAGGGTGGAATGCCTCATTATAGGTTTAAGCCCAAGCTATAAATCAAACATTTCTCCTTTAATATAAGGAAGTTTCCAATTATTTTCAAGAACACCTGGTGCAAAGTGAGGTAATCTCATATGGTAAGAAGGATGAATAACTTAAACCTCATTTTCATAAGTTTCTTTAACCTAGAAGGAAGCCTTTAAGGGTGTCTGCGCCCAGTTTTCCTTGAATGATGTGTGAAGTGTTTAAACAGACCAGTAAATCCCCAGGGTTTCAAAGCCTCCCTTGGAGTCTGCCTTGCTTTCTGTCTACACAAGTGTCAAAAATTATCGAGGATTGCTCACTTAGTTTGACTAAATGTTCTTTTTTTTTTTTCATCCAGAGAGATCTTGCTTACAATTATTTCTTCATTCTGCATCCCAAACTTCCAGTTTGCAGAAGTAGAAAAATCAATAGGAATAGCTTAGTGCTGATAAATGAGGTTCCAATTTCCAATAGTTGTATGCAATAAGGCAAAGATTTTCAACAGTTAACCCTAGTGGTTTCTTATTTTAATGTTATTTGGCATAGGAGAACCTAGCTATTATTCATAATTATATCTGTAAGCACTGTTATCCTCTCCTTTTCCTTCCAAATGTTCTACTGATTTTAAAGTGAAATTGTTTCGAGATGAGAACCAACAACTTTTTACTTAAGACTCATTATGTTTGCCAAGTAGGGATCTTTTCATTTTAGATAATTATATTCTCTTTTTGGTTCAAATAAAGTAAGAAGATATGGAGAAGCATCCCCCAATGGACACTGAGGACCAGATAATAAATAGTCTCTTAATAAGCCATTAACATTCTGATGCCAGATTTGATTATACCCACTGATGTGTTAAACCAGTGCTTTTCAAACTTTAATGTACACAGGTCGTCTGAAGGTCCTGTAAAAATGAAGATTCTGTTTCAGTAGGGCTGGGAGGAGCCCTGGCATTTATAGTTCTAAAATACTCTTGGATAAAAGTACAATTTCTTTTGTAAGGACTTACATTTAAAGCCATAGCTCTGACTGTGAAATTCAACATCCCGCCTGCTAATGGGATTAGCAGCATCTGAACCGGGTGATGTATAAGCACGATTTCCTCAAAATTCCAAAGATGAAATCATGGCTCCAAGAAATCAGTCTTGCCCACCTGAATGAATTACCTCTATAGATTTGTACCTGTTGGATAAGTAAAGTTCTAGAGAGACCACGTGTCTCTAGGAAGAGCCAGAGGATGGGTGGCTAAAAGAGCCAGGAGGATGGGTGATAGTGGAAAGGAATGAAAAAGAGAAAAAGAAAAAACAATAACAGAAACCACCCCTGAAGAGAGAAAATGATCAGGGTAGAAGGAATTTTAAATAAATACCAATCATGAAGTAGAATGTTAAGACTGAAAACTTGATTATATGGTAATAAAAACTTGATTATATGGTAATAAAAAGTTGACTATTAATAGTGGCATTGGTATATTTGAAATGTATTAACGAATGAATAAACTAACTTAAAATATTTGTTGAATACTTACTAAGTGTTGGGCACTGTATGAGATGTTGGAATTAGAGAGTGAACTTGGACAAGGTTCTCACTTTCAGGAACTTTGAATCTAGTGAGAAACAGACCTTGCACAAATACCTTCACTTATGATGAAAGCTGTGCAAAAAAAATGCAGCTGGGTATGGAGTGTGTAGTGAAGGCACTTAATCAAATCTGAAATATCAGGAAAATCTTGCCTGAGATAGTAATGCAACTAATCAGCAGAGCACAAAATGTCTTCATGACATGCTCAGGGGTAAGTGGTTATTAAAGGAGACTTATGAAATTGTCAGGGGAGGTGGGATTTGGGCATATATGGGTAGGTGAGGATTTGAAAAAATTCCTGTTAACATTTCACTATTATCAAGGCCTTATATATCACAGCTTTTTTCTACAGAAAAAAAAAATATCATAGAATTGTAGTACCTAGAAAGTGTAGCTGAGGCTTGTCAGCCTACTTTGGAGACAGAAAAGATAATGGCTCTAATATCTGACTGTTTTATGTGGATTTGATGTTTGCTGTAATCCTGGAAAGAGCCTGAAAAGTATCTTTGGAAAGCTTTGGGGGCCTGGCCTTTAACAGAAGTGCAAGCAGTTTGTCTCCATTTCATCCTGCTAAAACCTACTTTTTCTTTCTTTGGTTTGCTTGCTTGTTTAATGGAAGATTTCTGATATTGCATTACAATTAGAAGGCCTTATGGGATATACATACTTTCATCAGTTTGATAAATGAACAGCAAAATCAGGACAAAAAGCAACCTGCACCCAGCCTGTGTGGCTCAGCGGTCGAGCATGGCCCTAGGATGGAGGAGATCGCGGTTCGATTCCCGGTCAGGGCACATGCCCGGGTTGTGGGCTCCATCCCCAGTCCAGGGCGTGCAGGAGGCAGCCGATCAATGACTCTCTCATCATCGATGCTTCTGTCTCTCTCTCTCGCTCTCCTTTCCTCTCTCTGAAATCAATAAAGATATATTTAAAAAAAAAAAAAAAGCAACCCATGAGCAGATTTCAACTCAGAAAGGGTAATGATTTCCTTGCCTAAGGAAGAAGGAAATAAAGGGAAGTGTCCTTTTCCAGGCGAATGAATTATTACAGTTACGTGATTTATAATCATTGGCTGCAAAGGACAGGCAGGGGACCGTGAACAGCTACTTTCTCCTAACTATGGATAGAATTCTATTTACATATATCAAGAAATATTATTGTCAACTATTTCTTTCAAAAACCTACTGGGGAAGCTACACAATCTCCCTTGGGAAACCTACAATACATTATTTTCATCTTTTGATTAGTAATGTCTAGTTTCCTCTGCTGTCTACCCTAAATTTGTCTGTCTGCTGCTACGTACACCATTATTTTTTCCTCTGTTGGCAGCAGAAGCAGCACATGCATTACCATCTGCATAATGATGTATTTTAAAGCTTTTATTCCTCTTTGGCTTTCTTTTCCTTAAATTGCCCATATCCTAAATCATTGTTTGAAAAGGAAAGCAGCATCCAAAACCAGTGGCAGGGAAACTGAGAAAATAAGCTAGGAGCACCTTGAAAATACCAAGCCAGAGCTACTCCTTGTGTAAGTAAAGAAATTATAAGAGATTTTCCAAGGGAGCTGGACTTGGATTTAACTATCTTCCCCTTCATCCTGCCTTTTAGTAAGAGACAGTCACAAGTGGGACATAAATTCTCTAAAAATCACTTGCAGACAGGCTTATAACCTGACATTTTTATTCAAGGAATATGATGTGCTTCAATGTTTCTTCCCACTTTAGGGACAAAGAGAAAATAGCCAGTCAGTATCTTTGGGAAGCTAACCAGAGGCCTTTTGGTAGAACCTAATGCCTAGTTCCTTACATTTAGAACATAAGGCCAGTTTCTTCTTTAAACACATTGGGTTTGTTCCACACCCATTTAGCTTTGATGGGGGATCAAATGGAGAGATCCATAAGGTGTGTATTATGCCATTGAAATGTTTCTCAGTATCTATTTTCATTCCATTTCTTTAAAATCAGGAAACCCAGCACTGGAGAAGAAAAGGTTTTGACCATTATAGCCTTATATCCACAAAAGTTCTAGACCTTCCCCATTCACTTTATTCCTTCTTCCTGCTTGATTCCTATTTTTTCCTTGGCTTGAGCACTAATAATATAATCTTCACTCAATGACTATTTATGAATGAATATTTTTGAATGAATGACCTTGAGTGTCATTAGCCATTTTTCTTGGAATAAGTAGCCTTCTCTGCCTTGACCTTTGCGTCTTTTCCCCAACATTAATACTTATTTCCTGGGACTATCTGCTTTAGACTGTTCAAGGTCCTGAAAACCTGGGGTGAATCTTGACAACTGTCTACCTGGTTGGCATTTACATGGGACTGCCTAAGCCACCTTAAAGGGGAATTAGATACCCTGTTTATCCTGCAAGAAGTTTAATCTGTATTCCCAGTAGAAGAAATCATATCATACACAGGGCTATTCATTGGGTTCACAGAGTTGTAATAATTTAGAGATTGGTTTAATATCTCTGATGATCTCAAAGTGGCAATTGTCTACTTTTCTCCATTACCTTGTCTCACAACCTCCAAATACAGTTTTTGTAAAGATACAGAAAAAAGAGGAAAACTCATATCAATACTGAAAATTAAGTTTAGCAGACAAGCCATTGCCAATATCTGGCAGTGAATCTTTGCTGACTATAAATATAAGGCAGGTTGAAGTATATTGAAAACAGGTTATTTAGAATTCACCTCAAGGTATAATGAATTATGAGGCAGCATGAGCGCTCTGTTAATCTTCTTTGCCCCCAATCATCAGATTATATCCATCAGAGATAAAGGTTAACATTAATGATCTGGACAAGAGGCAGGTGGGGCATAATGGTAAGCCAAGAATTATAGTTTCTCATGAATTATATTGGTTCACAGGTATAAGAATCAGGTTGTAGAGAAAAGAGAAGATATTACCTTGGTAAAGAAGATTTGAACTGGGTGAAAGCCCTAATCAATTGGGACCCAGTGCATGTCATTCTATCTTCCAGATATAGTTGTGGAAAGAGGAGGAATTGCTACAGCAAAGGCAGTGAGCAGACCAATGTCAACACACAACAACAAAACAAACAAATTTAAAAAGAATTTTCTAACTACAGGATTCGCAAAGAAACATTAAAAAGAAGAGGAAAGAAGAAAATCCAGCTAGAGCCACAGAAATAATACTACATAATAAGAAAAGGCTTGGAGGAAAGGTACATTTTCAAATTAACATTTTTCTGTCAAGAAGAAACTCTTAGGAAACTATTTGGAATAAACAATAGAGAAGAAGAAGACCTTGCCTCTATGAAACAGAAATAGAAAGCCATGTGGATATAAAATGCTGGGCAAAAGGCCGACAGAACAAGCTGCAATGAGACATGTATAAAATGCAGGAGGCTTACAACAGAATTAAAATGCCCTGAATAAAATCAAAAGAAAAGTAAACAAAACTGATGAGGGAGATGACGATTGACATGGAGGACAGACAATGAAGAATCAACATGTGGATAATTGGTGTTTCTACAGGAGAGTAAATAGATAACAATCAATAATCAATTATATATATATGTACATATATATGAAAATATTCCTGAGAGAAAAAATAATTTATGAATTAAGATGGCTTACCCAGGCAGAGTCAATAAAGGACTCACTTTTGGTCACACCCTGGCAATATTTTTTATATAAGCTTGTATACTCTACAACAGTCTTCAAACTTCTTGGTTTCACAATGCCTTTACACTCTTAAAAATTACTAAAAAAGGACCCCAGAGAACTTTGTTTATATAGACTATATCTATCAATGTTTACCACATTAGAAATTAAAATAGAGAATTTAAAGAAAATATTGATGTATTCATTAAAACATGAAAACCATTACATATTAACATAAATAGCATATTTTTATGGGGGAGAAATCCTATATTTTCCAAAACAAAAAATGTGGAAAGAGTAACATTGTTTTTACATTTTTACAAATTCCTCAGTGTCTGGCTTACTAGAAGCAGAAGGAGTCATATTTACTTCTGTATTCAGTTTGTTTTAATATGTTATTTTGGTTGAAATATATGAAAAATAGCTAGCATTACACAGATATGTAGTTAGAAAAGAGAGCATTTTAACAGACAATTGTAGATATTTTTTAAAATACTGCACCAAAACTTGAAAAGTGGTAGTTTTTAAAGGTTAATTGTATTATGGGGATTGAAATCATATTTCATAACTTCTCATGCTCAGTTATAGTAAAATCCATTGGTCTATCTTATACTTCAAATGGATCTTTACCTGTATAACATCACAAATTGGTAACTTGGAAATATACTGTTTTCCTGAGTTATTCAGACCTTCCAAATGTAGACACATTTCATTATACAATTTTTAAAGATCACATTCCTTTATATCACCACTGATATCATCAGAAATGTCTTACTGAAAGCTAGCAAGCTCATGTGGTGGTTAAAAGATTTCCAAAATTATAATTTTCACCCAGAAGCTTGAATATTCTCCTTGAGAACAAATACTGTCAGTTCTTTTCCTTGAAGTGGTTGTTTCAGTCCAGTTTTAAGAAAATGCTTGAGAAATATCTAAGTCTGCTACTTATTCTTTTAGGTAAAAAAGTGTTGTTCCATGAAAATTGACTAGTTCAGTTAACAACTCAAACAATTGCCCAAGTGGTTTTCTTCAAGATAGTCATTGCACGTCGTAGGTGTGTTACAGAAGCACCTTATGTGTTCCTTCCCTTACTACCAAATAGAACGAACATACCATGACTAGTGCATTTTGGTGCCACTGCCCTGATTCTTCCTAAGGCATCATTGCTTTTGCAATGCAATGTTAACACCATAAAAGAAAATAGTATCTTAGTAATATAATGAAAATAGTTTTGACTTCATGGGCTGCCTGAGGGTCCTGAGACCCTAGGTCTCCAGACCACACTTTTAGAACCACTTCTTTGTAATCATCTAGACAGACAAAAATAGGTATTCTACAAAGGAATTTTTTAAAAATCAGGTTGCCTCTGTAATTCTAAATGTGAGAGTATGAAGGAGCAATACACATTTTGAGAGACAAAGTTTGTAAGATGTCTTACATATTTTTACCAAACATATTACTCTCTCCATTAAAAGACAAACATTTCATGGGGATCAAAAACCAAAATTAATTTGTATCCTATTTTAAAGAGACCTAAAAAAAGTGACTCAAGATAAAAGAGATGCATAAATGTATTTTTAAAAAGCCAAAAATATAAAGGAAGTAAGAATCAAAATATCATCAAAGTACAATTCACAGCAGAAATCATTAAACAGAACTAAGACAGTTATTTACAATGGTTGTGGTTTCATTCTACAAAGAAAGAACTGCTTCCCTAGACATTTATGAACCAGATATATTACACAGTAAAATAAACAAAATGAAAACAGGCATACTAATATAAGCAGAAGTTGAAAAGAAGATACTGGAAGTGGTAAATTAATGCATCTTTTTTTAAATCTTTCTTAGATCAAGTAGGAAAGAAAGAAAGGCAGGCTACAGGGCATCCACATAGTGCATGCTGATTTTATATCAACTTTACCTCCTGTAGAACAAGACAGGCTTTAAACTGTAGGAAGAGGTAATATTATCTTGAGACTCGAGCAGTGAGGTCTATGCTTTGAGGGCAGTAGATTTATGTGAATGGTTTCCTGAGTGGTGAGTCTAATATTAAGGCCGAGATTTCACATATGACCTGACATATGAGCCCCAGACATCAAGTGTATCTTGTAAACCAGATAATTTCAATTTCTTGGGTTCTCTTTATTTATGCCCCTGTTATTAACATCTATTCTTATGTAAACATTCTGTTCTTGTTTCAGTTGTACTATAGGGGAGCTAAAGAGAATCAAGAATCTTTCTTATCACTAGCATTTAGAACAATATCTGGTATATATAGTAGGTGCTCAATAAAACATTTATTGAATGAATGAATGTCCACATTTGGGAGCAGAATGAATGAGGATCCCCCTTGAAGTTCAGATACTGAGATTAGCATGATGGGGATGGGGGCAAGGCAGTGAAAATCGGCACAAAATCCATACAAAAGCCAGAGCTACCATTTTCCACGTGGGAAATTTAATCTCCATGGCCACTCTGGGAGGATCTGAGCTGTATTTTATTCCCTTGCAACATCATTCTAAGGAAGAGAATATACTGGGAGTATGGGGAAGAGGAAGGGGGCTGTAAATCAACTACTCAAATAACCTCCTGCAAATGTGGCTGAAAACAAGCCTCATGCATATAATCATCACAACCCCTGCCAGTGCCTTCCCAGCTGTTCCATGATGTGGAGCTCGGATGAGGTGCTCACGGGCAGGAGTAAAAAGATTAACATAATACTTCTCTTAAATAGGCTAGGACTGTCCAGGCTTTAGGAGTTGGGTGGCACAAGGAAGCTGAGAGGCACACAAAACAAGGAGGAGGTGACAGAGGAGCAAAGGCTGGAAACCAGTCAAAGGTGCTTGTTGCTGAGACAAGGCTGAGGCTGTGACAACGGAAACAAGACCTGGGATGGGAGGTCTCCCAGCCACAGAAGAGCATTTAGCAAGGGACTTGGGTACATGCACTTCTCTTGACAAGAAACTACTCGGAGGCTTGTAGCTAAGCAAGTGAATGCAGCGAAGGCCACTCTAGCAAGATCAGGATTCCACCCTTTCCTCTTCAGTCAGAAGTCAGAAGCAGGCAAACGCAAAGCAGTAGTTCAGGTTGGAGGCTGGGACTCACTGTGAATTGTGGGATGAACTGCAAGCCTGAGAGGCCCTGAAACAGAAGCCTTGCAACATGGGCCATGAGGTCCAAGAAATGAAACAGCAGGGGCTGGGGGCGAGGGATGAGTGTTTGAGGTCACTAAGCAGGAAACCCAGGCCATTGGTATTGCTGCAGAGGACACTTCAGAAGGCTGCCACTGCAGACCTTCGGTGAGATTTAGGGATTTGACTCTACCAAAGAGTCCTTACTCTGAGAGAGAGGGGCAGTTGTGGTGTTTGGTTTTATGAGTCTAGCGAACTGCGATGTAGGGCACGAGAGGTGGGCAGGGGCATTCTCCTGGTATCACTAATCTTTCCGGACAGAAAATCCTGCCAGGAGAAGCTAAGTCAGCCCTGAACTCCCACTTCCCATGCATTCTCTCCACCGTATTCAGGTTAAGTTGTAAAACAGCTCTAAAGAGAAAACAGCAAAGCCACAGGTTTTTGTAATTAATGCAGCAAACTAAGCCACGTTTTTAATATTAATGACCATTGTTTGATGTCTGAGTAAAAGCATATTTGGAAAAATTGTTTTTAACTATTGTGAAATGAACATGTAATAATCAACTGTAATAATGGACTTAGCATTCAAATATATTGTTTTAAATCGGAAAGGTCACAATAAAATTTTGCCAATAATTAACTACAAACAGCAGGATGGGGAGCCGTGTGGGTGGGGAAAAAATTTTACTTTTCATTTTGTATTCTTCATGCTACTTAAGTATTTTTTAAACAATGTGCTTGTGTAATTAAAATATTAGTTAAGTAATACTATTATAGTCTAGGCTACTTCTAGAAATGATAATAAACTGAGGAATTTTTTATTTGGGAACTCCATTCTCAAGAACTTTCTTTCCTCTATGTCTTTTATCCCCATCAAAATATTTTCCCTTCACATTAGAATATAATGGTGAATTTAAGTAATGAAATTTTGATTCAATAATAATTAAAGCCTTAAGTTAAAGTAATTAAAAACAGACATTGAGACTTGTCCTGTTTTCAGTGTTTTAGGAAAACAATATATATAATAACAGAAGTGACCCTTTCCCATCTCCTCTCGCTCTCAAAACCCTGAACTATGCACCCAGCCTCTCAATGTTTTTCATAACTAACTCATTGAAGAGAAGGTCTCGCCCCCCCCTTTCAAAACCAAGTATAACCAGGCTCATGGTCCTTTCATTGCAGGAATTTCTTAGTGATGATCCAGGGGTATGTGTGAGAAGCTGAAGTTGTAGGTATTGGATTGAACGAGTTGCAGAGAAATAATGAGCCTGGTGTCAGAGCTGGTGCTACCCGGGAACAGGCCGGCCCCTTTCATGGTCAGCCTTTAGCAATGAATGAGTCTTGGTTTTCAGCCAGCTGTATCTGGTAAACTATTTCACTCTGGAGAGTCCAATGAGGTGGTGGGATGCCGAAAATGTTTAATAATCAGCTCTGTAAAACAAACAAACAAACACAAAACAGAAAAGACAGAGAGGAAGGGAGGGGGAAGAAATTCTGATTTGTAGCATTTCCCAATTTTCATGGCCCATTACAGGCTACCAGCCTGACAGCAGGTCACTGAACTTGGAGTTGGGAAGAAATGTGTAACATTCACTCCCCAAACCAAGTCAACTCTAGCACACCTCTGACCTGTTCCAACCTCCAGGTGCCTGCTGAGAAGCTTACCAGGTTTAACTTTGCAACACTATCTCCCTCGAGTGAATCCTGGGCTTCTGTGAGCCATGAAAACCGGTGCTTTTTATAAAATATCCCCATTCCACAGTGAAAAGCCCAGATCTGCTGCTTAATGAGGTATTATTTTTGGAGGCAAGCAGACGAGCTCTGACCATTGGCTTATTATTTGCAATACTGCTCTGGAAACCCATTATCAAAGGAGCAATAGGAACATGGAAAGGAAAAGAAATTACTCTGGCGCAGAGCAAACAATATAACTGCGACACCAAACCAAAGGAAATGGGGTCCAGGATCCTGTGCATCAATTGGTAGGTAATGCGGGCCTGAGTGCTAAAGGAGAAACCCACAGCAGGGCCCTGCATTAGCATGTGCCAATTTATCTCAGGTTCTAATGTAGGCAGAGCGGCTCTTAAATGAATAATTGCTGAAGGGGCAATTGTGAGAGTCAGCTTTCGAAGAGATAAGTTTTATTATTTTTTTCCCAGGCCACTGCAAATATGAGCTTAATAATCCTTTCAATGGGTACTGCGTTATCATAAAATAATCTAAATGCTGCTAAATGGTATTTTAAATGATTTCCAGACACTGGCAGACGCGAGTGAATGGCAATTGGGCTGCTAATGCATCTCTAATACAGAGTGTGAGAAGGTGCGGTAATCAGGTCACATTGCTGGGATCAAAAGTCTTCTCTGTGATTCTTTTCATTTCCATCTTTGACCCCCATCCAGTTTTTGACACTCAGCTTCACTTCTCACTTATTTCCACCTTTTTCAGGTCTCTGCCCAGACCCCACCCAGACCTGGGCTGTTGTGTGAAAAGCACGGTGTCTGCCATTTCCCCCCAGCTGGAGCTGGGTCAGCGGTGAGGTGCTGCAGAGCTGCTGGGAAGGGGACATCGGAGACGAAGGCAGCCTTTCCTGAAGTCCCAAAGAGCAAGTAGGCAGGCTGAGAAGTATCAGGAGAAAGGGTCTGGACAATGCCCTTGTTCACTGTGATTCTCTGCTCCTGTAGTCCGAAGCACCATAGAAGGGGAGGGTAGAGGGAATCCAGGGGTGAAATACCCACGGCTCTGCTGTGACCATGAGATCAAAGTTTCAGAAGCTCAAAGTCATGATCTAATCACGTGCTGCCTGAGTGAGATCTGCTAGAGGACATGCTAACTCTCCCCAACACCAGCACCAGGTCCGTCACTGACAGCCAACCAGCACGCTGGGCATCAGGGACGTCAGGCCAAGGAAAGGCCCAATTGCCATCAGGCTGCCCTATTAGGACAGAATAATGCAGAGGGGAGAGGCACCATTTGTTAAGTACCTTGCTTAGGCGGCTTTTTAGGAAGGAAAATAATGGGATGCTCCCAGCTTTTAATTTTTCTGTTGTGTTGTTTTGTTTTGTTTTTACTATGGTCAAATCTGCATAACATAAAATTTTTAATTTGTTTTTAGAAAGAATTAAAAATTCATTCCAAGAGACAGCCTGCAGCTCCCTCGCCCTGCCCCACCATGGGGACTAGAGGTGGGGAATTCAGAGCGTCTTCCAGATTACAGCAAATGTCAAGAAATGGTGAAGGCGGGCTGGAAGCACAAGGGCATTTTCATCTCACGCTGCTGACAGGCAGCCAGCTGGTGATGGTGCCCGGGGGCAGCCAAGCAGAGAGAAAACCACCACAGAGCCGGAGCTGGGGGGCCAGGCTGCAGCTCCTGGCAAGGACGCGGTGGGAACGGCGGGTTTGCACAGCAGCAGATCTGCTGCTTTGGGTGTCAGTCACAGGGCTCTGCAGACAGCAAATAACCGGGCATGAAACAAGGCCATGTGGACCCCTCCAACATACTCTTTCCTCAGGACTTCCCTACGGACAAAAAAGGAGGTTTCAGGACCTGGATCGGCCATGCAACTGAGAAGCCAACGTGCACAAACACAACACCGGGGTTAAAAAGAGGCGAGGGATCCCGAGCAAACGCAGCAGCCTGCTCTGGCAGGCACTCTGGTTGAGGGTATCAAGTTTGTATCTTTATTTCCTGGAATGTTGTCAATCAATGTCAAACAATCACAAAATAAAATCTGAGTCAACTGGAACAGAGACCTAAGGTACAATGTGCGACAGACAAATTTATCTGGCATACGATTAAGGGAGCAGCATGAAATTCACTTAAGTCATCAAACCAAGATTTAGAAATTCAAAATATTTTTCAGGCCATGGTGAGAATCCCCTGAAAGGGGATGAGGGATGGCTGGGATTAATCCAACACTACATGTGGGGTTGAGGGAACAAAGCTACAGTGTAATCTATCTGGGGAGGATATTTTCCCTTAGATGAGAAAAATAACATTACTTAGGGGTTTTATTTGAGGTTTAGCTCCTAAACCAGGCATAGAAGTTTTCTCTCCTCACCCCTACCCAATAACATTTGAGGAATGTGAAAAACATAGGCCAGTAGAGATTAAAATTGTTGATAGTACCTAGTGTGATCAGTGATGTGGGGAAGTGGGTTCTCTCAAACCCTGTGAGATTAAAACTGGGTGTAATCATTTTGGAAAATAATTGAGTAACACATGCCCTTTGACCTACAGTTCAATCTCTAAGAATTTATCCCACAGATATATTTGCCAAATACACAAAAATACATGTGCCCTGCTGTCATTGTATCATTGTTTAAAATGGCAAACAACAGAAACAAACTAAATGTCCTTCTGCAGAGAACGGTTCAGTAAATTGTGACAGAGCCATACTTATGACAATATTGCAGCCATCGAAAGAGGCAAATCTCCCTGTGGCCAATGTGCAATGTGTATGTCATATATCAAGTGGAAAGAACAAGTGGCAAAACAGAATAGTATAATCCCACTTGTGATAAACAGAAGAATAGGTAAATGTATGTTTATATTTGCCCAGAAAATCGCAGGAAGGTTATGCAAAAAACTGCTCGGCACATTTTCACTTGGGAAGGTAGCTGCATGACTGTGTTCTTCCTTTTTTGAACTTCAGGTCGTTTTACCCTCAATCCAGTGCTCACTCTTTCATGGTACTTTGTCTTTCTGGCATATCCATTGCAAATTATACCCAAGAGGCAGCAATACTATTACTTTAATCAACAAGCCTATTAATTTCCTAGGGCTATCAAAACAAATGACCACAAACTTTGGGGCTTAAAACAACAGGGGAGACTTCTTCCTGGCCTCTTGGGTTTGCGGGTTACAGGCCCTCGCCATTCCTTGGCCTGCAGTTGCAGTGTCTGCCTCCTTCAGTCTCTGCCCTGCTTTCTCCCCTCGCGTGTCTTGTGTTCTTTCTTTAACCAGAACTTCCCGGTAATAGAAAAAGCACCAAACTTGGAGAGTTAGGGAACTGGGTGTCAATTCTGTTCCTACCACACTGAGTAGCCGAGTGACTTGTACAAACTCACTGACTCGAGTTTATCATCTAGGAAATAAAAAGGACTTCTAATGTTTGTCCAACTATGAAGTTCTAGGTCACGCTAACTTTTTACTTTTACTCTTTGATCAGTGTTAAACTTTTATTTGTCACATATTAATTTTACAATCATTTCTTTAAAAATAGGAAAATAGAGGTCGATTTCTGCCCCCTGTTGTATATTGGTGACGGCGAGTATTTTGGGATGCAGCGATGCAACTGGCCTTCCTGATTTTCCAGAAGGTTGATCTTTTAACTCCCCTGATTCCTAAAGCCATGGGGAATGCTGATGAGAGGAGGCGAGACCCTGAGAAGCGGAATATTTGAAAGCAGAAAGGAGTCCACACTTACAGCCATTCAATCTCCTGCCAGTGTGCTCCCACAGGGTGTGGGAGGGAGGGTGTGAAGCAGTGTGCAAGGCCTGCTTGGGCAACTCCCCTCCCCCACTCAGTGCTGGGCTCGATCAGCCGTCACAAAGTGAGGGGCCGCTGGCGAATGGGGAGCCCAACTTGAAAGCACAGCCCTTGGCGCCTGGTGGTGTAGGTCTAATTGGAGCTCTGCTGCTAAGCTGGCGATGTGACCTTAGGGAGGTCACCTACCTATTTCTAGACTCCGGGTCCTCATCTGAAAAATGGTGGTAATAATCCTATCAGAGCATTGTCTTGAGGATTAAATAAAAGGTATAAGCACTTAGCAGGGAGCTAGGCACATACTAAGTACTCATTTGATGGCAGTTTTATCATTATTTCTGCTCCCACTTTCATTTCTACTTTGCTGTTACAGTTAATGTGAGTTGATTCCAAGCTATTAAAAAGTGATAAAAGGAGTTATATCAAAGTAGTGACACAAAATACTGTTTCATAAAAATATACTGAATTTCATTTGGATTTCGTTCAGTAGAGAATCATAGAATTTTAGAGCTGCATGGAGCTTGCAGATCATCTGCTACTTCTTAGATGCAAAACCAAAGCCCAGAATAACTTGCCAAAGCTGCATAACTTATAAGAGAAAGAGCTGGAGCTAGAAGCCGAACTTCTGTCCTAGAGTTTTATCCATTGCAGTAGAAATTCTGATTTCCAGGAGAAGGCAAAAGAAAAGGGGGAAAAAGCATTATTTGCATTATGAAATATTAGAAAAAACTCTTATCCTACTAGATCCCTACTGGGACTATGATGGTCAGAACATTGAATAAAAACTTGTTTTACCAGTAACAGCTCTGAATGAAAGGACCAAAAATAAAGGTGTTTTCCTTCCTTCCTTCCTTCCTTCCTTCCTTCCTTCCTCCCTTCCTTCCTTCCTTCCTTCCTTCCTTCCTTCCTTCCTCCCTCCCTCCCTCCCTCCCTCCCTCCCTTCCTTCTCTTATTTTCATGAGGCTACTGGACATGACTTAATCAGGACTGCCAATTGTAGCTGCAAAATGATTGCCCTCAAAACCAATGAATGGTCCTAAATGAAATGAATAATAAATTATTGGAATCCATGATTAAATGGCAAGGACATGAACTTTATAAATAGTATTATACATTGAGCAATGAGGCCATGTCAATTTTTAAACACACACACAAGGCAATAAGAACACAGTATCAGTGCTTAATTGATAGTATTGGAAGATTACGCTTCCCTGGGGGTATGAAGGGAAAAACACCAGCATTTGTGAGGACTTGTATTATAGGCTCCTGCTGGAAATTATTGACATCAATAGCATATAAATCTGAATTCTCATACTGAGCTCATTATGTGTTTTCTTAGAAGCAAATACTGATTACATTATGGTACAGTGGGTAGAGCTTTAAACAAGAATTGTTGAGACCTGGGTTTTGATCCCAGGCCTCCACTTGTTTGTTTTATAATTCTAGGTAACAATTTGTTTTTTCTCTGACCTAGATTTCTAATAAATAAAACAGAATAATTTCCTGGATAAGAATATATATGTACACACACACACACATACACACACACACACACACACACACATATATACACGCACACACATATATATATGTTTGGAGTCCTTTCTTCATCCTACCACAGTCCACCTTCTGGTTCCCAAAGATTCACATCCATCTCACATGCAAAATACATCCATTCCATCCTAAGATTCCCAAAAGTCTCACCCATAGCACTGTTGCTTTATCTGGAGATTACTGTGAGATGAGGGTGAGGTGTTGTTGATGCTAATGGTCATGGCAATTATTAGAAACTCTGGACCCTCTACCTCTTCCAGTGAATGGAACCCCAGTTTCTCAGGGCCAGTACACTTGGCCATGAAATGCATTTGTCCAGACACCCTGAGAGTCCACCTTTTCTTAGAAAGCATGAAGTGTGGGCTAAGCAGTCTTGTGTTGAAGGTCTATTTGTAGCTCCTAAGAGAATTGCTGAGCATCATTAATACCTTGTTCTGAGGATCTATTTTTAGACTTTCCTAATGATCTTGCATAAAGCAGAATCTTTAAGTACCAAGCTTTTATAAATGGATTTCTCTGAAAGTCTTTGCCTCTCTGTTATTGTTTGCAAAGCACTGGATGCTTAAGCAGTCAGCAGGAATGCTGTGTGGTGCCAAAGCACACTGACTCTCTAACCTGAGTGTGCGGCCTGTGGTTTCCTTGGTTCATTTACAAACTCAATCAAATGTGTGATGATGGCTCCCTGAAAATATCATCAAGACAACCTGTTAATGAGCCAAAGCTGAATTTACTCTTACCATGGCAAAGGTAACAGTTATAGAGCAAATGCTCATTGTAATTACCAACCACTATCTTGACAGAATTTTAATGCATCTCAGAGGGCAGAGGGCAAAATCAGGCTATTTATGGAGTTTTGGAGTCTGGTTTAAAGCAAGTCTTTCAATGTGGGGGCTTGGTTAGGATTGGGTGGCAATCATGATATAATAGTTCAGCATAGACATAAGTGCTCAAAGAATCATGGAAAGCAAGGAGTTGTTTCAGCTGTTTGACACCGTCCACTGAAGTATTGGAGAAGTTCTGAAATAAAAAATAAAGTTATTTACAACTTTTATTGTCCTTGGCAAGATTTTCCTGAATTAATGAATTGATTAAGACAGTGACAGAATAGAGTTATGTTAACGTAGACAGAATGCTGTGTAGGTATAGATGATTTTTGTTTTCACAGTGAATACTTTTTGAGCTTCTAGAGGTAAATCTTACAAAAATAAAGGGGGCAGAGGACAATTACTGGTTCCTCTTGAAGTTGTTTTAAAAAACATATCTTGATTTCAGAGAGAGGAAGGGAGAGGGAGCAAGAAATTGAAACATCAATGATAAGAGAGAGTCATTGATAGGCTGAGTCCTGAACATCCCCCGCTGGGGACTGAGCCCGCAACCCGGGCATATGCCCCGAATCGAACTGCCATCTCCCGGATCCTAGGTCAGTGCTCAACTGCTGAGCCACGCCGGCCAGGCCCTCTTGAAGTTTCTAGCTCTCAGAGTGTGCACACTAAACTCCCAGTAATTTTTCAATGGCATTTTAGGCGTTTCTACCCCTGAACCATTCCTGCAGCAATTTCTGCTCCAGTGATTTCCAATCAGACGTTTCCACTCATGAGTCTCTACTCCAGGTAAGTTGTGCCTCCCCGTGTTCACCTGTCTGTCTGCTCAGCCTTGGGCGCAGTGGTATGTCCTTGTCTCCCCTCTCTTAAGGACCCAAGAAGAGTAGTTGATTTCTCAGTCTCTTCATGGTTTCACTTGTTGTTAGAATGAAGTGGTGGCTTTCATGCTCCTTATATAAACTGGAAACTGGAAGGCCCAAAGACTCAGCTCCTTTTTAAAGATATTTAGATGGGAGAATTTTTCAAGAAAACTTTGGATCTCTATAACCTGGTGGTTTATCATTATGAAGGGAACCAATGCAGCTATTTAATATACTGTTTTCCCACAGCATCTATGAACTGAGTCTTGTTTTTAGAATCAGCAAAACAGATTCTAAGCAATTTTGGCTACAATATCATCAGACAGAATTGGTCATCATGCATTTTTCTCTATCACGTTTCTCCCATTTAGCTGCCCTAAATATCTTTTCCCATTTCGATGTTAAGGATTTTGTTTAAGTAATGGCTCTTCTGTTGAACCTCTAGTTAAGATGAAGCCTTCGCTTCATGGACATGTCAGAAACATTAGGTCTATGTCTATTTTTTTTAACCGTCAAGTGACATTTCACTTTGATAGTATAGTTCCATATGATATTATTATAATTATGGTACTATGATTATCAAATGTCATTTTATTTTGATATACAAATTTGATAGTACAATTGCATATAGTATTATTTCCACATTTTAAAAGAGGCCTTATGTTATTAGTAAGATAAATGTTATATACCTTACTTTTTGCATAACTCGTGTGATAACATTAAATATACAGAAAGGTAAAATAAATACATATATATACAATAAAGTTTCAAGCATACCCTTTATTTAGGTTCACCAATTGTTTAAGTATCGCCCCAATCTGCTTTATCACTCTCTCTCCTTACGTGTGTATAGTGAGAATAAGTTGGCCATATCATCCCTCTATCCCTAAACACCAAACTGTATATTTCTTAGATAAGTCCATTCTCTTAAATAACCGTAGTCCAATGATCAAAATCAGAAAAATTTAACTTGATACAATATTATTATTTAATCTACCATCTATATCCAAATTTCACCAATTATCCCAATAAAATTCCTTATATCTATTTGATCAGGTTAATTGAGGATTACACAGTCCATTTATGGTCATGTTTCTTAAGTCTTTGGTCTGGAAGAGTTCTTAAGATGTTGTCTTTCTTGATCTTGACACTTTTGAAGAGTATAGGACAATTATTCTACAGAATGTCCCTCGAGTTGGTTTTGTCCATTTCCTTGTGATTGGATTTGAATTCTGCATTTTGGCAGGAGTACCACAGAAGGGATGGCCTCATCTATTTTTTACGTTTTGAAGTGGAGAATTATCCTAATTTATTTGGTCTGCTCCACTGCTGACACATCTCATTTATCCAGATCTCAATTATTGAGACAACTATTTTACCTGGAATACGTTCAATAACCAAAAAGAAAGTTTAAAGCAGTGTATATGCCACCAACATCATTGTTATATCATTCGTGTGTTTCAGATTTTTAGTGACTCTGGATTGTGTGTGTAGCAGTGGAGGAGGGGAGGGATATCAATGTTATTACTCTGGAAGTTTGTGCCAGTACAAGAATCTCCTTGCCAGAAGGTTTAGACTATTAACTTCTACAACTTGGCAGTGTCTCGGATTAAGGCCAAAACAAGCTGTTCAAGGTAAAAATGTGAATTCTAATGGTCATTTTGCAGAATAGGTTCCAGGAGGTTAAATACCCCCAGAAAAATCAATATTTGAGGATGTTTTTATAGAATAAGTTAGCAGAAACTGAGAATACTTTTCAGCTAGCTTCAAATTTTTAGAATGCCCAAGTACAGACCACGAAGTCACGAAAAACATCAGCAAAATCCAGGAACAAGACCCAGCCCAGAGTCTCCTCCTTTAGTCATGTGGGTTAAGTGTTACTTTACAGAGAGAAGCTGAGGATTGATACCAGGACTCTGTTAGGTGAGCTTTATAATTTATTGATATGTTTTTGTATATGTCAACTATATTTTAAAAGTATATGGCTCTTTATAGAGAGTTTTCTTTTAGTCATTTCCTAATGAATATTTTTGTTGCCATAATATCTAAAGTTAAAGAATTCTTTGAGAGCCACCTGGTTGAGGTCAAATCTACTCAACCATTACAATCAAGAGCCAGACTAGGCTGAAGCAGGTAAGCAGCACCTCTTAGAGGTGACAGATTTAATAAACAAAAATACAGAATGTCCTGTTAAAGTTGAATTCAAATAAACAGCAAATAATTTTTTAGTGTAAGTCTGTCCCAAATACTGCTCCCCGGATTTCACCTGCCACCCATACTCTTAGAGAAAGCGGCTTCAACCTGGTCTTTGTTTTTGCTTTCTGGTTGCTAGGCTGTGCTTGAGAAGAGCTCTAATGTTACTAACCCAGCGGGTCCTCTCTTGAGCCCTGACTTAGTACCTTTTTATCCTAATGGGTCCTTTGGTTTGCAAGCTTGTGGAATATTAGAAGTATTACTCTGCAAGAGGGAGGGGACTCTCAGAGGTAGCAAAATGAACAAAATGAACAAAAAGTGATGGCTTGGCAGCAAGGGAAGAGACAGGGCAACTCTGGAAAGCACACACTGGAATGAAGACACGGGAGGAGAGTCTGTGACCACCACAGAGTTAAGAGGGCCGAGTCTGCTTGTCTTCCGCGGCCATTGCCTTAGTGTAGCCTCACGCTGTCACTGGTGTTTGAGGTCAAGATCCTGGCAGCAAAGAGTTCAAATTTTGTTCTGAACATAGTTTAATGGTTCTCTGAAATCTTTTTTGAAAGTATTAATAGAATAAATTATAACTAAATAAACACTGCTTAAGAAAGCAAAGCAATGTATATTTGACAAAGATCTTAAAACCAGTTAAAGTTTTAAAATAACAACTTTGGGGTATTTAATAAAAGGAAAACCTTCAATGTATGGAAAATCCAGCTTTCAAAAACAAATTATTTCCTGAGACTTCCAAACTATAGACGTTTCCCTGTTATTTTATTTCTGGTGTGTTTCAGGTGAGCGTGTTAACTTGGTTGGAATTATATGAATAATTTCCTTAATATCTTATTTTCCTTGGCATGTGGGGGCCCAGTTCTCCCCAAAGGATCAGCCTTTGAGATTACAATTTCAGGTGACTCAAGTCATACCTGTTGCCTCAAGTAAGAGTTTATGACATTTTTAGAAACTTTGGAACTCAAAAATACTTTCAAGTTACTTTATTGGGGGAAAGGAGTGAGTGAGTGTGGGCAATTTTAATTTCCAAGAGAATATTTCTTTTACAAAAAGATTCACCCCTGGGAGTCTTTTTTAAAGCTTAGCAACTTTCCAAGACTAAAACACCATTTAATTAATACCCATGTTCTTTAAAATTTTTATGCCTCCACTTTGCAAAGAAAGATAAATATGTCACTAAACTGGGCTGTGCAGATGGACAGAATTCTCTTCAAGTAGGTCCTTAAGAAGTGGAATATGGATTTAGACACAGTGAGACAGTCAAGTGTCAAAAGAAATCTGTCAGCTTTTTAGCAGTTGAATAATTCAGAAGATGTGCATTAAGCCAACTTCTTAATTTTCCGTTTCCCCCTTTCTAATTCTTTCCTTTTCATCCTGTGACCTTTCTTCCCTCTGCCTCAAAGCTATTTGTTGCAGTGATGCCCTGGAAAGCAGGTGGTCTTCCTTACAGAACAGCATCTGCTGCTTAGAATGAGAGGCTAAAGATCTAAAGGCAAAGGAAATGAAACCCGCGGTCCCATAAATGCCTTTTTAAAAATAGCCTTGTTTTTGGTTATTTTTTGTTGAATCAACTGGAACACTTTTATTGTTCACGATAAAACAAGTTGTCTAAAGGCAATGATCCCCCTCCTTTTATATTTCTGGTACTGGGGCTTGTTTCTTTCCAACCATTTTCTGGATCAGATTTCTTCCCTAAGATTTTACAAATGGTGTGGGTGGCTGCAAACCCTCAGAAGGTTTTTCTTAAGCCATTTGTTAATAATATCCTCTCAGCATTGACTCCAGCCTTTATAGTTGTGATTGTTAGTGAAGCTTCAAGGGCGCGGTGGTGATTTTCTATTCTTCTAGCCCGAGGGGAGGAAGGAATTCCCAGGAGGACTTTTGGCTGGCTTATTTTCATCCAGAAACAAGAAATCAGAGCGCCTAAACTGAAAGCCCGAATTTTTTTTTTTTTTTTAACTATCCAAACCTGAATGGGCAGTGAGGTATAATAGAAAGAACAGGAGCTCAGGGCTCCTACGGACCTGAATTTAAATTCCAGCTCTGCCGCTCACTAAATATGTAACACTGGTCACTCGAGATTTTGAGTCTTAAGTTCTTACCTGTATATAATATACATAATGTGTAATGTTACCTAGTTGATAGGTAGGAAAGATTTTTGAGTTTCAGTTTCTTATCTGTAAGGTAAGTGTAATAATGCCCATCTCATAAGGTTGCTGGAAGGACTAAATGAAAGAAAACTGCCTAGAAGTGCTTGTCCCTTGGGCCCCTACCTTCCTCTGAGGATCGCCTCCCATTTTTCCCTTCCTTCCTCTGCCTAAGCCACATAAACATCCACTGCACACACGTGGAGCTTGCATCTAATTTTATTCTCTGCCTTCGACAGGGAAAAATGTGGATGAGATGTGAGCCTGCCCCCGCCTGTGCCGCTGGTGAGGTGAGCGCTGACTCACGGGCAAGGCCGCTGCCTGCGGGGGAGCCTGGGCCAGCGCTGCCCCGGAGCCCACTCTCAGCGGGCGCTGCGCAGACGGGAAGCTCCGGTGGCCCGGTTCGATGGAAGGCGTTTCCTCTTTGGACCCCTGCCAGCCTCTCCTCTTCTGGGGTTCCCCAAAGCTATGACATGTGATAGTAAGTCCCTAGGATTCACTGGTTTAGGGCCATGAACCAAATGTTTTCAGTTTATCTGATAATACAAATGGCCCTCGTCTAGCAGCTCGTCGGTTGGATGCGGTTTTGGAATAACAAATGGCCCATAACAAGGTTATTTGCTGGCATTTTGTTCTGTCTCCTCACTTGCCCCAGGCCTCTCTCTTCCTTTTCTCCTCTGGGCTGGTATCTCTTCCCTGACCCAGGCTGACGGGCAGACACACTGTAGTCTTCACAGTGGCACCCTCACACGGGCCCCTGGCCTGCACAGTGGCACCCTCACACGGGCCCCTGGCCTGCACAGTGGCACCCTCACACGGGCCCCTGGCCTGCACAGTGGCACCCTCACGCCGGGCCCCTGGGCTGCACAGTGGCACCCTCACACGGGCCCCTGGGCTGCACAGTGGCACCCTCACGCCGGGCCCCTGGGCTGCACAGTGGCACCCTCACGCCGGGCCCCTGGCCTGCACAGTGGCACCCTCACGCCGGGCCCCTGGCCTGCACAGTGGCACCCTCACGCCGGGCCCCTGGCCTGCACAGTGGCACCCTCACGCCGGGCCCCTGGGCTGCACAGTGGCACCCTCACACGGGCCCCTGGGCTGCACAGTGGCACCCTCACGCCGGGCCCCTGGGCTACACGTGGCATCCTCACACGGGCCCCTGGGCTGCACAGTGGCATCCTCACACTGGGCCCCTGGGCTGCACAGTGGCACCCTCACACTGGGCCCCTGGGCTGCACAGTGGCACCCTCACACTGGGCCCCTGGGCTGCACAGTGGCACCCTCACGCCGGGCCCCTGGGCTGCAGAGTGGCATCCTCATGCCGGGCCCCTGGGCTGCACAGTGGCATCCTCACGCCGGGCCCCTGGGCTGCACAGTGGCATCCTCACGCTGGGCCCCTGGGCTGCACAGTGGCACCCTCACGCCGGGCCCCTGGGCTGCAGAGTGGCATCCTCATGCCGGGCCCCTGGGCTGCACAGTGGCATCCTCACGCCGGGCCCCTGGGCTGCACAGTGGCATCCTCACGCTGGGCCCCTGGGCTGCACTGGGCTCTTTGGAGCCGCCTCTTTGGACTCGTACACTGTGCGCCTCTGCTCTTTAGTCTCCTGCCTCCTCCTGATTTCTGCCGCTGGGTTCAGTGCCAGGTGCTTGAGATGTCAGTTGGCCAAGACAGATACATTCCACCTAAAGAGCTGATGTTGAATAATGTCCTGAATAGTTACCAAATTAATCAATTATGCTTCTGTTTACATTTCTGGTGGGGAATGTAAGTTGGAGAATACGGCAGCTGATTTGAAATGAGTATAATTAAGAGCTACAATAAGAGAAAGCCAGCAGGCCTTGTGATTAAAGAGCCGCTTAAGCTTATTTTTTTTCTTGGCTAACTTTTTTTCCCCTCTAACAACATCTTTACTGGGATATACCATAAGTGAGTATACAATTCAGTGATTTTTAACAAATGTATAAAGTTGTGCAATCATCAGCACAATCTGATTTTAGAACTTTTCCATCACCCCCCTAAATTTCCCACAAGCCTATTTGTAGTCAATCCCCACTCACGCACCCCAGCCCCAACAATTATTGATCTACTTTCTGTCTCTATAAATGTGCATTTTTGTACATTTCATATAAATTGAATCACACAGAATGTATTCTTGTGGATGTGGCTTCTTTTATCTACCATAACGTTTTTGAGGTGCATCCATGCTTTAGCATGTATCATTGTTAAATTTCTTTTGATTGTTGAATAATATTCCCTTGAATGGGTATACCACATTTTATTGATCCATTCATCAGGTTGACAGACACTTGGATTGGTCCCAATCTGAGGCAATTATGGTAATGATTCTATGAACATTTATGTTCAAGTCTTTGTGCATGTGTTTTCATTTCTAGGGTGGATTCTTTCTGTTTTTTAATTCTTACCCAAGGAGTGAGGATATTTTTTCCATTGATTTTTAGACAGAGTGGAAGGAAGGGGGAGGGAAGAAAAGAGAGAGAGATCGATTGATTGTCTCCCACATGCACCCTGATCCCTCCCATATGCAGGGATCGAACCTGTGACCCTCTGGTGCACAGGCTGACTCTAGCCACTGAGCAACACTAGCCAGGGCATCTGGGGTAGGTTCTTAAGAGTGGGATTTGGTAAGTTTATGTAACTTTTTAAGAAACTGCCAAACTGTTTTGCAAAGCAGATGTGCATTTCCACCAGCAATTTATGAGGATCCACTTTCCAGTTTCATCACATACTCATCAACACTTGATATTGTCTGTCTTTTTAATTATAGCCATTCTAGTGCTTATAGAATGGTAATGTAAAGTGGTTTAATTTCTCCAAGGACTAATAATGTCGAACACTTTTTAATGTACTTGTTAGCCATTCATATGCCATTTTGCTAATTTTGTAATTAAGTTGTTTTATTATTAAACATTAAGAGTTTCTTATGTATTTTGGATACAGGGCAAAAGTAGGTCTGCAGTTGTAAGTGTGCAAAACACAGTTTATTCTTGTATTGTTATTTAATAATTATTGTATTATTTTCTACTAGAAGAACTGTAAACTTACTTTTGCCCCACCCTGCATATATGATTTGCAAATATTTTCACACACTCTGTGGCTTGTCCTTTCATTTTCTTAGTGGTGTCTTTTGAATCACAAAAGCTCTCGTTTTGATGAAGTCCAATTTATCAGTTTTTTTCTCTTATGATTTGTGTTTTTGATATCATATCTAAGAGCTCTTTGCCTAACCAAAGATCATGAAGATTTCCTTTTGTGTTTTCTACTAGATGTTTTGTACCTTTAGCTCTTGCATTGATATCTATGATCCGTTTTGAGTTAATTCTAGTATGTGGTGCTGGTACACCTGTTTGTTGAAAAGATTATCTTTTCCTCATTGAGTTGTCTTGATGCCTTTGTTAAAAATCAGTTCACCATAAATGCCAGGGTTTATTACTGGACTCAATTCTGTTCCACTGATCCATAGGGCTATTTGTGTACAAATATCACATTGTATTTATACTGTAGCTTTGTAGTAAGTAAACTTTGGTTTTTGTTCAAAATTGATTTGACTCTTCTAGATCTTTTCATTTTTATATAAATTTTAGTATTATCTTGCCAATTTCTACAAAAGATTCTTAATTCTTCTAATCAAGGTACATAGAATTTCTCTTCATTTTATTGATATGTCCCTTAATTACTTCAGCAATTTTTTTTGCTTTTATTGTACAAATACTGAACTTCTTTTGTTAAATTTACAGCTAAGTATCTTATTCTGTGTCTTTCTTTGTGAACAAAATTATTTTCTTGAATTTACTTTCTTAAAGAATTATTTGTAGAAATATGAGTTTTGTATATTGTGTTTGCATCCTGAGACCTTGCTTATAGCTTTTCTCGTAGTTTCACATTTTGTGTGTGTAAATGTGTGTGTATTTCTTAAGAATTTCTACATATAGGATCATATATATAACCTGAAATTTTAAGTTTACTTCTTGCTTTCCAATCCAGTTGCCTTTAATTTCTTCGGTACACAGATTTCAGTCTTTATTCATTAGGTATGATATTAGCTGAAGATTTTTCATAGACACCCTTTATCAAGTTGAGGAAGTTTTCTTCTATTTCTGGTTTGCTGGACGATTTTAATCATTAATGGGTGTTGAATTTTGTCAAATATTTTTTCTGCATCTATTAGATAGCCATGTGGGCTTTGTCCTTTATTATCTATAATGATGTATTATAGTAATTCTTTCATATATTAAGCCAACCTTGCATTCTTGGGATAAATCTCATTTGGTCATTGTCCATAATTCTTTTTATATGTTGCTAATTTGGTTTGCTGGTAGTTTAAAGATTTTTGCACCTGTGGTTTTAAGAAATATTGGTCTTTTCTTTTCTAGTGATATCTTTGTCTGGCTTTGGTAACAGATAATGCTGGCCTCTTAGAATGAGTTAGGAAGTATTTCTCTGCTTCTATTGTTTTGGAAGATTTTGAAAAGGATTCTTTTTAAAATGTTTAATAGAATTCACCAGTAAAGCCATCTGGTACTGGACTCTTTTTTGTTGAGTAGCTTTTGATTACTGATTTAATCTCTTTACTTGTAATTCTGTTCAGATTTTCAATTGCTTCACGAATCAGTTTTGGTCACTTGAGTGTTTTTAGAATTTGTCCATTTTATCTATATTATGAAATTTGTTGGCTTACAGTTGTTGCTAGTGTTCTGTTATAATCCCTTTTACTTCTGTAAGTTGATAATGATGCTCCCACTTTTATTTCTAATTTTAGTCATTTATATCTCCTCTCTGTTTCCTAGTCAGTTTAGCTAAAGGTCTGTTAAATTTGTTGATCTTTTTAAAGAATCAACTTTTGTATTCTCTTCTCTATTTTGTTTTTTCATTTTTTTCTATTCTCTATTTCATTTTGCTCTGCTCTAAGCTTTATGATATCCTTCCTTCTGCTAGCTTTAGGTTTATTTGGGGGTTTTTTAAGTCCTCACCCAAGGACATGTTTTTATTGATTTCAGAGAGAGAAAGGGATAAAGAGAGAGAAACATCAATGTGTGAGAAAAACATTGATCCATTGCTTTCTGTATGTGCCCCAATTGGGGACTGAACCCACAGCCCAGGTATGTGTCCTGATGGGGAATCAAACATGCAACATTTTTATGTACAGGGCCACGCTCCACCCAACTGAGCCACCTGGCCAGGGCTTTTTCCTAGTTCTTTGAAGTGTAAAGTTAGGTTATTGATTTGAGAGAGATCTTTCTTTTTGTTGTAAGCATTTACAACTATAAATTTCCCTCTGAGCACTGCTTTTGCTGCATTTCATAAGTTGTGTTTTCATTTTCATTCTTCTAAAAGTGTTTCTAATTTCCCTTCTGATTTCTTTTTTCATCCATTGATTATTTAATAGTGTGTTGTTTAATTTTTACATACTTGTGAATTTTCCAGCTTTCCTTATGTTATTGGTTTCTAGTTTCATTCCATTGTGGTTTGAAAGGATACTTTGTATGATTTCAATCTTTTTAAATTTGTTGAGACTTGCTTTGTGGCTTAATGGTCTATGCTGGAGAATATTTCATGTGCATGTGAGAAGAACGTGTATTTTGTTGTTGTTGGATGGATTGTTTCATATATATCTGTTAGATCTAGTTGCTTTACAGTACATTGAGCCCACTTGAATAATCCAGGATAATCTCCCCATCTCAGAATTCTTAATTTAATTACATCTGCAACCTCCCTTTTCCTTTTAGGGGAATATATTTACAAATTCCAGGGATTAGGAAGTGGATATATTTGGGAGGCCATTATCCAGCCTACCACAGTAACTATACAGTTTTGGTTTAAATACTTATCTACAGTTAGCACATTCACGACCTCCAGGGTAGGACAGCACTGACTCAGAAATAGGGGGAAGAGTATGCAACTACAATAGCTTGGGGCAAAATTTCACATCAAAGTAGCATTTTGAAGGGTTCCAAAATTGTCAGAATGATGGATATTATTCCATCAGAATAAAATGGAACTTTAATTTACAGGACAAGGGAAATTAGGCTAGAAAAGTATATTTAATATATTTATTGAATTAACTGTATTTAATGTGACTACGTAAGAGGTTTTGCACGGGGGGAGTTGTTTTTTCTTATACTCTAAGATAGAAATAGTGTGAGTCACCCACAAATATTTCTGGGTTATTAATTTTTTTAAGGACATGGGTTTGTACCTAAAGTGCACTTTGAGCCTCTCGATAGGAGTTTTACGGTATAGTTTTCTTTCCAATAATAATAGTTATGGGCTTATTCTTGTGTATATCACACAAAATATACTTCACAGTTAGGAGATTTTATAAATTAGGAGTTATGTTTCCCACTGGGGTCTTTGTAACTTTTTTTTTTTAAATGTTGATTCATCTGTATTTCTGTTACTCACATTATGTCCAGCTTGAAAAGACCTTGATCTGACTTCTATTCAATTAAGTTTTACTGCTTTGTACTCTAAAGCCAAACCATTACTATAAACCTAGAAGAAAAGTTATGGCTGAAAAACAGAACATCACAGCATGTTAACTGCCCTCTTTCCATCATTTAGAAATCTCTAGTCATGAGCCAAGAAGTTTTCTGACCAGTAAATTTAATGTTCAATGTTGAGCTTCTTTGTTATAATTTAGTTTAAAGCTTTTGTTCACCAAGATGAGGACTTTTGAAGGATAACTGAAAAGTCCAGTAGAAAATAACATGGGAATAGTTTGATAGCCTACTGGAGTACAGTCAAATGATATGGTTTCATACCCCGGTTCTTGTTCTTGTACCTATGTGACCTTGGGAAAGCCAAATAATCTCTTTGAGCCTCAGTTTTCTCATCTGTAAAAATGGATAGTTATAGCTACCTCAGACAGTTTTGAGAGTTATGAGACCATGCTTTGAAAAGTGTTATGTATAAACAAGTGAAATGGATTACATTCCTCTCAAATGAAAAAAAAACAAAACACTCCATCTTAAGTGGTAATAATGAACTTGCACATAACTGAATTGCCATAATTAAGAATGAATGTATTTTGTGGGAACAGGTGCTCCATCCAAGGGTATGATAGGTTTCAGATATCTAGATAATGGGGCCAAAGGGATAAACGCAAATATTTTATTTTCATTTATCTTCATGTGAGCAAATGAGATTTCCCTCTACTTTTTTGCCACAGCCTAACTCTGACCAGGCATCTCACAAATCACTGGTACCTGGTTACCAAGACTGGATAGATCTGACAAACCCACCCCTACTATAGAAGAGAGGAGCTGAAGACACAAACCCCTTTACTGCTAAGTCATATGTGCCACGTTTATGCCAGTAAAACAAAAGACCAGGGATATGGTCACTAATATTGATAAATAATTATTTAATAATTTATGAATGATAAAGACTGTCACATTCTCAAATTTAGTCTTTTTAAAATGGTAGTATTGAAAACAGCATGAGCAACTAGGATATTCACTGAGAATATGAATCTTCTTATGTAAATATGTATGATGTATACACACATGTACACACATACATGTGTATTTTGTTGAGTTAGGTGAGCCAAAAGTTACTCATGATTTTAAAATTATGTCTTTAATCTCCATCGTAGGTTTGAAATGGAAATTAGTGCTCTACAGGGAAATAATTTCTCCCAACACCACCCAAGAAGAACTAAGGGAAATGACTCTCTCCAAATAATTTAAGATGATTTACAAAGAATGTAATGCTATAGTAGAGAAAGATTTGTTGTTTCCATTTTACTTGAAGAAGGAGATAAAACAGAGAAATATAGTTTCTTTGTTCATTAGGGTTATTCAAGTACACAGAAATGCACATATCACATACTGGCATTCCCTTGCAGGAGCAAAGTCATGTGGCCACATCTATCTATCCCTAGGTCTTGATGCCACCCAAACAAGCTTTAGAAACCACAAAAGGTTGAATTGCCTGAGATCATGTCATGTACCCTTGCTTTGATAGCCAGTATATTTAATAGTAAAAGGTAAGGATCTGACTTCCACTTAGGTATATTCAATAGGGATGCTCCCAAATTAGAAAACTTTCGGATACCAATGAGCCAAAAATAAATGCCCACTACTTATTACACAATTAACTTGTTAAGAAAAGGTATATAACCAGGATAACCAGACACTGCTAAACCTTCAAGTGACTAATCCAAGCATCTGTTGGTTCCCTCATAAAACTGGGACTAGAACATTGTGTGGCAGATAGTATTTTGCAGATATTTCCCATTCCACACCCTTGTCAAACAATGTGACCTTGACACTCAACTCATTGAAAGTTGAGTCTTTTTCCTCCCTTGGAGTCTGAAAGAAATGTTTATTTGTTTATTTGCTTATTTAATTATCCAGCCAGACAGGCAGCTATTCATCCATTCATTAATGCATGTATACAGTACTCAGTTTGCCTTTTGTTTCTTGGAAAAAATGGACACTGTATCAACTGCTAGGCTCTTTGCTAAATATGTTGGCTAACTTAAATCTCACAATTTCCTTTGTGAGAGATACTATTCCCATTTTACATATGACCTTTGTGAGGCGGAATGTGTCTGGTTCTTTTTAGAATTTGGACACTAAATATCAATTTCAAAACGTTTAAATACTCCACATATCTGTTATCTCTAACATAGCGTAGCAGGATAGTGGAGTGGTAAGAACATAAATTCTGAAGCTGGTATGTCTCGGTTCAAATCCTGGCTTCTACCCTTTAAAATGTGTGACCATGTACAAATCTCTTAATCTTGCCATGTCTCAGTTTTCTCATCTGTAAATCATAGATAATAGCAGTCCCCCTACTGAGGGTTGTTATGAAAATACACATATTAATATTTGTAAGATGCTTAGAATAGTGCCTGGCAAATAGTCTAGTACTATATTAACAATTGATAGGTAAAATGTTAAAAATAAAATGTACTTTAACCCTTCTCATACCATGTATTTTTTCCCTTTAGTTTTACCTAAATTCTAATTTTGTGAATCACATAATGGAAATTTTACAGAAGAAGTAGCATTTTCTCTTTTGCTCTCCCGTGGAACACTCGATCCGTAGATGTTTAATGGATTTGCTATGGGATGATAAAGAACTTGATGCGGGCAGGAAATGCGTAGGTGAATGGAAAGAGCTTAACGAACACCCGAACTTACCGAAATGTTCAGGTCCGTAGCAGTCCTAGCCCTCAAAGGTCTCGTATCTAGCCTGCCATGTTCATAATTGATAAAATACTGCTTTTTAGCAGAATGCTTCGGATGTGCTAAAGGTGAACAGAAAGGACACTCATTCACTGAGGAAGTTCTTGGAAAACTACTTTGGGGACTAAGGTAATGCGACTGTGGTCAGAGGGAGGCAATATTCATCGGAGCTGCCGACTGTCCTAGGGGCTGTATCCCTTGTGGTAATCCACGTAATTCAACGCTTCATTCCGTTTCCTCACGGTGATAGGATTTCATCAGTCTTGTCTGCTCACGGTCACATATTCTGCGCTGTGCAACTGGAGACCTGAATGTAGTCACTCAGCTAGGCCCTGCCAGAAGCCGGCCCTGCTCCCCGGGGACCCGCACTGAGCTGAGGCAGCCGGGGAGCAGCAAAAGGCTCCCACTGTGAGCCCCCCCCCCCCGGGACAATGGGTAAGGGCCTAGGAGAGGAAAGCACCAAACCCTCGTGCATGTATAGCAACGGACGGAGATGAAGAGCTTTTTCTGTGGGGAACTGGAAAGAGCCAACGTGGCTGGCTGCAAACTCAGGTGGGAGAAATAAGAGTGGAAGTGGAGACCCGAGCAAGGAGATAGAGACCAGAGCAAGGAGATAAGTGGAACGGAGAGAGCTTTTTGTGAAGAGAGTTGAGAAGTAAAGCCAACAAAAGATAGGAAAATACAAAATGCCCCAGAGTTGTCCTTCCTTCAAAGTTTGTGTACGCTCCGCAACTGTGTCACTTTCACAATGTGTTGGAGTCCCTGGGCCATAAATACCTGTTACCTCTCTCGGAGGTGGGCACAGGTAGGACAGAGCAGTGGCCAACAGGTAGCTATTTCTAGGACAGAAGGACGGGGGAGGTGGAGGTGAATGGGGGCTTAGACTAGAGGAACAAGAGGGCAGTGAAGCTGAGCAGACACCAACGAATGCATCACTAACTAGAAAGGGATGAGACAAATGCCATTCAGGTATATGACAGCCTCTCCCACTCTGATGTCAAATATCTGGTTCAGTTTCAAACATTTTATAGCAGTGAAGCTCAAATGCCGAGTTCCTACTTTTGAAAAAGTAGAGGGAGTTCAAGAGGATGACCTCCACGTGTTCCTGACTCATTTTCACAAATCTCATCGAAATTCAGCTCGGGGCAGGGCGATCGAACGTCACGTAGGCCAATGCCCAGCACGGGGATCGTGTTAAGCCATTTTTGACACTCCGGGAAGTCTGCAAGGATAAACAATATGAAGCCCCAAAGGCCTCACGGTGCAGACTGAAAGGGAAAGCCAAAAATAGCTGAAGGAGGGTCTGCATTTCCAAAGTCTGCAGTTGGCCGTGAAGAATCCAAGGGTCTTTTATGATGTCCGGGAGCCCAGGAGACAGCAGCCATGGCAGGACAAGTGGGAACCAAGTAGAGTTCTCACCAGCTAATGTTACAAGGGAGAGCTAATCCCCATTGGGATGGTATTCGTAGGTGGTGCCTTTGGGAAGTAATTCGGTTTGGATGAGTTAATAAGGGTGAGACCCCCATGGAGGGATTAGTGTCCTTATAAGAAGAAGAGGCTGGACTGCACTCCCTCCTCACCTTATGAAGACACAGTGAGAAGGTGACCAAGAAAACGGTTCTCACCGGAGCCCAACCATGGGGGTGCCCTAACCTTAGACTTCCAGCCTCCAGAACTACGGGAAATAAATTCCTATTGCTGAAGCCACTCAGTCTCTTGTATTTTGTTATGGCAGCCTTAGCGATAAGACAGTGCTGATTAACTCAGTGATTCTTGACTGAGACAGAGAAGAGCGGTCATGTGACGTGTGAGTTGGCTGAGACACATCCATGTGGAGAGGTTATAGAAATGACTGGTTATATACATTCAGGTACCATCAACATATTGAATCAATGATATTGAAACCAGGAGGGGGGTAGAACACTTCAAATAATAATAGCTAATATATATTGAATGCTGCAATGTGCCAGGAACTATTGCAGGCACTTGATATGGATTATCTCATTAATCCTTACAATAGTCCTGTGAGCTAGGAACAGTTGTCATCCTGAGTTTACATAGGAGAAAACAGAGGATTAAAGGATTCTTCTCAGTGAAACCAAATCGTCCCAGGGAAAAAAAAAAAAAAAAAGACCACAAGGGGTCCCCTAGTGAACGATGAATCCTCTGCCTTCCATACTCAGAGCTTAAAACCAGCTCTCCAATGTTTCACTCCTACATATTTTAACAGAATGCCAAGGATTA
Organism: Miniopterus schreibersii; assembly: GCF_964146895.1. Taxonomy (NCBI): domain Eukaryota; kingdom Metazoa; phylum Chordata; class Mammalia; order Chiroptera; family Miniopteridae; genus Miniopterus; species Miniopterus schreibersii. Next base: position 55,634,306 of record NC_138111.1, on the reverse strand, counting down.
CCATACATTTCAGAAATTCTCCAAAATGAAATACAATGACCAAGACAAGAAAATTGAAAAGAGGGAGAAATAAAAAGAAAGAAGAGAAAACAAATAAGAAAAATAAGAAATAAACCCACAGTAACAGAGATAAAGAGTGCCTTGGTCTTAATTTATGGTTTCGTATATAGTAACTTTTATTAAAGTTTCAATGGGTGCTTCACTGAGATGGATGCGTTGCCGTTGTTGACAGTACTGTTCTTTCTATGTTTGTTAATCACGTTGTTCAGTTTGTGAATTATGTTGTTCACATCTTCCTATCCATAATGATTTGTTGTCTGTTCTTGTTCTGTCAATTACTTGGATGGATAAATGTCCTCGGATTTCTATTATTATCTGTTTCTTCTTGTGCTTCTGTCAACTTTCCTTTATGTGATTCTAAAGGTTTATGTTAAGTGTACAAAAAAGTAGACTGATCTCTGATACTGATTAAAACTTTATCATTATGAAGTGTCCCTCTTTATTTTTAATAATGCCTCTTGCTTAATATTAATATTATTGTTATTTTGGTTAGTATTTGCCTGGTACAACCTTTCCTATCCTTTCGCATTTAAACTATAGGGTGTCCCACAAAATGTATGCATACACTTCTAATAATTATAAAGGCGGTGTTTATTAAAGTACATTTCATTTTCAAAACTGAGCTATCAGCTGTTAAAGTGTGTGTACATTTTTGGGGACACCCTGTATTTCTATCTTGTTTTTTATGTGTTATTAGTAGACAGCACATTGTTGAGTTTTGTGTTTTTAGCTAGTCTGATCATCTTTATCTTTTATCTGGAACATTAGTCCACTTATACTTAATGCAATTCGTGATGTATCTGGGCTTAAATCTATAATCTCACTATGTGTTTTCTAATACTTATTCTTTTACATATTTATTTTCCTTTTCTTCCCTTATTTTTATTATGCCAAAAATTGTTTCCATTTTCCTGTTAACTTGAAAGTCATATACCCTTTCATTATTTTTTAGTTCAAATTGTTCTTTTCCTTTTTTCAATCACTGTAACATTACAATAAATAGCAGAACACAAGGCAAATGAATAGGTTACAGCTTTATATCAGTTGCATCTCAGGGTGTATGTTGTCAGTGAAAATTTTAAGTCAGACCCACCTATATAATGGGCTCTAATATTTACTTCTTGTATTTTCCTGGACAATGTACTCACTTCCTTGAATTTCTTCACTTGGGCAATAAGGTTGATATCCCCTTATCACCTTAAACTCTGAAATAAACAAATGGGGTTGATGTGAAGTGAGACGCTGTTTGAGAAGCGTCAGACACTGATCCTAACACATGGGAAGCATCAGGTTTCTGCTCTCCCCTTTCTTTTCCTAAGTTTATCCCTGGCCATATTGAAGACAACACCCTGGATTCTTAGAGTCAAGTAGACTTGAAAAGTTAAATTATTTTGTAAATGTCTGGCCTTATTTATTTGACATTGATTTGGTTAGCTTCAAATTAAAAAAGGGACAGTTCTGATGTGAGAACCCAGTTGTGTGTGTGTGTGTGCACGCACACACATATGTGGTTATATGCCTGTCAGTTCTTGGCCTGTTGATACCAAGCATGTTCCATGCCCTTTCCTGCTCTGCTCAGTTTCGCATGGTGACTGATAATGGAAACCAGTCCTTCCCAGTGTCCCCTGTCAGCTGGTTTCTTGCTAGGTTTGACCAATGGGATGCCTCAGTGGGATTGTGGGCAGAAGGAAGGAAGAAGCTGGGGTGTGTTTCCCTTCTCTCTTTGCATCTGGAACGGTTCCCCCTGGTGGCTGTGTCTCTCCCATTGCTCAGATGTCCTCTGAACAGATGCAGTAGATTTCTAACTGCTACTCGGTGATTTCTACCTGGGGGGAACCTCCTGTAATTCCTCTAACTTAAAATGGCAGCAACTTCTTCATGTTTCTAATCTCTGGGTTACTTCCATGTTGCCCATGTGATTTCTCAAGTATTTCCTTCATATTTGTAACCTGTCACCCTCTTGTATAAACACTTAGTGTGGCTTCAGTCATCCTGGTTGGACCATGATTGAAACTGTGTGTGTGTGGGGGGGGGGGTGTTAGAGAAGGGGGGGAGAGAGAGAGAGAGAAAGAGAGAGAGAGAGAGAGAGAGGGAGATTATCTCTAGGAGTGAGTTAAAGTACATTCTCCCACCTTAGTGACAGTGGCTTCCTATTAGCTGCCAGAAAATGGTAACTGCTGCTGTATCCATTCAGTGAAGGGTGATGCTATGAATTAATGAACATTTTCATAGGTGTTCAAACATATAGTTCTTGATCAATTAATATGATGGTTCCGGAGCATTACAAAATAGAAAATAGTTCCTTTTCTTCTTGAACTCATTCTCTGAAAGAAAACAGAATTTGATGCTCATCTTAATATCTTTTCTATTGCTAGATAATCCCAGGGAAACCCTTGCCACAGGCAGTGTAGTTGCTCTTCTATGACACTTTTCCTCTAAATGGGATAGGAGATCTGAACAGTCACCCGACACCTGGGATTGCTGATAAAATATCATTAAATAGTTAAAAATAGAACTGGGGTGGGGGAAAGTCCAAACCTAACTTATTCTGGAAGGATTTTTAGACCTTGTTTTGCTACTTATAAAATTCCTTGGCGTTAGAAATACCGAGGTCCTTGCTTAAAGACAAATGTACTAAGAGGAACTACATTAGAGAATTCCATTCTTTCTTTTAGGGTAGCTCTGTTATTGGCATTTCCTACTCAGCTGAGGCTGTCTTCCTGTTTAATTTGTCTCAGTGTCCGTTTCAGATTTTCACTTCCCTGTTTTGAATGTTGACTCCTTTAATTACTTTGTTATTCATTTGCCAAGAAGAATACTTCTTAGTCTAGTCCTGTGTCACTGTAAAACTTGAAGCAATCTCTCTAAATAATGTCCCCTTTGACACATCACTGGCTTGTGCTACTTTTTTTTTAATCTAGGCCACTGTCAAAAAGCCTTCTCACCAATGTAGAAAGATCTTAGTATCTGATGTATGTTCCCCTGTGCTTCAGGTGGTTAACAGGCAAACGCCTGTAATAGTCCTCCCATGTTTGAACTGCAAAGCAAATTGTGTGTATTCAAAAAGGATCATCTGAGAATGCTGCCAAATGTTTCAAAATCAACAAATACTTTGTTAGCATCTACTATGTGCCAAGCACTATGATAGGCATTCCAAGGATGCTTATAACAACTAAAGTCACAGTACTATGGGGATTATATTTAAACAAGCATTTCAACACTTGTTTAAATATAATCCCCATAGCATTGTTCATGCACACAGTAGTGCTCAGTAAATGGTAGTTATTGTTAATAACCTGGGGTCTTATATCCGGATCACGGGCTTTCCCTGCTGTAAGAAACCAAGCTGGGCTAAGCATACAGGCCATGTGATTCTGCCCATATTCTCCACTTTAACCTAACTCCTAACCAACCTATCCACTTTATTTGCATACTAGTACTATTATCTGCCTACTAACTAACCTATCCACTTTAACCTTGGTTCTAGTAACTGCTTTTAATCCCCTTGTCTTAATAATCATAACAGCTAACATTTAACCTAACTTTTTGCTCTTGTCAGGTACAATGCTAAGTGCTTTGGAAGTATTATTTCATAGAATCCTGTGCAATAGGTCCTATTGCCCTTCCTTTTTCACTTATTAGAAACTACAGGTTAGTGAGATTAAGTGGAAATGCCTGCATAGCATGCCTGCAGAAGCAGGAATTGAATTCAGGCAAGTTGACTCCAGAGCTTGTGTTCTCCAATGCTGGGCCATCCGCCTGGGCCCTTGGGCCTTAGTGTCAGTCAGCCCCACCTGTCATCACCCCAGGTTCTGCCGATGCTATTCTGGATTTCGGTCCCGATAGGCTCTTGCTAAGAGGGGCCCCTCCTAAATTCGAATGCTAAGAACTAGAGCTATATAACTACGGAGGGGAACAGCAGTCCCGTAAGAAGCAAAGGCTTCCTAAGCGGCCCTCCTGGTTGTTTCATGTGGACATTGAAATCAGGAATTAAAGAAACAAAAAGAGTCCTGCATTTTATTGGAAAGAAGATAGACAGGATAACACTCTGGAGATTTATTGTGAAGAAACACTGTTTTAAGGGGAGAGAAAACTTTGCTTTAAAAAATTGAAAGGCAATAAGTGAAGTCAAATAGCAGAGGGCTTCTCTGGGGATGGAAGGAGGTGAGTAGAGGCCCCTGGAAAATAGCGTTGCTCTCCACCATGAACCATACAGGCTGCTTCTCAGCTTGCAAATCCCTTCTCTCTTTCTAAAGATTGTAGAGGCTCCGTTGTAACTCTTTGGGTGTTCTTTTCCATTTACTGGCCCCCTCAATTACCATCCAGTACTTGCTGGGCTGTAACCAAGTAAATCTTGAACAGCATTCCCCGCAGGAAAAATGCTTTTCCTACCCCAGAGGACATATGGCTTCAGGACAAAGATGGGCTCAGTTTGCATTTCTGTTGACAACCCACTTTAAGTGCCCATGAAAAGCCCCGTGGTGTTGCCATCCTGGCCCAAGGTTTGCCTTTGTTCGCCTAAGTACTTCCTAACTCTGTGGCTCGCAGTCACCAGATGCAACAGAGAAACCTGCTGGGCCAGCTTTTCCTCTCCCTGTTCTTTCCTCTCCTCCAGAAGCAATTAGACATGTGGAGCTGGATACCAGCAAGCCTCCTTCTAAGGCCCTTCCTGGCCACGCCACACAGCGGGCACTTGTCTTTTCTCTGTCATTTCTGGCCATTCATCCCCATGCCTTGGCTCTTAAAGCATTTGTGAGTTAGCACCGTGAAAGGAGCCTTTCAGGTGAAGGCGGTGGGCATTGCCTACGCCAGAATTATTCTCAGGGGAGGGGAGCTGTCAGTATTGGGAAAGACTTGGTATGAGAGCCGCTGGGAGCCTGTCTAGCCCAGAGGTGAGTAGACCTGTTCTCTGCGGCTCCCTAAGGCGCAGGCCCTTTGCACAAGCTGCTCTCGCCAATGTGGGGAACATGACTCCAGGGCCCGCCAGGTTTAGACTGCGCTCCGCTCTGGCTCTGCGGCCTCAGGCAAGTTTCAACCCCTCCACCCTGATTTTCTCACCTGCGCCATCAGGCATAATGGTAGCAGTTTGGTCCCAGGACCGTTGTGAGAATGAAAAGAGTGGGTATGTAAAGCAAACAGAAGAATGTGTGGCACAGAGGAGCAGCATGTAATTGTTCCTTTTTATGACTTCCTTAAGCGTGTTAACCCTCACCCTTCCTTAGGGTCCCTGCGTAAGTGTCACATCCTCAAGGAAAGAAACCTGCTCTGCTTTTGCAGTCACATGCTTCTGAATGTACTCGCTTGGCACACGTCTGTCTTCTCCACTGGGCTGTGAGCTCCCTTTGATCACTGTATGCCCCGTGCCTGGCACAGTGTCCAGCACATTCTAGGTTCTTAACAAACTCTTGCCAAATGCAGGAGTGAATGATCCACACATAGAAATGGTTAAAGCAACTAAATCAATAAGTTTTATCTAATAGAACAAAACTGTGCTGAGCACTTGCTCTGTACCAGGCATTGTGCTCACCCCTGAACAGGCAGAGATGGAAAAGATGGTTCCTGCCCTTAAAAAACCCAGTCTGTGCTCAACAACCACGAGTCAGGTCCATCACCACACTGGGATGAAGCCTGTAGAAGTCTCGTGTCCACCACATGCAATTCATTCTAACAGCAACCAGGTAGGAGTTGGGAGACTTTTTGCTTCACTTGATATTATGGAAGCCTAATGTGTTACAATAATAGGTGTACGCATACTGGCATTAGGGCCCGTGCACAAACAGACAAATGAAATAGGATAACTTAGGAGAATTCTAATTGTAAAGTAAAAATTAATAATTTGCATTTCCTTGGAGGTGTATAGCTTTGTAGTTCCACATCAGTTTTCTCTTATGATAGTCTGAGTCACTGCACAGTTTTATCCCCAATTTACTGTATGGGAGAAAATGTTCTCAAGAGCCCAGGTAGGACCTAAGCCCAGACTTTTCCTCCTAGGCCAACTTGCCTCTTGTGACCCAGCAAACAGAATTTGGGTTAGGGAAGAGATGCCTTCTCACCCCTGGGCACACCCTGCCTCAAAGTGTTAAGTGAGCCCACAGCTCTGCAGCAGCTCAAGATCCTGCTCTCACAAATCCTGCGTCTGCCAGAGCCAGAGATGGTAGGCTTCCCTCTTGTGACTTTAGCCCTTTAGGCCCTAAAAGCCTTTCTGCTAAAGCTTAGCATATTGCCTTAGTTACTTTGGGCTGCAAATAACAAATTACACCATAGACTGGGTGGCTTAAATAACAAGCACTTCCTTCTTGCAGTTCTGGAGGCTGGAAGTCCAGGTTCAGGGTGCCAGCATGGTGGGGTTCTGGTGAGGGCCCTCTTTTGGATTGCAGACTGCTGGCTTCTTGTTGTATCCTCACATGTGGAAGGAGAGCTAGCTAGCTCTCTGACCTCTTCTTACAGGGGCACTAATACCATTCATTGGGGTTCCACCCTAGTTCTACCATTATGACCTAATTACCTCCCAGTGGCCCTACAGCCTAATTCTATCACTTTGAGATTAGGGTTTCAACGTAGAAATGGGGAGGGGGAAAGGGCACAGACGTTCAGTCCATAACATATATTCCTCATTACTGAACTAGGGGTGTTGGAAGACCTCACCGATGAGTCCTCGGACCAACAAGGAAGCCTGCACCATCTCACTCCTACTTGGAAGAAGGGGCACCTCCTCCCAGAACTCAGTCCCCAAGGGTTAGACAATTTTGGTTTTCCTTATTTCTCCAGGGACCTTAGTTCTAGGGATTGTAGAATTTAACTATAGGCTTCAAAAGTGCTCTCTAGTGTGTCATCCAGGAGGCTCAAACGTCCTTACACGAATGGAGTCCCTAATGCCTTCTCAACATCCTAGAGCTCCACAGGGGGCAAACTTAGTTCCAATTTCTCTTGGGACAGACACTATCCTTAAAAGAGCTCGTGTTTTTCCTTTCACTGACACCACAAATTTCCACCACTTTTTCCCTGTTCCACTATATAAATGTGCTTAGAGGCTGCCCTCAAGATAGTGCTGGACTAGTGGCAGGCTAGAGATGCCCAGAGCTGTGCCCTCTTGACCTCAACCAATTCCCATCACAGTCTGCCCACGGGGGACAGTGCACTCCTCAGTGCCACACTTGCCAGGCCAGGAAGCACAAAGAAATGCCCACCACCAGACAACAGGCTCCCCACTGTAAGTGCCAGACTCCCCTCCTTTGTCTCATCGCAGTGCTCAGAGCTGCTGTGGCCCAAGTACGGAGTCTGGCACCTGAGGGGGCATGGGGGGGCTCTCGGCAGCCAGCCTACCTGTCAAGTGCTTCTGGGATTAGGAGTGCCCATTGCCAGCACTCCCTCTGGAAGAACTTGATGGGTGGGCAACTTGCCAAGAGGCAGAGCTCAAAGCCCTTCTGTGCATGTGCTTCTCGGACCCCCAACTGCCTACTTGGCCATTTGGACAGATACCAACGTTTCCAGCAGTGTTTTTGAACCCCACCCATCTTTGGCTTGGCTGGACTGAGCAGACCCACTATCAAATACTATCAATTTTCCTTTTTATGCATGAGGCTGACCCTGGAGCAGTTTGTTGGGTTGGGGCCATGTCTGTCCTCTACCCTCGCTGCCCCCTCTCTCCCCACCAACGGTTTTGATGATACAAGGCTGGTTTTGTTCTTTTGAAACAAAGCCTCTGTTCTGGGTGGATGTTCCAAGTCAGAAAGCCTGGCTGTGTTTATCCCAGGCCATTGGCTGGGCATCCACATGCTTTTTGTATTTGGTAAGTGACAGTATTTGCAAAAGCTGATTGCCACAGCAGGCGGAACAGAGACAAGACTAGCAAAAACATGTGTCGGTAACATATGCTGTGGTCTTTTCTTCTTTGCTTGGAGGACTGACACTTCCTACAGGAAGAAGTAATTATTTTGCATGTGCACAGATAACACTGGAGTGAAAAAGAGTGAGGAGGGGCCGCTTTATACACGGAAGAAATGCCGCCCTCTCTCACGCACATCTCCTGCTCACATGCACACACCTTTAGATGTTACTTCTTTTAAAAAAGGAAATGTCCTAAACATTCAGGGATGCCTTTTGTAGGAGAGAATAGAAACACCATCTTGGGAGTTAAACAAGCCATGGCTCAAGTCCTCTCTCCCAATTTTATAGGCTGTGTGACCCAGAGAAAATGATAAACCTGTAAATTTCATCTGCCACCAGCGGACAAAAGACTTTCACAACAGGTTTGTTGTGAAGATTAAACAACCAAACGCGTGTGGAAAGCACCCCGAGTGGGCTCTGAGTAGAGCCCTCCTCTCCCTTCTCTGGCTCAGCTTGCCAGGAGGGACAATGACCGCAAGGAGTCCTGATGTTTGACTTGACTTGCATTTCCACTAATGAGCCATGGGGAATGCTGGGCAATCCCAGATAGTTCTGGAACCACTTAGAACCTCAGGACTTCATGTATTTTCATGCAGCCACAAAGAACAAACTGAAAGTGGAGCTCGGGGAAGCAGACCCAAACAGAACGCAGATTCCTGTACTTGAAGCAAGCTTTGCCTCGGTCATTTGGTGGGAGTTCAAAAGAACCGATGACGCACGTTGGGATGGAGCCGGCAAGGCCCTCGGGCGTCTCGCTGTCAGCTCGGAGCTCCTGGCAACAGCACAGCCGGCATCGGACTCATTATTCCATCGGAGCCCACCCTCCTTCCCACCCGAAACCTGGAATCATTCTGCACTGTGCGCGTTAGCATGTGTTTCCCCGGCTGCTTTCCACATTCCTCAAGAGCAAACTATCGCCCGAACGTCTCACATATACCTGTTTTTATTGTATATAGCATCAAGGTTTCTCTAAAATAACAACAGAACGTGGTTCCATCTCTCTCGACTTAGACCCATGTAGGCGTTGAGTAAATGTTGACTGAATGAATGATGATAGCTTACATTTATTAAGCACATACTTTGTGCTAGGGATTGTGCCAAACACATATTTAGAGACTTCAAAACAGCCTTAGGAGGTGCTCTCGACCTTATTAGGCAGCTGAGCATTAGAAATGTTAAGTCACTCGCCCAGTGTCATGAAACTGGAAAAATGGAAGACATGGGACAACTGCATGTCAGCACAATATTTAATTTTTGCCCTATACCGAGCTGAGGAATGGGTGAATATTATAGCTTCAGAGAACTTTCTCGACATCCCCGCGTCCCTCACCCTTGTTCCTTGCTGTCTTCGCGACAGTTCCAGCGCTGTCCATCTCCTAATGTAGGACAGACTGACCCTCGTTTCTGTGACTTAATGCCTGGCACGTTCTTCAGTTCTTACAGCTAGGTCACCATGTCCTTCCCCCACCCAGTACCTCTGTATTGCCACCATGGAGCTCCACTTCGCCCCACCAGTAAGCCACCATTTCAGGTAGTAGAAATGTGCCTCCAGACCCAAACCCCGGGAACAGAGGTCTTATTGCCAATGACCACACTGCCAGCCTCCTACCTGTCCGGTTCACCTGCTATGGTTGGATTCCCTGCAGGAACATCTCTGTTCTGGCACCTTCTGCCCCCTGGTGCCCGTCAGTGCTCTTGCACTCTCCAGGTACACGCTTCTGCCCCAGACTGGGCTTCCCTCCCCACCCTTTCACCCGGCCCTTCCCCCAGCCGGTGGGCACACCCAATTCCAGATGACAGCTCCCCCGGGTCTGACCGGCACCCCTGAAATCAACCAGGACAAGCCCAGGGTATCTCTACACACAGCAGGGCCCACCTAGCCTAACCCCTCGTTTGGATCCAAGGCCGAGGAAGTTCAGGGATTTTGTTACGGTCACAGAGCTGGGCTCGGGAGCCCAGACCTGGCGCAGCATCTCCCCACCGCACCATGCTGCCTGCTTTTCTCACTGTCTCTAGCTTCCTCTTGCTCGCTTTTCCTCCCTCGCCCACACCTTTTTAATTTAAATTTTAACATCTGTTCTCTCTTAGTCCATTATTTCTGTGACATTTTATATTATGTTGAATTTCCATTTCCATTTAAGACCCATTCATTTTTCATACTTAAAAACACATTTTGAGTCGGCTCTAAAAATTTTTTTATATAACTTTTTTAAAATTCAGTTTGATTCTTTCATTCTAGCACCTTTCTTGGCTTATCTTTCCTGCCTCCTTAGCAGCAGAAATTCTCTGCCTCCACATGGGTTTTGCTCGTTATCTGCGCCCTATAATATCAGGACTGTAATCTAACAATCTATTTTCGCTTATTATTTGTGAAATTCGTAGTATTTAAATGCAAATGAGGCGACTAGTGGTTTTAGTTTAATTCCTAATGTTATATTGGGGAAAAGCCTTCTTTCTGGTACCTTTACTGATTCTGCTGGAGGTAGATTATAGAAGGGGAGAGGGAAGGGAAAACACCACATGTGAAAGTGCCCCACACAGCATTTCTGAAGCATATATTAAATTTTTATTCATAAAGTCACCTGCAATGAGCACTGCATTGAGAGTCAGGCTTCCAGCCTCGGGCCTTCCACCTCTGATACTGCATAGTTCTATCCTTAAAAGCAAGGAAGGAATAGTAAAGGTCCTTTCTGGGGTACTGGGCACAAAGATATTTTTATAATGCAAAGGATGACAGCTCATATTTCAGGAGCACTTATACTATACTAGGTATTGGACCTAGCACTTTACCTTGATTAGCTTGTTGATCTCTCACAACTTCCTAAGGGCTGTCTTCTCATGATCTCCATTTAACAGATGAAAAAGTTGAATCTTAGAGGTTAAGTAACTTGTCCAAATTTAGACAGCTGGTAAAAGGTAGAGCTAGAGTTCAAGTGCTGGAAAACCTAGCTCCAGAGTCAGTGCCCTTAATTATACAAGAATATTTTGGGAAGACTCAATTTTAAACAGTTTACCATACATTAGAATTAAGGTGAGCCCAAGGGGCTGTGACCTTAGAGGATCCAACCTTTATATTATCAGACAATGGAGAATCATCACACTTTCTCGAACTCTGCCAATTCTGATATTTTCAGACCTAGCCTTTTAATTTAGTAATTCAAGATTCATAATCCAAGAGTAATATTTTGAGGTTGCATTTGGTCAGGATTCCTAACCTTGGACTACTGACATTTTTGCAGGATAATTCTTCGTTTTGAGAGGCTGGGCTTAATGTGGAATGTTTAGCAGCAACATTGGCCTCTACCCACTGGGGGCCAGGAACACAAGCCATCCCTTTGCCTTTCTTTTCCCCCTTTCCAGAGTCTCCAGATACTGCCTCCAGATATTAATAAAATGTCTCCAGATATTGCCAATAATTCCTGGGGGGAGGAGAAAAATCATCCTAGCTGAGACCCACTGTGTTAGACGTTACCCAGATCATAAGCACTCGACTTGCAAATGGTCTGTATGGGACCAGTGTCTTACTCAGCCTTGCCCCAGAGTTTAACCAAAATATTCTTTTCACTTGGACTGTGGTGTGCACAGCTGTTTGAATATGTTTCTCTTGACTTTTACAATGTATGCCCCTCAGAGAATCATTCCGTTCTTACCAATCTCGGGCTGTCCCCACATCCTTTCCCCTTTCTCTCTTCTACCTCTTTTCCAGTTACCTCATGGGTCATTTTATTTCTCCCTTTTCTTTCGTTTTCATTCTCCCTCTCCACCGTCTGGGCTCAAATATAATCTAGCCATTTTGCATAAGGAATAACTGTTCTGCAATTGATAATTCCCTTTCCAGGAAAAGGCGAGGCAGACGTTGGGACATGACATTGTGTGAGATGAAAACCCCTGGAGTCATCAAGCTTGAAACCTTTCGAAAGCAGACAGGTGTCCCTTTCAGTACCTTGATAGCAGCTTTTTTCTGCAACTTCATTTTTCGTTGTCAGTCTGCTTTTCCAGGAACTAGCATGTTCTTAGCAAACCTATGTATCATAATTAAATTTTCAGCAGTCCCAAATGAATACTACTGGTATGATGGACACTCTAAGGGTTTTACAAGTACTGTCTTATTTAATCATCAAAATGTAACTTAACAGAATTATTCAGAATTTATGTCATCCCAGACATTGAGTTAAGGTTTGCATACTTAAGCCTTGTGGGCAGTCTGAGAGCTTCAATGGTTTTCGCAAAGTCAGGAAAAGTTGGAACCAGGACTCAAGCACTCTGGTAATTAGTATTTCACTAAATTCAATGTTGTGATTTCCCCCCTCAGTTTCTAAAAATAGCATAATATTGTTTTTCTAAGAGTAGCATTGTATCTTTTCTATTTAGTTATATAGTATATTTTAACTACATTCTAGAAAAATTAATTATTTGAGAAAACCTAGAAAATATCACTACTTATGATATTCTTACAAAGGAAATGCAGTATGAATTTCAAACACCCATTTCTACCAATATAATTTTATACCATAAGCGCCCTTAACATGGAGATTTTTTTCCCTAGTGAGCTTTCACAGACAATTGCAGGATCGATGCTACTTCTATTTTAAACACTCTCTACTGGTTCTTGAATCGTAAAGGGCCAAAGTGCTTAGGAATAAGCACATTTTCCCCAGTAGCTGAGTCAACTTGTCAATATTTTGAAGAATGGGATGAAGACAAATGTAATGCAGCACCTTAAATAAAGAGTTGCCCAAACATTAATGCAGGCATCTTTGATTTCATCTGAGATGTCGTTCACAAATAACATTTGTGTAGAGCAAATGTTATGCTTTTACATCAACATCTGCTACAAAACTTGACCAGTATTCCAACAGGAAAGAAAAAAAATTGTAAGGAAGGAGCATGTCAGTAACCAAACACAGAGAACTGCCGATGTGAAGCTGAAAGTGCTGAGACATTTCCAACGATTTTCAGATTTTTGCAAAAGCACCCCCATGTCCATCCATAACTTTGTCTCTTCAGTCAACTTCATTCTCACTATTCCAGCCTAGTTTAGCAAAATAGCTACAGTGCTAGGATGTTTCCCAATTTTTCCAGCCAAATGCCCCTCCTCCTTGGCCTGGATATTTCCAATTTACTCTATCAAGGCGAGAATGATTTACTCGGACAGCAGATGCTGCCGACACGTACTAAAAGTCACGCGTGTCTTCAGCAACTCTGCAGTTTTTCACCAGCTCTGAAATGAGAGTTCTTTCCATTGTTCCAGACTCTTTCAATCAAGTATCCAGCTTGTCTACTAAAAACTAAAAGGGAAATCACAAACACTTCTTATGAGCTCATTTTCCGATTCATTTTCTCATTTAGTTCTCTTAGCAGCCCTGCTGCTAAGTTAGATATTATAACTGTTTTACAGGTGAAAAAACCTGAGCCTGAGAGCAATCCAATGACATGCTCAGCAATTAAGTGGAGAGACGTGGCTTTGGAGCTGGGTCTGTCTGAGTCACATGCTCTTTTTTCCTCTCACTATTAGCATGCAGCCCAAGGTCGTTCTAAAGCACTAGGAGGGTTTTAGAGTTGTTGTTTTTTAGAATTTATTTTTTATTTATCTTTATTGTTGAGAGTTTGGATTTTTAACCTGCAGAACCACAGATCATGTTTCTCAGACACATCAAAATTCCCTTAAGTGCTTGTTTAAAATTCAAATTTCCAAACATGGGGCTTGGGAATTTGCATCTTAATGCAGATTCCCAAACAATCCCCATTTACACTCAAGTTTGAGAATCGTTAGGGTGGGGTTCATTAATGGACTTCAGGGGTCTGTGAACTCTGAAATGGCATTCAACTTTTTGTGCAAGTGTTCTGTGTACATTTATTGAGAGACTATGTTTCATCGACTTCTCAAAAGGGTCCTTGACCCCGAAAAGGCAAAGAACATCAGCTATGAAAGAAAAAAATTGGAATTGTGTCTTGTTCTTTTTTAGTTTTTGATCTACAGAATGAAGAATGACTAAGTGAGCTTGAAAGAGAAGCAGTCTTCACACTCTCTATTTCCCCACCATGATGCCCATCCTTACCCCAACTCACCCCCCTTCTCCCTGGCTTGGGTCCTTCCGAGTCCCCAGCAGAACCAGCTCCCAGCACCACCTCATTCGTAGCAGGAAATCCTCCCTATTGACAGAATTTCTTCTAGAGCAAATGATGCAGAATTCTCTGTTCCCTTGCCTACATTAACTGCACTGAGTTAGTTGACTCAGTGACCCATGTTGGTTAACATTTTGCTGTAAACAGGATACCATTTATGTGAAAGAACACAGTTACAGTATTTCTGTCATCTGCAGTCTGCAGAGAACAAAAAACAATAGTAACCTGACCCTTGGGCAAAATGCTAATGGCTACATAATTGACTTAGCAGATAATTATAAAACACCGCTCTGTGTTAGAACACAAAAGATGTAATTATTGCACTTTATAAACTAATTAATGAATACTAACTCAATTCAATAATTAATCATTATTTAATGTCTAATTAAGTAATCATCCTTCCTTTCCCTGTAAACTTTGCTGGTGGCTTAATTGCTCTGGGCCAAATATACAAGAGAGCTCTCCTCTGTTAATTAAACAGTGAAGAGATTTGAAATCCTTGTAACAAGGAGAATTAGGGAATTTAAGTTGAAGTATTTCCCATTTAAAAGAGACAAGAGCAGCTCTAGCCTCAACACCCACCCAAAGAATTAATCAATTAATACAATCCAGGGTAACACACACTACAGAACCTAACAAGATGGTTGGTTGACAAAGAAAGGATAGGCCTTGGGAGCAAGGCAAGAGCCCATCAGACTGGACACATGGTCAGAGTCCCAGGGGCAAGTTGTGTGGCTCAAGAAAACCAACTGTATGACTCTCTTCCCAACTTTATTCTTCCCCATCACTTTAACAGCTTGAAATCAGTCATCGTGGGTACACCATTACACCATGGCAATTGGGTACACTACAAATCAGAGCTTTTCCTTTTTCTTTTTAAAAAGATTTTTGTTGAGTGCTGACTGTTAAACTAGAGCAGCAGAGGCGACTTATGGCCGAGTCCTTGTTTGTTTATCTACAAGTGCCAAAATCTGAGTCAGCTTCGAGGCTGGCCTGCAGACTGGTGTTCTGTTTCTGAGGACCTGGGAATGGAACTCAGTTAACTGAGTCTCTGCTCTATGACCAGTCTTGTGGCAGCTCTTCACCTCTCATCTCAGCAGATCCCCAAACAACCCTGATAAACCTTGTTACCGTTGCTAGCAATCTTTTGATTTGAAAAAAGTACATACTTCCCTCTCAGTTACTCTCCATTAATTTAAAACATTTATCATCCACTTGTCAGTGGCTTACTCTTTAATTTTTCAAAATTTAATACATTCTTAGCGTTTTTACAAACAGTAAGATTTTTTTCCTACTTGTAAAGGGTGCATATGTACATATATACACATGTTCTGAATAAAATTTATGTTTTGGGTTCTTTTACGTTTACTGAAGGCAGGATGATGTGGAAACAGCATGCATGGTGTTTCTGCAGGGGCTGAGAAATAGCAGAGCAGCCTCACAGACGCTTTCCTCACAGACAGGGTTTCCTCTGGAGAGAAGTGCTCGCGAGGAGGTGAGGTGGGAGTGGGGGTTGTGATTGGGTAAACGTGTCACTTACTACCCTGCATCCCATTCTAAGAGGTCATACACCTGTGGCTTTCCTGTCTTCCTCAGCTCTCCTGGCTGTCCCCCTGCAAGCACTCAGTTGACTAGCTACTAATGGTCTCCCCATCTATACAGTTGTGCTTAGGTCACACCTGCCTCCTACCTGCCTTCTAAGAATTAGAGGAGTTAATGTTTGCACTGCAGCTGTGTGAGTAAGGCTGTCCGTGGCAGACAAAGAATTCAGCATAAGCAAAGATACGGGGCTGGAAAGAATGCGCTCTGTCCTGACATGGTACAGAGTCCCCAGATCTCACGGGAACCTAGGAAATGTGATGAGTGACCAGATGACTGGCCCACCCTGTGACGCAGCCAGTTGGTCCCCTCTCTATCCACTATACGGCCTTTGAAGTCCTCCTAAGGGAAGCAGTTGCGCTCTCCCGTGGTATTTCTACAGGACTGTGTGAGAGGAGCTCAGGTCCTCCCACTGCTAAGCTCATCCCTGCAGCAGCCTCTTCCTTGCCTCCCTCTCCCCAGACCTCAGATATGGCTTCCTCTTTGGTCTACTCCTTAGATCATGATTTATCTAAAATACACATGTGGCCACCCAATTCCTCTCCTGGAAAGCCTTCAAAGCTCCCTGTAGCATTCAGAATGAAAAGGCCTTTCACATCTGGCCTCTGCTCCACTCGAAAACCACTTCATGTCATGTCCCTCCCCTCCAGCCGCACTGCGCCGGCGCTGGGTCTTAATCCGTCCGTGGTGCTTTATGCCTTTGCACCTGCTCTTCCTTAGGTCTGAAATGTGCTCTCCAGAGATGCCCCATTGCCTTCCTAATGTGGCGAATTTTCTACTCCTTTTAAGTTCATCTCCAACATCACCTACTTACTCTGTGATGCCAATCCAAACATCCTCAAGGTTAATGGAGGCTTTATAGGTTGAATGTTTGTCTTCCCAAGATGTATATGCTGAAACCTCACTTCCAATGTGATGATATTTGGAGGTGGAGCCTTTGCGGGATATTTAGATCATGAGGGTGGAGCCCTCATGACTGAGATTAGTGTTCTTATAAAAGAGAGCTCTCTTACCCCTTGTGCCATGTGAGAACACAGCAAAAAGACAGCTATCTATGAACCAAGAAGTGGGCTCGCACCAGACATGGAATCTGCTAGCACCTTGGTCTTGGACTTCCCAGGCTGTATAACTGTGAGAAATAAACTTACGTGGTTTATAAGCCACCCAGTCTATGGTATTTTGTTACAGCAGCCTGAATGGACTAAACAATAGCCCCATTTTCTAAGCATCCAAAACACTCTTTGTACAACTTTAACATGGTATTTGTCACCTGTTATATATGTCACACTGTTTGCTTGTTTCAGCCCACCTTCCTAACACACACACACACACACACACACACACACACACGAATATGTCCTAACAATTTTAGCCAACATCAGAAATAAAGATCATATTGTCTAGGTTCAAATTCTGTTCTAGATGGAATCACATTTCTACATTTGTAGAACGGAGCTCATAAGAGTAATCACCTAGGATTGTTGTGAGGGTTAAATGCAACAATCTATGTAGGTTCTCAAACACTGCCTGACATTTCATAAGTGCTCAGTAAATTTGATGATATTTTCCTTGTGACCAGGAACCATTCAACTCTGTGGGATCAACACTATGGGTCAAGTAGAGCACAGCTCAACTAAGACTGGGGTGAAGAGCATGGACTCTGGAATCACACGGGCTTGGGTTGCAAGGCTGAGCTATGGCATCTCTAAAAATTGTATAATAAGAGTTCTAATCTCACAGGGTTGGTGTGAATTGCAAATGAAATAAAGCGATTCTTCTTGCTCGTATGATTACTTAGTGGAGGTGAGGTGCCTCCACTAAGTTGGAAAGGAATGATGAGAGTGCCAAGGGGGACACACAGCTCCCACTGCCAGTGACTGCCTGAGACATAGAGGCTGCTGCCCCTGACCAGGCAGTGACCCATGGGCTCCACTGTGGCCACAGTGCTCAGCTGTGCAGGTCATGCTGGTTTGGCCCCTTTGCGTCCTGAAAAGCTTTGGTGACAAAGATCTGGCTCCTGCTACCTTTGCACCTAGAGCCCCCACGCGAAATCCCAGCAAGTGATAAATTGTTGGGGAAGAAGAGTGGTGGAGGGTGTGTGCAGTCTGGCTGAGAGGCTCACCCAAACTTTCAAGTAGCCTCCACAGTAAATCCAGGACTGTCGCTTGGTGATTAGTTAGAGGAAACAGAAACTGCAGGACAAAGCCAGGAAATGACCTTAGAGACTAAACACGGTGTATTTTATTTTAGGGCTTTTTCTCACTTAGAAGTGCTGCCAGGTTGTTTAAAGAGAATGAGTGTTATCAAGGAAGGATTTGGGGATCTGCCAGGCTTTGGACAACATGTGGTGAAAGATTTACAAAGCCTGGAGTCAAAGGGGGGTTGGGGCAGGAGGGTGTGTACTTGAGAGATGCCACAGGTGGGCCGAGATGGACATAAACTTTCATTGCCGCTTGGGGAGCTTTCTAGTAAGCCCAATGGACCCCGTGGGGTGGGGGCGGAAGCCGGAGCACATTTCTGTGAATGACTGCAGAGGAGAGAGTGAGAGCCATTTGGGTCATTTGGGACCCAGGGGAGTTAATCAGGGAAGGGAGTGGAGGGGTGAAGACTGCCGGACAAATGAGACTCTGGGCACTGTCCTGCCCCAATTTTTAGGCAGATGGAAATCGAGGAGACGTTTGAGCACAAAATAACCTTCAACAATTTAAAACCATTCACAGGAAATGGAGAGGAAGGAAGGTTGAAAGTATTGAGCTCCTCTTATGCCGCTGAGTGCTGGCTGGCCAATTAATGCTGACCCATTTCCATCCTTAACGTCAGGCCTAAGCGCAGGCTGGTTCGTTCATCATGTATGTTGAGAGAGGGGGAAGTGAGGATGGTCCGCACCTCCACCTGACTCCAGGGCCTTCTCATGCTTTCCTTAGAAGGGGCAGGCAGGAATTTAATGCCAGCTGCAGGAACTCACTCTTCTCTGCCTCTTTAAGCGACTGCTTGCTGTTCCTTGTAGCAATGGTAGAGGGCTACCCAAAGTGTGGGCCCAAGGGTCTCCTCATGATTTTCCTGCACCCCAGGGATGGGTCTGGCATACTAAGCACGAGTCTATTCACATCCTCTCATCTGCAGACAATCGACTGCAAACTCTTCTATCCCTGCGTTGGCCTAAAGCCCACTTATTTTTAATGATGCCATTAATTGAGGCATGCAAAGAAGTAATTCTGAGGCCATTCATTTTCTCTTTTAAAGAGAATCTGCAAACGGTTCCAGGGATTTTTAAAATGTGATAAAATACTAGCTAATAATAGCTCCTATTTATGGAGTGCTTACTATGTGCTAGGCACTGCGAGAAGTGTTTTATGACCACTGTCTTATTAATTGCAAACTGGTGGCATGCAGGAAAATCCAGCCTGTAGGTTGAAACTTTGTTTTCTAACTGTAAATTTGAATGTCTTGAAATGGGATCTGTACTCTTTGGTTTTCTGCTTTCCACACCACTCCCTAATTTAGGCCCCCTTAATTCATTTATATTATCACCAAGCTCCTGTAGGCAGTTGTATTGGCGACCTCTGCTTTAAAACAGCCCAATGACATAAATCATATGTGGTCCCCATTTTATTGCTGTGACAAAGAAAGAATATGCAACTTGACCAATGCCACATAGTTTGTGAGTAGGTTAGGATTTGAAAATAAGTTCTTCTCACCAAAGAAGAAGCTCTTAGTCAATGTACTATCATGGTGAGGTTTCCACAGGGCGGTATAGTGTCTTTCTTTAGGGACAAGAAAAGTTGTCCTAAACACTTTAATAGCCACGATGCCTCTTCTTCTTTCCTAGCTCCCCACTTCAGCTGTCTATAAAAACTATTAGCACATGCATGCTGTCCCTCCCATCTTTACCTCATTTATAAGCTTCACTTCTTTTTCTCCCTACTAGCCAAAGGCTCTCATCTCACCTGTGAGTAGAGCTCCGGGGCATTTGGTTTCTGGATTGGGAGATGCATGAAAAGAGTGCCACAGAACAGAAACTAGTGGCATCCACCTTCATAACTCCACCTCCTGGCCCAGAAACTGGTACATGGTAGTTGACCAATAAGTGTGGGTTATAATTATTGCTATTGTCGTAGTTTTAGTAGTGTTATTGTTGTTGCTGTTGTTGTGATTACTATTACTACCAAGGAGCTGGTTAACAGATAATAACACTCACCCAAATATTTAAAGCTAACACTTGAGAGTGACATTTGCCGTTTATTTTATGAGTATATCTTTTCCAATTAATTTGTAAATTAAATAATTTTCCAGGTTGGTCAATATTCCTTCTTATATATTAAATATAGAATATTAGCTTCAGGGTTTGCGTTTATTTATTCATCACTCATTTAGTCAACAAATACTTGTCAGAGTGACCGATATTAGGAGCTGGGAAACTGAGAGATTAGAATTTCAGAGCTTACGGTTAATATGTCCTCGTGCCGTGTTTTCAAACAGCAAGACACAATTCATTAGTGAGACATAAGATTAATTTAGTGAGTCGCGACAAGCATTAACGAAAATGAAAGAGACTAGAATAGCAGGTACTAAACTGAACTTCGGGTATTATTTTATGAGTTTATCTCCACAGTATCTATGAATGCATTGTGAATATCCTGAGTGGCGTCGTAAAGAGCATTTCTTACAATAGGCTGAGAGATCAAACAGCTCTGAAGGCCGCTGGTCTGGTGGTCCAGGGAAGGGGCGCAGAACAGATGCTTGAACAAGAAGATGACCAGATGGCTGCATCGCAAGGGTTTCCTCTGCCCCTCAGGTGTTTCTCGGTAAGTCAACAGATGTCCACAGATTGAAAAGCACTTGAAAACACTAGTCCAAAATTCTCAGATGCTTTATGCTTTGGGACTAGAACTGTTTTCTGGCCTTAAAACCTTCTTGCCCCTCTTTGATAGTGCCTGAAATTAGCTAGACACACACACACACACACACACGCACACACGCACACACGCACACACGCACACACGCACATGCATATATTTTTATAATTTTTTTTAATGTGTAAGCTCCAAGGCGTTCTCATTGGAGAATCCACTAATTTTAATCACATAATCACATTCCCAATGTCACAGATAGCTGAAATATTTACAGGGTTGAGTGGGAACCAATAAATGTAAAAAGGCTGTCAAGCTTGGCAGCGTTGTCAATAATTCAGTAGTAACCTTCTTGCTGAAGACCAAAGCCAGGAAAACCAATTCCTGTGCCAAATGTGAGTTCCAATGAAGTTTATATTTTGATTCCAGTCCCATCGCTTGTGTATATGTGTGTGTTTGTTGATGGGAGTTCGGTTGTTTATTTTTTCTAAGCCCTTTGTGCAGTCTCCTGCAAATCGTTTTCCAGGTCTGTGCTTGGAATTTTCTGCCACACATCCTCAAGAATTTTCAGCCAAATCCAGACAGCACAATCCCGTTTTGTCTAGATTTGTTTTCCTTTAAGTAGTCCTCCGACTAGGCTTTGAAGCACACGCCCTAGGATGATAAATGGGAGAAACTCACACCTCTAGGAAGGGCTGTGATTCCACTCTGTCTGCCTGGAGCCCAAGCTAAGCGCCTCTAAATTGATTTACGGAGACAACTGGGAAAATGGGAAAGCGTTTCCGTGGAGATGCAGCTAATTAAAGGCTGAAGTAACCAGCCCGGTCTTGGGCTCTTCCTTAGGCCTGAGAACCATATTCCTTTACAGTACAGAAGTTCCCAGTCCTAGGATGTCCACAGGGCTTTCACTCTTTGGAAAATATCCTCTCAAGTAGAGTGGTAGGCACTCCCAAAAGACATCATTTTGTGAACACGTCGGCCAGCCATTTGCCTTTCCCAACGAGGGGCAGGAGGGGCGATTGTTTTCCTTCCCAGTTTGTTTTTGAGGAACAGCTGCCTCTCTGGGCATTTGGCTAACTCTTCTCTCATCTGAACAAAATCACCAGGAGCCAAGAACTGGGAAAATGGAAAAGTAGGTACCTTAAGGCTAAACAGATTGTGCCTTTTCTCCCACAAGTGAGTGTCCTTTCTAAGCAAGATCAGAGAAAAGTCCTTAAACATAGCTTGGGTTGGTGGTGGTAGGTGCTGGGCTTTCTGAAAAAGAAAGAAATAAAACCCCTGACTTCCAGTCCAAGTGAGATCTGAGGTCACAAATGAGTGACAGCTACAAAGATTGTATGATTTCCAAAAGCAGTCATTGCTGCCCAGGTAATTATTAACAGTAACCAAGGCTGCTAATTCTGTCCCCTTTTTCTGTTACCTCCTGCTCACCTCACTATGGAGTTCCCTTTGTGTTTCCATGGTAATGCAGAGTGGTTCACATGAAATATTCTTTAAAAGCAAGCTTGGGAAATCCATCTTTTGTGTGTTGATCTTATTAACTATATTCTGTTGTACCAGCTTGATATCAGGTCAAATGGATCATTTCAAACCTTTGAACCAGGCATTTTATTTCCACGTCCTCACTCAAATATGTTGTGAAAATATATACTGGGTGTGATTTAAGAGTCAGTCTGTTGTGTTTTTATAACTGAGTGGACTGATTTTTTAAAAATATGTTTTTATTGATTTGAGAGAGAGAGAAAGAGGGAGAGATAGAAACATTGATGAGAGAAAAACATCATTTGGCTGCCTCCTGCACGCCCCCTACTGGGCATTGAGCCCACAACCTGGGCATGTGCCCTGACAAGGAATCCAACCTGTGACCTCTTGGTGCACGCGTCAGTGTTCCACCACTGAGCCACACCACTTTACCACTTACAAGCAGTGAAAACTTGGGCAAATTATCTAATTGTTTTGTGCCTCAGTTCTTCATCTATAAACTGTGGCTAATAATTTACTTACCATGAGGGTTTTTAAATACAGATTAAATAAGTTAATATAGAGGATGTCCCCCAAAAATGTATACACACTTTGAATAATTATAAAGGCATTGTTTATTAAAATACACTTCATTTTCAAAATGTAATAGAACCTACAGGCATTATGCATACATTTTTGGGAGACACCTTATATATATAATATATTAATATATAAATATAATATATATTAATATAATATATAAATTGCTTTAAAATATTTGTTGTATGGTTATGATTGATACATTTTTTATATTATTATCATTCAAAATACCCTCATCTCTGTGGTAAACAGTGGAAAGAAATTTGAAAGGTGATACTGAGAAGAAAAGAGTGTAAGGAAATACAGAGATGTGCTTCCTTTTAGAGGCAGAGAAGAAGGACATTTTAGAAAGTCATGAGCAATAGTTTGAGAGAGTGTTGGGTAGTATTGGCCAGAAAAGATGGCTTAAATGTAGTAACACTGAAGAGGGGGGAGGTGTGTCGGGTTTAGGTGGTATATATAGAATGAATTAGATCAGGTATTTTAGGGGAGACATCGGGAGGAACGGGCAGGGCATAAATGTAGGCTGTTTTCATCTGGGGATCTCTAGAGTGAGGTGAGTTTGGATCATGGTTGGAGTTCAACCAACTGGGGCAGAGTCTGCTGAGAATGGGGAGCTGGGCACGGACTGTTCTGTCCCAGCTCCTGCCAGGCTTGGTGGGAGGTGATGCTGATGCAGTGGGGACCAGCGGCTCCTCGCACTCATAGTAATTTAATGAAATATAACAGATGTAAAATAAGTAAATGGCTATTCCGAGTAGCCCAACACATGGGGGGACAATCTGAGCTAGAGTTAGGAACAGGGTTGGAAAGTAGACAGAAGACAGCACAAGGGAAACGGACAGAGCTATCCACACAGGAGATTGTACCGAACTCACCTGTGTGCTGGAAACTTCTGTGGTGCTGCAGTCTGATCCTGTGTAAACCCATGCTACCTCGCTGCTTCATCTCTTTTACCTGATGGCCTTCCCAGCATGGAAAACACTTCAGGACAAGGAAGCCTGGAGCCCATTCTCCTGGTGCTGCGGTTTGGTGAACCACATATAATATGGGCTTCCCACAGTCTCTCATTAAGGCTTTAATATATAAAGAAGGGGGAAATCTTCACAATCTATTAAATACTTTTAAGAACAAATATAGTATACACACATACCCATTTCCCTTCTAGTTTATGTAACTCTTTAAAAAATAAAAATTATTCAATTATTTGTATGTATAAGAGTGGTTACTTATTTTAATGTAAAGATGTTTATTTTTTAGGCTCCTACTCCTCTGTTGGAGATGTGTGTGTGTGTGTGTGTGTGTGTGTGTGTGTGTGTGTGTATTTATATATTATGTCTATGGATACAGTATGTGGTCTCAGAAGTATATTAGTGTACATGTGATGGGTAAACTGCTGATCTCCAAGGGACAAATAAAAAATAAAGACTAGTGAGATAGAGTCACGTGGAAAATATTCTTTCAATATATTCTTATTTAAATGATGTCGAATTTGATGGAGTTTTTTATTTCAATGTCTTTATTTGATCTTCCTAAATTTTAAAGGTAAAAGCAGCATAAGGGGAGGAGAAAGACCACCTGCAATCTCCACCTAGAGGTGATCACTTTCATGTTTTAGTGCATGGTTATCCTTGTGCCAGTTCCTCTACATATACATGCAAAAACACAAGCATTCACATACTTTCTAGATAGAGACAGATAGATTATAGACTTGTAAAATTTCAATCGCCCAAAGCAAGCTTTTAATATTTTTTCACTTAATAATGTATGATAAAGATCTTTTCATGTCCAAAAATAGAAGTTTATTATAATTATAATTATTATGCATACCGTATTATAAATGTTTAGATTAATTTTATTTTATCCATATCTATGCCTTTTTAAATTAAAATCTATCATCTTTCAATTAAAATAGTGTTTGTTTCCTTAAGTATACAAGTAGTACATAAACACACATTTATTATAAAGATTGCAAGTAAAGCCCTCTTTTATCTCCCCTCATACCAAGCTGTCCCCTTCCTCCTCCATCATCAGTCTCACTCTCTACAGAAAGAACTTCTGCTCACATTTGGGACCTTATCCTTCCACAGGTTTTTCTAAATGTGTGCCTGCATGCGTGTGCGTGTGCATGTGCGTGTGTGTGTGCGTGCGTGCCTGTGTAGTTGGAGGTTTTTATTACTTTCTTTTTCAGCAAATCAGTCACTGAATTTAAATATATCCTCTATGATTTAGAAATAGTTAGTACTTAGAGAAAATATTTATACAGCTTTAGTTGAAGAGTAAAATAAATCATACATAGTTCATAGTTTGTTTATCTTGAATTATGCATAGGATTAGGTTAAATCTAGAAAATCAGTCACCTCAGATCCTTTTGGTAGTGGATGGGTATGGGCAAATGCAGCATAGATTACAAGCCAAACACAGTCAGGAAATCACTTAAGAGTCAATGTAGAATACAGTTCATTTGACCTTATAAACGATTTCTTAAGTTTCTCTATTATACATCTACATTTACGGCCTGAGTAGATGTCTTTCTAATCCAAGCCCTAGAATTAGATATTGTATGTATCAATCAACAAAGCATATATTACATTTTAGTGTTTTTTCTAATAATATTCTAGTGAAAGGATTCTGAGTTCTTTAATAATATAATAACATCAAGCTAAGAATAACATTTTGGTCCCATAGAAATATGACATTTCTAAGAAAGGGGATAGATTATGTAGTTAAGATAAACATGGATCTACTTGGTATCATTTTGTACAATCCTCTCATAGTTTAAAAAGCATTGGCTTAGATTTTCCAGTCTGCAGTACAGATCTAAATTAGTAAAATTGTTATGTGCACTTCAGTATTTCCATTACTGTTGTGAACAATTTTCAAGTGATGATAGAGAGAAACATCTAAATAGCTAAGGCTACACTAGCATGGTCCAGTACCAATCCCTTCCCTCTCAGATGATGCATTTAAAATGTAATCTTATGTAATGGGATTGGAAAATAGAATCTTATATAATCTAATAAAATACAATCTAACGTAAATATAATCTTATGTAGTGGGACTTTTCCTACTTCCTTGGAAATGGTGACTAGAGCCTGAAGCTAAGAACCGTAGGAATGAGAGGCCCACCCTCACCTTCAAACACCTGGGGCTCAGTTCCCACCCAGGACTACTGAGATTAGCTCTGCTATCACTACCCACCCCAATTTTGATCCCCATCTGAGTTTATATGAGAAGACCAGAAGTGGGTGGGGAATGAATCATTGGGGTCAGAAGTCACAGGCCTTGGGATATTCTGTACTGTGTCAACATAGCTAAGTTGGAACAGCGTTTCCCAGAATTCCCTTCTCAGTATGGTCTGGGCTCAGGTTGGCCACAAGAGAAATTCTCCTGAGAACATGAAGGCACAGTAAAGCAGCAGCTATCTTACTCTTAAAAGATGAGATGCTGTTTCAGCTCAAGCATATTGTTGGGAACCTACTGGTGATCTGACAGGCGTAAGGCAGAAGCCCAGCCCAGAGCCCTTCTACTTCTCTCAGCTTCCCCCTTCTCCTCAGCTCCTGGGTCAGGCGTGTGTTCAGCTCCGGGACAAAGGTGGCAGCTTCTCCAGGACTCCCCATCTTTGAAGTTGGAGACTTGAGGCAGTGAGAGACTGACACAGGTTCTAGTCCATCCTTGTGGGCTGCAGCTTATCCCTGCTCTCCCCACTTTACATCCACCTTTCCTGTCTGACTGCCTGATCTGCTGACGTCAGGCCCCGCACCAGATGCAGACAGAACAGCTGTACATAAGCCCTAAATGGAAAGAGGGGGCACTCAAGAGAATGAGTGCACTTGGAGATTGATGGTTCCCTACTGAAGGGAAGACCAGCATCTCTCCATCCCGGCTGCATGCTCCTCTGAGCTGGGAACCTGAAAACTGTCCTTGCTCCTGCCACTGTGCGTGGAGAGGGAGTAAGCGGGAGAACTCCATGCATCCTCTGGAGTCTGGGGCATGAGTGGACATGGAGTCTGGAGTCTGCCTCTTCCCTAGGGGTCTCTGATAATAGTGGTCAGAGTGCTTGAGAAGGCAGCAAACTCCCACCCACCTTGCCTTTGAGAGTCTATAAGAGGGCTTCCCTAGGGCTCTAGTTCAGGGGGCAGAAGCTATGAAGCTACCCAGGTGGCTACCAAGGGAAGGTTGCCCCGTCTGGAGATGGGATTGGAGACGTGAAACTGCATCTATAAAGGTAGACACAAGCACCCTTGAGCAATGGAGAGTAGAGGTGAACATTACCTCCTAAAACCATGTGGAGACTACCCACCAGTGGCAGACAGAACCAGGCCAAGCCGCAGTGAGACTAGAGATGCCTCCCAGTGTAGACAGGCAGCCGGGGACCCTTATCTTCTCCCCATTCCCATTCCAAGGAAATGGATCCAGAGACCCAGAAGCAGCTGGGGCTGGGGAAGAGAAGGCATCCCAGAGTCTGACATAGGAGAGGAAGGAAAAGAGAAATTAAACAAGAAGCCAGCTTGCACTTTCTGCAAGTCTCTTGAAATACATATCGAGCCTGTGCTGCGGAGAAAAGGAGGGGAGATTTGTAACAGTTTTGGGATTAAAACATTCAAACTGGGCCGAACTAAATCTCTTTTAAGTAACAAAGTTTTAACAAACAGTAATGGAAGAGACCTCTGACATACCAGCTGAGAACAGTGATTAGTGAAAAATAAAACGATTCCATGTTAGAATTCCCACTGCGTTCCAAGTCTTCAGTGAAGCGGGTACTTTATAGACATAGATATGGATTTATGCACACATACATTCACGCATGTATGGACCCCCTCACCTACACGAAGATAACTGAGTCGGAAAGCTTGAGAACCTAGATTAGGTTTAGCAAATATGTGGCACATATGGCACCCACCTCACCCCCACCCACCCCCATGCCCAAGGCAGACATTGCACATTGGCCGCTGTGGCCTTTCACACTGACCCAGGAACCAGGCAGAGCCCTTTCAAACCAACACTCCAGGCAGCCTCTTCCAGGAGAGCGGATTGGCCTCCAACATGAAGCCTGGTTACCATCCCTGCTCCAGATTCTAGAACACGGACCCGGAGCGGGGAGTCTGGTTTTAAGCAGTCATGAAGACCATGCCTTTTATTTGCCCACAGCCTATTTATTCTTACTGTGCGCTTAATTCTCGTAAGCTTTATCAGCTGTCATCTGATTTATCACTCCACAGCATGAAAGAGGAAGCTAATTAAGAGTTGGGATTTTACTGGAATAAACAGCACTAACAGTAGGAAGCCAGGATACTGACAAAAAAAGGTGACATAATAAAAATAATTTCCATTTACTAAGCATTTTTAACTTTGTTCCAGGACCTTTATCTATATTTTCTTTTATCCTCACAACAGTGCTCTAAGCTAAGTATTAAATTTATTCCCATTTTATAGATGACAAAACCTAAGGCTCAGAGAACTTAAGTGACTTAAATAAGATCACACAGTTGGGAATCAATTCCAGGTCTTTAAAGCTCCAACCTCACCCTTCCCAAAAAATTATAGGCTTAAGGTTTCCAAGAGTATAGTTCCCTGCTGTCATGTAATATAGTAGCAGAAAGTCCCCTAGATCAATGGGACCTAAAGGCATAAATTTTAAAATAGGATAATACATAATGTTTCTGATGATTACCCTGAGTCATTAAGAAAACATTAAATTAATATGTTCTATAAAAAAGGAAGGTAGGTAAATATAAAATATATTTTTAATTTTTTTAATGAAAATGCTTTAAATATTATTTACATGGTCTATTATGTGTATATATTGTACTACACTATATCATATAGTCCATTATTAAGCCAGATAAATTGGGTTACTGCACTTATGTGTATATAAGCACATGAATGCAATATGACAGAAGATATGTATAAATTTCTTAAGAGAAGCTATTGAAATGCTAGTTACTAGCTATGCCTCCCACCCCTAACTTTCAGGTCAATTTCATATAATAAATAACCCTAACTTTTTTGTGTTTTTGTTTGTTTGTTTGTTTGTTTGTTTGTTTAGAATTAGGGAATGAGATCCTAGAGTTCCTGATTTCTAGCTTTATATTTTTCCCATCTCCACTCCATCTTTAGCACCTGGTTAAATCACTGGTCCTCAGTTTTATAGAATAATTTTACATTCTGCAAACAATGTAAAATTATTTTGTTTCACCCTTACCCAATAGAACTTCTTCCTGGGAGAATCCTCCTTTGAAATACTAAAGAAATGCCCCCCCTTCTCAATCATTAGGACCTTTTCCTTTGGCTAAGGGTTTTAGAATCTCAGAGACCTGATTTCAAGTGTTTGCCCAACAATTTAGTAACTCCGTGATTTTAAGCAACATGCTGGACTTCTTATTTATTTCCTCATCTGTAAAGTGGGTACAATATCAGTGTCTACTCCTTGGGCTACTGTGAAGATGAAATGAGCTAACATGCAAAAGTCTTAACACATTATTAGGTATAGAGCCAGCCCTCAAAATGTGTTTCTTTAATTATTATTCCCTAAACCCTTTTACTTTTAGCATCATCAGGTGATTGAATGCCTTTGTCCCAGTGCTTTTCATGGGATAATTTTCTGGGCCCAACAATTTATACAAAAGAGAAGAGGACCTTCTGATTTGTCCAACTTTGAGATCAATTGTAGATAAAGGGAACGCCAACCATTTATCTTTGTGGTGATTACCAGATGCATACAGATTAAAATTAAAGTGACTTCTCCCCCATGTACTCTTCTCTCTATGAATTTTATTGTGACATTTAATGCTCAATTTTGGGTAGAGCACAACTATTTCCATGACAACCGACAACAAGAGGTGTCGTTTGGGAAATTATTTCATTGTGATAACAGACTGGAGCACTAGAAAGAAAATTTCTTATTTAATATCAGAACTTTCAAGGAAAGAGAAAAAAACAATTTTTTTTTCCCTCAAAAAAATGATATTGTGTTCAAGTTTGCCTCATTCAGAAATCTTTTCTTTACATCAACTCAGGTTCAATTATGTAATCCCAAAGGAAGAAAAGAAAGCGCATTGTCTCCACAGCGCATTGTTGGGTCTGCGTACTGAAGGCAGTGCCTGCTTTGTTTTGCTATAATCCCTCATTCTTTGGGATTTAATGAGACAAGATACTGCATTTTGAAATGAACACATATACAAAGCTAAGTCGATTTCCTTTGGGGGTAAATCCCTTATAAAACTCCAGCTCAACAAATTTAAATATAATAATGACTTTGACTAAATCTGTATAGGGTGAAATCCACTAATGGAGACCACCCCATAGTTCAATAAAACAACACACAACAAGGGAGTCTTGCAGGCAGGTGGTCTCCTAACGCAGATTCAAGATAGCTTATGTTCAGTTATTAACTGGAAGGATTCATGGTGAGATAGAGTCAGCATTGTTCTTTTTCCTTCTTAAAGAATGTCACTTCTCTTTCCTGTGCTCCCCACTACAGATTCTTGGGTGCTCAGTGGGGTGCCCAGCTTCCCTGAAATAGGCCAACCACAAGGGTGGCCACAGGCCCAGCTGAGCCAAGGTCAGCAAAAATGTCCTCCTCTCTGATTTTAGGCTAATCAGAGGGAAGCCTCCAAAGGTAGGGACTAAAGAGTCAGGGAACAAAGGCTATTATAAAAATACAGATTGCACAAGCACAGTCCGTGCTTTCTCACCATCCTTTGGCTGTTTGGTGGAGAGACCCAGTTATCAGACCTGAATTTATGTCTATTTTATAGATATTCAGCATTAGACGTATGGAAGAGTATCAAGGCTGAGAAAAAAAATCACTCTCAGAGCAAAGTAAAGAAAATCACCCTATAATCCTAGCTCTCTAGCCCAACAACTACTGGTTTATATAGTATGTTTTCTTTCCAGATTTCTAAATATACATGGACTTATACACCTATGCAGAGTTGGAATCATTAAATATACAGTTTTCTATCCTGCTCTTTTTCATTAATTATGCTATATTAATACAGTCTTTATAATCCTTACTTAAATTGTGGTGCCATAGGTTGGCAAACTACTTCTCACTAGCCAAAAATGGCCTATTGCCTGTCTTTGTGAATAAAGTTGTATTGGAAACAGCCACATCTATTCACTTTTGTATTGCCTTGTGGCCCTTACAATGGCACAATTGAGTAGTTGTGACAGAAACCCTATGGCCTGCATGGGTTAAAATACTTACTCTCTGACCGTCTACATAAAAAGTTTACCAACCCTTGGCATACTTTCCATCAAGCTGAGCTCCATAATTTAGTTAACCATCCCCCTGTTTCTGAACATCTAGGTTGCTTTCTCTTTCTTTCTTACTACCACCTCACTGAATATCAGGGTTTATACTTTGTTTCTTTTTTCAAAAAGGATTTCCTTAGCCTGAATTCCCTCATGTATAATTGTTGCATCAGAAGGTATGAATGTTTGGATAGCTCATAATTTCTAGATAAAACCTCATGAAACAAATCAGTTTGTCCAATATTGGTGCATTTCTTTGACAATAGGGTGATCACCATTTGAACCCAAAAAAGAGGTGCAGATTTTGGCAGATGTCTGGATATATGGCTAATTGCTGGAATAGAGTCTTAGAACCATCAATCTGCCTGTTGTCATGGGCATAGTTTTCTAACATGAGTATATATTATGTATTCAATTGTTTGGCTAGTTGCCATGTATCATCTGTAGCAAACATTCTCCACACATTTTGGGAAGAATCCTCTCATAGTGGGTGTGTGTGGAAGGCACAGCTAGTAAGGACCCTGCTAACTAGAAGACAGCCCCAGCTGTTGAGCCCTCCTGGAACTGTGGGCAGTGGGCAGTGATGGCATAAAAATCTGAAGAAAGTATTTTGCTGCTCTGCATCTGGAAGAGACAGCACCAGGCCCTCTGTGGCCTCCTTGTGGCAACCACTCTGAGTGTACCAACCTGGAGTCCCCATCACTCACCTATGCCTTCTGTAGTTAAGAGCATGGGATCTTGAGTCTGCCTGAGTTCAAGACCTAAAGATAACTTCCTGTGAGATCCTGGAGAAGTTGCCTTCAGTTTCCTCATCTGTAAAATGGGTCTAATAAAAGGTTTTAATAGTAAGTGCAGTGAAGGTCATTCTGCTTTCATGCCTGATCGTGCCCCTTGGTCATTTATAGATTTTCCTGGTGTTATATATCATCTTTTCAAAGGGATACCAAACTGACTATTTTTATTGACAATAAAAGTTGAAATACTGCAGTAAGGCTTTTTGCAGAAGAAAATACTAATTGTTTTTCTA
Source organism: Miniopterus schreibersii (assembly GCF_964146895.1). Lineage (NCBI taxonomy): Eukaryota > Metazoa > Chordata > Mammalia > Chiroptera > Miniopteridae > Miniopterus > Miniopterus schreibersii. The sequence continues at coordinate 55,602,437 of NC_138111.1, read as the reverse complement.
ACATGGAAGCGACGTGCATTGTTCAGAGGCACGTTCCAGCTGCTGGTGAGGCAGTGCTGGCTTGTCAGCCACATAGGCAGTGTTGATGTGAAGATAAAGTGAGCGTTGTTGGTGTTACTATCGCTCCCTGGCGTGGAAATCTCAGGGTGAGAAGCAGCATGCCTGCCCCTGCACTAGACATCATGCTGCAGAAGCCATCCTTCCAGATGTGTCAGCACTTACCGAAGCACTTTCCACTAAACCAGGGCTGAGGGAGGTGTCTGCGTGATGAAAGGCAAAGGAACTCAATGAATGAATAGGTTTGGGAAGTGCTGTGCTAAACTCATACAGAGAGTACTCCCACCTTTGATATGCTGATGAGTGAGAGGCTGTAACAAATGCTTTCCATGATGGACATTTTTCAGAGGTTATATCCTGGGACAAATGTTTCAAGAAACACGTTTTGGGAGATAGCATTCTACTAAACATTTTAGAGATTGATCAAAATAGGCACTGCTTTGTGAAACCTCATTTCTTTGGAACAGGTTACTCTTAGCTGGTGACCTCATGAACAGGAGCCATTACTACGTGATTCCCAAACCAGGTAACAGTCTTAAAGACTCAGTAGGAAAATAGTTACCAGTACTTGAAAATACTCAGCAATTCGTTTTTTGGTGAAGCCAGCAGGTCTCAAAGTAGCCCCCAAACCCAGCCACTTCCCTCCGAGGGTAGGCTGGAGTGCCGTTAGTGAGAGTGGCACTGTGGGTCCATTTCTGATTCTCCTGTAATTGACTGAAAAGAAGGCAGGGCACTGGCATCCTGAGGACAGTTGGGCTTATTCTCAGCAGAGCAGGCTGGGGAGGAAGGTACTTGAGCAGCGCAGGACAATTAAGGGGCTGCACTGGCTCCTTTCCCTTCCTGACCAACCCCTGTCCAGGGTGCCTTCTGCAGGACGGTTCCTCTCCCTACGCGGGGCTGAGCTCAGGTTGGGGCTTCCCTGTGGCTGAGGCCTGACACAGCGCCACCAAGCGCAGCCAGCAGAGGGGAACAAGATGCAGGAGGGCCAGTGGGTGCTCTCCCCCTATGAATATGCAGCTTCTCAAAAAAGGGGTGCACACTCCATCACCCCCGGCCCCATTCAGTGCCAGGATCTGAGAGGACAGGACATCTTGCTTAGCAGGGACAAGGTAGACTCTGCCCTTGGAAACAAGGGGCTGAAACCCTGGTCCTTGACTTGCTCCTTGGTGACCTATGAGATGCAACCATCACCCTTCTATGTGGTTACTTATTTTAAAGTGAGGATGGATGTCCTCTCTGCTCCTGGATAACAAGGAAGCATTCATTTTACTATCTTTTGGGGTCAGGTGATTCTTCTGAACTTAAAAAAATAATAACGGCAACTTATGCTCCCTACCTCCCTCCCCACACCCCCTTATACATAACTTTCCTATTGACAGTGGCTCCGGTTTTCCCATGAAATGTTTCTCTGTATGTGGAGGCAAAAGCCTCCCATTTTGCTATTAACTCTGTCTCTCTTGCATATTTCCTTTTTTTCTTTCTCTTTTTTAAAAAAGTTTTTATTGAGAGAGGAAGGGAGAGGGAGAGAGAGAGATGGAAACATCAATGATGAGAGAGTCATTGATTGGCTGACTGCACATCCCCCACCCCACCGGGGACCAAGCCCACAACCTGGGCATGTGCCCCCACAGGGAATCGAACCACGACCTCCTGGATCCTAGGTCGATGCTCAACCCCTGAGCCATGACGGCAGGGCCATATTCCTTTCTTGTTGCTTAAGCCAAACTTGGGCTTCATCCTTTAGTTCAAGATTGGAGCCTTAACATTATAAAACCCTGACACTTGAGAAACCCCACAGCAAAAATGTGGCAGCAATGGAAGCTGAGGGAGCTTCCGCTCCTCTTCAGCTCCTGGGGCAGTTATGTGGCTTTCCACATGCATGCTGATTGACTTCTGATACTTTGATCTTGCTCTGTGAGGAGACTGGATAAACCCTGAGGATGGTGGTCCTGCGTATTGTGTACTGAGACGAAGCACAGAAAGTGCTCTCTAGGCTCTAGTGGAGGATGTTTCCCTGTTACAACTATGGGGCAGCCTGGATCCAACCCGCCTAGGCCAAAGCCCATCTCTGCTATTTACTCGCTCCATCCTAGCTCTGTGTGGGCAAGTCACTTAAGCCCTCTGTTCCTCAATTTCCTTATCTATAAAATGGGAAGTTGTGAGCAAAATCCACATAACGTGCTTAGCACAGCTCTTGGCATATAGTAACACTTCGTAAATATCAGCTATCATTTTATAAGGTGGAAAAATAACATGCACTAAGCAGCAGCCACTTTCATGCACACTGGTTTACAAAAGTCTTTTGAAGTAGGAATGTCCATCCCCCCCCATTTTGGAGCTAGTAAAACAGCAAATCAGAGAACTGTAGCTTCCTTCTCCTAGCCAGTGATTAGCAAAGCTGCGATTCCAGCCCCCGAGACTAAAGTCTCTGCATCTCTCCACACTGTCCCCAGCCCTCAGGCTGCAAGGATCCTGAACTGGGGGAGACTCAGTCTGGTTCTTCTGCCAGCTGCCAAAATTGCCACCAGTGACCAGAATAGGAAGGGAGAAAACGGGCCGCTTCTGGATGTCACATTCCCAGCTGTGGGTGCTGACGGCTCTCTGTGCCTCCTGGGCCTCATGATGAACACCCTCTGCGACTCCGGTTCGGAAGCTTCGGGGCGGTGGGCGAGAGGTCAGCTCTGTAATTCCATCACCGCTCGCTCACTGGCTGCTTAGGGAGAAGCCACGATGACAGCTGGGATCCTTTCGGTGATGAGTAATTGCTCCGTCATACAAATCTATTCAGACCACATCCTTCTGGTACACAACCACCAGTTGATTTAAGATGCAAACCTTTTGTAGCTCGTTGCCAGAAGGATGAAATATAGAGTTTACCCAGACTTTTCTTTGCTGAAGTATTTATTGTAAATCATTAGTTACTGTGAGTTGCTACCCATATATCAAGCAATTCCTACCCGGCTTGGGGTGCTGAAAGAGTTCTCTGTGCTTTTCTAAAAAAAAATGCACCATTTGTCCAAGAATATAATTACTGTGTACTTTTTAAAAATCCCAAGCTCATATATTTGCATGGAGAAACTCAAGCCCAAGGACACCCAATTAGCTTGGAACAGTCCATGTGGTTTTTAAGGCAGGAACCACAAGTCTTTGGGGATGGTTAGGAACACGGATCATAAATGCCTCACCTACCATCCCGGCTGGCGGCCAAGGACGGGAGGGGACGCGCCTCCCTGCTCCACGCCTAACGCCAAACACTTTACACCACTCCTTTAATCCTCCCAGCAGCCCCAATGGGTGGGTATTATCAGCTTCCTTTTACAGACTAGTAAACCAGGGATCAGCATCTCATGCCATAGAGCTGGAGAACCGCGGCCCACAGAGAAGACAATTAACTCGCCCGAGTCTCCGCCGAATCACCACCCGCGGAGAGGCTCCCCGCCCGGACCAGCCGATCCCTGGCTGCTGCTGGCCCGAGTCTTCCGTGGGTGGCTCTCTAACAATCAGGATGGCAGCAGTTGCCCATCCGCGGGGCAGCCTTGAACTCGAAGGGGGAAAGCTGCTCTGCACGGCGAGCATTTTCATCTCGCCACCAACAAAGATCAAGCCCGTGAAACCCGAGTCCTCCGGGGGCCGGCGAAGGAGGGAGCTTCTGTCTCCCCCCGACCACTCTGTCCCGAGCACGCAGCAATACGGGCAGACAGTCAGTATGAACAGATTTGAGCAAAACACCACATCTGATGGACGCTGAAAGCACGGCCATGCGGGAGCACACAAAGGGGTGGCGACGAAGGGGGACCTGCTTAGAAATTCAAATCCTCATAAGCTCCTGAGGAAGCTGCTCTTTTCACTGGGCAGGTTTTCAATATTTATTGCTGAAGGCCATTTTAATCCTAATGAAAATAGCATGTCCTCAAGAAAAGTGCCGTAGTTAGAAAGAACACATGGGGCCCCAGCGCTTCAAAGTCCCCCGAGGCGCCCAGAAGTTAGAGGTGACCCGGAAGTGAATCCCTGAAAGGCTTCCGGAAGTACTGCTGGTGGGAGGAAGTTGATCTCAATGAGGGTATGCGTGCGCAGGTGCTGGCCAAGTGGCCCCGGAACGGAAGAGCCGAACTTCCGGGCGGAAGAGCAGTCAATGTGGCTCCCGGGTGAGGAGCTGCGGCCTCCGGGTCCACCCGCCAGGGTTTGGATCCCAGCTCTGCCGTCTCGAAGCCTCCATCTCCTCGTCTGTAAAGCGGAGGTAATGACGACTGCATACCTTGTTGATTTGTGGTGAAGCTCCTGTGAGACGATAAATGTAAACCACTTAGCATAACTCTGGCACAGAATACGTGCTAAGTGAATGAGAGATACATTGTTTTTACTGTAATTTTTATTATTGTCACGGCTTATCCCCAATGTTATTGGTTTGTTTTGCCAAAAGAAGTAAATGAGGATGCCAGATATGAATTGAGAGCTAGCAGCTAGGAGGGCCTGTTGGAATGAGTCAGAGGAAATTAATGGTGCTTCTTCTATTGACAAAAATAGGATTCAAATCTGGCTTAAGTTGGGAAGGAAAATAAGAGCTTCTCCCTTGCAAATTAACAATTTTTCAAATAGTATTTCCATTGGCAGATAAAATGTATTGCTTGAATCCAACCACGTCGTCATGTGGGATCTAAACAGAGCCGAACCTGTGTGGAATCGGGAAGCCTGGAAGTTTGCCTGCCAGGCCCCGGCTGCTGTTGTTTGCCAGTTCTTTTGTCAGTGCAACTGTTCCTAGGCACTCAGTGATTGCTCTTTCTATGCATTTCTCCATCGGTAATAGTGCAGTGGTAATTGGGGAAACCCCTCTTTGGGTGAGGCCTAGCCTTGGACTGGGCATGCGCACTGACTCTGACCCCCCCCCCCCTTCGCTGGTCTATTCGGGCTCACAAATGGGGGCACTCAGCCACCTCCCCCTAAGGATTAGATTAAGAGCTTAAGGGACATCATCCTGAAAGAGTATAGTAACCCCACACACACACATAAAATTAAAAATGAAAATAGTAACAGCTTATTAAATGAATTCATCTTTTAAAGTGACAAAGAGCTAAAATGCCTACTGGCATTATAGTATTATATTTCTAATTTCTCTCTTTCCCCCTGTCTCTCTCTGTGCCCCTTCTTTGCTGGTGCCCTAAACTCATCCCCAGTCTGACCATAGGGAATCCAGTATGAAGGTCAGGTTACAAAGGTGATCAAGAAAAAATAACAAAGCTCTCTTCTAAGCTAAATTCTAGACATTTCTTCCAGCCTTTAGGAAAATGCCTCTCTCTGGTTCTTAATCTCAAGAATCACGCACAGTGGAAGGGCTCTGAATATTGTTTGCTTTCTGGCTTTTATACCATCTTTTGTCTGTAATATTGGCATAGTCTCCTAACTAGTTGTCTCCTTCTCCCTTCCCTTGCTCTCCTCTACTCCGTTCCCCATGCTGCTACCACAGAGTATTTTCTAAAATTCAAGTCCAATGATGTCACTGCCCAGTTTAATACCTTTCAGTGGCTCCTCATATCTAAGGCTATGATTCTCAAGCCAGGAAATGAGTACTTCTTGGGGTAGAGAGCATCATGAGGTAGGCAAGGGAATAGGATAAACATGACAGATCTTCTGCAAAGTCATTAGTGATAAATTTAAAACATTGTTTTTATATTAACAAGCATAAATATATTGTGGAGTAGAGCACATAATGTTCCTGGGTGTTAAAGATGAAACATGGGATTCTAGCAGAATTTCATATTTGGAGCTGCTGGCTTCTGACCCATTGTGGAAATAGGCACTCACTCGCCTAAGACTTTAGGATGGGAAAACTGGAGAAGCACTAACCTGAAGGATACGCTCAAAAGCCTTGATGCAAAGCCCTCTGAGATGTGGAGCCGGCCTTTTCTTCTCAGCCTCTTCTTTATTCCCTATCCCCACTCTTTGACACTCCATGCACCATATCAGTTACAAGCCTCTGTACTTATTCTACTCTTTCAGCTGTGTGTCTCTGAGATTCCTGTCTTCAGGCATCCATTGTATTTAAAAGCTGTAGGGCTTACTCTGTCTAGGTTTGCATACGGGCTCCCCCACTAATCAACTGGATGGTCTTAGACTAGTTAAACACTTTGTGCTTCAAATTGTTCATCTGTGAAATGGATATTATAGCAAGATAATAATTTGGTAATAAAGGGCAAAGAGTTCAAATGTGTTAAGTACTTCAAAGACTGTCTGGCACCCAGCTGAACATTAGCTATTATCATCATAAGCACTCCTACTGGGAGGAAGTTTGCATAAAATACCTGGTGACCTGGTGGGAAAGATCCTGGCCCCCTGGCATTCTCACAGGGCCTCCTCACAGCCTGGGTCCTGTGTGTGTGTTCACAGTACAATTGTATTCTGGGGAATAATTTCTGCTTGTTTTTATATGTTTTCCTTCCAGAGGACCAGGACATTCTGATAATCATACACAACCCCTACCCTCCCATTTCCTCTGGCGCACCTGTGGTTAAATGAAAGCAAGGGAAAGAGAAAGGGAAAGAGAGAAACTGAGGAAGGAACATATTTATACCTAAGGAACAGGTCATGAGGGAAAAGTTTTATGTTGGACTAATTAACTGAGATATAATTCACACAACTAAGCTTTTTATTTTTAAGACTAAAAGATACTCATGGAAGAAGAAAGAAAAAGAAGGGAGCTGATATTTGTTTCAAGTTTACATGCCAGTCTTCAACCCTCACTCCCATAATAATCCTACATGAAGGAGTAGTTATCTTTATATGGAAGAAAAATAAAATCCCAAAGCCCTGAGATACTAGCTTACACAGGGGTTATAGCTTTTCACCATTCCCCAAATTAAAAAATAATGGCATTTCCTCCTATTGAAATTCAATATCCTTGATTTTTTAAGGCAAAGGGTGTTTTTATACTCATTTTTTCAATTAATGAAATAAATCTGCATTCTCTGGGTAACAGACCCCTCAGGTCTCACTCCTGTCTGCATATTTGAAGAGACATTTATAGTTAAGCATCTTTCGCTTTGTGGAGTGAGCCAGCATAAGCTGGCTTCAAGGCAGACTGAAGGAAGAAGCTCTGGGTGCATGGGCCACACTGTCTGCAGGTCATCTGCTCGCAGCCAGGGCCCTGTCCTCACACATACTAAGGTCCTCAGAGGCCCCTGAGAAGCTGCTCTGCTTCCTGCTTGCCATTCCTTTATAGCTTGCCAGCTCCCGCCGGACGTTCAGTCCCACAATGTGAAGTGAGGCTTTGAACAGAGTCAAGGGACTGGTCATCTCTCCCTCAAAGGCATGACTTGTTAATCCACTGTGAATAAGCCAAGATGAAAAACCTTGCAGCTGCTGCACCCACAGGTGCCCAGTACATTCAGACATAAACCGATTGGCCATGCTCTAGCTGGGAACCTGTGTGCCTCCAAGTGGAGAAGGAGAGCCTGGGCAAGACTGTTGCCCACAGAATTTATTGTGTTGACAGTTTGTTACCCTGGTCATTCATGCTTAGGCTTTATTTCCATAGTCTTTTGCCAATGGTCACAATTTGTTATTGACTATGAATTTAGAACTTAGTAGCAGAGGATTCATGTTTTCAGATCATGAGAAATTGCAGCATCTTTCCCTGATGGAGAAGGCTGTCTTCACGCCTTTTCCCAAAATGTCTTCTCCTAGAAGCAGAGTGCAGAAGCCTGTGCAGTAGGAAAAGGAGCTCACCTGAAATCAGCCAGATCTTGATTTTGCTCCCGGCTCTGCCACCTGCCAGCTGCATAAACTTTTGCAATCTCCTTGGCCTCTCTTCACCTCAGTTTCCTACCACACAGAGCTGCTGTAGAGATTAATTACAGATGAATAACAATGACAGAAGAGTTCCTGGCATGTAGTGGGGGCTCAATTACTGTGTCTGTCGTCTTCTCTTCCTGTGTTTAGATCTGATCACTCTCACCATGGGCATTAACGATTGGTGCTCTAACAGTCAGCACAGAGTTCAAGGCTCTTTGTTAGTGGTTACAGAGGGTATAATGGTAATATTCTGGAGGGGCCTGATCTTGGGGAGAGAAGAGATAATTAGAGGGTAGGGTAGTCCGCTGTAAAATGCTCAATTACCTAGTGCACACTCCTGGCCCAGGGCGGGGAAACATCTGTGTGGGCTCTAGCTCTCAGGCTTGGCTTCATGGGCAGCTGATGAGGGTGAGGGATTAATGTGGCACACTGCCCTGAACAGAGTAGCAGGTACTCTGGCTGTCCACTGTGTTGAATAGCTATACATATGTAATGTTTGGAACTTTCTAATTTACTCTGTAAGCTGTTCAGAAGAAAAGTGCATGTCCATGGATGGTTAGAGAACAAGTTTAGGAAAGACAAGGACAACATTTTTTAAGAGTTATGAATTTATTTTCATGTGAATTAGAAAACAACTAACACATCAATTGTGTAAGTTTACATATTCTATATTCTACATTAAATAAATAATATTAAAGGTAGTTTGTGGCTGTGTCAATCAGTAGGATGTGGTATGTGAATGACTGAAGTTTGGGCAACTCCGCTGGAAATAGTACGATTCAACTCTGCATAGCCCATTGGATGAAAATATATGAGCTAAAATCATCTCCTCTTTGTTGTGTAAGGCTGTGTGATGTTAGGGAACTGCTTTCACCTCTCTGTGCCTCGTTTTCCTATTAAATAGGGATAATTATGATGCTATGTTGTGGGGTTGGGGGTTAATATCTATAAAGCATTTATAACACTGTCAGGAACATGTTAAGAGTTCAATTAGAATAATAATAATAAAACAACAACAAGAGGATCATATTGGTTAGGGAGCTGTCACTGACTTAGGGAACCATGGTGGCACTAGATGTTCTAGTAGGTCTTTGAGAATAAGAGTTAAACTGCTCCACACTGATGCAAAATGATAGTCAACAGATTGCACTGCCGTTGCCAGGAAGGGATTCCCAGCTCTGTCATTCAAACCTTTGTGGGTTATTTAAGGTCACAAGTCCTTTTACTGTATGACCAGAGAAGCCACAGACTTGGGCAGCTGGGAGCATATTTCTGCCAATGTACGAAAAGCTAATGTGATTCTACAAACAGTGGCATGGGTGGTTTTTCCTGTGGGGGATATAAGTCCCCAGCCAATTGCATTTACTCTGACCTCTCGAGCCTGCTCCAGTGGAGTCCTTGGCTCCCCTGATTCTTCCAGTGGCATGTGAAACAATTGACCAAATCTTGTCCCTGGTTTTTTTATTCAGTTGTTAAACATTTTATTCCAACAATTCCAAAAGCTTGCCAATTTGAATTGGATGGTACACAGTTCATATATAAAGCTAACTGGTTCCACCCAGAGGTAGATGTATTTTAGTATTCACCTATACTGCATTTCCAACTCATGATGTGTACATGCTGGTTTTGGAATTTTAAAAATATCTTTATTTAGCAACTCTTATCAAGTGAGCAGGCACTGTGGCAAACACAGAAATGCTATCATCAAAGACCTGCTGGAGAAAATAATCCTCCAATATCTACCTCCATGCTAGCTTTCTTGAGCACCAGCCCCATATTGCCGAGGCCCCTAGACACCCCCTAATGCATAAGGCATTGGCCTCTTGACGATTCCCAGTGCAAGGTAGTACTTAACCATGTTGAGAAGTCCTGCATCAAGGACTATTTAACCCAACCATGTTTAATGGTGGGTTCCTTTTGAGTGATGACCTTAATATTTATGTTCCCTAAAGACAGAATAAGAAATGCTGCCCCAACATTTATGGTAGCCATACCATCCCCTCATTCATTGATCTAAAAACCTGGGTGAGTTACTCTCCTTCTCCTTTTCCCTCACCCAGCCAGTCCTCGTTGCTTCTCCTTGGAGTTGTTTCTAGAGTCCCTCCCCATCTCTTCATTCTTGCTGCCAAAGTTTTAGATTAAGTCCTGTTTGGGTCTATTTTGATGTCCAACCTGTTCTTCTTGTCCTCAACAGCTGTCCTCTATAATCCATTGTTTAGAGTTATTTTCCTAAAAATAAATATTATATTACTTTTTCATTTAAGACCTCCTCTGACTCCTCATTGCCCACATAAGCAAGCCAGTTATTATCACAGACTCTAATTCTATGGCAGAGTATAGCATGGTAGTTACAAGCATAGAATTTGAAATCAAATCATCCCGGATAGACCTTGGGCAATTTATTTAGACCTTTCAAGCCTCAGCTTTGTCATCTATAGAATGAGTATAATTATAGGACAGATTTAACAGGATGGTTGTAAGGATTAAATGAGAATACATCCACAATGCTTAATATGGCACCTAAAATATTGAAAATGCTTATAATTTTAGCCATTTTTATTAGCATCATACAATACTCTGAATCCTAGCTCTCCGATCTCATGTACTTAGCTCTACAGGAGAGTTTTTTGTCTGCTTATTTAAAATTGGGCGAAAATATAAACCTACCTATTTAACGTGTAAGATTATCTAGTTTCCTTAGCATGTGGGAGGGAAATCAGATCCAAAGCAGTAAAGCTAAGGATGGTAACATATAATATGCCAAGAAGCAAAAGCTAAGAAACAAGGAGGATCAGGAACAGTGACAGGTCACTTAGCATAAAGCATAACCTGTAAGGACATTACAGTATTCACATCCACTTTAACACTCACATAAAAGGACCAACTGGGCTAGGTGCAGAAATTGACATCATTATGAAGATTCCAAACCCATCACAAATTAGTAGTAACAATAATAATGCATTCATATCTTTTAGTAGGTTCTTATGATGTGCCAGCATTATGCTAAGTACTTTTTATGTTCAGAGTTTTTGAATCACACTCACTGTAGATAGTATTATTATCCTCAATTTTATAAAGAAAGTTAAAAAAGCCTTAGAGAAATTAAGAGACTCTTCCTAGGTACTCAGTTGGTGAGTGACAGAGTTCTATTATATCTAGAGCTAGTGATCCCAACTATTTATAATATTCTCTTCTTATGGTGTTTGATAAACTGTTTAAATAGGCAGGGAATAATATCAATACATAATATTTATTATCTTTAATGTGTATGATTAAAATGTATTTTATTTTTACATTTTATGTAACATTGTTTACATTTTTTAAATGCTGGTGTGTTAACTATTTGCAAAATTAATAACTAGGATATCTCATATTTCTCTGCTGGTGAATAAATGACCCTTCAAACAGATGACTAAGAAAGTTAGGTTTCCCAAAAGAAAATCTGATGGCTGTGAGCATCTTTGTACTTCACATGCCTCTTGTGAAAATTAAAGTATTAACAAATTTTTATGTTTTATTTTCTTATAGGAGGTTTTCTTTAGATCTGGAGTCAAGGGTATGCATATGAATTGGAATGAGTGGATTCAGGGACTTCTGAACTTGGTTTTGTTTTCAGAGCCAGATCAGTGTGTATAAACTTGTTTCTCTCCTGCCTTCTTGGTTCTTCTGCAAAAGCAGAACCATCCCTGTGGGGTACATCGCCTATTCCCTGTCCATTCGAGCTTGTCCTGAGGGTGTCACCCTTTAAAGCCAGCTCTTGTCTCTCTTCCTATTCAAGCCAGATCCTCCCTCCCTTGTCTAATTCTTAGCCAAGCATAGCAAGGCCAGCTGGTGAGAGCCTCATAAAAACAATGGCACCAGACTCTGCTTAATAGAACGCTGCTTGTGCCAGTCGAAGCTTCCTGGGTTGGAACAGTTGATTTTGAGTTGTGGCCCATTCTCTGACCCATATTGAAGCTCTATGTTCAGTGGGGATTAAAAGCCTTGTGAACTGGAGTAAGAAGAGGTAGAAGAAAGAGGTCATTGTGGGTCTAGAAGGAATCAATATTGTCTCTTTGAAAAAGCCTGTGTCTGTTCTCAGACTGACCATCTGGGGCTGTGTGGCTCAAAATCAGCTACAAAGGAGGAAAACAGAATTAAGTTGGGACAGGGGGACTGCAAGGGCCAGCTTCCAAGGTGGCTTGTCTGGGAAGACTAAGGAGGAGCCAAAGACACTGTAGAGAGAAGGGGTTCAAGAAAAGGAGAAACACACTTAAATTCCTATACTTACCTGTAGTTCATCTATCCCATCTATGCCCCTACCATTGTCCTCCAGATGTGAGTAAAGAGCTATTTCTACAGTACTCACAATTTCTTCTTCAATTCTTGAATGCCCCTTTAGCAGAACTTTACAAAAGTGGTGTTGTTTTCAATGAAATAGGCATTTCCAATGGATTCCAAACTTGAAGTTGATAGGGGCCTGAACGCAGGGTGGGGAGTGGTAAGAATTTGAGAGATGGTGTAAGAAAGCTTTTCCTCTGCTTGGGGATTCCTGGATTCACATTTCTTTGGGGTAGGTGGTAACTGAATGAAGACAGAGCAGCAAGAGTGGTCAGAGGAAATTGAGAATACAGATGTGTGATACAGAAGGATGCTGTAACTGAGTTTGCTCAGAGCAATAAAACCTGCTCCAGCTAATTTTCTGAAATTGGAGAGACTTTTAGGAAAAAGATACACTTTCCCAGGAAGCCAACCAGCCTGGAGAGTGATGCAATTCTTGGTCCTTTAATCTGGGATTAACATCAATACTGCTGTCAGCAGTGAAATGATTCCTGGCGAGTGTGATATTGAAGCAAGAGTGGTGAGAGCTTAGTGCTGGACAAATTCTGGCTCTGGGATGGATTTCCTATGGGTCCCTGGATGAATCCCTAATATTATATAATCCTCAGTCTTCACTAATCAATTAAATGGCAAAAATGAATCTGAAAGACTTGTGTGTCATAGTAGTAGGAAGGTAGGAAATTGATGATTTCTTGTACATGATCAATATTTTGATTCAAAAAGGAGTTTCACACGTAAGGTTTGTCCGTCAGGGTCTCCTACAACCCCTCTTCTCCATTACTTTCCAGGAGCCAGTGGCCCATCTGACTGTGGGAGTGCTCCACCTGCACTTCCACAAACACCTCCGCTCCTCCTGACCCAACTTAACCTATTGTCTCCACACTTCAAACCTCAACTTCCTCCCACATTCCCATCTACAGCAACGTGGCGTCAGCCCTTGCTGGTGAGACGTTTCAGCATCACCCTTTACTCCTCCCTCTCTCCCCTTCTCCACTGTCCAGCGCCCCCTTCACAGCCAGCCTCATGTCCTCCTTTGTCAGTCACTGCCTCTGCTAGAATGTAAATTTGTCATCTTTCATCTCGGCCAATAGCATCCATATTTTTTTAGTCGAGTTGCAATTCACATAGCAATAATATTAGCCATTCTATTTATTTATGTTGTATTGTTGTCTGTGTTTTGTACTTTGTTCTAGCTCTGCTGAGGTACAACTGAAAAATAAAATTATATAAATTTAAGGTGTACAACATGATTAACCATTTAAAGTCAGCAGTTTGGTACGATCCCAACATTGTGCAACCACCACCCTTACCTAGTTCCAAAATATTTTCATCACCCCAAATGGAAATCTCTACCCACTAAGCAGTCCCCACCCCCACCTCCCTCACCCCGCAGCCCCTGGCAACAGTCTGCTATCTGTCTCTACAGATTTACCTATTCTGGATACTTTGTAGAAATGAAATCACAATATGTAATCTTTATAAGGACTTCTTTCCCTTAGCATAATGTTTTCTCCGTTCTTCCACATTGTAGCATAAATCAGCACCTCATTCCTTTTTGTGACTGAATAATATTACATGATATGTTTACACCACAATTTGTTTTTCCATTTGTTTGTTGATGGACATTCAGGTTGTTTCCATCTTTTGGCTGTTATGAATAGTGTTTCTGTGAACATGAATGTACATGTATTTGCTTTGTAATTCTTTTGGGTATATACCTACCAGTGGAATTGCTTGGACAAATAATAATTCCATGTTTAACTTTTTGAGGAACTGCCAAACTGCTTTCTGCAGCAGCTGAACCATTTTACATTCCCACCAACAGTGACAAGGGTTCCGGTTTCTCCATATCTTCACAGACACTCACTATTTTCTGTTGTTTTTTTTATTATACCTATCCCAGTGTGTGTGAAGTGGTATTGATTTGTATTTTCCTAATGGCTAATGATATTGAGCATGTTTTCATGTGCTTTTTGGCCGTTCGCATGTCTTTTTTTTTTTTTTTTTGGAGAAATGTTTATGCAAGTCCTTTGCCCATTTTTTAATTGGATTGTTTTTGTTATTGAATTAAGTGGTTCTTTATATTTTCTGGATATTAGACTATTATCAGATATGTGATTTACAAATATTTTTCCCATTCTGTGTGTTTTCATTTTTTTATAGTGTCCTTTAATGCACAAAAAATTCACCTTTTGATAGAATTCAATTTGCCTATTTTTTTCCTTTTGTTGCTCACATTTTTGATGTCATATCTAAGAATCTATTGGCAAATCCAAGGTCATGAAGATTTACTCTTATGTTTCTATCTAATGGTTTTATAATTTTAGCTCTTGTGTTTAAGTAATTGATCAGTTTTGAGTTCATTTTTCGATGGTTTAAAAATCATCCTTATTAAAGTATAATTTACATATGAAAACATGCATTAATTTTTATTCCACAATTTGGTGAGTTTTGGCAATTATGTAACCACCACCAAAGCCATGACTTGAACATTTCCATTACCCCTTGCTTCCTTTTATAGTCAATACCCTCTCTGACTCTGGCCCCTGGCAAGAGTTGATTTGCTTTATATCAATACAGTTTTGCCTTTTCTAGAATTTTGTATAAATACAAGCAGGTAGGATGTAGCATGTGTGTGGCTATTTCACTTATAATAATACTTTTTGAGATTCACCCCAGTTATGTATATTAGTAACTCATTCCTTTTTACTTCTCAGTAGTATTTTCACTGTATGTTTATACTATAATTTGTATATTCAATCACCATTTGATTGCCTTTTTTTCCAGCATTTGGCTATTATGAATAAAACTGCTATGTACATTTCATAACAAGTCTTTTCATGGACATGTTTTTATTTCTCTTGGATAATTCCCAGGAGTGGGAGTGCTGAGTCATATGGTAAGTGTATGTTTAACTTTATTTTTTAAAATTGCCAAACTGTTCTCCAAAGTAGGTAGCATATGATTTCAGTTCCCATCAGCAGTATGTAAGAATTTCAGATGTTCAACATCCCCAACAACACTTGTTATTGTCAGTCTTTTTTCATTTTAGCTATACTTGAAATCTGTATTGCTGTCTCATATAGAGGGTTTTTTTTTAATTAAACGTATTGCCCGGCCAGTGTGGCTCAGCAGTTGAGCATCTGTCTATGATCCGGGAGATCGCAGTTTGATTCCTGGTCAGGGCACATGCCCGGACTGCAGGCTCGATCCTCAGTAGGGGGCGTGAAGGAGGCAGCCGATCAATGACTCTCTCATCATTGATGTTTCTATCTCTCTTCCTCTCCTTTCCTCTCTCTGAAATCAATAAAGATATATTTTTCTAAAAAAAATTTAAACTTATTTTTTAGAGCAGTTTTAGGTTTACAGGAAAACTGCACAGAAAGTAAAGAGAGTTCCCATAGTTTCTTTTCCCAGCCCTTAAATTTTGCATAGGGTATGAGGTAGGGGTCCAGCCTCATCATTTTCAATGTGGATATGCAGTGGTCCCAGGACCATTTGTTGAAAAAAAAATTATTTTCCAATTGAATGGCCTTGGAACCCTTGTTAAAAATCAATTGGCCATAGATGTATGGGTTTATTATGGATTTTCAGTTCGATTCCATTGGTCTATATGTCTATCCTTATGACAGGATGATGCTATTTTGATCACTGTAGCTTTGTAGTAAGTTTTGAAATCAGGAAGTGTGAGTCTTCCATCTTTGTTGTTGTTGTTTTTCAATATTGCCCCTTGCAATTACAGTTGAATTTCATGATCAACTTTTCTGCAAAAAGAGCTATTGGAATTTTTATAGAGATTCCATTGAATTTATAGATTTCTTTGGGTAGTATTTCCATCTTAACATTATTAAGCCTTCCAATTAGTGAAGATGGAATGTCTTTCCGTTTATGTAGCTCTTTTTGAATTACTTTCAGGAATGTTATTTTCAGTGTACAAGTCTTTCACCTGTTAGATTCATTTCTAGGTATTATGTTCTTTTGAATGCAATTGTAAGTGGAATTGTTTTCTTAATTTTCTTTTCAGATTGTTCATTGCTGGTATGCAAAAATACAACTTATGTTTGTGTCTTGACCTTATGTATTTCAACTTTGCTGAAGTGCCCACTAAGTGCCAGGAAGAGCCACTCTTGTCTTTTCATTTAATTCTCCCTTCATCTCACTCTGCCCGCTTTCCCTTGTCTCCCTTCACTGAAAGTGATGGGCCGATCGTTCTGAGCTGACTATTCTCCAGGCCCACCATACTGCTTCTTAAAGTGACCTCTGTGCTTGTATTTACTTAATCTGAAATACCCTGCTCCCTTGCTTCTCCAGGTGTGTCACCAGCAACACCAGTGTTACTTGAAGCTTGTTAGAAAATGCAGAATCACATGTCCTACCCCAGGTACTAAGTCAGGTACTTCAATTCCAGCTATTTGGATACAGATTAAATTTGAGAAGCATGGCTATGTTCTCTCTTTTTCTGCTAGATAACTCTTCCTGTTCTTCAGAGTCCAGTTGGCCCTATCAGCTCCTCTGAAAAGACTTTACCTACCTCATTTCCTGTGCTATTTTCTTTTCATACTTCTACTGTGTCTGTTTTCTCTACTAGACTGTGAGTTCCTTGAGTCAGTAAATTGAATCAACTTCATTTCTCTGTTCTTTGCAGGCAATTGACCTGTAATAAATATCTGTTGAATTAGATGAATAGCCACCCACATGAGGGAGACATTATGCAGGGAGCAAATGCAGAAACTGGAACTCTAGGAAACTAAATTGTGTTGTACGTGACAGAGTTGAGATTTGAGCCCAGGCCTCCTCATTTTAATACTCATGTTCTCACCTCTCTGCTACACAGGCATTTTAAGAGCTTCAGATAGTAAAAAAAAAAAAAAATACCTTAAAATACTGGGATCATCTTCTGTATGTAGGCAGCTGCCTGTTCTAAAGCCTGCTAGCAACTGAAAGTAAGGAAAACAAGGCCATTCAAAGAGATTTGTGCTGGAGGATGATGGCATGGCTTGGGAAAGCAAAGAAATATTTTGTGATTTTTAAGGTCCATTTGCAAAGATCGGTCCTAAAACGTGTTCACCATGTGTATACGTACAGTGCCTGCCCTAAAGCGGTGCGCTCAAAATTTGTCTAAATGAATGTCTTTCTTTGCACCTGTGCGTCCAAGTACATATGTATATATGCATATTGCACATCTTTGAGTATCTGTGTGTATGTGTGACTATGTGTTCCAGGCCCTTGCCCCTCAAAGTGTGGTCTGTGATCAGCAGCCTTGGTATCGCCTGGGAACTGGTGGAAATGCAGACACTCAGGCGCACTTCAGACATACTGAACCAGAATCTACATTCTAATCAGCCTCCAGGTGATTCACAGGCACATGATAGTTCGAGAAGCACCCTGTAAATCATCCAAGGTATGCCAGGACAGGCTGTCACGTCAGTCCTAAGCTCAAGATGCTGAAGAGCTGCCAGAAAGAGAGATGTGTCAGTTACTCACATTACACTAGGATTATTATCTCAGGCCTCTGCTCTTCATGCACCTGTAGACAAAGATCTAATTTACCACCTAAAAAGGGGAGAACACACGTGTCACCACTAGCACACAGAGCATATTTGAACCTTTGTTGATAATTTATCATCCGGTTTGGCCTTAATGTCTTTCTCTGCCAGGATGTGGTCATTTTTCCTGAACATGCAGAGAAACTAGCCTCTTTCATTCAATAGAGATATTATACTCACCTGCACCTTCCTTCCTCTCTCTCCCCTCTCCTAGCTTTCCTTCACCCTCCCTTCCCAGCCACTCATTTACCAAAAAGATAACTTTTCGCTCACCTCCCAATTCTGGCAATTCATAGAATTATTCATTTTCTCTACTGCCCCCCCCCCTTCTAATAATGAGATGTGGCTTTCTGTCTGTTTTGTTTAGAGGGAGTTGGAGAACACTTGATATTTCCAAAATTGTTAAATACTTTGAAGATAAAATGGGCCCTTTTCTTTCCTTGAATTTGTCTTAGGAATTATAACATTGGTTGACTGTACTGACACTGTCCACTTTCCTTGTCTATTGTCATACACCTGTCCCCTACTCTAAGCCTTTTTCAAAGACTATAGAAATTATACTGGGGTCACATTTTCTCTCTCTACTAAAGTGACACATTCTTCAACTTAAAAAAAGTGGAATTTGGAGCAAGCTAAAGTTAACAACTAGGAGTTATTTCTGAACAACAGTGCAGTGAAACTAGCCATTTCTTTCTAAAGCTCTCTTCTTAAGGAACTGATAAAAGTAGTTCCTATATCCTTCTGCTAAAGATGGCATCAAATAATCATGGTGCAAGTTGTCTTATAATATCATACAGGGCATTACATATAGTTATAAAGTTGGAAAATCAACTTAATAAATGACTATTCTATAAATAGGAGCATGTCTCTGATGTAAGATGAAATTTTATTTGACAAATACAAGAGTACATAAATGTCCACTCTCTTATTCTCTGCAATTAAGTCTACTTCTAAGCACCCATCTGTACTATAGGAGCTCCAACTGAGGGAGCGCCGCGCTGTTCTTTGCTAGTCCAAAGAAACCACGCAGGGCACCAGAGGGGAAAGACATAGCTTATTACTTGCACAAGAGGGGAGACCCAATGGCAATGGCAGCCGGTCAGGTGAGTTTCCGCATTGGGCAAGGGTCCTGCAAGGGATTATCTAGCAGCTAGCAGAGGGGAGGGAAGTGGAGCCATGCTGGGAATGGCCTTTGTGCTGGCCAAGGACAAATAGAGAGTCTGGTGAGGCTTGTTAGCCATCAAGGATGTGGGAAACGGTCTGGTGTGAACGGCTCTACTCCTTGTGACGGCTGGCCAGGCAGCGGTTCCCCCTCCACTAACTGGGAGGGGGAGCTGGGCTATATCCTTGCTTGACATTATACCATCTTTCTCTCCTGGCAGGAAATTGTTATTAATAAGACTCTCCAGAAGGTTGTGCAAAGGCCCTAAGGTCTTACATAGTAGGACATAACCAGGGAGATCCTTCTGGCCATTGCTATCTGTCCACCATGTCTATCTTGACATAGCCATTATCCCAGGCACAATGTCATTTCTGGTCCAATTAGGACATATGATTGTTTGGTGGTGTTGAGAGCACAGAGTCTAGAGTCCATCTGTTCTAGATTGCTTCTTCCTCCTCCGACCTCCAGCTTCTTTTTATTTTAGGTGAAATCTCTCCCTTTTCTCTCTAAATACCCTCAAATGTTCTCCTAATTCAGCTAAGTCTCCTAATTTGGTTTAGGCTTTTACAAGACTGGAGGTACAGCTGTCTTCAAATAGCTGCTGCTTTTTGCCCTGAAAAAATTCCCAAAGCAAAAAGTATCAAGGGTCTGGCTACTTGCCTGAAACACAGGGAAAAGGGAAATGTTCAGTAAATCAAATCCAAATAAGTATCTCAGAATAGTTTCCACACTACTCTCTATCTGAGTTCTAAGTTTTGTGAGCCACTCTAGCAAATTAATCCAACTTGAGGAGGGTGTTGTGGGAACCTCTGATAAATAGCTAATTGGTCAGAAGCACAGGTGATGTGATTGTTAACTGAAATGGGGGAGGGGGAGGTCTTGTAGATGACTTCTTAACCTGAGGGATCTGACACTATCTCAGGGTAGAGAGTATGAGAATTCAGTTAAATTGTAGGACACCCAGCTAGTGTCGTAGCATTGCTTGTTGGAGGCGTGTGGAGCACCCCACCATCACCACCACCAGTGAGTGAAAATTGAGTGCAGAACCAAAATACTCACTCTCCTGTCAGTTGTGCATGAGGATTCCTTTCCCCAAGTCCTCACCAATACTTGGTATTATTTGGTTCTCTAATGTTTTTCCAATTGATGAGGAAAATGCATGTCTGAGATTGCTGATGAGCTGGAAAATCTCTTCATACACTAGTCATTTACGTTTTCCATTTTTGAATTGCCTTCCCATTTTCCTATGGAGTGTCGTGTCGTTTTATCTCTGTGCGTAGGCACTCCTTGTACAGTCTAGATGCCTCATTTGTTTTGCATGGAAAATAATGGTTCCTATTTATCATCTCCTATGACACTCTCCTAACATCTCAGAGTGTTTTATCTTCTACTAAACAACATGGGGACCATATGCTTATTGCATTAAGGATAAATTTAAAACCACAGTGATGTGGAACACTTCCGGAAGTATGAAAAACTCTATAACTATGTTTGTTAGTTATTAGGTATTTCATTCCAATGATTATCTATCTCACTCTACTTTATTTTCCGTCTATTAAAAGCTCTTTTAAATTCATGTATTTGGTACCTGCCTGGTCTAGTACTAAGGGCCTAGACTAAGGGTTTGTGCCCAGGGAACTTACCTTGCTGCAGTCATCCACTATTGATGTACTGAGGACAGTCACTTAATATTGTTCCTCGGTTTGCTCATTCAGTAAAATGAGGTTTGACTTGTTATTTTGCAAATGATTATTGGGAGGACCAAATGGAAATAAATCATGTAAATATGTTTTATAAACCATAAAGCTCTGTATACGTATAAGGAGTCGTGACTGCTGTTAATCATTATAATTATAAAAAGAAGCTCAGGAAGGCTGACATTGAAAACGGTATCACAGGCTTACCTTTCTGTACATTCTCTCCAGCTTTTTCCTTCAATTTAAAGGCAACCAAAGCACTCTTATGTCTGTAATCATGAAGGTCGCATAAATAAATGACTTTACACTTTAGGCTATGTACATGACCACATGCTTTCTCAGAGCACTATCACACATCTCTCTGCATCTTTCTTTTGAGTAAAGTATAAATTACTTATTTTCACATGAAAAATAAAAAAATCTTTATCAAACTTTTAAAAATATCCTGCCAAAATCCATATTTATTATATCCTCTGTGATTTGTTTAATTATTTATACCAAATACTATCAGATCTGGAAGCATGTGGAATAATGCTTAAGAGCTCAGACTCTGCAGAATGTACAAGTTTGAATCATATCTAGCAATTATTTGCTGTGTGATTTTGGCCAAGTTACTTTACCTCTTTGTTTCCCAGTTTCTTTATCTAGAAAGGGATGGCAATAATGATACCTCGGAAGGTTGGAGTGAGGAGTATATTAGTTAACACAGCTAAATACTCAATGAAAGTTTACTAGTATTATTTTTTTTATTATTTAGATTTGATGAAATTAAAGCTACTTCTCTTGGGATTCCATGGAAATGAAATTGCTGTCAGAGCTGATCATTATACTTGTTTTAAAAGTTAGGGAGAGATGAAAATACTAATGAAAGAAAAAGGGAAGTGTGTTCTTAGCAAATACTTGGTGCATAGCTTTTCTTCACCTTCTCATTGTTGGGCCCTGTCTTTAAGGACCATGGAGCCCAAGCAAGTGGGAAAGTGCTGGTGAAATGCCTATTCTCTTCCACTATGTTTTATCACTATTATAAAAAGGAGACTATAACCAAAAGACAGCTCAGGATCTGGGGTGTCAATGGAACTGAGAAGCATGTCAAATTCTGAGTTTGAAACTCGGAGTGAGACCTTGAGGCAGACTGGGACTCAGGGCAGGGATCCACAAAGGATGGGTTCTGTTCGGAAGAGGGCAGAAGCCATTGAGGGGGGCAAGGTTGAGAAGTCTGGTGACTACTAGAAAGAGGGCTATGTACTGGTCATTGAAATCAGAAGTAATGTTGCCACCTAAAATCGTAAGATGCAGATTTCTTCAGAAATGGTAAGGTGAGAGATAGAAGACTCCGGTTGTCAATCAAAACAAAACAAAAGTTACTCTTCAAAAATATAAGGTCAGAGCAAAGCAGAAGGTTAAGAAACTAGTAATCAAGATTAGCCAAGGTCAAGAAACCAGTCATCTAGATTAGCTGAGGTCAAGAAACCAGTTATCTAGATTAGCTAGTCAAAAGCCAGTCATCTAGATTAGCTAAGGTCAAGAAACCAATAATATAGATTAACCAAGGCCGGGTGTGCAGTAAATTCTCTTATGTGGGGCAGAATGATTAGTGTGCAGAAGGCAGATAAACAGCCTAGAACATCAGCGAAAGGACTTGATAACAATGGGCCAATGTGTCTTATGCTTCTGCTCCTAGGTTAAGCACTGAATGCAAGGTTTCAACACAGGTGAGAAAAGGTAAATATTTGTGAGACATTTCACCTCACCCTAGTTCTGTGTGGGTAAGAGTGCAGGTGAACCCAACCAGGAATAATCAATGTTAAGAGCCAGATTGAACCTCTGTTAGATGTTATTTGGCTTCTTTTGAGAATCTATATATCCAAAAATGAAATAAAAATACATACTTGGTGTAACAGTACATATACCATGAAAAAGATTGTAACATAAATTGACTATGTAAATAAATTAAACAAATACAGCTAATTGTGTTTCATTATGTTTTAAAGAAAAATCTACAGAAATGTGTATATCTTTTGGGCTTCCAGTTCTTTTTTCAACAGTTCACTTACCAGAATGACTTGAGTCATGCCCAAGTCCCTCTCTCTTTTGATCCATTGTTTTCTCATGATCTCTCTGTTTCTGTTGCTCTCTTTTAGTACACTAGATAATATTGTCCTTTCAAGTTTTAGTGTCCTTGTTGCTATTCATGTTGCCAGAGCCTATGTTACCCATTGCAATAAGCAACTTGTCTAGCCTTTGTTATGACTTCAATTGGGCTTTGCTGATCCTTATTGCACTTTCTTACATGTTTATTAAATTTATTTTATTTTTTCATTTTCCCAAGCATTTATTATTGTTGTATCTTTCAGACTGGAGCACAGGGATCCAAGCACCTTTCATGCAGAGTTGATTCGGAATCAACAAAGAGCAGAATAGTGGAAACAGTGAGCATGTCTTAAAGGAGTTTAACATTCAAGCCAGAATAAGTCATCAAAAACCAGGTCTCTAACCCAAGTGAGCCAAGGGAAGAGTTAGAACCAGTCTTAGAAATAGAGCAATCATAGGAGCAGATGTGTGGCTTGATAATAAAAATAACAATAGATGGATCCCTTCCTTTGGTTGCCTATTAAGGCCAGGTATTTTCTGTCCTTGTACTAAATCCTGTGAGGCAGATATTTTTATCTTCCTTTTATGGAAGAGTTATTGGAGGTACAAAGAGGTTCAGTCCTTAAGTAAGATGTGATGGAGCCAATGACTCAGACTCTGGTCCATCTGATTCCAAAGTTCATCATTTCCCTCCAAAGCCATATTGCCCTGGATGGACAAGAGAAGGAGTCATACGTGGAAGAATTCATGTAGCAGAGTTCAGGCACACTTGGAGGACTTTTTTGAGATTTCAAGGCTCCCTTCATGGAAATGACAAGTATATTTTAAGAGGGAAAAACAGAATGTATAGTCAAAATGTCCAAGGAGTGTTAAGATAAGAGAAGTATCCGTATGGAAGCAGGAAAGAAGCCAAGAACTTAGGGAGCCCAGAAGAGTTAAGCTAAGTTCTTGAGACTAGAAGTTAGATACCAAAAGCCTTTGAATCTGACCATTTGTGTCCCTTTGGCCTAAACCAATCATGGTAATCCTGCTTCCTCTTGCCTGAGATGGGTAATTTCATGATCTTCCCTTAGAGATGAATATGTGGCCTAGTTCTGACTAATGAAAGCTTAAGGGCAATCTATCTGCTGGAGTGGCGGCTTCAGGGAAAGAGTTTCCTGACTGATAAAAGAAAGAAGTTTTTGAGAAAGCCTCCCAACCCCTACCTTACTGCTTGGGACATTGTCAATATAAGTATGTGGTAGTCAGCTTGTGACCACAAAGGAGCCATGGGAAAATAAAAGCATCCTAAGAAATAACAATGTCTGACCTTTGTACATAATTTGTGTTGATAGCTTGGAAAATACTTTTATATACTTAATCTCATTTAATGCTTAAATAATTCTGTGATCTGATTATTATATCTGCTCTGGAATGACCTAAAATCTGTAGATTCTACCAAAGTGACAGCAGATAGTAAAAATAAACTCAATGTTTCCAGGTGGCTTTCTAACTAATCTTTTATGATGTTCTGAAATAGTTTCCAATGTTGCCTAAAATGAGCTCCTGAAAGAGGCTTTGGACTTTAGACCCCCAGGATGTTTCAAAGAAAGTCAATTAATGGTCTAAAGCACAGGTTTGTGTTTTAGAACAGAACAGAATATTGGAATGGTTAAAGGCAAAAAACAGTCAGGCAAAACTATAAAGACTGCACAAGCACTTGTTGACACAATTTAGGGACCAATTACTGAGGAAATGCCAAAGGCTCAACACCACTTCAGAAACTAGTTGGAGTGCAGACCTTGAGAATCATTTATCATAGAGATTTTATAATCATTCATTTGGAGAAATTTCAACATAGAGTTTCAAGGCAAATTCATAGCGGCTTTTAATCATGGGTGCCCATATTTCTACCTTCTGACTACAAAAAAGTTTATCCTGTTAAGTCTTAAAGAGTCAACAAAAGTACTAATCTTTGTACATAAATGCTGTTAAGTGACATTGACCTTAAAACAGTAGCATTTGTGAATAGAGTGAAATACAGGGGAGTTATATTTAATCAGTGCTTACCTTGTACCAGAAACTGTATATTATGTGACCTAATTTGACTCTCCTAACATCCTTATCAGTAAGATAAGATTATCAGTAATCTATAAAAGCGAGGACATGAGAAATTTAATGAAACCAGATATCAATGGGCAAAATACCAGAATATGCTGAATCATTAGACTCTCTCTATCTGGAAACAAAACATGCAAACCATTGAGTTAATTCAATTTTTAAAATTGAGTCAAATGACCTTGTTTTATTCCTTGCTGAAAAAAACCTACTGTCTGAATAAGTAAATTAAAAAAAAAAAACTTTCAGTTAATTATTTTGAGATTATACATTTGAAAGGATCTCAAACAAGCTGGTTAAATATATTTGGTTTGGGGGCATCTGATATAATTATCCTGCTACTTCATACTTGATGAGCGCAGCTTATAGGAGTTGCCTGATTAAATTATCCCCAAATCCTATGAGGTATGAATTATTCACATTTTACAAATGAGGAAAAAAGGTTCAGAAATGTGAGCATAATGCCAAGGTTTCAGAGCAAGAAAATTGCAAAGGCAGGACCCAAGTCTAAGTTGGTCTTGCTCCAAAGCCCATGTCTATCTCCTTCTTGCTGTAATCACTGCATGATTTTATTTTAACAGATGATATGAAGAAAGTCCTTTGAATTTTAAACCACAAAATGAGCTGCTTCACTGAATGTAGGGCCCTTAAAGGAGAATTTGATGTACTTTCTATTTCTCTCTTTTAGGGAATTGCAGTGGAAGCAAAGGAGGAAGCTGTGCAGTGATTTCCAAGTGTTGCTGCACGGATCGTGCCATGGCTGTGTCTACTGCATGGACACACTGGGAGCAGCATTCTGATTTTCAGAGCCCAGCACCAAAGTCCTGTTTCTGTGCTCTGTAATGACTCGACTGGTGGTCGATAGAAAGGCCCACTGCCTACCACTCTCCTCCCAGCCCCACAGCGTCAAGCTTAGCATTATGGCTTGAATAGGCAGGTATAAGAAGGCACAGTATTAGTCAAGTTGGATGTTAATTTTAATAAAAATAAAGTGATCTGATGGCAGTGAATTAAGACGAGTTTGAATCCTGCCCTGCTTCTTAATGACTAACGCATTGGCAAGTTACTTAATTTTCTGAGCCTCAATTCTGTTATCTAGAACTGTTTCCCAAACTGTATGCCTTAAATTTCCAATCCATTTGAGGAAAAATACTTTTGTAAGATGCATTAAAATGAATTACCAAGAAAGTGAAGTAGAAAACATAAATATGTAAAATATACACTCATTTTTTAGAGTATTAGATTCAACAGGCAAAAAAAAAATCACTCTTAATTATTAAAAGTCTCTAAACACCTACTCTCAATTTCTCATGTTGCTGCAGACTAGAAAGAAAGAGTTCATAGCCTGCCACCAGTCCCAAAACTGCATTTTGAATACCACTGATCTTTAAAAGTAAGGATAAAAATATCTTTAATCATTGAAGTGTTGGTGTTAGAATTCAATGCATAATGTATGTGAAATGCTTAGAAAAGTGCCTGGCACATACAAAACACACAAATTCTACCATCTTCAATAAAACTAAATATAGAACTTCTAAGGAAATAGCACCAGTTGAGAAACTCCAGGAGAAGGTGAGTGAGGTAAGCTCCTGACTAAGGGCACTTGACCTTGTCCCCCAACTTTACCTTCCCATCGGGGTTTCCTTTTTGCTCTTTTTTTCTCACTACCACTCTAACTTTGTCTTTCTATTCCATTCCTGATGCCACCATGATATTAGCTTCATGGTGGGATGAAATTCCTTCCCAAACAGAGTCAGAAACAGAGTACCAGCTATATCAATAACCTTGCTTACAAAGTGTAAAGTTCTGGTCCCAACCCAACTTGTCTGCTCTTCAGTTCCAAAACCCTTCAGCATAGAGGTTCTTGAGTCAGATTGGTGACCACCTAGCTCTGTTCTCTTAACTGTTATTTGTTTTTGGCAAGTCACTTAATAGCTCTGGGCTTCAGTTTCCTCATGTATGAATTGGAGAAAAAGTAATACCTTGTGGAGTTGTTATGAAGATTAAGTGAGCTAATATATATCAAGAGCTAAGTACGTACGGCTCCTAGGACATAATAAGCAACCTTCTCGGTAAGTGTCAGCATTGCCATCATCATCATGACATGGAAACTCCTGGGCCTTCATTCTCAGTTCCAGGTCAGTCTCCACACAGCAGAAGTCATTCTGAATGGACCCTAGAGAAACACCCTCCTAGGCAAAAGCTCCTGCCTACAAGAGATCCTATCATATCACCTTCCTAACTAATCTCATTCTGAGATGTACTTTATACTTAGAGATACTTCTTTTCTTTGAGTTATTGGCGCAGGGATGATCTCACCTTTTAAATGAGAATCCTTCGTCTACTTCTTTGGATGTGACTTACCCATGTAAGGCTACAATCTGTCTTAACACAAATCTCTACTGTCGTTTTCATATAGCATGTAACACAACTTACACTATGTTTTGATATCCAGAAACCATTTCTTCACTGTAGGTTTTGTATCAATTATCTAGTGCCACAATAATACTGCATAACAAATCACCACAAACCACACAACAATAAACATTTATTACTCATGCATCTGAGCGGTGTGCTCAGAAGCTTTGCTGACCTTAGCTTAGCTAAACAATTCTGGTCTTGGTTGGGCTTGCTTATTATGTGTGGGGGTTGGCTGGTGGTTGGCTCATCTAGGATTGTCTCAGATGGGATGATTGGGGTGACTTAACTCTGTTCTGTGTGTCTCTTATCCTCCAGCAGGCTAACAGACATATTCTCATGGCTGTGGCAGAATACAAGAACAAGTGAAAACTCACTTTCCAGGTCTCTGCTGGCATCACATTTGTTAGCATCCCATTGGCCAAAGTAGGTCACAAGGATGAGCCCGGAGTAGGAGTGGGATAGCACTGCAAAGTAACATGGAAACAGCGTGGGTAGTGTGCTCATTAAATGTTACTTCTGCCTTTCATTTCCTTATATTCTTGTCCAATCAGATCAGGAAAACCACTTGTTGATTCATATGACCAAGTCAGAACCTTATGTCAAGCCAAGATTTTACTGAATATATACTCTAGGATTTGATTGGTTGGCTGGTTTTAATGGAATCTGTAAGGTACTTTTTCTTTTCTTTCTTTTCCCCATTAGGCAGACAAGTAGCAAAAGAAGACAGATTCATTTTTAATAGTGGATATCTGAACATTTCATGTCATAATCGATAGGATGACTTATAATTCCTGTTGGAACCAGTCTTTATCCCGTGGAATTAGGCTAGTCTCACAAGTGAATTTAACACTCAAGGAACAGTATTCAAACAGCTACTTATTAGACTTGACTGCTTTTCTCATAAAACCTGCAAAATATAAAATGAGCTTTCCTACTACTTTCCTAGGTAGACTCTAGGGAGATTTCCTATGTTAGGAATTTGCTATTTTCCTCTCAGATAAAAATTAATAATACTGTATTTTTCCTTTCTGAAGATGTTTCCTAACTAACTGGAGAATTACTATTTTATTTCTTGAAGGACAAAATTATTTTCATTTGCATGAAACTTCCCGGGTGACATCTTGGCCAGGGGGAAATGGGAGGTCCTCCTATATCAATTAACTCACCCATTGCAGACTTTTGTGGGAAGGTTCCTGAAAAGCAGCAGTGATTGTGGATTACAGCTCCTTTCCACTTCAAGGACAAAACTAGAATCCCCTCAGGCCCTTTGAAATAAAGGAACTGCAGGCATGTGTGATTGTGCATGGAGGGAAGGTGGGGCAATGAGAGAGCAAGGTCCTTGTCAAGACTCTAGCTTGCAGTTGCTTGTGGCCCATTATTTGTGTGTCAGGTCAACAGAGTGTGTAATGGTGGAATTATGGTGTTGCAGAGCCCCTCCCCCTCTTCCCCATATTTATGTCACTGACCCACATCCTTGCATAAAACTTGGACTCGGGGATCAGACAGTCTTGGGTTAGTGTCTTAGCCAGGCCATTTATGAGCTTTGTAACTGAAAATTTGAAATGATTTCTATAAACTTGAAGCTACTCATATGTAAAATGAGAATATATTTCTTACACCTACAATGATAAGTGACATACAGAAAGCCACTAGATAAATTTCCATCCAACTTTCTCCCCCACTCCCTCCTGGGTCCTGTTTTCTCATCTTAGCCTCACAGGCATTAGGGGAAGAAAGAGAGAAGGAGGGGGAGGAGAGAGAAGAAGAGAGGAGAGAGACTGAAACGAGCTAAACCTCGAACCTGAAGCTGAGAATTCTACAGACGTCGCTGGAGAGAAGCAGCAATGTGCTTGGAGTGAAGAGACCAGAAGAAAGAAGCAGGGGTGAGGGGCTTCATCCTGAGGCGGCAGGAAGTGTGGAATTTTTAGTGTTGCCCTGGCAGGAGGCCCGGGCTTTCCATGACAGAGGGAGACCGAAATTACTTTGATTTTCATAGAAATTATCATTTGACTTTGATCTTGAGAGAATGTCACTAAGCCAAATTGTGAAGTTTAGGTCTTGGGGGAGGGAGGTGGGGACGTGCAGGTTGTGGGAAAGAATAGATGGAAAAGGAAAAGTAGATTTCATTCTGGGAGGAATGAGAGAGAGAGAGAGAGAGAGAGAGAGAGAGAGAGAGAGAGAGAGTGTGTGTGTGTGTGTGTGTGTGTGTGTGTGTGTGTGTGTGTAGGGTGGGGATTGAGGGTAATGGGAGGGGGTCTAGGAACAGGGAATTCCCTTTCTCTCCTGCTTAAGGAATTCAGGTTTAAACAGAAGAAGCCTTAGAGAAGCTGAAAGGACTGTTCTTAATTCCCTCAGTTCCGCGCTAGTTATAAACACTGGAGGAAAATGGGATTGAAGAATGTCTGGTGAAACAGGCACCAGGAACCTTTTATTATCATATTTGTGGTTTCTGGGGTCTGGCTTTAATACCATCTTTTAAGATGTCGCTCACTTAAAGCAATTGTGTTTAATTTTAAATTAAATAAAAAACTTATACCAAATATTTCTTTTCTTCCTTCAATTAATTTTCCATTTAAGTATATGATTTCCTTGCTTAAGAAACTCATGCCCTTAGAGGAATGCATGGTTTAAGTATTTTCACACTGGAAGATATAAATTATGTAAAATAATAAGATAAAACAGTGCATTGTAGGGGCAGGAATCCCTGCAAATGTCCCAGTCCTGCTGGTCTCTCGGCTGTGTGCCCTCGGGTGAAGCCGGGACATTCTCTGAGCCTTCGTTTCTTCATGTGAATCCCCGATGTGTGAAGTTCCTTTCAGTAGACTAAGTTCCATCAGTTTCAGAGCCCAAAGAGCCTTTACTTTGTTTTACTCATTTCAAGACTAATTACCATAAAAGTTTTTAGAGGTCAGAACAGCTGAAGGAAATTAGTCTTAAGGTGAATATAACGCCTAAAACCAAGTTAACGTGAAATATAGTAAATCCATCCACTTCTTAGAGTCTTTCTAATTCTATCAGCAAAGCGGCTACTCCAAACTCCAGTTTCCTCCTCTGCAGAGATTATAACGGTGCCTGTGCCGTTAGGCTTGTGAGGTTTACATGAGAAACGTTTGCGGAGCCTCGCAGAGTGCCTGGTGCTTGGGACGTGCTCCAAGAATGTGAGTCAGAAAGAGAACGAAAGAGGCTGCCGTGCTCTGGACTCGGGTCGCTCTCGGTGATTGCACTTGGGCGCTGTGGGCTCCCCATGTGTTTAGATGAACGAAATACAGCAGTTAGCGAGGCCAAGAGCAGCTAACCGGGCTCTGTTCAAAGTGCTCTCTCTCTTCTAACTCGGTAAGTCCTCATACCAACCCTAAGAGGTAGATTATCATCCCTGGTTTATAGATGAGGAATTCTGAGACCAGAGAGGGTAAGTGACTTGCCCAATGCCACACAGCTAGTAAAAATCGCCCTCTAGTTAGTGAAATTGGAAACTGACCCTGTTCCTGAATTAGCTGGGCAGGGGTTGGAGGTACTTCTGGCCCTTCTGGTGCTTCAAAGATGCTCAGAAAGTTGGCTGATTAAATGATGGCATAAGCCTGAGTCATCCCCAAAAGTTTCACGCCTGCATCTAGCAGTTTCTCCCCACCTGGCACTAATGAACGTGCAAAAGATCTCAACATTTGTTTAATGACGTGAAGTGCTGCTGCCCCCTGCGTGGCGATGAGTGGGCTGTGCGGGCCTCGGCAGGCAGGTGGTGGCGATTCTTGATGAAGACGGTGCGGACCAGAGCGGTTTGGTGCGTTTTATGATGAACTCGCCAAGGGCTGAGAGCCTCTTCCAGTTGGCTCGCTTTGCAGCGCTCGCAGGAGGGCTTGGTGGGAGGACCCAGAAGCGTGGGAAGAACTAAATGTAAGTGGCATTAGAGCCACCCCGCTTAGGGGCCCACAGAATGCTGCTGATAAGGCTCCTGAGATGCTCTTTCCGAAAGGAAGTTGGCGGAGGCCAAGCAGGGCCTGGGAAGACCAATTCTGACCAAAGAGCATTGGGTAGATTAGGAGGCTTTTGTTTCTGTTGGAGAGTGAGAAGCTTGGTAAGAATGAAGAACCATATACACCTGAGTGTATTTGTAAGTGAAAAAGAGAACTTTTGAAGGACTGGATGTGGTTAAGAAAGGTAAAGAAAACGGCGACTTGCTTTCTGTACGGAAAGGAGAAAGGTACTCACGCGAATGCCTGGGACTGAAAAAGAGTTTCCTAACAGGGGAACAACTTCTGATTTATCCAGGGAAGCAGAGTGCAGGGGAGAAGTTCTTACTCTGATCCGCTTTGTATACTTCACCGGGTCATGCTAAATGCATATGTTAATGTTTCTGCCCATGTTTGCTATAAGCACCTTCAAGGTCAACCTAATACATGTATTTGCTAAACAGGAAAACAAGATAAGCAGAGAGCACCAACAATCCACCTCATCACTTTTTGCAAAATTGTCCATGCTTAAGGAAAACTTGCCTCATAGTGACTTCAAAAACCTTAAGGTATTTGTCTGTAGTCACCTCTGTTCAGCTTTTTCTTGGCAATTTGCTCTACTAGTTCTACTGCTTGAGAGAAAAGAATCTGTATTCAAAATTCCAAATTCTTGGCAGTCACATCCGGACACCACCATTTTGTCAGTCTGCATGTCCACTCTTTGTTTGGATTTAGAAGTTTATCTTAAAGTTCTGGTGTTTATTTGTCCTTCTAATGTTCATTTTTCAATAGGACAGGGAGTCCCATGGGGACATATTTGTTCTTGAGGACGGTCTTCAAATGTGGAAAATTAAGCCCAACTGCCCTAACTCTCCAATAAGAATATTTAAAGTACAGGATTGGGCAAACGTAGGTTTACAGTTGTTAGTATAGAAAATAATACAATAATAATAATAATGCAAGAATTAACTTTCACATACTGATAACTGTAAACCTACTTTTGTACCACCCTGTACTATTGACTGTATTTTTTTGTTTATGATTTGAATTTTTTTAATGACAATTTCTGGTAGTTTGAGCCTACCTAAGAGATATTAATGGCTCTCAGGATGCTGAAATGCTCTTTGTATTTGTCCTTATCATTGGACAAGATTGCCTTTTCATTGGAAGCAATATGAGTTAATTTATACATCATTATTATCTGTGCACAAATACTATTATGGACACGCACACACAGGGTTCCAACTCTTAATTATTCATGCTAGTTGAAGGGAGTCTGAGGCAGTACAGATCTATACACTATCCAAAACCCTTAAATATTTTAGTTTAGAATGTCTTACATTACTTACGTTTGAAACTGGAAAATGTATGAAAATGATGTATGAATATTTAAGTATTTATTAGGTCCCTGCTGTATACAGAGTTCTAAGTAACGTTCAAGCCCCCCAAGATGGGCATCGCAGTGATAGAAGGGAAGACACAATTGCCACAGGCCCATAATCTTGAATTTAAATGTTCTCATGCCCACTGGGTTCTACGGCTCTTTCTATTCCAGGGACTCTGGATAGAGGGTGTTTTGTTCCCTTTACCTTGGCTCTGACATAGGAAAGGTATATTTAAAAAACAAACAAACTTGTTAAACTGAAGCTAGAGATGGACACATCATTGGCTTTTCAGAAACATTAGTGCAAAGCTTGTGCTTATTGTGTGGAAGAAGCCATTTGTACTGCTTTAATTTAAAGTTAGACTAATGGTAGCAATGATGTGGGAGGGAACCTCATTATCTATTTTTATATAATTTACCCTAAACAAGAACTTGGACCATTGTTTATTAGTTAATAATGTTTGCATTGTTCCAAACCCCAGGCTGCTTCTTTTCTTTGCCACTGTCAGTGCCCCTAAGCAGCACTGGCAAGTCATGGAGGAGAGGTGTCCTCTGAGTAGTTCAGACAACTTTGGCCCTTCAGGCCCTGGGCTGGTACTGCATGCTCCAGGCTTGCCCGGTGCGGGCACCTGACATCTGGTCGAGATACGGGTACAATCAAAAATCAGACATGGCAGGGATTTCTTTGCCGAAACTGGACTCCCTGCCCTCTCAGTAGACATAACGAATCGCTGTTCCTGCAGCCAGTTCTTCCTGCAGCAGCTCCTGGGCTGGAGCTGTTAGCGGGATGTTTCTCTTCTATGTCACACAGCAAACACCAGTCGGACATATCCTTTCTTTAAAGTGAGATCAATAGAATTCTGATTTGGTTGAACTTGGTAGGGGAGAAAATTCAGTGTACTGGTTTTGTATAGACAAAAGATGCTAAACTTTCTAAAGGAAAGAAAATGGTAACTACAGTTAGATTATAGTCTTGAGGTTCACGTGACACTGGTGTCACCCTATTTTGGTTTCCTTGTTCAGTCCAGGGGCAGAACCTTTTTTTACTATTTTTCCTGGAGGATGGAAGAAATTAAGATTTCTCAATATAATGGCATTTTCCCCCAAATGAGCCTCACACCTTTGCGCGCATGCATGCCTTACTGAGGAAAGGAAATGGGGAAACTGCCCGTTTTATTTCTCCTGTGTGCATGTTTAATCGTTGTCTTAAACATGGTCTCAAATGCTATAGTTTGTCAGATATCCTGTCTACATGAGTAAGTAACCTTTCCATAGAGAGACCCTGGAGTCTAAAATTATCAGAACAATTAATATATTTGTATCTTCTGTTATGCATGTATCTCTTACTTGTTCTAATAATACCATCCTTACTACTTTCTCAAAAATAAAAAGCAAGAAACAAAAAAACACCTGAGGCTGTCCACTCCTATCCCAGCTTTTTTTACTCACCACACTTCCTACCAGCGAACAAAATTCATTGCTGAAATTTCACATCACTCCAATATAAATACTGTTATCTCCATATTACGGATGAACAACTTTCTCTCTTTAAATCTAAGACACCGTTAACCATTGCTTTCTGGGCCGCTACAGAAAACAGTGCAGCCAACTGAGCTACAGTCTATCATCAGTCGTGGCACACTCCTGATTTCAGCGATAGCAGACTGTGAAAATACACGTGTGTTAGAATTGATGAAGGGATAACTGACAATGCAGAGAGATGAAATAATTTCTGAGAAATAGAAATGTATATATGTTTAGGATGGTTAACGGAACTGCAAGGAGAGATGGCAGCCTCCTCTCTTTTTCCTGGAAAGGAAAAACTGCCAGGCCTCAGAAGGCACAGCTGCAGGTGGTGAGGGGGACTGGCGACCTCTTTTAATCTCTGAAGTAACAGCCCATGTGAAAACAATGGCACTAGTTATGTGTAATTCACGGGCTCAACCGGACCCTTCATTCATTCACCCGTTAACAAAGATGTAAATTCTGTACTGAGCCCTATTCTGGGTGTCGGGGGACAGTGCACTGAGTAAACAGGTACCGTCCCTGTCCTTCTGGAGCCCACAGTCCAGGGCCACCAACCCCGGAATTGCCACCCAGGTGCATGAGCTTGTGTAAGTGACTTGTACTTCAATTTGCCGACTTAACAAAATGTGATAGTTAACTTATGGGGTTGTTGTGCGTTACTAGTTCCAGATTTTGCTTCACACAGATGTTGGCTAAAAGGAGAGGACTTGCCCGTCAAAGAGGCATTAACTCTGCACCTCACAGAAGGAAGTAAGGGAGGTTCCCTGACCGAATGGACATTGTGTGCAAAATAAGGCCCGGTTCCATTGCTTCCTCCAGAGACAGGGCTGGGAAGTCCAGTAAAACATTCCAATGTTCTTAAAACCAGAGATGAACATCATATGGCCTTCCTGGAATCCCAAATAAGAGAGAGTGAGGAAGTCCGGTGGCAAATACCGTTTTACTGGCTGACGCATGTGCAGTCCTGCTGAAACTGCAAAAGCAATGACTCCCCATCCTTCTTGGGGAGCACACATGCCTGCTCGCCTGGGCCTGCCCGTGTGCGCCTGCCACTAGCATTCATATCGAATGGAAAGGACTTAGAATAGCCAAGACAATTTTGTAAAAGAATGAAGTTAGAGGGCTCACAAAGGAGAATTAATAAATTTCCAGATTTGTTGTAAAGCTGCAGTAATCAAGATGATAGGATACTGGTGTGTGGATAAACATATAAATCAATAATCTGGAGATAAACCATTTATAGTTAATTGAAAAGGATAGTCCATTTTATAAATTGTTTTGGACATTGGATCTGTATGGGGTGGGGAGGAATTGATCTTGACCCTAACCTCACACATTACACAAAATATTAACTCAAACTGTGTCATAGCTTAATATAAAAAATTCGAGGAAAAGCTAAGGGGAAAACCTCTATGACATTGGGTTAAGCTTTATCAGAAAGAACACAAAACACTCAAGCCATAAGAGAAAAGAAATGATATGTTGGACTTGATAAAAATAAAAAATATTTCCCTGTTAAAATACACTGCTAAGAAAATGAAAAGATAAGTCACAAATTGGGGGGAGGGAGGGGGGAATCCAGGGTATATAATAAACAGTGACAACGTAAAAAACAACACACAACACAATTTTAAAGAAAGGACACTTCCTAAAAGGTTACATGAGTGAGTTCTCATCGTGGTCAAGCCTCTCGGGAGGAGGTAACGCTGCCTGGCGATACAGCCAGAGCATGAGGCAGGGCCCTTGGCCTGCTGGTCAGCAGTGGGTGAGCCTGATCAGGGCCTTAACTGGAGACTGACTGTCTCAGCCCCACACTTAGTAGAGTCTTCTGATTTTGCTTTGGAATATAGATTTCCTGTGGTCACAAAGTCTCTCCATTAGGCAAAAACCCTTGCTGGCTCTGGACAGATTTTGTAATAACCACAACCTCATAGGTCCCAGGAGGTTTCAATCTCTTTTTCACTTCCTCCTTTTATGCTATTTAAATTTTCCAAACTAGTAATCCGAAAACATATTCTGAACCGCAACCTGCTGATGAGACCCAAACTTGTTCGATATTCCCCACCTCCATGCCACTCCCCTCTCTTCCGCTAGAATATAAGCTTCATGAAGGGGACATTTTTGTCAGGTTTCTTCACTGATACATCCCCAGCACCTAGAAAAATGCCTGACACATAGTAGGTGCTTAGTATTTTTTAAATGTAAATAAATTTTATATAAGATCATCTTGAAAGAGCCGATATATGGTGGTTCTAATTTTTTAAATGGACATCATTCCTACCTTCCTCCAAATCGTCCCACATATGCATTATTTTAACAGTGAATAAATTTATTAAGATGTTAGTTTGACAGTTTTGTCAGGGACAAATGGCTTAAACAAGATAGAAGTTAATCTTTTGTAGTAATAATAATAGCAAGTTTTTATATAGCTCTACACCAACTTATTTACCCATATTAATTGATATAATCCTTACAATAACCGTATGAGGGGCTTATTATTAATATCCCTATTTCTAGGTGAGGAAACTGAGTCATGGAGAGTTTTAATAATTTCCCCAAGTGACACAACTAATTAAGTCACAGGTTTGGGTTTGAACTCAGGATTTGGCAAAAGAACCTATACTTTTATCCACTAGATCAATGCTTCTCAACTTTTAATGTGTATACAAATCGCTGGGAGATGTTTTTTTAATGTGATTGTAATTCCGCAAGCCTGAGGTGCAGCCTGAGATTCTGCATGTCTAATAAGTTCCCAGGTGCTGCTGCTGCTGACCTGAGGAGCACACTTGGATTGGCGAGGCGCTACACTAAACCACCTCTTGCAAACACCCCCGCTAGTAGGCAGTCCAGAGGTGTGAGGTAGTTCCCTTCCATGAGATGGTCTAAAGGTCCATGTGCCTTCTGTCTTTTCACCATTCACTAGTGATTGCCCTCATGTCCATGGTCAAACATGAACCACTACACCACATCCACATTCCAGTCTTTGGGAATAGGGAAGGAGAAAGCAGAGGGCAAGCAGCTTCTTTTTAAGGTCATGGCAAGAAATTACACATCACTCTGCACGCCGCTCATTAGCCAGACCTAGTCATGGGGTCACACGTAAGCTGCAAGGGAGGCGGGGAAATATCTCCAACAGTACAGACCATTCAGCTAAAACTTGGGATGAAATTATTCTGTCACTAAAAAATTTTTTTTTAATAGATAAATGTAGATTGGTGAAACAACCAATAGCTTCTGCCACAGTAGATTTAAAATCCTTTATGTCATCACACTTGTCTCTTTCTTCTCAGTGTGACCCAATACAGGATCTTCCACTTCCCTCCATCTTCTGCTGACCTGCACACAAATTCCTCTGTGTCTAGAAAAATCCATTTTACCACTAAGTCATCTCCCTTAATTTGATTCCTCCAAAGCTTTGAGTAAATGGAAAGACAGAGTCCATTCTTGCACACCCTAAAGACAGTTGCTTAGGATGAATAAATAATAAATATTTTAAACATCTGAGTTCCCTCCATCTTTCTTTAGCTTTATTTCTTTAGTGTCCCATCTACTCTCAATCTCTACCTGAACCTTAAGGAAACTCAATGAAGTTGGAAATAGTGTGATTTATTTTGATTAATGTTTCTTCTTTTTCTCTAACTGAAAATGTTGATATGCAGCTTCCTGGTTTCTTATCTCTATTATAAAGAAAATGTTGTGAAGGTAAAATTTATTATAAATAGATGTGATTTGAATCAAGTTTAGGCAAAGACTGGGAAGCTGCCTTCTTTTTTCATTGGAATGTCTTAGCCTAAACCTAGCAACTCAGAGACATTTGGATTAGGCAACTCACACAATACACATATCCTGCCAGCAGTCACGGATGAGTTGGCTGGAAGTAAAGAATGCAGTGAGGATCTGTGGTAGCTTAATACATCCAGTCACTTGTGCAGGTTATAAGAAAGGGCTTAGGAGTCCTGCATATCACTCTGGAACCTGGATCTTTTTAAACAGATTTTTTTATCTTCACATTTGGGAAATATATTTGAGAATGTTACTCTGTTTACAAGTTTTTGAATTAAGCACAAAAGCAAAAGATACCCAAATAAGGAAAAGAGAAGCAAGTTGGGGCAAGGCAGAAATCATTATCATTGTGACCTGGCACCAAAGTCTATAAACTTTGAGTTTCTGAAACAAGTCTGCAAAATCTACCCAACAAAATATATTGAAATAAATTTAACTAATCCTTTTTTATTGAATTTATTGGGTTGACATTGGTTAATAAAATTATATGGGTTTCAGGTACACAAGTCTACAATACATTATCTGTATATTGTATTGTGTGTTTACCACCCCAAGTCAAGCCTCCTTCCATCAGAACTAATCCCTTTTTATAGCAGCATCACTTTTATATGGATCTGGGTTTCTAATAACTGGTTTTCAAAAGATGACACCTGTCTGTACATTGACAGAGGTTGCAGCTATTGAATTGGGCCTTGGCAGACAGTATGGCCAATCCATTTGTTTCAGCTTTCCCAATAATCAGTGAGTATCACTGCAGGCTCGGTTGGTCTGGCTGATTGATTATAAAGACAGCCAAAATGAACAGCTCGACCATCTCGCAATCTGATTTCCCCTTCATGTATTGACCCAGCCCAAGTTACATATGTTACAGTATTTGCAAAGCTGTCACTGTTATAAAACACTTACTGAGCACTTACTATCGACAGGGCCTTTATGAGAACCCATTAAAATTAGAAACCAACTCACCCTGGCCTGTTTGAGCTTTGAAAATTCTTTTAAATGGGGAGGGAAGCGGTTTATTAGATACCTACACATTCATGCAAACATAGCAGTAATAACAATGACAAAACAGATAGCTCCTTCTGAGAATTCCTTTTGATGTGATTAACTGGGCAGGAACTGGGAATGAAAGCAGAGAACAACCTTTGAGTGTGTGTTTGTGTGTATGCACGCGCGCACACGCATTTAATCTGTCTTTATTTTTAAAATCTCAGAATGTGTGGAGAGGAGATCAAATCCTGGGGCCCTTTCTTATCCAAAAGAAGAAGTGCTGGCACCTGCTGGCAGAGGTGGGGACTGTGCCTTAGCATCAATTGTCTCATTAACTCAGCAGATGACCTGGTCTGTCTGCAAACTGTCTGCATCTCAGACCCCTGGACTGATTTATGGTTAAAACAAGATGGGTTGTTTGGCACTGCGGAGCCAGTGGTTCACTTTCATTCATCTTTAAAGCCTTCAGTTGAATTCAGGATAAATCAGAGAGATCTCTCATTGCACTAAATAAACTTCTAACGATACTGATTGAGCTCCTCAGATGGGACACTCTGGGAATGCACAAAACTCAAGGCCCATTAAATCACTGAGAGCACTTAATTGAAATTATGATACTCTGGTCACCCGTGGCTAAATGAAGAGCAGAGGTTTAATGAGTTTACCAGGTTAAAAATGAGCCTGTGTCAGGCAGGAATCAGACTCATTAATTAGAACTCCACTTAAACTATTGAGTAGTTCTACTTACCAGCAATACTCGAGTGGGGGGAGGAGGGAGAGCCTTGGTGATGGGGATGGCCCCCTTTGCTCATGGCCAATTACGGACCACTAAGTGAGGGTTAAGAGGGGACAGTGGTTAGCTATCAGACCATTTTAACCAATTTTCGCCACTAATCACAAAAAACCTGTAAATCCAAAGTCCTTGCAGTTTTACTTTTGAAACTGATTGAGACTTCAGAGTGACAATCCTCTCCACTCTGTCTGGAGGCCATTCACAGGGCATGGACAATCCCTAAAATGCCTGGCTCCCTCCAAAGCTAGAGCTGGTGTGCAGTGGGAACTTGGCAGGCTCCTCTGGGAAAGATGGACTTTCCTCGGTGCCAGGTCCCTGAGAGACACGTGGGAAGGACCCACCCCGTTCACACAGTCATGGAAAGGAACCTCCGTTTCAGTTATTAGCAGTTAGCTGAGCTCTAGGAACTCAGGGTGTGGGCTGCTGAGAAAGACTGGCTCGGCCTCCTTGTGGATCTTGGAGCCCCCATCTTAGCCTCTTTGAGCCTCCATTTCTTCATCTCCACAGTAAGAGGCCTAATAAGCTGACTCAAAGGGGGTGCTGTGGGGATTCCATGCAGAGGTGCTGGCCATTTGCTAAGCATTCCTTGAATGGAGGCGATTGCTGTGGTCCACCCTCTACGAGGTGAACATTGCTTCTTTTCACTTCTTGTTTAAACTGTATAAAGCAGTGAACATGGAAAAGAAAAAGAATGGATGTAGCAAAATGTTTGGGGAGTTAGTCTGATGGACAGCTGCGGGGACTGAGGCCGGTTCTTACATGCCGGGGCCTCATCCCACTAACTGGCTTTGCTTTCTCTCTCGCTCCCCCTCCGTTCCCCTCTTCCCCCAGATCCCTCCCCTGGCTTTTGTACTAGAAGAGGCCGGTCCTGCTAGCGTTTTCTTAGAAAGCAAAGGCATCTTGTCCCAGATTAAGAGAAATTGCAAATAAAATTATCATAGCCAAGCCTGCTTGGCTTGTTCGTGACAACTCAGTGCTGCGTTGAGCATGCTAGGCTTCCAGGCTTGTGATTTTGGATGTCCTGATTCTTTAATTCAAAGGAAAGCAGCTGAGTTCAATGCATAGGACTTAACTGATCAGGACCACCCTGCGTGCACGGGAGGGATGTGTGGAGAGAGACCAGTGCATCATGGAGAGATTACTGAGGGAATATGTTGGGGTGGATCCAACAGTTGACAACCTTTTGCTCCAAATGGAAATCTG
Organism: Miniopterus schreibersii; assembly: GCF_964146895.1. Lineage (NCBI taxonomy): Eukaryota > Metazoa > Chordata > Mammalia > Chiroptera > Miniopteridae > Miniopterus > Miniopterus schreibersii. The sequence goes on along the minus strand of NC_138111.1, from coordinate 55,561,634 downwards.
GCTAATTGACTCTTTAAGTCCAGCAATTTGGAATGGTCTTCCCCCTTCCCCTTACCCCGCGTAACTATCAAGTACACACACACACACACACACACACACACCCCTTAGAGCAGATTAAGAAGAACAAATAGAAATGAAATAAGGCTTCTGGTTTCCAACTCACCTTTAGCTCCTGGCCACTTACATGTGCATCATGCTGGAGTGAATATTATGCTTCCTGGACCAATGAAAACAAAGGGACATGGAAACTTCAAAAGGCCCTGTCCCCTGTGGGATGTTGCAAAGGAATGAAACTGGTGGAAAATTGCATTTTTATCTTGAAATATATTTCTGCTAATGAGAAGAGCCATATTACAAACTAAGCATTCTCTCAGATGGGCATTAAGCAGTATTTCTAAGCTGTACCTGTTCCGACAGCTCAAATGCACCCCATCTCTTCAATTTCTCCACCCTCCTTGAATGGTCTATTGTTTAAATTCATAGGAAAGTGGGGTATTCTAATTAAGCTCCTTGAGCAGGAATTTTTAAAAATCATTTTTGTATTCCCCATTTCTAGCTCAGTGTCTCACACCAAGTAGAACCTCAACATATTTATGATAACTGGATGAAGGGTTAAGTTGTTAGCTTTCAAATACCAGTGAATAAAATAGGCTCAGTAACTTCTAAAATTTTTTAAATAAAAGGGAGCACTATCTTTCTTACTTGAGATACTGAAAAAACTGTGAAATGATGACAGTACCATGTTGTGTCTTGGGTTAACCAAAAAAAAAAATTATATATATATATATATATACACACACACACACACACACATATATTGGAAGAGAATTATCTGCAAAATTCTACTTAACAATTTCAGAGAAGATGCACAAATGCACTCTTGAGGTTTCTTTCAGTAAGATTCTTGCTGGCAACTAATAGTGTGTTTTGGGCAGTTGCAGGGCTCAGAAGCACTGAATATACTCTAAAACAATAAAGAAATGGCTTGAATTGTAGTAAAAAAGAGAACTAATGAAAAGGGACATAAGAGATATAATGAAAATAAATAGTTCCTCTTCCAAGTTCCCTCCAGGGAGCAGGCTATAAAAGATAGCTGGAAGAGTAGACTCTGGAATAAAATTCTTCCAGGGTAGAAAGTAATTAGGGGTGAGTGTATGAAAGCCCAGGTTTAATTGTTCTTTTTAATACAGTGAAAGAAGGCATTCATCATACAACTTCAAATGAGTGCCATAGAATACTATAAATTAATATTTTTACATATCCTGTATTTTGTGAGTAGCGCATTTATTGTGCATTGTACCTAGGGGTATGTGTTAAAAGCATTAATCAGGTAAATGACATCATTTAAAATACACCACAATTGTTGATACCCTGCTCAAGCATTTTTTAAATATTTTAATATTCCAAGACCCTCATGAAGATGACCACTATTTTCTTAAGCTTCTGAAAAAGACCAATTTCTAGTTCTAATTCACTCTCTGATATTGATTTCTAAATTTCTCTAGAAAGCTCATTTGAGGCCACTCTTTGGATGTGACCAGCGGGTGAGATAGTGAATTTTATTTACAACTTCACATTTCCATTGGTTCGTCGGTGCCTGGAGGCTCCACCATAAACCTCCAGGACACTGTGCTCCAGTTACGGTGGCACAATAGGCTTCACCTTCTCTTAAATCTAAATTCTCCTCTGGAGTAAATAGGGATTTTGTGACACAGATGACATCTTCCTGGACACAGTGCCATATGGACATAAAGGGTGGCCTTAGGACACTCTAGGCAATCTGCCTATAAATATCTTCTTACTTCTAAATACTCAGCTGACAAGGTGAGTGTGTTAGCTAGGTTAAATTAAAAATGCAATATGCTGTTTAACCATGTTAAGCTGTCTTTTCCTTTCCCCTAAGAAATTCTCATATTCTTTTGCAGTTGGTATAAATGTGCCTATAGCCTGGATCGTGGCTTGAGATACAGTTTCCTCTCAAATTCATCCTAGAGGAAATAAGGCCTGGGCATCACCTAGCTATAAAACCTGTACCAGCCACTGACTCTCCATGTGACCTCGGGCAAGTTATTTAACCCCTCTGCACCTCAATTTGTTCATCTGCAAAATGGCGATGATAACATTATCTGTACCTTTGAGACTTGTTGGGAGGATCATGAGTTAATATATGTAATGTGCTCAGCATGGACTCAGCCTCATGTAAAGGCAATATCACAGTTTACTGTTATTTTTCCCCAGCTCTGCTGCTAAAAATTATCAAACAAGATATTTATTCTTACTGAATTTTAAGGTTCTCAGAGGGTTGACAGAATGAGATAAAATATGTGTAAGGCTTGGAAAACTATTCAGGGCTATGTGAAGGCTTGTGAAATGCCAACAAAATAAAGAATTAGAGTAGTAAATAAAACATAAAGTAAGATTTTTTTAAGCTGCTAAAGTAATTATTCTTTGTTTTAATCCCTGCATTTTCATATTTTATCTTTTGAGAGAAATACTCAGTGTATACATAAGTGTGCATATACATGCACTGCCACAAAGTATTTCGTGTGGAATTAAACTTCAAGTGATGATTCCTTGTTAGTACTTTCTTGTGTTTAATGTGTTTTATGGGCTAGATACAGACCTTTGTGGCAGGTATATTCATGCAACATCTTGTTATACACAATATCCTTATCATTTTATTAAAATAAAATTATCTATCATGTGCCTGTTAGTAAGTATGGAATTATAAATTCCATACGATGGGCATTTTAGCCCAGATGTGTTTAGAAAAGGTGAAGCCAGCCCTGGCCGGTGTGGCTCATTGGTTGGAGCACTGTCTCATGCACCAGAGGGTCACAGGTTTGATTCCCATTTAGGGCACATACCTAGGTTGTGGGTTAGATCCCGGTGGGGGTGTGTACAAGAGGCACTGGGTCAATGTGTCTCTCTCACATCGGTGTTTCTCTCTCTCTCTCCCCCTCTATCTCTACCTTTGTCTCTTCTTTTCTCCCTCTCAAAAATCAATGAAAAAAAGAAAAGGTGAAGCTATCCCTCTTTTCCACAACACAACTCTCTTTCACACACACACACACACACACACACACACACACACACACGTCTACAAAGCCTGGTAAATAAACTTCCAGTCCTCTAAAAAATCTAGTAAATAAACCTGGTGGCTTCCTAAAGCAGTAGTTGTGGGGTGGGGTTTTTTTTTGGGGGGGGGGTCTGGGTAGCTTGAATATATGGTGATTCTATACTAAAGTGATTCCTAGAGTAGTCCTCAAGAAAGACAGTGAAACGAGCTAAGATCAGACGAAGTGGAGGTTTCATGGGCTGAGCCATGAAGCCTGGAGTCAGCGCATCGACACTAAGGTGCTGATGAACCGGGATATCAGAGAAGGCTTCAGGTTTCAGTCTTCAGGGGCAGGTTGGCCTCAAAGATTTATTTTCAGATCTTTTTTTATTTGTCTCTGCCGCATAGTAAAACTTGGGTGGGCAAAATTCTCCCCATTCCAGGGACCCTGTATAGACTGCTGTAGGATTTTATGGGACTGATACTGTTCTTTTTTAGAGGGTCATTTATGCCCAGTGTCTGTCCTTTTAGCCAGTGTCCATCAGTCTCTAAATCTCCCTCCCCCACCTTGGAAAATTTATGGCAGCTTTCAGCCAGGCTTGGCTTAAAGCCATTGACCTCTGTGGCCTGCGTTATTGACCAGAACACAGCATCTTCTGCCCATATAATATATGTCTCTTTATCTCCCTGAAAGGAAAGGAAATGACTCTTGGAATGGCCAGGAACACAATAAAAATGAGAGAGGCTTTCCCGTGTTTTTCTTTTCTTTTTTTGTCCATGGCTTTTGGCTTTACAAAAAGCCACACTGGGATCGGCTTGTGTGCTAGGCAGGGCTCTGAACAGTGCATTAGGAGGGCACCCTTGGGAGCAGCCTTGTAGGCCAGGAGGCCTGTCCCAAATAAAATCCCCACTGTGTGAGCTCTCACCTCGAGTGTGAGTGGAGGGAACAGCCCTATGTCAGCAATGACATAGCGAGCCCCGGAGACATTGGTGAAAAACAGCAGGACTCGCAGGTCCCTCAGGCTCCCTGGGGTGGGGAGCACAGTGGCATAGAAGCCTGGAGCTGGGAGGGACCATGAGCACTCATCTAGTTCAAGCTCCCAAATTTGCAAATGAGGAAATGGAGGCCCAGCGACAAGATACAACTTATCCAAGGCAGATAGGTGCCAGAAACGGAGCTCACCACTAATGCAGGACCTTGTCCTCAAAAGCATTCCCCATTAATTCTCCACGAAATAAACACACAAAACACTGTATAGTAGCAAGGCTAATACAAAGCAGTCAGCAAAAGCCTCTTCCATTCCTTCTTGAGGTATTATTTCCGAAATTCTGTACTCAGGAATCCTCAGCGGCCCTGAAAACGCGATAGCAGGTGCCTGTCACCATCCCCTTCAGGCAGAAGCTGGGAGCAGCCCGAGGAAAGCTCTACAGGGAAGCAATGCGAGACCGTGGCACTTACAGACAGCTCTGCAGCCTTGGACAAGTCTCCTCCCCTCTAATCCTTCACTTCCCGGGGGTACAATGGGTCGCGGAGAGCCGCCCCTCCCCGGGGTGTTGTGAGGAGAGAGCTGGCAGAAGTGCTCAATCAATTCGAGCCCCATTGCTGCAGCCCGGGGTTAAGAAAAACTGTGTGGGAGCCCTGTGCTCCTGCAAAACACGGCGTGAGCTGGAGCATTTTATCCCGTGTGCCAGGACTTTCTGGAGAAGGACTTTCACAGAAGTCCTCATTTTTAGCCAGCTATCATTCACTAAGGGCTGGCGGCTCAGGGCCTACCTCCCTAGAGCGTGAGTCCTGGAAGGTTTAAAGGGCAGAAGGCCTAGGGGGCGCCACCCTCGCTGCAGAACAGCACGATACGCTGATATGCTCAGTTCTACCATAGAAACTAGAAGCCAGAAACAAGATTACCAGCTGAGGACATATACTCTCTACCTGTTTATATCTCTGATCTACCATAAGCAGTCATATATTTCCATGAAAAAAAAGGCAATGGGACCAGCCACAGCAGGAGCCTTATGAGTTTTCCCATTTTCCACCACCATTTAATTATGGTTTGTTTGTAAGTTTTATAAGCAGACTCGAGGAGACAAGCTGCAGCAGATGCCAAAGTTTTAAGTAAAATCTGTAGAGGGAAAACTTTGAAATTAGAAAATTCTATCTGGCAACTTTTTTCTCCAGAAATTTGGAGAAAACATGCAGTATTGAATTTTAACGATAATACATCTCAGCTCAGCTTATGTGACACCAAGGATCTATGGAACAATTTAAGAACCACTTACTAGAGTGTTAACAAACCAGAGTAAGTCATATTTCCAGATCCTATAAGCATCAAAGTAAGGGAAAAGAGAACTGGAGACTTGTAGGTCCAGATGAATTTTTAGTGTCTTGCCTAACGGGTAATAATAAAAAATATAAAGCAAAAAGAACCTCTTTCAGGCTCTATAGCTAATTCTTTAAGCTGAGACATTTTAACGAGCCATACTTCTATTTATAACCATGAAATTTCTCTCTCAAAGAGGTGACAAAGTGTCAAAGTATTAGGACATTAACAGTAGCTTTAAAACTACATCCATATAAATCAAATGGGACCTTAAAATATTTTTACCCTGTTTAGAATCTCATTTAGTTTTCGTGAATTTTGTTCTGGAGAATAGCATATTAAAGAGCTTATCAATTCAATCATAAAAATTGAGTTTTTATATCATATTTTTTAAATTGGATGCCCAACAGTAGGGAATTGGCTGAAAACCGAAATATATAACAAAATGATAGGTGATGCAGAATTTTAAAAAGATTTTTTGCAAAAATGTCTAATGACATTGAAAGATAGACATTGTGTTAAGGGAAATAGTCTATAAGAGTGTATCTACAGTATTATTTCATTTTTAGTCTATACACATAGAAAGACCTCACCAAATGGCCAATAGTATTAATGCTATGAACAGCTGTCTTATGTTCTCCTTTTCATATATTTCCATTTTTAATAAATGTATTGCTTGTGTAATAACCAAACCACAATTGTTGGTGTAAAAATTAAATTTGAGTTTCTGTATAATGTTATTTCATTGCTGAAGTACTAGAAATATAGCCTTTTCACTTGTAAGGCTGTCCCACCACAATGTATCCTGAAGACAGCATAGAACACAGCTTCCATGTCCAGAGAGAGGCACAGGAAACATGTATACATATATATGGTTGTGTTTATAACAGCACTTTACGTTTGCATAGACACAAATATCATATAAAACATGTGTATCTCTCGACCTGACTGTTAGGGTACACAGATAAATCCCAACAGACAACATTGATTAGTTGTAATCTAGGTGCTCATTGGAAAGCATCATCTGAAAGCTCATTGTCACCTAATAATTTTCAGTAGTTCGTGGTGACACCCCTCCTATTGAATTGAAAAAAATCAATTTTAATTTTTTTTAATTAAAAATAACGATTCTGTTATTACAAAACTAAACCTACTTTTTCAAATATTCTAAGTCTATCCCTAGACCAAACGGGGAGCTGAGTTCCCATGGGATTATTTATCTAACTGCACTTAGGCATGACACCAACTGTCTGGGTTGAGCATCATTCTAAAGGAAAATAAAATAGTTCAGACACTGTTAAGGATGTTAATCACATCTCCATGTCTTTCCTAGGATGCCCTCAGGGGAAAATTTTATTCTGATGTTTTCATAGCAAAAAGCAGGCAAAATTGCCCCCAAAGAATTGGTTTGTTTCCAAATTGTAGACATTATGAATCGACTGACCAGGGGTCCCTTTTTCTATTGCTCTTACACAGCTCGAAGACAAATGTGTGGCCCAGCTGTGACAAATGTGCGAACCAACGTGGTGTGTGTGTTTTTAAACCTAATTCTTCACTTAATTTTATGTTCCCACCATGTTTTCCTTTCTTTCTCTTTGTGGTTTTTGCTTTAAAAAAAAAAAAATTCCACTAAAATAATAAAAGTGTGAGGGAACCAATCAACAAGGATAGAAGACCTAAAGGTGGAAAGCAGCAGCTTCTTGCCCCTCTGCGCTCTGCCTCCGACCCCAGCCCACTCCCCAGACTCAACCTCTTTTAACTGCTTGGTTTTATTTCCTTTAGCAGTTACCTCCGTAAATCCAGATAAGAGGCTTAACCTCTTTTTCTCCATCTGTCAACTTGAGATAGTATCACTAGACACCTTGATATGAAAAGGGAGGGTTTAGCTCATTTATTCTAAACCTCTTCTTCTTCCAAGTGTTTTATATTTACATTATCATTTTCAGTTCTATAATTCTTATCTTTACAACTTCCAATAATATACAAACCTTTTAATCAGAGACCCCCCACCCCCACCCCCAACTTTTTGCTCATTTGTACTATTGTGAGCTGCCTAGTTTTAAAAAGAAAACAACCGGCAGCACATGCCAGAACAACACGGCCCATAAGTCTTCATGATGAATCTAAAGCTACATCATTAAGGAGCTCCAGAAAATAGAAAGAATGGTAACACAGGCTAGCTGGGTCTCAAACATCACAGCCCACGCTACTGTTACGGTGTCAGCCTCATTTACTGTTCAACTTAACATTAGAGCTTAAACTGAAGTTTTAACAGTGAGTTGTAAATATCTACCCTGATACTCAGGTGAACTTTTCAAACATTTTGTGGTTACTCGAAACTTTAAGCTTCAAGGTGTGTCTTTGTGAAAAATTTTAAGGCCCTTGTTAAATATTCCTTCTTTCCAATAGAATTGCTTTTCTCCTCCTAGTCTCGTGTTGCCTCCCATCCAGATGTTGCTTCAAGGGCTCAGGGTGATGGGTTGGGTTGACTTCAACCAATGGAGTGGGGCGTACAGGTCCAGCTCATGACCTCCTCACCATGGTTTAATGTGGTGACACCCCTCCTATTGGCTCCTCACACTGGGACACACATCAGACCCAGGAGGACCTTGAAGAAGAGCACTTAGGACAGCTCTGGCCAAGACAGCAAGGGCAGTAAGCTGGACTTAGCCTCCCACGCCACTCAGCACGGCCGCGCCCTGGGCAAACAATATGCCAGGTCCTGACTTCAAGGACAAGGGCTGCTGATTAGACAAAAATTAACCCTGCACCCTTATCTCATGATGAGTAGGCCTGGTAGGCAAAGTTGAGAGGAAGCAGGAAGGCAGCAAGGGAGGCGAGTCGGGGAGCAGCGAGGCTCCTAGAAGGGCCCAGGTGTTGTAGGAGGGATCTAAGGTAGGGGCGGGGGATCAAAGGAAGTATGACAGGATGGCAGGATTTCTTAGGCGGGGATATGCACGAATGTGAAAAATTGTGTTTAATGTTATAACATTATTTTATGTATAAAAAAATTTTTAAAAGAAATATATGAATACCTTGCTCAGGAATTTCTTGAGTGAAAATTCAGAGTTACAAAAAAGTTGAGAAGCACTGCTTTAGAGACTCTGTGTACTTAATTTGAAATAACCAAATAATCCTTTGATTCAAATCTGCCATAATTGATTACATTCGCCTGCTCTTAAAGTTTATAATGCATGATTTTAAATACCAGAACACCGCTAAAAAATATTATTACTTTGTACCGATTCTGATCCTGTGTCCAGAGCAAGAGTGCGGTGGTGACAGACTGTGGGTGGGAGCTGGGGGGAGGGGAGGGTATGTCTGGCATGTTCTGCTTTGCTGTCTAATTTCTTTTAATAGAATGGGTCAATAATTTGTTTTTCTACCCAGTCTCTCTCAACGCTACTGCTCTTAATACTGCTCTTAAGTGCTGGGGTTTTTTGTTTGGTTTTGCTTTTAGTTCCCTTTAAAATCTTCAGCAGAAAGGACTTGGTGCCCATCAGAAGCTCTTAAACTTCCGTTTGCTGAATAACCATACAGCAAAAATGCAACTGCACGTCCTTACGCTAGAACCCCCATCCTGCCCTCCTTGATTTCCAGTACAGTGGAGGTCAGGGTGGAGGCTGGGGAACCTATTTTTTACAAGCAACTCAAGTGATGCAGATGCCAGCGGTCACTGGCCCAACACTGAGAAATATTTTTCACCTCACCCTGTCCCTACCCAACCTCCATGGCAAAAAGGAGAACCAACCACATTTACCACCCGGAAAACCAAATTCCAGGGCCACCGGCATGATGAAATCTCACATCTCTGCGATCCCTGCCAGAGTGCTTTCCTCAACCCCAACCTCCACATTTAAAATCTTCTCTCCCACTACCTGGTGCTCCTCTTTTTCTCCCTAGAGAAAAAAAAAACAAAACATAAATAGACAAACTATTCTGTCCTGTCAACAAAACGTTACTGCCACCAACCCAATGACAACAGGAGTCCCCAAACTGGGGTGTGGGAAAAAGGAGAAACTTTAATCAAACACCCTACAAACTGCAGGCGCGCTCCTCTGAGACAAAGGGCCGAGGGGGCCTCTTATATAGAGAAAAGTGCTGGCCCTGGCCTCTGATTGGTCCATTTTTATGCAAATAAGGAATCCAAATGTACATGTTTGATGATTCAAATAGCACTGTCCTGATTGGTTGGAATGGTGCACTCTGATTGGTGGTTATGGAGCAGCTCTGATTGGTTGGTAAAGATGCGAATGATGATGCCGCTGCGCAGCGCCAATTGGAGGGTTGGAGGGAGCGGCTCTCGGCCTATTGGTCAGAATCTGGAATAACCCCGGGAGACCCTGCCCGAGGGTCCTCTCGGGCGCGGAGCCCTCGGCTGGAAGCTGCTCGCTCGGTTTGCGGCTTTTCCCTGAAACGCCGCGTGCAGGAGAGACCCCGGCCCGCAATGGCTGCAAGACGCGGGTAAGAAGTGGGGCCCACTGAGCCACAGGAGCCCCTCTTGGGGAGCACATGCCTCCTCGGGGTCAACAGGCACGCACCGCGCCCCCGGAGAGCGCCTCCGCCCGGCCTTCATTCATTAACCACCGTAGAGGCGGGTGGGGATCAGGCAAGAGAGAAAGCTCCCCGTCTTTAAAACTCCCCGGGAAGTGCCGGGTGACGTTTCCTCTCGGAAGGCTCTTGGCCACAGTTTTCCCAGGGCTGCACTTGAGTGAAACCCCCAAAGGAAATCACCGCTTAGATTAGGCCGCTTGTGCCAGCTGCTTGTTCGGCCTCCGCTGCGCAGGCCCCACCGCAGGCAGCAGGCAGCTAGGGAGCCGGGCAAGGGCGCCCGAGCTGCCAGCCTGGGGAGGGGTAAGGGGCTCAGGGGACTTGGGGCCTGGCCGGGTGCGTGCGGTCCTGAGAGGTGCAGGAGCATATTGGGTGGGGGTGCGGGTGGGGGTGGGGAGAGGCACGCCCGAGTAGACCACTGGGGAAAACCCACAGGGAGCAACGACGCCACCCACTCCTCTCCTGCAAGTCCTTCACCGGCCTGTCCGGTGGGGGGATGGAGAAAATGATGGGCCACTTTGGGGGCCCAGCCACCCCATCTTGAAACCTGCCCTGGTATGTGCAGAGGCCTCCATAAAGCCAGACTGTAGGCTCCTTAACAGCAAGGTCTGTTTTGTTTTTCTTTTCCCCCCTTTTTTCAAAGATACAATTCAAATACCATAAAATTCACCTTTTAGGGTATAGCATTCAGCGGTTTTCAGCGTATCCAGGAAGCTGAGTTACCGTCACCACTCTAATCCCAGCACATGTTCATCACCCCCTCCCCCAAAAAAAAACCCCTTCTAAGGTTAAGAAGTACAAATGGGTAGTTATAAATAGTCATGAGGCATAAAGTAAGTACAGCATAGGGAATATAGTTAATAATATTGTAATAACTATGTATGGTGCCGGGTGGGTACTAGACTTATCGGGGGGATCACTTTGTAAATTATATAAATGTTTAACTACTATGCTGTATACCTGAAGCTAGTATAAAATATTGGATGCCAACTGTAATTGAAGGATTTTTAAAAATTGAAATAAAAAGAAACCCTTCTACCCTTATCAGTTACTTCCCAATCCCTCCTCCCCCAAACCACTAATCTACTTTATACTCTTTATATAGATTTGCCTATTCTGGGCATTTCACATGAATGGAATCATAGTGTATATGGCTTTTTGCATCTGGCTTCCATCACTCAGTATAATATTTTCAAGATTCATCATGCTGTGGAGTGTGCCAATAATTCATTCGTTATTATTGTGGAATAATAATATCCATTGTATGGATATACTACATTTTGTTTATCGGTTCATCAGTTGATGGACATTTGGGTTGTTTCTACTTCTTGGCTATTATGAATAATGTACATGAAAGTTCATCTACAAGCTTTTAAAGAAACACATTTTAATTTCCTTTGAGTTTACCTAGGAGTGGACTTACTGGGTCATATGGTTATTCTGTGTTGAACCTTTCAAAAGGATCTGTTTTTACCCACTGCTGCAGTTTCCAGTTGATAGCCCAGCCCCTGGCACAGTCTTTGACAAGTATATGAATGAATTAAATGAGTGGATGAATGAAAGGAATTAGGAATCAAATAAGTGAGATTATGAGTTCTGGTGTGTAAGCATTTTATACTCTATAAAGAACAATACAAGTGGGATTTACTGTTATTAATTAGTAATATTAAAAAGAAGTTCCTTATCTGGAATCTATGGGAGAGCTGCCAGAGGGTGGTGAATCCTCAGAAATTGTACATAGAATTGTTTGAGTATGTGCACATGTGGCGTTGCCTTTGGCTCAGGCAAGAGGCGTGCGTTAGAGTGCCCTGCTCCGGTTGTGCCCCTCTCAGCAGGGCAGGGTGTCCAAGAGGCCTAGGGAATGTGCCCATCATAAGCCTGTGCCCTCCTTTTGTGGAGCACTGTTCTGCTCCTAAAACCCTGGAATTCTCTGCCTAAAGAGCCCAAGCTTCTTCCCCAGGTCTTCCCTCCTGAGGGCAATCCGTGCCACTCTGGTCAAAGTATGGCACAGAAACATAGACAGAAGTGGAACCACAGGATAGAATCTTATAGCACAGGTGCCCAGGAGGCCCCCACAGGGAGGGAGGGGCCAGCGATGTGAAGAGAGGCGGGGAGGGCGGGTGGTAGGCTGCAGGTGAGCAGCTGCGGGGTGAGGGCCAGCTCCACTCCCAGCCGTAGCTTTCCAGTGAGAAACTTAAAGAAGCCCAAGAGCCTAAACTCAAACCTAACTTTCTGGCCTTAGGTTCCTTTGAAGAGCTTTAAAAGGGTGAGAGCATCTATGACATTATGGGCAGAGCTGGTCTGGGTGGGCTAAGGGAAAACCTGGTGGCATATGGCATGTGGCCTCCATTTCCATTTGTGCTCTTGTCCCAGGCCTGGATGTGTTAAGGAGGAACCGTTTGCATGGATATTTTTTAAGGGTATATAGCAGTCATTAGATGCTCAGAGACCTCAAAAAGTCTAACCCACAATGGAAAGATTGAAAACTGAAGGGAACACCAGAGTAGAAGCCAGAAGTTCTGAGTTCCAACCCTTCTTCCTCCATATGCAAACTGGATGAACTTGGGTAATTCTCTTGATCTTAGTCACTCATACAATGAAATGGAAATAATCATAACATACACTAAATTTGCCATAAATCATGAAGAAATGCAGGAAGGAATCACTTTAATATATATTTCCTTGCCTTTTTTGTCTACAGCCCCTTCATTAGGAGACCCATAAAATTAATAATTTGGGTTCATAACTGCTACAAGCTAAATTTCACTACAATGTTGCAAAAGACTCATGTAATACAAAATTGGATTGCATAACTTGTCCAAAGTTATTCAGCAATAAAATAGTGGCAGTTAAAATATATATAACCAGGAATTCCAACATTTCTTCCCAAGCTTTCATCTCTACACAGAGCTCTCTCATCTAAGACAAAGCAACCATCATCATTTCGAAACAGAATGTTTTTCTTATAGTTTTGACAGTATAAGTGGTTCCTCTTTTCTTTTATTGTTTAGTAATATTTTTTAATATTTTTTTTATTGATTTCAGAGAGAAGAGGGAGAGAGAGAGATAGAAACATCAATGATGAGAGAGTCATTGATCGGGTGCCTCCTGCATGCCCCTGCTGGGGATTGAGCCCGCAGCCCGGGCATGTGTCCTGACCAGGATACAACCTGGGATCTCCTGGGTCATAAGTTAATGCTCAACCACTGAGCCACACTGACTGCGCTGTTCAGTAATACTTTTTAGAGTTTCTCCAAATGAATCGATTCCTAGTATTTGTTTGTTCCTGTACTCTTATGTTTAATGAAGCCATGAGTGATAAATTTCAGCTGCTAGTCACTGTGGCTGATACATAAATTAACACAAGCGATTCTCTTTTTGTATAAGGAAAAAAGCTTAATCTCAAAACTAACCAGTTTGGCCTGTGATGTGAAACAGTCAACTTTTTATTTCTTTATTCAATGGATTCATTGTTGTCATATAGAAATTGTATAGATAGACCAGAGAGGGCATTTATCCTTGCTTTGAGGGGCTTGGGTTACTCTCGAGAGGAGATGAGGGGTTCCCTGAGCCACATCTTGAAGGATAGTCAGGATTCGCCAGGCTGGGAAGGAGGGGAAGGAAGGAGACAGGGTGTGTGCAGAGGCCCGGGCTGTGAGAACAAGCAGAGGGTGGGCTGCATGTATTAGGAAGATGACACTGGTTAGTGCCTTCTAATGAAGGGCTCCAACGTGAAGGGTTGTATGTGCTATGTTAAGGAATTGTATTTTATCCTGCAGCTAAATCTTTGGTAGGATTTTAAACCAAGGACTACCATAACCAGACTTATAATTTAGAAAGGTCATTCTGAGTCTTTGGAAGCCTCCCTAAATCTCTGTTTCCTCACTGGTCAAATGTCAATCATACCTACCTTATAGAAGTGTTCTGAGGATTAAATGAAATTACTATAAATGTGAGCACTGCTTAATTAATTTTGATAGTTATAATTATTGTAAAGCCCTGTCCTCACTGTAGCCCTCACTGTACATAAAGTTCTAAGCATGTTGGGGGAGGCAGGGTAAGAAGAAGAGATGACAGAGGAAGGGAACACGTGGAGCCTTGGAAGGCTTCAGAGACATTCTCAAGGTCACTCAGCTATAATGACTATAAGCCAGGATTCAAGCTCAGGTCTGTCCAGCTCCAAAGCTCGTGCTCTTAACCCCCTACCCTGACGAGAAATTTCTCCCTCCAACTTCTCAGACTCTAGTTCTGTGTTAAGAACATCATTTCAGAATCTCCTAGAGACCGTACTGGCTTTTCAGACACTAACCATTCCCTTTACAAGAAAAGCTTCTAGCATCTCCGTGCCCTGGCCCAAACTCTCAGTGTGCAACAGCTTTCCAGTTTAGAAGGTACCAGTGGTTTGGAAAGAGCTCGAGGCTGCTTCCCAGCTGTGGGAGGAAAGCCTGGCTCTGCCTCTGTGAACCTTCCAGCGGAGACTCACTTTCTCCGCATAACCAGCTCGTTGGAATCCCCAGGACAAAAGCCTGCCGGGCCTCTGAGGGCTCTGGTGCAGGGCTGGCTCCTCTGTGAGCAGGGATTCACTGCCCGTGGCACCCAGCCGGGTGCAGTGTACCCTCCTTGTGGGGCTCAGAAGTGGCACGCTCTTTGTGTGCTCCAGGAGCAGGAGGGAGGAAGGTTTGGTTTCCTTTGGTTTGACCCCTTACTGGGCTCGGTGCACTGGGCTTTCAGAAGGTATTCTTGAGTTTCAGTTCACACCCCATTGGATTTCACTTCAACCTGAAAACTCACAGGAAAGGTCAGCTGAAACAACTGAGTTTGGTGGGCTCTCCCCTCAGGGCCATAAATCATACTGCCGCCACGGAGGAAAAGAAGAGGCCAGATGAGAAACCTGGCCCGTCCTGGCCTAATTTACCCCATGTCTGTGTGTGTTGGGGGGCGGGCAGGGCATGTTGGAAAGGGCAGGGATTTTCCTTGCACACCTGCTTGGGTTTTCACTATGAAAAGTTTCAATCATGGCACTGAGGTGTTTTTCCTGAAAACCAGGTTCTGCCTTATACGAATAGCTGCCAATAACAGGCCCAAATGCCTAATAATCGCTTACATGCATGTTCTATGGGCCAAATAATGCACTAAGCACTCGACTTTCATTATTCCATTTGATCCGCAAAATAGCCCCATGAAGTAGGTGCCATCATTACCCCATCTTGTCAAGGAGGAGACTGGACTTAGCTAGAAACTCAGCAGAGCTGGAATGTAAACCCAGGCAAGAGAGCTTCACCACTCGGGGAGACAGCACAGGGAAGTTTCTGGCCAGAGGCCCAGGAGCCCCTCTTCATGAGATTTGCAGCAGGGGCTGTGGGGGCCTTGGGCTGTGATCCCTCACCTGGGTGAAGGCCCGAAGGTGGAGGTGCTGGTGAAGCCCACCTGCTAAGGTCCATTCTGACCTGAAGCCTCCCTGATGCTCTGGCAGGTCCAAGGGGGGAGGGAGAACTCTGTCTCTTCTGCCAGCATGCAAGCCCCCCCAACTGGGAATTAAGCCCCTGCTCTCCCCCAATCTTGTTCTTTGTGAGCATAAATTCCATTAACATTGATGGGACTTACCCCTCTGCCTCAAGGGGAACATAGGCTTCTAATTGTTGTGAAAAGAGGCCTGGGAGACCCCACCCCTCTGCCACCGCAGTTCTAGGAATCCTTTGCTGCTGCTCTCCACTGAGGCCTGGCAGCCTCTCCCCCACACACCCCCCACCCCCCACCCACCCAGCCCTGCAGGCTGGTGTTCAGCATTTGGTTTGGTTTCTTAGGTTATTAAGTCATTTATAAAATAAAGCTCATGTGGTCTTTAGAATGTCTTTTTTTCCTAAGCTCGCACAGCAGTCGGCTTCCTCCAGTCTCTTCCCGGTTCCTTCTTCCTCTGTGAAAGGCCAATTCCAGTGCCATGGGGACATGGCAGGTCTGGGACCTGCTTGGTCTGCATTCCTCAGCAGAACTTCTCTCTCTCTCCCCCATAACAATATTACAATATTCCCATTCGCATGGTCTGAAGCTGTTTTTTGTTTTGTGTAACACCTGCTTAAATAGCCCTGCCCCTGAGTTATGCAGAGCAGCGCGCGCCCCATCCTGAGGTGTGACCGCCCTGGCGGGCTGGCGGCCGGGCCGGCGGCCCTGGGCAGGGCTGGAGGAGCTCGGGCCAGGGCTTGCAGCAGAGCCAGGGCCCGCGCTGGCCCGCACGAGACCAGGCCGGCTTTCCTTGCACTGAGGTGCTGAAAAGACAGCCACGCAACCGCGGCGGAGAGAAAGCGAGACAGAAAATGGTGAAGTCAAACAAAGGGGCAGGAAGAAACGGCAGAGAAACAAAAGTGTTCCTCCCCCTGCGGCGCGAGGAGCCGCCGCGGCCCGGCTCGGTCCCCTGCCGCCACCTAGTGGCGGGGACTGGGGACTGCAGCGCAGGCGGCTGCGCGGTCGGGGCGCGGGGAGGCGCCGGGAGACCGCTACCTTCTGGTGGGAAGGGAAGACGTAGGGACCCCAGAAAGGATAACTTGCGCCCAAATCCCCACCGGCAGAGCAGACCCTTGTCAGTGGAAGGACTTGTTTGTTTTGATTCGAAATACGGTGCAATTAAAGAACAGATGTGTGTCTTGCTCAATTTGCAGGTTAACGGAGGTTGGGATTGGAAATTCCCCAGCCGCCAGCAACATCTTTAAAAGGACCACATGTGTAGCACATGATTAAAATCTCCCTCAGGAGAAGCTGGTTCTTTATTAGTAGAGACTATTCGTTACCTCCATTTTCTGACACTACCCAGAAGCCAAACATTTTGCAAAGGAGAGGCCAGGAGTGGTGTTACATGGATTCATTGGCCAGAATCCACGCCCTAGAGGGGGAACCCCAAGTTTTATCTTTATCTAATAATTAGCTTTCCTTTGAAAAATGCAGATTCTGGCCATTTATTTTCTTCACTGCAAGATGGTCCCCATTCTCAAATATGAAATCTTTGTGGTTCCCTATGGTCAAATCTTGGTACTAGTGTTCACAGATGAAGTAGTGTTATAAAATGTAGAGCTTTTTAGCCGCAAAAACAAAGGTACTGGGAATAAAATTCATATGTACATAAAGCGGTGCACTTCTAGAAATACATAAGCATGCCCTGAACAATTATGCTTGCCACAGACTTTGATATCTATCTGCCCATGTCAAAAATTCTCCTGTGTGTTAGATTCTAAGCAATTATGACCAGGAAATACAGCCTCTTAAAACTTCATTTCTCTGTGCCTGTATATACAAGGTGAGCTATGCATCAGTCAGCTATCTCTAGGCTCTTCTGTGTTGTCTCTCGATCACTCTGAATGTGTATGTCTTTGCCTGACAGAGGTGCCACCCAGACCTGTCCATACAGAGGTCAGATGTTTGTTCCACAGCACATCTGGGCAGGTCTCTGAGGTCTCTGGCCATTCTGGGTGATAATGCACCCTCCTTTGTGCGAGGCAAGCTGTGTTTTACTTTGGTACTGGAGGCCGAGGGTCTAAGGGTGCCATTGAAATTTCCAGTTTGATGTATTGGCTTGCTCGGGGGCCAAAGACCCTGTGGTAATTGACTCCACTTGAGGCCTGACCTCCAAGAGCACAGAGTGGCACCGTCTGAGGAGCTGGCTTGGTTCTGTCTGTACTGCATTCAGAGGCCTGATTCTCTGCTTGAAGAGCCAAATGAGCTCAAGGACAGCAATTACAGAGCGGACAATAGGCTCGCGGAGCCCGGAGAGACGGAAGATGTGAAGGAGTTTGGCCGTTGCTTCGGTTAAGTTATTTCACTTTATGTTTTACCCTCAGAGGTTTGTTCTTCTTTTTCTCCCCATTTATTCACCCTGGGGCCCAACCTTAGGAAATTAACCTCTGCAGGCAAGAAAAGGTATTTATACTGAGCCAAGTGACTTGGGATCCCTGTTGGCTCTTGGGTAGGAGTCAGCTGGGAAAAGAGCTCCTTTCAGAAGCAATGCCTGTGATAGATGATTTGATTCTCAGTAGCACTGAATTCCAGCTCTTGCAAATCCATCTTCTAATATTTCAGCCCCAAACTGAGTGCTAATAGAACCTGCTATGGCATGACCTTGAAATAAGCATAGACAGGGAGTCAGTCCCTCGCCCACCCTCCTCCCAGGTGCCCCAGGATCACTGGTAAAATCAAGGTTACCTGGAGGAGGGCACCCTCAGCAGCTTCTGCTGCGAAGATGTTTGGAAGCACTGAGCTTCCCACCACCCCTGGACACAGCTTACTGGAGCAGTGAGGGAGACTTGACCAAGACAATATTCTAGAAGCCACAGTGGGTATAAGCCATGAGAGGAGAAGCAGAGAGCAACACGACTGGTAATAGCAAGAGAAGTGGGGTGGCAGAGTCCCCCCAAAGCAGCCATAATGGCAGAGCTCTCAGGAAGGGAGCAACTGATGTCTGAGGTTTGAATGACACACTAACACAACCACCCTGGATGACCTTTCACATCTCCGTTCAGCTGGCTGAGAAGAACATACTAGCCACAGTCTGTCATTTCTGTTTTCCTGGCTCCTCAGCAAACATCTTAACAATAACCCCCATCACCTGAGGATACTGGGTGTGTTTCCCTGTTGCTTAAAGAACCAAGGGCGATTGTGGCACAACCAAGTGAGCAAAATGTCACTTCCCCTCGTTCATGACCTTTGTTATCCACTCCCCTTTAGAGGTGATCCCAGCCCTCTATTAATGTGACCCCTTGGGGGATGTTTGGCAGATTGCATTCTCCGAAGGTGCCCACACCAGTGTCTCCTATCCCACGGGCTCTTCTACAATGTGACCCTGCCGCTCTCCCATGATGTGGGTGGCCTGTGACTGCTTTAACCAAGAGCACAGCAGGATTGTGTGGCTTCCAAGGTGGGGTATGAATGACAAAGGACTCACCTCTTGATGTGTGACTGGGTGGGGAGGGAGGGCAGAGAGCCAGGTCAGGGATGTTCTGAGAGAAATGACCATTTTTTCCCTCATCAGGCCTAGGGTGCCATATCCTTTCCAAGTTAAGTTGTTGCCTGGGTAAGAACTTGCCCTGGCCAGGGTGGCTAAGTTGGTTGGAGGGCTCAGTTCCCGGTCAGGGTACATACTGATGTTGCAGGTTGGATCCCCGGTCTGGGGGTGTATGGGAGGCAGCCGATCTATGTTTCTCTCCCTCTCTTTCCAAAATCCTTGAAAACGTCCTCCGGTGAGGATTTTTTTTAAAAAGTATCAACTCAATGAAAACATTTAGGGCACAAAAGGACCACTGCTACGCCACTACCATGGTAAAGGTGTTATCCAGTGTATGATGCATCATAAGAAACATTAAAGTATGGAACAAGTGCACAAAATGCAAATACACACGGTAAGTCCTTTAGCATTATTTGGACGCCTTTCAGTACATTCGGAAAGGACAAGGGAGGGGAGTTTCTGGAATTAACAACCCCCGACGTCTCTTGTGTGTGCAGTAGGACTGGCTTATCCCCAAAGCACGGTGCTGAGGGCCCCCAGTACTTCTAGCATCCCACAAACATGTTTAATGTCTTTTAAAATCTAAAGAAAAAATTAACTTTTAGATGGAATAAAATGTTCTAATATAAAATAGGAGTGTATTTATTTTTTACCAAAACACTGATAAAGTATAATTTTTAACAGTTAAGATATTTCAATACTTAAAGATATTTCAAATTGAATATGTCATGTCCTTTAGGGGGGAAAGTCATGGTACAACAGGGTGGTTTCGCTCACATTCTAAAGGGGCTCTGACATGCAAGCTTCCCTTTTTCCACTCTCAATACCTAGATCTCCAGAATCCTCTAGAAACAAATCCCAGAAGGGATTTTTTTTTCCCTTCAGTACTTCCCTGTTTGGAGTCTAGATGGCCCCATTGCTCTAAAGTTGGCCATGCGAAGTGCAGTGATTTTATGAGTGTCTGAGGCCTCCTGTGGAGCAGGCAGAGGTTTCTTTTGGGTGGAGATAGTATTCAGTGTGCACAGCTGGAGGCAGGCCTGGGATTTTTCATGGCTGTCATTCTTTTAAGCCCTCAGTCCCCGAGGATAGTCCATGGAAAATAAAATGTGGCCATTTTAAGCTATACTTGAATTATTGAGCATGGCAGGCCTGCATGAAAAATTTAAATGTCTAGGAAAATAAACAGGGCGCATAAAAAGATTTTATTGAACTTCAAATCAGGGAGGAACAGTAAATGGCTGTTCTCTTTTTTCTTTTTTTTTCCCTCCGTCCCTCCTTCCTTCCTTCTTCCCTTCCTTCCTTCCGTCCGTCCGTCCGTCCGTCCGTCTTTCTTTCGCATCAGAGGAAGTCCCTGCATTTTGTTAAGAGATCTTTTGGCTCCCTTGAAAATAGTAGACTTAAATACTTGGGGACAAACCAGCAGAAAAAATACAACTCCCTGAGGCAATTTCATACTTAAGGAGATGGCTTATAAAATTTTTGAATGAAACACTAAATTTTCCACTTTCAGGGTTCTTAGCCCAGTCTAGATGGCTGCTCGTGAAACAGTGAAAATGACCTAAGTCATTCAACAATATTTTCTCTGGCTGCTTGGGAAGGGGGTGCGTGCACGTGCGTGTGAGCAGAAGCAGGTGAAGCGCGGGCATGGCAGAGCTGGAAGGCCGCTCCCAGGCCAGGGGGAGTGTTACATGTTTGCTTTTCATTTGTGTCCTACATCCGTGGAGGCTTCTTAACCCTTTTCTTCCCTCTTGGCCACTTTGGAAAATGATTTGCTCCTATCAGATTAAATTCAAAGTCCACGTGAATCAGAGATGTGCTTTCTGTAATGTGAACCGACCCCTTGCCCGCGAAGTCACAGTGACGGAGGCTGAGGGGCAGTGGCGGGCGGCCTGGTTCCAGAGGGTCCCTGGGAGGCGTGTGCCTCAGCGCTGTGTTATCTCCGGGGGGGAAATGAGGTCAACTACACTTTATCAAAATAAGCTCAGGGAGGGGGTTACATGCTTCTCCAAGTTATGAATATATGGTTATGTGTTTGAATGAAAAATGAACTTTATTTTCCAACTGAGGTGAGATGTTCAATATTGTACATAGCGTGGTAAGTTCTAAGTTCTCAATGAAGATAAGTGAAAGTGAAAGAAACACAGGTAAATGGTAATTGTTTACCACAAACACACTTGGGAGCGGGTTAACAATTTACTTTGGAGCTTCCAATAATAAATAAGAATTCGCAGCTCATGCAATGCGTCAACACTATTCTAAGCTTGTTACCTATAGTGAATCACTTAATCCTCAAAACAACCCATGAGGTGAGGCAAGGTACTATTATTATCTCCTTTTTACAGATGGGGAAACAGAGGCTCAGGGAGGTTAAATAAGTTGTCCAAGGCCACCCAGGAGTCGGGCACATCTGGTTTGAATCAGTCTGGTTTCAGACTCCATAGTCTCACCCCTGCAATCTTCTGCCTCTCAAACCAGCTCTAGAATGTAGCTGTGCTGTCCAGATCCCCTCAGAACGCACGGTTCTTGTAGAGGGAAACAGTTCTTTACTGCTTGAGGGACTCTCTAGTCATAGACATTTGTCACGCATAAGCCTATGGGAAGCGCTGGAGAGTTAACACCCACCCAGGCCCCAGCAGCTCTCAGCCAGTGAGCACAGGACATGGTGGCGAAACCCCAGCTGGAGGCAGGCCCTCCTCAGCCTCTGGGAGAGCTGAGGCCACAGTGTGACCTGGTCTTTGATGTGCCCTGCTCTGGCTTCCTCTCTTCACTGTCTCACTTCCCTTCCCTAGAACCCCCCCCCCCACCCCAAACACACCACCACCACCAAGTAAACTTTCTGCACCAAAGTCCTGTCTCAGAGTCTAGATCTAGAGAACGTGGGCTTTGTAGCTTGAAAGACCATAAATGCTAAATTAATCATTGGCAAATGTGAGAAATTGTTCTAAAACTAACTCCACTTCTTTGTACCATGATGAATTTACTCCCCCGCCAAAGGGATCAATCTGCAAGAAATGTCAAAATCCTACCAGATGATCTTAAGCATTCTTAGTAGATCATTTATTTCCAAGCTGCTCTACTTAATGAATTTGGTAAATTTTTTAAACATAAACTTGGCTTTAATATAACTTTAAAAAAGGAAATATGTCAAACATTGCATGATTATACTCAAGGACCTCAAATTATTTTTAGGCTCTGACCTAAAAGGTAAAAACACAAATAGAATATTGAAAATACCAATATCAAAGTAAGAAATGCCACGTTCCATTATAATTCTTCCAATATATTTTAAAATACTTTGGGGGTTTTTCCCCCACAAACTATAGATTGTGATATTTAACTGTATTTTTACTCTGCCCCAAACATGTTGGTACTAGATTTATTTTGCCAAAATCCCATGTGAGCCTCTTTCACTGCTCTTTTAAGCTCTTCCCTTTCCTTCCATTTTACTTTCAATGAACAACTATATCAATAAAAAGCAAATTACAATGTCTAAGATTCAGGTTAAGCAGTGTATTGTCATTTTTCACAGCACTATAGAGTAGAACATTTTTAAAGTACCTGTAGAAGAGGGAGCCGGAATCCCTCCCAGCAACTGCTCTCTAAGTGCCGGTCTTTGGGCCTGTTTGCCAGCTGAGCTGAACTCAGGGGGAGCGAGCAGAAGCCAGCACCAGTCAGCACATAACCACCCCCAATCTGGTCTGTGAAGTCACTCCCCTTGGCACAAGCTTGGATAGGTTGCACAGCTTTTTAGGTACTTCGTGGTAATAAAAGTTCTCCTGCAACTGTTCAATAATTAAACTCTCACCCACTCTAATATCAAACTCCAACCTTCATTTAATTTTAACCTCTCCCCCACCCCAATAATGGCCTGTCTCAGGCAGGGAGGCCCAGGTGACTTTTCATCTGCCCAGGATTCAGGTCCTGGGTAAGTAAGAAGGGAACCTTGGGGCTGCAGGGACCTTACTCGCCTGGGACACCCACCCCGCAGCAGGCTAGAGGGGCGGCCGTGCAGCGGCTGGCCTCTCGTCCCAGGCGGTGGTGGTTCCCTCGCAGTTCTCCCTGTTGGACGTCTCTAAGGGCAGCTTCAGCCCATGCCACGCCTGGCCCGCACGGTGGCTGCCCCTCTTTGGGCTTCTCTCGGACCTCCTTTGCCCCTTGATTCGCATGGCCCTCTTGGTGGACGCCTTTAATGTGGCCCACGCGGGGGACTCCCGGCCACATCCGCACGTAGGCTCTTTGGAAACGCGTGCACACCGCCCATTCGCGGCCTGCCTCGTGGATTTCTCACCATCCCAGAAGGCGACATGGGTGAGAAGAGAGTGGAAAGCAGAGGCGCAGGAATGGAGAGGGGACAGCTCAACGGAGGAAACTGCAGTGAATAAATCTAAAACCCACAAACTACTCCAGAACACAGGAAAGGACAATGCTTCTCTTTGTTTTAAAAAGCCAGAAAAAAACTAATATCCAAACATGACACAGATAACACCACCACCAACACGAAACACTCCTGGGCAGTCCTCCTCGTGAATACAGATACGAAACTTCTAAGCACGAGCAAACACAGCTCAACAGTGAATCAACTAACTGATACACCACAACCAAATAAAGTATTCCCCGGGAACATTAAGCTGGCTTAGTAGTAGGAAATCAGATAGATATGTCATGTCAGTTATTAGAATAAATGATTATTTCAAAGGATAATGACAAGATAGTAATCAAATTCACCCTGATTCCTTTTTTTAAAAAAATCTTTTGGCATGCCAGGAATAGAAGGAAGAATATTTCATTTGAAACAACAGCCAGCAATTTTCTTAACAGCAAAGCAAGCACTAGCGGCCTTCCCATGAGCCAAAAGAGTAAGATAAAGATTCTTCTACTCCCACTACTACGTAGCACTGTCTTCAAACAGCGCATTAATATTTGAAAAAGGAAAGAGACAGAGTTATTGGAAGTGAAGAGGCAACATAGCGCTATGCAAATAGTATCACGTCATGTAACCTCAAAACTAAAGCATCTACTGAAAAACTATCAAGGCAGAGATGTGAGACAAAAATTCAAATTGCAATCTTTATTGACTCTCATTGAGAATCTATTTTAAATAGAAAAACAACAAAAAGCTTCTATTTGCTTTTTTAATAACACACAAAAACCCTAGGGATAAGCTTATGTGCATGACCTATGGGAAAAAAATTACCAAGCCAGGCAATGGGACATAAAAGGAGAGAGAGATGTGATGTTCCTGGATGGAAAAATGAATATTATAAAAATGTCAAATTAATTTATTATTCTAAATGCAATCCAAATCTCAATGGGATTTAAAAATATTTGGCAGTGTGATAATAAAATTCATCTGGAGGCCAAAATGCACATGAAATGCCAAAAAGACCACAAAAAGGAAGAATTATCAGTGAGCACCAGCCCTACCAGGTATAAATTTTAAGGCCATAAAAAAATAAAATAGTATGGCTATATCACCATGCAGTTGCAGTGACCAATGGCAGGGGACTCCCAGGCTGTAGAACCTGACTGACCTGGCTTAGATCAGGTAGTGTCTCTGGTCGAATCAGCTATGGCCTGAGGGATGAGGTCACTGGGGATCTACATGGCTGTGGGAAGGCACATTCTCTAAGAAAAGAGTGTTGACAGACAGAAAGTGACTGTATCTCTGATATAAGGCTGCAGCCAAACATCAAGTGTAGATAAGAATGTGGCACCTACATTTTACACAGGGTGGCTGTAGACCTTGGGGTCATTAGCAAATCAATGGTAGTTAAAGTCATCCTTTTAGAGGAGACAACCTGGGGAGAGTAGGTAATATGATGTGAGATATAAAAATGATGGAAACTGGGCTCCAAGAAACAGAGAAAAAGCCAGTGAATGAGAAAAGTAATTGTGAGAGAGATATGAAGAAAACCGGGAGAGATAGATCATAGACTTTTAGGAAGGATAGAACAGTTTCCTGTTAATTTTTTTTAAAAATTTGTTGATAGTTTCACAAGCCTTCAAGTTGAGGAAAAAATTAGATACAGTGTTCTGGATGTCAGCCAGGCATGAAATGAGATGGAATCCACGATTGGAAGCTCTAATGTGAGCTAAAAGGTTCTAGCATTGTCTTGTCTTTGTGAACATTTTATAAACTGTGTAAATATAAACAAGGATGATTTATTTATCCAATTCATGAATAGCATAAGGCTTGGGTGAGTGGAATGGCAAGAAATGTATGTGACACAGAGAGAGTCCCACATGAATTCAGTAAAAAGAGTGGGAATTGTTTATTGTTTAGGTAAACCAAGGGAGGCTGCATGTTGTAATGCAGAGAGCAGAGAACGGGTGTTCTAATCCTGACTGGGAGAACTTGGCAACTCACTGAAACTGATGATTTCCAACCTACACCTGCGTAAACTCCCTGCTGATGGGATGGGAATAGGGAATTCATATTTGTATTTTTCCAGGACATGCAAATGCTTCCTGGCACTGTCCATGAGCTATGTCTGGGAACGCTGACTTAATAGCTCTAATAGGCTCCATTTCTGAACCTGTAAAATTAAGAGTTCACCAAGATGATCCCTAAGGTCCTTTTCAACTCTAACATTTCTATCTGTGCTTCTGTAAGCAGAAAGCACGTCTCTGCAAAGAGTTGCCTATCATCTAACTGCTGGCCTCGGTCCCCCCACTAGAGACCTCAATACCTTCATGACACAGTATGGTCAAGAGTCCTCACTCTGTGATCACAGTGAAGCAATGTGTTGACCTTAAAAGGATCTTATTATGTAAGTACATTTATATAAAATTAAAGGAGTGATTGGACAAATAAAACCTTAGGTCTCAGACACTTAAAGGCTCAATGGCACGTCACACAGATGGTTTCTTTCTCAAATATATCCATATCTGTTCATTTAACCCCAAGTCCAACCTTAAATGCCTAATTTTATTCTCAATGGAAAGAGAAGCCAGTGTGCCGGGACAAGATCTAAGCAAGAATTAAAAACAAGTGCTAATGACTGTGTATCCTGGGTGTTTCTCTCACAGCCACAGGTCACGTTGATTTCCTGCCACAAAACAGGCTTAATGGAGCAGCGAATGGAAGGCTAAGGTAGAGCCATTAACATCTTATCTCTTGGAGGAAACAATGCCATCCAATGAAACTGTAGGATAAAACCACAGTTAGGACGGGTTCCATGGTAGTGGCCAGAAGAATCTCATCTAGTTGGGGGGAAGTTCAGATCGTGGCTCACCTGGGCTTCATTCCAAGAACACTTACTGAGTTCTTCCTATGAGCCAAACACTTTTCTGAAAATGCTCAACAGCCTAGTGAGAAAGACAGCTGTCAAATAATATAAGAGCACAGTGATGGATAGGCGCACACAGCTACTGTGGAAGCAAATAGGACACCCATCTTCCCTACAGGAAGGAGGACTCTCTGGTAAGGCATTTTAGAATAGGTAACAAAAAGCCGAGGCTTGAAGAATAAAGCTGGGAATCTCTGCAGGTAAATACAGCAAGAAGAAACCAGGAAAGAGTGTTCTTGGTAGTGATGAGCTCATGCACGTGCACAAACCCAGCATGCCGTGTGTGAAGACCTGCAACAACAAAAAGCAAATCAGGGAGCTACCAGAGGTGAGGTTGGAGATGAAGGCAGAAACAAAAATGTCACGTTCCAGTGAGGAGCTCAGACTTCATCCTGTAAAAAATGGAGAGCCTGTGAGGTGTGAACGCATGGGACTGACCTCTGCAGACACCCTCGGGAGGAGGGGTTTCATGGAGCTTAAACCAGGGGCAGGAAGACCAGTTCCAATGCCCACTGATGAGCAAGAGACAATCGAGGCCAGTCTAGGGACATGGGGGTAGGGATGGAGAGGAGGGGAATAATTTTTTTTTATTATTTAGGTAATAGTCCCTAGATTTGGTGATGTGTGGGGTGAGGAACAGGGAGAAAATGAGATGAGTTCCTTGGTTTCTGGTTTGGATGACAGGACGGCACTAATTTAAGGACAGACTGTGACAACGAGTAAGCAGAGTAGATCACTCTGAGGTTTGGTTGAAATTACACTGGATGCCAGCTAGAGGTGGTGGAGACGACAGACTGCATTTCAGGAGGACAGGGACTATGTCTGTATTATCCACCCACAAGGTTTGAGCATATTTGCAAGAAAAGAGGGAGAAGCAACTGGGATAGGAAACGAAACTATAACAAAGGGAGGGTGCGCTTAATATAGAGAGGGGACTTAGAATATGCCACCCCCAAATATGCCACTTTGATATAACGATTATGTTGAGTTGAAGGCAATTGAGAATCAACCAATGCAGGAAGAGTTCTCTCCTGTCCTCTTGCCTGCCTAAAAGCTGGACATGAATTTCCCTTCATGAAGGTGCCTCCACCACCACCAAGAAGAAAAGAGCAATTCTTAAACCAGAAATGGGGCCCAGCCGGGCGTGGCTCAGCGGTTGAGCGTTGACCTGGGATCCAGGCAATCAGGGTTCGATTCCCGGTCAGGGCACATGCCCGGTGTGGGCTTGATCAATGACTCTCTCATCATTGATGTTTCTGTCTGTCTCTCCCTCTCCTTTCCTCTCTCTGAAATCAATAAAGATATATTAAAAAACAAACAAACAAAAAAACCAGAAATGGGAAGTCAACACCAAGATGAGTTTGTACAAACAGGCCTTACTAAAATAACCCGTGTCTGCCATTGGTTCCCCATATATTTCTCATCACCTCTCCACTGTTTATCATACCCCGATGCCCAAACCCCCTTCCCTTCGTTAAAATGATATATAAGTCCGAGTCTAATAGCTTTCTTCAGTTTCACTTCTTTTCTGTGAGTTCTTGTGCATGTAAATATTAATTAAAAATGTGTACCTTTTCTCCTGCTAATCTATCTTTTGTTAGTTTATTTTGCAGGCCCCCAGATACTGAACCTAAGAGGGTAGGGGAAAGGTTTTCCTCCCCAACAATAGACAATAGCAAGGTTCACAAAGCAGTGAGGAAGGATAGGGTCAAGGGCGCAGGTATTTCACAAAAGGTGCAACATCGCATCTTCTGAGACAAGAGAAAAGTTTCCAAAGATGGGTATAAATATAGGTGCTTCCAGGAAAATACTGGGAAGTTGAAGGAGGTGATGCCTGATGAGCTCTCATTTCCTTTGATAAAGTAAGAGGCAGTCTGAATGAGACCTGGCCCTCTGACCCTGCATTACTGTCCTGAACCAACAGAGTCAGAAGGACTGGGCTTTTCATTTCCTCTCTGACAGACCCTGAGTCATGCCTCCCTAAGCGTAATGGAGACCCACGAGGCCTGGCACTTTATCTGTTAAGTGGGAGTTAAAGAAGTTTAGAAACTATTTTACAAAAAAAAAAAAAAAAGCCCAATTCAAGACTTGCTATTTACTTTGAGACTCAGCAATCCTTTTTTCTTCACCCTTACTCTCTTCTGTTAAGATGAATTCTTTATCATGAGGATCTTCAGTCCGTCGAGTAAACACAGCCCTGCCAGCCTTCTCTATGAGTTGTGCAGACATGTCCAGATGTGACCAAATCCCAGGATAGAAAAAAAAAAAAAGCCAGGCTTTAAGCTGGGTTCCCTGCTATGCAAATTTATAAGAATATTTATGTCATAGACCCTTGGATTCCCTCATTAAGAGGTAAATTGAAAATGTTGAATGTACAAAAGACTATAAAAAGAGGTGAGTAATGTGAAACAGCAAATGAGAAGCCATAATGTGTTCATCTTGTCTGACTGAGAAAGAATCATGACTAATAAAAAAATAGACAAACAAGAAAATAATCTTTATTCATCCCTCAAAATGCATTGATCAAAGAAAATGTAGTGTTATTGTTTTCTACCACTGATTTACTTTTAGGGGGCCAGTTGTGGTCCAACCCAGTAACCTTAGTCCAATTCAAGAATTCAGACAGTGTCTTTTTTTATTAAATTTATTGGGGTGACATTGCTTAATAAATTTATGTAGGTTTCCAGTTTACAATTCTATAATACATCATCTGTATATTGTGTTGTGTGTTGACCACCCAAAGTCAAATCTCCTTTTGTCACTGTATGTTTTACCCCCTTTACCCTTTACTATCTACCCCACCTCCCTTTTCCTCTGGTTACAACTATACTATTGTCTGTGTCTATGAGTTTTTGTTTGATTGTCAGACAGTCTCATTAGGTAACTGAGTCTCTTTTGGGTAATACTCAGTCTTTCACATTTTCTCCCCCCTTCTTTTGCTCCTAAGAGAACACCTGGCTACAGCGGGTTGTTGTGGTATATAATCTCTTGGCGGGTTATAAGGAAGAGGCAGAGCCCTTGCATTCACACAATGTCTTCTTGATCAGTACTTCTGAAACTTAAAATGTGACATGAATTATCTGTCTTGTTACAATACAGAGTCTCATTCACTTGGTCTAGGTGATGACCCAAGATTCTGCATATCTAATGAGATCCCAGGCGATACTGATGCTGCTGGTCTTGGATACAATGAGCCTCGGAGGTGGAAAGCTACAAGGAAACATGATTTAAGGAGAAAATAAAATTATATTGATTTACTAGATCGAATTTATTATCTCTTTAACCAGACTCATACATCTCATAAGTGTTAGTTCAAGCAGCCCATTTCAGTTCCTCCTTCCCTTCTGGTTTAGTTGTAATAGTGTTTACACACTCCTGTCCTCCTGTTTTAGAAATCTGGCCTTTCTGGACACCCAGCTTTCCAGTATAATGGTCACTGATATTATGATACTGTCAGTAGGAGTGTGACAATTCCAGACATTTAAGCCAGTGGCACGACCAATGTCCTCTTCCAGAGTGAGCCTTCATTGACTAGAGAGAGCACCTACTCTGCCCGGGCCAGGTCCTGCAAACCTACACGCAACCCCTCAACAGCTCTACTGGTACGTCAATAATTGTTGCTGCTGCTGGTGGTGATGATGACGAGCTTTTTTTTTGAGAAGGCTTTATCCATTAAAAAAATATCTGACTATTGTCTAGGCCCTCTGATTTCTATAAGGTCAAAATTAATCTGTTGTCTGGAACATCCCTTCCCCACTGTCCGCCTTGAAAATTCTTATTCCGTCCTTTAAACCTAGCTGCAATGCTGCTCCTCTGGACAGCCTCCTGAGTCCTCCCCTCCACCCAGGAAGACAAACTCTCTTTGTTCTGTGCCATTGCTACATCTCGTAAGCACCTCTATCATCACACATTCAGAGTGAGTCAGTACCTGCCACGGTATCTGTCTCATTTACAGAATTCGCTGCACCGTTCATGCCAGCCCACGGTCTGGCACACAGTAGATGATCCATAAATGCTCGTCAACTGAGTGACTGAATGAATAAATGAGTGGATCTCAAGTGCCAGTGCCAGAGATTCCACAAGTAGTGTAAGGAATCCTGGAATTCAGCATTAGACTGCGACCCCAACATTGCCCTGGACCACCCTGCTTTGCACTTTGGGAATTTCAAGTTGAGGAAGCATATCATCTGCTTGTGACACATAGGAATGAACTGCCATACTATGTTTTTCCCATCCTTCCTCTCCTCCTCACCCTTCCTTCGACAAAGAGCAGATTTCCTAGAACTGCCATTGGGACTGGTTTTTAGGGTGTGTTAGCAAAAGAACAAAATGGACTGTCACCAGACTGAGCCTTAAAGAATGAGCAATAACAGCAACAAAAATCTGAGATGTCCTACATTAAATTACTGCAGGTCATAGAGTAGAAGGAAAAGACAAGAGAGCTTAAAAATGCAGGGCAAAACCACCAAAGGACTGCTTGCCTTCCTGAATGTACATGTGTTGGAACTTTGAATTAACTTCCAGGGGGCTATTTGCACAATTATCGAAAGCACACAGCCAGTAGCTGACCACCAGGTGCCACCGGCCTCCAGGCACCTCCACGTCTTGTCACTCGTCATATTTCCAGACTGTTATCCACAATGAAGCCTGAAGAGCAAAAGTTCTTTCTTATGGACTATGTACCTATCCCAGAACTAGCCCTGCTTTACCTTCTTCTACCTCCTTTATCTGCAGCCAATGTAAACTCTTTCAATGTAAACTCACATCTTTCTCTCCCAACCTTGCGGTATGAAGGAGCCCATCAGCTCCAGGGCGGCAAACGTGTTTGTCTTTCCCACCTAGCCCTATGGCTGAGGGCTCAGCCTGCCTGCCCCAGGCCCTGGTCCTTTTCCTGGCTAGCACATGACTCAGTAAACCCTGTCGTTTAAAAAAGCTT
This sequence comes from Miniopterus schreibersii, assembly GCF_964146895.1. Lineage (NCBI taxonomy): Eukaryota > Metazoa > Chordata > Mammalia > Chiroptera > Miniopteridae > Miniopterus > Miniopterus schreibersii. The sequence continues at coordinate 55,530,496 of NC_138111.1, read as the reverse complement.
TTGGCCATGAAAGTTTTCTGTTTAACAAAATCAAAATCAGGATAGAACTCCTTTCCTTGAAGTCTTCCTATAAGAATTGCTTGCATTTCTTAGATACTTATTGTGTGCTTGACACGTTAAGTTTTTACATACATTATTTCATTTAATCATAACTATTACCCTTTGAGGTTAGTTTTACTAATAGACTTTATTTCACAAATGGGGGACTGAGATGCATAAGAGATAATGCTAATTGCCCAAGGCCACGTGGATTTATGTTTGCAGAACTGGGACCCAAACCTGCCCAAGCATGCCTGATGCCAAAATCTACTCTCTTAAGGTATTGGAGCCCACCAGAAATAGACCAGTAGGGAAGAGGGAAGGGAAATTAATTACGAATTAATGTTTACCAGGGTGGGAAGAAGGGGTGGTAATAGATGTCCGTGAAGCTTGTGGCCATCCAGCATTTTTTAACACCTTTCCTCTATTTGGATAATTTTCCCTATTAAGAGTCCTGCCTCCCAAAGGAGAAAACCAGACATTTGCTCTTGTGCAGAAATGGAAAATGCCACTCAACACAGACACCAGGATGAATTGAATGAATAAATGAGTGGAGCTCACAAAGATGGAAGCAGTAGCAGGTATGCAGGACTCTATTATTCACTGTACTCTAAGGTGGTCACGAGACCTAACAAGGCCAGACAGCAGACTCAGAGAGAAACTGCCATCTTGGGCCATGGCGCTTATGAGCTGCATGATTAGGGAAGCGCGGGCCCCTCCCTTTGGGTAATCAGAAATGAGAGTACCGTAGTAATACGGCATGGTATGGTAGAACATTGACTCCAGGCCTACCCTTGTGTTTCATGGCTTTGGGAATACCAGGCCTTCCTTTGGGAATGTGGCAGCTGGGGATCAAGGCTTGCCATTGCAGTTGCATGATACAGTTAGCTATCAACTTGAACCCCAGCAACCAAGCGGCGTTCAAGACTGAAGAAGTACCAGCCCTTCGTCTGATATGATGAGAGTGCTAGGCTCTAAGCCACGTGGGTGAGCAGAATTGACTGCCTCGGCACCAGGCTGTCACCAGTTTCCATTAAGTTTGCAAGGGAGCAACTCATTTTCTAGAAGGCAGCCCACAGAACAAATTTCCCCTTTCTCTCCCTTGCTTTCCCAGCTTCCCTTGCATAAAGTTCACAGATGTGTGATTTAGGCTCTGCCAGTCAGACATACACATGTGAGATTTTGATTTAGATGACAGTAGGGTGAAAATACAGGAGCATGACATCCATTTCCTGGAGAGGCCGATAACAGGGGCCCCTGGTTTCTGAGAACAACAGTTGTGGTGACTCTGGAGTCCAGGGCCCAGCGTCAGCAGTGGCCATTATGGTGTTTGTGCCGAGAGAGGCTGCGACCTAGAGGGCTGTTTCTGGGACATTTGACATGGCTTCTGTTCTGTCCATGTGCCCTCCAAGCTGGTCTGGCCCTCCTGGAAATTCTCTGAGCTACCCAACACCCTGGAATAAACTTACCTTTGCTTTAACCAGCTGAAGTAGGTTCTGTTGTTTGCAACTCAGAAGTAGGGTGATCACTGATCATCTCTTTTGTACGAGGCACTGTCCCATTTGTCTCACTGAATTCTCACACAAAACCAAGACAAATACATTGCACTACTGCAGAAAAATGAGGCAATGGTATGGGATGAGGCTGATTAGAGGGACAGAAAAGAGATGTGGAGGCGCTCACCTGTCAGCTGCTGAGTTTGGGCTTTCTCCCATAGCGTGCTATCCACACCCCACGCTCTAGGTGAGATATACACTACCGCCTGGCTAGAGCAGTTTCCATGAGACCAGCTCCCACAGATCTTTCCACAGCTTCTCCTTTGTAATCCCACGTTGGCTGCTGGACATGCAAATCATCTCGAGTTCCCCCACAATCTCTGACTTACCTTGTGCCTCAGTGCTTCAGAGGAAGTGGCTGGAGATTGTTCTCTGACCCTGTGATTCTTTCCTCCAGGCCTTCATGCAACTCCCACAGTCATGCAAGCTCTGATTCCTACACTGAATTCATGACGTTCAAGATGCATAGTTTTCCCCTGACTGAACTGTGACTGACACCATCAGTAAAATAGCAAGAGGGATAGTCAGTAGTGTGAGGCAAGAATAAATCTGAAGTGCACGGTTCTGTTCAAAGCAGCTTAGGACAATGGGAAAATTAGGGCTTCATGGTTCATAAAGGACTGGGTTCTAATCTCAGCTTTGCCCCGTAGAGCTGTGTGATGTTCAGGATGTCAGCTTAAGAAATGTCCAAACTCGCAGAGAATTTTCACAGGTTTATTTGAGCCAAAGAGACAACAATTGCTGGGAAGCAAAATCTCATTGGAATGAGAAAAATGCTCCGGAGAAGGGCAGTTTTGCAGCTTATTGTATTCAGTAGAGTCAAAGGAGGAGATGTAAGGGGCGTTACATGAAATTCACTGGCAGTAAATCAGGGAGGTGGGAGAAAGCAAAAAGTGGAAATTTCTGGTAAAGAGCAAAATAGGCAAATCCTTCTTTTACAGTGGTGGGTACAGGACTGTTAATAACGAACATTTACCGCACATAGAGGTGGTATGAGGGGAACGAGAGAGCAGTGCGGGTTTCTGTGGTCTCCTGCTCTGGGGACGGTGTGCCCTGGGGGTCTGGACAGGAGATGACTCTGACATTCCAAAGGTAAGTTATCTTAGATGCAAAAGGACAATAGACAGGCTCACTTGAGGTCAAGATTGACCTTTGTCAAGGAAGCTACAGGCCCAGGACAGGGCTACCTGCTGTGACTAGCTTTTGGTTGGGAATTTTTACGTTCAGACCATCCAATGCGGTTACTGTCAGTCTCTCGAGTTTGTAGGGCCCACCATGTGGGCCTCGCCTGCCCTTGTCAGGTTCTGTACGGGGCTCCTTTTTCGTCCACAAGTAAATTACTCCCTCAACATCTCTGAGCCTCAGTTGTCTCACTTTTATTTCATTTCATTTCATTTTTTCTATCCCCATTTATTCCTCCTATGCCCTCGTTTACCTCCACCCACCTCCACCTACCAAGTTGTCACATTTTTAAATGGGCTTCATAATACTTAACCTCATGGGCTTGGTGAGAACATAGACTATAAGGCCCCTTTCCATTTTATGACCAATATTTAGAAATCAGTATTATGAAGTCATGTGTTTGTGGCTCATTTTAACTAGAAGTCCCCATTTTTATTACTTATTTATAAGGATTTTCAAGATAAAAATGAATACATCGTTTTAAATAATACAAATCTACAAAAAATTATGATTGCTCTGGATTTGCTCTCTCAAATTGGTTTTTTATTCTGTGCTATAAGTTTTTATAGGCTATGAATTTTTGAGTTTTTTAAAAAATAAAAATGTCATTTTTCACTTTTATAAATATAAAAACAAGATGTTGAACATAACACATCTTTGATGGTAATTATTTACATAATTGCACATCCAAGCTATAAAATAAAAGCAGAAGAGAGACGAGTTTGTTGAACTCACATGGAGAGGCTCATCAGTATCTTTGAAAACAGTTCTCCCAGGGGAATGGTTCTCAGCGGGAGACCCCAAGGATGACTTGGCTCTTTGGGTCTCAGTTTGCTCTACCAATTACCACAAAGAAAGCTTAATGTGGAGTCTTTCAGGTTTTATCAATCTAGGACCATGAATGTGTTGGCAATAAGCAACATACTCACCAAATGAAAAAATCTGTTGGTAATTAGTCTCCCCAACCCTCAAATGTGATCATTTATAAGAATAATAATAGCCCTGTGTGTGTAATAACTCATGCCATTGGATTTCTTATATCCAGTATATAATTCAATCCTCACAATCCCAAAGATGCAAAATTATTTTTATTCACCTATTCCAGACAAGGAAATTGAGGCAGAAAAAAAAGGCAAATAGCTCTCACAATGGCAGCCAGTTAAGAACGGCAAAGGTTGAGGGCATACCAAAGTGTGATGAAGGATATTGGCTCTGGTAGTCAGGCTGACCTGGGTTCAAATCTTGGCTCCACCACTTAGTGCCTTTGTGGTTTGTGGCTAAATTACTTAATCCCTCTAACCCTCCATTTTTGTCAACCGTTAAATAGTGATGATACCAGTTGCACTTACCTTCAAAGATTGCTGCGAAGATTAAATGAAATAATTTGTTTAGTGTTCAATAAGTGATAACTGTGTTGGAGATGTTAATGATTTATATCACCTCCCAAATTGTTTCCTTTTAACAATGCCCAGTATCCTAAACATACTGGCACTTAAAAACCCAAGCTCCATACATCACTGTTGTTAGACAAATGTTAACCTTTCACCAATTAGAAAGATTAATGCTACATAACTGACTAAGCTGTTTCACACTGTATATGTACTCAGAGATGAAGTCCAAAAAGATTGGCTCTTTCTGACAGATTGTTGTACATTAAATTTACAAACATATTTCCCATTACTCATTGGAAGGCACCTGGCAATCCAGAAGGAACTTTTCAACATGCTAATTAGTGCAGTTAATGAATTGTCCCTGCATTCGAAAGGGTCAGAGGAATGTATCAGGTCCCTCTTTCATCAATTAGAAAACACTGGCCTCTTCTTCTGACCTTTCCCCTGCTTTACCCAGCTGAACCGAGGATACCCATCAGGAATTAGCACATAATCCTTCGCCCCATCGCCTAATAGCACAAACATCTTGATGCTTTTGAGCTCAGCTGTTCCCATTAAGTACAGAAATGCCCTGAGAACATAGCGAATGTATTTAAATTTTTGTTTGTCTGCAGTTTGATGTAATAGTGTTTTATTTTGGGCCCCCAATTGCTCAGCAAAAAAAAAAAAAAAAAATCCTTGGTTAAGCTGCTGATTTCCTCTAAATCACTGAACGCAGGGATTATAGCTTCATAACATCATTTAGTTGCTGGATGGTTATAGTCAAATCATGCCAATGGCTCTTGCTGGAGTTTTTCCTGTGGGATGTAATGATGCTGACTTCTTTCTGGAGTTGAAATAACTGTGAATTTACCAAAACTAACTTGCAAGTCATTCTTAAAATTTTGTTTCATCTTTAGGGCTTTGAAATATAAAATTCTATTTAGAGTTTTAATAAAGAAAATATCACACACCGAAAAATATATAAACTTTGACTGAATAAAATTAGTTGCAACTCCTTCAAATATTCCTAAATTCTGAAACTTTAATGCACTGGTCATCAGTCTTGGATGCAGCATACATTTCCTAGGCAAGTATTATGGAAGTCCATTTGGATAGAAAAATTCATGATTGTGGCATCAATACTAAAGAGAGAGAAGGAAGTAGGGGATGAAATAACTTGTATAAATATACTTCCTGTGCTTTCCCCTTTTTTCTTTTCTTGTTTTTTGTTTGTTTGTTTGTTTTCTCTTTTCTTTCTCTTCTCTGAACACCGAAGGAAAAGAGATTAGCTAAGAATGTAGACTGTGCTTATCCAAAATCAGAAAAAAAGTTGAAGTAGAGAAGCTGTTGACTTGCCAGCCAGCCAGCCAGCCATCTATCTATTCAATAAACATATATTTGTTAGACACCTGTAAAAATGCCAGAAAATATGCTAGAGATTCATTCAGTCAGTCATTTATGTAATAAACATTACCAATTAGCCAAGTGTTTGATTCATAAAACTTGAAAACAAATAATTATAACATATGGTATGAGTGTATAAAAATATTCAAAATGCTGAGGGAGCACAAGACTGAGGAACTAATGAAGACTTAGCCTGTAACATGTGGGTCAGAGGCTGAGTTTCAGAGGCCACAGGCTACCCCAGGACACAGGCAAAGCTGCCTTTGGAACCCTCAGCTGCTGCTGTGCCCAGGTGGCAGAGTGTGGGATGACAGAAAGGTTATGACCTTCACAACCACGCAGCCCTGGATTCACATCCCCCTTGTGGCAGACTGCTGACTGCCCTCTAATATCCATTTCCTCTTCTTCCTCAAAAATATAAAGCCTCAGTTTAGCTGGGCACATGGTCACCCAGAATAAGTCTGTTTTCCAGTCTCCCTTGTAGTTGGGTAAGACTTTGAGATTAAATTCTGGACAATGGTTTCAAGCAGAAGTAGTGCTATCGATTGAATGTTTATGTCCCCTCCCCACCAATTCATATATCAATATCCTAACCCATAGGAGGTGAAGCCTTTGGGAGGTGATTAGGCCACGAAGGCTGGAAACCTCATGAATGGGACTAGTGCCCTTATAAAAGAGACCCCAGAGAGCTGCCTCACCCTTCTGCTGCGTGAGGAAACAGCCAGAAGATGCCTGCCTATGAACCAGACGAGGGCTCTCAACAGACACTGAATCTGCTTGAACCTTGATCTGGGACCTCCTGGTCTCCGGTACTGTGAGAAATAAACTTCTGTTGTTTATAAGCCACCAGTTTATGGTAATTTGCGATAGCATCCTTAATGGACTAAGACAGATTGTGTTTGTAACTTGCAAAACGTGTCTTTAAGCGAAGTGATATTTCTCTTCTCCCTCTCTTTTTTCCTTCCTGCTAGCAAGTAGGTGGCCACGAAAGCAGATCCTGGAGCAACCGTCTTGGGCCATCAGATGGGAGCCTTGTGCGGGGGATGGGGGAGCAACACGAGCTGCCGTCTGACGGTGGAGAAGCCACCAGCCCTGCGTGGTCCGCGAGAGGAAAAGAAATCTTGCCTCTTGTTTTAACCATTCTTGGTCTCCAGTCTCTTGGTTTCCTGTCACTTACAGTCTACCCTAATCCCGACACCAATAGTGAGACCGTAAGCAAACACAGCCTTCGACCTTCTGAGAATCCGTTTCTTCATGTACAAAATGAGATAATAATATCTATTTTTATAATTGTTTGAAGGACTGTATTTAAAACAAATAAATTTAATTCACCTAAAATAATGCCACATATCCAGTAGCTACCTGTATACCTGTAACAATTATTATAGGGATGTTCATTGTAATATTATTATAGCAAAGCTCGTGCTCCACAAGTCTCTAAAAGTTAAGTAGGATCAAAACTCCTATTTCCTGACAGTCACACGACCTGTCATCAAGGCCAAGGACAACTGAAATCAAGGATGTTTCATTTGAGCAGTGGGGGATATTGGGGTAGGAGATGATGGGGGAGGGGGATAGAGTTGGGAAAAATCAATAGTTCTTTGAGATACGTGAAGTGTGAGACACTTATCAGATGTACAAATGGAAATAAATGTTGAGTAAGCAGTTGGATGTATAATTCTATAGCACATAAGAAAGGCACTGGAAGAGCCACAGATTGAGACTTGTCAGCACATAGTTGCTATTAAAAGCTATGGAATAGAACGAGATCACCTAAGAAAGGAAACATCAAGACAAGAAGGCCAAGGACAGAGATTTTAGGCATCCCAACATTTAGAGGTCAGTGAGGAGGAGTCATTACTGAAAAAAAACCCAAACCAATATGGTCTCAGAAACCTAGATACTCAATGTTTTAAGGAAAAGGTAATCAATTGTATTGAATGCCACTGGAGGGTAGAAAATTGCCTATTGGCCTTGGTGAGATATGGGTCACTGGCAACTGAGATGGCATAGGTGGCCTCTGAACTGTCCTTCAACAATCCTTGTCTCTTGGTTTTCATGCTCTTGTGCAATCTCTTCCCCTTGACCATTGCATACTTGCCATAAGTACTCCTTTTCAAAAGTAACCCTATCATAGTGCTTCTTTACCATTTTAAACAGGAAGATGTGCATGGTAAAACGCACAGGAAAATCGAGAAAGAAAATTAATCAAAACATAATTAGTATTTGACTTATGGCATCCCTTAATGGGTTTTTGTTTGTTTTGGTTTGGTTTTTGGTTTTTTTACTCTACTTTGTATGATACCTTGTTTTTATAATCAAGGGGAAATTTTTAAGAACCAGGTGTGTGAGGGACTGTGGAGAGGGTATTTTCATATTCAAAAAGGAGGGGATAGAGGTAATTATAAAGTACATTATTATTTATTCACTACTATTATTTTAAAAATCCACTCATTCTTTTATACAAATACTTGAATCCTCTAAGCAAATACCTCAGAAGTAGGCTCATCTGGACCTCTTCTACTTTTTGTTTTTAATATGTTTTTATTGATTTCAGAGAGAGGAAGGAAGAGAGAAAGATAGAAACATCAACGATGAGAGAGAGCCAGTGATGGGCTGCCTCCTGCACACCCCCTACTGGGGACCAATCCTGAAAGCCTTGACCGGGAATCAAACAGTGATCAACTGGGTCATAGGTTGATGCTCAACTGCTGAGCCACACCGGCCTGGCCTGGCCTCTGCTACTCTTGTCATATCTCTTCATTCCAAACATTGGGTGATTCCATGCCTGAGGTCAACCTCTAGAATATATAAGACTTTAGTTAAGTAAAGGAAATATCACAAAGGAATTTCTCTACAGAAAAAGAAAGTTTTTAATTGGATATTAAAATGATCACTGCCTCTAGAATCCATAGGCCAAACCCAATACAGTTCTCCCTTATAAGCCACCTCTCCTTTTACCCGGGGTCAGTCTAGTGACAGACTCCAGCTTAATTCCCAGGTAGGAATTTTTACACTAATTTCCCTTTGGAAGCCCAGGACCCCAGCCTCCTCTAGGGCCTAGTAAGAGGGGAAGAAAAGCCCTTCTTCTTCATTCTCAGTCTCAGGCCCTTCTTCTAGAAAATAGCATAATAATCTGGCAGGATGTGTAAACCCTAAAAAGGGCAGTTTCACTTTAGGATTTAGAGAAATTTATCTCCCAAACTTACTAAAGTTCTCCATTCCAAAATAAGATTTTGGCTTTACCTTTGCAAAAGATAAATGAAAATAATTTTCCTAACGTAGAAAATAGCCCTTCTCGCTGGTGAATCAGAAAACAGCTGACAGCTTTAAAATAGCAGCTTGGTCTGACTTAGAGCCATCAAGATTTCAAAAATATTGTCTCAATATTTTTGGTGGGCTACAAATATGGCTCTAAATCTTCTCAAAACCTCTATAGAGGGGAAAATGATTCACTTTGTGTTTCAAAGTGTCTATAAGATAAAAATAAACTTTTCCTGTGGCTATCAGAGAGAGAGAGAGAGAGAGAGAGAGAGAGAGAACTGTGCAATGTGATAGAAACATCTCTCATAATATTCATATAGTTAACATACCAACAAGCCTTATCAGGCTGGTTCTTACAGTGAGCCTCACTCTCAATTGGAGGTGTCCTCCTTCAGTAGAAGCAATTCTCTGGAAAGCCAATTTAAAGTGAGCTAAGAACATAGTTTGCTGTCGATCTCACTTAATTCAGAGGTGGATTTTAAAAAATTCAGCCAGACGTTATTGACCCAAAGGTCATAGCCCTTATGGATAGCTTTTAAGAGTCCTATGAATTGGCACACACACACATACACACACACTCACCCAATTTTATTTTTTACTTCAATTTATTACTATTTCACAGTGGTCTTTGTTAAAAATATAGATCTTAATGTCAATTTATAACGAGATTTTTTTTTCATTCTAAATAAATTTGGGTTGTCATGGGATATTACTGTGTGTGCTCTGGGTCTCAGAGCATGTAATGGTGTCTCATATATTTCGTAGTGCACATGCTCTGACATTTATGGTTATGCGCGTTCTACGTTTATGTGAGCTCTGGATTAAATTGGAAAATATTCAAGAAAGGAAGTATAATAACACTCATGTGTCCTTTGGTTTGGCATTCCTAACCAAATTTGCTGGAGCTAAAAATGTTGAAGGAAAACCTTCATTAGTCAGATAATGAGGGGTTTTTCTTCTTCTTCTTTTTAAGAAAAAGGCTTGGGGTTCTAATAAATGGTGAGATTCTCCCGAGCATGAAACCTTGTTTTGAAGCGCTGAGTGAGGTTGCTCATGACATTACCCAGCACAGCCGAAGAAGCTTGGTTAACCTCTGCGCTTAGGCGATGGTCTTGCCCGGGTGTGACTTGAAACAGAGAAAGAAATCTGAAGCGGTGTCCTATTCAAGTGACATCATCTGCCTCCAAATTCTTGTCATATTTTCCAGCCCGGCAGGGAGCTGGCAGCCCCTGGCCCTTCCCTCTCAGCGGGCCCTGGCCGGGGCCCTGCTCCTGCCGCCCCAGCCCGCTTGAGCCTCTGGCTGCGGCCCTGTGCTCCGAAGGGGAACCCCGCTTCCCGGGCCGTCTAGAAACTTCACAGGCCTCGCTTCTCCAATATGGCCACAAGTTGCTTTGCCAAGAAAACTTCCCCATGAGGATAATCTCGATATTCTTGATATTCTGGGCACAGATGGAGCCCGTGCAGGCCTTGGTAACACATCTGGCTCGCTGCTTTGATGAATAAAGACGCTCCGTATGTCATCATGACTCACCGCCGTCCCCAGCAGCACGCGTTTCCCTCAAAGGCTCTGCCAAGGGACTTGAAAGAAGTTTTGTCATCTACTTAAAATAAGTCCTCAATTTCATCAGACCCAGCGCCTTTGGTCACCTCATTTTCCAAATGATTTTGTTAAGAAATGAGAGCAAGAGAGAAATGTTTTCTACTAAATGGAAGGTCACTGGTTTTCTTGAGGATAAGCCTTGGCCGGATTGACTGAAGCATCAGGGAGAAATTTCAGCTTCTTGAGGGAGAAAAGGAAACCTGCTCAGTATAATCCACCAGGTTTTCATTCGTGATTCACTCATGATGTGATTTTCTCAGCAATACTTTTGGCCACAGGTGAGAGTAAAATCTTTCCATTCAATACTTTGTAGTCACCGTTATGGATGCCGGCATAAACCAACAAACGAAACAAAACTCTTCGGCCAAGCTGTTCTTTCCCCTCCTGGAATATAAACTATGACATAGAAAACTAAGCTAACTTTTTAAAACTAGAGGACATACTTCTGCATGGAGTGGAAAGAGGATAGATAAAGCCTTAGAGAGTTTGCTACAGCCAGAAATCTGAAGACACGAACATCACAGAAAAATACTTCTGCTCAAATTATTAGCTTTAAATTTTGAAACAAAGAGTCAGAAGAAATCCTTTCCTTGATGAGATAGCATCAATAATGCAGACAAAGACAAAGCTGACCTCAGTGACTCAAGACAAAGAAAATGACGCAATGTGAACTCAACTGGAAGAAACTTTAGGAAATTCACATGCCCAAAAATAAACCTGTCCTGGTCTAGCAAAGGAAGCTATTGATAGATATACATTTCTAAAATTTTTCATTTTTCTAAAATGAAAAGTTGGAAAGCTTTTGGATCAGACCATTCCACCTTTTCCAACTTCTCCAGGCCAATAACAACCTCCTTAATCCTGACATAAACCTTCAGAATTAAATTCTACTTTTATTTTCGTTTGCATTTTTGGATTTTTTTATAGCAAGTATTCAATTACATTTATATAAAACATGAGAATGAGAGGTATAATTTTTATGAGCAATATTTTTCTGCTTTATCTATATGAAAGAATCAATTTCCAGTGCAGTGAATTATATTGATTGAAAAACGTTGTATGTACAAGTTTACAGACTTTTTGCGTAGAGTTGGAATACCTAGCTTTTGGCAAAAGTTCAAAGCAGTCCGTGACTTCAAAAAGTTTTAGAATTGCTGACTTAGAAAAACAGTTGTATTAGTTTTCCCTAAAGTGGGCAATAAATACTGTCTGTGAGCTGGGACTTTGATGGGGATTGGGAGGTGGTGATTTGGGGTACTGGGAAGGAACAAGGTGTCCAGTCGGACCATCTTGCAGTTTGAGCACTGTACCCCTCAGCATTTAGAATTAAAATCCTCAATGGAACTGATCTGCCTCTAAGAATTTGTGCCTAATAAAATCCCATCCCTCCTCCTGTCAGGTGAGGATTTTCTTCTGAATGTGATCTGGGTTAACTGTATTGCCAAGACAAATGGAGAGTTGAAGCCTGAATGTTCCACATCACAGAATACAATAATTTCATCTGGGAAAATTTTTTATGATTTTCCATTTTAAAAAGGGGGTAAATCTTCTCTCATATCATGGAAACTGAAACAGAAAATCTAGGAACTTTTGTGGAATTAGGAAGAAAGTCAGCTCTCTGTGGCATGTTGAGTTTGTCTACACTGGAAATTAGCCCTTGGAAACTTAACACTGGGATCTAAAATTGTGGTCCAGTTCAAAGGAAGGGAAGTGAAATTCAGGGAAAGGTTGAGTTTTCTATTGTAAATGCATGTTCACTTTGTATAGCATCCAGGTTCTAGGTGAGCTTGCTGGTGCAAGTGTGAAAGTAATAAAGACAAGATTTAGACAGCTTACTTGGTGCTGAGAGCCATATGTGTATTATTTCATCAGTGCACACTTCTTAATAAATAAACCCTCAGCTGTCTGATTCCACCATCCAAGTCTTTCCCACTAAGACCATACTACTTCTTGAGGCTTTCTGATTTCAAACAACTTGGTTTTTAATGATTATGCTTATTACTATAAAGCTGACTCCTTTCAAACCTCTGAGTTATTCATCAGAGGGATCTGCAGTCTATGGAGTGGGATCCCAGGTATCGCCAAAGCTGAGAACTTGCCTGGCTCTCCAAACAGTTTCTGTTCATATATTCCCCAGGGTTATGATTTGCCTTCCTGTTACCTCTGTGACTATACCTTCCCAGCCACCAGGCTCTACAACTGGGCCTGACTCCCAGGGAACCACATCTGGCACCACCTTAATATTAGCCCAGTACTTCTCAACCCCAGAACTATAAGGTAATAAGTCTGTGTTATTGTAAGTCCCTAAGTTTGTGATGATTTGTTACAAGAGCAATGGGAAAATAATACAATGGTTCATATGGCAATTCTTCCCCAATTGATTTCTAGATTCAACAAAATCCCAACATAATTTTCCTTTTTTCTTGTTGTTTTCTTTTAGAAACTGGCAAGCTGATCCTAAAATTTCATGGAAGTTCAAAGATCTAGAATACACTGAAAATGGCTGAAGGGAATTGGGGGGATGACGGATATGTTCTAAAACTGGATTTTGGTGATAGCTGCACAACTTTATAAATGGCTAAAAATTATTGATTTGTACAGGCATTTATATAATCTTGGGAGAACATTCTTATGAAGGATTGAGAACCAGGCCCTTACTTAGAAACATAGCTCTGTTTTATAACATTGATCCTATATAAAAAAAAAAAAAAGAGAGAGAGAGAGACTTTATTCTTATGATTTAGACTTTGGGTCTCCTCTTTGGGAAAATAACCTGCTGGGAATTGTGTTAACTTTTTGAATTTGTTCACAAATGTCAGCTCTCTTTTTCCCCCACAACAATCCTTAAAGATATTTCTGTAAAAATCCACATAGAAACATTCGCTTTCAGGATCCTCTATTGCTGATGGAATGCCATCTCAGTGTGGTGTTCACAGGCTAGACCGGTGCCTGCTGGAGTATGTCGTCTCCTACTATAGTATGTCGTCTCCTTAGAGTCACAACATCCCACAGCTAGATGGATAAATGTTTCTTGGTTACTTGACAGAAAATCTATCACAAAGAAACAGACACATCTCTATGCGATAGCTTACACATTGGTGGGCACAGTTTATTTTCACTCATAGTCACAACTATTTTATGGCAATGCATTCTATTTTTAAGAATAAATCTGTTTTTCCTACTATTGCTTTATTGATTGAAACAGTCCCAAACTAGGGTCCTAAATGTCATGGTAGTACAATGTCTTTAGCAGAGTCTCTTCATATGCACACTTAAGTTAATTGAATTGAATGATATAGCCTGAGCAAAAATAGCAATTTTAGAAACTAAAATACTATAAAATATCACCTGTGCACTTATTATATACCTCACATTACCAGAGACATTTCACATGTGTACAGATGTACACTTATACAGGGCTTATTCTATACATACTTACTTATGGGCAATCAGAGATTTTTCAAGGATTATTGGGCCCTATACCTATTTGGTCTTTTCTTGCCTTACACCCTGACTTTAGTATCTAAACCCCAAATGCAATGCAAAAGGAAGGTGAAGATGCAAGGTCACAGTACCAGGAAAAGCTCCTCTGACACCCCTTCCCCAGGGGTCTCAGCGCCCTCTCCATGCCCCAGGCCCCTGCCCATTACTCACATGTGCTACTTCCCAGGGGAGGCAGCCGTCTCTTTACATGCCTGCCTCCCTGACGAGGGTGTGCTTACTTTTCATGCAGAATACATTTTCTTATTTATCTCTGCATTCCCAGTGCCTGGGGCATCCTTGGCTCTCAATAAATACAGCCTTTGAGCAGCTAGTCAGAATTCAGATTATTCCAGGTCATGATTTATTGAACATCTGATGTTCAATAAATGCTCGGGTCAAGTGGGGAACACAAGAATCAGTGGATCCACTTCTGTTGACTGCAAGGAACTTGAAGCATGTCACAATTTAAATAATAAATATAATAACCTTTTGTGTGTATAAGGTTTTTTTATCACATTTACTGCCCTTTAAGTAAAATTGTATGTGACATATTTAGAAAGTAATTTTAAAAATATGTTTGCAATGCTTATAATATATGATCCTGCATGTACAGTTCTAAAATATTAATAATAGCGAACTCTTGCCTGGGACCATCATAAGCACTTTACATATAATACTATATATCATTTACACTCAGTACTTTCTTTACATATGCTACTACACATAATATATATACATTATATATTTTATATATAGTATACAGTCTTCCCCCCTTATCCATGGGGGATAGATTTCAAGATTCCCAGTGGATCCCTAGCGGGTTTGGCTCAGTGGATAGAATGTCACCTAGAGGACTGAAGGGTCTCGGGTTCAACTCCAGTCAAGGGCATGTACCTTGGTTGTAGGCTCGCTCCCCATCCCCAGCCCTGGTTGGGGTGTGTGCTGGAGGTGACCAATCAATGTGTCTCTCACATCTATGTTTCTCTCTGCCCCCTCCACTCTCTGAAAATCAATGGAAAAATATCCTCGGGTGAGAATTAAAAAAAGATGTCCGGTGGCTTCCTGAAACTGAGGATAGTACCAAACCCTAGAGAGGGGGAGAGAGAGAGAGAGAGAGAGAGAGAGAGGTGATAAAGAAATGATATAGATAGATATAGATGGTATAGATATAGATGATATAGATGATATAGATATAGATATAGATGATATAGATATAGATATAGATATAGATATAGATATAGATATAGATATAGATATAGATATAGATATAGATATAGATATATTTTTTCCTATACATACATACCTACAGTAAAGTTTAATTTATGAATTAGGCACAGTAAGAGGTTAAAAACTAACTAATAAGAAAATAGAACAATTATAACAATATACTGTAATAAAAATTATGTGAATGTTCTCTCTTTCTCTCTGATAATTGATCTGATCGCTGAGATAGCTACTAAGTGGCTAATGGGCAGGTAGCATATTTAAAATGTATAAATTGTTTATTTCTGGAATTTATGATTTAATATTTTCAGAACTCAGGTAACAAACTGTGGAATGTGAAACAACAGATAAGGGAGGGGAGCTACTATATATATAATTTATACCATATATACATTATTTACCTACACTACTATATGTCATTTATTATCCACACAAATGCTCCCATTTTGCCCATTTACAGATGAGGAAACAGAAACATGGGAAAGTTAAGTAACTTGCACAAGTCATTTAACACAGAGCTCAAAAGAGCCTAAATTTTAATCCACTTGTTTTCTCCCCTGACCTTTAGCACAAAATTTTCAACAGATCTACAGTTTAAATTCCTCTGTACACGTGGAAAGTTGAATGTTATCAAGTTAACTTGCACCTAAATTCAGAAACATCCATTTGTTCGGAATAATTTAAATAACAATGCAAGGGATTATAACAATCCGATCCACACAAGAACTGCAGTCGTGGAGGAGTTGCTGATAGTTGTCAAATTTTAACTGCAGCTTCCTATTGAAAAGGAAAAGTCCTCCGACCATCACATTCAAAACCGGGATCAAGCTCTACGGCCCATCCAGGCTTCGAGCTTCTTCCATCCAAACACGAAATGAACCAAATAATTAGCAGAGATCCTGTGAACTCATCGTCTATTTGTTCTGAGCAAATTAGGCCACTGTTCACTGGTGTGAAAACAAAAAGGAATGACTCAGAATGAATGCACAGGAATTAGGCCCGTGTGCAAATGCTGACGCGGCCTAGCAAAGTATGCGCTGGGCTTGCCCTCTGTGCAAGCGCCCAGTTTTCTGACCAGTGTGGATAGTTCTATTTATTGATGATGCATTTATTATTGTACCTTTCCTACTCTCTACAAGTAATTGAGATAAGTTACCTTAAGAACACATATATGTAAGGTCAGTTTTTAAATAGCTGAGAGACTGAGAACCAGAGAGAGGAGAAAGAGATTTCTATCAGCAACCACCGAGAAGATAGCTTAATGCAATTGAGAGTTACATTTAACGCTCAACTTCTTGGCAGCCACGGCTAAAAGAGAAACGTTATAAATTATGTAGTTCACATTATCTGATAAAAGAATGGAGTTTCTTCTTTGGAACACATACAATTTATCTTAACATTAAATTCTAAGAGAAACTTCTCCCAAGGATATATAAATAATGGACAATATCAAATTAACAGATGGATAGCAGTTTTGTAAAAGATGCAGAAACTTATATTGTCTCTTACCTTCTGAATCATTCTCAATTTTCTCACATATTTAACTGCAACTGTGTAGCATTAGCCCCCTTCCCAAATAATCCCATATAACAATTGTATAATGTCAAGTAATTAGGAGAGGTATTTTTCCTTCTAATGAATTATCTCAAAATCATATGAACGGAATCCAAGTCAGATTTGCATTTCTGTTCCAACACTCAATACAAGTGGAAATTCCTGAGCCAGGAGAATTTGGGATGCTAGCAACTCCTCGAGGACAAGGCTCGGTGATTAGTGAAGTTCTGAAGGAATAAACAAATTTGAAGCCGTACTTCTCCCAAAGTGTTGCATTAATGGCTACAAGTGCGCACAATATTTTAGCCTTTGTGGTTTATGGAGGATTAGAATCCCTCACATTTGGGGAGATAGATATAGAGATTATGATTATTTAAATTTTATCAAATAAAGTTTGAGAAAACCCTACCATCTATTATTACTGCAATTTCAAAGAAAAAGGAACATAGTGACCCAAGGAAGGCACGAAGGGCATAGTTTCAAATAAAGAAGAGCGCCCTAACTTGAATATACAAGCTTTTTAAAACCCTGGCTACAGAATTCTTATTTTGTTTCCTCTCTGCAGCAGACTGCTGACAGCAAACACATACCTCTCCCCCCGGCTTCCTTGTCACCAGCATTCCAATCCTGTCCAGTGCTGTCTGGTGACAAAGCTTCAGTGTGAGCTGTGGAGGAAAAAGAAAATATTTAAGGGCCCAGATCTGATTTCACAGAGCAGGCCAAACAGGGTGAATTCAGAGCTAAGGGGCAATAAATTGGTAACTGACATAGCACCCTACATGAAAGCACTCTTCCAAACCCATCGTCTCTTACTGCTCCCGGGAGGCCCACTTCACTGCGCACGTTGAACCCCCAGGTCCACTCCTGCCTCGGGGCTTGGCCCGGCTCTCCCGACCAGAATGCTTGTCCCTCACTCTTTTCAGGTCTTTGCTCAAATGCCATCCTCTCTTATGGAGTAAAGTAAGGCAGAGGAGGGGGTAGGGCTACCCTAACCCCCCCACCCCCTCCTCTGCCTTGTTTTACTCCATAACAGTTATTGACATACACTACATCAAATATATACACTTCGTTTATTTATCTTGCTTTTTTGTTAGTCTCCTCTCTGGAAAATGACCTTCCCAAGAATAGAGATTATGCCTGTTTTGTTCTCTGTTGCATGCCCAGCACTCATAACCGTGCCTATTCTGAGTACATGACAAATATCTGTTTAATAAATGGCCTTTTAAAAACTCAACTGTTTATATTCATTTAAGTCAAGAATGATAAAAAAAAATATGGTTCAAAAAAATTAAATCATGTGTCCATGCAAAGACTTGTATAAAAATGTTTACTGCTTTATTTACAATAGGAAAAACCTGTAAATCATCTACCTATGAACAAGAGAATTGTTGTATATTCTTACAATGAAATATTACTCATCAATAACAATGACTTAACTACTGGTACACACAGGAACACAGGTCATTCTCAAAAACATATTGAGCAAAAGAAGCTAATTGTCAAATGTACATACTATATGATTCCATTTATATGAAGTTCTGTAACTGGTAAAACTAATCTATGGTAATACAAATAAGAATAGCATTTGCTTAGGGAGAAGAGAAAGGAGTTCATGAGTATTTTCTGGGGTGTAGAAATGTTCTATATCTCATCTGGGGTAAAGGTCACACAGAAGTATACACTTATCAAAACTCATCAAACAACACATTTAAAATGAGTACATTTCATCCTATATAAGTTTTACCTCAATGAAAAATTCAGTTACAATTTTGATTCAAATTAAAGTTAAAAAAAAATCTGTAATCCCAATTTTATGATAATGTGTTAAATAAACTGGACAAACACTCATAACTTTCTATTCATCAAAAAGGCTAAAGCAAAAACGTAAGTTTTGACTTTATAAAAGGCAAGATTTGAGTTCATTCTGCAGAAGTCAAGTCACAAAAGAAAGTGGCTGAGGGACCAGTTTAAATTCATCTGTAACTGAACAGGGACATAGGAAATCTAATTAAGTCTCATCAAATCATTAAAAATTAAAAGACCTTTAGTTCCCTTTTCCTTTTCCAATATGGCTCTACCAGGTCTGTTATTTCTCATGATGGCTCCTGCTATTCAAGGTTGGGTACTGATTTAATATTTGAAAGAGTCACAGTTATAAGGATTGTAAATTATTAAAAGAGGTTACCTAAGAAAATGATAGTTTCCCTGCACTACTTTTTTTTAAACTCTCACCCAAGGATATGTTTATTGATTTCAGAGAGAGAGAGAGAGAGAGAGAAACATCAATGTGTGAGAGAAACATCCATTGGTTGCCTTCCGTATGCTCCCCAATTGGGGATCAAACCCACAACCCAGGTATGTGCCCTGACAGGGAATCAAATTGGCATCAAACTGGCAACCTTTAGGTGCACAGGATGACACTCAACCAACTGAGCCACTCCGACCAGGCCCTCCAATACTTTATATATATATATATATATATTTTTTTTTTAATTGATTTCTGAGAGAGGAAAGGAAAGGGGGGGAGAGAGATAGAAACATCAATGCTGAGAGAGTCATTGATCGGCTGCCTCCTGCATGCCCCCTACTGGGAATCCAGTTGGCAACCCGGGCATGTGCCCTGACCGGGAATCAAACCTTGACCTCCTGGTTCATAGGTTGATACCCCACCATTAAGCCACACTGGCCAGGCATCACTTTAAAAAAACAAAAACAGGTCATCACAAACAAACAAAAACCAAAAATATGCAACTGCTACTGAATCGACAATGCTGCCTTTTCCATTAACCTAGAATATTTTTAATTTAATGTGTATCATGGGCAAAACGTTTGCTTCTAGAATTGCTAACGCTTTTAATGCATACATTCTTCTAGTCTAAGTTTAGCAAAAAAGAGCAGTTATAATTTGAATGGCACAACTTGGCCATAAATGGTTTCCTTATTTAAAAATCAATAACTTTGTTTCAGAAGGAAAATAAACATTTGGCATGTTAATGGTTTAAAATTGTTTTCTCGCTGCCGGAAGTCTTTGTCCCTTTTCTTTCATTGTTTTATGAACCGCTGAACAAATTTTAAGACAATATTGTATCTTTCTAATTAAAAATCATTTTTAGAATTCAGTTGGGGAAATAAAAGCCTATGAATCAAATGTAATTGAGAACCCAATGACATTTGTAGCACTACAATTGTTCAAATTGATTCGATTTCAAATGTATTTGGGGACGTGCTTTAAAAATGCATGGTTATTTTTTTTCTTCAAGTTTCAGCGTAGCTTAAAAGTGGCTCTATTTTATGGTCTAGCAGAGAGGAGATATTTCAGATGGAAGGGACAGTGAGAGAGTGAGAGTATTAAAGGAATTTTCAAAGAGGCATAAAAAAAATGGGCTTGATTTTACACTCAGTCCTCTAGGTGAGAGCTATGACAAGGATACCATAAATGGTCCTCTCCCCAGGCACCCAAACTAAAATATATAAATGTACTCAATACAGCTGGTGACCAAAATTCATACAGTTAAGCATATGACAGCCATTCAATGTCCTCTGCTTGGCTCTTCGGCTCATGGGTCAATATCAGTCTCCAGAGCCCCTTTAACATCCAAGGAGAGTTTGGAGTTCACTGGGCCTGGATGACACCACACTGCAGAGCTGCTCAGTGAAACTTTCGAGGCCTCACTAGCCCCCCAGAATGGTAGACTCCTAGGAGAGAGAGTAGTTTATTCCATCCTGAGAGATCCTAACAAAGTTGCAGGTTAAAGTTTCAAATGGATGATTCAGGGCCCAACTCTTAGCTGTGTGATTTGGGACAAGTTATTTAACCTTTTCTAAGAGTCAGCTTCCTGGTTTGTAAAATGAAGCTACTAATACTTATCTCACAGCGTCGTGGTGAAAATCTAATGAACTAATGCATATCAAAATCTGGCACAATGCCTCATAGCAAGTAAACACATAGAAAGTGTTCCTGTAAAAAATACGTTAATTAACTTAGACCTCGGATTCTTCAAGGCTGACGTAGTGGTCCTGGTGAAGTGACTTGGCACTCTGCTGGAAAACTACTAGACAGACTCATCCATCTTCATGCCCCATCACCCATCTGCCCCTTCCCCTCGGTACTAAGGGAGCCAATTATGCCAATATTATCCCAGGTTGTGTTTATTTGCTCTCTCCCTCTTACATAAAATTAAATATATATACACACATACAGAGAGAGAGACTGTGGAAAATCCAGATACAACAAAACTCCAAACTTTAATAAACAGGCAAAGGAAAAGAATAATTATACAGTACTAAAAAAAATAAAGTAAGAATAAATGTGTTGCCCTGTTTGGTATGACTCAGATGGTTAGGCATCATCCTGTGCACCGTAAGGTTGCCAGTTCAATTCCCAGTCAGGGCACACGCCCAGGCTGTGGGCTTGATTTCCAGTAGGGGGCGTACAGGAGGCAACTGATCAATGTTTCACTCTCACATGGATGTTTCCCTCTCTCTCCCTCTCCCTTCCTCTCTCTCTAAAAATCAATTTAAAAAAGAAAAAAGTGTCATAATTTTACAAAAGAGAGAAGGACAGAAGAAAGGAAGGAAGGAAGGAAGGAAGGAAGGAAGGAAGGAAGGAAGGAAGGAAGGAAGGAAGGGAGGGAGGGAGGGAGGGAGGGAGGGAGGGAGGGAGGGAGGGAGGAAGGAAGGAAGGAAGGAAGGAAGGAAGGAAGGAAGGAAGGAAGGAAGGAAGGAAGGGAAGGAGGAAGGGAAGAGCAAAGGGAGGGAGGAGATAGAGAGGGGAAAAGGGAGGGAGGAAAGGTAGGGAGAGAGGGAAGGAAGACAGACCCTGAGCTTTCTAACAGCAAAGTGGGAAAAACTAAAGATTTACATTCCATTCTCTGCTTAAAAAACATTGACCAAGTCATCAGAGGAGACAAACATTTTCCTGGCCTTATGCTCTGAGATTCGTTTATCAGGTAAATGTCAAAATAGAGTTATTTTTTCAATGAAATGTATTTTTATTACACATATGGCTCTTCTTTGCTCCTATTCAGTCTTCATTAAAAGCAAAGACAACTTCATAAAAATAACTCTATAAATCTAGGGTTGTGGAAATGCGATTGAAGTCCACATGGAGACTGTCAAAGAAAGATCCAGAGTTCAAGGTCTCGTAGGGGTTGAAGCTGTTCAAGACGAAGATAATTCAGAGAGAGGGTAATAAAGACTTGTGGAGCCAAGGAACTGGGAGGGCCATCCACTTGGATGTGGAAATACCTTACCGACTCATGAACCAGATTAAAATCATTTCGTTCCCAGAAATTAAAACACCTTCTAGGAATTGTGCAGATGAGGGAGGGTGAGAAAGAAAGAGAACTCAAGAAATACACGGAGTGCTTGCGACATGCCAGGCTCTCTCTTAGACGCTTTTCAACGGCGAGTCATTTCATCTTCGCAGGCGCCCAGAATAGTCTCATAGTGGTGGAGGCCAGTGTCAAACACATTTGAGCTCCATACTGTGCTCTCTGCACCCCTTCAAGTGGGTCATGGAAGTGACCCCCTGGGCTTCCCAGAAGGAGAGTCGAGAGAGGGAAAGAGAGAGAGAGAGGGAGAGAGAGAGAGAGAGGAGAGGAGTGGAAGGGTAGAGCCAGAAAGAAAGTGGCCGAGAGGAACAAAAACTATGCAAACCCTCATCTCCTGTGAGTTTCAGGCACACGAAGAGAGTGTGCTCTCTACAGTGAGAGTTTTATAGGATGACGGATTTCAGTTTTTGTGTAGAGACCCCAAAAAGTGAAAAAAGAGTTGAAGATGAAAAGAAAGGGTAAGTAAAAGAGCAGGGGGCCAGGAGAGCAGGCAGTGTGCGGAAAAGGCCTAAGGTGAAAGGGCTGCTGGAGGTCCATTCAGGATCCAGAAGGATAATTGTTGGATTTGTTAACATCACCCCACCCTGATTGCAAATAGAATGCTGGTGTAGAGCCAGGGCTTCTCTGGCCCTGAGCAGCAGACCCTCGGCCTTTTTCACTGCCCCCTGTTACCCCCAATTCAGCAAAGCAGCTGGTGCTGGGTCACCTGCCAACATACACAGCCCCTCAGGCCATGTGTTCTTTTTTGACACCTGTTCGCTTTTTAAAATTCCTTGCATCTGTCCAATCTGCACACTTCAACCAGATTTTATCCAGTTTTTAAAACTCATAAGGAAAAATTGAAGGCAGGGTTAAAATATCATTTGCCCAGCCCCCATGGGAATCTAGATGTGAGCCCTTCTCATTCATGAATTTACAGTCAGGATTCTAGGGAAACAACCTCATTTCCTATTTTTTAATATATTTAATTCATATTCTGCTTTGTGGGGGATAAATAAAACCATCTACCAAATAAAGTGCCTCTACATCTACTTGTAATTGTATCATCATAGGACCATTTGTACATAAAAAATAATAACCACCATAAAAATCAATCGTGTGTTTAAAAATTCTTTCTGTCCTGAAGGACACTGAGAACAATTAGGAGGCAAAAGGACATGCACACGTGGGAAATGTTCCGATGAGACTCGGTTTGCAGAGGAAAGGGCATCGACTGACAGAAATAGTCTAGACATGTCTTATACAGGGGTGATTCCAGAGTTCACAGAATCCTCTGGGTCAGGATGCTTAACCCTGATAGGAAATTTTAAGTAGATGACTTTTCCTCACCTACCTAATAAGGGACAGGAGTGAGGAGTAGAAAATATCATCCTACTCCTTTGATTGTAAGACAGCAACTTAATAAGAGCATTTGATTTGTTTGTTTGATTTGGGGGAGGAGAGAGAGGAAAGTAGAGGGAAAGGAAAACTAAGAGACACCACAGTAAACATTCATGTTGAATGTGAGTCACACTCCCATTTCAGAAATGCTAAAAAAAGTGAAGATGTGCATCTTGGAATCAAGGAAATATTTAAACATAGCACTGGTAGGTATTTGCTCTTCCTTCATGGTCACTTGAATGTCCCTAACAAGAAGAAAAATATTAGCGTATCTTTTCAGGATAGTCTTAGTTTGGCATTCTCAGGAAGAAAGCATTCCTATAAGCTCAGAGGTTCTAACATGTTCATCCAAGTTATCTTGGGTCTAGAGCAATGCTACGTTGTGAAATAAAGGCAAAGAGTTAATTTGACTAAAATATTGAACCTCATTAGAGCCCCATATACCAACCTTGCCAAGGTGCATTGCTGGGTGTAGGCAGAGGGTCATTCCTCAGATACCCACAGCACTCACTTACTGCAGTGGTACATGAGCATCCCTCATCTTGGTGGTTTGGTGACAACTTAGGAATATGAAAAAGTTTGTCCCTGTACTTTAACAAAGTGGAGTAGGGCTGAGTGTATGGGGAGCAAGAGTAAAGGGAAGCCTTTGTCCAACCTGGCAAAGGACTCTATTCATAGAGTAGGTCTCTTGATACCAAGAGAAAAGAGCTAGAAATGGGAGCATATAGGGAAGAAGGAAAGAGAGGAGAGGAAACAAATTGTTCCCAGGACTCACCCATGGAACTAGAAGATTTAATGGAGATCACACCCCAAGTTGCCCCACAAACTGCCCCAAATTCTCTCTCCATCAGGCTACTCACTATTCTCCCACAGGTGCATTGAGTCCTAGAAGATCTTGCCAAGTAGGGCTCCCCACTCTTGAGTACACTTGAGTACCCCATTCACCCTAGTGCTTTCCAGTCTCTGCTTTAACTAGACCCCCATAGAATGTAAGTCTCCAACTATGCCCAGAAAAGGTCTTTACTTCTCTCTTTTAATGACCATCTTAAACGCTACCTTTTCCACAAAATCTTTCCTGACCTTAACTCCTTGCAATCTGTCTTCTTAAATCACTTCTCTCATATTTTGTGTTATGATCATTTGTGCCCTTGTCTTATTTTTCCTGGTATAAGTTCATCCATAACAGGGATTTGGTCTTAATAATCTTCCATTCTCTGAGCATATAGAACAGTCATTCAGTTATATTATATGAATATTTGACAGAAACCAATTCAATAAAAAGAATGAGAGAAATAATTTCAACAGCGGTGGCAATTCAGGCCTCAATGGGTACATGCCTAGAGAGAGCTTGAGGCAGCAGGTCCACCAGAACCACCCTCAAAGGGTTTCTGTTTTCCCATGTGCCTCTCATGCGTGAGCCTCTTACCAAGATAAGTTTAATTCTGGTATTTTTAAATATTATTTTTTGGACAACATGGTCCCCATAAGCAAAATAACTATATCTGCTGCTTAATCAAAGAAATGATCTGTTCCAATACAGAAGACACAATCTAGCTGCTCTGGATTTATTAGAGGGCAGGATGTACGACTGCAACTGGGCAGTTTTCACTTTCCATGCTGAATTTAGACCCCATACCCCATAGATGAGTCCCCACTGAATCTCCCCGCATTTCACACCGCAGGCCTCACTCCTCCACTAGTTGCTGGTGTGTGCTTCCTGGAGCAGACATGAGCTCCTTAGACACAGGCCTTCTTCCCCACCGAGTCTTGTCAGTTCCTGCCTGGTACTTAGTAGGCACTTACTAGTTACTCATAAAATTACATTTCAGGCAAAGTAAAAGGGAAGATTTCTAAGCTGACCTACGATTTCCTATTGCTCTACAAGGTATTACAGAGACAATGAGAAAGATCTATTAGATAAGAGACTTCCGATTATCTAATAGAATTGAATCAATGTTAATTCTCTGACTGAAAAGTGTACTCTATGTAAGAAAATTCTTTATTTTTAGAGAAAACAGACTGAAGTATTTCAGAGTCAAGAAACATCATGTCTGCAACTTTCTCCTAAAGGATTCAGAGAAAAATGTGTGTGTGCTTTGACATTTGCGGAGTCTACTTGAAGATATTCAGAAATTCTTTGTACTATTCTTGCAACTTTTATGTAAATCTAAAGTTATGTAAAAAAAAAAATCATGTGAGGGGAGGAGGCTCTTTTGATTGGCCAAGAATCTTTGAGGTCCCCTGCCCACCTCCCTTGCCTCAGCCTCAGTACGTAAGAGAGATTTTCAATAGCTCTTGTCAAAGTTCAAAGGGCATAAAAACCCAGCAGCAAGGAAAACGCCACTGCAGGCAGCTACTGCAAACTTGCATTATGATCAGCCTGGGATTCTGTGAGGTTTCTTTCCCAGCCACACTTGGGAATCCAGGGCTCCTCCAAGTAAAGGTAATCTTCACTTTCTCAACATTCTCCTAAGCAGAGAATTCCAGAAGCACTGAAGGATGGTAATAATAATATTATTATCATTCATTGACAACTTGCCATGTGCCAAGCACTATGCTTAGAATTTTTCATCTGTTTTCAAAATTCCTCCTTATAGAACACACAGGACTTAAATACTTTTACCCATGTTACTGCTGAGAAAGCCCATGTTTATAAGGATTAATCCCAGCTAATAAATGGTACATTAGCTCAGGTCCTCCAAGAAGCAAATACCAAAAGGTGATTAAACATGGAAGAGATTTTATTGGAAGAAACTTGCATAAAAGATCATCAGAAAATAAACAGGAGTGGGCAGGGTGAACCTACAAGCAGCGATGCTGACAGGCCTGACTCCTGGAAGGAGGGAGGAAAGCAGCTTCCCCATGTCCGGCTCCCTCAGCCCTCTTCTTCCCCCCATTCTTGGATTAGGGTTCTGAGGTTTTTGCATGAGTCAAAGTAAATTTATCATTTTAATGTGTTAAGAAACTAGCACGTGACTTTCCTCTGGCTGGGAAGTGCTCCCTTCTATCCTGCAATGTAGTTCTTGTAAATTACAGTCTTATTTTTAAATTCTGAGTTTGTGCTCTTGTTTTCCACAAACATATACAATTACATCATTTCAGAGATACTGCAAGGTAAGCTGTAGTTCAGCAGATTACCTAATTAATCAATCGGGCCTGATTTCTTTCCTAGCCAATTCCTTGGTGCTAGACAACATCAGTCTTTAACCACAACCACATTGAGAAGAGTATCATTTCAGCAATGATAAGGCTTCAGATCCACACAAGATTCCAGAGGTCATATCTAGCATCAGGAAAATATCAGGCATCATGGGAGAAATAAGACCAGCATCAGGCATGGGCCCTAAAAGAAATAAGTTTACTTAATGCTTTCAGGCCTTTGTCAAAAATAAATTTTCATAAAAATTCAAAAAGATGTCCATCGATTGTATATTTTTATTCTAAACCAATACTTTCTGGTCTGGTCTCGTAGAACCTTGAAAGGTCCACAAGTTTAGACCAAGGCCAAATATCAATTGTATAAATCACATGCCCCTTGTTTTTTACAAAACATACTAATGTGATGATTAATAACATGAGAATATAGCTTAAAACATGGCTAAGCTCAAGAACTAGTAACATCACTAGGTTATTTCTCAGTCCATAGATGCTAAAAGTACAGCTTCCAGCATGCAATGGCCTGTAATATTTCTCCAAGTTTCAAAAGGAGCCTAAAACACAAAAAGACTGGGAGCCTCTGCTATAGAAACAATTCCCATTACCATTAAATATATTAAACACTATTTAAAGTCCCCCAATGTCCTTGGGCCAGGCCTTCCTCAGACATGATATCACATTCTCAAATGATTATTTTAGGTACTTCCAAATCCTCCTTTTAAAGGCAAAAAGCAAATCCATTTACAATCCGTGAGATAAATAGCAATATGGAATATCAGCAGCAGGATGTTAATTAGTGAAACAAAATGAAGGAACTGTATTTATTTGTGTATTCTCGAAGCAGAATCTAGATTACAAATTCTATGAAGGCAGACTTGATTTGAGGGATCAAATTTGGTTTAGTACCAGTCTCTTCTACCTGTTTATGAATCCTCCCAGTGCAGTATAAACTGGTAACCTTCAAAGGGGTACAGAAATGTGAACAGTTAAATTGGTCCTTTTTGCACACGTATGTAAAGCTCTTCAATGGTGCAATCATTCAGAAACCATCCAGTACCAAAAAAAAAAAAAAAAAAAAAGAAATTTCTTTCAAAAATAAGCCAAAGCTATTCAGAGAGCATTTAAGGTTTTGAAATAATTAAAAGTACTTTTCCAAAAATATAACGTGAGAAAAACAGTTTTGGTTATTCAGTAGAGATTTCTTCGTGCAAACATGAGACCGGGGTCTAAAATGCACCCACATCTACATCATAATGAAGCTGCTGCTTCTCCAAGCTCTGTACGCAGATATGAAACTGTAATATTACTGCTCACCACAAACTGCTTCAAACAACCGCACTTATTCTACAAATATTTATTGAGCTCCTCTAGGGCCTTGCCATTGTGCTAGATGCCAGTGGTACACTATGGTGTGGCAGAGATGGGTAGATGCCACCAAAACTTCATGTTCCCTCTTCCAGTGTTGAGCTGTTCCGAGGAAGTGGCTGCCCAACCAGGAGTTACGCTTCCCAAACCCCCTTACACCTTAGGTGTCACCATGTGAGTAGTTCTTACCATCAGAATATGTTTGCAAATGATGTGTGTCATTTCGGGTCAAGGTGATTGATTACAAGAAGGTATCTTCTCTAGCCTCTCTTTCCCCTACTGGAAGCGGAGGACTCTGAGATCCTGGAGGACAGCGGAGTCACAAGATGGAAAAAGCCTGGGTCTCTGAACCCCCATGTGGAGGGAAGCCACTCACCAAGCAGGAGAGCACAAGGAGTATTTAACTGTGTAAAGAGGGAAAGGAAAGCAAAGGACAGTGCACATATAGGATGCTCCTGCTAGGAAAGTACACGTGGGAGGGACTAAAAGGGACCACCATGTCCCTGTCGATTTCAGCAGCTGGTTGCCACAAACCATGCAAGACTGGGGAAAGTCAACAGAGTCATCAAAACAACCCAACAAATTCTGATTAAGGTAAAAAGTAGGGCAAAAACTAAATGGATCGTAACGCCTGTCGAACATGGAAGTCTTTGGTGTTACTTATAGTGCTCCATTGCTCATTACATTGGCTACCATTGTTTTGAAAATGTCTTTATGTTTTTATCCGGTATGATCTTATGAACTTGAGATGTCAAAAAGTAAAATGTTCAAAAGTAGGGATACAAAGGAGCCTGAGTGTTTATAAAATGTTCAAAATCTAATAAATATGTATTAGAAAAAAATTTAAATGTTTTATCTCCTTTAATTTAGAAGGTATAAAATTAGTCCTCACATGGGCTCTAAGGAGTCTATGAATCTCCTGAAACTACAGGCAAAAGCCTGTGGGTGTGCATAGATGCATTTTTCCAGGGATAGATACCACAGCAAACATCTGATTTTACAAGATTAAGAATTAAATAGATTAGTGTCTAGAAATATTTAAAAGGGGAGGAAAAAAAGTAAAAAGAGGACCAAACACTCCAAATGATGCAAAAAACCCCACAAAACCATTAATAAAATGATGAATTTTAAGTGAGCTAGTAATTAGGCAAGAACAGGTTTTAGAGAAATCAGCCCAGAGCCCATGCAATGAAGTCAGGATCCTTCCAGTTATTATTTCATTAATATAAGCAATATATCCTCAGAGGCCAGATTTTATCTCCCATAACAGATTGTAAAAGGAAGAAATTAGAGTTAGAAAAATTAAGTGCCTTTTTCAGAATTTGTAAGACAATCCCAAAGACTTCTCCAATTACTATTTTTTCCTCTTAATCGTCTGATTTTTCCCATAAAATTGAAATGGGTACCAAGAGAGCTCTTTCTCTCAGAATTTAGGGCTCTTCTGTGTATTAGAGCACGATGTTTGCAGTGATTAACTTAAAGTTCTTTCACATTAGCCAATATCCATATTCTGCTCTACCTTGAAAAAGAACAAACGTTTTTTATAACCCCCAAATTGCAGACCAATCAGTCTGAGGGATAACCTTTTAGAGTTCTCTGTGATATTCTTTTCATCAAATTTCAAGATCACAGTCTCCAAATGCGTATCTGACATAAGCAGAAAATAGTTTTCAGACATGACCTTTCTACTGCTATGTTTCATCTCTTTATTGAGAACTTAGGTATTATTTGCAAGATCTTTCTAAACAGAAGAGTCATCTTTCATTCCACACATAGGAACATGCTACTAAATTTAGAAAGAGATGCCTAAAGTCTAAATGTTGACAGTACTTAATCAAATTCTGGTAGGTCAACAAACTATATTTTGTCATTTGATCTAAGGCAAAGTGGGCTCAAGAAGACTGGTTCATCATGCAGGTCATGACATTGCTATTTATTATTTACCTTGAGACATGTAACTGCCAAACTAATTGGCAGAGTCATACTTGCTGATTAGTACATTGTCTCCAAGGAGAAGCCAAGTCACTCCCTTGAGGTTGTTTTGTGACCATGGATCCAAACACAGGGAGCCAAGTGATCAAGTTATGATTGTTTCAGGAGCTCACCTAAAGTCACAGGTATGTTCTGGCCACCCCTAGCCCCAGTATTTGGAAGAACCGTCCCTCATCTTACCCTGGAACTGGAACTGGCTTCCACCACCCACTAAGGAACAGAGTGCTAGTTGCTTACTCCAACTCCCATTCTCCCCATCTCTCCTAGGAATACAATCCTGATTCTTAGGTGGGCATATTGTCACGCAGATTTTAAAAATTACCTTTCACTGTATGGAATGTGATCGCAAGACTAAGCCTAAACAGTGAACGGGGTATGATGGAATGGCTTAGAGCCCACCGACACGCCCCCTGAGAACTATAAGCAAAGCCAAAAGAAATCACAGAGTAAGCAATTCATGTTTTTATGTTAGAAGCCATTAAAGGGCTGCTGAACAACTGGAGTGAGAGGGACCAAGGTTTTGGAGAGGGGGAAACAATGGAGAGGTGAGTGGATCATTTGCAACTGCTTTTTCTCTGAGGGTATTTGTCCATTTGAGTTAAGGCAAGAGGCTGAGGGCCTGGCACACACGGAGGGCTGCTGAGGGCTGACGGGGCAACCAGTAGAGATTCTGGTGGTTTCCTGGGGCAGAGAGTGAAAATTAGAAACGTCATGGGCCAAGACAGAGCATGGTGGGGGAACAAACCATTCACCAAACCATTCACAGACTGCAGGCAGAAATCTCCATGATGGCCTCTGAAAAAATTAATAAAAGAATGTAAAAAAAAAAAAAAAAAAAGTTAATAGAGGGGGAAATGGAATAATAAAAATTGTTTGATTAATCCAAAAGAATTCAAGAAAGAAAAAATAGATATGTCAAATAAAAGTCTGATATATATTAAAACCAAATATAACAGTAATCATAAATTCACAATGAAGCCATTGAAAATTTAGGTTCAATAATGAAAATGAAGTGAATACTCCAAGCATTTGGAAAGATACCCGGCAAACTGCTAACCGGACACCTCTGGGGAGTGAAAACTGGGAGAGAATAAGAGAAAGTTTATTGTCCAAAATTGGTTATTGGAAACATTCCCAAGAAGCATATTTCACATTTGAATTTAACAGAAGAGAAAGGTGATACAATATTTTATATACTTATTTATCTAACCAAGTATTCTACACGTTTTATTCTTTTCTTCTTATAGACCTCACACATTTCTTAAGATCATTATATGATTTTAAAAATTATTATGGTGCTAAGATTCCATTATCCGTTTTGTTTTCTAAGAAGTTGCTGCTTGTATATAACAGGTATGAATTATTTAGTCCTGGGTTTTCTTATAACCAGCTACTTCCCTGGGCTCATTAACTGGATTGGCACTGTTCAGATATTGCCCAAGATGACCCATTAGCATCTTGGGCACAGTGTGCGCCCCTCTACTAGGTTAAGGCTGTGTGTAATGCTGATGAACTGTCGGAACCTGTTTCCACCTGTGACCATCAGAGCTGATCAGTTCTTCGTGTTCTTTACACGGTTCCTATTTTTTCTGGGACTGCTTGGCTTAATCATAGTTCCCCTCGTTCTTTTCTATAAACATAGATTTTTTAAGATCTAGTCTTTGTAAACAGACACTTTATTAGTAGATTAAATAAAATGTCCACATGCATGAACTTCATCCACCAGGTGCTCACTCCCAGGCGCTGAGGTGCCTCTGCCCGGGTAGCCAGGCTCCCTGTGGTTGGCACCTGCTCTCCTGACACTGCGCCTGGCCTGGCCATGGCTCCTAGAGGAGGTGGGACAACGCTGCACCCAGGTGTCCAAGCCAAGCCCACCTAGTACCCAGAACAATCTCTCCCCATTCAGGCCTTCGTTAGGACACCTTATTCACTTGTGGTCAAATTTCTCCTTCCTGCTTCCAATGGTTCCAACCAACAATCTGGTTTCTGTGCTCCAGGCGCTAGACCAGAGTCTCCCAAGCTGTGAAATAGTCTGGAGAAAATAATCTTTTGCCAGGTAGGTAAGTTTTCAAAACATTTAAAATTCTAAAGTTTTTATTTATTTTTATTCTGCTACAGCTCAGAGCATTTAATCTGTTTCTGTGTGATATTGGAAAATCCAGCAGGGTGTGGTGTTTTTTAAAAATGCATTGTTGATGGATTTTTTAAAACATATATAGGTATAAGGAAGGAAACCAAAAATGAACCTGCTGTTCTAATCCCTAGATAAATCATGTGGACATTTTTAAAAATTAAAGTAACATGTGTAATAATTAGAAAGTAAACAACAGGAGGGGAAAAACAAAAGGTGAAGGGTATATGTATTCTCATTTATTTGCAGATATACAACTAGTAGTTGTGATTGGACCAGAAATAAAATTCAGACACTGCAGTGTTTGGCGGTAGGGGCTCCTCCTCAATAAATCCTTGTGGTGTGGATGGAAAAGCATTATAAAATAATCATGAAATATTCATTTCCCACATTGTATTAAAGAAAAAAACCACACACACAGCTTGTTCTTAGACTTGTTAATCATTACTCTGAAGGCAGGCAAAACTTTGTTTCCCTTCAGGTCAAATACTCTTAAGTAAATGTCATCCATTTCTTTCATGGGATATAAAGTGATTTCCAATTTCATTACTCACATGCCTTTTAAAAACAGAATACATTTCTGTCCTTTAAACTTAGCAGAGATGAGAAAGAACATCTATGTAATGTGGTAATGCTGACACCGTCGTGGTGGCTTTATTTCAGGTACCTTCCAGCGTTATCTGTATTTAACTATAAGAAATGGTGGCTATTTCTATAAGAAATGGTGGATCTTGAAACAAGAGCTGGAAAGAACCCCAAAAGATTACTCAGTACCCAAATTTATCTACCTGAGCTTCCCCCAGAGTGCCTAGCACTTAGCATTTGCTCTACAAATGTTCTCTGAATTGATTGAAAGTCGTGACCATTCAGAAGAGATGGCTTAGACCTGAAAGATTTTCCAGGTGGACCATCATGCTCTTCACCCCAAAGAAGGGGTCCCCAGACTCTGACTCAGCAAGTGAAGAATCCGTCACAACGAGGGAACTGCAAGTCTTAGCGATGTCCCAGGGACACAGTTCCGTGGAAAGGACATCCCATCCCGACACCACAGAGCACAGGAGGAGGTGGGGGCAGGGCCTGCAGTTGGAACCCGCAGACTTCCTCCCATTGCAATTAGCATGTAAAAGGCTTCCATGCCATCTTTATTCAAATAAACCACCTTTGTAGTCATAGTAACCCTTTTCCATTTAAATTTGGTTGCAGCTACGAGTCTACCTGAGCCATTCATTTTACTCTCCCTCCCAAAAGTACCATTTTTTTCCCCTTTGTTCTTTCTCTTAGAAACCACTGTGGCAAGTTTTTTCTTCTAACATAGTGGTGCTGCCTAAAGGACATTAGAAAAGCTAAATAAAATATCATATGAATAACAAAATTAAGAAGGAATTCCCTGGACTCATAGGAAAGGCTGGATGGTGTTGCTACATTCAGATGCATGGCAGGCGTCAAGTGCTCACGTAGATTTCAAGCCTAGTGCCTTCCTTTTGTTCCTTGTTACGGTAAAGTTACACCACTTTACTGACTTAAATCCCTGGAATTATAAATGGTCCCATTTGGGCTATAAGATTTGAGAATCAGGCCAGCAAGACTGTTTCCAAAAGAGAACAGAATCCAAATGCTGAAGAGACTTTAAAGGTGTTTTTTGTTTGTTTGTTTCTTCTGATTTATAAAGGAAAATCTCAAGTGAGATATAAGGCATTCTGAAAACATAGCATTTTCTCCTGTATTTTCTCTTTTAGGGTCTGTTTTGACATCTGATTTTGTGATTACAGAAATGGATTTTCAAATCTGTTCTATTTAGAAACCGGTATCAAAATTCAGAGCAGAAGTAAACCTCGGAGTTTGTGTAGTCCAGAGTCTTTATTTCGCAGGTGGGAAACTGAGATGCAGAGAAATGAGAAGTCTACTCAAGATCGCACGTCTAGTTAACGGCTCAAGTCAGGCTCCCTGGTTCTTGATCTGTATGTTATTTCCGTGGTATGTCCAGTCTTTGCACCATGCTCATGCCACTAAATTCCTTATAACCTTAAATTTTAGTTTTTGCTATGATTTTTCCAGATAATTAAATTCAAAAACTAAAATTAAATAATATCCTTTAGTCTGAATTATCCTGGTCCTTAATAAATAGCATGCCCTTTCTAATTTCATGCAGTTCAGCATCCAAAACCAGGGTGAAATGAGGAAATAAAAAAGTTTAATTTGTCAGAAGAAAAATTCTTGATTTGTTCTTTCATTACACTAGCATTAATCCATAGTGACATTTTAGAAAGGCACTTTATTGGAAAGCTGATAAAGCTGAAGCCTCAGGGATCCACACTTGCCCAGATCCTTTCCAAGGCTCTATAACTAAGTTTGCTTTTGGGGGGCCCATGAGAGTGTCTAAGCTTCAGACCACACAAAACCTGTACCTAACAAGGGAAAAACTGTCGAGCTCATAATTTGGATACACTTGGAGGCATGGGTTCACCAAAAAACTAATTATGGTGATTAGTACTCTAATCACTTAGAGTACATATCCTAAGATGTATTTTTGAATGAGATAAAGTAACATGCTTTACCTGATAGCGTTGTTGGGTGGTTTTCTTGTTAAAGGAATGGCCGAGCATTAAAGTATTCGTTAATGGGTTCATGTAAACTTGGACAGTAGTCTCCAGAAGAATGGCACAGGGGCTGCCAGTGCCAGTCTATGGCATTGTCTTGTTCATTTATTTTACTAACAACCTGAAGGTAAACCACAAGCATCCTTACTAAATGTATAGCTGAAGGTGGTAAGTCAATATGATGAATGACAAAGTGAAGACTTGTCAATATTTTCCATAAATTTAGGTGGGCTTTCCTGAAAGGCTATTCCATTATTAACAACACTATACTCCTTTGTCATGTTGTGTTGACAGGTGTCAAGAGTAATATGATAGTATGTGTTCAATCACTGTGATAGTTTTTGAAGTTAATGTGTCAGCTTTAGTAATGGAAGCATTTCTTTTTTGTAAAGTTAAAGTACCTACATCTGTGTTAGAACTTCACTTGTTAAAACCACATCTCCAAACGTCTGAAAATCATTACTGTAATATACCCTATCAATAGAATAAAGGACAAAAATAATAGGATCATCTTCATATACGCAGAATAAGCATTTGACAAAATCCGCCACCCCATCATGATAAAAACACTCAATAAGCTAGGAATACAAGAGAACTTCCTCAACCCGATAAAGGCCATCTATGAAAAATCCAAAGCCAACATCATGCTGAATGAGGAAAGGCTGAATGTTTCCCCCCTGAGATCAGAACAAGACAGTTCCTGCCACTTCCAGGGCAGTTAGGAAAAAAGATAAAAATAAAAGGCATCATGATTAGAAAAGGAGGAAGTGAAACTCTCTACTTAGAAGTGGCATGATCTTATACATAGACTATCTTAAGGAGTCCACTACAAAACTATTAGAATTAATAAACACGTTCAGCAAGGTTGCAGGATATAATATACAGAAATTAATTGTATTTCTGTACACTGGCAATGGACGATCTCAAAATGAAATAAGAAAATAATTCCATTTACAATAGCTTTGGAAAGAATAAAATGCCTAGGATTAAATTAACAGAAGAGGTATAAAACATGTACTCTGAGAAGCTATAAAACAAAGCATTGTTGAAAGAAAATGAAAGAAGACCTACATAAATGGAAAGAATTCCCATGTTCACAGATCAAAAGACTTAATAGTGTTAAGCTGGCAAAACTGTACACATGCAACACGATCCCTGTCAAACCCCAGGTGGCCTTCTTGCAGAAAGTTACCAGCTGGTCCTTCAGACCCTGTGGAAATACAGGCACCCAGGATAACCAAGAGCTCTGAAAAAGAGCAGCGTCCCAGGACTTGCACTTTTCTATTATTCCAGAACATTAGAAGATGTTCCAGATCAATGTCCGTTGTCAATATCTTTTCTTCTTCACTAAATATCATTTTTTCTTCACTAAAATCAATTGAATTGTACATTTTAAAAAGATGAATGTAATGGTATATGAATTATATGCCAATAAAGATCTTTAAAAGACTTCAATTCTCCAATTCATGGAGATTTTTCCCCCTCAAATATTTAACTACTCCCTTTCACAATTTCTAATAATGGCATAATTTCCAAACTACTTTTCAGCTCTAGCACTATAAGCTGCCAATTGAGATGCAAACATTTCTTAATTTTCATTATTTCATTTCTCATCTTTTCCGAAATATTGGCTATTTCTCTCTGATGCTTATTTGATGAATAATAAGACATAAAAAGCTATCAAGAAAGCATTTATTTTATATCTTTAAATGCATCATCCAGAAATAATTGAATATGGAGACTTATTACCAAATCAAAATATCCAGATTTTAAAAAAATTATGGTTAAAACCCCAGACTTTTTCTCTAGTGTTACACTGGCACATCTGTATAAAGTTCAGTAAAGTTTTGTGTTTTTTAAAAAATATATCTTTATTGATTTCAGAGAGAGGAAAGGAGAGGGGGAGAGAGAGACAGAAACATCAATGATGAGAGTCATTGATCGAGCCCGCAACCCGGGCATGTGCCCTGACCGGGGATCGAACCCCGATCGCCTGGATCCTAGGTCGACGCTCAACCGCTGAGCCACGCCCAGCAGGGCCAGTAAAGTTTTGATTCAATATATTTTACTGAAGTCATTTTTTGTCTTGTGCCACCAACATAAACTTTTATAGTATTTCATATTTATGTCAGCTCCCCAATATAAAAAAAAAATACAACTCTCTTCAAAGTATTGAATTTTTCCTTTTAAGGAAATTATTCTACTATATTTTCATAGAGTAAATGAAGTTTTATCAATTATGATGGAAATTTTACTGCCTTAATTTATGTTTTCCAAAAAGTATTGTTTTCATTTCAGTAGATATACGTTTTTAACAAGCCAGGGCTACAAATATGGCTTATAATTATATATTTATATTGATGGTATTCTTTTTTTAAAGTCCTAGTAAGTATTCATGGCTAAAATTGACCATTATTTTAAAGGGTTTTCAAATAACTTTATTTACTTTTTCAAGAATTTGATGATTTAAAAAATTTTTCCTTAATGATGATTATAAATTTTCTTTATTTAAATTATGAGATTTAACATGATTCCTAATCTAATAAAATTTTTGTGTTTAACATTTTTACCTTTTAATAATACCATTTTTAGCCCTGGCTGGGTGTTCAATTGGTTGGAGTGTCGTCCTGTACACGGGAAGGTCGTGGGTTCAATTCTGTCAGGTAGGTTGTGGGTTCGATCCCCAGTCAGAAAGTGTATAGGAAGCAACTGATAGATGTCACTCTCTCCCTCTCTCTCTCTTCCTCTCCCTAAGAATCAATAAACATATCCTCAGGTGAGGATAAAAATAATAATATAATTTTTATTTCATTTCTTCTTATACTCCTACAGATCAAAATTATTCCTGCTAATTATATTTAACAGAAAATTTGAGAAACATACACATTTTGCTGTCCCTTCATTCTACTTATTTGTATTCAATCTTTTGTTATAAATCCTTAATTTCAAAACATTAAAATGTACATTTACACAAGAATTACAACACAGTAACTATAAAAGCCAAATTAAACCAACTATTTTGGATGGCAATAGCAGCTATAATTCCAGGATGAAAATAAACTGGTGATCCTCCCAAAGCACAGAATGTTTTCTAAAGAATACACAATCTATCTGCACTGCTTACTGGACATTGGCCAACTGGCTGGAGAGTTACAACTATTTCTCAGATGTTATGACAGGTAGCCATTTATTAAGGTTATTGAGATACTCTCTTTTCCTAGAATTTGTGAATTTATATTGTTTATATTATAAATTAACTTTACAGCTTATCACTGTTACTGAAATAAAATTTTCCAAGTTGTACAGAAGTATTTCAGTATTTTAACAACCAGTCTGGCATTAACTATCTGCCCTAAGTCTGTATGGGCCTCTCCATGTAGGGCACAAGAGAATTACCCTTAATAAAGGGACTATAGTCTAAGATGTTCCTTGCATAGAAGACTGACAAGACAGAGTATTTAAGGAAAAACAGTGACTCCTCCCCAATACTTTTGCTAAGAACTCTGACCAAGACAAGGCTGGAGGCCCATTGGTTCCTTGTGGATTAATCACAAGGCAGAATCATCACTGGTTACGGGAGAAGTGAAGACATCCGTGGAAGAACATCAGCAAAGCAGACTCATCCTCTCCATCCAACTCTTGAGAGGAAGATATACATGAATTCCCAGAGTCTCCAACAGCAAGAAATACAGCTCAAGATAAACAAGAGAGGCCTTCCACTCTGAGTCACAGTGTTTATAATTGAGAATCAACAAAAGAGTAATAGGGGAATCATTAAATAGATTATGATCTGCCTGTAATAAAATATTCTGTAGTCCTTTTTAAAAAGTAGTCTTTCAGTAAGGTAGTAGTATAAATGAATATATTTTCTTCATTTGTCTCACTGAAATTCCCCCAAATCAATAATAAAACAATAGACACAAACAGCAGTATGGTAATTACCAGAGGAAAGGGAGTGGGGGGAGGGAAAGAGGGTAAAGGGAGTAAATGGTGATGGAAGGAGACTTGACTTTGGGTGGTGAACACATAATACAATATACAGATGATGTATTATAGAATTGTACACCTGAAGCCTATATGATTTTATTAACCAATGTCACCCCAATAAAGTCAATAACAAATCTATAATAATGAACAAAAATCATATAGTCAAGGGAATTCCAACTATAATGAAGGCAGGATATGGCTCTGTCCAAAACTGCCAATGATAAAGAATTTCTGTAAAATATAGTGATATCTGGACAAATTAAGGGAGAATTCCAAAAAAAGTAATACATAATATTCCAGAGCTCAATGCTATTCCCTCAAAACAAGTGACAAGGCATGAAAAATCTTCTCTCTTGCTTGGAATAACAAAAATTGAAGATATAGGCTACTAGAGGAGGAGATTATATCTTTTGGTGCTGCAGTTTCTCATCAGACACTGGCAAGCCCAGGGTGGTCAAAAAGTGAGCAAATATTATTTTCTCAGACCTGGACTCTAATTTCACATGTAGTTAGTTGACTAATGTCCTCCCCCACAAATTCATGTCCACCTAAAACCTCAGAATATGATCTGTTTTGGAAATAGGGTCTTTGCAAATAATATTAGCTAAGGATCTCAAGATGAAATCATCCCAGATTTAGAGTGGGTCCTAAGTCCAATGACTGGTGTCCTTATAGGAAGAGAGGAAACAGAGGAGAAAGCCAAGAAGAAAAGAGGCAGCGGATGGAGTGATACGGCTTCAATCCAAGGAATATAAGGGTCGCTGGGACACACCAGAAGCCAGGAAAAGGTAAGGAAGGAGCCTTCAGAGGGAGTGCAGTCCTGCCAACACCGTGATTTCAGACTTCTAGCCTCCAGAACCGTGAGAAAACAAATTTCTGTTGTTTTAAGCCCCAAGTTTGTGATAATTTGTTTTGGGAAACAGAGGAAGCTAATCTACCATGCCAACATCTGAAGAATCAGGAAAGGGATTCCCCCTGGAGCCTCCAGAAAAGGTGCCTCTCTTACACTTTGATTTCAGCCAGATGAGACCAGACTGGACTTCTGACCTACAGAACTGTAAAATAATAAATGTATGTTGTTTTAAGGCATTAAGTTTGCGGTAATGTGTTATGATAGCAATAGAAAACTAATAGAGCAGGGGTATGAGATGGACTGAAAGTAGGAAGCTTGGTCGAAAGTCTTAAAGTAGCAATTAGATGTCCAAACCCCCTTGCCCATCCTGTGTAGCCAAGAGATGACCCCTTGCACCCGGGCAGAAGACTTGAGGACAACTCTTTGAAGAAGCTCAACCGGAGTTGTTCTGGAATATTGGTCACAGTTGTGTTCAAGTCTGAGCAACCTTAAAGTCTATAAATTGAATAATTAAACCCACCAACCTCTTTCCTTGCTCAACTATCATAATGCTGGCAGCCAGGAATAAATGCCTCTGATAGGAGCTTGAAGAACTCCCCTACGGGAAAACAGGTCAGCCCAGAAAAGTCATGTAGAGATACTGCTCGTGTGTTCCAGCAATGGGATGCTGAGGTCCCCACGTGATTATCTGTAGTAAAGCCCTCTTCTTGACAGGTCCCATCCAAGCAGGAGCTTGAATTAGTACTTTAGCACCTCACTTTTAATTATTAATAAATACTAAATTATATCGGACATTGTAGAAAGGTTGTGATATGAAAACAAGGCCAGAACAAATAGCAAAAAGGAGCTTGTAGGAAACCAAATCTTCATGGAGAAGAAAACATGAAATAAGTGGTAATAAATAGTCTCACTCATTCAGAGATACTTACTGAACTCCTATTATACTAGGTACCCATTGTTCTAGGTGCTGAACATAAAATAATGAACAAAGTAGAAAAAGTCCTGGCCTCATTAAGTTTACAGTATCTCAGAGATCAAAGAAAAACAGCCAGATATAAAGATATAAAAACGGAAAATGATATATAAAAGCAGTATGCAAAGAACAGGATAGAGCTTTTAAAAATTAAAAATGCAGCCCTGGCCAGTGTGTCTCAGTTGGTTGGGCGTCGTCACATACACGAAAAACCATCACTGGTTTGATTCCCCATCAGGACTCATACCCAGGTTTCGGGTTCGAGCTTCAGTTGGGGAGCATACAGGAGGCAGCCAGTCCATGTTTCTCTCGCATCAATGTTTCTCTCTCTCTCCTCTCTCTCCTTCTCCCTTCCTCTCTCTCTAAAATCAATAAAAACATTTAAAAAATTTTTTTAAATTAAGACTACAAATAAGCTGAAATTTTATAACACTAGAATCGTTCAATGATACAGTTGAAAATCTCTCAAGAGATGGAAAATGGAAAAAGTCTTAATTACAGGATCAGGCAAGGAAGGTCAAAAATCGAAACAATGAGATTCCAGAAATGGTAGAGCTAATGGACAGAAGAAAATTATTTTTAAATAAAAACAAAAGCAATCTTCCCAGGTGTATATGAGTTTCTAGGGCAGGAAATAATGAATGAGGAAAGACCCACCCCAAGGCACATCACCGGGAAGGTTCAGATGCTGTGAATAGTGGGAAAGTTCTAGACTCTTCTCAGAAGATAAACAAGATCCCATCAGAAAGGACCAGGAATGGCCACTCTCTACAGCGACAATGGAACACCAAAGACAGGGAAGAAATCGATGCCTTAAAAATTCAGATGAAAGACAATCTCTAACCTAGGAAAGCACACAGGCCATACTTGGAACAGAGCGTGGGGGTTGGAGAAAGACGGACAGACACAAGCGTTCAAAACTTCTCCTCCCATGCCCCCTTTGAGGAAGGGGCTGGAGGCTGGGCCCTGACAAACAAGGGAATACATGAGAAAGAAGATTTAGGGAACTGAGCTTTAAACAAAAAGCGAGAGGCGAAGGGAACTCCCAGGGTGCCAGCCACGCAGCTGGCCTGGACGGCTGTCCATCCCTAGGACCACGGGCGGGCCGGGCTCCAGGAGTCTGCCCCCTGAGGGGGGGACCGTGAGCCTGGTGGGTCCCCTGATACATCGGAGAGAAGACGGGCAGCTCTGTCAGCGAGCTTTGGGTGCGTTAGTGTACCACGCAGCTCGCCTCATGGCTTAGGTTTGCGTGATCGAAAGGAAATCTTATTAGGTACAGGGCGTTAATATTAATTTATTCAAAATGGTGACACAACTACACTGAAAGGAAGAAGAGAGGGTTATGCTGAGGACTTCAGGGAGGGAGGGAGTGAGGGATACTGTAAAAGGAAGAAATCCTTTACTTTCATAATAGGGATTTAATAGCTAACATCCAAATCAGAAAAATGAAGAGGTAACAAAAGGAGCCTACTACTTCAAAAGATAGTGGTAAGTACCAGAAAGAATAAAAACCAGACAGCTAAAACCTTTGAAAACGATTACTTCCAGGGACTGGGAAGCAGGAGTGATGGAGAGGGAGAAATTGCCGCTTTTCAATAAAGACTTGTAGTGAGATTTGGAGTATTTGAGTGGCTCAATATGTATCACCTGCCTTTCATGCAGATTCCAAACAAATAAAGAAATAAGCAAAAGGAGTGGTGGGAAGAAGAGAAACTATCACTATTATTACCGATAAAGGCAAATTGGGGAGATGGTGAGCTTGAGCTCCTGAACCCCAGTGTTGGGCCAGGGGAGGGCTGCTCCCATGGTCTTAGGACCCCCACCACACACATGGATACCTTATTTGGAGGGGGAAGGGTGATTGCGGGGTGGGGGGAAGGGTGAATAGCTTGAGGCCCCTGAGCTGGGAAGATGACTAGTAATGCATTCATTTCACTTTTGTAAATTGAATGAAACTAAGTAATTTATTTCAACGTTCAAAACCAAAGATATAGTAGCACATTCCTCATCCCACAGTTGAGGCTCGAGACAAA
Source organism: Miniopterus schreibersii (assembly GCF_964146895.1). NCBI lineage: Eukaryota > Metazoa > Chordata > Mammalia > Chiroptera > Miniopteridae > Miniopterus > Miniopterus schreibersii. Next base: position 55,488,017 of record NC_138111.1, on the reverse strand, counting down.
CATCGCTTCTTTCCCAATATTTTAAACTATATTTTATATTGAAATTCTGAGCCAGAGGTAGATAAAGAGAGAAGGTAGTTGAAGAAGGAAGCCAGCAGGAGCACAATTTTTTTTGAGCTCTTAGAAATAAGTGCTCTTGCTTGCCCTCTGAATGGGCTGTCTTGACTCTGTGCCTTTCCCAGCCTGTCTCCTTTGCCAGTATTATTTATCCCTATTTCCTTGCTGATGTGGCTCTGAGAGACAGAGGGGGCACCCTGGAGGTCACTCAGGAAGTCCTTGCTGGAATCAGGAAGACAAGCAGGGTTTTAGACTCCAAGTTCCTTGATGAAATCAATAGACTGTGCTCCCTCCCGCCCTCCTCCCAGCTCTGCCTCAGCAGTGCTTCTACCTTGGTACGCGGGAGCCCTGAGCTGAGCTGGTATTGCAAAGAGAAACTCAATTTTTGTGCTTCCTGAGCATTTAAGCCCGGAAAAATTCCTGTCCCTAATGTAAAAATCACAGGCATTCATAATTCCTCATCTCCTAAATAGAAATACAAAAAGAAGAAAGAGCAATAATTTGGGTGTGTTGCTTAAGTGCTGTTGCTGAAACCACTGTCAAAAGTGGTTTGTAGCCTGCACTTGCATCCCTCAACCCCACAGAAATTTCTTTCTGCTTTTATGATTCTCATTGAACTAGAGTGGGAATTCATTCCCCACCCTTGACCCCCCCCCCAAAATGAGCAGCCAAATGCAAAAGAAAACAGAGTCAACCCAAGGTTGGGGGCCAGAGGAGGACATTTTTTAGAGAACACCAGGATTTTATTTTTAGATTTACACCTGTGATTTTTAAGTAAGCAAAATGGGTCCTCTTAGGAAGTAGATAATTATCCTAGATTATAGACCAGCTGGTGGTAGAAAAAAACCCACAGGAATCACCTAAGCATGTAATCCCAACAGGAAAAATGCAACAAACTCCTGGCTAGGCAGCGACTAAACACTTCAGTCGCTGCTAAAACTTCAGTCGCTCATACAATGAGGATTAGTAGAAAGAACTTGGCCTTTGGAGCCAATACTGGGTACAAATGAGAGCTGCTTGATATTGGGCAAGCTCCTCGAACTAACTGAGCCTCGGTTTCTTCATCTGTCAAGTGGGAATAATAACAGTGATAAGAGTCATGAGATTGAAGAGATAAGTAAAAACTTCTAATTCACGGTAGGTACATACCATATTATTCCCCCCCCCCTTTTTTTTTGCTCCTGTGGTCCACTGTGGTAGTCATTAATGCTGGCCACCAAATCTTTTCATTCTTCTCCCAAGCACACAGCTGCACTTTCTTCCCCCTTGAAGATAAATATGGCCATGAGATCTGCTTTAGCAAATGAAATTTGAGCAGCAATAATGCGTCACTTCCAAGCTGAAGCTTAAGAGCAAGTATAAGATTTGCCATGCATCTTTTCTCTCTAGATAGCACTGGCAATGTTGCGGATAGCGACCAGCTTGGGGGCAGGATGTGAGGATGACACAGCAGAACTCACAGAGGAAGATGGGTATTGTGACCAAGGAACAAAAACCTTTGTTGTTTTGTGCCACTGTGATTTTTGAGCTCTTTGTTACTGCAGCATAACCTGCGCCCTCCTACTGACTCACTAACCTTTAAGTAACTCTATTTGCCAGCAACTCATTAATTCATTCCTTAGATATGTGGTGAACAAATCCGAAGCGCTGTGCTAGATGCTGGGAAATGCCTAATACTGATTTTGCCCTCAAGGAGCCCATGGGAAGGGGGAAAGAAGAGGGTCATGCTCAGGGATCTTTAAAAAACATCTCCTGTTGATTCTAATGTTTAATGAGAGTCAAGGTTGGGAACTACTGCTTTTGTGCATATCAAATCCTTCATGTGTGTCCTGACTGCCTGCAGAAATTGATAACAGAGAAGCTGGAGATTATAATAAAAGGGCAGTAATGTGGAGGGAGAATGGAAAAAGAGGTGGTTAAACTGACAAAGTAAAAACTGAATACTTCATCTTGTCCCTTGGTTGCCTGCAACTTAACTGGATCAGCTATCTCTCTTCCATCTTTTTCCCTCATAAAAATTTACTAGAATTTTTTTTTGTTAATCCTTACCTAAGGATATTTTTCCCATTGATTTTTAGAGAGAGTGGGAGTGAGGGAGGGAGAGAGAGAGAGAGAGAGAGAAACATAGATGTGAGAGAGACACATTGATTGGTTGCCTCCCACACGCTCCCTGACCAGGGCCAGGGATCAAACCTGCAACCCAGGTACATGCCCTTGACCTGGAATTGAACCCTCGACCCTTGGGTGCACAGGCCCATGCTCTAACCACTGAGCAACACTGGCCAGGGCAAAATGTACTAGAATTTTTGTTTCCTTTAGACTAAAAGTCAAGTCAAAACAATGTAAAATTGCTTACTATAATTATTATAACTCTAGAGCCATTTACTTTTTTAAAAAAAATCCCAAAGATGTAACAGAATAGGCCAAAACAATACATTTCTAATGGTGGAATTGTAGGCCCAGTGCCCGCTGGGGATGTCATTTTGGTATGTCATCCTGTGTCTCTATGTGAAAATGATATGGGTTCTTAGTGAATTATCAGTGAGTATCCCTTTGGTAGTTTTCATTAAGGCTTTTTCCTGAGGTTTTATCTCTTTTTCCTTTTGAGTTTGGGATGTATTCCTTTGCTCCTTCGTTTTGCTTGACTCTCTGGGTTGGTTTTTATGCACAGGATAAAACAGCCCCTCTCTAGTCTTGAAGGATTGCCCTCATGACAGAGATGAACCTTATCATTCAAACCTTCCCTAGATCTTGGTTGTCTCTCAAACCTTTGTGTTTGTCCAAACGGCCCATTTTATTTTTTAATGGCTCCTAGTAAGCGAAGATGTGCCAAGACCTATCGCTGTCCAAAGGGGAGGATCTCGGTCGTCATCTAGATTCAGGCCAACTGGAAGCCAGATCCTCAGGCAGCAGCTTTTGGAGTATGCAGCTGTGTACTGTCCTGGGGGACTGCAAGCATAAGCTCCACTGGCCACAGTGCCAGCCAATCTAGAGGCATCCCTGGGCAGCAGTCCCAAAAATCGGGGCTCCACACTAGTGTATAAACGCCTGTCAGGGAGATACTGGAACTATACCGAGGCAGAGGGAGAGACAAAGGTGGTGTACGCAGGCCACAGTTCCCTGAGAGCACAGCCTCTGCAGGCCCCTAGACAGGGGCCACACCTGAGGCCTGCTCCCCAGGCCGGGCTCCAGGACAGGCACACAGGCCTCCTCCACAGGCAGACCAGGTGCTTCACGGCCTGGGGGAGGCAGCCTGCCAGGAACTCTCACTCCCATTGTTTCAGCACCAAGGAACTTGAGAATGCAAGTCCCTGGCCCAAGGGGCATCCCCAGGGCGGGGCACCAGAGACTTTTAAAAGCTCCTTTGGGGTCACCGCAACAGCAGGGGCAGAGCCAGAGAGGAGCCCACCACCTGGAGGAAGGCACAGGGTGAGCTCAGGGAGAGCCTAGGAAGGAAAAAAAGGGAGGGAGGGAGGGAGGATGGAGAGAGAGAGAGAAAGAGAGGGAGGGGGGAAGGGGGGACCTAGAGTTTTAAAAAGATGGGCCCGTTGGCCAGAGTGGGGCAGGGGGAGGGCCCAAAGCTCGCCCCAGCCAGTTACTGTCCCTAAGAGCATTCCAGGCCCCCAAACATGTGTCAGTCATAAGCCTGCCCCTCAGGGCAAAGCTCCAAGGTCAGCAAAGGGTCCTCTCCAAACAAACTCGGCCTTCAGGGGCGCTTCTGCTCGGGGCCTGAGGCTGAGCACGTGGGGAGCTGCTTGTCAGCCTGCGGTAGCTTGCAGGTCTCAAGGATGTGAGCCCCGAGCCCCTTTGGTTTTCGGGGCATCGCTCAGGTGCAGGTCTTGAAAGTTAGGGGTGCCCAATGTGGGGCTCAAACCCCTCGCTCCTCAGAAGGAGCCCCACGTTTGGAGTTTCCCTAGGAAGGTGGGGTTCTGGAGAGAGGGTGTCCCGCCTCGCCTGGCCTGCTAGGGGCCTCTCGGCAGGGTCTCAGTGTTTTTCACGGGAAGGTGTCTGTCTATAGCGCAGATTCGGTGTTTGCTTGGGGTGAGGTGACTCCCTGGTATCGCTTTGCCATCTTGAATCAAAACCTGGCTCCTTTCCCCCTTCTTTTACTATTCAGTTTTTCTATTCAAATTCCCTTATTAGCGTAAATATGACGCCCATGCTATTTAAAATTTGCTATTATTTTTTAAAAAGCTCCTCTCCAGGATTTCAAAAAGAGCCCGACATTCTTAACTGGCAATTACCAATGACTCCCATAAACTCTATGTTCAAACAAATCATACAGTGAAGAGAAGGGTAAATAATGACGTAACTAATGTTTATACTTATGGAGGCACCCCCCCAAAAAAATAAGTTGGCTCTTTAATAATAGCGTACACAGAGAAATTCACTGATTACTTGAATCTCTCAGCAAAGGACTTGGCCAAGGATACTGTTGGAAGCTCATCATTTGCTGGTAGTAAATTTTCTCATCAAGTTCCCATTTTCTTTATGACCAGACAATAAGGTCTGTGAATCTGGGAGACCTACAGGTGTAGGTGTTGTTCAATTCTACTGCTTTCATACTGCATGACTTAGACAAATGATAAGCCCTGCTTCTCTCCATTACTATCAGGAGAGCAGTATTAGCTGTCTTGACTGTCAGGGGAGTAGATTGCCAACTTCAGCTGCAGAGTCTTCAGTTCAATATGGAACTTTTTATTGAGATACTATGGAACTGTGCATCAAATTTGCTTCACCCTTCTATATCACAAAGAGAGACCCAATTTTCTAAATGGTAACTAGTAGCCCAGTCACAATACTCTTTACTCTCCCTTGCAGCAGAGTATGACCATATGACCAAGTTATGGCTAATGAAATGTAAGGGAATTTTTGACAGTGTCTCTTCCTAAATAAAAACACAAAGCCTAGCAAGGAGGCCTTCTGCTTTTTCACCCTTCGTTCTTTCCCTTCCTCCTGCCTGGAACACAGATGTAATGCCTGAAAGAGGCAACCATTTTGTGACTATGAGGATAAAAACCATACATTAAGGAACACAAATCAAAGGATTTGGGTTTCTTGAGGGCATCACAGAGCTGTTATACAAACCCTGGAAAGTCTGCATTCAGACTTGCCTCATTCCCCTTCCCATCAGTGGAGACTCTGGATATTTCTCTACCGCAGGAGGAGTTAGCTGGATAACATTTATAAAGATCCTAGTAGAAGGATGGCACATGGTTACAGGAATATATTTTAAAATATGTTACAGTCTTTTCATTTTAAGGAGAACCCTGTATACATATCTCCCCGACCCACCCCTATGTAGCCAGAAGCATCCATTGCATCAGGGAAGATTAGAATTGTTTAGTCCAGAAAAGCAAAGACAAAGGCAAGGTACAAGCAAAGCCTGATTGGTTACCTTGAGGCCCAGTTTGTATAGAAAAGGCAGAATAAATGCATGATTGTTTTCTTTTTTAAAAACAATTTCAAAATAATGAGTTCATTCCCTTACCCATCAATGGTGACCCATCAATTGAGTTGCTTTAGAATTATTATGAACTTGTAAGTATAATCATATTTGATGTGATTATTTTATTTGTAAGTATTTATAAATAAAATGATGTCTGGGATTTGCTTTAAAATGATGGCATGAGAAAAAGGGGATACAGATGAAACAATTGGCCATGAGTTGGTAACTGTTCAAACTGGGTGGTGGCCCCATGGAGAGGTTCATTTTACTATTCTCTTACATTTGTATGTGTCTGAAATTTTCCAAAATAAAAAGTAAAGATAAAAAAATGTTCAGCCTATGATTTCCAAAACAGGACCTTGAAATCCTTAGCAAGACAATGGTCTTAAGTGTCTGACTTTGATGGGGGGAGAGAGGGGAAGAGATTTCAAGCCTTGTGATGTATCAAGAGTAAGTGTAGATAGAGGTCTGAGTAAAGAACTGTACTCAAATTCATAGGTAGTGAGCTTTCTGGACGTGGCCCTAATCCCCCCAGTCCCAAGAGGGCGTTAAAAAACAACCAACCAAAATAAATGGGTTGGCTTTAGCTCAGCGTTTCCTTCCAGTCAAGCCTTCGACTGCCAAACACTCTTGCTTGCTAGGGTGGTTCCAGACCTGCGGCGCCCTCCAGCAGTACACACACACACACACACACACACACACACTCAGAGCCCAACAAGCCTGACTCGTTTTCTTGTGGTCAAGGGGCTCTTGCTTTCCACACAGGGCAGGAAAGAGCACTGAGCCGGGAGTCCAGAGGCCAGCCTCTGAACCTTGTCTGTAACTCCAGACGACACTGTGCCTTGGGTCTCAGTTGCATCACCGTGAAACAATCCTTCAGCGCTCCAACCACCCAAACCCGGGACTCCAGGTACAGCCAGCCCTCTAGGCCTTCATGCCTCTTCACCGAACATCTTTTCCACCTTTACACATTACATCACCTCCTGAAGAAATATGTAACCGCTGTCACTTTTTGCAGCTAACCGGGGAGGCGCCCGGCATAGATGCCACCAAAGTTGGCGGCACTCTCAGGCTTCCTTCGGGAGCCGGTGCACACCGACCTGCAGGACCTCTCCTCTCTGTCCTTGCGCGCCTGCCTCCGCGACCCCAGTTCCCGCTGCGGAGAAATCTCCTAAGAGACGGCGGCCCGCGTCGCCCCGGCCCCCGGGAGGCGTGGAGCACGCGCTCCCCGCGCAGAGCCGGGAGGGCGGGGCCGGAGGGGCCGGGCACGCCGGGGGCGGCGCGCGGGGCTGGCCGCGGCTCAGTCTCTCCCGATCCCTGCGCCGGCCGGCGGAGCTGCGGCGAGCGCGAGCCGGAGCCGGAGCCGGAGCCGGAGCCGGAGCCGGAGCTGGAGCCGGAGCCGGAGCCCGGGCCTCGGAGCGGGGCCGCGGAGGCCGGAGAGGGCGGAGGACCCGAGCTCCCGCAGCGCTTGGAACCCCGCCGTGCGCGCGTCCTTCTGGCGACTCGGGTAAGTGCGGGAGGCCGAGCCCCTGCCCGCCGCCAGGCGCGCGGCTGCCTGGGTCGCCGTGCCCGGTTCCTGGCTGCGCGCATCCCCTCGCTGCGCCGCAGGCTCACAGGTGGCTCTGAGGTGGCCGGGGGTGCCCCAGGCCCCTCAAGGAGTCAGCCAACTCTCTCCGTTTCGGGGCGCGGTTTCCGAGCCTCCGCTTCTCCCACCCAACCGCCCTTGCTTCCGGCTTGGGGCGGGGGGCGCGCAGAGGGGGCGCTCCCTTTCCCCACTCCCCCACGAACGATCCGGGGAGGTTCGGGCCAAGCGCCTCCCCCGTCTGCATCTCAGCGCCTGGCTCGCTAATGGGACGTCTGTCTTTTTAGTTTTATTTTCCTGTTAACCCACCGGGGAAAGTTTGGGAACCACACAAGGCAAAGTTGGGGCGCGGCTGGGGGCGCACTTCCCCGGCGGAGGCCGCGCTCGTGGGGCGGAGCGGTGGGCTCGCGGGTCGAGCCTGCCCCGGCTGCAGCCCACAGCGCGCCCCGGGAGTGGTTGTCGGTCGCTGCCGGTCGCCCCGGCTCAGCCCTGCCTGTGACCATCCCCGGAGGGCTGAGAGTCGAGTGTAGACATCTGCCAGCCGGCCCGGAGTCTCTGTGATGGGCTCGGTTAGCTCAGGAATAAGCAGCATCTCCTCCTGGTTGGACTGGTGCTCTTGCTCTGCAAACCTGAGCTCCAGCTAATCTCAGTGTTTAACTGGCGTGTGTTTAATTAGCTTGTTTTACACCTGAGATGGTCTCAGCGAATGTCACCAAAGTGAAATCGTTGATATAGAAAAACAAACCAAAAAAAAAAAAACCCCACAGAAAATAAAAACTTTTTAAAGAAAGTTAGAGAGAGGAACCTTCAGAATGTCAGCTGTGGTGTCTGGATATTTTACTCACCTCCTCTGTGGGCTAGAGGATGAAAACTGCTTGGATATCTAACTGACTAGAAGAGTTGGTGTTGGGGCTATTTTGGGCAGATTTTGTGGATGGAGGTATTGCTGCAACTTGCGTATTGTTTGTGACGTACACATTTGGTCTCTTGAAATAACCTTCTTGTGAAGAGTTGTTTTATTTACTAAGTTGTCTATTTAAAATATGACTAGAGAATTTTTTTTTTAAATGAGCTTTAGCTGAAAACAATGTCTACATATTCAGGGAAGACAATTTGTTCATGTCGCTAGAACATTCCTTTGTCTACTTAAATTTTTCAAGGGCTACTTTTCTGCATCTGGTATAGAAGAAGCTTTTCATGAAAAATCAGATCCTGAGATCTTTATGTGTTCAGAAAAAGATTGCTACCTCCTCCAGCACTCAACCCTTTCCAAATGACAGATTAAATCAGAAAGGTGTGCCTGCATCTGGACTTACATAACTGGACTAAAAGAAAACAGTGAACAATTGTTGGTTGTCAGGTACATAGGTAGTTCTAAAAAAAGTGGCATCTTTTTAGGGCTGAGAGGTTATTTGTTACATAGTTTAAGGTGGAATAAACTGATAGGGTTTTCATCTATAAAATTTTTATACTTAACACACACATCTACATAGTCTGTACCTAATACTGGATTTACCAAAATGTTTGGTTTTGTATATACATTACTGTAGTGCCTACTATGTGCCACATCCTGCTCTTAGTGCTGCGTGTGCTTTAACTCACCCTCAAAACAATCCTTGGTGGTAGGTGCTGTAATTGTCCTAATTTTTTAAATGGGGAAACTGAGGCACAGAGGCGTTAAGTAACTCACATGGCTATAGGATAAGACTTTGTCATATCTACAAAGTTCTTTTTGTAAAAAAGACATATCTTATGATTTACTTATCCTTGTTTTTATTTTTTGAAGCATAAATGTCGAAAGTATTTCCGGCGAAGCATAAGAATCCCTGATTGTGCACGTGCTGCACAAGCACCGTTAACTATAAAGTGAGCAAAGTATGAAAGAACCATCTGGTTGAGTTTTCAGTTGGAAGACCACCACATCCACCAGAAGACCCAGGATGGATCTGCACCAGAGCACTGCCATCACTTTCCTTGAGAAATGGTGTTCAGATAAGTCACCATCTGCCTGCAGGAAACATCATTATGTCAGGAAAAAACTGAAGTTAATTCGAGTCTTAGGCCTTTTCATGGGCCTTGTAGCCATCAGCACTGTCTCATTTTCAATTGGTGTCTTTTCTGAGACAGAGACACAGAGCACAGGGGAGGCCAGTGGTGCAAACGGTCCTGGGATAGCACACGGTTATCGGCAGAGAACTCTCTTAGATTTAAATGACAAGATTCAGGATTATACTCCACAGCCACCTGTTTCTCAGGAAGCCAAATCTGACAATAGTACAGATTATGAACAAGGAAACTACCCGAGAGACATCTTTTCCCTTGAGGACCGAAGAAAAGGCGCCATCATTCTCCATGTCATTGGAATGATCTACATGTTCATAGCCTTAGCCATTGTCTGCGATGAGTTCTTTGTTCCTTCTTTGATTGTCATCACTGAAAAGCTGGGCATCTCTGATGATGTTGCTGGGGCCACTTTTATGGCTGCTGGGGGCTCAGCCCCAGAACTTTTCACATCTCTCATAGGGGTGTTTATTGCTCATAGCAATGTTGGCATAGGCACAATTGTGGGCTCAGCAGTGTTCAATATCCTCTTTGTTATTGGCATGTGTGCTATGTTTTCTAGAGAAATCTTGAACCTGACATGGTGGCCTCTCTTTCGGGATGTGTCCTTCTACATCGTTGACTTGGTCATGCTGATCATATTTTTCCTGGATAATGTCATCATGTGGTGGGAAAGCTTGCTTCTCTTAACAGCCTACTTTGCCTATGTGATCTTCATGAAATTCAACGTCCAAGTAGAAAGATGGGTGAAGCGAATGATAAACCGCAATAAAGTCGTCAAGGTGACAGCACCAGAGGCCCCAGCAAAGGTTGGTGGTGGTGGTTGTTTATTGAATGTTCTGAATAATTATGTTTTTGAGATCTGCCATTTTTTTAATGTGATGGTGTTTTGGGCTGCAGTGGATAGTAGGTTGCTTTCTATAGTTCTCTGATAGCCAGACTAACAGGGCAGTAAGAGAAATAATGCGGGAATATTCTTGTGAATGTTTACTAAGTTCTTAAGCTGTTTCCTTCAGAGTAAAACACTTGTATATATAGGTTACATAAGTACCCCAGAGCAGGCTTAGCAAACAAAATAATTTGTCTCTTATTTTCTGCAAGTTGGTATAATGATTATGTGAGCAATTTAATTTTCATGGGAAAATGTGTGTGTGTGTGCCTAGCAAATTGCAGGGCTTTTTCATTTTAAATGGTCACATGACAATGATCATGAACCATTTCTTTAAAGATGCTGATGGAAGAAGATGTGTTAGGATCACCAGAGCTACACTTTTAAGTCAACAGCCCAGAGCCTAGTAGGACTGGTCATTAGAGTGAGTCATGTCTATTCTTGATCCACACAATAATGCTTCAGATCACTTGGCCAGGAACTGATCAGGATCCATTAAAGAGAGTCATTGGCAAGCCTTGCTACCTACCTTTGTAGCTTGATGGCCCATTTTGTACGCTGTGACAAACATGACCCAAAATATTTTTATATCAATTTAGTATAACTCTTTTATGGTCAAGTTTGATGACCCATCCATCTTTTTTGTAGCAGCCATGAAATGGAAGCAAAGTGCACAAAAAACACACCAGTAATATTTCTATTTATTACATGCAAAAGAGAACTGTATTTTTTTAATATTTCCCCCAGTGTGTGGTTGTTTGTTAGAAACTAGTAAAAATAATCACTTCACAATATACAGGCAAATAAGCATTCAGGTGTCATGACTGAGTATGCATCCTTGAGGGCCTAAGACAGGCTCATCATAGCCTAAAGGATGACCCCTAAGGCTCTCTCCTCAAGCCTGATTGCTAATTTGAGTGGTTTGCATTAATAGCCTATGTGTTTATTCCAGCTAGAGTACTGAATGATTGCCAGGGGAAAAGCATATTTTTTATTGGCAAGGACATGATTTGGTGTCTTATAAATATCCTGGGCACATCAAGGGTAAAATGTCTTTTTGAGAACTCAGCACTTTTTTCTTCTGTTACTCCACAGTCGAACTCCATTAACTTAGACACAGACTCAGCTAGAGGTTACATTGGCAACATTTATGAAAAAGGGATTTGCAGGGCAATGGAATGGTGTATTTAAGATTGTTGGGGGGGCTGCATTCTGATTGGGGGCTGGGTGCTGGTTTCATGCATTTGGGAATAATTTTTTAGATACAGTTTATAGACAGTATTTAATCAAACAGAAGTCATTCATTAAAGTAGCTCTGGCAGGATTTTTACCTGCTGTGTCAGGTGACTGTCATGTCATTTTTATGATCATTCAAAAGTCAAAAACTTAGGCTTACATTCCTTAATAGTTGTTATTCAGATTCATAATTTTGTGCTATGCTCAGTAGTGTGCATATTTTAATTTGTAGCTTCCAGATTTACCTAATTAAAAAAGGACAGAGATTATATTCATGACTATTACTCCTGTTTCTCATTTCACCCCCAAATGTGTTCATGTATTATTTTCCTTTTAGCACCAAATAGCTTTAATGTATTCCTTTTAATTAGTGTTATTTCTTTTGGTATTCAAAAATTAGATTGAACTATAAATGTAATGGAAATGGGATTTTTGAACGTACCTATGTCTTGTTCAGTATTCAAAATGCTTGTTTGGTGAATCAAAAATGCAAGAACACAGCTATACATTTTTAGGTGGAACAGTGCATAATGGTGTGTGATTTCCTTCAGGAAATTTTACCTTGTCTATTTCACTTTTGAGTTAATTATTGCTGAAAAAAATTTGTTCTCAGCAGTTAGTCTTTATCAAACTCCTGATTTCAGAATCTTATGGGGATTTTGCTCCCCAAGCTCTAAACATAAGGTGTCCCAAAGATAGATGAGTCCTTGAGTGTGGCCATATAATTCTCTGATCTGCAAAGTTGATTTCTGGCTGTGTACCCCACCTTTCCTACAGAAGTGAGTGTTTCTAACATCATCAGAACATTCAGAAAGAAGACCCTAAGCCAAAATGCAGCCCTCAGTGAAGTTTTCATAAAGAGGAATGTGCTGTGCATGAACTTAGGAAGGAAAATACTAAGCATGTTTTCATGTAAAGCCATCGCATTGTCTTATTTGCACAATTATGAGGCATAGGAGTTTAAGGAAGTAGAAGAAACATATTTTAGATATTCTTGTACAACCCATGAAAGATTCTGGCTAAAAAATCATCAGCTGTGCTGGACTTTCATCTGTGAAATGTCTTTGAAACTACTTGCTTCCTAGACAAGTTGAAAATCTTAATTTGGTTCCATTATTAGTGATGTATGTCATGGGGCAACTGTGAAACATGGAAAAATGTGAACTGGCATATTTTTCATAGTTAAAGCAATAGTTTATCATTTCAATTGCACCACCACCCTATGTGTTTTTTAATTGCAATTATTTCTTTTAGTGATAATATTATCCTTTTTAAAAAGCTGTGCAGTGTCACGACATGGCAAAGGTACCCTGGGCCCTGCATCAGTGAAAAAAGGAGTTTAACATGCGTGTAATAAGCCCTGTGACCTCAGAGAGGTCACATAAACTCTCTGAGTTCCTTAATGGAAATAACAGTACCTACTTTAGAAAATTCAGAAAATTATTAAATGAATTGTTAAGCAGCTAACATAGTCCGTGGCAAATGTATGTTGTTCAGTAAATGTTAATTCTCTTTTATCTTTCATTCTAAAATGAGAAGAGAATCAGAATAAATTATTTCAAATTTGAGAATTTCAAAACATTTCTTGAAGGTTGGAATTCACCCCAGTGAATCGCTGAGTTAGGCAGGCCATTGGTTAGAGGCAAAGAGAATTTGTTGTGTTATAATATTTATAAGCCCTAGTTCACATACAGTGAATATATGCAGGTCTCATATTATTATAAACTCCAAGGAAACATCCAAATGCCTTTGTTGCCCTAAAATTTTATTATGTAGTTTTGCTTGAAATAAGTAGGCCATTAGCTGGGGTTTAGAAAGATCTATACTAAGCAGAGATGTTTGTTTTAAGGGTATTTTTATTTCTAAATGATTGAGATTCTCATCTAAAAACCCCTCCATGGCTGGTTTGGAATAAATTTGAATCCTGAAGGATGTGAAGCAGTGGAGTTTCAGGGCTTCTGAAACATTTTGCTATGTGAATGGCCTGCTGCTGAGGTCTGTTGATCAGTACGGTGCTAGGCTGTCATTGGCCTAGAAAGCAGCTGTCCATGGTATTTAATTTCTTCTTAGACTTGGCACCGTAATCTGACAGCAAGTCAGCCCGGTTGTAATGAAGGGAATGGTCTAAATAAAGATGCTTAAAGCTGGATAGTTGAGGAGCAGGCTACTTAGTAATTTAGGTGTGCCTGCTTTATTCAGTTTGTGTTCCTGAAAAGTTGTTTGTAAGCAGAATTTTTGCAGTTCAAATTGTTATTAATGTTTCATGGGAAGATCAGAATTGAAATAATGTTGTAAATATTCCTCATACAGTGAAGTATTTCTTATAAACCATAAATAATTTTATAAGTACAAAGGTATTGTCCCAAGTTTGCTTACGGCACACAGTATGTTACAAAACTCAACCTTTGCTTCCCCTCCAAACCTAGTAAATAAATGAGTAAAATAATTATACAAATTTCAAGGAAGGTAAGGTAAGATAGTCCTTATAATAAGTAAAAGGATAGTATTACTTAGCAGACCTGGAAACGGTCCTTCTCAAAAGAAAATGTGGGCATTAAAATTCTTAACAGACTAGATGTCTGTGAATGTACTGTGTTTTCTAAGGGTCAGAGTGGTACTATTTTTCTTGTTTTGTTTTCCTCAGCTTACATTAAAGGCAAACCCTGCAGTTACTGCATGTGATTCAAAGAGTGAACTAGGCATTTTGAGAGACCTGGAAAGCCCAGTGGATTTTAATACACAGAGTTCAGATTCCCTTCGTTGTCCCCCTTGCTACTCTGGTTTCTCCAGCAGGAGAGACCTTAAACTTTCTGAATCTTTCTGGCAATGTTCAGAGGAGGCATTACCCCCACATACCTCGTTTCCTCCATTCCTCCCCCTCTTCTCTCCTCTGTCCCTTTATCTCCCTTCCCCAACTCCACCTCCTTTCCATTTATTTATTTATTTATTTATTTGTTTGTTTGTTTGTTTATTCATTTATTCATTTATTTATTTATTGGTAAAAGCAGATAACTTGTATTTTAACTTTAACAAGGATTGGGATTGTTATATTAAGCTCCTCTCTTGCTGTTGAGGAGACAAGTACATCTACAGTGTGGATTTGAGTGCTTTTGTTTTTAATTCTTTTACTATCAACCCTCTTTTGTTTTAGAAACAGAATATACTGGTATTTTGTTTAATTCAGTCTCCTAATCAATATCTTTTAACTGGGAGGTTTAGTTTACTTACATTACTCTGATTACTGTTACATTTATAGTATTTTCTGTCATGCTATTTTATACTTTGTATTTGCTCTGATCTTTCTATTTTATATTTTTTTCTTGCCTTTTGTTTTGGGTTGAATTTTTTCTAAATCTATTTTTCCTGTTGATAATTTGGAATTTATATACCCTATTTCTATTCTTTTAGTGTTTACCCTAAATTGTAACATGTATATTTAACTCAACATAATATACAGTAAATATCTTTATGCTCCTGCTGAACAACCTAAGACCTTAGAACATTTTAATTCAGTCATCTCTCCCCCATTATATAAGATTTGAAGTGCATGATTTAAGTTCTACCTTTATACTTTATAGCAGCTTTATTGAGGTATAATCTTCACTTTTAACTCTACGAATTAGACATTGTCTTTATGCCATTGATGTTTTTAGATTTATGCACATTTTTACTGGTTTTCCCCTCCTCATTTCTTCCATATGTCAGACTTTTTTCCTATGATTTTTTTCTCTACTAATTTACATTCTGTATAAATTCCTTTAGCAAGAATCTGTTAAGGTAAATGCCCCTGATTTTTATTGCTTAGAGATGTGTTTCGCTTTTGTTCTTAAAAGATAGTTTTGATGGGTAGAAAATTACTCTTTCATCCCATTTTGAAAATTATATTCCACTGACTTCCATTTTTGCCGTTCAAAAGACTGCTGTTGGTGTAAATATTGCTCCTTTGAAAGAAACCTGCCTTTTCTCTTCGACTGTTTTTAAGCTTTCCTCTTTGTTTTTGGTGTTCATCATTTTTCTTATGCCAGGACAGATGTGGTTTTTTCACTTATTTTATATTTATATCACAGAATATAAAATAAGTGAGAAAAACTGTTTGTGATTCATGAGACTTCCTGAATTGAGGATTAGTACCTTTCACCAATCTCACCTCCACCTCGGTCGTCTTATAATCTCCTAGAATTCTGATTAGATAACTACTCATCTTTTTATTTATTTTTTAATCCATGTCCCTCATTGTGGTCATTTCTTCATATCTGCCTTCTAGTTTCTAATTTTCTCTTCCATTTTGTCTAATTGGTTCTAGAGCTCATTGTTTAATCTTTAATATTAATTATTATATTTCACTTCTAGAAGTTTTTTGTAGCTCTTTTTCACATGCGTCTGATTGATTGTCATTGTTTCTTTTTCCTGCATGCCTTCTTTTGTTTGTCTAGTCATGTTAAATACGTTTATATTTCATTGACAGTCCTGGCAGCTCTACTTTTGCTGTGTATTGATTCTCAGTTGTGTAAGGTTGCTTTCGTATCTAGTGACTCTTTGATAAAATTTCGAACTCATGTTCCTGGGAACTGTACCTGTGGGAAGTCACTGAGGCCTGAGTTTTAAGGGTATTTGTACAGAGAGGACTGTATTTTTCTTTAATCAAGTGTCTGGGAGCACAACAAACCTGGAAAGATTCTAACTTAAATGTATTCCTTTTTTCTACTGAGGTGGTGTGAATTCAGACAGCAGACCCCCGTGTGACTGAGTCTGTTGTTAGAAATTCTTAAGGGGAAGTCTCCCCCCCCGCCCCCCCCCAGTACCACTCAAATCCAAGACCAAACTAGGCACATCTTGCTATCTTCCTTTGCTAGGCATTTTTTTTTCTTTGTTCACCCTCGAAGAAAGGTGTCAACCCTTCTGGATTGCCAGCTAATTAGGAAGGAATCGTGGCTGAACTACCTCTCCTGTATGGGCCTTATGTTTATAGCTTCTAAAACCTAGATTCCAGGCAATGGGGGAATGGCAAACACCTGGAAGGCAAAGCAATACTTGTGTTTACTTGGTGTTCTGAGTTCTATTCTAAGAAATTTCTCATTCCTCATTAACGTAGTTGGGTAATTTAAAAACATATATAAAATATAATGTGCAACATGTTTAGATATAAAGGTTTTCCTGAATGTTTAAGCCATCATATTGCCAGAATGTATGTGTCACACTAGATTTGTGAACAGATGATGCCTATAACAAGGAAAATGAATATGGAATTTTAATAGTATTCTCTCAGAATGTTTAACACAACCTGACCATTATAATATAGCTCCTAATCAACAAAAATCCTGCCAGCGACAAATTTTGACTCAATTCAAATCTAAGGGGCAATTCTAATAGTAAGTTATATGGGGCACTTTAAATTTGCCTTTTAAATAATATTTTTACCAAATACTAATATATCTATTGTACAAGATTATAAAAACACATCAATATAAAATATAAAAAAGAACATTTAAAATAGCCTATAATCTCCATTGTACCATCCAAAAATAACCGTGCACATTTTTGTATGTAGTCTTCCAGATTTTGCTCTCTCTTTCACAAACACACACATACATATTTCCATATATCCCTATATATTTAAATAAATTGGAATGATATTGGATATGCAGAACTTTAAACTTATGGGTAATAACATTTAATTGTGTTTTTAACTTGGCTTATTATGAGCATTTCCTAATGTCATTAAATGTTCTTCTAAAATGTTATTCACTGTTTAGCATTATCATAAACTAGAAAGTCATTTCCATATTTTAGATTACTGAAAATATAAATGCTATAAAAATGCTACAACAATTAGCCTTACACATGATTTATGATTTTAGAGAAGCAGAAATTCTGAATCAGAGTTTATGAGTTTTTTAAAGTTTCTGCTACATTGCAACATACTTGGTAGCATTAACTGTTATACTTTTTAGTATTTTCCAATTTTATAGGTGAAACATAGCATTTCATTGTTTTAATTTGCATTTCTTTGATGATTTTTTTTTTTAATTTTTGAGAATTAAATTTAACTTATATAGATTGCCAGTTTCCTTTGTGTCATCTTAAAAGTTTGTTGTGATGACTCAGAAATCTCTTACAAATACATGCTGAGAATCACTAACTTTAGCTCTGATCCCTCCCCACATTTCCACACCTAAGTAAAGCCAAGAGGTTTTTGCAGTTTTAGTTTTAAAGGATGAATTATTCCTAAGGAGAGGCCTTGTGTCTCAGGAGTTGGGAAACAAGGTTCCAGGGACTGGGATGTGCCCCATGGCATGTGACCTTGGAGGATCCTGTACCTACTAGGGCTTCTGTTTTCTCATCTGGAAAATGGGAGATTTGACCTGGATGACCTGAAGGATTTCTTTCAGCTTGTCATTTCCACCCTCAGAAGCTCTAATACTTGCTAGTACTCTAACCATGTCAGAGGAATAACCTAGTACATTTACCTAAAACAAAAGACCAGATTCTAGTCATACTCCTATCACCGAACTCATTTTCTAAACTGGCTCACATGTAATATTTTCATGCAAATGATCTGCTGGCTTGGCCAAGCAATAATTCTAGTTTAACCATGCTGTGGGAGGTAGCTCTTCCAGACAGACAGAGGAACAACTTGCATGGGAGAAAGCCATTTAAAGTTTACTGCAGGACACTGGGTATCCTCAGCATTTGTGGCTTTTCGCAGTGAAAACCCCACTTGGCAGCTGCATGTGCTTCCCTGGGCTGCTGATGTCTCTAGAGTTGAGAAAAGAAAGGGATCTAAAAACCATTCATGTGCTTAACACCAGGTCCTTACTACATCAACACTCTGAAATATATATCACAGCAGGAATCTGAGCATCAGAAAACATAAATGATCACCTAAGGTCCAAATTTAGTCATATCAAACTCCATTTGAACTTGGGTCCGTCTGTAAATGCATGCTAGTTCTCTCAGTGCTTCTCACTGGACAATCGGCAATAAAGACAATGCAAACCTCCAAATTCACATTTCATGCGGGCTCTTTTAAGTCCATAGCTTTCAAATATTTTTACCATGACCCCCACTAAGAAATATATTTTACATCTCAACCCAGTATATACATGCACATGCATGCACAGATACATATATGTACATGTTTACATACACATATAAAAATAAAATTTAACTGTTTAATAAAATGTTTTCTGTTTTATATTCTATTAAGAATACTATCTTCAACTTCTAAAATAATTTCATGACTCACCAGTGGTTTGTGACCTGAGGTGTGTTTTTAAAATACCATGTTGAGCCCGGCCGGGCATGGCTCAGCGGTTGAGTGTCAACCTAGGATCCAGGCGATCGGGGTTCGATTCCCGGTCAGGGCACGTGCCCGGGTTGCGGGCTCGATCCTCAGTCAGGGGCGTGCAGGAGGCGGGCTGTCAATGACTCTCATCATTGATGTTTCTGTCTCTCTCTCCCTCTCCTTTCCTATCTATGAAATCAATAAAGATATATTTTAAAAATTAAAAATAAAATTAAAAAAATAAAATATCTTGTTGAGATACCTTTTCCCCTCTTCCTCTTGGCAGGGCTGCCCTGCAAGCCTGTGCTAATTTACTGCACCAGGTCATCTGATCAAGGGGATGAAGAGGATCAGAAATCCAGACATCACTCTGCTGGACAAGTTTTGGGGTGCTTTGGGGTGGGACTGTGACTGCTCAGAGGAAGGGGTGCCTTTTCTTCATTCAGCAAAGGTGCCCTTTGGGCTGGTGGTGGGACTTGCTTCTTACCCTCAACTTCTCCCTTCTATACTTGACTGTTTAGACCAGGGGTGGGAAACATCCGGCCCGTGGGCCATATATGGCCCTCGAAATCATTTGGTCTGGTCCTGCCAAGGCCTCACCAAAGAGAAGCAGTTCTAGCCATCACATTAGGGGTGAGTTAATTAAATGCTTGACCAAATATAGCAGGCTAATTTTTAAGTTGATAATTCTGTATGGCCTGAAAATGCTGGTATAAATACTCAAATGGCCCTTGGCAGAAAATAGGTTCCCTACCCCTGATTTAGACTTCCAGTGCAGTGGATCCACAGGCACCATTGCAGCTTCCTCCCCAAGCACATACTCCATTTAAGTCCCGTTTGGTAACCAGTGCAGATTTCTGCAGAGTCCTCAGATGCCAACACCTACCAAGCCGTGTCTTGCTCTGTGGCTCTGACATAGATTGATTACAGGGTAAGGAAGGTGCAGATCGAAGCATGATGTGCTCCCTGAACCTCAACTCATCCTTGGTTCCTGATAAGCTTGTCATCCAGTGGAAAAGAAATGTGGATGAAACAGGGAGGTATGAAATCAGAGATAAGCAGAACCTTGACAAGAAGACCAAAGCTGCATTTCAGTTACGCTGGTTTCCTTTTTATGATGGATTTGTAAACCAAGTGATGTATGCACGGTTCTTGTGCTAGAAAAACTAGTAGGTTTGGAGAGGGCCTGGGCACCAGGGCATGCTAATGCCATGTCTACAGCTCTAAAGGATGCACTCAGAATCTTGCATTGGCAGGAACCAAGGCTGAGGAGATGGAGTCCCTTTCATCCCCCACCCTGGCTGTCTACCCTGGTTTAGCCCCTCTGCCCCAAGCATCCTGTCCTTATAAATGAAGGGGCTGATCTATCTTCAAGGTCCCTCCCCCACCCCACCTCTGATTACTCTGTGCTTCTCTGTTAATGGGAAAGAAACAAGCATGTGCCTGTAATTATGGACGGGGCAATAGAAGAAGGTAGTCAGGTAATGAAGGCCAAAACTTTCCTCCTTCAGAATTCTTTTCCAATTAAGAAACCCAATTAAAGGGGATTAGTTTCTTTGGAGGGGTTGTGAGGGCTTCTTTACCTATCTGTGGAACCTTCTTGGAAAGGGCCAAGTGAGTTTCTGGTACTCTGTAGCTTACTTTCTCTTTTATTGCTTGATGGACACTGAGCTGGGCCAGCAGGTAGAAGTACAGGTTTTACCCTGCGTAGCCCTATTGCTCCCACCAACCCTGTCCTCTGTTGCCCTAACCACTCACGTAGGCTGAGTCTGCTTCGTTTTTTCCTGCCACCTGATAGCAATCAAATAGATGTTGAACCACTTCTGTTATTTTAGGCCTGTGCTAGGCACTGAGCGTTGGTATGTTCCAAGAACTTGTGATTTAATTTTCGGAGAGGGACTATGATGGTTAAGTTTTAACACAATAGAATTATTATTTACGCCTGGGATAGACTATGAGCCTCCTAGTTGTGTGATCTTGGGCAAGTTATTTAACTTCTCTGGGCTTATGTTTGCTTGTTTATAAATTAAGAAAACTAATAGAATTTCCCTTGTAGAGAGGCTGTGAATTTTAATGAGATTGCACAGGAACAGTGCTTAGCAGAGGACGAGCCCAGCCACCCACCCAAAGATACTCTGCCCCTGGCCTCTTGTCCTCTGAGTCCCTTTTCTGCTAGCCTGCTCTCCGAGTCCTGTGTCTCCCCCAGGTTGTTTTCCTCCTGCCTCACTTCCCGGGCTGTCCTCTCCCTGCCTCCGTGCAGCCAAATAAAGGTGCAGTTTCCCACTAATCCCTGACAGTCAAATCCTCAGTGTTCGGGCTTGAACCTGCTTTCCCGCTGCTCTTGCACAGGATTACGAGAGAAGCAATTTCCCTATCTATGAAACTGAACCTTACTCGACCATGAAATTCTCTTGAGCCCTCCTGTCACTGCCCTATAAATGTACTTACTCTTTTCTTACACACATCGTCAATATTTAATCCTAGCTTGTCCTGCCTCCATTCGGTCGTGGCGGTGTCTTACGTTGGTTTGCCAGTGCCTGTGTTTCCTGCCTTGGATTGAATCACTCCCCTTGACTAGGGACTAACAAGTCCCATTTGCAGTGTCTGGTGCCTGGATCGTGGGTAAAAGGACAAAGGGCCTTCAAGATGTTGATAAGGGCCCTGACCGGTGTGGCTCAGTTGGAGCCTCGTCCCATGCACTAGAAGGTCACGGGTTTGATTCCCGGTCAGGGCACATACCAGTGTTGTGGGTTCATGCCCCTAATTGGGGCATGGAAGGGAGGCAACTGATCAATGTTTCTCTCTCACATCGATGTCTCTCTCTCTCTCTGTCTCTCCTTTTCTCCCTTAAAAAAAGAAAGATGTTGATAATGGTGGTAATGAGTGTTCAAGATAAAAATTCTGGGCCTGAATCAATTATAAAATGTATGGCTTATGTATTAAAGTCAAGTGGCAGGCAACAAATTTCCAATGTAAGAAATAGAAGTCAGTAGAAAATCTCTAATCCCCTCAGGTTGCAAATGTGGGTAAGGGCTCTCAATAATAGAAGCCAGATCACTCTGGCTGTATACTCTGAATAGGTCTTGTCTTCTAGCATTATGTAGTGTTTCTCTATTGACTTTTTAACTACAGGGGTTTTTTTGAGATTTAATTCACTTGCCATGGAATTCCCCCTAAGTGTACAATGCAGTTGTTTTTAGTATACTTAGAGTTGTAAAATAATTACCACTATCTGATTTTAGAAATTTTTCATTACCCCCTAAAAGAAACACTGTACCTATTAGTCATTGCTTCCCTTTTCTCTCTCCCCCCTAGTTCCCGGTAGCCACCTGTCTACTTTATATAGCTATAGATTTGCTTTTTCTGGATATTTTGTATAAATGGAATCATATAAGATGTGGCCTTTTATGTCTGACTTCTTTCACTTGGCATTATGTTTTCAAAGTTCATCCATGTTGTTGTAGTCTTTTTATGGTCGAATATTCCGTTGTATGGATGTACCACATTTTTTAATCCATTTATCAGTTTATAGACATTTGGGTTGTTTCCACTTTTTGGCCATTCTGAATAATGCTGCTATGAACCTTTGCTTACACATTTTATTGTGGATATATGTTTTTAATTCTCTTTGGTATAACTTAAGAATGGAATTGCTGGGTCATATGCTCACTCTGTGTTTAACAATGTCAGGAAATGCCAAACTGTTTGCCAAAGTGGCTGCACCATTTTACATTCCTACCAGCAGGGTATGAGGGTTCCAGTTTCTCTCCATCATTGCCAACTTTTGTTATTATATATTTTTTATTATACCCATCCCAGTGGATGTGAAGCAGTATCTCACTGTGATTTTGATTTGCATTTCACCAAAGATGCTGATGTGGAATATCTTTTCATGAGTTTACTGGCCATTTTTATATCTTTTTTGGAGAAATGTCTATGCAGACTCTGCCCATTTTAAAATTGGGTTATTTGTCTTACTATTGAGTTTAAGAGTTCTTTATGTGTTCTGGATACAAGTCCCTTACCATAGATATGATTTGCACATATTTTCCCTTATTCTGTGGGTTGTTGAGGCAACTACTGGACTGGGAACCAAGCTGTTCTGTATTGTTCTCTAGGCATTCTAGTATCTAGAGTGATTGGGGCCCTTGGATCAACGCTAACGTTGCCTCTTCCCTTGAGTTGGTTTTGGGGAAAGATTGATCCTTTTGAAGCTAAGGACTGGAGGAAGATTCAGGACACGCTTGGGGTCTGGGACTTCCTGATTGTGGAGAACCAGGGAACATGAATCTGCTTGAACATCAGACCCAGATGTTTGTCATCTGGTTTCTGCATCACCCTTCTTTACCTACTCCTGACTCTTCTCTATATTCTCTAAGCAAGTTTCTTGTCATCAAATCCCCTTTCCTAGGCATTGCCTAGAAACCCCATCAGGAAAACAGTTGGGCCACTGTCCTTTACTTCCACATGTGAACTTTGCCCATTTTGCTGTCTGGACCCTGGCACTTAGCTTTATACATCGTGGTTGTGGGCCAGTCCTGCCCATCCACCCCTCTCCCTCAGTATAGCCACTCCCACTCCAGGCCCTGAGAACATTTGCATCCATCTTGAACAAACCTTCCTAAGTGGAGCTACATACAGTAAATAATAATACCGGTAATGATCTACTTCGTCATTGTCTAGCAGGAACAGTAATTGCGCAAACCTGATTAATGAACGCACTCCGAGGGTAAAGAGAACTTATCCAAGCAATCGTGCTTTGGACAAAAATGCACAATTGATTCAAGCTCCAGTGGTTTCCAAGGCACTCAGGAAATCTCCTCTCTCTGGCTTCTAGCTTGCTTCAGCTGCACAGTAGCTGGTGGCATGGTGGATGCAGTTTTGTGGCCCTGAACAAGAGGCTGATTTGCTTAAATAGGTTCAGATGTGCCGGGCTGCTCTTTTGATGCTTCCTTTGAAGGGCCATGACAAATCGGCTGTTTTCTGCTGCCTCTTATTTTAAGACCAATTAAGTAGATAGCCACAAATAGCTCTGACCTTGAAAGTCTCAGTGAAGGTGAGATGTGAGAACAGGCTTAGGAAACATATGTTTTGGCACGTTAGTGCTCTGCACGTCACACACACTTAAGGACAATAAATAGAACAGGACAAGATAGTGTTGTGCTTTAGGAGGAAGAATTTGAATGTCCTGGAAAATAGCTCCACATGCTTCACTGGTGGATAATCATACACTGTGCTAAAAATTAATCCAACTCTATCTCACTTCACTGTGGCTCTAGGAGACCAGCCCCAAATGAGTAGTTTTGCTGGTGACGTCTGGTACATAATCACTTTGGATCAGTGTCTCTGCTGCACGCCACTACTGAGCGATGCTTCCTTCCTCTCAGCAGTCCCAGTGCATGCTTTTAGGTATTTATTTTTAGTAAAACAGTGCTTAGAGTCCTATACCACCATTTTAGTTCAGTTTCTTGCAAATGTGGATCACAGGACGAACCTTCAGTAGTTGAATAGGTTGTTTTAAAAATATTATCAGCATGGGGCCTCGTATTAAAATTTTTAAAGTCCTAGAGTTGGGTTATAGAGGTTTAAAGAGATTTTTTTAATCATCTTAAAAAAATAATAGTAAGTATTTTGTGATGTGTGATGAGTTGCTTTTTTCTCTTTTTAACCTCAACCTAACCAGTTGGGGCGGGGGATGGATTGCTAGTCCAAGAATCTTGTTGATTCACTGAATGGTCATTGTTAAGTTTTAGTTTCTCTACACCTATTTTAAAACATTTTTATGTTCCTACTACCTCATTAAATGTTCCAGTATCTCATGAGTTATATATGTGTTTATCTGTCCCCAATTTTCTGCATCAAGAAATGGGAGCAGATGGCTTTTCCCTCGTCTCCTGGGATAGTCTGATAATTAATGAGGTGATAGGAATGGATCACTGACTGAGCCCACGTTCGAATGAAGCTGCAGACACAAAGAGACAGTGGCAAATGCTGAATGGGAATATTAGGAATTGGATTAGAATGATTTCAAACACATTTTTATTGTAGGGTTTAAATAAATTGTCTTTACAGAAAGGATTGCTCTAATGTGAATATCCTGAAAACATATTTATGTAGTCATCTTCAGAGATTAATAGAGCACTTTCTGGCAATCTATACTTGTATATGATTGTAATCTCACCAACTTACAATTGTCTGGAAGTGCTGTATCCAGATGTCCAGAACAGAACCAAGATCCAAAGACACAAGACTTTTGAGCAGCCAAATAGATACCAGAAAATTAATGCTCTAAATTTCAGGCACTTAATCATACAACAACTTCCTGAGACTCTTTAGAAAATTCTGTTTACTTTTACTATATACAAAATTCTAATAAGCTAGGTTGCCTTGTTTCTAAGCCCACAATGAAATTAGAAGCAGCCAACATGGTCTTATGGGACAGGGGATGGTAGACTCGAGTCGGGGTAGACTCCTATGTGCACACTGATAGCCAGACCTGCTACTGGCCTAAGCAGATTTTGAAAGGCTTCCTGCTCTGAACAGACCAATTAAAAGGGGCACACACCTTCCAAGTGTAGAGAACCCTGTGCATGCAAAACATGATGAACAGAAGACATCTCTGTGCTAAGAGAAAGGTGCCATCGCTTCTGGATAGGCAAGCAGAGTGGCCCCCAGGACTCACAGCTTGGCATTGGACACAGGCTCCGCTCATCCCTCAGTCACACACCTCTGGACAATGCAGACATGCAAGGCATACCTGCTGCCCTGAAGATTATATCAGTAAGACAGCCAAGGGCAACAGGAATCAGAAGAACTACAAAACCACTCATAAATATATCTGTCTGGGGTAACTTTAGGTTCAAAACAGAGTACTTTGCTTTCTCATGGCACTGTGAGCATGAAAGTGGTAAAGTAATTAATGTTGATAATGTCCATAGAAATGATGAGAGATTCTGAATCATGTCCACTGTGCCTTGTGCTAGAGCTAATGGAGCTGTTGAGACGGACTGTAGGATGTGAGAGGACTGACCTACATGTTCCTATAACTGGTGCCAAGATTCAGGTGGGTGATGATGGTGGCCTGGCCAGGGTGGTAGCAGCAGAAGCAGTGAAAAGTGATCATATTCTGGACATATCTTGGAAGTAAAGCTAACACCATTTGCCAATGCATTAGATTCAGGGTGAGAAAAAAAAGAGAGAAATCAAGAATGATATCAAGGTTTTCAGCCCGAGTGACTGAAAGAGTAGAATTGCCATTAATTGAGATGGGGAAGATTTCAGAAGGAGCAGTATTCAAGTGGAAGTTAGGCTTAAGTTTAAGATTTGGAAGCAGCTCATGTGCCCATCAGTAGGTGAGTGGGTAAAAAAGCTGTGGTATGTTTACAAAATGGAATACTACTCTGCTGTCAAAAAGAATGAAATCTTACCCTTTGAGACAGCATGGATGGACCTGGATAGCATTATGCTAAGTGAAATAAGTCAGTCAGAGAAAGACAAGTATCATATGATCTCACTCATATGTGGAATCTAATGAACAAAATAAGCTAAAAAACAAAATAGAAACAGACACATAGATATAAAGGAACAGACTGACAGCTGTCAGATAGGAGGGGGTTGGGGGCTGGGTGAAAAAGGTGAAGGGACAAAGAAAAAACACAGATTACTGAGGGAAAGGGGGAGTGGGGGAGGTAGAAGAGGGTAAGGGGGCATAAATGGTGATGGAAGGAGACTTGACTTGGGGTGGTGAACACACCATAAAATATACAGATGATGTGTTATAGAATTGTATACCTGGAACCTATATAACTTTATTAACCAATGTCACCCCAGTAAATTCAATTAAATAAATAAATAAATAATAGATGTAGCAATGGGGAGGTCATTCGTGACTTGACAAGACCTATAGTGATGGAGTGGATGGGGTGAAAACCTGGGTAAAATGGGTTCAGGAAATGGGAAGATGGGAATTAGAGAAATGTAAAGGGGAACAAACAAATGGGTGCAAGCCAGCAGAAAATGTAGGGTCAACAGATCTTTATTAAGTGGCAAAAAATCATAGCCCGTTTGTGTGGTAATGGGAATGACGCAGCAGAGTGGAAAGAGTCCATGAGGACACTAGGGGAGAATTGCTGGTGCGATGTCCTTGAGTAAGTGGGGAAGGGAACGGAGATCCTGGCACAGGTGGAAGGCTTGGCTTGGAAAATCGCCACTTAGTAGGGGATGAAGCCAGGTAAATGCACGGCTGCAGGTAATGAACAGGTGAATTGTTGGGGAGACTTGTGGAAGTTCTCTTTTTGTTTCTGTTTTCTCAGTAAAATAGGAAGCAACAGATTTCCAAAATTTTATTGAAAAATGCTTTGATGAGTAATAAATTCATCTGTCGATCACACCAACATTCAACAAAATAAAGTTATGCAGCTCAGATTGAATTCCAAAAACCTGTACTGCTTGGGAAGCCAAAAGCAGAGTGATAAACATTAACCCATCTCATTTTAAAATACCACATTATTTTTTTGACAATAGGATGAACCAGGGCATTTATCTGGATTCATTAGACCTAAAGGGTGGATTTCTCACTCCCTTAGGAGCCCCAGTTAAGCCAGTACATGGTATATGGTAGAAACATAGAAGTCAAAGAAATACAAATTTCCTTAGGGCAGGAACTTATTTTGTGCACACATGAATTCCTAATGCCTAGAAAAGTGCCTGGCAAATAATAGGTGCTCAGTGAACAATTACTGAATGAACAATTGATGCCAAACCAAGGGCAAACAGAGTATCATTTAAAAGGGTGGTTCTCGATAATTTTAAGTGGTGTGTTTCTACATTCTTAATTTTTCATCATTTAACTGAAAGTGTCCATATGGCTACATTGCTGCCTTTTCCCTCCAAACACTTTATTCTTCAAAAGTGACTGAAGAACATGCTTATAGCTCTATTTTTATGGGATAATTTCAGAGGCTTTTCATCCATAAATTCATTTTGCAGTTGACAAGCCGGCGGAATGAAAATCTGCTCCCTGGTCTTATCTGGTCCAATCTCATTATTAAATGGTTATGGAGATCATAGAGTTTAATGGGTAAAATGCCGGGCACCATCTGTTGGTGAGTTGGACACCTACCCTGAGAAACCAGATATGGTGGAACTTCAAAACAAGGTCCTTTGGTATTTAAGTTATGCCAACTTGCTACCATATGGCAGGCAGAGTAAGAATCAGAACTAAAGAGAAGCATCATGCTTTGTTTTACGAGTCTAGGTGCCTGCTTGTAGTTCTTTCGTTTGATCTTCTTTGTAAACAGTAGCATCTCAAAATAAGCTAATTATTCTTTGTTCCCCTTTGCTTGGCAAGATGAGTGTCTTCACATAAATCAATAGGTACATAGTGATTGCTGTGCAGTCTTGACACAAAGTAGCTGTGCAAGCAGTCTCTCCCAGAAGTCTCAGGGGAGAGGTGTGGCGAAGTGTGGGGTAAGGGACTGAGTCAAGGAGAACAGATAATTTTACCTTAGTAGCAAGAAGATACATTCTAGCTCCAACTTGTTGGGTTAGCAGGAATTATTGACACATACTAATGATAAGTAGGGAGGAAAATAACTTTCTTGAGGCATTGGGTTGTGGTACCTTTAAAGAGAATAGTATTTCTTATTAAGAACAAACCAAACCTGACAAGGGTCTCCCTTCGTCTTGGGTGCCCTCATGTGCACAGCTCAATGTCATTGAACGAACTTTAAGGTGAACACTACTCCCGTGGCCCTTTCTAGTTCCATGGGCTGACAAAAGAAACCATGCTCTCTTGTTCCTTTTTAGCAAGGAGAATTTGTTTTCCAAATGTTATGTTCTCTAACTCTTAGATTTGTTTTTTTATAATCAAAGACCTAATGGAAACAAAAAGGGAAGGTCAGGGTTTCCTATGAAATAGTCCCAATTGCCAGGTACCTTACAACTTTATGAACCTGCCAACAGGTTATTTATCATTTCCCCTCTCTCCCTCTTCTAGATGAGGGCTCGGTTGGCCTCATGTGGACGAGCAAATGGTGATGGGAACTGGGGCTGGCGGGCCCTTCCTGTGTCTTCACCAATTTCGTTCAGGCAAAAAGCTGCACTTCGGGTCTGTTGGCAGGTCATAGGTTATTTTCCTTCATGCCCTGTAAACTGGTTCTTCCTGTTTGACATTGAAATTACCCTAACATAGAGTCAGTGCTGCAATCTCTTAAGTTTCCCTGTGGGTATGTGTAGATCTTTGTCAAGATCTTTACTACGTTGTATGAGATTTTAAAAAGCTAGGAAAACTCTTCAGCTGTTTGACTTATTTGGGATGTTTCTTTATTTAAATCTTGAGCTTTGCTTTGTCATTGAGCTATTTTTTAACTATCAAAGGGATATTTGTGTTTTGCATCTATTTGCTAAGCAATAAAAAAAAATTACCTTGTGAGCATTATTTTAAAGCAGGAGTGAGAGGAAGAAGAGGAGGAAAAGAAGTTGTATTAGGATTTTTTCATTCTTCTTTGCAACTAAATGTATGAATTTGTGACATTTTCTAAGTATTAGTTATTTTTTTAATGCAGCCATGTATTTGGCTACCATGTTAAGTTTTATCAAAAACTCTCAAACTTACCAAACATACAGTGTGGTACATGCAGGACAGACCCCAGGCCCAGCTCTTGGGGTACAGAGATAAGTGAGACAGAGGCCTGCCTTCAAGGAATTTGTAACCTGTCACCATTTGACTAGTCGTTTCAGTCCTGAGTTGGCAAATTGAGTAGGTTGACCCTAGAATTTTGAGGTAATCATTTCAGTTTTTAAGAGGCTTCAGTGGATACCTGGGTCATGGATTCTAAGCTCTAGATTTATACATTTCTGGTACCATCACCCACTGTCCCCACAGTCTCCCCGAAACATCATCATTTGCTAGAAGGACTACAGAAACATGGTCTTTTTTTGAGTGAAGTGAACAGACTTAAGACCCCTTTCAAAGAGCCTGGTGTGAAATGGAGCCAGACAAAATCTGATTTTCCAGTTCCAGAATCATCTGGGTCTCTAGTATAATCTTCAGTGTCTCCCAAAGGTGAATTAGTTGTCACATAGTAACATGTTTGCCCAACCAAAAAACCCAACTGAGCCATGCTGGGCCCCTGACCTACAGAAACTGTGAGATAATAGATGGTGGTTGTTTCAAGCCTCAAAGTTTGTGGTAATTTGTTGGACAGCAATAGAAAAGTAATATGAGCACCCATGATATGAACATTATATAAAACACTATCCAAAAATGTTGAAACATCAATAGCTAAGCTTTGAGTATTTTCAAAGAATCACCATAGGATATTTAATCCTATGATTCTCCTCTTCTTCGAGATTCTGTGGAATTGTTTTCCTTTTCGTTTATATAGCTTTAAAAAAACTCTTCTGCAGAAAGACACATCCATTTGTTTATGGATTTATAATCAAATATTTATTACTTATCAACTATGTATGTGCCTGGCACTCAGCTGGGCATTTGGAGGTAAAATCTGACTAAGGCCTGGTCATTCATTGCACACCAGGAGCTCACAGACGTGAAAGCAGATTATTTCACGCAGTTTGGATGTTCAAGTTTGAAAGTCATAGCTGGTTACACAGGGCACTGGAAGCAGGTAGCATTTACCTTGGTGAATTTGCCATGATCAGGAGGAGCCTGGCTGTCAGCCCAGTGGACTCATAAATCTGATTGTGATGACCCATTGCAAAGGGATTGTCTCCCAGAGGTGGACTTGAATTGCCTGAGCTCATTATGACTGCTGTCTATTAATACAAACCCAATTAGAGCCCACAAAAATACAGTGAGAGCTACATCTAAAACCAAACGGAAAGCTCAGATCAGCAAATCAGTGCCTCATTATTCCCCAGTAGGCAAGGACATGGAAAACAAAATTATAATCATCAGGGTGACAATCTATTAATTTACAATGAGAAATTAAACTGTCAAGTCCACTGGTCTGAGCAGCACCTTGGCTCTGTATAGATAACAAACTGAGAAGCCAGATTATGGCAGTGTGATGGACTTAAGAAGTGTTGCTTTGCCTAAATGCTTGACAGACTCACTGCAGCAGGGAAGACCTTACACTTGCTCAGCCAAGATTTCCCTCCCTTGAGAGCCCTTGGACAGGCCTGGGGAGCTCGTTCTCACTGCCATACTTTCTGCTCTTTGCTATATTTCCACACCTGGCCGCCTGTTCACATTGCATCTCCACAGCAGAGTACAATATAGACAGTTAGGTTTCCGCTTAATTACAGTCACTTTTAAGTTCTTTTTTAAGGTTACTCCTGCTTAGGTCACCTTGATTGGAATTTGGAATATCCCTAGGGCTCTAGGTCTGTGTTCACAGAGCACTAATCAATACAATGTAGTAAGTTCTGGAAAAAGAAACGAATATTTATTGAATTTCTATTAGGGATTAGGGACTGTGGCAAGCATTCTAGATGAATTACTCGTATAATTCGTAATGACCCCTTCATGTAGGAACTGGATATAAGGGACTTGTCCTTGCAAAGTGAATACGAGGTAGGACCAGGGTTTAAGCCCAGGCCCTCCGAGCTTATGTTCCTAACTGCTGTGCTCAGCTGCCTTCCCTTAATCTTTTAGTTCTCACACCCACTCTGAAGGATAAGAGAGGTATATCAGTCTGGGCTCAATTGCAGAAAATAGAAACCTCTATATAATTTTAAAGAGAGAGAGGGTTTTAGTGTAGGAACTGAGTCCTTACAAACTCATTGGGAGGGCTGGAGGAGCAGGCCAGGTCTCCAGGAAAGACTCCCAGAACTGCACAGTAAGACTGGCCTGCCCAAAATGCTTCTGCCTCAATCAAGAAGGGGGGAATCAAGAAGCTGCCATTGGAACTGTTGTATTCTGGAATAAGCACCAGTGCCCTGCCTCTCAGCACTATGATCCTAGGCACTAAATACTACAAGTTAATTTTAAAAAATATACCCTCCAGTGATTGCTAGGAGAAAAAGCAGAAGTATCAGAAGCATAGCCTCCACTTCACTTTCACCATCTAAATCTAGTTTGAGAGTCTCTGATTGGCTAGACGTACATGATGCCCTATACCGTAACTGCAAGGGAGGCTAGAAAATGTCATTGTTAGATTTTCCAACCTCTGCAGTTCAGGAAGGCTCACTAGAAGGAAGATGGACCAGATACTGGGCACCATTCCCGGTGTCACTGAGGAGGAGTCCCAGGCTGAGGTCACACAATGTGAGATAGGCTGGCCAGGCTCTCATAAATTTGTCACAGTCTAAGCTTTGTGTTCATGGTCCTCGCCATCACCTACCATTGCCTAACTCAGCCTAGTTGGGGAAGGAGTGTTTCCAACAACAGCTTTATGGAGAAGCTGGATTTTAAAGGAAGAGTGCACTGTGGTTCTGGGAAGGCAGTGGGTGGGACAGGGCCTGTGATGGCAGGTAGATACTTTCTCTTACTCTGCCACTGAGAGTGTGACCCCTTTTTTAGGATCTCTGGGGAATCAAGGCAGTGGCTTATCTTGATGAAATTTACATAATAGATTTCTCACCTCTATAATATAGTTTAAATTGTTAATGTCATGGGAAAGATTAGGGTCCAGTTTTTCTCTTATTTAGGCTTTTAAAGTATATCTTTCTTGGGTGAATGTCCAAATATATGATTTAATTAATCATTTACACACCTTTGCTTTGCTGCTAGAAAGACTGTTGGTTCTCTCAAAGAAGCTTGGTGCTTGATGTAGATGGGAGATACTGGCAGAAACTGATTGTTGGAGTCAGAACAGGCTCGTGGGGAGCATCTCCTGTTCCTTCAGTGACCGAGCCATCTGGGGAGACTGATTCATTCTCCCTATCTAATCCCCACTGAGATGCCGTAGGATGCCCATCGGTCCTCAGCTTGGTTTTCTCACTAGTACATACCTTTGGTTGGGCAGTAGTTTTGAAGGACTATCATATTCTAAAGAGGTGACTGAGTAGGCAAATACTGTGCTTGGTGGAAAAATACGAGCAACTACTAAAGTATAATAGGACACTTAGAACATGGAGGTTCAGGTGTCATTGTTCACAGTGATGTTATTTAAGTTATTCCTAAAAAATAGAGGTGAACATAACATTATAGGAAGGTGGTAGTTGCAAAACAAAGATTGGTCTTGTGCCAGTCTGACTGAAGCACCCGATTGCATAGGAAATGGACGAACTATTTGGGGATGTTAGTAGTTTAAGGTCATTAATTTTTCCTTTATGTTTTTAACTCTGCTCACCAGCACTTAGAACTCTCCAGAATAAGAGCTATCTCTATTCTTAAAAGCTTTATTGATTGTCAACCCAGATAAAATTCAGGGTTTCAGAAATGCTGGGACTTGGGAATCTGAGAAATCAGGTGAGCTGCCCTTGGGGAGCACCAGTTGAGTAGAGAGATATAGTTAGATGAGAAATGATACCGCTGTGTGTTCCTGTCTGTCCTCTCTGCCTGCTGAGTCAGGGGAGCACTGGTGGTCTAGAGACATCAAAATGTTTTTGTGTGTGTTTTCATACAAGCCTCTTCTCCATCTAGCCGGAGTGTACAAAGAAAAGGAGAGGCTGTGATAAAAAGTGAGTCGAAGTCATATCCCACTCCTGGCACCTGACGGATCAGGGGACTCCTTTGAAAGCTGTAACTTCAGGATTCTGACATACCCATTTATCTTGCATCTGATGTTTGTCTTCATCTTATCTGATAATCCGTATAGAGAATTTTGAGCATAGTACAGTGGTTAGGAGCTTAGACTCTGGTACCATGTTGCCTTGGTTTAAAATCTGACTTGGTAGTTTATTATCTGTATGACCTTGAAGAAGTCACTTAGTTTCTCTGCTCCTCAGTTTTCTCAGCTGTAAAATGGGCATGATAGTAATACTTATGAGGGTTGTTGTGAGGATTAAATTAATAGATTACCTACACACACACACCCTCTGTAAGTGTTAGCTATTATTGCTAATGCAAGTTCTTTATTTCTTCCTCCCCACAACCATATGAAGTCTTTGTTAAGACTGTTTTACATGTGAGGAAGTAGAAGCGCAGTGAGTTTGAATTTGCCCAAATTGACAGGGCTCATAAAGGGCTGAGCCAGGGTCCAGCTGCCAGGATTGCATGACTGCACAGCCTGTACTAAATAGCATCTCCATTCACCGTGATGACCACCTTGACAGACTTAACCCTTAAGAAACAAGCATGCTCCTGGCCGGGCGTGGCTTAAAGGTTGAGCGTCTACCTAGGATCCAGGAGATCTAGGTTCGATTCCAGGTCCAGGCACATGCCTGGGTTGCAGGCTCCACCCAGGGGCGTGCAGGAGGCAGCCAATCAATGACTCTCATCATTGATGTTTCTATCTCTCTCTCTCCTCTCCCTTCCTCTATCTGAAATCAATAAAGATGTATTTTTTTAAAAAAAGAAACAAGCATGCTCTTTACTCAAACATAGGGAATCCTTGTTTTTTCTCATCGGGATCCAGGGGTAGCCCCTCATTTTGGGGGTCAGACTTGGTCTCTCCTTCATTTTATGAACCCCCATCATTGACCCACATTTGATTCCTGCTAATACACAGTAACTCACCTTTCCAGGTTTTTAGATCTGCCAGCAAAACCTGCCTTCTTATTCCTATGTTGGATCAAGTTCTCATTCTTTCTGCACGTAATTTTTCTGGTTTCAGTTCTTTCTTATTTCTTCCCTGGCAAGCAGCTAGCACTGATGTCACATAACCAAATACTTGTCAGGCACTCATCAAATGAACATTTTTAAGGTCAAATTCTGCCTTTGACAACTTTTTAACTCCATAGAAAGTGGTTGTTACTGCATTGCACACTCTAATTTTGGCAAGGGAATGATTTCTTTGCAGAGAAGCAGCTGGTGCACAGAGAGGAACTGGACCGGTCTGCCTTTGGAGAAGATTAGGTGGAATCATAGTGCATGTGCTCAGAAATGTCTAATTCAGCCAGAGTCTCCCTCTTATTGCCTGATACCTGCTTCTCCTAATCTCAAGCCATACATGTGCTAAGGAAACAACCTTGGTCCTATCTGCAATGCTTGGGAAGGTGGGCCTGGCACTCCGCTCATCTGCATGAGTCTAATGCTTAATGGGAAACTTAGGGGCACAGCTATAGAGTTATGAAACTCTCAGTTGCCAGTGTCTGGGTCCCTTTTTTTCCTCCCCAAATTCTCTGGCTTCTATTTCCTTCCCCCAATATTGGTTGAAGTTTTATTGGATAAAGCTCATAGATCAGTGATTCTCAAAGCTGGCTGCACATCTGGGAAGTTTTAATAAGATCCTCCAGGTCCCGGCCCACCAAAAATTCTGGTTCAGTGGGTTTTGAGTGGGTCTGAGCATCAGTATTTTTAGAAGATTTCTCTTTGTCTACTTTGCAGCTGAATTGAAACCACCAGTTTACTAGCCATGGTGCTTTGGCCAACCCTCCACATCTTTGCCTCAGCCTCTTCTCTGTCAAATGGTTTCATAGGGTTGCTGTCATAATTAAAGTAGATAAAAGGCCTAGAAAATTTCCCAGCACATGAGCACTCGGCCAGCATTAGCCATAGTAACTATTACTGCTCTAGTTATTATTGTCCGTGCTTGTGCAAAGTCTCAGAGATTCAAAGGTGAGTGAAGCAAGTCCCTGCCCCCAAGCTCATAATCCTCTGGAGGACACCATGTCACCGCCATGCTCAGTACAGAGTGGCAAGCCCCACAGTGAAGGCTGGTGCAGCGTGCTGTGGGCAACGGAGAAGGAAGCAGTTTACCGGCAGTAGGCCCACCGCCTGAGCAGGGTCTAGAAGGACAGACTAACCAGAACAAAGCAGGGTAGACAGAGGACATTCCAGGTAAAGGAACAGTCTGTGCAAAGTCATCTTGATGGGCAAGAGCATCAGATGGCAGACAACCCGCCAGCAGTTTGGCACCATGTGTCGCTGGGGGAAAGCGACGGCTGGTCGAGAGGCTGGAAGCAGTGACCAGTGCCAAAAGCCTTGAAGGACCTGTGTGCCTGCCTGGAGGCCATTTGGACTTCATCCTCGTGGCGTGGAAAGCTGCCTAGGGCCTCAGCTAGCAGTGAGAAAAGGAGATTAAAAAGAAAATAGCTCATTGGGGTCGGGGGAGGGGATGCCTCGTGATGACATCTTGAATGAAAGGAGAGGCAGGAGGTGAGACTGGAGGGCCAGCCTCACAAGGACTGGCGCATGGCTGACAGAGGGAAAAGTGGTTTGGGGGTGCTGGGAGACCGCCAGCCTAGGGCTGCTGGAGTCTTGATGTGCCGTCTGAAGTTAGGCGGGACGTAAGGGGGGGCAGGCGGGCTAGGAAAAGGGAATGAATGAAGAGTGGAGCATGCTGCATGTGAGACAGTTGGGGATCCAGGTGGAGGAGCTTCAGGCGGAGGTGTTCTTTAGGCTGTTGGGGAGGCAGAGGGTTTATTGTACCCTGCGCCTTTCCTGTCTTCCCAGTCAACCTCCCCATTTTCTGGACCTTTGTGAAAACATTCTCCAACCAGCTTCACAAACTAGGAATCAGAGTCATCTTCAAAGATTCCCTTTCCTTAACCCGCCTTCCCAACACCAATCTGCACCAGCGGCGTCCAAGAACAGGTTCTCCTTGTCTGGGAGGCACTGGTAACACTCTTGACTTGAGTCCCTAGAGGGTCTAGCAGCCGGATGCATTCTTCCCCAACTTGGTATATTACACTGGGCTTGGTCACAAAACGTGATCCCAGCTGGAAGAATCTGGCTCCCGGTCCCCATAGCGGAACACACTGCAGTGCAGCATGGACTTCGTACCCTTAAAGGGAAGTGTTCCTGAGTCAGGTGTGGTGGGCGTGTGAACTAACCGCTGCTGCATGGCCCCAGCCCCCAGCCCTCAGCGCCTCACCTAATGAGGATCGCTAGATAAAATACAGGACTCCTGGTTAAATTTGAATTTTAGGTAAGCAGTGACTCATTTCTATGAGTATGTCCCAAAGATTGCACGGGACAAACATACCAAAAATGATTCCTTATTTATCTGCAATACAAATTTAACTGGGCATCTTGGGATTTTATTTGCGAAATCTGGCTATCCCCTAATCCCAGTCTACCTTGAACATTTCTCGTAATGCATGAATCTCTTCTAATAACAAGTAAATGGCTCCTTTTGCCTTTAGCACAGGGAGACCCGCTGTACTCGATCCTTGAGTGACCTGGCTCTGGTTCTCCCTCATTCCACACTCAGTAAACTCAGCTTTGTTTCTTTTGTTTTGTTTTTAAATATCTAGTGGTCTTTGATTTAGTCTATGAACACACACACACCTTAAAAACAAACAAACAAACAAACAAAAACAGACACCCAATCAAATGTGAAAATATAGCCAAAAAAGATTATGGTTGTTTTTACAGAATTCAAACAGGAACACCAGCCAAAAGAAACAAATTATGTGCTGTTTCTCTATCTTCTTTAAACATAAGTAGTGCCTACCTGTGTTTTGCTGAGGATTCTGGAGGTCTGAACTGTGTGCCTTTTTGTTATTTATTTTCACCTTTCTCTCCTAAGTAACCTGAACTGAGCGGCAACTCGGGTCAGTATCTGAAACGCACCCATTGGTCTTGCTGATTCATGACGCTCGTAGAGGCTCATTGACGGCATCTGGGAATAACTCTGGAAGCTCATTGTCCCGATCAGATGTGTCTCATCCTGCACCGAAAGGTCTCCAGAGAGCGGGAGATGCACAATCTGGTGCAGCAACCTGTTCCAGACAGGAGGAGGTTCTTCTTGTTCCCAGTTTAACAAAAACCCACTTCCTCTTGCACTCTCTGCCCGAAAGGAGGAAGGGTGCTTGTCAGCCTCCCTGTGTTTGGACTTGGTCTTGTGATTCTGCACCTAGGGGTGCTTTATCCCTTCTGGTCAGGCCAGCGCTATCAGGAAGCTGAGAAGATGCTTTTGGACTGTGTTGTTAAAAAAGCAACAACAAAATACAGTTGGGCTTCACCTGCGGAGATAAAGGACTGATGGATATTGCTGAAAACGTAAGGTTAAATTACGAAGATCATACTCCGTATGAGTATTAATCCTATGGGTACATATTAAAACCTATAAATGTCTCACACAGCATTGTGAGAGAAGTATATTTGCAATAAAAATTACAAAGATCATAATTTTGATACCAACCAGCCACATCTGGTATCCAACCAGCCAAATCCTTACTGCTCAGCTGTCACTATACGCAGAAGTTTAATTAAACATTCTCATAAAGATGCCTCGACAATTTTTTTCTACCACTTACCCCACTGCATCAATGGAGAGCCTGTCCTAAAAACTCATCATTTCTTGAGGTAATTTCTGAGGGAAGAGAATAATGTTTTGTTATTTTGTTGAGCATAAAGAAACCAGTGTCTCAGGGTAAACAGGAAAATCTGTCTGCTTGTTTGTGAGCTCTGGTGGGAGCCGGGGAACCGAAACCTCGGATCCGCTTTCCTGCACACCACGTTTATATGTGCCTGCGCTGAGCTGAGTGTGAGCTGCTGTCAAATGCTAATGACTTTGGATTTTTTTTTAGTACATAAATCAGTAAATACCCTGGGATGCACATACGACGTTCACTGTTGCATATCTTTTTTGTGAACGTGTAGCTTTTGCAAAACCAGAAAACAGAGAAATCTATATAGGTTGAGGTCAAGAAGCAGCCAGGTTTCAGCCTCCCGCACAGGCTCAGAAGCAAGACTGTTTGCATTTAGTATCCAGCTGTGCACCGCTCGCTGGCTTTGGGATCTCTGGCAATTTATTAACCTCTTTGTGCCTCAGTTTCCTCACCTGTGAAATGCATCGTCGTGTGGGTGAAATGGGTTAATACAGAGGAGCTGTGTCAGTTCGTAGCTCATAGCCTTCCTGGGTATGGTATGTGGATACGTGTGTGTGCACCACCATGAGTGCGTCCAGCAGTTTATGATGCTATGCTCATGTGATCTGTACATGTGATCCAGGTAGAAATACATGAGTTTATAGAAGACATTCATAAGGAAAGTTAATTTTCAGCTAAGGCAAGAATTTGCTTTGGTTAATCTCATGAAAGGCAGCAGGTTATTTTTGTAATTAACTTCTATCAAATGCCCATTACATGCTGGACACTGTGCTAAACACTTTACCAAAATCACTTAAGTCCTCCTATGGGGGGTTATTTTCCCTGTTTGGCAGATGAGAAAACTGAGACTTAAAGAGGTTAAGTATTTCTGTTCCTACTTGCATAGTATAACATAAGACACAAAAAAAAGCAAGTTGCAGATGTACATTATGAAACCTTCAGTGGAAGTGTTTTAGAGCTCTATACATGTGCATAATGGGAGAGAGAGAAAGTAAAGGTATAAAAAGTGCATGGGAATGATAAACAGAAAATTCGGGAGTGAGGAAAGGGAGAGAGGGAATGGGAGGGGGAGGGAGCATGGAGGGGCTTCAACTTTATCTGTAATATTTTCTTTCAAACATGTCAGTATGGCAAAGTGTTAAAACCTGAATGCCAGGCAGTGGATTCACAGGTGATTGGTATATTCTCTATACCTATTTGAATGTTAAAATGTTTCATAATTGTAGAAAAAGGTTCTATTGTAGTGGTCTGGAGAGTGCCAACACAGCACTGGCACATAGCAGACAGTCAACAAACGGGACTGTTCTTGATAGCAGTTTGTTTGCCCGTATGAACACTGATATGAAATAAAGCTGTTGATTTCATTGTTGGAATTACATTCTGAAGCGAAGATCCAGCAGGTTAGGAGCTCTTACAGGAATCCCCAGAAGGAACTCAGAACACTTTTTGCAAATGTTCTTGCTAGTGGTCACATAAACCAACAAGGTAGACAAGTGTGACTAAAAATAGATATCCACAAGTGTACTAAAAAATGTTCTTTGTCAGAAATAGCACTTAGCCTGGCCTCCCCCATGAATCTCCTGAGGCTTTTGACCTTCACTTTTTAAATATGGGAGTTAAAGAAGTGAGGAAGGGAATACTGAATTTTAGAGTAGTACCAGAATCAGGGAAAAATCATTTTCTGGGTCAATAAAAAATTAGAAACTTCTCATTGCATGCCCTTGGGTACATTTTATAATTTTTGACTTATTGCAGAAGCAGTATCAATTTTATTGACACACTAGCCTGTTATAGTAATGGAGATTTTATTATTGGATTCCATTACGGTTAGAGTGAGCCTACCTGCGTTATCTGCAGTTAGAATTGCCTCAGGCACCCCTACTAGCACATAGATACTGAATATTTTCATATCAGAATTAGCAGTTTCTCATCTTACTAGAAAAATCAGCAATGCTGGTGTGTTTTTTTTCATTTAGGTTTTGCACCTACTTTCAGAGTTACTTATAACTTTGGTGAACAAAAAATAAATAAAATATTTAAATTTTTCATCGATGTCCCCACTGGAAAGTTGCCACAGGCTCTGCAAACAACAAAGCTATTTATCTCCTGACAATTCTGTACAATTGAAGAGAGGCTTGCACTTGCACAGGCAGGTGTGTGTGCATTTAAAAAGGGCAAAGACAATGCATAATAATAGGTGGTGGAACTCTGGGTGATGTTTTTACTTTCTTCCTTAGTCCTTTCTATACTTTCCTGCTTTTCTGCAACTAATACACTTGACTCTTACAAGTATGAAAAATGCTATTTCTAAAACACAAAGAAAGAAAAGGCTGAGATTTGTGTTAGGAAACCAGATTAATATCCTTAACTCTGACACTTTATAACTATGATTTAAGAAATTCACTTTTTACTGCTAGTTTTCACATTTCTAAGATGGCTAAATGGGGATAATAAACTTCTTGACTTGCTGTGCCTACCATGTAGGATTATTGTATACAAAATTATATAAAATGTGAAAACCCTTTAATAAAAAGTGCTACCTCAATGCAAAGTCTTCCCCAGCCTGTAGAAGAGGGATTGCAATTGTAAGGTGAGATAGAGCGAGATAGAGTAATTCCCTTCTGGCAAAATTTCTCCCCCTCATGGACTCACAGCAGGCATATTTTAGGATAGCGGTTCTCAAACTTGCAGGCCTCCCAGTCACCGTGAGGACCCATTGACACAGAGATGCTGGGTCCAGCCCCAGAGTTTCTGATTTAATGGGTCTTGGTAGGGGCATGAGATTCTGCATTTCTAGAACGTTCCCAGTTGTTTCCGATATTGCTCCTACTGTGGCGATCACTTTGAACCACTGTTTTAGGATATATAACGGTATATACATGCACACAAATATTCCAGACTGTTCGTGGTGACTAGAAGCTTCCCAGTGACCTTCAGCAGTATACTTCCTGGTGACCTTCAGAGCAGAATTATATTGAAGTTGGCTGAGGAAAGGGTCATGGTTGGAAAAGAAGTCAACACTTAGAAATTAGACGTTTGGGAAATTTGGGAGTGACGTAACATTCGAATGGGAGGCAGAGTCAAATGAATATTTAAACAAGAGGCGACACGGTTGGGGCACATGAGGTGTTTGGTTGACCAACTCACAGTGTTGTTTAGTGTTTTAAATTAGTGGCCAGTATTTAAAAGTTACCAGATTTCAGATGGAAATCCAGATTTCTGCCTGCTTTTGAAAAATTAGATGTGGCAACTTGAGGTCAGCGTTCTCACGTGACAGCAGTCGGGTGGAGCCAAGCGCTAGCTATTCCCCTTACCTGAGGCATATGCAGTTAAGCACTTGACTCAGAACATTTTATATGACGCAAACAAGAACAGATTATGGAATGCGAAATCCCTCTATCTTTGTTGGACATAACACACATTTCAAAGAAATTATGCTTCATAGCAACTGCTTTGGGCTACATGC
This sequence comes from Miniopterus schreibersii, assembly GCF_964146895.1. Taxonomy (NCBI): domain Eukaryota; kingdom Metazoa; phylum Chordata; class Mammalia; order Chiroptera; family Miniopteridae; genus Miniopterus; species Miniopterus schreibersii. Next base: position 55,446,645 of record NC_138111.1, on the reverse strand, counting down.
CTCTCTCCAGCTCCCACCCACACCCACACTGTGCTCTGCTCTGGGACAGTGGTAAAGTCTGAGAAATACCCCTAAAGGAAAACACTTCCTTCTTCCAAGTTAAACTTACAGTGATCATTGTTTTTAAAATTTAAAAAAATCAGTGTCGCTTGTATTTCAAATACTGTTTCCTTAAAGAAGCAGCTGGTTAAAATTCTGTATAATTTATAAGGTGAATTACAAATTAATGTAACCTCCCATGAACAGAAGTGATACACTGATTGGCCCTGTGACATAACCTCAGGCATAATTATTCAACTTAGCTCTGTTTCTTAGCCCAACAATGATTTTGACTTTTTAATTTTTTATGTGCTCTTGTTTTGTGAGAGCTGCTAAACACAGATTTTCTCTATTTTTCAAAATAACAAGTTTTTCTCATACTTATGAAAAAATCAGAGACATTAAAAATTTTTTTATGTGTTTCATTGAAACACAGAAGAGTTCTTTGGTTTTCCATTGAAAATACCCATGTCCAGTTAGGATTCCTATCTGTTGATAAAGGGTCTCAGTTGTTCCATTCCAGATGCAACAAGGTGGCTCCATGAAGCTGTCGTCCATTCCCAAGGTAGTGCTGCTTCCTCACCATCAGAAGTACATTTGTGGCCCATAGAAACCAACTGTTGAGACTTTTTTGAGGACAGGTATGTGTGTTAAAGGGGGTGGAGGGTTCAGTTCGTTGATTCCTTTCACAGGTAACTTTTTAGTTCTCCTTGTACTTAAAAGGAGACATCTTCTAAAGCTCTTTAGAGTGCCCTTATGAAAAGAGGACCAGGTTAGGGGTCAGGAGACCAGGGTCCAGTCCCTCTTTGGCTACTTGAACTAAGAAAAAGGTCCAACTTCCCTGTACTAAAAAAAAAAAAAATTAGCCCTTGCTGGTGTGGCACAGTTGTAGAGCATCAGCTCATGCACCAAAGGGTCATGGGTTCGATTTCTGGCCAAGAGCATGTACCTGAGTTGCAGGTTCAATCCCGGCCTGGGTCAGGGCATGTGCAGGAGGCAACTGATCACCGTGCGTCTCTCTCACATCAATGTTTCTCTCTCTCTCTCTCTCTCTCTTTCTCTCTCAACATAAATGGGAAAAATATCCTCAGTGAGGATTAAGAAAAAAAAATTAGAGAGTGAGTCTGGGGGTGGGGGTGTAGTATTACTACTACAGAGAGTAGTAGTAATAACACCAGCTCTTTTCCATAGGACTAATGTGAGCATTCAGTGGGGTCATACTAGTGAAAATGCTTTTTGGAGAGAGATCATGTTATATATAAACATCATGTATGATTAAATAGCATACCAAAGATGGCTGTGTTTAGGGTATGTTTCAGAAAATTATTCAGAGAAGACTTCTTACAAGAATATTGATTGGGCCCTGGCTGGGTGGCTCAGAAGATTTCTTACAAGAATATTGATTGGAGCATCATCCCATACACCAAAAGGTTGTGGGTTCGATTCTCAGTCAGGGCGCATTCCTAGGTTGCAGGTTCCATCCCGGGTCAGGGCGTGTGTGGGAAGCAACCGATCAATGTTTCTCTCTTTCTCTGGCTCTCTCTCTCTGCCTTCATTTTTCTCTAAAAAATCAATGAACATATCCTCGGGTGAAGATAAAGAAAGGATATTGATTGGACTCAGCTACTTGCGGTCTAATGAAAATAGAAAATAAAAAAAAGTTTCTAACTTAGGGACATATCCATGTGTTGATTTAAGATAGCTCTGAGATAATTTTTATACTATTGAGAGTTTTATTTCCTGTTTTTGCAGTGTCAGAAAAGATGGGCAACTAAAGAACAGACACTGATATGAAATAGATGAGCTGCCACTTTCTTGTCTTTCATTCTTAGTCTAGTCCAGGTGAATTCATCAGCATTTACTGGATTTTTTTTGTCTTAGGATAATACCTGTTCATCTTTCCACAACAGACTTTGACTAAATTCCCAACAAGCTGCCCTCTGTTTTTGGCAATAGCCATTGATATAATATGCAACTTTCTTCTCATCTTTAAAATTAAGCACTTACCTTAGAGCTTCCATATGCTTATGACATCAACACTTTGATGACAGCTACTTCTGAGATGGAATTTGGCTTTTTTGCCTCTGACCTTCAATATTGCCATATCCATTTTATTTACAATGTGAGGCTCTAAGAGAATTAATGTAAATGTGGGAGATGTGGGGCTCGGAATTATCCCATTACACGTTGTGCTAATCACAGAATTGTTAGGGCAAAACTCAATTAGTTTTCAGTAGTCATTTTTAAAAAATAAGAATTGAAATAGCTAAATATTCAAATAGTTGAAATTGTTGTTGCTCTGCTTACCTGGGATGAAAGTGGGAAGGGGCAGGCTGTTGAATTTTTTACACAAATGTATGCTCAATAAGAGAAAATAATATTTTTATAGTAAGCACAGAGTCAGCAGGGGCAGAGTGCAACTCTTGAAGCTTGTATCAGTCAGGATGGAGTCAGGAGGCAGAAACCTATTATTACTTGAACAGAGCAAGCTTAACACAGAGAATGGTTAACTAGGTAGAAATTTGTTTCTTTCCTACAGTGTAGGAGAACTTTAAGGTCCAGGCAGGTAGAATTGCAAAACGCAGCTGCCACTCCTAGGACCGGGGAAACAGGAAAGAGGGAGGAATTATTAAAACGTAGAAACTCAAAAGAGGGGGACTCAGCTGACTCACCGTCTTTGAGCAGAGGGCCATGAGCCTGGTTCTGCAAGGAATGGCGTGCTGGATTCAGCTGCTGCAAAGGGGGGGGACTGCCACCCTTGGGGTGAAACTCAGAGGATCAGGAAAAAGGCAGGAAGTGCGCAGGAAGTAACAAGAAAGGAGCAAGGCCCTTCTTCCTACAGGCTTCCCGTCTCCCTCTAGCGCCCCTTTTTGGCAGAACCACAGGGTCAGCTGGCAAATCAGAAACCCAGTTTGCTGAACAAACCAGAAACAAACTCATAGATACAGAGAACAAATTGATAGTCGCTAGATGGGAAGACGGTTGGGGGGAATGGATGCAAAATGTAAAAGAGATTAAGTACAAATGGCCAGTTATAAAAGTAGCCATGGGGATGTAAAGTACAGCATCGGGGACATAGTCAATAATATTGTAATAACTATGAATGGGGTCAAGTAGGTACTAGATTTACTGGGGTTATCACTTCGTTAAGGGATATAGATGTCTAATCGCTATGTTGTAACCTGAAACTAATATAATGTTGTATGTCAACTGTAATTGAAAAATAAATTAGAAAAAAAGAAAAAGGGACATCTGTAATATTTTAAACAAAAATTTTTTTAAAATAGCATGCAAAAAAGAAAAAAAGAAACCTGGTTTGCAGAGCTCCATTCCCAGCTGCAGGAAGCCAGAATGGAAGGAGCGGAGAAGCAATAGCTTCATCCCTGGCACCACAGTTTCAGACAGAAAGGTCCGCCGATGTCAGGGCAAAAACGAACCTGTGAGCTCTTACAGAGTGAGGCAGCACCCTGGATGCCGGGGAAGGCATGCAAAATGAACATCATCTTAATTACTGCCCAAAGACATTCAACTTTAGCAGAGTTTATTTACCTTCAAATAAAGCCAGTAAAACTGTGATTCAGTCAGGAAGGGCAGTAAACCCTAATGAGGCTGTCGAAGGTCTCTGTGAATAGTCCCCTTTTTTAGGGGGCCCTTTTAAAGTTCAATTTATTGGGGTAACACTGGTTAGTAACAAGTTTCAAATGTACAGTTCCCTGATGAATCGTCTGTCTATCGCACTGTGTGCTCGTCACCCGTAGCCCAGTCTCCCTTCATCGCCACGCATTTGGCCCCTTTACACTGTTCATCCTCCCGCCACCCCCTTCCCCTCTGGTAACCTTCATAGTGTTGTCTGTGTCTGTAAGTTTGTTTGTTGCTTTTTGTTTTACATCCCACATATGAGTGAAATCATATGTTCTTGTCCTTTCCCGCCTGACTTATCCCGCTTGGCGTGATAGTCTCAAGATCCATTAATGCTCTCGCAAATGGCAGTGTTTCTTCTTTCCTCCCGGCTGAGTAGTACACCCTTGTATAGCTGCACCTCACCTTCTCCATCCAGTCCCCCGTCAGAGGACACGCAGGGTGTTTCCATGCCTTGGCTACCGTGAGTAACACTGTAGTGAACATACTCTGGATATGAGTCCTTTGTTGGATGTACACATTGCAGATATCTTCTCCCACATTAGCTTGCCTTCTCGGTCTCTTAATGGCATCTTTGATAATAAAAGTTCTTCATTTTACCGTAGTCCAATTTGTCATGTGTTTTCTTTATAGTTAGTGGTTATTGTCTCCTGTTTAGGAAACTTTTACTTACCCCAACATGATAAAGGTTTTCTCCTGTAGTCTAGAAGCCTTTTTAAAATCTTTCGCATTTAGGCCTGTAGCCCACCTACAATTAAACTTTGTTTATGATATGAAATTTGGGTAAAGATTCTTTTTTTCCTCTATCTGATATACAACTGACCTAGCACCGTTTATTGAGAAGACTGTTATTTCCTCACTGCACTACAGCTTCGCCTTTGTCATAATCCGAGTGATGGCATAGCACGAATCTGTTTATGGTTTCTCTGTTTGTATAGCCTTGTGCGAATACCATGTTATCTGGTTTGCAGTAAGGATTGAGACGTTTAATTGTGTGCATTCTTGAATTTTGTTCTTCAGAACTCTCTTGGTTATTCTTGGCCTTTTTCTTTTATTATCAATTTTCAAACTACCCAGTTGGATCTGGATTAGGATTGCATTCAATCTATAATTTAAATGACTTCATTGCAATATAAAACCCCCTACTCATACACTTTGTATCTATACATTGGTTTAGACTTTTTAAATTTTTCTAAATAATGTAAATTTCTTTGTAAAGGCTTTGCACATCTTGCATTGGCTTTATTTCCAGACATATGATTTTTATAGATATTTGCCATTTTAAATGAACTAATTTTAAATTTTTTATTTTCTGTTTCTTGCTAGTGTATGGAAATGTAATTAATTTGCTAAATTCAGTTATTAATTCAAATAGTCTATTTAAAGATAATTTTTTTCTCTGTAAATGCAATCATAGTTTCATGTATAATGACAGCTTTATTTCTTCCTTTCCAAGCTGTAAACCATTTTTTTTTCCTTGCTTTATCGCACTGGTTAAAACCAACACTACTTTTAGTTCATCATATCACAAACACATGCTGAACACAATAATTTATTTTAAAATGCATGGGCTCCTCTCTCTGTTGGGATCTGTTACCTTAAAGGCTCACGATTACCCTAACACTAGCCCCTAGGAAATCCGTTCTCCACATTTGCTGTATTGTCTTTGAAACACGGGTAATGGGGTCTAGATTCCATGACAATGTGTGAGTCGTGCTCATGTTGATAATGGGGACAAATACTGCTTGGCAGTGAAGGGAGGCTGGAGTGGCAGACGCACTTAGGTAAAAGGCAAATTAATTAACTTGACAAATCTATTCTCATAGATAGCATGAATGCATAGATTCCTTGTGTAATGAAGTATTGTTTACTTCTCTTTGTGTTCTTATTTGTAGTTCTGGGGATTTGCAAGTTATGCATAAATTAGCAACTTTTTTTTTTTTTGCAAGTTTGATCCCTGGTTGCACATATGGGAGGCAGCCAATTGGTGTTTCTCTCTCATTGTTTCTCTCTCTCTCTCTCTCTCTCAAATCAGTACAAGTATATTCTCAGGTAAGGATTAAAATAAAATAATAATCTCACCCCACCCCTTTCTTCTCTATTCCTTATTTTATTTTGTTTTTCTTCAAGGACTTATCACCTGAGATATTTGTCTTTTTTCTGTCTCTTTCATTAGAATGTAGGCTTCATAAAGGTAAGGGCTGTCTTTATGAAGGCAGGTATTTTTCACCAGGACTTGGCTCAATGAATATCTGTTGATTCACAAATGTAGGTCAGAGTTGCCCAATAGTGACCAAAGCCACTAACTCTCAGGAACAAGGAAAACGGGCCCTTATAGCGCTGGAGATCTGCTACAAACCATGTCAGAGGATTTTTATATCAAGAAAACTTGGGAAGGATCCTGGGATCGCTCCAGAGATAGCTAAGTGGGCAGATCTCTACTCATGTTTTTTGTTCATTCAACATTTCCTGAACATCTGTTCTAATCTGGTCGCCAGGCTAGTTGCTGAGTGCTGGGCTAGATGCCGTAAGCAGCATTCTCCATGAAAGTCTTTCATGGATCACTGGGAACAAGACCTGCCTAAAAGGTGAAGCAGAGGACTGAACCGCTGAATGTCGTAGCAAAAAGGAGGAATGCTGATTGTTCCGCTGCCGAGGCATTCCTGGGCTGGGGGAAACCAAGAGCTTTGATACTGGAACCCTTAGAGCAGCGTTCACACGTAAAGGTCCTGAGAACTGGTCCAAGAAAATTCTAAATCCAGAGCCCCTGGATTTATAGTGCCCTGTTTTCCTCATTGCCAAGACTCAAGAACCAAAGGCCACCAGACCTGGAAACTTAGACTAGGGTACCATCCAGAGAGCAGCTCAGATGTCCAATGTTTGCTTGGAGCCGTATTAGCCTTTTTTGTTTTGAAGCATCAGTCGTATCTTAAGACTTCAAAAATGTTCCATCCTTATGTGACCTTACAGTCACTGTTTTTTCCCCTTGTAGTAATTGGGCCTGATGGTGTAAGGGATACTTCCCTCTGGCTTTTGCCCATTTCTGAAATTCAAAAACCAAAAAGGTCACAGATTAATTCCTAGGTTTTACTCACAGAATGGCAACTGAAAAAAAAAAAATCAGGATTTTTCTTTTATATTTAGAGCTGTATTATTTTCACACTTTCAGCTCTTGGCCTTTTCTCCAGCCTGACAGGCAGATGGAAGGGCAGCTGGGCCTGCAATAAAAAGTGACCCTAGCAGCCTGTCCCTCTGTTTCATGGTTGGCCCTGAAATAGAACAGACCTGGGCTCTGCACAGGAAAAGCGATTGGCATTTGCAGGCAGAGTAACTACATGGAAGAAGCAGCCTGGCTGTAGGGAAGAGGTCGGTCTCGGGCTGTGGCATTGGGATGGCAGCCTAAGGCATGCCCAGCATTGCCGGAGCCTCCTTCCGAGACTGTCAGCCCTGAAGGAGTCAAGAGGATGGATGTGCTCATGCGTTTTAACAACCAATATTTCTAGTGTTTCTGCAAGTGCTGGTCTCAAGGTGCCCTCTCAGTTCAAGCTACTAATCAGAGTGTTTTCTGAAAGTTGGTTGGACTGTGTGGAGACTGATCCCACACCCCTGCCTCTTCAAGGCCAGCCAGTGGAGCTAAGCCACTTGGAATGTTTGTTGGGGCCGCAGATATAACTTGGGCACTCACTGGGGGTGAGGCACTGGGCTAAATATAGTTAAGCAGGGATCTGCACCTGCCTTTTTTTGGATATGTCCAAACATTCCTAAGGAAGAGGACTTTTTTTTTTTTTTTTTACCCAGCAAACATCTCTTTAAAGTTTTATATTGGACATCCATAAAAAACATGGCAATAGATATCGTTTTGAGCATCTGCAATGTGCCAACATTTTCTCAATGTTTTCTTCCATGTCCTCAAAGTCTCACAACCCTGAAAAGTAAATACTGTTATACCCATTTCTCAGATCAGGAAAATAATGCTCAAGTGGTTAAAGAAACTGACAATGAATAGGATGCAAAGCCAAAGTTCAAATGTAGCTCAATTTGATAACACTGTGTGCCTTTAGAAACTGTGCTGGTGACCATTTACATCACAATTTCGTTCCCCTGTTAATTATGAGTGTTTGAACTGCACCTCTTTCTCTCTATCAGCAATTGTACAGTGAGGGCTTCCATCTCTCTAGTCCAGCTTAGGTTGCACCCTGTGTCATGGGATCACACCCCAGTCACAGGTTTATCTTTTTTGTAAGTTATCACTCAAGCAGTGTTGAAGTGCAGTCAGTTTTCTTTTCTGTACTATTCCCCTTACCTTCCAGGCAAGAAATATAAAGTGCTTAAGAGGTGAATTTTCAATTATTTAGTTCCTCACTTTGAATATGCACAGTGCCCAGGGATTGTGGTATCCACTTACATCAAAGCCAAAAGCAGTTTCATTTGAATGAACTTATGACAACAATCTGTATCTTTTTTATGATTTATTGTTATCATCATCATTGAGAACAATTTTATTGTTACTAACAATATAATTGTATATACTTTTATAACTATATTTTAAATACACATATATGCAATTGCACTAAATGATAATTGTAATAAATTTGTTAATTATAAGTACACAGGCAGTCCTTACTCTTCACGTTTCTGATGTAGCTGCCACCCACAGTGAGAACACAGTTCCAAAATGCACGAGTGTCCGCTGACAGGTTACTGTGCAGGTGAGAACTACCTGTCGTCATTACTTACTCGGTGTCAGCTGTGCACCTGGTACTGCGTTGGATGTTTTACCCATGCTGTGCGTATCATTCAGCTCTAGCCGCTATCACAAAATACCACAGACTGGGTGGCTTGAACAACAAACATTTATTTCCTTAGCATTCTGAAGACTAGAAGTCCAAGATCGAGATTTCAGCCCGTTCAGTTTCTAGTAAGCTCTTTTCTGGCTTGCAGACTGCAGCCTTTTTACTGTGTCCCCTCATGGTGTAAAGAGAGAGAAAGTGAGGTCTTTGGTGTTTCCTTTAACATTAATAGGCCCTGTCTCCAAATGCAGCAGGTCCTTGAATAACATTGTTTTATTCAGTATTGTTTTGTTGTGACATTGATGAGATGCCCTTAGGGCTTAACTCTTATTCATATCAATTAGCTTATGGTAAAATTGGCTTCTTTATACGTTGTTTTACGTACAAGTTGCAGAACCTATGAATGATGTTAAGTGAGGACTTACTGTACAGTCACCGTGGTACTTAAGGCTTTGACATATGTATTGGGTGGGGCTCAGATGTTTAGTTCATAACACTATGTATATAATCCTCACAAGAAACACATTTTACAGAGGCACAAAGAAAGTAAATCATAGTGGCAGCTTATGGCAGAGACAATATTCAAATTGAGACCTGATTCTAAAATTCGTACCTTTTACCGCGGCTAGACCCTGTCCTGAACTTTACTCAGGCTCAGCATTAAGACCATAAAAGAATAAGAAGAGTAGCTAAACCTGACTTTCCAGTTGCCTTGTGTACTGTGCTAGTTTGTTTTGTGCTGCCTTGTTTTAAAAGATGTACTTTAAAACAAATCAATATTATTTAGCATTTAAACACGTAGATTATAAAGCGATATGAACTGAAAAGTGTGGCAGTTTTTCATTATGGTCAAATGCTTGAAAGATGAGTATCTTTTTTTTCACATTGCCAGAAACTTTTATTACCGCTGGTAAAAAAATAACCCAAGAGCTATAGGATGTAAGTGTAGAGTAGGAGTAATGGTTTGAAACACTATCAAATGTGAATTTAAATGCACTCATGTATGCTTAGAAAAGATATGCATCAAATAATATTTTAAATGTGTGTAAAACGTTATGCAAAAGTAATATAACCGTATTTTAAGCAATTCAAGCTATAGAAAATGTATAAAAACCTATATAAATATACATGTGTGTGTTTTAAACAAGAATGACTCACACTAGACATCACATTATATAACTTACTTTTTCCATTTAATATTTAAATTGAATATATTTTCCTGCTGCTACATATAGATTTACCTTACTTTATGTAACAATGGCCTAGCATTCCATAGTAAGGTTGTAGCATCATTTGTTAAACTGTTCCCCTTTTAGTGGACATTTAGGTTGTGTTCTACAATCTCAGACATGTAGCATTGAACATTTTAGCACTTCTGTCTCTATACACATGGGCAGATAGATACATTATGTAATTTATCTGTAGAATAAATGCAGTTACTACATCCAAAGCATGCATATTCAAGGTGTTGATAAATGTTGCCAAATTACCTTCAAATAGATTTTCACATTTAACATTTTCCAAGGACTCAGCCTCCATCTAGTGGAATGAAACATTGCCATTGTTCTCAGTGTATTGCATACCTTTCCTTTCAGTGACACTTGATCAGAGATTTGAAGGAAGTGAGGGAGATAGCACACGGAACATGCTAGCAAAAACACAATCTAAGCATTCTCTACATTTACCTGCGGACGTGTGTGAGGTGAACTGACGTTCATTGACTGGAATGGGAGTGTGTCATTTCCCTCGTTCATTCAGCAAAACACTTACTGAGTGTCTACTGTGTGGAAGGCAAGGTGATGGGCGCCAGGGTTGTTGACGTAGACGAGTAAGACAGGTATGGCCAACTTCTAAACCCATGTGCTTTACTTTCCTTTTATCAAATATTTTATGTGTTTAATTTACATACAGTAAAATTCTTTCCTTTTTATGTGCTGCTTTGTTTTTAATCTAAGCCTCAACTCAAATAAATAAAAACAACACATTTTCTGCTACTGGATATGCCCTTTGCTGTGACTTAAATGTTTGCATCCCCCTAAAATTCATGCATTGAAAACTGTGCTTGGATCATGAGGGTAGAGTCCTCAGGAGTGGGAGTAGTGCCCTCATGAAACAGACTCCACAGAGACTCCTCTAGTCTTTTCTGCCATGTGAGGATTCATGGAGAAACCTGTGGCCTGGGAGAGGGCCCTCCCTGACCATGCTGGCACCCTGATCTCTGGCCTCCAGCCTCCAGAGTCGTGAGAAATAAATGTCTGTTGTTTGTAAGCCACCCAGTCCATGGTATTTGTTATAGCAGCCCAAACAGACTAAGGCACATTTTATTCTGTTAGTGAATGAAATCCGCCAGCTCAGAGTTCTTTGGGCCTCTATACAAAAATTGAGGAGCCTTCCAGTATCTGGAGTTTCCTAAATCAACAGCCTGTGCAGTTAAACTTATTTTTTGATGTAAAATGTTGGTTACAGTTGTTTTGGTTTGATTTGATTTGGTTTTAAGATAAACGGTATGTGGCCTTTGAAAACTGTGCCTGCCTTTTCTGAGTCTTTCTCCCCCCAGGATTGAGAGCCCTCTGTAATCATTACATGTGACAACGTAAGACTTTTTCATTATAACAAAGCAGAATGAATAAAAGAGTTCTAATGAGAGGCATAGTCTCTGAGCTAAAACTACATTCCCACCCTGGAGCCCTGGAAAATGCTAATACTCAGTTTATTAAAAGGACAGCCAGCTTAGCCCCCTTAATGCCCATTTGCCTGAATTTATGAGATATCATTCTTTTTGGTTTGGCATTTTTAAATTATCCAGCTGGGAGTGAGTCAAAAAAATTTTTTTTCCTGTCACTAATTCATTAAAAATGCCAGTCGTACAAAACAGCTCAAGTGAGACCATCTGCCTGTCAAAAAACCTCAAATACCAAAGAGCAAGAGGAACTGTTCTCTTTGGACCTGAGCTGCGGCTGACACACTTAGAGGGGGCACGGCCTCCAAGCCCAGTGCACCCGGCCCCACCCCAACTCCCCACACTTTTACCCGAGGAGCACTTGAGTCTGTCTGAGCATTCACTGTCTCACTCCTAAAGGGCTAATGGCATTGACCTCTCACGGCTGTTTAGGCCCTTAGGGTTAACCCACTTTCTTTTGCTTTTGTGAACTTCTAGAGGTGTGCCGTGAAGACTGGAAGCAGCCCCTTTACCCACTGACAAAGAATTGGGAATGATCTTGGTTTATAATTTCTGATTTTTAATAGTAAATGAGCATGTTTTCAAATAAAGGTAAAACTGACCTGATCTTTGCTTGGAGGGATGTAGTATAAGTTATAATAGGATTGTTTTCAGATAGAGTCGTCTTTTGCATACTTAGGGTAAATGAATTTTTTATATCCCTGCCTGGGTGGCTCAGTTGGTTGGAGAGTCATCCCATACACCAAAAGGTTGTGGGTTCAATTCCCATTCAGGCCACATATCTAGGTGGCGGGTTCAATCCCCAGTAGGGGCACGTACCAGAGGCACCCAATTGACGTTTCTCTCTCCTATTGATGTTTCTCTTGTTCTCTCTCTTTCTCGCTCTCAAATCAATAAACTTATCCTCAGGTAAGGATAAAAAAAATGATTTCTCCTAGAAAAAGCAAAATTACTTGAAAGCCTAAAATAATTGTTGGAGAAGGTGAAATATGTAGTGTTCATTCTTCTGACAAATAGGTATAGGTGTCTACTACATGCTAGCCAATGTCGCAAGTGCTTAGGTTGCTGCAGGAGACAAAACTGGCCCAAACCCCTGCCCTCTTGAAGCTTACCTTCTCATAGGGTAGAAAATCAGTAAATGATGTAGTGTTGGGATGATACAAATGCTATAGACAAAAAAAAGAAAATAGGGAAGAAGATTGGGAAATTATAAAGTCAAACTCTAATGCAAAAAAGAAATGCTTATTATGAGCTAAGCATGTAAAGCAAGTCATTTAAGGCCACCTTTCAAAATCTGGATTGTAGCTGAAGCATTCTTTTTTTGTTTCCCAAGGGAATGGCAGAAATATCACTGTATAAAGATCTCTCTCTTCTTTGCTTCTATCCACATAAAAATGTATTTATGCCAACTTAAGCTAGGATTATACAGCATTAAATCAAAGCACATTTACCTGATTAGAAGCACAAGTTAGGAGCAGTAACTCCTGCAGATACGTAATTGCTGTTTCTTCTTTCCTTGTAAATAAGGTGACACAGTCTTTGCTTCCTTAATGGTGAAAGAGTTTTACCCCAAATTATTCAGGTGCCTGAATGAAATGGGAACAAGTAATAAATCTGGGGTTGACTTCACAGAGGCCTCTGGCAGAATGATGACCTGCCCTGTACACCAAGCAACAAATATAGTATCATCTTTCTGGCAGGAAGGAAAAAACCCAAGATGTATCCAGAGCATTCAGTATAATTTTAAAGCTAATCAGAGAAAACCTTTCCTTGGTTGAAAAGAAAGGTTCTATAGATAGGTTGAATTTGCCTTGGATAACAGATCAATTCTACAGGGTGCAAAAATATTCTATAGAACAGTTGATAAACCGCAGAGGCATTGAATTAAGTCAACCACGTGTGGATCACTGTGTCCCGTAATGATTTTAAGTGAGTCATCTGCATGACAACTAGAGGATATTTAGTGCCAAATGACGTATTCGCCAACAGGAATTTGGTCATCAAGGAGAGAGCACAATCACAGTTCACTCTGTTCAGTTTGGAGAAGCTGGCTGAGGTCTCCAACCTGCAATCACAGCCTTCTTACCTCCCTCTCTCCCTGTTTTAAGGGCAGTGCTGTGCCTTCTGATTGCTGGTTGGGAGCAGTAACCACACGGCAATTTTATTTGCTTTCATACAAAACAAAGTGAACAGAGTAATACAGACTCGTACTAATACACCAACGATTGCCCCGTTGTTTTTGTTTTGTTTTTTTTAAATATATCTTTATTGATTTCAGAGAGAGGAAAGGAGAGGGAGAGACAGAGACAGAAACATCAATGATGAGAGTCATTGATCGAGCCCGCAACCCGGGCATGTGCCCTGACCGGGAATTGAACCCCGATCACCTGGATCCTAGGTCGACGCTCAACCGCTGAGCCAAGCCCCCCCCCCCCGTTGTTTATGGAACCAGATTTTGCCATCTCCTTTTACCTTGTGAGGTTGAATGTAAGATATTCTCAAGGTTGTATTTTCTTCCAGGCAATTAGAATGTTATTGTGGCAGGGAGACTGCCTGTTGAGAGGAAAGCGAATCCTTTGCCGTGTTCAGTGTGAAATGCGTGTCTGCGTAATGAAAGGTCCTGCCAAGAAGTGACTCGGGGAGACTGGCCTCGGAGGACGTCTCGATGGGCGCACACAGGCCTCGGCACTGCCTCCTCTTGGTGAGGGTCTGGGTCCAGAGCTGGGCTGGCTTGGAGAGGAGAGAGATCCCAGTGTTTGTAAACAGTCCTTGTGAAGCAGAAGCCCATAGACTAAGAAGATAAGGTCCCCCCTCTCCCCAGTACTATGCAGGTTTGACTATAAGAGGCCAGGACGGAGCATGAGTTGGACTTCTCTTTCAAACCTAGAAGAGAATTCCGGTAGTGGCTGCGTGTCCTGGGAGTAAGGGGAAAGCTGCCCTAAGATGTGCCACATCTAATGCTCATCTTCGGACCCACATCCGTCCAGCTCCGTGTCTTTAGGGACGTGGAGAGAGAGTATAATAGGTGACCTACTCCCCCAGCTCTCACCCCTGAAATGCCACACTGACGGTGGCCGTCATATATATTTTTAAAGCTTCCATCTGTATTCAGACACCATCGCACCTCATTCTTGTGCATGTTTTCTTTAAAATGGCAAAAATAAATGTGCACATAAAATAAAAGCACTGAGGTATATAAAAAGGAAGCCCTGGGAAGGTAGTTTATTTTGTAGACAGTTTACCTCCGAATCTGAGAGATTTTATCAAAACATTCAACAGACTTTATACACCTTCCATCCTAAGCCAAAAGAATAAAACTAAAATGTCAAGCCAGATCCTCTTACCGAAACCATTTGCTTATTCTGAAGGAGGCGCGCTTGGATTGGCATTAGCTCTTTAACTACTAAAGAAACGACGATTGAGCTGCGTGCGATTCCAGTGTGCGATATGAAACTCACCGCTTATCAGATGCACACTGTGCAAAGTACACTCCAGGGCACTGTTGACATTTGGGCTGGATTTTTCTTTGTTGCGGGGTACTGTCCTGGGCACTTAGGATGTTTACAGCACCCCGGCCTCTGCCCTCTAGATACCAGTAGCCCCCAGCCCTCCCATTGAGACAACCAGATATGTCTCTAGACACTGCATTTCCATTTTTACACTAAGACTGAATTCTTTCTGCACTTAATAATGTGGCTCTTTTGGAATTCGAGCATCTGGAGGTAATTGGATTGAGCATAAACTCACTGTTCTCCATTTATAAATGCCACCCAAAAAGCCACTTGGTATTGTTTTACTGAAATGGAAGTAATATATCAGACCTTGTATTAATAATATTACCTTCTGGCAGGACCTCCTCCCGAATCCCATCTCCAAAAAAGCAAAGTACATGTTACATCATTTAGAAATTTTATTCTGTTCTTGGTTCCTCTTTTTCAGATCGGAATTGTGCAGTTTTCTTTTAAATATTTGTGAAATCTTCGATGTCGTTTTAACTTTGAAGACATCACCTTTCTCACAGGAAATGACTTGTTCAGATTGTGTCATGCTTGAAAAACAGATGTCATTGTAGATATCAGAGTGTCGCTCTCTTCCTCCTTGCATTCCTCGCTAAGTCTGATTGGGCAACAGCCAGCCATGCACTTAACCAAGTGTATGAGGGTTGCCAAACTTTGTGGCTCCAGGTTATCCAAAAAAGAAGTCTTCTAGGAAGACTTGCTCTTAAATTCTTCTTCAAATTAATTACCATTCTCTCCCAGTTATGATAATTGTGTCAGTATCAATATTGGCTGCATAGCAAATTAAATTATAAGATTATGGCGGAAGTAGAAGTTGTGTTTGGATATTAACCTTATATAGATGTGCTATAAGTCATATTATGCCATGAGCTAGATTACTTCATAAATTAAAGACATCTAAATAGTTCAACATATAAATTTATGAATTGCAAATACTCAACATGGCAAAATACATCATCAGAGACATACCTTGTACAGGACCCAGTACCTGATAAGTTCTCAATAAATGTTGTTGAATTAAGCTGTTGATGATCATGTCTGTACTAAAGTGTGATATATAAAAGCTTTTGTGAACTGCGAAGTTTGCTTTAATAGTTTGTTCTCACTTTCACTCTCGCCCTGGACTTCTTTTATTAATCATTAACAGAAATTCTCTTAAAATCAGTTTTCAAGGAGAATTCCATGAATAAAGACAGCTGAGTCTCTATCTGACTCAGCTATATTGTAAGGTAACTTAATAGCCCTAATATATTTAGGGTCCCTTCTAGTTCTATAATCAATCCTAATGTCATCTGGCAAAAATTACTTATTTTAGAGAGTGTATATTAAAATAACTATAAGAAGATGAAAGACTCTGTCTATGACCTTAGACGGAGTTTAAGGGGAGAAAAGTTTGACTGTAAATTAAGTGGAAGGTGATAGAATGTTTGGAATTTTTGTATTAAATGTCATTTTTTAAATGGGGGAGGAGTTCCACATGTTCTGTGGGGTCATTCTTTTCTGGTGTATCTTATTTTTCTTTGTTACCAAAAATATGAAATAAATTAAAACTCCTTCACATGTATGCAACCAAAATAGAAAAAGAGAGTAAATGACCTGACTGCTAGATAAAGCAGCACCTAAAATAATTGCCATACACTACTTGGAGATTTATAATGAATTCGATTGCAGGAATGCGCATGATGAAAGTGGCATCTGTCATTTAAAAACAATATAATTTATCTAAAAATGGATACGTGCGCACTGCTTAGATTGACAGGTCTTTAAGTTTTGATGATAATTTTATCACTGCCTTCCCCAAGCTCCAGTATTTTATGTGCCGTTTGCTTTGGGATTTTCCTTGAATTAAAAATTGAACAATCTTATTGCAGTGCAGAGAGGATTTCATTACTTTCAGAGGTGACCTTCCAGATTCTATTAGGGCAAGAAAATAGCCTTTAATAACATCACTCAAAAACCTGTCTTCCCATACTGGTTTCCCTTCGTTCTAGCGCCCCCAAATAATCTAGAAACTCTTCCTTTGACACTTTTCCTTCTCTGTGTCCTTCCCGCCTGGAGTCAGTAAGATGTGTGTTTCGGTGGTTTGGTAGACTTCTTCACTGGTTGGCTTGTTTGTGTGATTCTGCCACTTGTGTTTCTGGTGCCCCTGCTCTTTGAGTTGAGAGTATCTTGAAGATAGCGATGGAACACCCTGTGTAACTCTGTAGAGCTTAAGTCAGATCTTGTACCCAGTGGGCATCTGCTAATATTATGAACTGCTTCTTTCTGATAAAATACCCCACGAGTCCTTGAAAGCCCATCTTGATTTATAATGCATTTTAGCTATTTCACAGGAACTACAAACCGAATATTAACCAACTATTTTCAGCTTCCCTGTTGAAGATGTAATAGCACCATAGGAGATGAGGCTTTTATTAATGTGATTATGCAACGAGTCACAATGTTTTTTATTTTAAAGTGATATCAAATTATGTGTCCAGCCGAGCATTCTCGGCTCAGCCCAGGTAACTTCTATAAGGGGTCGTATTTTTTATTTCCTCAGTAGAATTCCTAATTTCATAAACTTTCCCAGGTCACATTCTGGAAGATGATATCTCATTTCACTTGTTTCGGGATGCCTTAATCCAGTTTTTTTCACCCAAATAAATCTATTTACACCCACTACCTACTATACACCAAACGTCTTAAATACTTATATACTGTTCTCTGTAATTTTTATTTAAATGTAGACAAGGTCATGGAAGTAGCATGTACAAAAATATATAACAACATTTGGCAGGTAGTTTCTGGACTGCTTTCTCCTCTAGGAGAAATTGTATAACTAAGGGGATGTGAGGAATTTGGTAAAGTGTCATGGAAAATAGTCTTATATTAGAAAATGGAGAGGAATGGTGAACAACGTGAAGCTGAAGAAATGAGGTCTATTAATCTGGAATCAGAGCAACAAGCCTTACTAATTCAGTTTTCGGTTGTATGAAAATGATGGCCAATGTTTTCTCCATGAATTTACAGAGAGGAAGACTTTTTAAAAATAGAAAATAAGCCTTAGATGGCAAAGATGAAGGTAGGCTAGGATAAAAATACTCCCGAATGAAGGCCATTATGTGTTAGAGTGATTTATGTAGAAGGACTGCGGAATTATTTCATTAGGAGTCGTAAGAATGAGGAAGACACAGAGGTGTCTGAAACGATGGAGACTAAACGACATTTTAAAGAGCTTCCTGCTTTAATGGTTTTTAAGATTTCTTTCCATTTATTATTTAATTTCTTTATTAACTTCCATGATTCCATCAGATTTATCATCTTCTCATGATTAAAGCTTTTTAAACCTTTTTTGTGAAAGAAGGGAGAAGACTTAATGCTTGATTATTTCATAAGAACGGGTATTTTGTTCCCTTTTCTCTATGTTTTTCTTCTTTTATTGTTGTCACTCCAATCAATAAAAATCACTAGCTACAAAATAAAAGGCAATTCCACGTTTGCACAGAAATTCCTCTAGCCGGTATCAACAGAGGGTCAACATTTTAGGGTATTTATAATGGAAAGGGGTGACTATAACTGAAAATTGGCTGAGATAATTTTGCTCTGGGTCTTTATGAACATAAAGAATTGATGTTTTGATTTCAAAGCAAACCAGGTGAATGGCATTTTTAAAGTGGGATTTTCAGA
This sequence comes from Miniopterus schreibersii, assembly GCF_964146895.1. Taxonomy (NCBI): domain Eukaryota; kingdom Metazoa; phylum Chordata; class Mammalia; order Chiroptera; family Miniopteridae; genus Miniopterus; species Miniopterus schreibersii. The sequence continues at coordinate 55,428,310 of NC_138111.1, read as the reverse complement.
GTGCAGAATGTCTGGATTAGATGATTAGATGCTGTTTTCCAACTGTGTGTATGTGTTGTGAAGAATTTAAATTCCCATCACATTGGGACAGCAGCGATCTTTCTTAAATTTGCAAAAGAGGATAGTTGCCATGGGCTGAAGCTTGTAGGAAATCTGCATTCTCATAATTCAGAACTACATACTCCAGAGCAGAATTACTGGGACTTAAATAGTCTCTTGTATCAAGCACTGTACTTTGGAAACTTAGAAAATCAAGTCAGGGAAATATATGGTACTAGAACCTTTAAAAATATAACACACACATACACACACCACCCTACACACACAAATTGTTTCAGAACTTCAGAAAGGAAATTGTGGGCATGAGTTTCTATTTAAGTGTCAACGAAAGACAAGTACCATATGATTTCACTTATATGTGGAATCTAATAAACAAAATAAACTAACAAAGTGGAGCCAGACTAGTGGATACAAAGAACAGACTCACAGCTCTCAGGGGAGGGGTTTGCGGACTGGGTGAGAAAGGTGAAGGGATTAAGCAAAGAAAATAAAGAAAGACTCATGGTCACAGAGAACAGTATGATGACTGCCAGAAGAAAGGGGGGGTTGGGGGAGGTAGATGAGGGTAAAGGGGGATAAATGGTGATGGGAGGAGACTTGACAGGGTGGCAAACACAATACAATATACATATGATATATTGTAGAATTGTATACTTGAACCTATACAGTATAACTTTATTAGCCACTGTCACCCCCAATAAATTCAGTTTTTAAAGAAGAATATATTGGATGCTCTTGGGCTACACCAAGAGGATTTTTTTAAAAATACTTTCAGTGTAAAGTATCCCCATACCACACACTCTGAGAAGCTTCATCTTTATGGATAATTCTTAAGCACCATGGACAGCTGCCGGTTTCTCTCTGCCATTCTGTAGTTTAAGGACACTCAGGAATCCATTAGGAACAAATTCAGGGCTCATATGGTTCACATATTCACTGTGAAATTCTACCCTTGCATTTCCTCACAAGGCTGTCTCGGGTGAGCACTTCCATCTTTGAAGGGGCCCTTCCCCCTTCATCGCTGAGTAGTGCGTGGACCATCTTGTGCAGCTCCTTTTGCGGTATCTGGTAAATTATTGTAGATTCTCAGAAAGATTCAGATCAATGGCCCAAAAGCCCTAAATAAGCCTCACTCAGTTTTGTAAGTACACAAGGTTTGATCTTAATCAGAAAGGAAACTTTTCATACATTCCTAAACCCAACCTACACTGGGTGCTGTCTTTCTCTGCTGTGCTTCTGGACTCTTTCTCTTCTGCCATTAGTGGGGGATTAGATGCAAAGCCTCAAGAAGTCCAGTTCCTCTCACTTGTCAGCCTCAGCTCTTAAAGGCATCTTGAGAGCACTGAGCATCATCTGAGATCATTGTAAAGAACTCAAGACTAAACATAAAACAATGGCCCTGGTGGTTGTGGCTCAGTTGGTTGAGCATCACCCCATGCACCAAAAGGTCACCGGTTCAGTTCCCGATCAGGGCACATACCCAGGTTTCAGTTCAATCCCTCATTGGGGTGCTTGTGGGAGGCAACCGATGGATGTTTCTCTCTCAGATCAATGTTTCTCTCTCTCTTCCTCTCCCGTCCTCTCTCTCTAAAATCAATTTTTTTAAAACCATATTTTAAAAAATATTTAAACAAAAATGATGTGAAATAGTGTAAGTTAGATGTGAAACAGAATAACAGTGCTAAAGAAATTAGTACTGAGTAATGAGTCATGTACAAGTTTTCAGATGTTAGCTGCCCTTCCTCTCCCACTAATTTGATGACAAGAGTGTTGTGATAGGTCTCTGAGGAATAGTCAGACTCTTCTGGCCTGAAGCTCAATGCTGGTAACCAAGGAAAAGAATGTCTTGTGACTGTGAGCACCAAGATAGCAGACTATGCCTCAGAAAACTCCTTCAAACAATGAAATCTTAGCCGTCCATGCCCAGAAGGGACATGTATCAGGAACCTTAGAGTTTTGGATCGTATATGAAGTGGAGGTGGGAAGGCGCTGGTGAGACTCACTTTGCAGAGGACTTGGTTGCTTTCTGCCAGTATCCCATTTGACAGCTTTCTGCAGATGGGTTCCTCTTTCTCATGCAGCTTGAAATGTGTCAAGGGAAATGTGTCCCACTTTCGTCTGACCAGCTCTGAAATTTCAAAAGGCAAGACACTGGTATAAATTCAGAGAGAGTCATGAGGGAAATAAGTTGACACCGCACGTTAAAGATCCAGAAGTTAAAGAGGAGTGAAAGTGGGTCATCTTTTAACGAACTAATAGGAAGGCATTTCCACAGTGGGAACTGATGATTCGAACATGCATGGGATTCATCACAGCTTATAGCATCCAGTATCCCTGACACAGTGACCGTAAGCCTGGCTGGCAGAAGGGACACAGGTGCCAGTGTAAGTGACACAGTGATGTTGTCACAGCATTGGCATCCTGTTGTCTTCATATATCCCAACCAAGTGAGATCTTAACACATGCATACATTGTCTTTTTATGACTAAAGTTTTGAGTAAAATTTTCATGTAGTTGAGCCATTGAAAAACAAATTATTTTACCCTTTTAGAGAAAACGTTATCTAGTGTAATCACTGCAAGAGGCTTCAGATGGTAGTAGTCATAGAAAAAGAAGAAAATCTGTAAATAACAACTAAGGAAATAATTTAAAAACCAGGTAAAAAAATTAGAATCTCAAGCATTATACGGGGCCCAGATCAGGTAAATGGACTTTATTGTTCATTAGTTTAACTTTTAAATTTCAATGACTTTGTATAGACTTCAATTTTTCTAGAATTCTAAAAGAAATAAGTAGGCTTTGTTGTTGTTACAATGTTCTTAATGATCTTTGAGGCAAATATTTTGGCAGCATCTTTTTATTGACAAGTGCATTTTATCTACATTCTTTGGAAATTAGTAATCCATATGTATTGCATATGCCAATTTTTGGTTAATCAAAATCTTAAATTGACCTAACCATTTTATTCTACCAGTTCCACATGGACTGGAGTGCACTGGGCTGTTAGTGAGGCACTTTCTCCCATAAACCTTAGTGTGGGTCTATTTCTGATCTAACAGTCCTATTTCCTTTTCTGAAAACTTCAGAACCATTGAGTCAGCACAGTATGTTCAACATTGTAGGGAAAATATACTGCAAAGCTTAGAGCCCTTTGGCCTGTTTTCTAGGGTGCTGTTCGTTAGCTCTTACCTTCTGATCCTGCCTCTGTATTTCGTCAAGTGATGTGACTGTTCTTGGCATCTCAGGAGAAGCTCTCACAGTTTTTGGCAAAGTAAGCTGCAGTAGTTCATCCATTACCCAGAAATCAGATTTCAGACTACAGACAACTTCAAGCATCTGGAATAGCACCAAACCAGGTTTGGTGGAGAGAGGGGAAGTGTTGGGGACACATAAATGTGTGTTTTAAAGGATTTTTTTTATCTGGACCTTGAGCAGACAAAAGTAACAATAGTAACTAGGGGTCCTAATCCTGAAACCCTGAGACCATTTTTGCTTGTGTCTATGCACAGCTTCACAAGAAGACTCCTGTTCATAAGGATGACCATAGGTTATTCACACACACACACACACACACACACACACACACACACACTCGATGTTACAGTTACTCTAGTATAAAAGAGAGGGAAGAATTGTGTTTTGAGAGATTTTAACTAGTGAAAACTTGGAAAACATTAAAGTAAAGCTACTTAATTTTTTAAAGTTCTACATAATATATTCATAAGTTATTCCCTGGGAATTCCTGGGAGCTGAGGCTTTGTGGACCTTCATTTAATAGGTGGCTAGGTTCAGGTTTTTCGAGAGTACTCAGCCCATTCACAAAGATCTACCTGTAGTTGGTAGATATCTGTACTCCTCTCCAAAATATGCAGTTTTCTTGACACTTGTAATTTCTCTTGAATACTTGCAGTTCTTTCCAGAAGAAAGTAAGCATCTTAGAAGTCACTCTAATATGTCTTAAGGAATCTGGGAAAATATAACAAATTTTCAAGGGAGAAAAAACATTCAATCTTATGGCTAAGTAAGGACTTCAGAACATAAATAAATTTACTAGGGCTGGAGTCAGGGTGATACTCTCTGAACTGATGGGCCTATAGAGTAATGCTAATAAAAGCCTCTTAGAAACACATTTGGTTTGTGAAGAACAAATGCAGGTCTTTAATCAAGAGCTTTTCTAATTATGAGAATGATTTTTGTTCAAAGGCAAGCAGATATAAATGTTTATAATGGGTGAGCACATTGTTTCTTGATGATATGAAATGATTGTAATTTTAGGTCTCAAAAGTGCATAGTACTCATAAATGTGGTTGACAAATACATTTGAAGTGTTGCATTCAAGGCATCCTTTGAGATGGTGAGTAAAAGTGTGCCCATTATTAGAAAATCCCCTAAAAGTGTGTCATCGTTGTATATAACAAGCAATTTAAATTTCAGTAGCCAATAGGCTTAAAGCCTTTCTGTTGGTGACATGTCTCCATTGCCCCCAAATGAGAACATTCTGTCTCTCTTCCAGCTTTCCAGTCAGTACCTTCTCCCTTCCTTCATTTGTTCAGCAAATATTTATAATCCAGTGCCAGGGTCATAGCAATTAACAAAACAGGTGAAGACAGAAAAGAAATAAAAAACTATCTGATATAATATTAACCAGTGGTAAATACTGTGAGGAAATATAAGACAAGGAAAGGGGACAGAGCAAGACAGGTGTCTGATTTGGCCGGGGTTTTGAAAAAGGTTCCCTAGAGATGAGTTTTGAGTACAGACCTAAATTAAGTGAAGGAGTGAATCATGCCAATATCTAGGGCAGTGATTTGTAACTGGGGGGTGATTTTGCCTCTCAAGGGACTTTTGGCACCTAGAGACCTTTTTGGTTGTCACAACCTGGTCAGTGTGGGAGCAAGGGGTGGGGGAGGGAGTTGCTGCTTTAAGCTAGTGGGTAGAGGCCATAGATGCTGCTAAACATCCTATAGTGCACAGGGCAGCCTCTTGGCACAAAGAATTATCTGGCCCAAAATGTTAATAGTGCTGAGGTTAGGGAACTCTGATCCAGGGAAACAGAATTACAGGCCAAGAAGGAACTGAAAAGACAACAGACTCTGAGATGGGAACTTGCTTGGCACATTTGAGGAAGACCTTGCGACTGGAGCACAGTGACAGGGATACTTAACCAGGAAAAGAATTGAAAGGATAGCTTAGGGACAGGTCATGTGGGATAACAGTCAGGATCCCCACTTCTCCACTCTTCACCCCTGCCTCCCGCTCCACTAAGCTCCTAGGAGAACTAGCTGGCTTTGATAGCAGGTGTCCAGGGAGGCTGACTCTGGGTTTTTGTGGGAGAAAAGGATTTCACAAACTTGTTTACTTGAAGAGTAAGTTCTCAACACCCATCTGGCCCATTCGTGGGGAATCTCAGAATTGGTTCTCCAGAGATCGGGAAGATCAGTTCACTGAAGCTCTAGAATGAAGCTCTCCAAAATGGTAGCCACTAGTCTCATGTAGCTATTTGAATTTAAATTAATGAAAATGAAATAAAATTAAAAATTCAGTTCTTCAGATTTACTACCACATTTCAAGTGCTCAATAGCCACATGACTGCCATTTGGGACAGCTCAGATACGGAGCATTTTCATCATTGTCTTATTGGGAAATACTGTCGTCAAATAATTCATGATATAAGGAACCTTTGAATTGAGCAGTTATTTCCATTTGTGAGAGGTAAGGAAACTAGAACCAAGAAAGGTCATCTGAGACACCTAAGGTAACTGTATCAGTTTTTGCCCCGTAAAAAACACCCCAAAACTTAGTAGCTCAAAACAGAAATCATTTATTTAAAATTACAGTTCTGTGGGTCATCAACTCTGGCTGGACTCAGTATGGCAGTTCTTCTGGTTTCAGCGGGGTTAACACGTGTGACTGCTGGGTCAACTGCTGTGTTAGTTGCTCTTTTCCTGACCTTCCTCAGGCACTTCACGCTAAGACATTGCGTGACTTCTTGTAAGGATAGAGTCCCTGGTGTCGTTCAGGACACGATAAAGATTCCTTCACTGTCCCCTGGACTCTTCAGATGGCAAGTAGGTGACTGCCAGGGTTATGCTTAGTTAGCTAGCCCATTTTCCTTAGTTATTTAAAGGAATGGTCCATAGGGGATCCCAAAGTCCTTTCAGGTGTGGAAACTTGATTTTGGAGCTCCCAGTTCTGAGTCCAGTTCCCGTCTTTTCTTCTCACTGTGTGATTTTCCACCTGCCCACACTGCAGCTTCTGCTTTGCTTTTCTGCCCACACACCAGAGATCTTGTTCTAAGCTCTGAGTATTACTCAGTGACTCTGTTTTCTAACTTTAAAAACAAGTTTCAAGGACAAAGACTCTCGAGAATCACAGATACAGGTTTCATATTTCTGTTAGTACGCTGTGTGTTATGTGCTTTGGTTTCTTTAGTTAGATGTCATCCTTACATCCTAGTCATTACCCTTATATTGCACAGGCAATAGCTCTGATTTAAAAGGACAGAAACTCAGGGAAGAATTGGGCTCCCCAGTCAGTAGAGTTTACCCTTACTCATAAATTTGCTGAGATCTTGGCAGTGGATGCCTTTAAAATCTTCTCTAAGTGTTATGGCAATAGCTCTCAAGTTTTGTGGTCTCAGGTTGCCTTTATACTCTTAGAAATCATGATGGACCCCAAAGAGTTTTTGTTTATGTGGTTATATTTTTCTATATCATATTTGAAATGAAAAGTGAGAAAAAAATTAAAACCCAAGAAAAATCCATGAACATATGGCATTAGCCATCAGAGCAATTGCATCCTTATAAACATTCAGTCTCTGGAAAATGCCACTATATGCTTTGAGGGAGTAAAAGCTGAAAAGGCAAATACAGTCTTAGTATTACTGGGAAAATAATTTTGACCTCACAACCCCTACATGGAAATGCAGGGACCCTCAAGGATCCCCAGACTTCACCTAGTGAACTGCTAGCTTGTCGTATACATTTGAAACAATTGCTTTTTAAGGAGAGCCAGGTATTTTGTGTCCAGAAAATATTTTTTCCACTGCCATTGAATTAATCGTCGCTTGGCCTGAAATGACCTTAAATCTCCATGGGGAAGGCATGAAGGAAATAAGCATTTATTACGTATATTCTCACTGCCTCTCCCCTCATCCCCCACTTTCAGTTCATCGCCAGTCTCGCTTCATTTGCAATCACCGTTTCCACTGACATTGGCCTAGTTCAGACCAGGATCATCTCTCACCTGCAGTGGTGCAGCAGCCTGCTAGCTGACCTCCAGTCCTCCTGTCTCGCCTCCATCCTTTCCTCCAGGCTGTGGCCGGAGCATTCTTCCTAAACCCCAAGCAGGCCACGCCCGAGTCTGACAGTTCACGCTGCCCTCTGGATAAGTTAGACTTCCTCCGCATGGCTTTCAGGGCTCGTGACTGCGCTCTGCTGACCCCTCCAGTGTCACTTCCCTTCTTTCCACTGCCCCACCCTCTACCCCAAATTCACATCCTAACTGTTTTAGTTTGCTGATCACCTGAATACTGCTCTTTAAATGCAGCCTTCCCACTGTCTGAGATCGTATTACACTAATTAAATCCCAGTGGGTTGTTTTCTTCCCATTCAGCCTGTTGGTTCATGTTTATTTTTCCAGAAAGAATTCAGTGACAACATAAAAGGAATTCAAAATATAGTTTTATTGCTTTTAATTTTTTTAAGATTCATGTTCATAGCAGAAAATACAGATAAGCAAACACAGAAGAAAGTTTAAATCTCCTTTAATTCCACCACTGCTGGGATTTTGGTTTATAATGTTACCTGCCTGTCTTCCTGTCTTGCTAGCTCTCTGTATATCTGTTTCATTCCTTCATATGTATGAATTTATACATATTTTAAAATTTTTACCATTGTAATACCATATAGAACTAATTCTTGTGAAATCAGCGTGTTTAATTGCCATTTAATTGCACATATCTTCCCATGCCACTAATCATCTACCTTGGTGCTTCTGCAATTTTCCTGCACTATGAACCACTGGGGAAATCGTTAGAAAGGCCGAATCTCAGACCCGGCTGCATCCAGACCTACTGAATCAGAAACTGCATTTTAACAAGTTTCAGGTGAAGGTGATGGTGTTGCTCCAAGGACCACATTTCAGTAGCAGAGGCTGACATACTTTCTGAAGACTGCTGTGTCCCCAGTGTCGATGCATCAAAGTTTATGTAATTAAGCCCCATGTTGTCAAACATCAGTGTTATTTCCAATTTCCCTGTAAGTATGAGGCGCATCTGAATAAATATTAGCACACATCCATCATTACTTCCTTAGGGGGGAAAAAAACAACAACCTGTAAGTAGTTTGCTGGATCATACATCTTTTTAAGGGAATAAATTTATTTTTAAAGAGCTCAAAAACAGTAATTAATTCCGCTTCAGAAAACAAGACTAAAAATGTAGCCGTGGCACTTCCTGTCATGTTCCCTATCTGCAGTGAACCAGGACAGAGCTTTCTTTGATATTTTTGAAATGCCTTTCCTCTGTCTTCCCTTCAATTCATCTAATTTTAACCACCCTTAACATGAAGTTTTAATCTCACTCCAAAAAGTCTTCCCTAAGAGTTCAACTTATAGTGAGCTAAATATTCTCACCGTTATTCTTTGGGCCAAATATCGCAAAGCATACTTATTTACTTTCTCTTGATGCCATTTAAATGTATCACTTGGCATCTCTCATCCCTGCAACTAGATTATGCCCTGCTCAAGGGAATGGCTCTTCAGTGCACTGCGTCCAGGTCCTCTGCAACACCTCTCGTGGCACTTTACATCAGAAAGGGTTTGGGTGTGGTAGAAAGAACACAGGACTTGGAATGAGAAGGCCTGTGTTTGAGGCCCAGCTCCGTCATTTACCATCTGTGTAATCAAAGAGCGAGTCATATAACCTCTCGAGCCCTGGTTTTGTCTTCTGTAAAATGGGAATAATATCTGTGGTGCTTACCCACCAAATCACTTAACAAGATTGTTGTGCAAATGAAGATTATAAACCGTTATATTGTTCCCCAAAATCTAAGTAATTTACTAAAAAGTCCCAATTTGTAGCTGTTTTGTCTCTATAAATTGTGTTTCATATATGCAACTCACATTTTTTCACTCCCTCACCACTCACAAAAAGAGCATATCTGGAGCTCAGGGACCTTTTCCCAACAGCAGTATCTAACAGGAATTAAGTAGTGTTCTTTTGTTTTCATTGCATTTGTTCTTTCTATTTATGTCAAGCAATGTTGGTTCTCTAGTTATAGTAGTGACATAAAGCTCACTTTTTAAGTATCATTTAAATTTTAAAAAGGCAAGTCAATTTAAAGTCAAATGGTTGATAAATAGTAAAGCATAAGTTATGAAAATGTGGCAAAATATCATACTGATGCTATAAAAATGACTGAAGGTTGAGAAACTTCTACCTATGGAAAGCCCCCTTCCAGCTGGAAAGCAGTGTATGAGTGTTGGTGGTTCTTTTAGCTGTCGTTACGTAAACCACTGGAAGACCAGTTGTGTGGGTTGGTCTCCACAGAGCCCCAGGCAGAACAGATTCTCAAGAAATATCACACAACTGTGACTTAAAACCCACCCAGAAGTCTGAGTTCTGTTATTTCTGACAGTGACTATCCATTGTTCAGCTTGCATGCACATCCAAAGAGCAGAGAGAAGATTTTGTTTCTGATAAAAAGTGAGATATAGAGATAGTAAGGGGATTGATAAAGTTACAACTGGGAGCAAGAAGACAATGTGTTACTTGGCAACAAGACCTTTCTTTATGTTATCAAAAATAGTATTTGAGGAGCACCAGTTGTACAGAGGATACTTGGCTTGGAAAGATTTGACAAAATCCTGCATTCATGGAAAAAACAAAAGGTTTACTATGCTGTGAGTTAACATGACTACTACTATTGTATTAGCACTCACAAGTTCACATAGTAATTTTCAGTTGACTGCTACGACATCTCTCAAAGAGGGGGCAAGTCTTATTAATTCTGCCTCTAGATAAAGAAATGAAATCAGTCAGAGAGAGCTTAATGATTAGACTAAGATCACATGGTTATTTATTGCCAGAATGAAAAATAGAAGATTCTGACTCTGTTGACCTCTTGTAATGTCATCATCGATACCCATCTAGGGCAGGCTTCTGGGCCACTACAACTCGCTGGTCTGAGGGATTAAATGATTTGACTCGGTGCTCCTAAACTTGGACTGTGCAATAGTGGGATTAAAGTAGATGAGATGAAATTAAATAGTGGGATTTGATTAAGTTAGATAGGATTCAGATGAGACCTGATGTGTTTGGTTTCAAGAGAGCAGAGAGGAATGAGTCTTCAATTTGAAGGAAGCTAACCAATTCACTTTTTTTTTTTTTTAAAGAATTTCAATTTTTAATAAACAGAATATCTTAGTGGCTCCTTACAAGTCATAACACATTTACATATTTGATTCCTGTTAATTATTACTGTTACAATTGCTTATGGACTAAAAGCCCGATAAAATATGAATGAAATATAGTCTTTTACAGTGTGTTGGTTCTTTCTCTACTTGCATCTCTCCCCTACACTCAGGACACTTTCTGCTTTTCTGTGTCCTTAAGGATGTTGAATGCTGTAGAGCAAGTAATCAAGGCTCCTTACCTTTTGGGTTCCAGTTGAATTGGGCCCATGACAGAAGGCAGGAGGATGAGAGAGAGAGGTTGGGCATCACAACAGCTCCTGGTGAGCAGCCCCTCTTGTGTCTACAGCTCCTATTAGACTCTTGTAATGTCATTCCTCCCCTTACTCTTCAGGCGTTGGCTTGCTGCTGTTGCGAGCTGCTGGGTGCCCTCTCTTCTATAAACCCTTCCTTGAATTCCTCTTCTCTTTATAATCAAAACCAAAGCAGGAGAATGCGGGGATTAAAATCTAAGGCCCTGGAGCCGAACCAGTTTAGTTCCAATTTCTGATTCTATCATGATCCATAGGATCATGGACAGTTACTTAGTGTCTCTGATCTTTGGGCCAGTTGTAAAATGGGAAGAATAACAGTCCTTATCTAACATGCTTATAATAAGGAGCTCAAGAATGTATGTGTGTGTGTGTGTGTGTGTGTAAGTAACTGTACTTAGAACAGTGCCTGCCTATGGCATTGAAAGTACTGCAAGATGAAAATTATTTCTGAAAGGGAAAGTGGGAGCTAATGTTGAGACATTTCAGGCCCCTCTGGGGTTTACAGTCCTACCTCTGAAGGGGAAGTTACTCTCTTACCTCAAATGATGGCCGTGCTCTTTAGATCTCTTGTTTCTTTCATTAACAGATTGTTATTATCAAAAAAGTTCTAAGCACAACCTTTTTTCATTATGTCTCAAAGCCTTTGCCTCATGGAGACATTCTACTCCTTTAACTAACATTCCCACTTTGTTGTCCTTATGTCACCTCAACTGAAACAGAACTCAGTATCATCTCCTCAAACTTGGGTCCCCTTCTGACTCTCCGTTGCTGTCAGCCTCCCCTAAGGGCCCAGCGCATCTTGATCTTGAGCCTCCCTCCACCTACATAGGCTTTTCCCCTCATTATTTGTTTAAGTTTGGGTTCCCCTAGAAACAGACCCAAGACAAGGCTCTGAGTGCAAATAGTTTACTTGAGAGGTCCAGAAAACCTGGGAGAGTAGGGGCGTAAGTGGGGAAGGGAAGGCCGGCAAATAAGGGGAGTTAGAAAGCCAGCGCCGCTGGAGGTGATTAGAGCTTATTCCTCAGAACTCTGGGAGATGGTGTGAAACACACATGTGGTAGCCTGAATAATGGCACCTCCCAAAATATCCATGTCCTAATCCACAGAACCTGTGAATGTGTTACCTTGTATGGTAAAAGTGACTTTACAGATACGACTAAATTAAGGATCTTGAGATGGGAAGATATCCTGGATTATCCAAGGGACCCAAAGTAATCTCAAGAGGGAGGCAGCAGAGTCAGAGTCAGAGAGAGATCTGAAGGTGCTAAACTGCTGGCTTGGAAGGAACTGAGAACCAAGGAATTCGAGCAGCATCTAGAAGATGGAAACATAAGGAAATAGATTGTCTCCTAGAGTCTCCACAAGTAACACAGTTCCAATGACACCTTGGTTTTAGCCCCATAAGACCCATTTTGGAGTTCTGACTTCCAGAACTGCTAGGTAAATTTGTGTTGCTTTAAGCCCCAAAGCTTTTTATATAGCAGCAATAGGAAATGAATACAACATATCTCAGAGTTCTTCCACCCAAAGGACAAGTGAGCTGGGTGTTTATGTACTGACCCCTATGAGTCATTGACCGAGGGCTGCTGGGTGTTGGGTATCAATTGTAGACAGAAGTCAGCCAGAGCACACTGAAGTGCTAAGGCTCCAGGGAAATGGATGGGGCACCAACAGAATGTGCCACACTGTGCCCTCATCTGTTCTTCCTGTCTGATCTGCCCCCTAATCATCTCCCCTTTGGATCAACCCTTCCAGTCAGTCTCCCAGTACCTTATAGATTAATCTGCCCAGAACAGGGAGGGCCTTAAGTGGGTTTCCCCCTTTCTCAGACATCTTCAGTGCTTCCATAAGGAAAGATCTTTACAAAAGGAAGCCCAGAGATCAAATAATAAAACTTAGGGCTGGATCCCCTGATAATTTAATCTTGATCCTTGAACTTTTAAATTTGGGTGTGCAGAAGGGATAGCAGATGTTCTTGGGTGTCTATTTGTGTACAGAGTTCCAGGCTCGGCATATGAACTTTTAGAGCCTTGAAATGTGGATCCCTTAGGTCTGCATTCCTCAGAATAGCAGTAACACCACCAGGAAGTGAGAAAATTGATTTGAAAATGGAGAAGGTTAATTAAAGGAAACATTTAAGACGTAAGGTTGTCAGTTGACACTAGTGAAACAGAGCCTGAGAAACCCTGAGTTCTGCACATTTACGGAATGTCACACATCTATTTAGATGAGCCCAGAATCTAAGGAGACCTAATAGCCGAAATAGCTTCAGCGCACCAGAGCAAGGGCGCTCCCCCTTCCTGCTCCGCCTGCCCCAGTGGCAGGAGCTACAGCTTCGAGCCTCTGTTCGGCAGACTTCAGGCTCAAATGACTCTCTTAAACTTGGTCCACAGTCCTCACATTGCTTTTCTCAAGCTCTGCTGACTTTGTGCTAGCTATGGGTCCCAACCATAAAGGGTAGAGAAATGAAAAAGAGAGTTTATACTTTTTGAACATATCAAAAATAAATAGACTTTAAAATGAGAACAAGAAGTACTGGTGCTGGAGTATTTTTAGCAAAGGTGGGGCATGAAAGGCGGAGCCTAAGGAAGGGAGGACACTGACCACTGAGCACTGCACAAGGGGCTTAGTTTTCATTGATGCTCTAAAGGAGGTGTTAATATCTGCCCTTTACGAATGATGAGACTAAGGGTCAAAGAGGTTACATAATTTAACTGATGTCATGCAACTAAGAAGTGTTCATTTGGGACTTGAGCCTGAATCTGATTCTAGCACCTGTACTCTATCTCTTGGGTGAGTCATAACTTGCACTTTTATAGTGCTTTGCAAAGCACTTTTCTATACTCTCGTTAAACTTCATCTGTGAGGCAAATATCCGTTGCCGCATTTCATGGATGAAATTACAAAGGCTCAGAACTGTTTTTCCCAAAGAAATTCAGCCAGTGAGCAGTGGAACAGGTCTGAGTCATGAGGCTCCGGTCTCGTGACCTTGCTAGTCTGTTGTGTCCAGACCAGAAGGGGCTGAGTCATAGTGGCCTGAAACCAGTTGGTGTAGCCGGCAGTTCATTTCAGAGAATCAATCTGGTCAGAAAAAATTAAGACTTACTGTGTTTTCTTCTTAATTATTAAAGTAATGGAATCAGCTTAAAGAAAATTTAGACAGCACAGAAAAGAAGAAAATAAAAATCACCTGTGATAGCGCCACCCAGAAATAATCACAAGTATTATGTTGATACATGTAATGCAGATATGTATGTATATTGTATTTTTAGAAAAGTAGGATCATGCTATCTGTAGTTTAATACCCTGGTTTTCTCATTGACACTTGGTGATGAGTAGTTCCCCAGGTCATTAAGTGATCTTTAAAAACTGCCTCTGTAACATAATATTGCATGAACATAACTGTAACTTAGTTAAACATTCACTTACTGTTGAACGTAGATATCATTCCTGATTGCAAACTATTACACATGATGCTGCAATTTGGGTTTCTAAACATAAAATTTACATTTCCAAAGACAGTAAGTGAAAGAGCCAATTTCTCCACCCGGAGTGTTGTTATTTTAACTTTTGCAAGATTGATAGGTGCAAAAAAATTCTTTTAGTTTGCATTTTACAGGTGGCAGCCAAGTTGAACTTGCTTCCCCATGTGTACTTCATCAGATGTTCTGATCCACACGCAGTACCAGGTTTGCTTCTGTTCTGCCACAAGGCTCAGAGACCCAGCAGGAGATACCAGGATGATCAAATATTAAAATAACTCCCAGAACTCCCACATCCAACCAGTGCCAGCATGAGAGCGTAAGCACCTCTGGACAGGAATGGAGTGCTGTTCATCTTTCTTATTCCCAATTCCAGGCTCTGAGCCAAATACCTGGCAGGTTCTCAATGCATTCATTGAAAACATTGCAATAGAACATGTTCTAATTTCGGATTTCTAACTTGCTCTGTGACTTTCAGCAAGTTAGGTCACCTCTCTGTGCCTCCACGTCTTCAACTGTAAATGAATGGAAACATGTCATGACATGCTGTGTGAGCTGAGTGCTAGAGAAATGCTGCAGCTTCCATACAAAAGGTCTCTGCGTGTGTGTGCATGTCACCTAGGCAGGATTCCTTTCCTGCTCCACAGAGGAAAGGTGGCGAATTCCACGTATATTAGAGACTCGGGCCTATAGTTCCTTCCCACCTTTCATGCTGATGGACTGTGGCTGCAGTCCATTTCACTTTGTTTCTCTGCCTATCTCAGAGTCTAGCAGACTGCATGACACATAAAACTATCTATAAAGAAGGAGGAAGAAAGGAAATCATTAGTGATGAAGGGATGAGTGAATGAAAAATCAGAGCTGGAGATCATCTGAGAGGTCCTCTTCTTGGTAACTTATTTTTGTAAACATATCTACATTAGTATCCTCACCTGAGATGCACTGGCTAGAATAAATTTAAACAACTAGCCAGGTAAATTTAATTTAATAAAAATTTTCCATATTAAAACATTTTTGTTCCTTTGTGCTTTGCTTTGTTCTATTATTAGTTATAGTCTTAGTGCTTACTAATCAAGGATAGAGTTTTCACTTTTAGAAGTACACCAAGTATGAAAAAATGATTAGATCACAGATTTATTTTTTAGGTGAGCTTTGCATCCATATAAAAAAAAATGAAGGTATTGTTTCCATTTCCAAAACTAATTTATTTTTTAATTTTTAATGGTTTTAATTTAAGTATGTGGGGTAGTTGGTATATAATATTTTATTAGTTATATTAGTTTCAGGTATGCAATATAGTGATTCGATATTTTTATACCATACATTGTAGTGAGTACTTATGAGGCCAATGAAAACTAGAAAGTATAAATTGTATTCTTTGAAGACCTTTTTTTCCTAGGTAATGAACATGTTTATTTTAACCTACTAAATATGCATATTTTTTAAGGTTTCACTACTAGGTACATTGTAGAATGATGCCATTGGGGTTAAATTTAAATTAAGCATTTGAAATAAATAATAGATATTTTTAGAGAAAGCCTATACATTTCAATTTTATATTTTAAAGCATGGAGTTACTTGACTACACTTTAAATTTTATTAGAACTGTATTTTAGAATTTAATTCCTAATTCATAAATGAGACTCATTACTTTTTACTGGATGCAGTATTTTCTTCTGTTTCTAAAGATATTAAAAATAGTTTTATGTAATATAATTTAAAGCATACCAGAGGTATAAAAGAACAATATAATAAGCAACTGTAAACCCAAAATATAGCTTAAGAAATAAAACATTACGAAGTTGAAATTCTCTGGATGCCCCTCTTAGTCGCATTTCCTTCCCACCCACCTTCTAGAGGGAACCTCCACCTGGAACCTGGAAGATACTAAAATATATTGCTTTACAGATTTAGTAGACAGGTACAAATTCTTAAATGATATATAATAAAATTTTACATGTTTCTAAACTATTATACAAGCAGTACCTTAATGAATGGGGTCTTCTTCAATTTGCATTTTAAGTCAACATTGTATTTGTAAGATTTATCTATATTGAAATATATAGCTCTGTATCATTCATTTAAGCAATTTATGGCATTCAATTATATAAATAAACAGCAATTAATGGATCCATTCTCCTTTTGGTGAACAATTGACTGTGTCCAGGTTGTTCCTAACAAATAATTCTAGTCTGAATAGAATGTGCACCTCTCCTAGTGACTTGCACAAGAGTTTCTCTGTAATAAAGTCCTACAAGTGGAACCACTAGGTACAGTTTGATCAGCTTTAAGTTTTGCTGGGTATTGCCAAATTGCATTTCAGGGTTGGTTGTACCAATTACAGTTTTTCTTTTTAAGTTTTTTGCAATATCACTGTTTCCTCCAATCCCTTTTTGCTTATTAAGTTGTTTTTAATATTAGGTTGGTGTTTGTTTGCTTTGTCTCTCTCATTGTGGAGCTTTTCTCAAATGTGTGGTGAGGGGTCAGCCATTGGTATTTAACTTCAAAAGAGCCTTTTGAAGTCCTGTATGAATGATGGGGCGAGGGGACAGGTGTTAATTGTAGGCTTCATTCTAAGACAGGGTTCTTTAATAGCAATACTATCTGCATTTGGAGATGAATAATTTATTGTTGTGTGGCTGTTATGTGCATTGTAGGGCATTTACTAATTTCCCTAGCCTCTACCCGCTAGATGCCAGTAGCGCCACTCGACTCTAGTCATGGCAATCAAAAATGACTCCAAATGACCCAGACAGGCCCCCTAACACCCCAAAGTTGAGAACCACTGCTCTAATATGAATAAGTATCTGGCTGACCTTTTTATTTGCCCCAAATTTAAGTCCCTAGAGGCCTTTTCTCTGGGGTCATTCACTTTCTCCAGAAGGGCTTCTCCAGTCTTCATCCTCGATGGAGAGGGAGCAGGGAAATCAACCTGATGAAGGGCCTGGCCTTTTACTCAGTTCTTCGTTTTCTCCCTGTGCTTCGTGCCAGCCCTTGGCTGTGTTTGGTGGCCCCTAAGTCCAAAGCCTACTAGATTGTTTCCTCTGACACTCAGCCTCCTGCCTCCGTAGCGTAGTCTCACCTGCCTGAATGGCGTAGGAAACAAGGATGTGCAGCTTTTTGGCTCTGCAGCCAACATTGGCATCATTACCCTCATATAGTACATCTTCATGCACGTCTGAATGCTTTAGGATCAGTTACCAAAAGTGGTAGTAAAAACTTCGTGCAGTTTAAAATGCACTTCTCACCCTTGATACATGCTTTGCATATTTAACTAATCACGGTTCTCTTTGTTCCTGTGGTTGGCATTAACCTTTAGAAAGTCCTTAGCCTCTTAGCTTCCCTGTAGCCTTTTCTTTACCAGCAAATAAAGGGAAAATAAATTGTAAATTCTCAGTCAGACAAGTATTAGAAAAAATATTTTGTACCCCCAGCCCCTCAGATAACAAATCAGTTCTTAAAGAAAATAATAAAGCGGAGAGAGATTTTTCGGTTGGGAGGGAAGACAGATTTGTATGTAAATACAACCTGTGAAAACCTCAGTGTAACCCTTCTGTCACACAGATACCTCTTACCGAGGCATTTAAACTGAGCGGAAAGCAACGGCTAAGATAATATTCTGTAGAAACACCTTTAACTCATCAGTTACAATTTTATCATTTATTATTTTACTGTACAAATAGGGAAAGCCATTTTTTTCCTAATGTTTTAAAAACATGTTGATTTGGAATGAACGTTGTAATGATTCAGGGTTTTCTTAGAGCATCTTGGTCAACCATGTTTTAATGGGCAACTCCGGCATAGTTCGACCAGTTCTTTTTGCCTTAGGCCGTGCCGTAGAGGATTTAATGTACGTTAATCTTCTAAGAAAGCTTCTATGGCCATATTTTTTCTCCCTCTGATCTTTTTTTTTTTTTTTGGATCTTTATCTTACGTGAAGAAGACAACCAAAAACTTAATTTAATTCTAATAAACAGAGACACTTAAAAAGTAAGAAATGAGGGGAAAAGGGAGGAAAACAGGAAAGGCAGGAGGGAGGCCGACTGCCTTGAAAGAAAGGAAGGGAGGGGGAGATAGAGGGAGGCCGGGGAGAGAGGGGGAGAGAGGGAGAGAAAGGAAGAAAGCAGGCCTTGGCAATCACCTTTCTGAAACTCAAATGCCTCCTTTTCTTTTTTTAAAACTATATCTTTATTGACTTCAGAGAGAGGAAGGGAGAGGGAGAGAGAGAAAGAAACATCAGTGATGAGAGAGTCACTAATAGGCCGCCTCCTGCACGCCCCCGACTGGGGATCGAGCCCGCAGCCCTGGCAGGTGCCCTGACCGGGAATCGAACCCCGATCGCCTGGACCCTAGGTCAATGCTCAACTGCTGAGCCACGCCCGGCCGGGCAATGCCTCCTTTTCTTACCACTGTTTTCTGTATGTGAGAAGCATCTAAAAAACAAAACTGACTTTTTAGGAGGGACAGAAACGACAACGTTAGTGCTTTTCAGTCTCCCAGTGACCTGTTCTGTTTCTGTCCTCTGAGTGTACTTCATCGGGAGAGCACCACGTTTTTAAACCTCTTCATATTGTAGATATATAAAAGGTAAGAGTTGAGGTATTTAAAGGCAGTGCTTTCATCTATTGATTACTTGTCCTTGGTTTTGGATAGGGCCACCAATGACTAGAAAGGGAATAATTACATTTGCAGTAAAATTGATCAATAAGAAATCAATTAAGCTAATAAACAGTTATGGTCACTTACTATGGGTCAGATCCCATGCCAAAGAGTTTGATTCATGCACAGAAAGGCCCGTGGACAGATACACAGATGCTTACAGAGAGAGGTCAACATCTTCATGAGTGTTGCCTCATTTCATTTTCATAAATCCCCTATGAATTGATGGTGTCTCCATTTTATAGACAGAAACATAAACCGTGAGAGCTTATATGGTTATGTGACCTTCTCAAAAGTCAAATGGCTGACAAGTATGTATTTTTCAGATCTGATACCTGATGGGTAGAGCTTAAGAAAATGAGAGGGTTTGGTAATTGTAGAGTTTAGTCATTAATCAACTTTTATTCATTTAACAATGTTTTAGTGAACACCTTCTATGTGCTGGGCATTTTGCTAGGTACTTGGGAGACTACATGAAGAATACAAAGTCCTGCCCCTTAGCTATAGTACAGTGGAGGCAAGAAACACGAAATATAGCAAGTACAATAGTGACATATAATGGCAAGTGCTAGGAAGAAAAATAAAGTAGGTTGAGCCAATAGAGAATGATCATTAGAAAGATAAGAAGCAATTACTGCATCTGAAGTCACAAAATCCATAAGCATCTTTTCCCTTACAATTCAGAAAAGATGTCATGTTTCATAATTTACTACTGGCAATTTTTATCCATAGTGAAACTAAACATGTAATTAAAAGAATAAGAAAGATCCCTGACCGAGTGGCTCAGGTGGCTGGAGCATCGTCCTGCGCACCCTTGGAAGGCTGCAGGTTCGGTTCCCGGGCAGGGCACATACCTAGGTGGCAGGTGGGTTCCCCAGTCGGGGTGCATGCAGGAAGCAACGGATCGATGTTTCTCTCTGTCTCTCTCTTCCTCTCTCTCTAAAATCAACAAAAACTTATGCTCCGGTGAAGATTTTTAAAAAAAGAAAAGTCAATAAGGTGGCTTGCGCTTCCTTATGCTGTATTGCAGTTTACATCAAATAGCACCCAAATTGCAGTCCAACTTTTACAAGCATGACTCAGAGAAAATCTAGTCAGGCCACTGTTAGTGTCTGCGAAGTTCAGATGGGAAAAGACATTCTTGAAATCTGCCTTTGAAAGTCTGTTTTCAAAGTTCAAGTGGCAACTCTTTTATGACTGACTTTTTAGAGATAAATGGCTTGTTTCTGATTAGTAGGGTTTTCTATGACGCCTAGAAAAAATTTTAAAGTAATACTTTTAATTACATGTACATAATTACCATTCATTTATGATACACGTTTGTCATAGGGTAGCCACTGCTTTTAGAGATGGGAAAATGCAGTGAGCTCCTTGGTCATTTTTCATTCCTTTCTGGGCTCAGGAGGTAATAATAATGCACGCTCTTGCAAAAGGCCTCACAGTTGACTATTTTCATCAGCTTTCTAATTCTAGTATTTGCCTGCAAACCCATCTTCCCTTGGGGTATAAAGCTAAGACTCTGGGGTGGTCTGAGCAGAGGGGAGGAGGAGAGGGACCCGTGAAAACTGGAGCTCAGGCTCCCTGTGTCTTTCTAAGGGGAGGAACTTTTACCCTCCCACTTGGGGTTTCTGACTTGCAGCCCAGTACGTGTTCTGTATCCTACTGTCTCACAGTGAGTGGCATAAACACCACAGTGGCACCTGAAAAGATTTTAGGTGGTACAACATTTTTAATGATTATATGTTTATTTTGACATATACTATGAAAACTATACTAAACTAAACATATACTATTTAACTTTTATACTAAACCATGATTTCCCAAAATTTATTACCTAGAGTCATCAAGGAAGTTAAAAAATATTAGGTTAGTAATAACATAGGTTGTCCACAGACAAGGCAAAACCATGAAGGCAGGGTGGCGAGGGCTAGGGTTCAGTGAACACAACCTTCTCTGCGGTCTCTGCCCACCACAAGCTCTGTGAAGACTGGTTCTTTGTGGTTCTTAGTTTTCTGATAACCTCCTCTGCCCACATCTCTTTGTGCTTGCAAAATGTTCTTCTCTTCCCCAGGGGTAGATTTCACAGTCTAGGGCTTCCCTGTGGGAGCCCCACTAATGTGACTCCTAGAGAGTCAGCAGGCAGCCACGCTGAGCATTATTCCACCCTGGAACCTCTGGCCCTTGAACTTCCCTTTTGGTTGTGTGAATAAAAGACACGTCCAAGGTTTCTCTCACATGCAGGTGCATCCTGCATTTTTGGGGTTCCTCTCATCCTCTCTTGGTGACATCTTCAAAGAGGGAGAGTGTTCCTGTGTTGCCAGTGGACTAAAGTTGAAATACAACATCCTCTTGAGTTAGACATCTGGTATCTGAAATTATCTTGGGCAGCTTCAAAGATATGCATCACTTAAAGATTTGTCACATGATCATGCTGCTTGAAAGTGACAGTTTTATCTTTTGCCAGGGCACATGCATGTGCATCACACACATACAAAGAAAGGACACAGACCTCCCTTGGTGGCGGCCGTACTTAGTTGATCTATACTTTTCAGTACTACCAAGGTCCACTGTGCACTTCACACATCCATTATTTAGCACTAGGTGTTGTGTTACCCAGAGAACCACAGAGGGGAAGGATTTGGAGCCAGACTGAATTCCAGTTTTGCCATGTGGAGCTTTACTTTTCTTTAAAATGGAGGAAATTATAGTTACCTTATAGGATTAGTGTAAGGATTAAGTGAGAATATGTAAAAGCCCAGTATATTTAAAATTTCTGTATTTGTTTAAATAACAGTTAGATAGAAGACAGCACAGTGGCTTAGGAAGCTGAATTGCCCAGCAGCCATAGGCATGGCTGGATCTGAGGAGCACCAAGCAGTGCGTTTGGGCTTCGCCGCTCTCTGTGTGTCTCTTGCACTCAACGTTGCTTTCCTCTCAGTTGTCTTCCTTCTCAGGCTCTTTGTACAGCAAACGAGAAAGGCACCAGCAGCTCTCAGCTTTCATTGCATCAGTTTAACACGTCTTAGTCCACACAGGCTGCTATAACAAAATGCCACAGATGGGTAGCTTCTCACAGTTCTGGAGGCTGGGAAGTCAAAGATCAAGATGCAGGCAGATTCCATGTCTGGTGAGAGTCTGCTTTCTGGTTCACTGATAGCCGCTTCTCACTATGTCCTCACATGGCAGAGAGGGTTACGGAGCTCTGGGGGAGGGTCTCTCTTATCTAATCCGTTTCATGAAGGCTCTGTCCTCATGATTCAATCATCTCCCAAAGGCCCCACCTACCAATACCATCACATGGAACATTAGGATTTCAACATATGAATTTGGCAGTTGGGGGGACATAAACATTCAGAACATAGAAACCTCCAAAGAAAAGCCAACTCCTCTTCCCAGTGGTTCCTCCAGCAAACCCAGCATTCAACCAGCTTGATTTAAATTCCCAACCTCCTGCCAATCCCTATGGCTAGAAGGTGGATACACTGACTGAACAGGCCTGAGTCGCCTGTTCCCATGTTACTGAGGGTGGGATCCATCCCCTCTCAAATCAAATGGACCTATGGTGGAAGAGCAGGGTCCTCCAAGACACCTGAGGTACTGCATCTAAGAAGAGGAGCAATGAATGCTGGCAGGAGAAAATCTCAGATCTAGCATAAGGCCTTACACAGAGGAGGTGGCCAGAACTGGAGGTCTCTGTTTATGATGATTACATTAGATGTATCACACTGACAAGCCCTTCCCCCTTCATGTCAACTGGCCTGTGGCACTTACTCCTTAAAAACTGTAATAAACATGATGTCATATATCATATTACCAGTCTCTGTAATACTGAGCATTAGTCAGAGATGTAGAAAGAAGTGCCCAATAATCCCTTAATATCCAAATCTCTTTCACGAGCTCTGCTTACTAATGAAAATATCAAGTCATCAGAGTTGGATCAGTATTATTGAGACTAAACTGAGCAAAGTTAAACCCTGACCTTTTGAGAGAAGCTCAAACCTTTAAAAAAAAAAAAAAAAGGAGGGTAAGTGGCTGGTTTAGTTGTTCTTTTTCCATCTTTGGGTTGCACTAGTCCAACTACTGCACTTTCTCCTCTGGAGAAAAGAGTACTATCTAGGAAGCCAGGAAAGTTGCACCATTTGTGACTTAGACCACTTCATTAGCTACACCGAGTCTCAGTTACCTGATCTTCAAAATGGCAATGATGATATTTATTTTATTAGGTTGTGCTGAAAATGGAATGAACTAATACGTAATAGCTGATATCAATGCAATACCTAATATATGTTCTTTCTCTCCCGTCTCAATAAAGGGCTCTTTTATTACAAATTTATAGTTTCAATAAATTTGCATTAATTTGTTTTACAGAATTTAACATCTCAAATTTCTGTAAGATGTGAACCGAACTCATGTACATTATATCCTCGGTGGTAGCACTAACATTTTGCCGCAGCTGAACCCTGTGAGACACTGTATTTATTCAAATGAACAGACTTAGAGCATTTAAATTCTGGGAGCTCTGAGTATGGCATCAGAGGTCATGCAAAATAAGAGAAATTCCTCTAGCTTAGAGAAAGATGTGAATGTTGGAGACAGATAAGTCTAGAATCAGTGAAGTTATTAAAAAAAAAAATTGCAAATGCACTCCAAGTGTATTTCCTTAGTGAAAGTTATGTACCAGGAACGCATTCCAATTTGTGCCTTTAAAGTGAAGATAAAAAACAAAACTCATTCTAAGGAAATTTGCTTTCTTTTCAACCTAACTAAAGTGCAACTCTTTTTTTGAAACAGGAATAATCCCCAGCGATTTCCTGTAGACCTCAGTCACTATGTGCAATCACTTTTACATTTAGCTTTCAAGTTCAGATTCAACAAAAATGTATCAGCCTGCCTTAGGGTACCCAGCATCTTATCAGCAACGTTTTTGCCTGTCCCTCATTTTGGTTCTGCCGCGATACAACAAAGACATGATTCCCTCAGTATGCAGTAAAAGAAACTGAGGTTCCTGAGCAGTTGTGTGATGAAGGCACACAGGTGGTAAGCCAGAGAGCCAGGGTGATCAAACCTGGGTTTTCCTTACTCTAAATCTGGGGCAGTTTTCATAAAGTATTAGTACCATACTCTAGACTAAAATGGAGTTTTTTATTTTTCACATTCAACAGCACCTTTCTTCATTAAGATTTCTACAAGCTGAACAAATTGATTTGCAAGTTATTTATAGAAATCATTTCACCCATCACTGAAAGCCGCCTTTGCAGAGCTTTTCAAAAGCACACAAAAATATTGGGTGGCAGTTAATGAAATGGAAAAAAGAGGAAGAAATGATTGGAAACTACAGAGTGTTTATGCATAAACACTGGAAGACACACATGGGGGCATGGAGATGACTCCCCACTGCACTGCTGGGGCTGACATTTAAGTAGCACGGGCCTTTTCCATCATTTTCCAGGTCCTCTCAAGGTCAGGGCTCCTGACTGGAGCATTTGTCACTCCAATTACAGGGCTCCAAAACAGCCCTGTAACTGGGGGTGTTAATCAAGACAGCCAAAAGTAGTAAAGTGGCGAGGACCTGAGTCAGACTCAAAGAAGGGAGCAGAGGTCAAAGCCAGAGAGTAAATCTTAAAGTCACTTGAAGGGGGCAAGGAAAACCCCATATAGGAAGTGAGTCCGGAGATGAAAAACTTGGAAGCTCCGAGAGGTGGAGAAACATGGCCTGGGCCACGTTGTAACAGTTGTTTCAGCATGGAGAGTGTGGCAGGTCTGCCACGTGGATCTCTACAGAGTTTCATAAGGGCTTATAAAATCTAAGTAACTTCAGGACTGTGTACACATGGACAAGTACCATCCCATTTTACACATCCCATACTCCAAATACAGTGAATCGGTTAACCCGTCCAGGCTCCCATGATCGAGTCAATGTGGACCAGGGTAGAACTCAGCTCTGCAATGTTCCCATCTTGTTATCTTCTGGGATGGATTTTTCCAGGTTTCTTATTACCTGTTCTCCTAACCATTTCACTTCCATAATGGGAAGATCTATGTCCAACAAGTCTATAAGGACCTCACCACCCTGGAGCCCAAATAGTCACGGTCGCCTCCCCTGTCAGATAGACCCAGGGTTTCACCGTCCTTGGTTTTTTAGTGCTGACATGCTCAGTAACAGCATGGGTTTGTAAAGTGCTGCACCCCCAGCTGCACGTACTGACTGCTTGAGGAATTGGGTACCATCTCTCCTTGACCATTACAGAAACTGGTTTTGATCATCTTGGCCAAAAAGCATCATCAGGACTTCCCGAATGGAGGTTTGCTCTAAGGATGTCACCCTGGTTCTACGGGGAGACCCCACTGGGGAGGAGTTCCTCTTCCCTTCAGTGCAGCATCTTGATTTCCATGGGGTGGGGGGATTGGATCTCAGCGTCTTTCAGTGCAAAGCACACAGTTGACTCAATCTCTCTCCTCAGCTTTGGAAACTTGAGTAAACAACACAGAAACAGAGAAAAAAAACAAAACCTTGAAGCTGTTTGGCCCTGCAGGCACACCTGCCCATTCGTTTCTGTTCCCCAGAACCCAAAAAGAACCAGTGCCTATTGTTTCTAAACATGATTATTGATATTCTTTTATTCCAGTGAGTTCCCCTATTTCTTTCCAATAAGTTCCCATCTTCACGTTAGCCAGAAAGTTCCTTTTGTTTGTAACCATAGAATCCTAAGGGCTACTGTCCAAGGGGAGATGGTGAGTAGTCAGACACGGGAAGGAACTGCCAGGAAGTAGGAGAAAAATAGGTGTGAGGAGCCATGTGCCCAGGACTGGTGGCCCCCAGCCTGATGTCTTGGGCATCAGATTGCCAACAGCTTTCTTAAATGTGCTCCCCCAAAATGTTCTTAAGTGCCCCCATTTAACCACAGGAAAGCTTCCCTCTCTGTGTAAAATTCCAGTTCTGTTTGCTCTTAGCTAGATTTCCACCGCCCTGTGTAGTGATCTTGCTACTTGAGAGGCTCTAATTGGAAGCCTCCAATTAATAGAAGTGGGGAAATGAACTCAACATTGTTTAATTAATGAACTTTGGTTGGCCACATCTTTTATGAAAAAATAATAAGAGATTACTTGGAAACTTGAGTCAACAACACAGAAACAAAGAAAAAAAACCTAGAAGCTGATTGGCTTAAAGATTTTTTTTAAAAGCTCAGAGCACAGTTGCAGGCAGGACACCAGCTGCTGAATGTGTCATGCAGTTCACTTGATCAGAATGGCTGCATATGACCAGACCAAATGACCGTCATCTTCTCTGGACCCTTCCATTTCCAAAAGAACAGTGAGCTCTTCCGCACCCTTCAAAATACAAATCAATATTCATGTCATCGCCCTGAACCCTTCTCAGTTCCTGCGCCAAGGCAATCACTCCTTGCCCTTTGCTCCAGTCGCACTCTATGAATGAAAACCTATTATTTCTCACTTTCTGGTTTTGTGATGGTTCATGTCCATCCATCTCTCCCACCAAGCTGTAAACTTGCCTGTGGGGGCTTCGCTCTTGTTTTCACCGCAGTGCTTATTATGGTGTCTGGCCTACAGTAAACACTCAGTAGTTAATTCATTGTTCTTAAAAGTGATTTGCTCTCCTCCCTGTGGCAAAGGCCCTGCACTAGAATTTGATACCAGCATTGCACTAAAAAAGAGGTTTGCGAAGCTGAAATATTCATTGTGGGTTCCTTGCTTCCCTGCAGCCTTAGTTCATCTGCATTATTTTAGAAACAGCTGCTTTCAGTTTTGTTTTGTTTTTAAATCCATCTTCAAGACAGTACAGCCAATCAATACGCATATAAACTAAAACGGATGGAAAATGGATGTAAGCCATTACTTTTTATGGGGTTTCCCTTTCGGCCCTATCTTCAAAAACCTTCCAGATCTTCCATCACTTGCTTAGAATAAGTACAAATTAGTTTCAACAGTTACATGTTTTAAGATCAACTCAATGTATCTCTTGAATCCTAACTAAGGAGGCCAGGCTCATTCTTACCCAGCATTTGTGTTTACTTCTGCTGTGTTTGCCCTGCTCCCTGCACTGCTGCATGTCACACCAGATAATGTGCTGGTTATGCTTTGCCATGGAAACAGGCCTTTCCTTCAGGGTGTTCTGCATCCTGTGGCCGCAGGGATTGAGACTGTTCCACTGTGGGGGTTGGTATTGAAGTGTTTTTCCCCCTTTGGCATTTTAGTTAAAACTTATGGGAAGGAAAAAACAGCTATAAAAGAGAGGACTGCTATTAGAGGAAACTGACATCTTTATTCCTTCTAATATTCATTCGCAGTTTAATTTAAGGCAGTGTTTCTCCCATTTGGTAAAAAGCATTCTAGAGAGGAAGATCGAGAAAAACACCATGTAACTTCATGCGTTACATTCAGACACTGCTCTAGACACTGAGAATCTTACTCCAGGCCCAGCAAGTCAGTTTTGTTAAAATTAGACTCTCACCTCGGGTAAATGTTCACATAAAGCACCTCCATGATGCAGGATAATGCATTTCAGAGGCTCCTATCTAAGGTCCCAGTTCCAATTAACATGTGCCAGAGAGAACTGCGTGAGAAATGTCAACCGTACAATAAAGCTGGTGGATTGGGCAGGAGAAATGATGATAAATCGCCCTGGCGGAACCCATCAATCACTGCCTATTTCTGTTGCATGGGGGAGTTGTTTTTGCAAACTAGTATTTGTCATTCCCTTCCCAAATATTCTGCAAACATAATGTACTATTTCCCAGTAAAAGGTTGTCTGAATGAGTCTCCAGAGGGTGAAACTAAATGATCTCCCCACTCATTAATCTGTAGATCCTCAATATGTGTTTGTGACGTTCACATTAACGGAGAACAAAGACAAATAGCTAAACCTGCTGTTGTTATATTAGCGGGCTCAATTATTGCGCAACCACTTAGAGAGTGTCTTGCCTCCGAAACTTTTTTTAGCTGAGCAATATGAACCAGGGACTGAGGAAAATGGAGACACCCAAATCCCAGGGAGACCCAGTTTCTCCCCTGGACCACAGGTGGTTACTTTCTGCACTGTACCCCAGACCCCACCTGGGTCAAACTAGAGAGTACAGCCATGGACAGAAGAGACAATAGTAATTTCTGCCCTCTTAGAGATTACCTTCTAGAGGAGGAGGTCAGAAAGTAAACAGTGTAAAATGAGTAAATTAGGTAGGATGTTAGCAGGTGAGAAGGGCTATAGATGCGCAGGAAGCAGAGAAGGGAGGCAGGGAACGCTGGAGGACAGGGAGGCTGCAATTGGAAATAAGGTGGTCAGGGAAGGCCTCCTTGGAAAAAGTGATGTTAGAGCCAAGACTTGAAGGAAGTAACTCTCAGTACTCGGAGGGTACTGAGATCCATTGGGTATCCGGGGTAAAAAGCATTCTAGAGAGGAAAATCAAGGTCAAGACCCTGAAGTGTAGCTGGAGAAAGGTGAGCAGGGACAGATGAGGTCAGAGAGCTAAGGTGGGGGTGGAAGGCCCTTGTAGATCTGGAGGGTCTCACATCCTTCCTGTGGTCATGAGAATGACAACCATTTATTACACACATGCCATGTCCCCAGTGAGCTAAGCATGTTATAAACATATCTCAGGCCTCCAACAACCCTATGAGGAAGGTATTTTTATTTCTATTTCACCCATAAGGCTATTATAGGAATCCAAGAACACTTGGTCCAAGAAACAAACTTGGGATGGCAAGAAGGAAACAGGTGCAGCAGTGATCCGGGAGATGGAATCACCAGAATTCAGTGACCGGCCAGACCTGGGCAGTGAGCACCATGCTCAGGATGGCTCTGGCTTGATGCTGGAATCATTAACCAAGAAAGGAAATGTGGGAAAAGGAATGGGTCTGGGTGGAGGAGTAGAAAGGATAAATCACAGTGTGTTCAGTTTTGAATATTTTTGTTTTGAGGCACCTGAGGAAAATAGAGGAAAATAAACAGGTTAGATAAGGAATGGCTTTTGCAAGATCTCTGTCATTTTATTTTTAGCAATTTCTTCCTTTCATTATGATTCTTAAGATTTTATTTTCTCTTTTTATGTGATAACTCATTTAGGTTGTTTTTAAATAGCAGGGAAATCGAGTTACTTCTCTCCAGTAGAGGCATCTAGATTTATCAGTATTTCAGCTGAAAGAACAGATCCCAATTCTACAAGTATAAAAGTACCTGATCTTTTAAAATTTGTACTGAGTGTTTTATTTTATATATTTTAAGAAAAGTGAAAATTATTGTGTGTGTAACTCTAAGAACGTGTACATAAATAGCACCTGTCATGGTGGACACACTGTGCTCTCTAATAGGTAAAATGCCCTGGACAAAGAACAGAGCCCCACTTAGGAGCAGTTTACTATCTGAAACCATGAAAGGGCCCAAGTAATGTAACCTCGGGGGAAAGGACAAGATGTCCTGTATTGAACGAAACTTAATGGTTTTTGTAGCCCTTTAGAGGGGAAAAAAATCTCTTAGGGAAGAGAAAGTGCTATTTTATTACTGGTACATGCTGTTCCCATGAATTGTTGGAAATAAATATATACTCTCTACGCTGCTGGGCTTTAATTCATTTACATTCCCTTTTTAATCAAAAATTTTAAATCTCTGTACTAAAAATGACAGATACTTTATAGTTGCATGAACACAGTTATAAAAATAAAATATTTTTTATTTTTTTGAGACATTAGACGGACTTGCGCTGTCCTTAACCACTGAAGACCACAGTTTCCTCACATTTTTCTTACATTTAATTGAGGAAGCAGAACAACGTTCCCTCTACCTGATTTGGAACTAATGAGAATTAATAAGATGTGTCATTGAAGGTTTCCAGGGAGAAGGCATTCTATTAATCATAAAATATTTTATAAAAACCAACCACTCATCATTTGCTTACCATTGTTCTTTGCATATATTAAGTCATAATCATTTTCCTCATGTTTTACGGATGTGGAAACTGAAGCCCAGTGAGGTTAAATGACTTGTCCAACATCTCCTAGCTAGTACGTTACCATATCAGGGCTCAGACCTACTTTTGCCTGATGACCTTAGAGAACTTTGCAACCAAATTATTTCAATTTGAGTCTATCAAGTCTACATAAATCACAGTAAAGTGTTCCCTTCTTCTCACTGTGGCACCACCGCCCACCCAGGCCAGAATCCTGGCTTCACAGGTGACAGTCCCTCCTGCTAACCTCAAAGCCATTGTGTTGGCAGTCATGGATCTCTTCTCCTCCCAACTGCCACCACATGAGCCCAAGCCACCTCAATTTATCCTTGGACGACAACAGCACTTCTAGACAGAATCCCCTGCATCTGTCCTTGTGCCTGTTCCATCTGTTTTACCCACAGCCATGTTTGGAAAACTCGCCTCCAATAGATTGTGTCACCCCCCTGCCAACGCTTCTCACTGGCTTTCCTCAAGAGCAGGGGGTCAGATACCAGCAAGGGCGAGAGCCTGCAGCGTCGGTACCCACACACCGGGCAGCCTCAGTGTCCTGGGAGGAAGACGGCATAGCTTTAAATCAGAGAACCTGGTGTTTGAATCCCAGGCGTGTTGGGTTCCGGGGCTGCCATACCAAAGTACCACAATGGGTGGCTTAAAACAACAGAAACTTATTCTCTCGCCGTTCTGGAGTCTAGAAGTCTGAAATCAAGGCATCAGTGGGACCATTCTCCCCCTGAAGGCTCTGGGAACAATCCATCCTTGCCTCTCCCTACCTTCTGATGGATGTCAAGCCCTTGGCATTCCTTGCCTTACAGCTGCATCACTCCAATCCCTACCTCTGTCGCCATCTGGCCTTCTTCTCTATGTGTGTGTCCTCTTTGTCACAATCTCTCTCCTTATAAGAACATCAGTCTCCAGATTTAGGACGCACCCTAATCCAGTATGACCTCATCACCTGATGACATCTACAAAGACCTTTCTTCAAATAAGGTCACATTCACAGGTACCAGGGATTAGGACTTCAGCATATCTTTTGTGGGGACACAGGTCAGCCCACCATAGCAGGTTTGCCCCGTGACTTTGCACTTTGTTGAACTTTGGATTTCTCATTTATACAACAGGAATGTCAGTATCTAATTTGAGAGGTTAGTGTGAACAATCATTGATATAATGCATGTAAAATATTTATCACAGTCCTGTCTCATAGAGATCATTCAATAAGTGGCAGCTATATTTATTACACACTTTTTCCCTTAAAAATTATCGGTAAGCTAATCTTTATTCTAAGTGCACCAAGGAAACTTGCCATTTAAAGAAACCTTGCATCAGATCCCTTGTGGAAACAAAGCAAATAAGTGTCCCTAATTTATGTTTTTATTCTGATTTCTGTATGTTGAGTCTCTTTATGCTAGGAAGCATGGACTTTCATAAACCAAAACAAACTCCAAACTCAAAAGGCTGGTTTACCTGGGGGTGCTAATCAGATTGAGCTTGCAGAGAAACCGACTGAGGAAACCCATCCACCCTCCCTACCGGGTCACAACCCTTCAAGGGGAGGAGCCACAACGCTCAGGACAGCAGATGCTTCTAAGAGCAGTCCTGCCAATCTGTTGCTTCCAGCTGTCCAGGGCCTATTAGAGGTAGAGACAAGAGATTGGAGGGGAAATCAGTCCCTGTTTGCAAATTCAGGTCCGCACCCCAGTGCTCTGCCCACTGCCAGGTTTGTTGCTAGCAGCTCTAGTGTCTTGAGGTTGGTCTCAATAGCCCTGGGATTGCCTGTGACAGCACCAACCATGCTGCCAGACGTGTCTGCAGTTGGGTGATGTTTAGGCAGACTCCAGTACAGAGGGTGGCGGAAAAGCTTAATGAGAGAGAAAACAAGCACCTCAGTGGAGAAGCAGGATGGGCACAGTAAAGCTGTTTTTCACACTCAAAAGCTGGAGTAGACCCCTGCCCTCTGACAGCCTGACTGCCTGTGGGATGCAGACCCAGAGCCTTCCCTGCTGTTCTGATCCAGCCCTGTGTTCCCAGGAGCCTATTCTGTTGCCAGGTCAGGAAGCATCTTCTGTTACTACCTTTTATGTTTGACAGGGTGGGGAAGAGGCAGATTATCCTGGTCGGGGAACAGAAAGAGAAGAGAGGCCTGGCTGTGTATTGTGCTTTCCTCCACCGTCTGTAAAAAGAGCACAGCTGAGCTAGGGCTTTTGTGAAGCTATCAGAAGTCTATTACTCTAGAACTTCGTTGTGACTGGGGCACTAGCACAGATGTCAACTTCAGGGACAGACCTGGACTGACATCTCTCCTCGGGCCCTCAATAGTTATGTGACCTTGGACAAGCCTCTTGACCTCTCTGAGCCTCTGTTTCCTTCTCTGTGAAATGAGGGTGATGATATTTCCCTTGCAGGTTGTTATGAGGGTTAAATGAGATGGCATAAGTAAGTAAAAAGTGCTCAGTGAATGTTGGATTCCATCTTTCCCACTCCCCTTTCCCTTTCCAGGGAATGGGCCAATATATTGAACACTTAGCCATTTACCTGCTTTGCAGGTGATAAATTCAGAGTATATCTTAAGTTAGAAGCCTGTTTTCTTTCAAAATTATAGAAATAAATTGACATTTTTATTTAGCACATATTATGTACTGTTCCTGCATTGATTTTGTACGTACGGTGTTTGATATTAGTGATCTAAAGCCAGTGAGACATAGAACACACACACACACACACACTCACCAGCAAGAACAACAACTCATAGGACAGTGACTGAGACCAACGAGCAAATTAATTGTGAGGGTACAACATAAATCCTCATAAAAGGTGTTCAGAAAGTAGGCATTAAATATAATTGAGAAGTGGCAGGGAGATGGGGATGGGTGCTTTTTGAGAACAGGTGTTACTTTTTAAAGGGACATTCGGGCAGAAGTACCACCATGTATCAGGACAAGGAGAGGCGGGGTGGGCTTCCAGGCTTAGGGGCCACGGCAGCTCCGCGCGCTGTGCGGGGGAATCAGAGCTCAGTTCTCGGTCTTTGCTGAGAGCTTGTGAACTAGCTGAGGGGACTTGAGTATGTCTTGCGGGGAGGGTTACTAACACTGGGTCTAGTGATCATTCAAACTAAACAGACATGAGTGTGTAACTCAAGGAGAGAGAACTTTAACAATAAGCATTTGAGCCCAGCCGGGCGTGGCTCAGCGGTTGAGCGTCGACCTAGGATCCAGGCGATCGGGGTTCGATTCCCGGTCAGGGCACATGCCCGGTTGCGGGCTTGATCAGTGACTCTCTCATCATTGATGTTTCTCTCTCTCTCTCCCTCTCCTTTCCTCTCTCTGAAATCAATGAAGATATATTTAAAAACAAAAACAAAACAAAAATAAGCATTTGATTCCTACCCCGAGCCAGTCATACATGTCACTACTGAGCCCTTGAAATGTAGTCCAATGGGGACGTGCTGCTGGAAGTATAAATTTTACTCTAGTTTTCAAAGACTTGACACAAAAAATGTAAATATCTCATATCTCATTACCAATTTTTTTATCAATTATATGTTGAGATTATACTAATTTGGAGATATTGGGTTAGGTAAAATACATGATTAAAATTTTTATCTGTTTCTTGTTACTTTGTTTTTCTAATTATATTTTATTTATATGTCTTCTAATAAAAATTCTATATATTGAATATATGTACAGCGGGATTTGATATATATATGCATAGTGAAATGACTACAATCAAGCTTATTAACATATCTCATAGTTCCCCTTTTTCTAATGCAATGAGTGCACCTGAAACCTACTCTCTTAGCATATTTCTAGTGTTTGATACAGGATTATGTATAGTCATCATGCCTGTTCTTGTTACTCTTTCAATGTGTCTGCTAGAAAATTTGCAGTTAGATGTGTGGCTCACATTATACTTCTGGACATTAGAAGGTCTTGGCCTGGGTGGCAGGAAGGACATGAAGCTTCAGCCCTTCTGTGGAGGACAAGCCGGGCTCAGGTGCACACAAAGGAAGAGAAGCATTTTCTGGGAAGAGAAAGCGACCGTAAGCACCAGGGAGGCGTGCGCTCGGTGCATTTGGGGGATCATAAATAGGCGTCTGGATGGAGCAGGTGAAACTCTTAGTGGTATTTCCATAAAATGGCATATGTTGTCTAACTCAAATATGTCGATAGGCTTCATATGGATAATAAACGGGAAGAAGTGTCCATCACGGCCAGTAATAATGGAAAATTACAAAAAGAGGACCCCTGATTTTCCATTTCGGATCGGTTTGTAGTCCAGGGTTGCCCTAGAGAACATTAAAATGCTGTCCCATGATTAAAATTTTGAAAAAAAGTGAAAAGGTTGATTACTCTTGTCATGCCTTTTATTTGAACTTTCTCAACCTAATGACTGCCTGGAGCTATAAATATAAATGTGCTCAAGAAGATATGGATGAAGGCACAGGTGACAGACCCGCTTAATTCTCTGAGGCTCGTAACAGAGAATTAAGAAATGTCTCTAACCGTTCATGATGGTGTCCTGTGAGACAACTAGATGGGGCCCTCTGTGACAAGAAGTACTCAGCTGAATTGATCCAACATGGTATTGTTTTATTATTGTGTTTAACGTACTTAGAAAAAGAGATCCCTGGACATGATGATTTGACAGTAATTACTGACTCTTCCTAAGTCATCCAAAGGGTGATAAAACAAGATTCTGCCTTGATACTGTGTTGAGTACTTTATCTGGTAGTTTGTACAGAAACCTCCATGGTATTTAGGGACCCATATACTACAAGAGTCATCGTGGTTAAGACTGGTCATTAGGGGGAATGCCAGTTGAATAATAAATAAACAAATACATGGGTATGAAAACAAGTCATGGATAAGTTACTTTGTTGTATTAAATGAGAAGGAATTACAAAGGAGGTACTCATAATGGCAAGATTTTTACCCTGTTTCTCTTACCTAGCAAACCCATAGAATCACATAGATGGAGTTTCTCATGGCAGAGGAAGGCAATTAATCTCGTATGGAAAGTTCTGCCAAAATGTTCAGAAACTAGTTCTTGAGCAGATCATTAATTGGCTTTCATGTACTAGCCACATCCCTGGGTGTCAGAATTACTGTGTGTCTCAGCTCAGACACACCTGAGTTCCATACCTGGCATCGCCATTTCTTAGTATGTTCCCTTTAGGAAAATACAAAACCTCTCTAAGCCTTAGCTTTCTTGCCTATAAAATGGGACAGTAACAAAACCTGTATCATAAGAGCGTCATGAGGACTACATGAGATCGCCTGTGTAAAGTGCCCGGTGCCCAGGGCTTACTATCTTGGTGGTGAGGATGGTTGTGCAGGGGGTTCTAGTATAAGCTTTCCTTGTGTAAGAGGAATCGGGAAGTGTTTTCTTCAGAATGAAAAACTTTTGTCCCAGGATTTCTAAATATCCCAATTCCTAACTCAGTGGTTTCCCTACTGCTCCATAGTAAAGCATGACTCATTCTGAAAGAAAATTTCTTCTGTCTTTCTCCCCACCTCTTGACAACTCCCTCACCTGTCCTTCCAAGGAAGACTTGGAGCCGCTTCCCCTTCCTTGCTTTCACTCCTAGCTGTAGAGATTTTTGAGAACTCTCTCATTTCTGGGTGGAGAATATTTTACATTATTTCAGGGGGGAATTTTTGTTTTCATTGGTGCCTGAAATCAAAATTTGATTGCATTGATCGTCAAAAGAAGGGATAAAGCATGAAGATAAATATAAACACACGGAGACCTAAGGGTTAAGTCGTCACTAAGAACACCTTCTCTCCCTCCCCTAGCCAGTTTACCTGCTTATATGAATGAGTCACTGCCACTAAAAATAGTGACATCCTTAAGAAATGGTAGAGCAGTAATTACTGAGACAGCAGCTTCCCCCACCTGCTTCCCTGGGGCTGGAACTGGGATACATAAAGACGGAGGCCCTGAGCCTGTTCAGAGCCTAGAGCAATCAGAGAGATCCTCTGTGACAAAGGAAAACTTTCAGATCTATACCTTTTATCTGTTTGCTTTTTATTTCTTTTTCATCTGGAAGAATTGCAGCTTGCCAAGTAGCCAGGCTATTTGCATTTAAAAGGGACTTGTTCTCACAATTCCTTGCCTGTTGACCTTAAAAGTGAAGATACTGTCCTGTAGCTTTAGGCTTTGATGGTAATGAAGGTCAGGACCTGAGCCTCTGCGCCTCTGTCCTCTGATGGTATTCTTGAGAAGTAGTGAGCATATTTGAAAATCCTGGACCCCCACGGACACTGGCTTCCACTTGTCCCGTTCCAGATATATTTGTGCCTCTTCAGGAAATCAGCTTTCTCAAGAGTTTACTCTTCATCACAGACCAGCCACTTAACACAGACCCAGTTAGTCTAACAGCAAAAATCAGAGAAGTTGTCGATGCTGGAAATAGTCTGCAATACTGTGCTCAGGCAGGTGCACTAAGGGAGATAATCCAGGCGCTGTATACATTTCACCCGTAGTGCTGTTAGAATGAGTACTGGGGCTAAGCACTTGACTTTGCCCATCAGAACCCTGGGTCCAGTTCCTCACTTGTTTACCTTAGGAAAGTCAGGGACCCAGGAGAAAACATGTTTTATACTCAAAGTAAGGAATTGAGAATTTAATGAAGGGTCTGTTTCCAAAGTATTAGATAGCTGCCTTAGATTCCTAGGGATGCCATAACATAGTACCACAAACTGAATGGCTTAAAACAACAGAAATTTAGTGTCCTGTAGTTTTGGAGGCTAAAGGTCTGAAATCAAGGTGTCAGCAGGGCTATGCTCCCTACGAAACCTGAGGAACCCTTCCTTGCCCCTTCCTGGCTTCTGGTGGGTGCCAGCAGTCTTTGGTGTCCTTTTGCTTGCTGCTGTGTAAACCTAATCTCGGCCTTCACATTCCCTGTCTCTCTGTCTTACCATGGCCCCCTTCTTAGAAGAACACCAGTCATGTTAGATTAGGGACCATCCTACTCCTTTACTAATTACATCTGCAATAACACCACTTCTAAATAAAATCACATTCAGAGGTACTGGCGGTTAGAACTGCAACATATCTTTTTGGGAGGAACACAGCTCAACCCATAACAGTAGATTCAAGGAGTTGGTAAGATTCAAGGGAGCACCTGGGTCTATCTCTTGCCTGAAGGTACAAGGGACAGAGAGTCCCTGGAACCCTCTGATACCTGTGGCTGTAGAAAATGACTACCTGACAGGAGTTGTGGCCTTAGGGGGAGAATCACAGCCACTGGCAATGGACAGCCAGACAGGGAGAGAGCTGGGGAAATAAATGTTCTGTTCTGACCTCTCTCTCCTCCTGACCTCTGATCTCCTGGATCTGCTGGTATCTCCCCGTTGATTGAATAGAACAGGAAGCCCATTGGTGCAGCCCCGAAAGGTTGACCTCCGGGAGCATGGAGCAGGGTGAAGAGGGTGAAGACTGGATATGGAAGGGCAAACAGAATAATTAGCATATCCTGTTAACTTCTTCAGCCTCAGTTTACCTGTCTGTAAATTAGGGATAATAGTGCCTACCTCATAGGGTTGTAGCTTGGCACCCAGCACATAGTAGTCACAAATGTTAGCTAGTGTTTTATTATGAGTTCTGGTTATATTCAAATGACCCAGCTTCCATGCAGCTACCTTATGAACCTGGTAAATATGAGCATTATAGGTGTCGTGTATGTGAATTAACACAAATTTGTACACAGGTCTTTTTCTCAACAGTGTTCTCTGATTTTTTTGAGTCATAAACCCAAATGAATGTTGTTCAATAGCTGGGACCAGTACTGGCCTAAAGGCAGCTTGGGCAAAAGCTGCAGTAATTTCCATAATGGAGGTATGGCCAATAGAGTGCCCGATGTGCATTGTTTTTGTGGAGCTATGACTGGTGCCCTCAGGAGCTCACAGCCTAGCAAGACACAGATAACTCTCACTGCAAGTAGAAATCAATGAAGGCTTAAGACTGATAAGAAGACATCGGAGAGGATTTTGTGGAAGGGTTAATATTTGGGCTTGACCTTGAAAAAGTAGGACTTGGGCACATGGAGACTGGGGATCAGGGGAAGCAACAGCCTAAGCAAAGTCAAAGAAATGGGATTGCATAGAGACTACATAGGACATGAATAGATTTGGTGGCATAAATGAGAGTGTGGACAGAAAGGTACAAGACAACAAACAGTATTATAGGGGATATGGGACTAAAAACAGTGATGATAGTGAAGAATCTAGAATGCCTGGAAGTGTGTCCACCGAGAGCATAGCACTTAATACATGACAGATATTCCTACTCTGTAGGTCATAGCTGTACTTCAGTCATGTCCTGACTGTCTGCTGACTGTCTGCCTTCCTCAGGATGGCCCTGTTTAACAGGTAGTTGTTTAAAGGTCTTTCTGAGATTGAGCTGAGACTATATCCTGGAGTGGAGACAGGCAACCCATAGAAGCCAAAAGTGGCTCCAGCTGCTACAAAGGGAGGAAACTCAGTGCTGCCAGCTCACAAACTGTCAACACACAAAAGGCAGGTGCCCAGGAGTGACAGGAGGACCAGAGAGAGAGTCACCCTGGTGGAAGGAAGCCTGGGAAACAGGCCCCCCAGATTGGTGTTGGGGAGATACCAATCCTTGAGGCAGTGGGAGAGGGTGGACGGTGCACAACAGGGGAGGAACTCAGCTTCACCTGGTGAATCACAAGTCCCAGTGGAGTGGACCCAAATAAGTTGAGAGGAAGGAACAGGTGAGAAAAGAGAAATGAAGGCATTTCAACTACCACGGTTGCAAAGAAGTGGGAGGAGAAGAGGGTGTGAAGTGCAGGCAGACCCCAGCTGCACCTCAGATTTGGAAGGAGGCAAAGAAGCTGGAAAGAACATGCAGAGAGATGACAACAGGGAACACAGGAGCAATGTGAGACTGCTCTGAGGGCTCCAAAGGTGGGAAGAAAATATGGTACCCTTCCAGAGAAAAAGCGAGAGTCTGGGAAACGACTGAAGGCAGATCAATACATGAGGAAGGAAGTGAGGAAAAGGGTTTTAGAGAGGGTATTTGGAATCAAGTGATAATAAGAGAGTTGAATGAAAAAAGAGAGACTTGAGATGGAAAGTGAGATGCCTGCATAAAGATTTTTAGACTCTGGCCAAAAACAAGAGGAGATCATCCTAGAGTCCTGAAGGCCAAAATAAATAAGACAGGTTGTGGTACCTGCAGGTAGGAGATAAAGTCAGACCAGTGTAAGGCCAACAGAATTAACCACACAGAGCAGTTCAGACTTCTCAGGTATGTTTTTACTTTTTCTGTTTTCCTTTTTGACACTGGCTGTAGTCTTGGCAACTGCAAAGATTCTGTATTCTGTTTATTGTGGTGTCTTACGTAGCAGTTTGACTTAAATGGAAGCTCTCTCTATGGAAATGATCCATTCCCCAGTTCCAGAGAGAACACAATCCAGTTCGCAGCATTGAAGCTGACAGGCTGAGATCTTGGACAAACAATTCTGAAAGGGCCCACTTGTCATAATTACAGACCAAGCTTCCAGAATCCAGCGGGAGAAAGCGATTCAGGCTCTGCAGGTGTGGTTAGAACTTGTGGCCACTGTGATCTTTTTTCATAACCAACTCTGGCTCCTTCGGATTCACTGTTAAACGCGTGTGGTTTTCAAGTGTCTGTGTCCCGCTCTCATGCCCACAGAAGATATCACTGGACAACCTCAGCAGCCTCTCCCAATGAGCCCAGCCAGATGTGAAGGACTTCAAAGTGTTCTCGGCACAGCACTCCAGGTCACCTCCACCTAACAACTGTGATCAGCAGGGAAATTGAGGCCCATTCACCACCAACCTTTGGGTCTTTCCTGTACTTCTTAGAGGAAGTTTATATGCCTGGAATTTGTATCGCTGGGGAACTCTATAAATGTGCAGTGAAGAAAATCCTTCACGAATTACTGCAGTAACTGGAGGCCATGTTGCAGATGTGTGAGGGCCTGGATTTTATCCAGCCTCATCACTGAACAAGAATTATGAACAATTGTGTTTTCCAGATAACTACCCATTCGCTTCAAGTGTCATTTCTGATGGAAATCTTTCTAAGGAATATTCATTATGCACTCCCTTTCTTGGGAAACAGAGTATATTGCATATAATTTAACCTTTCCATTTTTGGAACATATTTTAAAATATTTTGTCTACTTCTACAGATGTCTCAGAAGACATCTTCCTCTCTTCCTATTAGTTCTTATATCTTTAGCGTGTCACTAGGTCAGCTTCTGGTGGTTGTGGTCTTTTGTGGTTCTATATACATTTTTGGAATTTTTTTTTCTAGTTCTGTGAAATACACCATTGGTATCTTGATAGGAATTGCGTTAAAGCTATAAATTGCTTTGGGTAGTATGGACATTTCAATGATGTTAATTCTCCCTACCCATGAACACGGTACATGCTTCCACTTATTTGTATGTTCTCCAGTTTCTTATAATTTTCCAACTACAGGCCTTTTACATCCTTGGTTAAATATGTTCCTAGTATTTTTTTTTATGTAATTGTAAATGGAATTGTTTTCTTAGTTTCCCTTTCTGATAGTTAATTACTGATGTATAAAAATGCAACTGATTCCTGGATGCTTATTTTGTATCTGCTACTTTACTGAACTCATTTATCAGTTTTAGTAGTTTTTGGTGGAATCTTTAGGGTTCTCTAGGTACAGTATTATGCATGTCATCTGCAAATAATGACAATTTTACTTCTCCTTGCCAATTTGGATGCCTTTTATTTCTTCTTCTTGTCTAATTGCTTTGGCTAGGACTTCCAGTACTATGTTGAACAAGAGTGGTAAGTGCTGACATCCCTGTCTAGTTCCGTATGTTAAAGGAAATGCTTGCAGTTTTTGCCCATTGAGTATGATGCTGGCTGTGAGTTTGTCATATATGCCCTTTATTACATTGAAGTATGTTCTGTCTATTTCCACTTTGCTGAGAGTTTTTATCATAGACGTGTCCTGGATTTTATCAAATGTTTTTTCAACATCTATTAATATGATCACGTGATTGTTAGTCTTTATTTTGTTTATGTGGTGTATCAGATTAACTGATTTGCAAATATTGTACCAACTTTGCTTCCCTGGAATAAATCTCACTTGATCATGACATATAATCTCTTTAATGTATTGCTGTATCTGATCTGCTAATATGCTGTTGAGGATTTTAGCATCTACGTTCATCAGGGATATTGGCCTATAATTTTCTTTCTTTGTGGTGTGTTTATCTGGTTTTGGAATTAGGATAATGCAAGCCTTGTAAAATGAGTTTGGGAATCTTCCCTTCTCTCAAATTTTTTAGAATAGTTTGAGAAAGATAGGTGTTAGTTCTTAGAATATTTGGTAAAATTCACCTGTGAAGCCATCCAGTCCAGGACTTTTGTTTGTTGGGAGGTGTGTGTGGTTTTTTTTATTATTGCTTCAATTTCATTAGTTGTAATTGATCTATTCATATTTTCTGATTCTTCTTTATTCAGTTTTGGAAGATTTTATATTTCTGGGAATTTATCCACTTCATCCAGATTGTCCAATGTTTTGACATACAGTATTCATAGTATTGTCTTACAGTCCTTTGTATTTCTTTGATGTCACTTCTTACTTCTCCTCTTTCATTTCTGATTTTATTTATTTGGGTTTTTTCTCTTTTTTTCTTGATGAGTCTGGTTAAAGGTTTGTCAATCCTGTTTATCTTTTCAAAGAACCAAATTTTGGTTTCATTGATCTTTTGTATTTTTTTTAATTTCATTTATTTCTGCTACTCACTTTGGGCTTTGTTAGTTGTTCTTTTTCTAATTCCTTTAAGTGTAAAGTTAGGTTGTTTATTTGAGATTTTTCTTGTTCCTTGAGGTAGGCATGTAATGCTATGACTTTCTCTCTTAGGACTGCTTTTGCTGTGTCTCATAGAGTAACACTCTTGGGTAAGGCTGGGGTGGGGTGGGGAGATGAGAGGATGGAGGAATGAGGGAGAAAGAGAGAGAAGCCTAAGAGAGGAGGAAGGATTTGCCCTTGGCCAATTTTTATGTTCCTTAGTGCCTTGATGTCATCTCTCATTCTTCCCAGGAGCACTCATTGGTTTCAGTGGGTAATGGTGTTAAGATCATGGCTTCTAAGTTAAACTCTATTCACCATATGACCTTGGTCAAGTTCCCTCATTTCTCTCTGCTTCATATTTTTGTCTATGAAATAGAAATAATAATAGCACCCTTCCCACTGGGTTGTTGCAAGAATTAAACCAGGCAATATATGTAAGATGCTTAAAACATTAACTACTACCTAGTAAGTACTGTTGTAAGTATCGGCATCATTATTATTAGATGCTATTATTGCTGACATGGCTCCTAGTTGGAGTGTTGCAGCTTTACTAAGAAAGTTTATTTCACACCGTATTGTAAAACAAATGAGGTAATCAGGGCTTCAGATCTGTGCTGTACTGCTAGGTCCAGATCTGAGCTTGATTCTATAGAGGTACTCATTTTTTAGTTTTCAAATTTTAAACACATTATTTATCTTTGAGTCATGTAGACATCTTATGAATGCAAGTTGACCACCTATCTAAGAGGTCTCTTCAAATGTAAATTATAGTATAGAGTTCTCCATTTCAGAAGCATTTCAATCCTGCAACCTGAATTGGCTATTAATGCTGGCAACAGAAAAAAATAGAGACCAATTTTATTTTAAAAAAATATTAAAAACAAAAACCTGTGACTTAATTTCTATTTTACTTATAATATTGTTTCTTGTTTTTGTATTTTTA
This sequence comes from Miniopterus schreibersii, assembly GCF_964146895.1. NCBI lineage: Eukaryota > Metazoa > Chordata > Mammalia > Chiroptera > Miniopteridae > Miniopterus > Miniopterus schreibersii. The sequence goes on along the minus strand of NC_138111.1, from coordinate 55,385,655 downwards.
TTTGTGTCTGTGTGCATGCCATGTTTTGTTTTGTCTGCAGATGGCTTGGCTGTCTGTAAAAAACTGATCTATTCAAGGACATAGCTGACTGTTTTAATGAGGCCAAGGTCACAGTTTCAATTCCCATTTGGCCAGTTAGCTTTGCTCTCTGCTCCCTTTCAGAGCCACAGGCTGCTCCCTCATCACATCCAAGCTGTGTCCCATGTGATGGGAGGGTGAGGGGAAAGGCAGATTATCAGGGCTGGTCTACAGCCACAGGTCAAGCTTATGGTAACACAGAGTCCTCCAGAAATGTCAGCTTTGATCACTCATCAGGTTGTTCTTCTTTGTTTTCATGTGATCACCACTTCATAATTTTCCCTGGGTTGGGTCCCTACAGAAATCTACTTTAGGCTCTGTTTCCCTTAACGAGTAGATTGGATCATTTCAACATCCATCCTCATTACCGCCAGAGTAGTCTCCTGGGACCCAATTAGTACCATTATTTTTTGTCTTCTGGAAGTATTACATCTTAGGTTTCTTGACGTTTTCAGCTCTAGAGTCTGTTGCCAAAGAATCTACCAATAACAGCTCACATTTTTTGAGCGCTTACCCTGTGTCAAGACCTTCTACATGAGTTATCTCCTTTAAGTCTTAAAATAGTCTATGAGGTAGAACCTGGTGTTCCTTTTGTCCAATGAGCACTGAGGCTGAGAGCAGTTATGTTGACAGCTGTACAGTCAGGACTCAAACTCTTGCAGACTCTTCCAGATCCAGCACTCTAGCCACTGTGCTATGATGCTTCCCTGCAAACGTGACAGCCTGGGCAGAATAACTAGCAACTGGGTGATTACTGCAAATTCACACTGCTCCGAATTGGTACCTACTTTGGGTGGATGCCATTATATTGTGTCACCCTTTTTTGGAACTACATCCAAGATGGCCACCTGGCAAACTGTACTCATTGGACAAGCAATTAAATCTCATTCCGATGCATTGTCCACATGTTTAGTTGAATCACATGCCACTAGGGGTAAGTAGACCATTGCCTGGACTCAAAAATATTTCATTGTACAGAGATGCCTGAACATGCTTGTTCTTGTGACCAAATGAAACCTGTATTTGAGGAAGTCTTTGATCGAGGTGTACTCACTCCGACTATCAGTATGTACTAGACCATATTTTTGGAAGCAATTTTCAAATGCTAAAAGAAACCCCGCATTGAAGTTCAAACACAGTGTTCTTCCCAATCCCCTAGCCCTTAAATGAAGATATGGTTCTAGCGGCTTAAAAAGCTGAATGGTATAATATCTGTGCTTGCTTTTTGAAATGCACTAGTATTTCAGATCTTCCTGTAGATTTTGAAATGCCCAACATATTTTTGTGCAAGAGAATACAGGATGCAGATCAACAAGTATTACCTTTTAAAAAAAATCAAAGAATAACTTAATACTTCTCAATGTTTATCATAAATACAAAATGCCTAGTGCGCACCTCAAGAAACAAAGATTTATGTTCCTTGATTCTCATAACTACTTGCCTGTAGCTCCAAATCTCTAAATACTTAGAGTGTTTACAAATTGGGTGCTGTTTGGCACTGATTCCTTTCCAGCATTTAAACAGGTCAAACTGATCCCTGATCTTGAACTTTTCTAGATGATTTCTCCATTTCCTGTCATCCAAATCTTCTGAACCAACCCTAGCCCTTTAATCTTAAAAGTGTCCTTTTTAGTAGATGTCCTTTCTTGCCATTGAATCAGTATCTACCCAGTACTCCTCTGCCCCACAGAATTAAATAATGCTTTCCCTATTACAAATAATGCTCTTACAAATAGCCTCCTCTTGGGACTTTCTTCTTACAGTGAGTTTGTGTCATTTTATTTTATTTTATTTTATTTTATTATTTTATTTATTTTATTTTATTTTTTTATTTTATTTATTTTTTTTATTTTATTTTATTATTTTATTTATTTTATTTTTTTATTTTATTTTATTTTATTTATTTTATTTATTTTATTTTATTTATTTTATTTTATTTTATTTATTTTATTTTATTTATTTTATTTTATTTATTTTATTTTATTTTATTATTTTATTTCATTTCATTTCATTTCATTAATTTTTCCTTCTTCCTAGATGACCTGCTTTAATTTCCTTGTTCTGTAGCATTCTGTTATATTGGTGCAGGTGCCAGCCTTAGTCAGTTTAATCATTTTCCTTCTCTTCACTTTCTCTCTTTCTCTGTTCTGAAATTCTTCCCATAAGCAGCATCCAGCGCTTTGGGTGCTTGGGGGTTTTGTGTTGTTGCTTGGCATTGTTTCTCAGTTTCCCCTCTAATCTTCTGCTGCTTCTCTGAATTCTTTGAATCTAACGTCCTGAGGATTGGCCTTGGTTTGGCAGGTTTTCCCTCTTTGTTAGAATCCGACAGGTGTGGCAGTGCCCCTTACTAACTGGGTGGCCTTCAAACAGGTGGTTTGACCTTGCTGCCCACCTGGAGAAGGACGGTCGGATGTCTCCCTCCCGGGGAGCTGTCCCTGTTGTAGGAGCTGCCGGCTGCCTGCGCCCGAGGCGGCTTCTGACACTGCGGTTAGTGTGGGCGCCTTTGCCTAGGAGAACTAGGTAGCAGGGCCGTGCTGGCCAGAGGCTCGTCATCGCTTATACGTCTCTCCGGCCTTCCGCAAACACCCCTTACCTCTCCGCCAGTGGGGGAGCAAGGAGGCTCAAACTCGGGGTTCACCGTAAGAGGTGTTTAACTCAAGCGACACCCCCAGTGGCCTTGCTTATCGTGGGCCTCCTGTTTGTGCTGCTTGTGGAATCAGCATTTTCCCACCTACTGATGGGAGCTAATGATTCTTATAAAGAGATAAGAACCTACATTCACTTAAATGACGGGGCTTAATAATAGATATAGAAATCATACCCAGCTGATTAATTTCGTAAGCACTCTGTCCTGCTGCTAATAAATCTTACTTCCTCCTCTCCTCTTAATCCAGAAATGGTCTTCTTTTGCTCATGTTTATGTTGTCCTGCCTTTAAATTACCTTTAGTGCCCCATTCCCCTGTCTCCTCCTTGGCGATCCTTGGTCAGGGTGCTGTTCTGAGCAGTGCTCACTGCCCCACCTCATCTCAGGGACATAAGTCACATGAAAACAGCCGCAAATGTCCGCATCTTTTCGATCCTTCCCACTGCTCCTTATGTCTCTAATTTTAGAGTCGTGTTTGCGTCTTGTTTTCTTGGGTCAGATTTTCACTGCAAGGGACTTAGGAAATGCCAATACAGACCATCTGTAAGTCCCTAAGGTAAAAAGGAGGACTTCTAAGGGTTTTGACAGCTAAATGTACCTGTAAATAACTTACTAAATCCTTAGGTTCTATGGGAGAGATATAGATGACTGTCACTTACTTTTTGTTGAGGAAGAGTTCACCATATTGGAGGTAAAAATAAATCAAAGCAGATTGTGAATACCTCTGTAATAGAGGAATCCTCATGAGATGAAGGAAAGGGAAATCAGTTTTATCTGGGAAAACCTTGGAAGGCTTCGTGGAAGAGGTGAGAGTTAAAAGATGGAAGGAAATTCAACAGATATCTGCAGAGAGATGGGCCAAGGATAATATTACAGACAAGTGATACAACTAAACAACTAGCAACTTTCCCTCAGAGTGTGTGTGCGTGTGTGTGTGTGCCCATGCGCGTGTGCACTCGCCTGTGTGTATACATATGTGTTTGAGGATGGGGGAAGGAATTGTTGTGTGAAACACATACCTGCAAAGATTATTTGCAGCCATATTTTTAAGGCTATAAAAGCCACAAAAACTTATTTTCACTTTAAATATGCCCCACGAGATAATGTCAGGGAGGGAGAGAGGAAGAAAATTGGAAAACAGTGTTTACATCTTGTTGCTGCCTGATTAGCACATCCTTGAAAAAGGAAAGCTTGTCATTATCTATCAAAACCTTTCTGGTGGAACTGCGTGTCTGTCCAACTTATCCCGCCCAGTTTGAGCTCCCCCACCATCCATTCTTCCCAGCAGTGACCTTGCTTTTAAAGGTGAACCTGTCCTGACATCACTGATGTTTTGAATTCGGCATTCAGCACTTTAGAGGAATTTCTTTTGAAGGAGATAAAGTGTGTCAGCCCTAAGTGACAGCACACCCCCCCCTCCCCCGGCTTGCTGCTGAGAAGCATACGGGGTTTTGTGACAATCAGTGGAAAGGGCAATTTCAAAGAAGAGAAACTATCTGTTGGACGAAAACACAATTTCCAAATCTTCAAGGGGAGGCTGAGAACAAGCAAGAAATTCAAATGGTTTCTATTTACTTTGTGAGGAAAAGAAACATATAAGAAGGTTTATATGTAGCCGAACGTGTCTGTCTGACTCTTAGCTGGACAGATAACTAGGATTCCTTGCATTCTGGCTGAAGCTCAGGTCCTGCCGAACCATTGCGCCTGTCAATATTGTGTTGTTTTAGCTCATTTCCAGAGTAATCTCCCTCACGTCGTCCCGGTTCCTCTTCCCAGCACTCCAAGGACGGATTCCCACAGGTTGGGGCTGGGGAGGGCGTAGCCGGAGAGGCCTGGAGCTTTCACCAGATCTCGAAGCTGGGAAGACTTGAAACAGGTCCCCTGACCCAGGTCCAGTGCCCTTTGCATTTCAAACACAGCTGCTTCACCAGGGATCAGTGCCTTAACGTTTTTTTAACTTTATTTTTACTATGGACACTATTACAGATATCCGCATGCTCTCCCCCTTTGCCCTGTACCCCTTCCCTCTGGCCACCACCACACTGTCGTCTGTGTCTGTTGGTCATGCATATATGTCCTTTGGCTAATGCCTTCGCCTTCTTTCATCCAGGCCCACCCCCTCCTCTGTGACAGCTGTCAGTCTGTTCCATGCCTCCATGCCTCTGGTTCTGTTTTGTTCATTAGATTCCACACCAACTGGACAAGGAAAATTCCCTCAGAGGTTTCTTATAAACTGAGTTTATATTTGTGATTCATAGTGAACAATCAGAGCAAACTCTTCTTTCTTACAGAACCAATGTAGGGAGCCCAGAATTCTTATTCTCCTGTTTAGTTTGATGTCTGTCCAAAGTCTGTTCTGAGGTTTTCAATCCATGGTTGGTTCATGAAAAAGACCCTATTTGTGATGGCGCTGTAATAACCTGGTTATTACTTAACAGGAAAGGAGGAAAGGGAAGACTAGATACAGGCAGGCCACTGACACGCCTTTGCCAAAAAGCTGCATTTGCCAAAAATCTGTTCCCCGAGGACTGATGGGGAAAGGGACTGGACAGAGGCAGTTTAGAGGCATGCCCAGTGAGGCCTGAGTGACAGAAGGTACCCACCTGTCTGCCGGTCATACCTGGGAGCAAATTAGTGGCCAGGATTGGTGTGACCTCTGCAAGGTCAAAAACCTGAATATTTAAACTTCCAAACAAAGGAAGTGCTAGCTAGCTCAGCACTCCCTCCCTCCCTCTCCCTCCCCCTCCCCCTCCCCCTCCCCCTCTCTCTCCCCCTCCCCCTCCCCCTCCCCCCCTCCCCCTCCCTCCCTCCCTCCCTCCCCCTCTCCCTCTCCCTCTCCCCTTCCCTCTCCCTCCCCCTCCCCCCTCCCCCTCCCTCCCTCCCTCCCCCTCTCCCCCTCCCTCCCCCTCTCCCTCTCCCTCTCCCCCTCCCTCTCCCTCTCCCTCTCCCTCTCTCCCTCCCTCCCTCTGGTGCACCACGTTCCTGGCTGTACTGTGGTAGGGGGATGCACTCCCCTGTGCGCACATGGCTCATGGCCGTTTTGGACTCCACACATGGACTAATAAACTTTAATTAGCTTAAATGCTAAACTACACCCGGCTACAACATAGAACAGAAGCTCTGGATATTGGCCTTGTTTCTGGCTCTGCTAGAACCCCAGCAGCACCTTTTGCAGGACTGGCTTAAGGGGCAGGGGACTTTGGAACCCGAGAAACGGAACTTCACACGCGTGATGCCTTCTTCCACATCCCATCCTCCCCTGCAAATCTTAGAAAATGCATTTTCTGGAGATATCGCAAGAACCTCACTCCCACCAGCGACAGGGGAGTTTAATTCTTCAGTAACGTTTAGGTAAATGTAACTTTTGACTTAGAGATCACAGAGCGAGGACACTCATAGAATCATTCACCTTCAAAACTTTCAGCGCAGACAAGTAACCTTAATGATGACAAATATTCCTGATGAAAAATTCTATTTTCAGTTATTTATAAGTATTCATTAATCAAAACATGAAAAGTGGCATGGTTAGTTTTTTTAAAATATAAAATAAACATGAACATTTTCAAGCATGTTTCTTATCTAAAAATATAGAGAAAATATGCATAAGCTCAGGGCAAGTGAGGAAAGCAGAACTGGAATTAAAATTTTTCAAGCTAGAATTGATTAAGCACACAGACCTTGGGTCTAGACTCCCTGGGTTCAAATCTCAGCTCCTTCACCTATTATATAATAGGTTTTGGGCAAGCGGTTTTATTTTCTGCTTCCTCAGTTTCCTCAGTTTTCCCATTCTGTAACATGGGGACAAAAATAGAACGTATAGGCTGTTATAAGGATTTAATACATGGACCCTTCCTGTCCTGGTAAGCATGTAATGTCACCTTAAAAAATTATAAGCATCTCAGTTTAGTATGAATGTTCTTATACTTCAAAATCCAGTCTTCTGCCTACATTCATTTGAATCTGAATGTCCTAATACCTCTATTTACTTATTGCCAGAAGAGCAGAAATCAGCAATTCTAAGCACCATCTCTCCCCACCACCAGTAATACCAATACTTCCACCACTGGCATTTCCAACTCTGCACCTTGTTCTTACTTTACCTAAACCTTTGATCTTTAGATGGGAGGTGCCATTCCTCGCTAACCTCCAAGTTCACAACTGTAGTGTTGATCTGGACTAGTGCGTCTCCAGGTATGAGGTGTGTCATAGGCAGTTTATTATTCACATTGGAATTGATGAGATTTGCTAGTGGGTTGGATGTAGGAGAAAAGCGGAGGGGAAAAGTTAAGCTAGACTCCTAATTTTTTTGGCTTGATCAGTAGGGTAGATGGTAGTGCCATCCTCTGATAAAAGGTAGATGGAAGAGTAACAGGTTTGTGAAGTAGAAATAAATATTTCCAGTGAGCATGTGCTGCTTTTATAGTCCAAACACATACATGTTATGGTAAGTGTTAAAAAATATATTGAAACAACCCAAAATAAACCAAAGAAATATGAAGATGTTTTGTAACATCTAAATTTGTGATGGGACTGATTCCAACAGCAAAGAGAGACACCTACCTTAGTAACATCTGTGAAAGTGGACCTGGTCCTTGTGAAATGCTGTGCCCACTAGACATTGAATGGACATGGCCAATTGGCAGTGTCTGTGCAAGTTTAGAGGGGACAAAGTCAGGACTAGGTATGTCTGTTGATGGTATTTAAGTCCAAGGGATTGAGTACAGAGTCCTTGAAAGTGAGGAAGAGAAGTCCGTAAGGTAGAAGGAAAACCATTGGAGACAAATGCTGAGCTGTCCAGTGAGATATGGGGACAGGGAAGTAGCCACTGTCTTTATATCATAGTGGTCTTTGGTGACTTGGACAAGAATATTATCCCTAAAGTAGTGATCAGCCCCCTGATTAGTCTCCCAGCTTCTACATTTAACCTCCTTCCCACCTACATAGCAGCAAACGCCATCTTTTTATTTTTTTTTTATTTTTTTTTAAAGAGAGAAATATCAATGTATGAGAGAAACATCGATCAGCTGCTTTTCGCACACACCTGCACCAGGGATCAAACCCACAGCCCAGGAATATGCCCTGACCACAAATAGAACCAGCAACCTTCATTGCTCAGGATGACGCTCCAACCAACTGAGCCGCACCAGCTAGGACCAAAAGCCTTCTTTTTAAGACAAATCCCATCAGCCACTTGATTGAAAACCTTCATGGGCTTACTTACCATTTGAACTTAGAATAAAATCTAAACTCCCGGGGCTAGACAAAAGGACGAGGTGAGTGAGGCACAAAATTTAAGAGGGCACCCAAAATCTTAGTAATCAAGATAAATATTATTTTAATGAAGTAATTTTTAAAAAAATCAAATAGGTAAACTACAGCCCAGGGACCAGCCACTTGTTTTTATATATACAGTTTTATTGGAATCAAGGCCTGGATTAGGGTGATATGAATGAGAAAGGGTCATGGGAGTGCTGGGTCGCAGCCTGTATTTAAAATCTTGAACTTTTGGTTCATCATGGAATTTTTGCTAATGTTGATTTTTGAAATACTGCATTTATATCACTTATATTTCTGAGGGTTTTTTTGTTTTAGTTTTTTTAAAATACATTATTGGTTTCAGAGAGAAGAAGAGAGAGGGAGAGAGACATAGAAACATCAATGATGAGAGTCATTGATCGGCTGCCTCCTGCACGCCCCTCACGGGGATCGAGCCCGCAACCCAGGCATGTGCCCCGACCTGGAATAGAACTTCGACCTCCTGGATCCTAGGTTGATGCTCAACCACTGAGACACGCTGGCCAGGCTATTACTGAGTTTTTCAGTGCTCCCTAAATGAGACATTTGCCTCATCCTTGCAAACTCCATATCACGTATATACTTTCCAGTGAACGTGTTGCTTTCATGGTCAAAAACATAAATGCATAAATACAAGTTTAAGTTTTTAAAAATTTTAAGCAATTGAAAATAAACCCCAAACACATGATGTTTTGCCCGGTAGTACAGAGAGAATGGCTCCCAACTTTCACATCTCAAAAGGTAAAGATTCAACTTCTTATTTTCCAAATCAATCTCATCTTATGCAGTGAGTGTCATTGAGGCACATGGATTAATAATAGCGGGAGAGCCATTTGAGATAAAACTGGTAATGCTTTTATGGAAAGGTTCCAGGCAGATTAACATTGTATAAGGTATAATGCTTTGTGACTACTTAAATAAGTTTTGAAAATAATTTTATTTTGTGACTTCTTAGCAGAGGGAAAGGCTTTTCTTATTTACCAGATTACCAACCAAAAGAGCCAGGCAGCCTTAATTTCTTTATTCATCTAATAAATACATATTATTATACTGAGTCACAAAGGACCTTAGAAATCTATTAACAAACATTTTTAAGAGTGCATGTCACCGGTTTGAGGTTTGTTTCATAAAATAAATATGTGTAGGCTTTCCATATATTTTGTTTCTCTAATTTTTTCTCCCCTTTTCTCTCATCACTGTGCCTTATGTTTTAAAGGTTGGCTCGCTTCCTCTGTGAATAGCTGGATAAATGGATTCAGCAGGGCCTAAAAGCTATTGACTCTCATCTTAGTTAAGCTCTTATATTACAGGAAATGTGTCTATCTCAGTTTCCCTATTCGAGATTTAAGAATTCCCTAATGCAAAATGCTGTCATCATTACACTGTAAGTCCAAACAAGGTAGTTGGTGAGAAAGGCCTGGGTGTATTCCACCCACATAAATGTCTCCAAAGCATTTTCCCTCACTGCTCAGTTGTAATTTCTATCATCTGGCTGGATGATGGTTGGCATGACTAGTAGGTAGAATGCTGTCCCTTGTCACAGAGGCTGGGCAGAATTTTAAGGGAACAGCTAGATGCATGCAAGGCCCCTCGAGGCCTAGGCTGGGAACTTCCACCACATTCTGTTGGCCAAAGCAAGTCACAAGACTAGCCCAGTTCCAGGGGAAGGGAAATAAACTCTACCTCCTGATGAAGGGGGAGAGGTGAGGGGTGAGGAGGCCTATTAAGTCACCATTGCAAAGGTACATGGATACAGGGAGGGGAATAATTGCAGCCATTTGCAAACAAACTACCACAATTAACAAAGTGGGCAAGCCCACTCAGTTCCCTAGAACACAGTAGTACCTTTACCTGGTGACTTTTTAATAGGTTATATGGGGAAGGGAATAAAGAGCTGTGGAAGAGAACCTTTGTCTTGGTAAAACAACTTGTAAGCGCAAAATGGCAATTGTTTGATGAGAAAATGGAAAAACTGAAGATTACACTCTCATTTATCTGGGATGACTAATGACTGACTTACCCAGTTCTCCTTGGTTATATGAAGTTGAACTTCTTGGCCAGGGCTTCTGAGAGATTCTGAGTTTGTTCAGGGGTAGGAATTTCAACCTGACTATCTGCCATCTCTGAATTTTGGTGTCTAATTGTTCTAGTTATAGATTCGTGTAATTTTTTATTCTTATATGTGGCTTATTAGGTGCTTGTAGGAATCCAGAAATTTTGCATATGTTAGTGTATTTAATGTGATAACCAAACAACCCTCTGAGATAGCTGTCATCTGCATATTACACGTGTAGGAACTGGCTGGAGGCCACAGGACTAGTCACTGGCAGAGCCAGGGCTCTTTAAAACACCCCGTTCTGCAGTGTCACCCATGGCTTTACCCACCTGAATCATACCCTGTTTGTTTTCAATACTTAGTGTTAGACACAAATGTCAAAATCTAACTCATTGGAGTATAATTAATCCATTACCAAAATAAGCAAAATAGGGATTCCTTAGATATCCTAGCATGTTTAAATGCTTATTTGTGAATCTCTAATTTGATAGAGGGAAGAGGTAAAAAGAAAGTATTAGAATCATCTGCTTAATGAATATTTATTGACAATAAAGATAAATTCAATTTACTAAAACTTAGCTTTCTATAAAACTTCTTAAGAATGTATGTGTTGGATGAAAGGGGGTCTCATTAGGAGAAACTAGCCTTTTCTCATTCAATTAAATGCTGTCTAGCGGCCTGAAAGTCTCTGCCACTCCAGGTTTCGACATACCTACAGATCCCACCTGGTCCATAGCCTCAAGCCTGCAGAGAAAACTGGGCCAGTTAGTCCTGGGCATGAACCCCAACTTTATCCAGTACTGCATCCATGGCCTTGGGCTATTTACTGAGCCTCCCAGAGCCTCACTTTTTCCAGCAGTAAAATGGGATTGATGATGGCTTTTGGAGCTATAAATATTAAATGAGGTGATGCATTTAAATTAAGTTGTTCACATGCTAAGCGCTATTGATTTGTCTCTCACCTGCATTTTTCAACAGAAGCTAGCACAAAACAAAGCACAGCAAGCCCCGAAGCCCAGCTGACTTCACAATCATTATTGTTCTTTTACGTTCTTGTCTTTCTCCCACACTGAATGTTTATAAAACTGGTGTGATGGGTAACAGCATTCAATAGGCTTTAAGACCAGCCCCGCTCGCTGAGTAACGAGCTGTCCTTACGCCATCCGGTTACTTCAGGCTTCGAGCTGCACTTCCTTCCAGCTGCCAAACAAAGGCCATGCTCACAGTTCTCCTGATGCCACAAGACAGCCACGGGAGAGCGCCCAGCACAGTGCCCGGCACTTCCCGACTCCCTTGTTCTATTGCCTTTGGCATTTACAAGCACATGCACCCATTGCCAAAAGGCCCTGGCAGGTAAAAAGGAGACTTTTCTCCTTTTCTTCACTCATTCATTTTGGGGTTTTCTGCCTCCCTGTTTCGTGTTCCTGCAAGGTGAGCACAATCACGGTTGTAAACCACCCAAAAGGCTACCAAAGCCCTGGAACGAACACAGTCGGGCGCAGTGCGTGCCTGTCTCCAGAGTGGCCTTGGGCGCTCTGCCCAGCCTCTGCCCCCTGAATAGAATTGGACCATCTGCAGTGACAGTCAGATCTCTTTCCTGAAGAGCTGGAACTAATTGAGAATGTGTCAGGGTGTGTAACATGCTTTGTGCCGCCTTCTGCATTAGCTGGCCTCTGCCAGAGCCCACTTCTGTGGCATCAGGCTTTCAATTGGGTAGACTAGATGGGTCCTTTAGGAATCCCCCCTTTCTGTCAGTTAGCAGCGGATAATTTGTGTCCTTTGAAATAACATCTTTCAGCTTGCAAAGGGTATTTCGAAAGCATTAAGCCCGTGATTCTTCTTAACCCTTTTAGGCTCACAGATCCTTTGGGAATCTGATGGAAACTATGGATACTCTTCCCCCTGCCCCTGAAATTCATATATGTACATAATTTTACAGTTTCAGAGCTTTCACAAATTCCTCCCCAATACAGACTGTGGACCCCAAATTCCAGCACTAAGTAGCATTTTTATTTATAAATGTCTTTGTGGTCCCTATTGTCCACCAATAAACCAAAACCAAAAAAGCAGTCAGGAAATGGGTACTTGTGTCTAAAGCAGCTTTTTTTTTTTAACGAAACAAATTATTTTTATTGATCTGCTCTTGTGGGTTGATGGGATAAGTGGGGAACAGAAGACGTCTTAGCAAATAAAGCAGATACTTTGTCTTACACATATTAATAACTAGCCTGGGGACAAACTCGTAAGTATAAACATAATTGATCATATCAGAAACACGCCATTGGGAGGCATTAACCTGTTAAGGCAGCTTTTTACCTATTACATACACAGGAAATCCACACACAAAGTATCATGATTATATAGGAGAGTGCCCATCTCCTTCGACAATAGCATGTGAATGTTTAGGGGTGAAGATAGCATAACATCTGCATCTTACTTTGAAGTGATTTCAAAAAGTTATAAATATATACATATATTGATAAAGCAAATATAGGAAATGTTAACAATTACTGAATCTAAGTGGGGGGAATATGGCTACCCATTGGACTACTCATTGAACTTCTATGTTTAAAATTTTTCATTATAAACACTTAGACAGTGGGCGCACACACATTATTTTGAGAAAAATGTTAACATAAGCACAGTCTTTCACTCTCAGGCTGGATTTTCTTCAGTCAGGTGGCAAGCCTCTTCCCATTGGTTCTGTGTATTTTCATTGTATCAGAATCCTGTCCAAAGACGTCCAACGTTACTGTAGTTTAGTAAATAGTAAACTTTCAGTGCTGATGTTATGCAGTGTTATGTGATTGTTACCAGCACTTATAATGCTTTCTGGGCAGTAAGCTTGGGCAGTAGGGCCCATTACAACCCCATGTGTCTAGTACCATCTCCAGAAGTTCTCAAATGGCTAAGCCAGGGCTTCAGAGCCAGCAGTAATTAGGAAGAAAGCGTTTGTCACAGGATATTCCTCATGTCATTGCCTCCTAATTCTGCAGATTTGTAATTCCGGTGCTGAAAATAGTACTGAATATTTGGCCAAGAAGATGGCGCTGGCTCTCAGATCGGTACCCCCGGCTCGGTCTGACAGTGATGCAGTTAGGGTTCCCAGAGCATATCTTTTCCATTTCTGTTCCTGTGAGGCTACATCTGTTTTTAGTAGTGCGCAATTTCCGTTATGCTATTGACAGATAACAGATAAGATATGCCCGAGGAGACTGCGGCCACTATCTGGAGCCAGAAATGTTATTTTAAGAGCCGAACCTCCAACATCGTCAGCAGAAATAGAGCACTACCCTTACTTTAGGGCAGATCGCCACTTCGTCTCTGTTTTCTGGTTTTATACTTTGTCTTTTACGACTATCAGGATGCATGACATTGGAAATCATAGTTTATTTTTAAAATAAAAAGTCATGTACTTTTTGTTCAAAGCGAGGCTAATGATTTCCTTTAATAGTTCTATGAAGCTTAGATGGCTTCCATTTTCTGAATAAATTCCCTTCTGTCCTTCATGGAAGGTGAATTCGGTGTTTTTGTTTACCCGGGGAATGCAGAGAGAGTGGTGCATCGGAGCCAGGGAAGCACAGTCATCAGGAACGTGGTATTTCAGTCCCACAGCCGCCTCTTACTGCCTGTGTGGTTTGGGGCAAGTCAGTTAACCTCACTAGGCCTTCCTCTCCTGATCTTTAAAATGGATATAATAGAAATTGAGCATCCATAGGCAAAGGAAAAAAAATAGGATCATAACCAAAACTCACATACTATACAAAAATTAACTTAAAATGGGTTATGGGCTTAAATATAAACCATAAAACCTAAAAATTTCTAGAAAAAAATATAGGATAAAATCTTTAGGACCTAGGACTAGGAGAAGAATTCTTAACTGTACTATCAAAACCAATGCATCAAAGGAAAAGTTGACAAATTAAAAACTTCTGTTCTGTGAAAGACCATTAAGAGACCATTAAGAGGATGAAAGGACAAGTTACAGTTGGGGAGAAAATATTTGCAAACCACATATCTGGCAAAGGAGTTGTATCGGATTTCACTTATTTATTATTAAACACGCATTTATTGAGCATCTAACACCACTGTGCTAAATACTGTGGAATAATATAAAATGGGGAAAAAGCATGGTCTCTGTCCTCAGAAGGGTGCTCAGTAATGGGAAAGAAAGAAATGAGACGAATAATACAAAAGAATGAATTAGGGAGTAAATGGAGGAGTCCCATGAGGTGTGAATGGAATATGGAAGTAGCCAGGCAGCGTTTGAAATAAATGTCCATGTGTCCCCTTTTGGCATGAATGATCTTGGTTTCCTCCTGGTCTCTCTTGGGAACAGGAGTGCAGATCAAGGAATGGAACCAATTCTCAGTATCAGTACATTTGATATATCATTTGATCTATATATTTGCTATATCCACACATCTGTTATGTACTTGATATTTGTGCCCTTTGTTGTTTTCCCAGCACTTACTTACTTTTTCATTTATATTAGTAAATGTTTAAATTGGGTATACATAATATTCATTTGCTTCCTGGTAGTTCCAAAACTAAGTTCAGCAAATCTGGCACCCCTGTTTTTCTGCATGTGTGGAAATTGTGTCAGAGTTCTTTAGCAGTCAGGTGCTGGTATGGTGCCAATGAAATTTTTAGAATCATATGTTAAAATGTGGTGGAGAATTAATATGTTGTATTAATGAGGTTGCACACTATGTAGGAGACCATAAAAGTGAAAAGATTACTTGTATCAAAACCACAAAGTTATAGATCATATTACATTATATTCAAATTAGAGACTTTGTTCTCCAAGGAGCTCAGGATTTCTTTTCGTCTTTAATCTTAAATCTGTGAAAAAAAATTCTTTAAGAAACTTTGTTGCCAACAATATTGTCAAAAATTAAATTACATCTTCAATTTTATCAGTTTCAAGATGTTCTTTAAATATCTAGTGCCATTTGCTATATGTTGGTTGTAATTTTATAGAAGTTATGTTCTCGTAATCTTTGCTAGTTTCTTCCCAAACCAGAATGCATACTAAATCCAGCATTAATAAATTAATCATAAAGTATGATTACAGAATTGATGGTTAGGCCACAGTTAACCCACTTAACTGTGCCCCTAAACATAACACTTAATATTAAGTGATTTAACTACTACCCTATTCTGTCTAGTTAATTTATCATAATAACATTCTGGAATGTTACTCCATAAAAATAGAGATTTTTATCAGTTTTGGTCACATATTTATCCCTAGAACCTAGAAGAATGTCTGGTATATACTAAGAGTCCAATAGATATTATCAAATAAATATTGTTAAGTGACTGAATGAATTGTCTTTGTTCAAAACTTACTATTCAGTCTTCCTGTTGATGCTTCAGACACAATAAATGTGATTATTTCATGCTTTTAGTTGTTCTTTCCCTGAAACAAAGAAAGAGCCCTAGTCCTGCAAGTGACAGAAATAAAGACTGGGCACATGTGCTTCCAAATAAACTAAACATAGAGCAGTATCACAAGGCCATGGCGATAAATGGGACCACCAGAGGGCCCCACTCTTCCAAACTACTGCTGAGCTATAAGCTCCTTAGTACAAGTCAGTTTGTTATATGGATAAACTAGTTGGCAGTGTTACTTGAACCTATGCCATTGTGAAGGTCATAAAAAGTCCCTCCATGACCTACAAGAGACAAAAATGATAATGATAATTCATGACAATTGTAGGTAAGTCTAAATAATAATGCTGAAGGAGACAAGAAAATATACTTTCTCTATTCCCAGACACCAACTTTTGTACCATATGAACACAAATGAAATGTCATTCTTCATTCACAGCAGTCGCTTGGCAATTATTATCTGGCCTCCACTGAAAGAGCTCATAAATAGTTCTCAATATACATTAACAATTTTTACTGTATTTGCAGTTCTAATGTCTTCAGCCTCTTTCACACAGTCCACTGCCAGGAAAGTCCCACTTTATTGTTTCCCCAACACCGAGACAGGCTCAGGAGCCCAGCTGTCTGAGTTTATATCCCAGCTCTGCCACTTCCTGGCTCTGTGGCCCTGGACAAACTGTCCAACCTCCATCAGCCTCAGGGTCCTCATGTATTAAAGGGGGTGGGGTGCTTATAACACCTATTACTGTGAAAATGCAAAAAGATATTATATATGAGGCACTTGGTACATATTGAACTTTCAATAAATATTATTCATTATTACGGAAATCTGCTTTATTTGCAGCAAATTATTCTGTGGTGTGTACAGCATCAGCATTTGTTGGACTTTTTTTTTTAATTCAGATCATCTTAGACACTTTCCTTTAAAATAAAAAAAGTAAGGGATCTCAGAGGGAAGGTGGGGAGGGAAAAGTGGGTGGGGAGAGATTAATCAAAGAACTTATATGTTTATAAGCATAACTCATGGACACAGACCAGTGGTCTGGGGAAGGCCTGGGGGTGGGATGGATGCTGGGTGGAGGGGATCAATAGGGGTAAAAAGGGGACATCTGTAATGTTTTCAACAATAAAGATAAAGAAACTTAAAAAAAGAATAAATAAATAAATAAAATTAAAATAAATAATTTAAAAGTAAGGCAATCCAGAATTAATATATGGATGCACTTGAGGTTCTTTAGTGGTCACAGGAAATTTGGGTGACTAGTGCCAGAACACCTCTAACAGATTGTCTTTGATTGGCATATCAAAACGGTTCATTGGCAATTGTGAGAATTGTTCATACAGTGCCACAAAGTATATTAGCAACATCTGGACTAGTCAGGGGGCGGTGAGAGATGGCAGTGGTAGTTGGGTTGTTAATTCCTAAATTAAGTGACTTAACCAGGTGCTTAGTATCCTGAGTACAGAAGCAGCCTGAGGCACTTTCTGCTTCTGTCTCTCCATTTATAAAATGGGGATTACTGTCTTACACATACCTGCTTAATAGGAAAGATTAAAATAGCAGCTTTAAAGGATGGATCTAAGTAATCGTCATGGCTGTGAATTTAGCCAGGGGCTTGGTTACTGACACAGGAACGCACAGTCCCCACTCGGCCTGAGTGGCCTCTCTTCCATGCCACCTGGTTGCATTTTAAGTAGCCACATTAGGGACCATGGAGGCTCCGGGTTGAATACTGTTCTCAAGCATCTTACAGCTATTTGAGAGGCTGGTTGGGAGAATTGGGTGTGGTATGCATCCCATACAGCTTACCAATTCTGTGGGAAATATATAAAATTCCTTTGGCCAAATAAATGAAACTGACAGGTAAGAGAGGAAGAATAGTAAGTAGGTAGCAAAATTCCCACCTGAACTGGGCTTTCCACCAGGGAGAATCAACAGGTATTAACAGCAGCATCCCAGGTGCTCGATTACTCAATTGCTTGCAGTAATTAGGGAGGGGGCCAGTTTAAATTGCATAAAGGGCTGCATTACACAATACTTTTTTAAGCAAAAGATGTATTTCTTATGTCCTGGCCTGGTGGGTGTCCTGCTTTCAGGAATGAAGAGGAGGGCTTGTTGGCATACCAGAGCCCCAACTTGAAACCCTTCAGGATGCATTTTATGAATTATTTTAAATGTTCTTCAAGAATTGCTGTATATACTATGGATTTGGCTTAACAGATCTTTCCTATAGCTGGCACAGCCTTTGAACTGACCACCAGGAATTGGGCTTTCAAATTAGCACAGCCCAAATGTATGATGTTTTGCTGTGTTTAAAATTAAGGGGATTAAACAGCAAAATTCGTAATAAGAATGCCAAGATTAATCCTTAAAGTCACCCTGTGTGTGGGGGCAGGGGGGAGTATTTTAAGAGACTGTCTTCTATAACATCTGATGGATTAGAATAAACTTGCCAGATGTTCAGTGGCCCTGAAAATAAATGCACAACACCAAGGCCAACCCAAAACCCAGATAATTTAGCTAAATAATCGAGTGGTTAGAAAGACTACGGTCTATACACAGTTGGACTGTTTTTTCGTCACCTTAACTAGTTATTCCCAATGTAATGAAAACCCCTTTAAAATTGAATTCCTAACATAATCAGCAGCCCATTGCCAGGACTGGGAGGCTGCTTCAACATGTAATTTGAGTGAGGCTAAGTCAGATGAGCGGCAGGAATTATCAGTAGATGTGGGTAAGCCCCTGAAAATGAGCAATGACTGTCCTATGTCACATTTATCATCTCTTTTGCAACAGGGCTACGTGAAAGGCAAGTGGAGGGGTGTTATAATGGCCTCAGCTGCCGTTGGTGTGGGTACTTAAATTTATGTTGTAAACTGATGTGTATTCATGCCTACAAATTACACCTGAGAGAAAACTAACAATGTCAACCTCTGCTGACATACAGCAGTGGGAGATTTTGTAAAGGATTTCAGACTGTTCTCTGCACTCGGGTTTTTCTTTGTAGCATCCATGTACAAGGCATTTCTTTTCCTTTATTGTGTCTTATGATCCTCCTTGCTTGTGATAGAAAAAGGAAGTTAATGGGGTGGATATTTTTTCTTCCTTTCAAACCAAAAGACAGGCTTGGATTTTTTTTTCTTTCTTCAAATGTTTTCTTTAAATATGTTTTTTAAACCAGACTCTCAGCTGGTGATATTTTGCTCTTTTAAAGACCACCCCTTTCATCCTCTTCCTTCATATTCTTTGGTATCAGTCCCAGCTCATAATTGTCTCCCATTTAGCCACAAGGTGTAAATTTGCTAACTGAAAAGGCGTGCCCTAACAGTTCATCTCCACGTATGTCCAAAGCCTGAGCTGGCTGCACTGGATAATTTCCCTGGGGGATTGTTCTGTGTAATGTGGGGCCATTTGTTGAGCTGTCTGATGTGGAAGAAGAGAAAATGAAAGGACCTGCCAGACAGAAGCAGGATCATACAGTGCCTTTGAGAGCAAAAAGCAAAATCAAAGGGCAATTTCAGGTCCACTCCAGTTCCCCAAGCATATGCCTGGGAACTAGAGATTCAGGATTTTTTTATTAGTATTTTTAGAAAAGTCACTAAGAGAAAGCCCCAAATCAGGGGGTTATGACAAAATTAGAAATGCCCGTGGGCTGTGCTCAGAAATTACCACCAATTCAGAATACTTCTGTAGATGCCTCAGAGATACTGATTCTTCAAGGGTCTACAGAAATGTTTGAACTAGAAGAAAAAATATACATTGATATTGACTCTAAACTCCAAAAAGGTGTCTACAAGGTAATTAAATGTCTAATTGAATATTTATCAACTTAATTATTAAACTTAGGCTTCTTACAAATGACGTGAAAACAAATTGTGGGTTCGTTTTTCTCACTTTTCAAGGTTTTGAGCATGCCAATCATAAATTCAATAAATTGCATGTAGCCAATAATTTGAAATGCAAAAGTATAGGAATCCTTTTCTTTTTCTTTTTTTTTTCTTTTTTCACAAAAACGTATATTTTAGGTGGGATGTCAGGGCCACTTAATGTTCTTGCGTATGACGTGCGTGGTAGGACTGAAAGAGAGAGCCTCGGGCCCTGCGCCTGTCGGCTTGTCTCGGGTGCGCGGTGACTCTGAAGATGCAGATCTGCAGACTGCAGTGGGGAGGACCGCAAGGGGGAAGGTTCCAGTTCTTTCTTGCTGCGCGCATTCACAGCTGAGGTGAAGTGACCGAGGGAGTAGTCTGAGCATGAGGAAAGTCACAAGACGCCTGCCTTTGCGTCATTGGGCACAGGAAGGTGCCCAGGTCTTTTGAAGGAGTGTTCATATTAAGTTGGGGCATGTTCATAGAACTCCATTGTCACTTTATCTGAGTTGTGTTCTCTCCCAGCAGATGGCCATGCCCTCACATGTCCCTGTGTTGTAGTCAGTCAACTTTTCTCAACTTGACAGATAGTTCCATTTTTAGCATGAAAAATTTGGAGTGGTGGGGGTAGGAAGGAAGGTGGATTGTCTGAGTTCCGTGTGTGATGATCCTAGTCTAATTCGGTGACCTCACTTCTTCAGGCTTCATTTGTTTTTACTGACCACACGTAGAGCAGTGAATGTTGACTCCCTCCAAAAGACATGGAAAGTGATACTTCCTTCTGACCCTGTTCCCAGCAATAACCACTAATAGCACTTTGGTATAATTCTTGCAGAGATTTTTCTTTACATATACTAAAGTATTATTGATTTTGTTATAAAATGATATAATAAGGAAGGCGTAAATTCTTTTTACTTAACAGTATATCTTAGATATATTTTCATGTCAGTATGTGTGCACTCACTTCATTCATTTTAAGGACCACATGGTATTCCACCTCATGGCTCGGCCCTAATTGATTTAACTGCCTTCTATTGCTGGGCATTAAGGTTGCCCATTCGACTTTGATCTTTCAGGAGAATGTACCATGTGCCTAAACAAACCATGATATATTGGCCAGAAATATACACTCTTGGCCCCCTGTGTTGGCATAATCCTTCCCAGTAGCAGGAAAAAAAAAACCCACAAATATTTCCCTCTACTGATGATTGTTGATAAATGTAAAACCTATATGTGATTCATCCTTTCTTTATTTATTTGTCTTTGTTTTTGCCTTTTTCTCTTACGCAGTCATCTACAGCCAGGGACAAAGATGAACCGACTCTACCGGTAGGAAGCAGTGGCCCTGTCTATGCCTGTCCATGTGCCTGTGGAGGGGGGCGGGGAGGAGGGGTTCACGTGCTCAACAGATCACCCTCTCCCTTGGAATACTTAAGTGGTTTAATCTGCCGCTGCGTGTGTGTTGCTCTGGCCTATAGTTAGTGTCAGCTGAATTCTGACATTCACTGGTGAATTATCTCTGGGACTAGATTTCAAAAAGTCTGAGTTCTCTCTTTCATTCAGCATGGACTTTTAAAGGAGTTGAAAGAGTGAGATAGTTCCAAATTGCATTCCAAGGGATGTTGAGCTGATATTTGGGGACAGTGGGGGGATCTAATGCTTGATATCTGTTTCCTTTGTGTATCTGCATGCACCTAATTTTTGGTTGGCACTTTCTTTTGGTTCCATAAAAAGAAATACTGCATGAGACCTATATATTCAGTATATACATAATGCCTAAAAGAATGCTTTAAGTTCTCTTATAGATATAATCCTTTGCTAATGAAGATCTTCACGGCAGAGTTGTGCCAGTTTCTCAGTATAAGAGCCGTAGTAATAGTGGTCATGACCAATTATTAACAACAAGCACATGTCTCAGTTCCTGTCCAATTAACACAACACGTTTTGTGTGTGAAGCATGCCAAGGAAATGGCCTTCAGAGTTTTTGTCTTCAGCATCAAACAGTGATTACATTTCAAATCTACTCACATCTCTTAACCTTGCCCCTAAAATATTTTGAACCTTAACTATCTGAATCAAATAACACAACTCATTAAAAAATGTTAGCGATCTTTAAGGCAGAAGGGAATAGGAATGGAGATACATACAGTCCCGTCCTTCCTCCTCTAGGGCTTAAAGCAAAGATTTATGACATTCACTGAGAGCCCATAGGATATTCCAGATCCAGTACTGGGCTAGGGGTACAGGCCCAGTCTCTGCCCTTGAGAAACCCATGATCTGGCTCACCACTGAGACACCAGTAATCCCCTCTGATTCTTCTCCAGACCCTGTAGAGTTGGGAACATAATTTCTAGTAGAATATCAATCAGAATAAAATCACACTAAGAAAGTCAGACATTTCCATGAACCTCATACTGACATTTTACCCATACTTCAAGCTTTCTATGGATTTGTCTCCAAACATACAGACTGTGATTGCTAATAAGTATTCTTCAAAGTGAGGCTCCGTGGGCAATAGTTCAGAAACGCTGTCCAAGTTCACCAAGTTAACCTGATTTTTTTAACTTAGTGGTCTAATAAGTACTTAAAACTCTAAAGGTGCTTTAGTCTAAGGTGTAGCACTTTCCAAAGTACTTGACCTGGAGTGTCTTCTGGGACTTTTCTCAGGAAGCACCCTGTGGATCTGGAGTGTGATGGAATATTTTGGAAAGCCCTGAATTGTAGAGGGTTGGAAAGGCAGTGGGAAATAGTATTTTATTTTTAGCTGACCCCAGAAAAATCTCATGTCAAGATTTTGGACCAAAAGTACAATAAGAAATTCCTTTCCACACGTTGTGTTTCCCTCTCTTAAATCTCCCCGTCTGTGAAGCTTGGCCTCTGGAGCATTGGTTGTTCCCCGTGACAACCAACACAAATCAGCCAAAGAAGGAGAAAACTGTTCTTATTTGGGATGAAAATCTCTCACAATCCAGACAGTTTGGATATTTTTTTAGATTGTTTTTTAAGATTAAAAAAGAGAGAGAGTTTGTTGGTAATCTCACCTCTAGAGGTTTGTTCTACCTCTCTTACCTGTCAGTTTCATTTATTTGGCCAAAGGATCACACTTAATAAGAGTTTAGGCAAAAGAAATCCCCTCTTTGAAATTAGAAAGTTTCTCTGTAGATTTGGGATAAGTAGTTCTCTCTCTTTAAATCTCACTTAACACAGACTGTAGAGCTTCATGGATTAGAGGCTGCGGTGCAGGGCAGAGAAGAGGAACTCCAGATGTGTGACATGTTCCTTTGGGGAGCAAGGAGAAAATATTAACACTTCTGTCATTTGCTTTCTATATTATTCTTCATAGTTCCAACTTTTTCAAATGTTTTATAATATACATGCTCATATTTTAGTATGGGTGTGCATATAGATAGATACAGATATAGACATAGATGGATACATAGCCGTCTACATACACACTCAAGCATTTTACTGATAGGGTGCACAATCCAAACATTGTAGACCACCCACAGGTTCAGATAACAAATTTTGAAAGAAGCAAACTTGAGATTCATTCTTCTCTCCTCCGTTTTTTGTCCGTGTGAATTGGACGCCTCGTTTCACTTCTCTGAGACAAAGTTTCCTCATCTATCTAAAGGGAATAACGACAGTATCTAGTTCATTGAGTTCATTTTGAGAATGAAGCATATAGCGTTTACGAAGCTCTAGAAATGGTACCAACTAATTTATTTAGTAGGGAAGGCTGTGAGAAAGCCATTCCTTTGGGGAATTTGAAATGTACCTTGAAAATCTTTGTTCAGTAGTGTGTGATCATGTGACAGAAACAAATGACCACCAGACGAGGCGAGGATCTTATCTGCAATGCACTTGCCTTTGGTTTCTGAGAACTAACAGCCTCTTTGTCTGGTTTCTCTACTCAGGCTAAGCCACGTCTCCAGCGAGGTGGAAGCTCTGCCTCCCTCCACAACAGCCTCATGAGGAATAGCATCTTCCAGCTCATGATTCACACCCTTGACCCACTCGCTGAAGGTAAGCATCAGGCTTTAGCTTGAGAGCTTGTTTGAGGGGAAGGAGGACGTGTTTCTCTTCATAAAACATGACACTTCCATCACACAAGCCTGCCAATGTCCCCGTGTTTAGCATCTTCAGAGGAAACTCCGGCCCTTTGGTGTGCTGTATCTGCAACAGCTCAGTTCATAATCGGAGATTTTTGTACCAGGGGTGAAATCGGCCATCCGTGTAGCTCTTGATTCTGTCTTTTGAATCCTCCATCATAAATACAGTGTGTTATGAGACTGAGAAGACAAAGAGGTTTTTTTCCCTCCCCACTAGAGTGGGAGTTCTCTTTTATTATTCTTCCTAAGTTCCAGAATGAAGTCATATGCTAAGATAAATTGTGCATCTTAAAAATAAAAAAGTGAGAAGAGAACTCATGACTTAGGAGGGCTGAGAGTGGTTTGGGGAATGACGTTCACTGCTAAACATTGATATTGTACTGATTCTTCGGCATTTGGAGGGTGGGAGGTGAGCTTCTAAGCATCTGAAGGACTCTCTAAGGTGCGCTTAGGGTCAGTCACGAGAGCCCCAAAAGGCCTGATTCACCTCCTCGGGAAAGCATATGAACTATCCTAAAGCTCCAGTATGGAGTTCTTTCAGTTTCACTCGTTCACACTGAAGGCAGAGACATCCAGTTTCTTAAATTGCATAACTACCCTAAAAATTAATTTTTCAGGTAGGTCGATATCTGATGTATTAAATAAATATCACTAGCAAGGGGTTCATATATAGCCAATTCTGTTCTCCCTTCATCCATGGACTTATAATTGGACTTGATATGACACAGGGACTAATAAGCTAGGGAAAAGGTCTCTCACTGAATAAACACGTGGGATGAGATTGTCAAATCATGCCACATAAATCAGCTCTTACCCAATACGAAGCTTTGCTAAATGATATCCAGGGACAGGCAATCCAGAGGTTCAGATGAAGTAAAGAAAACTCTGGGACCTCAAGAGTGGCTTCCAGGCCCTAGCTCCCCTCACTGACACACACCACTCCCCCAGAATAATAGGGGAGGGCCAAGGGGTCACCTCTCATTGTGGAGTTTATCAATGACGAAAAATTTTTCATTTTGTACCCCAGAGACTTGTACAGCTCACGTGATACTCTCCAAGGAGCCCTGCTTCATAGACCCTGAGTTCTATATACAGCCAGACACTCCCTAAATATTATCACTCTTTTTACCTAGAGGCCCGCTGGACAAGGAAATTAGACCTGGTCACTAGCCACCTTCTCCGGGCACCCCCCAGAGAAGGGAGCAAAGGCATCACAGGTCACCTTTCCCTCAGCCTCTAAGCCATTGTTTGACTTTGGGCAAGTTAGAGTCTCTGTAGCATGTACTTGGTCTCCTCATCTATAGTAATAGACAGTGACCTCTATTTAGCACTTCACAGTTGACAAAGCATTTTCACAACTGTAAACTTATGCTTCACAATAACACTTCATAGCTGACATTATTCTAATTTAGAAAATATCATACCACCAACATATCTCAAATATGTCTACTGCATTCTCTGCCAGCACTTTATTCCAGGCCATCTTCATCGCTTACCTGGGTTCTTGCAGTAGCTTCCCGGCTGCTCTTCCACTTTCTCCATTGCCTTCATCTTTGTGTATTTTCCACACAGCAGCCCAATTAATCTTCTTAAAAAGTAAATCCAATATGTCAACCCTACTTATATCCCGTGGTGGCTTCCCATGGCTCTTAGGAAAATTGTGACCACTCACTGTGGTCTACATGATCTGCCTCTTTCTCCAAACTCAATGTGACTGGCTTGGCTGTAGCCATGGAGGCCTTTCTGTCCTGAAACAGGTACTTCTCTCCTGCCTCAGGGCCTTTGCGTAGGCTGCTGCCGCCACCCAGAATACTTTTCTTCCTCGCCCTCTATTTTCCTGCTTTACCCCTGCCCATTCTGCAGCACTCTGTCTAATGATACTTCCTGACCATCCAGTATAAATCAGGGCCCCAACCCTCATCTCTCAGTGCACCCTTTAATTTTTCTTTATTACTCACATTACAGTTGTGTGATTATTGGTTTACTGCCTGTCGCCCCCAGGATGCAGTAAGTTTCTCAAGAGCTGGGACTCTATTTTATTCACTAGTTGTCCCCAAGGTCTAGCAGAGCACCTGGCATATAATAGCTGCTAAGGCTCAGAAGGATTAAGCAACTTGGCAAATTCATGCTTTTAACCTGATAGGCACACAATTTCAATGCCCTCTAAAGCCCCGCAGGTTTAAGATTGTATCTTGGTTATTTTGAGACCCTCTTTTTCACTCCATCTTTGTGGAGGACCATGTAAGAAAAAAGACGATTTTATCTACTCCAACAGAGCTAGACTCTCTGGGTCCAGATCCCAGCTCTGCATTACTAGCTGTGTGACCTTGAACAAGTTACTTGACCTCTCTGTGCCTCAGTTTCCTCATCTGTAAAATCAGGATGATGTACAGTTATGTCAGCATCACGAAGTTGTCATAAGTAGTAAAGGAGTGAAGATACGTGAAGCATTTTACACAGGGCCCAGCAGACCACGAGTACCATATACAGCTTTGGAATTATTCTGTTTCATTTTTTTGAAAAATAATACAGCATATGATTTTTATAAATTCAAAATATTCAAAAGGTTATGGTAAAAAATAATAATAATAAGTCTTCCTCATCCATCAACCTCTCAATTTTCTTCAGTCCTCCAATTCTCCCCAGAAGAAACCATAGCCACCATTCTTGGGGCTCCTCCCGGAGATGTTCTGTGCATATACAACTTGTGTGTGTGCATGTGTGTGAGAGCAAGAGAGACCTTGCCCACAGGTCTCAACAATCTAAATTTCTCTGGGTTGTTTTTTTTTGGTGGGGGGCAGTTCGGAGTCTGGTAGGGTCTTTTTCAGTTTGTTCGTTTGTTTCTGTTCAGTGAGGGAGGCTGCTTTGTTTCTGGGAGGTAAGAGAACGTGAACCTGGGTGGTCCTGGAGCTGGGCCGTGGGTGACTTTCTGACACCTGGCCGTCGTGGGGCTGCGCTGCAATCGAAGTGTCCTCTCCCGCTGTATCAATATGCGCCTTCGGACCGGGCGCCGCTCTCAAGGTGAAAGCGCCTCCTGAAAGACGGAGCGCTCCAGCGGTGCGAATCCGAGCGAGTGCTGAGAGCCGTAATCACTTCTGGACTTGAGTGATTAGAAAATACGGAAAGCACTTCGGTGCTTTAAAATTGCTCCACAGCATGCAGCCAAGGAAACAGATTGCTCCGGTATTTATCCCCCCAAATTCACCATCATTTTCTAGTCCAAGAACAGCTGAAAAATTAACCCACAGCTCTCAGAAAGCGTCTCTCTCTTTTAGTTTGCATCTAATCATTTGAATTCACATGCCCTTGTGCCAGACTGTCACCTTTAACAGTGTAGAGCGCGCTGCTTATATCACCAGGTTGACAGCATAAACACTGCAGTAGCTTCCCTGTTGCACTAAAGGACAGTTCCCTGGTGTTCCTGGCGTCCACCGAGCATTGACACCAAGGGTATACGGTCTGTGTTCACAAAGGGAAGTTTTCGACTTCATTTGAAAACATCATCTAGGACAGATGGCCTAAAGGAGAACACTTCCCTTCCTCTCATCTGTGCCCCTCAGGTGCTTCTGTCTTCCCAACGCCAGTGTTGAGCCCTCACCGAAAGCTTTAATTGGTGGTTGGTTCGGCCTCTGAGCCTGAGTCACAAGACCTAGCCGTGTTTGTGTTTCAGTTCTCTATTGATAGGTAACAAAGCACCCAAGACTTAGTGATTTAAAACCACCACTATACTGCTCATTGCTCATGATTTCATGGCTCAGAAATGTGGGCAGGGATCAGCGGGGTGATCCTTCTGTCCCATGTGGTATCAGTCAAGGTCATTTGGTGTGATTCAGCTAGTAGATGGGCAGGTTGGAAGGCTCCAAAGGGGCTCACTCTCATGTGTGGCACCTTTGTAGGCACAGCTAGAAGGCTGAGCTCAGTTGCACCCTCCTGGCTCTCCAGGCTGTCTCTGGGCCTTTCCACATGGTTGGACTTCTTACATGGCAGCTAAGGGTTCCAAGAGCAAGCCCTCCAGTGACCTAGCCTGGGAAGTCTCAGAAGGGCACTTTTACTGCATTATCAGTCACGTGGTCATGACGGCCAGCCCAGACTGAAGGGCAGGAGGAGACTCCACCTCTCAATGGGAAGATGCCAAAGAATTTGAAATCACCTTTCATCTAACCCAGTCTGTCTCAGGGACACGCGTCGCTGGTTGGTTCACCTGTTCACTGTTCATTGGTGTGGAAGGGACAGCACCATAGTCAGCCTGCCTCAGGTAAAGGTTTAGTCCAGACAAGGCTGGGCAATGGCTTTCTAGGGCCACAAAATTCTGAACATAACTTTGATCATGAAAATAAGGAATCTACTTAAGGCTCGTGTAAATGGTTGAAATAAAGATTTTGTTCCTTTTATTTTAAAAAAAGCCCTGGAGAACTAGAATCATCAGTCTTTGAAATCACAACATGGCTATCTGAATTGATCTTTCTAATAAATTTAGTGTCCCATATTGATTTTAACATTTTCTCCAAACGAGCTATTATACTTACCCAGGTGTACATCTTTATGAACCTAAAACAGGGACACTGGATATAGCACTTTTGGAGTGAGAAGTAGCTTCTACTACCAATGCATCTAATAATAATAGCACCGCGTAACATTTGCAGAAGCTCGTAGCCCAGGCACTATGCTGAGTGCTCTACATACACCTTCTCATTTAATCCTTGCACTATCCCTGCTCCATTATTCAGACGAGGACACTGATGGATAAAGACATGTGTCTTGCCTCACTAAGTGACATAAGAAGTAAATGGCAGAGCCAGAATTTGAACCTGTATCTGCCTGATTCAAGGTCTGGGTTTATAGTTTTTATACTATTCTGCTGCCTTGTGTAACCTCACATCCAACTCAGTGTTCTTCATTCTCCAGGTGTAGACACCAGCATAGATACCAGGAGCCTTGGCCTATCCCTGGACCCACTATACATTCAATCTGCAAGATGTGAATTTTCCATACATAAGCCTTTGCAGCAAGACCTGTGGTAGCCTTAGCTCTCCCATCACATCCCCCACACCCAGAATTGCAGCCCCTCTCATGAGTCCCCAGTGCACCTTGCTCTCATCACTTGGCTTTTGCTCAAGCAGATGCAATTACTGTTGACCTACCTGTCCAGAATGTCATGGGTACTAAGCTACACAGGAAAAGGAACCCTATAGCCAACTCTGAAGCTCTCGCAGAGCCCAGTGACTGGGTAATGACTGTGGAGATACTGATATGGGAACGGGACAGGTGGAATAGCATTAGAGTTTGGCCATGTAGCCTGTGTGGCCCAAGAGTCAGACTGCCTGGGTTCAAATCCCTGCTCAGCCTCTTGCTATGAGACCTAGATCAAGTTTCTCAACCTCATTGGGCCTCAGTATTTCCACTTGTAAAATGGGATAATGCTAGCACCACCAGCATAAGTTCATGATTACTATTAGGGCCTTGGTTTCTTCATTTGTAAAAGGGAATAAGGATAGTTCCATTATCAGAAGCTTATGGTGAGTGTCCCATACAATAATATCCAAAAAGTATGTAATTAGTGCTCAGCATCTGTTGCCCATGATTGTTCAGGTAAAATTGTGTTCTGTGTCATCAAATTCAACTGCAGTGGCTCAACTTAATGATTTTTTAAGACTTTATTTTTTAGAGCAGTTTTAGGTTTACAACAAAGTGAGAGAGAGGTACAGAGATTTCCCATATACTCTCTGCCCCCACACATGCAAATCCTCCCTTGTTGTCAACATCACGTGCCAGAATGGTACATTTTTTAACAAGGATGAACCTATGTTGATACATCATAATCAACCAAAGTCCATAGTTTACCTTAGGGTTCATTCTTGGTGTTGTGTGTTCCGTGGGTTTGGAGAAATGTATAATGCCACGTACCCATCACTGTAATAGATACAGAGCATTTTCACTGCCCAGAAATCCTGTGCTCTGCCTGCTCATCTCTCCTGCACAACCCTCAAACCACTCATCTTTTTACTATCTCCAGAGTTTGGCCTTTTGTGGAATGTCATGTATTTGGAATCATACTGTATATTGCCTTTTCAGATTGGGCTTAATAGTTTTTTAGGGTTTTATTTTTCTTATTTAACAGGAAGCCCAATAGTAAACTGTCCAAGGCTGGTAACACAGCTCCAGCCTGTAATTCGGAACCCAGTCTCCTGTTTTTTCATTCTTTTATCCAGAGCAGTTTCTCTCATTCTCATCGCAATAGGATGACAGCTACTCCACCTATCATATCTGTATTCTGGAAAGAAGAGACAGTGCAACTATCTTTTTCTTATCAGGAAAAGCTTAGTGTTCCCAGAGGCAGACTTCTACTTCCATCACATGGGCCAGAATGGGGCTATGTAACCACCCTGACCTCCAAAGGAGCCAGCACTGGGCGCTCAGCCTCCCCAAACATGGAACTTCATGTAGGCCCCAGTGCAGGTCAGGTGTGTTCCCCTTCTTCCCATCCCTAGTAACCTTTATCCTGTCTCCTCAAATTCCTGATTTGCAGAGAAGAGATGTGATGTGCCCTTTCTCCCCCCCCCCCTTTTAAAGGGCTCTCTGCTGGCCCATAAATCCAACTTTTACACGGTTGCCCTGAATCCTCTTCTAGAAAAGATATGCCCGAAAACCTGACATTTAAGAATCCCAGTTCCCCAAAAACACAAGTGAATTGTGTCCCACCTCTGCTCAAAACCATCTCACCAATAGTAAAAGCCCTAGTATTAACAGTGGCCCTAAGGCCTCCTGTGCCTGCCTTTCTACCTTCCTCTCTATGTCTCTCCCCTCTTCCCCTTTTCTCTGCTTTACTCTGCCCTCCCCCACTCCTTTCCTCCTCTCTCTCAGCCCTATTCTCCCCCTCGTGTGTCATCTCCTTTGCTTCACTTCTCTGGCTGCCTAGCAGCCCCTTCTCACAAACTCCAAGCACTCCTACCCCAGGGTCTTTGCATACGTTCCTTCTTCCCCCAGACAACCAAATGGCTTCTACCCTCCCTTCTTTCCACTCAACCTTCAAATGCCCCCCAATCAAAGAGGCCTTAGTCAACCTTTGAAAAATAACAAAATCAAAATAATTATAATAAAACAGAGTTCTGGATCTTCCTTGCCCTGCTCTGTATTTCTCCATAACACTTCTCACCATGAATGTATTTATTTGTTGTTTGCTGCCTGTCTCCACCCTTATATCTCCAACATGGCAGGACATGGGGCAGACTCTAATCTATCTCCAGGGCCCAGCACATATGGGTCCCAATAAGTATTTGTTGATTGGATTGATTGGATGCATGCTTTTGTAATTTTTCTGCTGGAGAACTCTATGTCTCTAGCCATGTAGATTGTCTTAACCCATGTCCTGTCCAAGTCTCTTTGGTTGTGACCAACAGGTCCTGTTCGCTTGATGGTTGTCTGTGCAGTGGTGAGCAGCAGTCCTGTCTGCTGTGGCTGCCATTGTCTCTCCAGCCTCTAGGAGGGCATTGACATTAATTAAGTAGATGCTCAGTCAGTATTTGCTAGACGATTGGCTAAATCTCCCTCTAGCTCTGAAATTGCTGCTGCAGTGAGAAATGTTTGCTCTCTGCCTCTCATCTTCTTGAATTCCCCTGTTCACTTCTTCTTTCCTTTCAAACTCTTTGTTCTCCTCTTATTTCCTTTCCTTGCCTTGCCTTGCCTTGCCTTGCCTTGCCTTGCCTTGCCTTGCCTTGCCTTGCCTTGCCTTGCCTTTCCTTCCCTTTCCTTCCCTTTCCTTTCCTTTCCTTTGATACACTGTTGGATCTTTTATTTATTGCATTCCATGGGCCTAATTTTATATATTCCAAAAATTACAAGATTCTAAGAAGTTTATCATTTTAACCATTCCTTTATTTTACAAATTCAAATGCCTGTGAAATAGCATCTACCACATAATTTGGTATTAAGCTGTGTTTAAGAAGGGAACTGCTTTGCCCTAGCTGGTTTGGCTCAGTGATTAGAGCATCGGCCCTCTGACTGAAGGGTCCTGGATTCAATTCCAGCCAAGGGCACGTACCTCGGTTCCAAGTGCCGGGTGCGTGCAGGAGGCAATGAATCGATGTGTCTCTGTCAAATTGATGTTTCTCTCTCTCTCTCTATCTCTCTCCCCCCCTTCCACTCTCTCTGAAAAACAATGGAAGAAAAAAAAGAAAGAAGGAAACTACCAAAGAAGCTCTTCATTCAATTTCTATGGACTCTTGCATTCTCTCTAGAGTTCTAGTAATTTCTCCTTCCTTGTAGATTTTTAAAACTTTATTTCTTTTTTTTTCATTATAACAACAATTTTATTAGTAATAGCAAAAATTAACAAATAAGTGAACTTGATACTTTAAGAATAATACTTGCCTAGTGGGCCTGTAATTGAACTGAAGGATTATTTAACTACAGGGCTTGAGACAGTTTAGAACAGCGGGTCCCCACACCTGATACGTAATTCCTTTGGGGCTGTTTTTCATGACAAAACCATCAGAATCCTGTGATGAGATGTCTGAAAATGACATCACCCCTGCCTTGTTTGCTGTTATAAAGACAAGGAAATTTCCCCATGGTAAGTTCACTTCATGTTATCAACTGATCTCTGCTGTTTTCACTTTATATCCAGCACATTTATGTTACATTCAGATTGGTCCGGTGGGGGGGGGGGCAGGTCCTGGGAGTGTGGCTCCTGCCTTTCTGAGGGGCAGGTTTGCGTGCCCATTTTCCTCCTGGGCAGCTACTGTGGCGTTCTGATACCATCTCGCCCAGTCCTTTATCAGCCTGGCTCAGGCAGGGGATGTAAACGGGCAGCTTCAGTGACCTGAATTCCAGGACATTTTGATGGCGAAAGCCTCACAAATGAGTAGGAAATATCTGTTTTTTACCATCTTTCTTGTACCCTAGAACCATGGGTTTTTAAAATATATGTTTTTATTAACAGAAGAACCTCACTGGTAAAGGAATTCCCACAGGGAAGAGGAAATAGCTTTTTTTTAAACTGTTAGAGCTATCAAAAGTTCACTCACCAGTAAATTTAATTTTAAAAAAAAGTTCACTCATGTCAGATCCTTTTATCAGTGTGCCCAATTTAATAGCCTTCCTCTAGACCAGCAATAACAGAAAAGAAATAAGTACCCCCCTCCCAAATGCGACAAAACCATAAAGGACCAAGGATTTACCCAAAGGAAATGCTTAAGAACTTTGTGGCAAAACAATAAATAATCATTTCTGAAGAACACAGAAGACTATCTAAATAATTGTTGATATATTATAAAGTTCTCCCCAGATTAAATTCTCAATGCAACTACTTGAACGCTAAATCCTAATTGAAATCCAAAAATATATATATTCATGGAATTTAACTCAATTTGTAAATTTATATGTAATAAGCAAGAAGAACAAAGACTCTTTTCAAAAAGAACAAAAAGGGAAATTATCCCCACCAGAGACCAAGATGTACAAAGCAGCCGCTTTTAGACGCTCTGGTTGAAGTGTTTGGGGGGAAGGAGAGGAGGCAGCAGGGGCCTCCCCAGAGGCGCCCCCCGAGGACTGGGAGTGAGGTGTGAGCAGCGCTGTGGGCTCTCTCAGCTGCTCTTGGTGAAGTCCTGGGGGCCGCGCGGGGGGGGGGGCTTCCTGGGGCACTTGCATCCCCTGTGTGAAGGGACAAGGCCCTCTTTGGAGTAAAAGCACACATCTATGGATGCAGTTTCACATCATGACAGGTGCAGATCAGTAAACCAAGCTGGGAAGCCGCGGGGGCGCTCACGCAGCGCTGAGCTCCGCCTGGGCACAGAGTGAGCTCTAGTGCAGGTGAGCTCTGCTCCCAGATCTCGAGGAAAGTCACCTCGAGTGTGAACACTGAGGGCAGGGTCACCCAGAGAGTGTTCCTAAAGAGCGTGAGCTCTGAGAGCAGCTCTGGAAGGAAGTGAGGGGCGTGGGCGGGCAGAGGCACAGAAATTCAAGGCGTTGGAACTGGCTGGCTTAGAGAGATCGGAAACTACTGCGTGGTTTTGGCCCAACCACAATGGGGGCTCCTGTGAGATGAGCAGGCATGTGGCTGTTTGCCCACTGAACTAACATCCTAGCAGCTTCTCCTGCCGGGGCGCTAGGGTCTAGGGCACTGTGTGTGTGTACCTGCCACACCGGTGTGTGACTTAAGTGTGGGAAACCACAGGCCTAAGAGATGGTGAAGTGGAAAAACAAGAGTAGAGCTTTTTAAGTGCCTGATCTGAGCCACACGCCTGGTAGTCATCTCATAATTCTTGCAACAGTGGCTGTGGGAATTACTGTGTGTTTTACTCCTGAGGAAACTGGGGTCCAGAGAGTAACATTACTTGTTCAGTCACCCAGCCCCTCGGTCTCCTTCGGAGCCAGAATGTTTTCTACTCACACAGGACTCTCGCCATAGCCACACATGCCTGTCCTCTGTGCACAGAGCCATACATGTCTCCAGCATGTAAAATCTTTCCAGTTCTTTAGCATATACATTGAGTGTTAACTTGAAGCTAACACTAAGATTAAATTTGCCCTTGCTTGCTGGGGTTTCTTTTTTCTAACCAAACAGCAGAACTTGTTATTTCCCCAGCTCCTTTTTTTTTTTTTTTATGCAGTGGAGTTTTATTTCATAGTATGTTACATTAGGAATTATCAGAAACTGTGCTTATTATTTGCCTGGAAGAATGTCATCACTATGAAAAAGAGCTCTACTGTTTTCCTGGCAGAACTTTCCAACCAGGAGCCGGTAGCACCAGGGGCCTCCTCATTTCTCTCCTGATGGCCTCACTGTGCATGTAAATATCCAGCCCTTGCCAGTCAGTCTATGTTGAGGTATTTTTGTGAGATTGCCTGCATTTCTTTTCCACTTCACAGGGTTTTTATTTCTTTCATATGCTTTTATTTTTAAAAACAGCTTCAATATGAGCTTTCATAAATTGCCATTTGATCCCAGAAGGAAGTCATTTTCATACCTGTTTTATTCAAAATGTGGAGAAGTTGTCCCTGAAAGGCAGTATTGTGCCCTTTCTTTCCATCCCAAATCATAGATCAGTTTAAATTAGCGAGAAAGATGTTGCATGCCCCTCAGCCGGTAAGTGAACAGGCAACAGGATTGAAAATCTCTTGGAAAGAATAAAATCCAACCTACTGGCCGTGTTTTTAATAAGATGACAGCAGTTTAAATGCCTGGATAGAGGAAGGAAGGCTATTAATGCCCCTCATACAGCCAACGCAAGGACAAGTTAAAGAGCTCCTCTCTTTGGGGAATAGTAAAGCATTGTGCTCAGATTTGCACGTCACAGATGGTTGAAATTGAATCTCTCTTTGTGTGTTGTACACATTATAAATAAATTTCACTTGGGGCATGAAGAGAATGTGAATGGTTTTACTGAAATAAATGCTTTTGAGTATAGGAATGGATCCTCTCTCTCCCTCTCTCTCTCTCTCCCCCTCCCTCCATCCCTCCCTCCCTCTCTCTCTCTCTTTTGTTTTGAAGAACACAAAGACACGTGGCCAGGAAATTGATTTTGATGGCATTTGAGTGTAAACATAGACAAAGATAGAAAAAGACAAAGGAGCGTCCATAAAGTTACCGCTCTATCTTTGTGCTCTTGAACTTACCACATCTCAGATGCAGTTAGAACTCCTTCAGAGGAAGGGCTCAGAGTTCCAGACAGAAAGCAGCTGTCCCAGGTACCGAAGGATGGAGGCAACCATTGAAGCGAAAGAGCACTTGCATCTTTCCGCCGCCTGACCCGTCAGTGTATGTTGATACATAAGTGTCAGTGGAGCATTTGGACCAGTCCTGGCACCTCATTAGTTCTATGTAGGTATTTGCCAAACAAATTGCTTTCAGTTGTTTTGTTTTTGTTTTGCAACTATTATCTTTTTAGGCAATTTACAGTGGTTCAGTACTAAGTGAATGAATTTCCTTTTCTACATTTTTCCTTAAAAAGAGAATTATTCACCATGTGCCCATTTTTTAAATCCTGCTAAACCTGTCTGTAAGATAACATGGGAACCGGTCTTTTTGGCGATGTGGCTTTCAGCTGAGCAAAAGTTATCCTGAAGCTGCATAATTATAGTTTCTGTATTTACAAAGTTCCCCCATCCTTTGTGCATTGAGAAGGAAATCAGTGTGCCATGGTACTTAACTCATTTCCTTCCCCAAAGTCTTCAACTAAATCTGGGTCCATAGCTTAAGACCCTGGGCAAACTAAAAAAAAAAAATTCTTCCCAACATATTGATAAAAATCTAGAAAAGCAGTTAGTGTGCTCATTTTTCAATCCTGCCAAAATATTTGTATACTTGAGGGTTACGAGACCCTGCACCCTCCATCACCAGGTCTTTGCTCACCGGCACGCATTTGCTATTTAATCTGAGGTGCACACTGACTTTTTGTGAAACATACCTTAATCTTCTGCGGTGTCTTTGCATCCTAGATTTTAAACTCACTTGTATAGTCCCCCTTTACACTATATGGTATTTATGAGAGAATAATGGTAAATAGATGTACACTTAAAGCCAGTGACATCTAGAGGATTTTTTTGCACAATCACTCTTCTACTTTCAATTTGATCCTTGAAGTTCT
Organism: Miniopterus schreibersii; assembly: GCF_964146895.1. NCBI lineage: Eukaryota > Metazoa > Chordata > Mammalia > Chiroptera > Miniopteridae > Miniopterus > Miniopterus schreibersii. Next base: position 55,349,624 of record NC_138111.1, on the reverse strand, counting down.
TCGTAAGTTTGGGTGGTGGTTTCTGTTGTGGTGGGTAGGGATCCATGTATTCAGTAAAGTGACATCCTGGCCAGTACTGGCGTAGAATGATCCATAATTGTGAGAACACTTCCTCATCGGTGGCATTCATTTCCTTTCTAGCTCCCAGTCTTTTTTCCCTCAACTTCATTCTGTTCTCAAGGTCTCTTGCTTTCTCCCACTTCTCTCTTTACCCCTTACCCTTTTTTCCCCCTTTGGAAAGTTGGAGGGTTTTTTTCTTTTTCTCTCTCCCTTTTTTTCCCATTTTATTGCTTTTTTCCCCTCCCCCAGGACACTTTTCTTGTATGCCTTTGTGATACAGTTGGGTGCCCAGTGCACCAGAGGGTGAAACTCAGCTGTGCTATTATATCCAATAGCTGGATATAATTCAGCACCGATTCTCCGCCTGGCAGAAGCCGCTGACTCCAGGCAGGCCGCCGGGTGGGGTTCAGGAGCACAGCCAAGCTGTTCTTCCCCAGCTCGCCTGGTTCTGGGCAGTGTTTCCCTCTCCGGCTCTGGGACATCCCGCCTCGTTGTCCTCCGGTGCAGAGGGTGCTCCCAAAGGTGCTGCTGCCCCGAGGAATTCTCCTGCTTTCCAGAAGCAGTGCAGGCGATTCCAGGAGTCGAGGCCGCATCCGTGTTCCCTTCACAGGCTCCCTCCCCGCAGAGATACTGAAGACAGAATATTTGAAGACTGCAGACTGAGAGCCCTGAAGTGGGAGGAATCATAGGCATCACTACCAAAGGCCACTAGGCTGAGGAAGATTAATGCAGCGCTATTAAGTAGAGATTTAATTCAATTCCGCAGCGTGTCATCACCTGCTGGGGGCCGGCATTAACAAAATGAGTACTTGGTCCCTTGCCCTAAAGGGGAGAAAGGAACAGGTGAAGGGACACCTGAGGAAATGACTTACACTAGGGATGGGGGATATTCAGCAGGAGGGATCCTCAAAACTGGCTTCTAAGTGATTCAATAAATTAGGAGACCTAATAAAATTCCTTACACAAACAGACAGTATGTGTGGGATTTAGAGTTGTATTTTCTGTTTGTATTTTGAAAGACTTACCCTGATGAGAATGTGAAGGATAGGTGACAGGTACTGGGAGAAAGGTGGTGGCAAGAAAGATTAGGAAACGAGTTCAGATGAGACCATTGCAATAGCCTCAGCAAGGCCTTTGAGTGAGGTAGGGGCAGTGGGAATGCAACAGAAAGACAGAAGTGAGGCTGTTTTGGGGCAGAATTGATAGGGCTTTGTGAGCGGTTGGGGTGTGGGTGTGGCTTATAGAAGCGTCAGTGTCACTTTAGGCCCAGCCCCGTGTGTCTTAGTCACAGGCACTGTAATCAAGCTCACATTTCTATGAAGGAAGGTGGTGGGCCTACCTGTATGCACCACCTCGTAAGTTCTTTTAAAACGGGATGGGGTCAGGGGAAGATAATAAAATATTTTGCCACTTTTAAGACAATAATAAATGCGCCTCTATTCCCCACCCCAAAATTGGTAAAATTTAATCAGAAAGTAACCTTCTGCTTGATTTTGTAAACATAATCTTTCAATCTACAGAAACGTAAAAATTTACCCAACATGTTAGATGTCATTAGTGAAAACGTTAGCTTTCTAACCCCCTACCTCCCCCCCCACACACAAATATTAGGAACATGTTTTAGAAACTTGCTATTAGAAGAGCTGAAATAAGAAATAAATTCCAAATGTTACATGGATGGTATTTGATATTCTATGTTCTTTGCTGGTCAAACCATATTTGACAATATTATGTTCTCCCTTAAAACTCCAGCTGAAAAAGAAGAGACCAGAAAAGTACTGAATATTCATCCAGAATTCAATTCATGGCCATGGAGGCAATAATAATGACAGATGGAATAACTAACATTTATTGAGCACTTACACTGTGCTAAGCATTTCATATAGATTAGCTCGTTCAGTTTTCACATCAGTCCTATAATTCTATTATACTATAGCCTTGTTATATTATAACCTCTTCTACTATAACCATTTTACAGATAAGGACACTGAAAGGGTAGTTAAAGAATTTTCCCAAGGACACAAGGGAAGTAATTGATGGAGTCAGGTTCAAATCGAGATATGTTGGACCCCAGAACTCACTCTCTTAACCACTGTATAGTACCACTTTCCCAAACAGCTGGAGTCCCTTTTGAGCTTTCCATTTGAAAATAAAAGCTTAAAGATCTTTATATGATCTTTTCCCTTGAGTTTTACATTCTTTAAATAATGCCAACAGTCTCCATGTGCCTGATACCAGATAATACAAAAGAAAGTGGCATTCATAGACTTCCTTTGGCATAACACAACTAGTCATTAATTTATCATTCTTCTTTAACCTGTTTCTCCTACAATAAACTTAATGAAAAGAATTCTAGAACAAGGTTCTAATCCTGGTGATCACTTATTGTGACTGATGTTAACCTGGATACTCATTACTCACTTGGCTTTGGCCCAGTCATAGAATGATGGCTGACACATATTGAGGACTTACGGTGTTCCAAGCATTGTATAAAGCTCCTTAACACATTAAGGGAATACTAGAATTAACCCCATTTTACAGATGAGGAAACTAAGGCTGACTATCTTACTACAACTTGACGCTAATAAGTAAAATCTGGATGAGAGTTCACACTTCTTGGCCCCCACACTTAGGCTGTGCTACATGATCTCCTTATTCGGCCTCATGGGATAAGATCTCCTGATACCAGGCTCACTCCAATTTTGTGAAGATCACAAGAATGCTGTCTATGGGAGCACTCTGGCTTACTTGAAGGCAAACCAATAGGTGCTTTAAAGCCATTAATAATACCTACCATATATTTAATGCATATTATGTGCCAATTATGTGTTAAGTACCTGTAATTCTCACCAGAACCCTACAAGACAACTATTATTGTTTACATATTACATAAGTGTGGGAACTGTGTGTCAAGAGGTTGAATAACTTGCCCGAGGTCTCATGACTAGTGAGTGGCAGTCCCAGTTGTCACGTGAAGGTCTGTAAGGCTCCAAACTGTAGATGATGGTGGCTATCATGCTATACTGTCGTTTGCTTTCTTCCATCCCCTTGGGGAAAAGAGAAAACATTGTGACAAAGCATCAGTGTTAAAATTATCTTAAGGTTATTACTGAGGTTTTAAATCACATGACTTAAAGGATATTCAGAAAAGCCCAGGAAATCTTTTTTACCCACAGTTCTGGGTTGATTCTCCAGCTTAGGTTGCTCATTGTTTTTCTTTAAAAATCCTTTGCAAAAGCCTGCTTGCTCTATCCTGTGCTCTCCCCCACCCCTACCCCAGCCCCCCTCAAAAGGAAAGAAGCAGAACAGCACACCCAGGCCCCATTTTTCTTGCTTGATCAGCCAGAGCATGTAAATTACAGTGAAATATGGCCTGAGTCAGCTCCTCACAGGACAGAAATCAGTAACCATTGATATTGCTAAGCAACACCACAGAGGAGCAAGGCTGCAAATTAGGTGACAAGTTTATAAGAGTCAGAGTATCTGGGGATGCACTTGGGCATTTCATTATGAACCATCTGGATGATCCACAGTAATGACCACACATTATTGTTCACTGTTCGAGGAGGATAATTCCCATATAATTATATGGTGCCTCCCTCTGTGATCCTAACCTACTTTACAGAACCTTCCACTGTATTTTCCATAATCCAGATATTTCCCTAACAAGATAATTGGGAACAGTTACACCTACTGGGCAACTTCCATTCCTCCCCAAAATAAGATTTAAAACAAACAAAAATCACTCGGTTGGTTTGTCTGATGGCAGAGCTGGTTCACAGAGCTGCGTAAAGGAGGGAATTAGTCCTGGGGTCATAGCAGCTCCATCGGCCTGACATGGGCTCCACCTTGGTGGTCCCAGAGAAGCCGGAGGCTATGAGGCTCAACCCTTTCCAAAGCCAGAGATGAGCAGATTGTGTACCGACACCAGATGAGATATGTAAGCTTTAAAGAAGACAAGAAAGTGAGCCAGAGTCTTTGACCATCTGGAAGAAAGGTTGCCTAGCAAGGACCTCTCCCAGTTCCAATAGCCTAGCTCGTCTCACTTGTTCATTCATTCTTTCAGCTAATGTTTACAAGAAAATTGGACTAAGCAGCCTGATTTTAAACCAAAGGTTACAAATCGATGAGCCAAATTTGACCCAGAGTGTTGTTGTTTTTTAATTTGGGATTAATCACCAACATTTAAAAATCAGGATTTTTCACACAAAAATCCAAGTACCTGGCTTCCCTTGAATAATTAGAAGATCTTTCAACACTGTGTCTGCATTCACTCACGGAGCTGGAGCTGAGTGGCTGCTGCCCCTTTTTAGGCAGCACTGTCCGATTTTCCGTAATCACCACCACTCTCTAATGTCGCAGCCCACTTTGCTCATCCACATTCCTGGCACCTGTAGTTTATTGCTGCTTTGTCAGAATGCCTACTATGTTCCAGACACTGATCTAGATGCTGAGGCTCTTACTGACTCTTGATTTGACCACTGTTTTAGCATCAGTATTTCCTGGGGGCTGGGGGCTCGGAATGCTATCAGTGGATGGAACTAAACAAGGAAATCATGTGGAGAGTGGGGGAGACAAAAATAGCAGCAGCAACAAACCAGTGTGTCTGGGTTTGCAGGAAGCTTGAGAAGGAACAAAGTGTTTTATTAAGGGGCTAGATTCAGAAGACATGAAAATCGGGTGATAAATTTCTAAGAGGTTGCCATGTGTATATGTTCATAAATCCTACTTGAAACTCGATAACTGATAGAGGATTACCCACAAGTTCAGCCCTTTATTTTCATTTGCAAAGTTCTTGCTTTGCTTCCAAAAACCCAAGTGAGAGATTTCAATCTCACAGAAGAAACAGAAGTACTCATTAGCATGGATTTGGAAGAGTTGGATATGAAAAGAACTCCATAGGGCAGAATCATCTCTGTTAACACCTTGAGTGTGACATGCATGTGTGACCACATGTTGAGTACAGCTGTCCCTTGGCAAACGTGTACACAGTTAGGACCCTCTTCGGGAAGTATAGCACACGAACATCGACCCCCCACAGAAGCGAAGCAGAGCTTGCTGCAGTGAGTCAGTACAGCCGAAGCTTTTTTGAGTGCATTTTGAACTTTAAGGTTAATATATTCCTTTCCTTCTGACTTGAGTAAGAAAGGATTTCTGGCTGTTCCCTCACTTAACCTCAATCTCTTAAAGTTTCTTTTAAGTTAAAAAAATTACTTGCCTTCACATGAACATTTGATATAAAAGAATAATGACCGAAGAAAGCCTTTTAGTGGAAAGCAATTAATTTTGGTGGTCCATGCATTTTTTGACATGAAATCAGACAAAAAGCTTAACATTGGGCTGCATTAGAAAATAGCTAACTCATAATTCATGTTCATTTTGATGAAAATTTTCCACATGGGGAGACAAGTGAAAAATGTTTAATCCAGAGAGCCTGCAAGAAATGTAAATAGTATACAGACCTACAAATATAAGTGACATGTTCGTAGGGAGTGGAATGGGAAATTACAGGTACTTGACTCTCATACTACCCATTCACAAAACATTAAAACAAACACTCTCACCCAATAATAAAAATAAATTTACACCTTAAGGCTTAAATGTAAATACTGCAAATCATGGTTCTGGAAGTTAGCCAGGGCAGCCTTTCACTAAACTAAAAGCTCTTCTTTTGACAGTCTTCCTTGTGTTTAAGGGAGGAAGTCTAGGGGGGGTTGTTGACTGTCACATGTCAAGACTAGACATTGACATTGGTGTCTGCCCACAGAGATAATTAGAATTTGGATAGGATTTAACTACCTTGCCCTGGGCTGAGTTAGAGGTTCATGTTGGGCCTGTGGCAGAAGAGAGGTACCAATTATTAAAGATGTCTGTGCCACCCCAGTGCAAGTGCTTAATAGACATGCTCTTGTCTAATCCAAAAAAAAATGTGCTAAGAATGGGTATGTATTGCTCGTGTCCCCATTTGATAGAAGAAAAAACTGAGGCTCAGAGAGGATCATCCAACTTCTCAGTAGTAGAGTCATGCTGTGGGTTAATTGCCTGTCTTACTCGGGAGCACTCTTAACCTTAATAGTGATGTTATGGTGTCAACAGTCAAGAAGCTTCAGGCTCAAGTGTCTGTATTCCTGACTTCAGCAAGTCCAGAGACGTTCAACAAACCAGAGCATCCTAAACCTCAGCCGTGCATTTGTACACTTTATTAAGAAATATGAGGGGAGCTCATAATATGAGGAAAGTACTGTTCTGGGTTCTGTTGGGAGGGACCTAGAGAGGAATAGGGTCTCTGCTGCCAATGTATGGACAGCGTAGTTCAAGAGACAGGCTTGTGTGCGAACATTAGAGGGGACGGTGGCTAGGTCCCGAGCCAGAACACTGGTGGTCAGATGAATGACAAGTCCACTTTTCACATCCTGCTTCCATGGCTGTGCTCTGTGTTTTGACATTCCCCATAGATCTGAGAGTAGAAGATAAGGACTGGTGAAGATATTTATTTTAAACACTGTTCTCTACATGGCAAAATATCTTTTGTTGCTGAACAATTACCTACCTAAAACCTCTGTAAGTAGTGTAGAATTAGTTGCATTTCAACAAACCTGTGTAAAATAGCAAGTTGTCTAAATGCTCTTCTCCATGGCCCATAGGTTCTCCCTCAATCTCCTTGCAATAAAAAGGCTGCCCATTATTGATTGATTGGTGGGTGTCATTACCTCATCGACCCTTCACCACAACTTTCTGGGGGAGATACAGTTATGCCCCTTTATAGCTGAGGACATGGAGGCTCAGGAAGGTGAAACCAATTTGCTCAAAGTCACACAGCTAATGAGTAACAGATTCAGGGTTCAAACCTACACCTTGGCTTCAAAGCCCATGTTCTCAATTTCCACTCACTACTGAAAATAATCCTTCCATGGGTGTGATATAATCTAATAGTTGTACAAACTTCTTTGATAGGCATTAGATGTTACCAAGAAACTACTGTGTGCTCTGAGAAAGCTTTACTTTTTAGGTATTTACGTTGAGTTAAAACCAAAACGAAAAATAAAGCAGCTCTTTAGTTTAAAAAAAAATAAATAAGTTAATCATATTTTACCATCAACCACTTAAGAAATAAATACTGTTCTCATTTATTTCTCTACCCCTACTTTTCATTCTGCTTAAATGAACTCAGCATAGATGCTTCTGTTGACTTTCTGTTTTATATGTCAGAATTTTGAGGCCTAAAATATGAAAAGTTATTTTTCTGCTGCTCCTCTCTGGGGAGATTTGCTGAAAGGAGTTGAGAATTCAACAAGCCTCCAAAGTGGAGCTGAGAAATCCAGTGTTAAAAGGAGGAATCTGTTTCCATGCCCTTCCTCAGAAAGGAAAATCAGGAGCTCAGAATACTAGTTCTTAGCCACAGATTCTTTGAGACTAAAAGACAAGACCCTTCCCTTGATTTGTCAACTATGATATATGAACAAGAGCGCAAAGGAATCTTAAAGCCACGTACTGATGTTGCTGACAAGACCTGGAAGGAAGTGGACTGAGGAATGACAAAAGGTTCCACCCCCCTAGAGAGCCGGGAGCTCGGCTGCCTGTGGCTGGGGCTGTCCAATGGCAGGGAAGCGAGTGTGGTCGCTGTGACAGTCAGCATTAGCCACCAGCTTCCAGGCCCATCGCAGACCACTGCGTTCTGGAACGTTTGCTTAGGCTGGGTGGGCTTCTTAGCGACGGAAGTCCCTGGTGACTCGTCCCTGGTGACTCGTCCCTCTTCTGATGCTGGCTGCCTCTTGGTCGATAGAATAGACGTTACTAGATGCTATTGAACGGCACTGTCTTGAGCTCCCTCACTCTGTCCCTCCTCTTCCAAAGAAACTCAGCTTGGATCAGGACCAGGTTGGCTCTTAATCCAGCGATGCTCACGGCGCCTCGGTTATCCGGCATGGGGGGGGTGCTGCTGGGGGCCACAGTGGCCAAGACCCCTGCCCCGAGGCAGCCGGGGCTCTGGACACAGGCGCACCATGTGTCCTGACTTGCGTGTGGGTGTGGTATGCGTCCTAGCCGCGTGTCACAGCCCTCTTCCTGCAACCCCTGCAGCCCTGGCTCAGGGAGGAGCACCCAGGCTCTTGGGGATGCTGGCCTGTCCCCTCGGAAGCTCTGAGCGTGGACTGCACCGTCTCGCCGTCCCGCTGCTGTCGCCAGCAGGCTGGCTCGCGTCACACTCTCCTCTGCCTTCTCTTCAAGCAACAACACAGGTCCCTTCGCTTGGGCAGGTGCTGTCCCCTGCCCTCCTTCCTCACTGTGCGTCGCGTTGCCATGTCGCCTGCTGTTATTCAGCTTTTCACTACTCTTCTTCCTTCTCTTCCACCATTTTTAGCCCATTTTTGGTGTGTTCTGTTCAGTTCTTGTCCCTCTGTCCCATTCGCCATCCAGAGAAGCAACTCAGAAACCACCTGGACATTGTCACAGCAGTGAGAATGTGCGAGCCCTGCCAGACACAGGCAGTTCCACTTTCGACGACGTAAACGTGAAATAATTAAAGAATACCATTGTATTTCTTTACATGTGGTTCCACAGAGACAGGGTAAAGAATAATCACTCCTGCCACGAGCAGATGTTTGCCAGTCTGGGGTTAACACGGGAAAACAGGTGTGTGCGTACAGAGAGGCTGCATCGAAAAAGACTCGTAAAAACGCAACTGCATCTGCGCCGTAGAATATGCTTTACACCCACTTTGAAAACACAGAGCCGCCCACGTTCTCTTTCCTGAGCAAATAGTACATTATGCCAGCTGCTTATTCTACTGCTTTTCCTCAGGGAAGGAGTAGAGGTTACAAAAAAGTTAGTTGGCTGATATAATTCATCCACTTACTGCAAGACTACACACACACACACACACGTAATATGTGTAAAGCCACCATGAGCCCATGTTTAATATTTATGAAGGTATTTAGATCATTTAAGAATTCCAAACTTTTGTGCAATGTCATGTATGTCATAGACTGCTGTTCTTAAAGTACCAGAAAAAACTATATATTTCACTGAAGGCAGTCCCCAGAGTCATTTTAAAAAAACTTTCTTGTTATTTACACAAAAGTCAATTTTTAAAAAAAAATATGTTTTTATTGATTTTTAGAGAGAGGGAAAGAGAGAGAGAGAAACATCGATCAGCTGCCTCCTGCATGCCACCTTCCAGGGATCACGAGCCCGCAACCCAGGCATGTGCCCTGGCCGGGAATCGAACTGGTGACCTGTCTGTGCATGGGACAGCACTCAACCAACCGAGCCACACTGGCCAGGGCAAAATTCAATTTTTTACAGAAGCATTTGCGTCCTGTGTCATGCATCTTACAAAATCCAGAATAGGCTGCTTTTCACAGAAACTTAAAGAGGAGATGACTTTTCTCCCCAAAGCATAATTTTGGATTGGTGTGTTAAAATAGCTTTAGGTAAAATTTTAGGCACATGGAAAAAGAATATACAGAGAATGTTAACATAAATATGAAATAGAAGAATGTTATTGTGTTTTAAGCTAGAGCTTTCATGTCGAACACAAAACCCATCAATTATTAGTTGATTCATATGTGGGTTTTTCATGGCTGCCCAAGTTAATGAGCCATGGAAGTTTTCTGCAGAATCACAGGGATATCTCGAGTCTAATTAATTTCTTGAAGTTTATTGGGAGAGTGTTGTTACAAGAAAAAAAATATTTTTTAACCTGCTTACAATGTTGCTTTAAAAATCTGGAATTTTCTGATAAAGTTTCTGTTTTAGAACTGAAGTGAAATAAAACAAAAATAGAAATGGTGCATCCCCACCTCCTCTCGCCCTACCCCCGAACCAAGCTGCCACTCCCACCAGCTGACTCAGAAGGGCTCCCTTTCTGCCGTGGCTTCCATTACAGCGAGCCCTTGGGCGATCCCCACGCAGGAGAGGCTGCTGGTCACCTCCTGCCGCCTGCCGTCTACAAGCAGCAGGCGATGCCTTGATCTGGGAGCTGTGGCAGCTTTGTCACCTGTCTGAGCCAGGTGGCCGTCCCTGGAAGCGCGCTTCCCTCTGCCTCCCAGAGCACTCTGCGCTTTTCACAGCTCCTCCTGACATCTGTACCCATGGTATTCAGTGCTTTCTGTTTGAAATGCTAGATGAGAATTTAAAGGGAAGTTCAGAACCCAGGTATTCATTTTGGGCTTTCCCAGGTAGCCTTCCTTAACCTCTAGGACGCTGTTCTGTTACAGGAGAACCGTGAAACGAACTTCTGGGACTGCTGTTCCCTGGCGGGAACCTTGGGCCTTACCCGCATTCAGCCGTTTCCCTTGCAGTGTCACCTTTAAAAAAATTACAGGGCGAGGCTAGACCTGGTGTGACGTTATCTTTGCCAAGCACTCTGTTTCATCAGATGTTAATCCCTGTGTCCTACTCCGTGATGCAGGGCACATCCTACCCGCAGGGGAATGATACGTTTTAAGTGATTTCTGAACATGGGCCCTGAAGACTGTCTGCCACGTGGCCCACCTTTGCACATCTCTACATAGTTACAACTGAGGAATTTGACAGCGTAACTCTGACTCTGATGAATTAAGAATGTGTAAAAACAAAGTTCTTGCATTACAGCTCGTTCCTTATCTTTGTGTCTTTTACTGTGATGTTGTAGAACTTGGATCATATGGAAAACTAAAATATTATGACACAATGACTGAAGAAGGTAAGAATGATTTTAGAATTGTATGCATTGGCTTTCTTTCATTTATGGTGTCTGTTGCTTGCCCATTTTTTTAAGTCATTTTTTCCCTCTTTGCATGACTTCGTGACACTGTGTGAGTTATTCTTTCTGCATTTTTGTCTAGTTTTTGCCATCGTGTTTATTTGCAGTTGGAGATGTGCAATACCATGGGTAATCCTGCCATTCCACTCAGACGATCCAAACCATCATGACTGTGTTACACACTCCGAGAAATGGTGTCAGCAATGTAAACACAAGCACACACCCACTGTGTCAGCATTGGTTCCTCCACATGCTCACGACAACATAGAGGAACACATCCAACCAACACTCTTCTCACAGTGTGCCCTTCATTTCGGAGAGGGGTATATGTCCTGGTGATATTCTGACTTATGCAAAGGAATGAGTGATCTAGAGTAATTCCTAGACCCCAAACCAACTGGAGACCTGATTCTGGTTCAGAGGGCTGCCGGCTCATGTCCTCAGCTCCCACAGTTCCTGTTGACTCAGCCAAGGGCAGTGCTCCGAGAGGCCAGGGTCACCATTCCAGCCAGTAGAATTGTATATATTGAGATTCGCCCTCTGTGAGCTCAGGCATTTCATCGTAACCATTTCCCCTGGGTAAATGAAGTCTGACAGAGATTTATTTTTAAATGTATTTACTAATGAATTCCAGGCACTGTCCCAGAGCACAACCTCACCCCAGTCGATCCCTGTTCTGGAATAAGTTCTCCATGGGACAGCAGTTTCAAAATCTTGCATTCTTGTAAAGGGAGCTGTCCTTTGCCCTCTCCCCCGCCTCACTCCACACATACCTCTACCTTTTGAATAATAAATAATACGTGTAAGTTATAAAAAACATTTGGGGTTTTTACGTGAGTTTTACACTGATATTGACAAGATAGCAAAAGGAACCCTAGAAGGGGATCAGCTATTTTTTTCCTTCAACGTGAGAGATACTCCCAAATGTGTTGCATCTCTTGTTTTCGGCCTCTGGTATGTCTAAGTGGCCTTAGCTTGCCAGAGATTTCCCAGTTGCTTTGCATGCAAGAAGCAGAACATCTGACAGCAAGGGCAAGCCCCCTCACAGCCCTCCTCACTCTGGCTTCTGCACTACACCCAGGTCCTTCTCTGCTGCTATCCCTGTGCTTTCAAATAACCACTGTGATGTTTCCTAAAGCAGCAGGCTCTAGGGTTAGGAGCTCAGACTGGGCTCCATTATACCTCAGCGTCCTCCCAACAACTTAGGGAAATGCAGACCCTTGGGGCAATGAGAGCCCCAAGGGCAGAAATTACCTATGGGAATAAGTGTCCTACCACTAAGAGGATAGGAAAAGCCACCCAACCCATACCTTGAAGGAAGGCCCCTGTCCCAGCTGTTCTTTCCATGCTGTGTCTTGAGACCACTTTGATTTTTAGTGGTGATTGGTTTGAGAAGCCAAAGCTTGGAACTCGCCTACTCGCTCCTCCGGCATCTCCCTAGCCCCCAGCCCCAGTTTCATGGCTCAGGTGGCAGGTTGGTTGTTAACATCTACCGGACCTGTCATGGCCCTTTACCCTCTTTACTCCATCCTGTCCTTTGCCTCCCACCATTAGGTTCCCGTGGCCAAGGCAGCGTCCGCCTCCCTGTTGCCTCAGTTGCCCCATGTCTCCCTCACCCAGTTTCTTTCCTCTTTCCACATCCATTTGAGCAAGGGTTGCTGTCTAAACGCCCCCCTTCCTCTTCCTCCCTACACCAGGTCACAAGAAGATGCCAAAATGCTACTTCCAATTTGATGATTCCACTTGATAATAGCTGGGCTTTCTAGGCAGGAAAACAAAGTCAAAATAACGTCTGCAGTGGTAGCATTGGCTGCCTTGGCCCTGGCCCTGGCCCTGGCATGACTGAGACACTGTCAGGGCCGCATTGGTCACCTTAAACATTTCTTAACCCTCCCTTGCCTTTCCTTCCTGCACATCCCTTTGCGTCCTATTCTTAGCTGAACATTTATCCCATCATGGTGATAGCTAATAGTAACTAAGGCAGCATTTTAAAAGTGTGTTCTATGAAATGATAGTTTCAAATGATGTAAATAGGAATTTCAGAACAACCCAGGAAAGAAAGCAAGATTGAGTTCACAGTTAAGTAAGCGGGAGAGCTTCTCAGTTGTTAAGTAGGTTTCTTTACCAGGTGACGTGGAGCCTTCTTGGTACTCTACACTGCATGCAGCACAGAGTAAATGGTAGAGGGGATGGAGTTTGCAGTGTTCCCCAGACTTCCTGGCTAGAGAACCCCTTCTTCCATGGAGCCTGTTGTGGAGCTGTTGGAAATGCTGATTACGGTGCTAACTTTTACCTGGAATAGGAACCTCTGAAAGATGAGTCTTCTGAGCACACAGCAGTCCCCCTCAGGTACTCATGGAAGGCTGCTTTGGAACCGGAGGTCTCCATCCAGACACTGCAAACCACGCCCTTTGGCAGCTGCCTCCATGACAAGCCAGGCCTGGCTTAGACCTGATTCTGGGATTCCATCTAAAAGACTAGAACTAGCTCAGCAACCTCAGACCTGGCACCCGCCATTCAGGGCTTCTTCAAACTTTCAAGAGCCTTTCCCCTCCCATTGAAAAGAATAATCACTGGGATTTATTCCCACTTCCACATTGTACAATTTAAGGATGTATAATGAAGACGAAGATGTTGGGGGCAGTAGTGAACTAGCCAGCCTTCAGGAAATATCCCCCTCTGTTTCAGCATTTCTTTTCACAGTCTTAGGAATGTGACTAGCCATGGAGCAGAGCCTCATTGTAATTGACCATGGACTATTCATTATCTGTAACTATTTTCAGGGAATTTTCTGGATGTTGGGTGAAGTCAGCTACTTGCAAAGAGGCCTGTTTGTTTCCCCTAAAGTGGATAAAATGGAAAGATGGATTATATATGCCCCATCCTAAGAGAAATTGAGTGATGATGTCCTGAGTATAGAAAATTGTTCTGCACTTACTCAGTTTGTTATTTTAGCACCTCCTGTGTGCAAGTTACTCTGCTAGGTGCTTTGGGGAAACACAGGATTAAAAGGTTGGCTGGCAAGTGGGGGCCCCCATGGGACTTGCAGACAGGTGGAGAGATAAAACCCAGCAATCACTGAGGCACCAGGAAGAAAGGGGTAAGTACCATAAGTATTCAGAAGATGACACTACAAGAGGAGGAAAGATTCTTTTCAACTAGGGGAGAATTTGTGGAGAAAGTGATCTTTGAACTGGGCCCCAGAAGATCAGTAAATAGGAGTTGAGTTGGGGAAGGAGGAGTGGAAAGCTCTGCCCTACCATGCTGTCAGAGGGATGAAAGGATGGGGCACCTTTCCTTTGCTGGGTGCCTCCCACCTGCCAGGAGCAGTGCTGTGGGCTTTATATATTTAAGTCATTTAATCCTTATAATGATCCCACCAGGTAGATTTTATTTGAAGATGAAAAAAACCAAAGCTCAAAGAAATATTTTATTAAGATGAGGAAACTAAGACTCAGAGAAGCAAAGTAACTTGCTCTGGGACTCAGAGGTAGTAAGTTGTGATGTGGGACCTGAACTCAGGGCTGTGGTTTACCCCAGCCCTGCCCTCCAGCTCCCCTGGGTTAGCTGAGCAAGGCAGTGTGAGGACAGTTCAGACTGGCTGCAGTCCAGGGAGTGGGAAGAAAGGTTCGATGGAGACCACATTAAGGAAAGGTTTGAACCACAAACCAAGAATAAAGGCATCATAGAATGAACAATAAGGAGCGATTGGATAAGAAGTAAACCCCTACCTGAACACTTTACCATAAAAAGTTTATTTTAATAAAACAATATACTCACTCTTGGGCACTGAACAGAATCATGACATTTTTGCAAAATTTGTTCTTGCCGTTAGGGCATTTTCCCTCCCTTCCTAGAACCTAAACTGGAGCAGCTGGATGGGCCACACCCAACCTCCTCTCCCACCCAAAGCCAACCAGAATTGTATCGTCTCCTTCATCCATTCCCTAAGGCACAGTTAGTGCTGACTGTGTCCCACAACCCTCAGTATGTCCCAGGCACTAGACTAGGTGCAGGGCCTGTGGAGATTAAAGGCAGCCCTTCTCGTAAATAACTCACACTCTGGTGGGGGACACAGGCAGAGAGGTGAACAGTGGGATGGGCAGGCCCGAGGTGCTGGGGGATCCCAGTGGAAAACATCTCCACTGTCTCAGTCCTGCTTCCCAAGATGACAACTGTCTCACCGGCCACCTGATACTAATGTGTTCACTTAATAGTCACATGCTCCATATGAGACATTTTACTAGACTTCCTTGGTTAGTGAGCTTTACTCCTCCCAAGGACTATATTTTCTTCTGCAACAAGATGTTTCCAAAGATGCAAACGAATTACTCTAAAGTAGTCTTTTGGTGACCTCAGACCCCCCTACATGAGCAGCCATCCCTCTGTCTCCTCATGAGGTAAAACTGCCTGTTCTTGGAAGAGCAGCCTCCAATTTCGCCTAAAGTTAATAACCCATAGTTTATTTCTAAAGTTAATAACCCATGTGAAATAACACAAATTTCATACCATTGTCACTCTAGACAGTTCTCAATACACCAAACTTGGTTTCCTTACTAAAAGCACTCTAGATGAAAATATAAAAAGCTAGTTCAAAAGACAACAAGCTTATGTGATAGAACAAGATGACTTAAAAGGAGAAGAGACCTTTTCACCAATGACATTATAAAGAACTACTAATGTTTGCTCCTCAGAGATAAATAGTCATAGAAACGTATAGGTAGGTAGGTAGACAGAAATCCCGACCAATATCTTACAAAGAAGTGATGTATGGGGAAAGCTGCTTGCAATACATTATCCTAAACTTTTTGCCACTTAACAGAAGCCATCCCAAAAAAAAATTCCTCCACTATTTAAAAAGCCAATTTTTGTTCACTTGTATAAGAAAAAAGTTGTAATATCAAGGGCAAAGATTATAATGATCTTTTCCTTAATGAAATTATCACTACTGGTTCATGGAAACCAACATTTTAGCAAGCTGAGGAACTAATAGTTTTACATGAATGAATCATGGGGTCCTAAATTAAGCATGTGGCTGAGCTTTGAAAACCCCCATTATCTCTAAGAAACAAAAGCACCTTCAGGTCACCTAGTCTAGCCATTCATTTAATATCCTTAATTGCAGTGAAATAGTCCAGTACTTTTTCAAAGAGAAATTGCGTTTTGAAATATCATTTAACAGTGTTTTTCATTGCCCAAGATGTATTCTCTGAAAATGCGGTCCTAAAACAGGTCCTTGGTGTTACCTGTGGCCTTCCCATTATATTTTAATCCTTGCTTGAATGGATGACTCTGTTAAACACACTGATCTATCAGGTAGGATAGGTTCAGCTGTATATAGCAGAAAATACAGATTAAAAGTGACTTAAGTCAAATGGAAGTTTATTTCTCTCTCAAGTAAAAGAGGTCCAGAAGCAGGCTTTATATGGCAGATGTGGAGACTCCACAATAACCCAGGACCCAGGCTCCTTCCATCCTTCTGCTCCACCATCCTTATATTTGACTTTCAACATCAAGGGCACCTCATGGTCCATGACAGCTGCTGCTAGAGCTCCAGTTGTATTCCTGGAAGGAGGAAGAGCCAATGTGATTTTCCCCAGTTGTTCTGTGTCCTTTTTAAGGAGACTTCCTTTTCGATCCTCCTAGTAAAACTGCCCAAAACTCAGTTACATGGCTACACCTAGTTTCGAGGAAGCTTAAAAATACAGTTTGTTAAATTGGATGATTTATTATCCCCAATAATTTAGTTGTTATGTCATTAGGAAATGAAAAGGGAATAGGTATTATATAGGCAACATGCAATGTCTCCACAAAAGAGAAATATTACTTTTGTGTAACTATATGTTGATGGGGAAGACTGAGAACAGAGCAAGCTATGTGAGGGATGTTGAGAGCTTGTGTTAAGGTTGAGATACCTATGGGATACCCAAATGGAGATGTGGGGAAAAGCAGTGGATAGTGAACCTGGGGCTTAGGAGAGAGGTCACGGCTGTGGATATAAATTTGAGAGTCACACAATATAGGTGTTCTTTAAAGCTACAGAACTGGATAAGAATACTTAGCTAATGAGTAGGGAAGAGGAGTCCAAGGATTGACCCTGGGTACCCCAGAACTTAGAGGCTGAGAAGAAGGGAGAGTCCCAGCAAAGGAGACTGAGGTGAGATCCAGGAGAAAATGGCATCCCTGAAGCCAAGAGAAGAACTCTTCCAAAGGAAGGCAGTGAAAAGGTGATAGCATCAAGGGATTGACCGATGAGATCGAAGAATTGTTGTAGTAGATAAAAAGTGATGGGCAGGAAGTGAGGTGCTTCAAATCAGGAGCTCGGGGGTGGTGCAGTTACTGCTAATGAGGAGGCCTGGGGCCTGGCTGCACTGGGTGGATAAGGTTAGCTCGAGGAAAGGGCAGCTGGACGTGAGCAGGTTAGGACGGTGAGGAGCCGAGCATTGCAGGACCCACTCGTGTAAAATTATCAAGGATGGTGACAGGGATAATGGTGGAAAGAAAAATAGTGAACTGGGTTCTGATATCTTCAGGAACACAGAAGGGTGGCGAGGAAGTACGTGGAGCAGAGGTCGTAGAGGTGATTGGCTTGTGCTTCAGAGGAGGGGGGGAAATGGCCTAGATGTGGTTCGGAAGAAAGGATAGAATGTGGGCCATTTGGAGAGACAGGGAGCTGTCACTTTCAAGGCCACCAGAGACAAGGGGCCTACAGGAAACAGCCAAGTTTCAGTTAGAACAAAAAGGCAAAGGGAATACTCAGAGAAGAGGTTAAGGACAGTAGAGAGAGATTTGCTGGTGGCAGAGGTGAGAGGCGGATTTTCAGAGCCACACGGAAATGAAGCTCTGGAAGGTGATGGATGGTGACCCAGAGGCCCTGCTGAAGTAGACAGAGATGCATCGTGGAATGAGAACAGTCTAACAGTGTGTTAGAAGTTCTTACTTGGGATTGGCCCACACAGTTTGCAGTGATAAAGCAGGGTCTGTCTTTCTGGAGAGAGGAGCTCTTGGGGGCTCCCATAAGTCCAGCTGGAGGTGAAGAAGCCTGTGGAAGGAAATCAGCCTTCCTCAATTCAGGAAGAGAAAGTTCGGCCCAGCATAGGATGACCTTTCCTACAAATATGGCCAAAGACACAATGGCCTGACCCAGAGGGGAGTGAGTGAGCCTCCCTTATCTGGAGAAGCCAAGGACTTTTAAGATTAAACCTTCTGAAAACTTGATCTTGCATTTTAATTAAGCTGCCACCAAAGTTACCACCAAAGTAGGTAGGTTCCTGGGCCACAGCTTCTGAAATAAAAGGCTTGTGTATTATTTGATTCAGTTCACAAACAAACTCTTTATTAATAAGATTCTATATAGCAACTAGTTCATTAGATAGTTCCTGTGAAATAGAACTTAAAAAAACAAAACACAACCCTAGCTAGTTTGGCTCAGCAATTAGAGCATCGGCCCAAGGACTGAAGGGTGCTTGGTTCGATTCCGGCCGAGGGCATGTACCTTGGTTGCAGGCTTGATCCCCTGCCCAGTCGGGGTGCATGTGGGAGGCAACCAATCGATGTGTCTCTCTCACATCGATGTTTCTCTCACTCTGTCTCTCTCTCGATTTCTCTCCCACTCTCTGAAAAGCAATGGAAAATAGATCCTCGGGTAAGGATTAAAAAAAAAAAAAAAGCTATATTCCTTTCAGTTACAAATTCAAACTTTTAGCACAGTGGAAGTTTTAAATCACAAATTAATTTTAACTATTCATTTCTATTATAAAATATTACATGCATACAGAGGTAGGTAAAAGGAAAAAATACATAAGAAAAGACCATAAAAGTGAGTTTCCCTTTTACCCCAGATTCCATTCATTCCTTAGAGTTAACTGCTTTTATCAGTTTTTTAACACACTCATTTTTTTCTATACAGTGTTCTTTCTATACCTAGCTTTTGTTTATTAATATGTCTTGGAGATGTTTCCATATCAGCACTTTTAGAATTTTCTCGTTCCTTTTAGCAGCTGCACAGTATTCCGCTGCGTTGCTCTGCCATGGTAGGCTCAGTCAGTCTCCTGTTGATGAACATTTAGGATATTTCCATTTTTGTTTATTTATCTAGTTAATACAACAATGTTGCATGAGCATCTTCTTTGCCCACATAGTAAACTACTGAGATTATATATATATATATATATATAATTCCTAAAAATAGACATACCAGATCAACAGATATACACATTTCACATTTTGAAAGACATTGCCGGATTGCCCTCCAAAGGAATTGTACCAATTTATACTTCCACTCACAGGGAAGGAGAGAGCCTCAAACAAATTTAAATAAGGCCTTTGAAAAGAGTTTCAAACTGACTTTATTACAAAGCAAATAAGCCTTTATAATGTAACTACCTTCTAATTTACTTGTTTTAGAAACCCGGAATTTTTACCAAAGCTGATTTACAGCCTGGGTGCAGTCAGGATCGAAGTCTTTGTCCCCTCTAAATTAGATGACAAGGCTACTCCTCCTTCACAGAATATTCAATTTCCACCGCAGCACGAGCGCTTCCTACCTCCAGACTGGTCCCTGCAGAAAATCTGAGCAGTGCACTGCAAGCTGACTTGCTGCCTTCCAATTACCAGAGCGGAGCCCTGTTGTGCACAGACACCATTTCCAATACCATGTTGTGCTTCATTCATCCCAGGTTTATGGTTTAACTCATTCAGTCCAGCTTCCCATACCAGAGGATTTTTCTGGGCTCTTGGGAACAGATGCTCTTTGTAAGGCTGGGCCTTATCCAAAAAACATATGTATTTAACTCACCAGTTACTAACCACATTACTTTTTTAGAGATGTATTCTTAAAAGTATCTCCCTGGGGCTGGGTCTTAGGAAGACAGCAGCCTAGTGAATATATGTAACCAGACTAACCGGCTAGTAACCAGCATCAAACCTGTCAGAAAGACCAAACCAGCTGTGTGGATAAATCCACGGTCTTCCTGAAAACCAGGACCAAGGAAGTCATCTGACTAGAATACATCCGGCTTTTCAAACTCATTGCATCTTATTTTCATGATCTGAACTGTCAGCAGTAAAAGCAGAAAGATTGGACCTGGTGAGAAAAGGCAGATTTGGCCACGTTACATATGTAGAAGGTGTTAAGTGGCAGCAGAAAGCAAATTGTGGATGTTTCTTTTTGTCTATTTCTGACATCCCTAGAGCTGAAAATGTTGCCTTCATCAGTCACACTTGAATACTTTTATTATATATTTATAACATAATTTCCCACCCCCATGAAACTTTCTCTTTTAAAAAGTGGGGATCTGTTTTACCAGGAGGCTGGCATGTTCAGTTAAGCTTGGTAAGTTTCTCTTCTGATTAAATCTGAACTGAACTGAATCATCTCATTTTAGTCATGGGCCACTGAGCCTCCAGTCACTTAGTTAAGAGCTCTCAGCATGTGTTCACACTTCTGTTGCAAACCCACGTTTCAAGTGAGATATACAGTCATCAGTTTGCAATGTAAAGCTGAGGATTCAAAAATATAGAAAATAGAACGTTAGATTAACTGCCAGTTCGCAGACACGTGAAATCCAGGTAGCAGGAGATGCCATAGGTACGTGAACTAGTGGCTGCAACTGAATACATGTTAGCCTATCCTAAAACCTTTCACTTTGCGTCCTGATAACCAATGGCTAACATATAGACTCATCATAAGAAAGCTGTTTCTTTAAGCTTCGTTTTTTTTATCTATAAGCCAGAGTCACCATTCAACAATATTTATTGAGCACCTACTATTTGCCAGGTGCTGGGAACAAATCAAACCCCTGCCCAGATGAATAGATTAATATGGCATCTCATTTGCAGAAAGACATAGCCAAGAAATGGGCTTTGACAAACTGACTCAGAAGAGACCTTTCCAATCATTGCAGTAGGTGGTAATGGGGCTTGATGTTGGCAAATCTTGAGATCTGAGTCCTGCCTTAGTAAAGTGATTCTTTATTCATTTCCCTCATAGATATCCACAGGGTGCCAGGGATGGGGACAAGAGGAAGACGTCCATTTAAACCTTTTATCTGGAGCCCCTGCCTGGCTCAGAGCTCCTAAGCTGAGATCAAACAAACCCCTTTGAGAATGTCTGTGTGTGAGCCATTTGTGTCTGTGTATATGAGATAGAATTGTTCAGAAAATTAAGTTCCTAAAATAACAAAGCAGGTGACCTAAAATGATAAAGGACATTAGCCCTCAAGCAGGGTCAGCCTCAGATAAGGTCAGTAAACTGGCCCTTTTGCTGAAGCGGGGTGTGCTGTCACCTGACACCTGCTGTGAGGCTTTAGGTTTGTAAAACTCCAGTTTTGCCTGATCTTGATTTAAATGATCTGTTTTTTAAAAACCATTATCTATTTTTAAAAATTATCTATGTTTTCGTCTCAAAAAAGACGAAAGTTAACTGTAAACACTATTCGACTTGGGAAACTGACTCACAGCATTAACCAGGAAGGGAGTCTGTCGAGTTTCCCGCAGCGTGTTTCTGGCCCTTCCTTCTTCCTCTGCCCCCCCAAAGGGAAAGTAAACTCTTAATAGATTGTCACACAGCAAGCACTCCAGGCGCCTCACACACACACACACACACACACACACACACTTCCTTCTTTGTCATTTGTGTTAATGCTGTCGTGTTCATAAACACTGAGGACCAGCCTAAGGAGTAAGCACTGGGGAGATGGGTGGATGGAAAACAGCATCGCTGCCCACGCGGGGCCCACAGGCCAGCTGGGGGGGGCAGCCCAGCGCCTCCGAGGCCCTGGTAGCTGCCGCACAGGCCGGGCTCAGGGCCTGGAACAGAAGCGTGCGGGGCGCTCCCACGGTGCCTGGAGCAGAGTCTTAAAACGGAGTAAGATGAGAAAATCAGACGGGGGGGGGGGGGGGCATTCCAAGCCCTATGAAGTATAAGTCGGGGGGTGCCAGCAATGCAGTTGGAAACTGGGAGACCGACCTAGAAGCTGTAACCCGCATCCAGGCCGGAAAGGTTGGATCTAAAGTGTTCAAAGGTAGAGGCAGAAGGGCCTTGGCAGTGAGTTGGGTGAGGGTGACAGATGGCGGGACAACACTTGGTGGAAATCACCAAAAGAAAATCCAAGCAGAAGAGCCGATGCCCAGGAAGGAAGAGGCCGGGGGAGGTGGGAGGCACCTTGGGTTTCGCTGCCGGAGGGCCCTCCCAGTGCAGACGTTCAGAAGTCCGTCGGATAAGGGGACCTGGGCCAGGCCTGAGTCTGGGAATCGCCGGCCTGCGGGTTGGGTCCTTGAGAGAATGTGAGAAACGAGGAAGGGAGGCAAGAAGGGGGCCCTGAGGAATGGTGACGGCGCAGGCGAGGTCGCAGGAGTCCTTGGAAACCAAAGAGGATTTCGCACAGGGGTGAGGAACAGCGGGCGCCGCTGAGACATCCAGTCACATGGAGGCAGAAAGTGGCTGAGGGGAGGTTCGGTGGAGTTGTGCCGACAAAGGCCAGATGCAGAGACTAGTGACAAAAGGAACCGTGGGACCCGGAGGCGCCAGCATAGACCTAGCTTTCTTCCGGAGGCGGGACTGTGAGGGGACAGCGAGAGGGCAGCACCGGCAGGACAGCTGCGGTCAAGAGAAGGTTGAGAGACACTTGACCGTGATTCTGTGCTGAGGGGAAAGGGAAGGTTTGAAGATCGAAGATGATGGATTAGGCCAGAAATTGAGAGAAAGGACAAAATGTTGATCTTAAAGATGTCACCTTTGGAAAAACATTGGAAATCTTCCAAAATATTTATGAAAACACTCCGATATTTCCAATGATAAAGTTACCCTGCTGGGAGAGATCACAGAACCAATTCACCAATCACACGAACCAGTCGTGTCGACCAATCTGTTCTTTACACATGACTCCAAAGGTTACTAAGGAAAATTATTTTTTAAATTCTTAATAAGGAAATGTGGCTGCTTCATTTCATTATATGATGTGTTTGGCCACCACTTGAGATACAATTATGTATATATTCTCATTAATTACAGGAACCAGCCATTTGATTATGTCTATAAATATAACTACAATTAAATTGTGTTAATCATTTTTGTTATGTGGTACATTCATAGAACATTTACTAAAGACAGTTTACAAAATACTTCATTACGGCACTAGTTTAATTCTCATTAATATCATTGTAGTCTTACAATAAATGGCATTACATGATGCTTCACAAAAATTAGAAAAAATAACTTAGAGGTTGTACTTCAAAAACAGATTTAAGAATAAATGAACTCTATGTTCTTGGAGTTTTTTGTTTAAGATGAAGTTATTATTTTTAACGTTTAGCTTTTAAGAATAAAAATCAGACCAGATTCCATTGGGTGAATCTGCTGCCCTATGAGGACAGTTTATAGAATTGAAAAGGAGTTTATTCATGTTGTAAGGTAGTGCCTTGATTTGTGGAACTTTCACTGTTCTCTGAGTTCCCATACCCTCCTGAGAGGCCCCCACCATCAGAGCATGAATCTTAAGTCTTTGTTTCTTGTCTGGCGTAAGCTCTACGCTGTAAACTCTACAAGGGCACCCCCTGGATCTATCTTATTCACCAAACACTGCCTGGTACATAGCACAGGCTTGGTTAATATGTACAGAGTGGAAGAATGTTTGTCATTTGTACTGACTTGAAAGGAAAGCTCAGACTTCCCAGGGGAGCCTCACTGCAATTCAGTGAGTGCATACAATGTGCCGAGCATTATTCTAAGACACTTCTTGAGGGAATGAAAGATGGCAGAAAGAAGGTCCCTTCCCCAGAGAAGCCTGCCCTCTGGTGGGGAAATCAGACATGTGGACAGCAAACTGAAATAAGGGCTGACGGTTACAAAGTGCCATGAGAACAATGGATTTCCGCTTGGGAAGGAGGGGTGTGGGAATCGGTAGAGAAACCTTCAGGTTGGGTTTCTAGTTAGGCCTTAACAACGAGGAGCATCTTAATAAAGGAGCCCAAGCCCAGCTTCCTCTGCTCTGCCCTCTGCTGTGTTCACGGCACCTCCTCTTCTAACACTAAGTCTCCTTTCAGCCCTCACCTTGCAGGCCCTGTGACATGCAGATGGGGGGTGACTGATGTGCCCCTCTGTCTTCCATCTCTGGAATATGAATATCTATTCCACCCCACTTTCTCCTATTTACCCCCAGAAAGTACTTGAGGTCATGTGGACTCTCAGCCCCACTGGGCCCACGGGCTTGGGTAGACCTGAAAGGATTTACTTTGGGTCATTAGCCAACAAGAAGCATGTTAAAGAGTTATAACCTCATCTACTTGCCTGGAAACCACAAACACAAGGATTTGTTGAGCCCTGCTGGGTACTGGGGATCCGACAATAAACAAAACTGATGGAAATCCCTACTCTCCTCGAGCTTGAATACTGATGGAAAGCAACAAATAATCAAGAGTAATAACAATATAGTGTATTCGATGATGATAAGTGCTTTAGAGGAAACAAACTAGGGACAGGAAATGCTGAGAGAGTGGCTGCGCAGTCAGATAGGCTGCTCAGAGAAGCCTCAATGTAAGGGTGGCATTTGAACAAATCCTTTATGGGAGTTGAGAGAGTGAGCCCAGTGGATCTCTGGAGGAAGAACATTCCAGGTAGAGGGACCAGGAAATGCCATGGCCCTGAGATAGGATAGTACACAGTGTTTTCCAGAAATAGCATGGCTGGAACAGGCGAGCTAGGCGAGGGGAAGGAGATGAGGCAGGTAGTCTAGGTGAGCCTCACTGGGTAGAATCTTACAGATCGGTGTGAACATTTTAGCTTTCACTTTGACCTGGGGAGCACCTGCAGGACTTTGCGCAGAGACGAGTGGCGTGATCTGATTGACTGATTACTAAGGATGCCAGGATGAGATCAGCCTGAGGATGGAGGTAAAGGTAGAAGGGGAGCCGAGTTAGGAGACTAGAAGAATTATTCCTGTCAGACCTGGTGCTGGGGGGTTGTGGTGGTGGTTGCAGGTTGGGGGGGTCAGCTTCAGAAATATTTTTAAAGTAGAAGCAACAGACTTGCTGATTGATTGCATATGGGGTGTGAGAGAAGGAGCCCAGGATGACCCCGAGGTCAGTTTGCTCATGGCAACTGTTGCATGGCTTCTCAGGTTGATGATGGAAGGTCTGCCTGACTAGAGTCTGTGCTTCCAGAAAAAAAAAGCCAGACACAGACATAAGGAAAGTTCAGGTGCACTTTTGCTTTTTAAGCTACCTGCCAAGCCTCAAACTACAGACAGACAGGAAAGGCAGAGCTGAAAACACAAAAATAGATTCAAATACGCTATTTTCAAGTTTCCCCTTCTGTTTCATTTTTTTCTTTTCTTCTCCAAAACTGAGGCCTGCTCACCGAGGCGAGTGTGGGCGCCCCCTTTGCATCTATAGATCCCTTTGTCCCATCTCCTCTGTGTCGCTGATGCTCAGATTGTTCTGTGCCAGCCAGGAGCTAATCTGATCGCCAGCCCAGAGGCTTCCTTTGTAACATTGCCTATTCCCGGCTTGGTGGGAAAGATGTAAAGGAATTTCCAGGAGCCCATTTAATTAATTAACAGCAGAACAGAAGCAAAATGCATTCCCTTTGAGTGAACAGACCCTCCAAAGTTTATTTTGCAACGCAGCTTGGGGCTTCTGTTTCCCGTCAGAGTGATTGAGTCAAAGGCTTTGATTCCTGGTGGTTTTTCAAAATTCGTTTTTCAAAATTCCTTATGCTTGGATCCTCTGCTTCTGCACTTTCCTGCCACCCCTTCAGCACAGCTCCCCTGGGGACACTCAGCTGGTACTTTTGCAAACTGCAGACCAAAGTAGACTGTATTAAAATTGCCCACTAGGCTTTGACGTAGGTGCCTCACGATTTAAACAGAATTTGCTATTTTGAGATTTTAAGTATACAAATATCTGTTGCTCGATAAAAATACAACACTTTAAGGGTTTACACTGAAACAAACTATATTTTTAAGGTTGCCTTAAAACATGTTTTTTAACAATCACTCCTTCACTCACTTTGAAAAGTACTCAGAAATGTCTTGATTCTTTATGCCCGGGCACAAAGCTACAGCTGTTCCTTAGATCTCTCCTCTCTCCCTCTGTGTTGGCATCAACCTTGATGCCAACTTGGAATCTGTGCCTAAAATAGTTTTTCGAAGCAATCCCTTTACCACCTAGCTCTCCTGCACCTGAGGCTGCTAAGCTTCAGTTCAGTTTTGAATGTCAATCTTTTTACTTTCAATAATTTATGGGAAGAATGACCTGTCATTCACTTCCACAATAATAACCCTTTCTGACATTATTCCTGAGCATTTACTGTGTCAGCAGCTGTCTAAACCCCTGATGTGTATTAACGCCTCGAGCCTTCCAACAACTGTATGAGATGGGTATTGTTATGATCCCCATTTTAAAATTCAGAGCCTGAGACACAGAGGAGTTAAAACTCTGGACGTTAAAAATCAGGAAGTTTTTTGAGCCGACCCAAATCCATTGTGCGCCTGAAGTTGTTTCTTGCCTGTACTCTGCCCTCACGGGGGATGGGAAAAGCTGATCACATCATTTCTTTTTAAGCTTGCAAAGGTATCAGTGTTTAAAACACAGAAGGCCAGCTCTGTCAACTTGACCTTCTCAATTTCGGGAAGATAGAAAGTGGTCCTTTTCCTAATCGGTTTTGGAACTGACTTTGGAGGACTCACTGACAACTGAACCCCAATTCAGCAAGGCCCCCGGGCTGATTCAGCTGTCAGAGCCGGATGCGGTTCATTCCGCAATCCTGCAGGTGTGGGCCGAGCAAGAGGAAGATGTCAGCGGTTCTCCTAGAGCGACTCGAGGCCATGTCACCCTTGCCCCGGAGCTATGTTAGTTTGTTTTCCCTTTTTCCTCTTATTTACAGGTTTCTTCCAATGCCAGGCATTGTGATAAGCTCCTTACACACATCTTCTCACTTAAACTGTGCATTTGACTCATGAGCCAATGCCATCAGAATCCAATTTAACGGGAAAGCTGAAGCTTAGAAATATTCAGGAACTTACCAAAACTCACCCAGCGGGGCAAGAAAGAGAGGCCGGGCTTAAACTCAGACCAACTTGCCTCTAAGTCCTATCCGTTCAATCACAATAATGTGCTGTCCCCAACACACACCCTGCTTGGTGATCTCCCCAGCTTGTGGCGTCAATTCTGAACAGGTCCTGAAGGTGCCTCTGTGCCTTCTTACCCAGGGGTCCCTTTGACAATCACAGGTTCGGTGATGGCTCCTTCCGGGGACCTCAGGCTCGCTCTAGTCCATTAGCCTCTTCCTCACAGCTTCTCTCAGAAGGTGCCCTGTGGCCATCCCAGGGGTGTCTGTTGGCCCGGAATGAGCCTTGCTTTGTCAGGCTCTGTCCCCCCTCCCCAGGGAGCACACCTGTGTGCTAGATTCTGAAGGTGGGCCTTCAACTGCTGCTTTTCTAGAAGCTGCTCTTTAGGGGAGAGTGCTGTTGGGCTGTGAAGCAGCCACCATCAGCACTCAGAAAGCAGAGAGGGTGGGCCAGGCTAACTGGGACAATGGTTGAATGAAAGCAGCTGAAGAAGGGGGTGAAGTTGGCCCCCCAGGCAGCCTCTGCAGCTTGCCTCAGGTGCACCCCTGGGGTTAAACCCGAGAGACAAGTCAGGCTGGTCCCCCTCCACCTTTCAGTAGCATGGAGGGCAGTGGGAATAGTGGGAATACTAGAAACCCTCAATGACCTGATGTTTGAGAACCTACGAAATCCCAGTTCTACAACCATTTCCTACCCTACTCTCCCAGCCCTCCTTTAGGGAATTTGGGGGTGACATTTCCTAGCAGAGGAAGTGGCCGGCCCCTTCCATGCTTTCAGGTCTCTTTTATCACCATTTCTCTCTAATATAAGCCTAAACTCTGAAAAGGTTCTTGCAACCATGAGCAATATGCAAGTGGCTGGTTTCTATAAAATATTCTCTCTGCCCTGATTCATGACTTTGGGGCATTACTTGGATCGGGTTATTTCAGGTTTTATTTCCACAGGCTTGTTTCCTCTTTTGAATGCTTTTTGGCTTTATTGTTGTTGTTATATATAATTTTAAAATAGCAATTATTGATCATTTTTATTTCATAATGCTGCTGAATGTTCCAAGTTCAAAGAATGACCCTGAGACCACAGAATGGTTTTATTAGTAGAAGCTTCATCTCCTGTAAAGTTTTAAAACTTCCTTTTTTCTCTTCTGGGCTTTTCAGTAGATGATTTGAGGACTTCTTGGAGTTTTCCTCTATAAGAAGTCCCCCCTTAGGCTTCAGTCAGCAAAGGTTCCTGCATCCATGCTTCCTGGGCAACCTCCACACAGTCACAGCCGCCAGCTGGCCTCCCCCTTCTTTGAATTCTTTATTTTCCTTTCCTTTCTCTTTCCTTTCTTGTTCCCTTTCTGCTCCTCCTTTTCCTAGTCCCCAGACTTTCTTTTGTTTCCCTTTTTCTTCTTGGCATTTCCCTTGGAGATTAAATTGAAACAGCTAAATTCAGAATACTTTTCAGCAGGTGAGCCTAATGTTGACCTTCAACATCCCTCAAGGATGGGCATCATGCCCATCACCTCAGCCTCCTTTCTCCTCTCTCATGAAGCCCAAGCCACACATGGACCTTCTCTTCTCCATGTAATGTTGTCCTTCCTACTTCCTGCGAGAGGGCACCCTCTGGAGCACACTCATTACGGAGACTGAGGCATTTACATCATGGAAGCAAGGCCTCTAGGATTGTGACTAGTGAAGCTTGTGAGCAGAAAAGGCACTGTCCTGTGTCCCTTTCACCATTGGAAGCGACTGATTTCAGTCTTCTTTACAGCTTCTGTCACTCCCAACCAGTCACACAAGTCACCACTATGACCACACCCTATGGTGGGGGGGGGGATTGCCAACATGCCATGCCCCATCCTAGGAGAGACTCTCCAAGAGAAACATTTTGGGTTTGGTTGGGTTTTGGTCTAATGGAAAAATAGAATGAGACCCCCTGTTAATACGCTGCTAGAGAACCCAACCGCAAACAGATCCCTGATGGGGAAATCGGAGGGGTTGTGGTGTTATCAGGGACATGTCATATCCGAATCAGGCACTAATCAGTCAGTTTAAAATAAGGCTCCTTTGTACCTTGAATGTTTAGGGGGGCGATTAATGAAGAAAGAAAAATGTCTTATGGTTCACTAAGCTCTACACTTCTGCATGCTTTTCTCACTGCTTGTTGCATGCGCTTACCCATTAATTATGTCAATATTGGAAAAGAAATGAAGCATTATGCTTGTGGTACAACTGTTTAAAATTATTACTTTGAGACTGCTATGTTTTCCAGCATCTTCCTCTAAGCATCTCATCATAAACAGACATTACTGGCTGTGCCCAGTTGGTCATTCTTTGCCCCAAATCCCCCCAAATGGAATCAGTTGCCTCCCTGGTGTTTTAATTGCAGCTGACTCGTCTACTTTGGAAAACTTTGATGCATGCTCCAGATGTGTTTAGATACTGCAATGGTCATTATGACACATATTTGAAAACCAGAGTCAAATCAAAGGATCCCTGTGTACGGCTTTCCATTGTTGAAAGCCAGTTTTGGGATGAGCGTTTAATCCCAGAAAGGTGGCTATGCCTCCAGTGCCGCTCTGTGTCTTTGGACTTGTTTTGGATCTCAGCTGCGGGGGGAGTTTTGGTGATGACTGGTGCTTTCCTTTATTTTTGTAAGCAATTGGGAGGGAGGGAAGAGATCCAAGTCAGACCTTTCGTCTGTGATCTGGCAGCTTGAGACTCTCAAATAGAGAAGTGAGCTGAAGAACCCACAAGGTAAGAAAGAACCCTTCCGGCAGGGCTCAGGGCAGTCGGATTGGACAGAAAGGAGTGGCCGCTGCTTTCTTGCAGGATAGCTAAGGACGCTGCCAGCCTGCTTTGCCACTGCTTCTCCATTTGCCACAGGCCTCTCTTTATTTTCCTCCTGATCCTGTTTCCTTCCCACCACTTTCTCTTGCTTCAGGGAGGTTCAGAGAAAAGGCTTCAATTCTCCACAAGATTGCTAAGAAGAAGTGCCAGGTGGATGAAAACGAGAGGCAGAATGGGGCTGCCAATCACGTGGGTGAGTCCAGGGAGACTTGGCCTGGTGCCTCTCCTGGAGTGCATGGAGGGGAGCAGAGAGCAGGTCCCAGGGTGGGTACCCCTGACTCAGCGCAGACACAGAAAGCTGCAGCTAAGCCCCTTCCTGAGTGTCAGGAGGAGTCCACTGTCCCTGGTGGCTACAGGCCATGGATAGACACTGCCGATCACTTACCCTAGGGGAACTCCAAGGAGAATAAAATGATTCCATGAGGAATCTGAAATAAAACCAGCTCCTAAACCAGGCATCTCCCTTGAAGACTAGAAAATCACTTTAGGAATTCCACATAAAGAGGGCACACACACACACACACACACATCATTGACTGTTTACAAAAGGTAAGAGATATCTCTTCTGAAATTGTTGCCTGGTAACCAGATTTTATACCTATGACACTGCGTACAGCACACCCACTAAATTACCATATGGTTCACTTGGCGACTCCTAAACTGAGTGGCAGGATCCCTGCCAGATGACACAGCCTCCCCTTTCTCAAGAATTCAGCAGTGAGATTATAGATGGTGGCGGACTGAGCGGAAGCTACACTGACACTCTCTTGGGATCAAACTGGAATTACAGCTAAAATATAGAAAAACCATCCTGAATAATCAACTGCAACTGAAGACAAGCTGGAAAGCACCCTCCTAACCAAGGACATAAAGTGGAGACCACATAGAGACTGGTAGGAAGTGCAGAGGTGCAAGGGGGCTGGCTGGACTCCCACAGGCAGCAGCTGAAGGTCCAGAGGGAGATCTCAGCTGTGGGGGTTCCCACTGAGGACTCTGGGGCCTAAACCCCAGGCAGGGCTTCCCAGCCAAGAGCACCAGAACTGAGAAACGTGCCCACATAACATCTGGCTGTGAAAAGCAGCGGGGTTTCTGTCTTCCAAGGAGAGGGCTGGAAATGCAGGCACCCTCTGAAAGGGCCAATGCACATTTCATGTGCAGCCACTCACCTTGGGATCCTGCAGAGGGAGAGCAGAGTAGGCTGGAGCTGTGAGAGAAGAATCTCAGGTTGTGGGCTCTGGAGTTAGAGCTCAGAGGGCACCCCTCTGTCTTCCTGTGCCGAGTCATTCCCCCATACTGCAGAGGCAGCTTTTGCCTGAGGGGGGAGCAATTGCCCCGCCCTGCTGGAAAACCTCTCACCCTACCCAGTGGAGTTTCTACAGCCGGAGGCTCATTAAGAGAATCAGATTAATCAGCCTGCTGGCAGAGGCAGACCTCAGGGTGCTTTGAGTCTTTGCCTGATCTGCTTCTGGTCCCAGGCCTTGGAAAAGCAGACTTTGGTGTGCATCTTGGTCCTATCCAGATGTAGCCAGCCCCAAGCTGAGGGATGTTGATAGCTCCAAGCAGGGTTCTCAAGGGCAGTCACAGACAGCGTCTGGCATTGGCCTGCACCAGAGACCTTCCAAAAAGACTGAGAGTCCTAGCAGGCCTACCTAATATATAGAAACAAACCCAAATAGGCATCCAAAATGGGAAGACCAAAAAACAAACCCCAAATGAAAGAACAAGAGAAGTCTCCAGAAAAAGAGCTAAGTGAAACGGAGATAGTCTATCAGACATAGAGTTCAGAATACTGATTGTAAGGATACTCCACAGCACCAAAAAAGATATGAAACTGTGAAGGAAATGAAGAATGACATAGCAGAAATAAAGAATACATTGGAAGGAATAAATAGCAGATTAGAGGAAGCTGAGGATCTGAGCAGTGAATTAGAAAACAGGGTAGAAAAAAATCACTCAATAAGAGATCTAAAAAAAAAAATTAAAAAACAGGAGGACAGTCTAAGGGAGCTGTGGAATAACATGAAACGTAACAATATTCATATCATAGGAGTGCCAGAGGAAGTCGAAAGTAAGCAAGGGTTATAGAACTTTTTAGGAGAAATAATGGCAGAAAGCTTCCCTAACCTGGTCAAGGAAAAAGTCACACAAATTCAGGAGGCACAGAGAGTCCCAAGCAAGAAGAATCCAAAGAGGCCAGACACATCATAATTAAAATGTGAGGAATTCAAGACAAAGAGAAAATTAAGGGCAGCTAAAGAAAACTATTACCTACAGAGGAGCCCTCATAAGGCTGTCAGCTGACTTCTCATCAGAAACTCTACAGGCCAGAAGGGAATGGCATGAAGTATTCAAGGTAATGCAAAACAAGGATCTGAAACCAAGACTACTCTATCCAGCAAGGCTATCATTCAAAATAGATGGTGAAACAAAGAGCTTCCCAGACAAAAAAAGGCTAAAGTTTATCACTACCAAACCAGCATTGCAGGAAATGTTAAAGGGACTGCTGTAATTAGAAGTAGAAATAGAAGCATTGCAAGAAGTGTTAAAGGGACTGCTGTAATAATAATAAGAAATAGAGAGAGAAACATAGGCATAAAGAATTAAAATGGCAATAAATAAGGACCTATCAATAATAACCTTAAAGACTTTAAGGGAGAGACCAACAGCAATACAGCCATAATCGTGGACTTTAACACCCCACTGACTTCACTGGGTAGATCTTCCAGACAAAAAGTCAACACAGAAACAGTGACTCTAAATGACACGCTAGATCAGATGGACTTAATTGATATTTACAGAACATTTCACCCCAAAGCTGCAGAATATACATTCCTTTCAAGTGCACATGGGTCATTCTCAAAGACAAACTACATGTTAGGACACAAAACCAGTCTCTTCAAGTTCAAAAAGATTGAAATCATATCAAGCATCTCAGAACACAAAGACATGAAATTAGAAATCAACTACAGTAAAAACACTCAAAAACATTCATTAAACAATGAATGGGTTACCAATAACATCAAGAAAAATCAAAAACTTCCTAGAAACAAATGAAAATGAACACACGACACGCCAAAATCTATGGGACACAGCAGAAGCAGTCCTAAGAGGGAAGTTCATAGCACTGCAGGCCTAACTCAAAAAGCAAGAAAAATTTTTAGTAAACTAACCCTACAACTTAAAGAATTAGAAAACTCCCCTGTGAAGCCATCCGGACCAGGGCTTTTGTTTGCTGGGAGGTTTTTTTATTACTCCTTCGATTTCATCAGTTGTTATTGGCCTATTCAGGTTTTCTGATTTTTCCTGATTCAGTTTTCCATGATCTCACTCATATGTGGAATCTAATAAACAGAATCGACTCAGGAACAAAATAGATCCAGAGACATAGAAGCATGGAACAGACTGAGGGATCTCAGAGGGAAGGCGGGGGTGGGTGGGAGGGTGGGGAGAGATTAATCAAAGAACTTATATGCTTATATGCATAACCCATGGACGCAGACAATAGTGGGGTGAAGGCCTGGGGTGGGGCACAGATGTGGGTTGGAGGAGATCAATGGGGGAAAAGGGGGTTATCTGTAATACTTTCAACAATAAAGATAAATAAATAATAAATAAATAAATAAATAAATAAATAAATAAATAAATAAATAATAAATTCAGCAGTATAGCCCAGGTCTTTTCTGTCTGACTTTTTCTGAGCTCCTGTGTGATTAGATCGGGACATTCAGGCAGCTTATTTTAACTTGGAACATGATGTTCCTCCTCTCCTGTCTGTAACTATAATATAGCTCTCTAATTCTAAATTCAAACTAAATTCAACCTAATCTGGATCTATGCTATAAATGATGCTATTGCCCAAGATACCAAAATTATCTGCAGACAAAATTCTAGTGTTGCATTCAAAATACTTGCCACTCCTTAGAAGAGTTTCTGCCTCTCCTGTTATCCTGAAAATCTTTGACCAAGAAGCAGTCAAGATTCTGTTGTGTAAGGGAAAAAAACTGGGAGGACATACACTAAAATATGAATAATGGCTACTTTTGGGGTTGGGACTATGAATTATATCTTTTTTCTCTTTGCTTGTTTATGCTTCTGTCAACTTGGACTAATTGTTTGGAAAGAGCATATCTTGCCTTTGCATTATAAATATACAAAGCCATACCACAGAAGTCTAATTACACAGGCTGAGTTTTGCTTGTGATATTTAAAATCAATTACACAAGCTATTTTTCTGCACCACTTGTTGATTTTTGTGGAATTCTTGGAGGACAAGACCTAGATGCCTGGATTCAGTCCCAGTCTCCTCCTAATGACTGGCTGACCTTAGACTTGGATTTAACCCTTTGTGAGAAGGTAGGACGCATAGCTCCAAGGATGTTCCCTGTGCAGACTGGGTCTCTGAACAGCTTTGTAACTAAAAAATAGTGTATGTCCAAAACCTTTTCAAAATGTGTCCAAAATTAATTTCCACATGTTCTTTGGTGATGAGACCTCGGCCTGCCACGTAAAAGCACGTCATAAGCTAAGCTGTGCGTACTTGGTTAGATATTTTGCCTGGGAGATCGTTCCTTCTCATCATGTCTTTTCTTGGGCATCTTAACTCCATTTTGGTACCCAGTGTCCTGTGTTGCTAGGGTCAAGTTTGGCCATTGCAGGCCCATCCTAAAGTTATATTACTTCAGCCAGTAGGCTCCCCAAAGCAGAGTTCTTATATTCCCTCATACTTAGTTTAAATAACTGAACCAAGCATGCTAGGATAAACTGGCGCAGCCACACACGGCAGAACATCACATACATATCCCTGTCAACTGAAAACATGGAAAGATAAAAATAAATTTGAGTTTCTATGGCTTTACATATATAAATATTTTATGCCTCTGTATTTCACAACCAAGTACATAAATGAACAAACATTTCCCTGTGATTTCCAAAATTTAGCCACTTCAAATCCGACAATTTTTGTGTAACTCTCAAATTATTTTGAGTGATATCTTACCAGTGACAGAAATGTTTACTTCTTCCCAAGTTGCTAAAAAACAAGCATTTGATAGTCTGTGAGCAGCCTGGTACTGCTCGTGTCTGATACTGATGAGCATTGTGTTCCTCCCGGTGACCCTGACACTGAGCCACCCAGCTTCGTTGTCTCCCGAAATCCAGGACTTCACCCGGCACAGCCAGAGGGCCTGGGAAACTTCATCTCCCTCCCACTGGAGTGATGACAGACCTCTGTGGAGCCTGCACACTGGTCACCTGGGGCCGTTAAAGGGAGCAGGAGGGCTGAGCATGCAAAAGGCGCGGGGAGGAATGGTGTGTGAAACCTTCGCCATTCGGTGCAACCCCGGCCTCATCCCCCGCAGAGACCACCGCCATCTCCCTTGGCCTGTACTTTAGGACGTTCTTTCCAGTATGACCCTTACCCCCACTGACTCCATTTGCTTTCTTTGTGTGTACCCAAATTATGTCACAGAAAAAATCGAGCTGCCAAACAGCACCAGCATGGAAGTTGAGATGACGCCATCCAGCGATGCTTCAGAACCTGTACAAAACGGAAATCTCTCCCACAGCATTGAAGCTGCTGAAGCCCAGGTATGGCTTCTTTTCATTGCTTTTCTGGGCCACTGTTTTTTGTTTTGTTTTTTGATATCCTAGTTGAGCAGCACAGAGCCCACATTCTCCAGGGAAGCCCCAGCTCCCAGCAGCGAGGACACAGGCCGAGTCTTATTTATTCTCGCGTGTATTTCACAGCCCCAGCCCAGGGCCCCGCATGCGTCACATTCTCCATTTATTGAATAAATACACATATTCTCTAAACGACTGTTTCTCAGGGTGAGGTTGGAGGACTCATGCATCAAATCATAAAAATGCAGATCCTTAGGCCATCCCCCAGACCTGTTGAAACAGAACCCCTGGAAGCAGAACCCAGGAATCAGCATTTTTGAACTTGCTTCCCAGATGATTCATATGCACGGTAAAGT
The DNA here is from genome assembly GCF_964146895.1 of Miniopterus schreibersii. NCBI lineage: Eukaryota > Metazoa > Chordata > Mammalia > Chiroptera > Miniopteridae > Miniopterus > Miniopterus schreibersii. The sequence continues at coordinate 55,313,947 of NC_138111.1, read as the reverse complement.
GTGATAGCTGCTGTGGTCTGATCCTTTCTCTGTATAGACACCCTGTAAGGTCAGGGTTAAGTAACAGAGAAACCACAGCCCCGTTTGGCCTTCACGGGCACTGCAGCTGAAATTAATCAGTATTGTCTGACCCAATCCACCATTCAGTGGTGCAGCCAGTGGGCAGCTGTTTGACCTAGTGGTTATAATACTTAACATTTATACATACCGTGTGCCACCAATTTGGTGCTAGCCACTCTATACGTGTTATCACCTTTAAGTCTCACAGCCAAAGCTATAGTCATTTAGTATCTCCATTTTATATTTGAGAAAGCTAAAGCTTTGCAGGATGGAGTAGTTAATCAGGATTACCTAGCTTGTAGGTAACGATCTGAGATCTGACCTCAGGACTGTCCAAATATAGCACCTATATTACTTCCTCCATGCAACTCCGCCTCTATACCACAGTTGCTCAAAAAAACTAGGCAGAAAGAAAAAGTAGGTGGTACTTGTTAGATTTCTGGATCTCATCCTGATCAAGAGAATCAGAATTTCTAAGACATGGAGTCCCAAAGTTGCATTTAATCAGGCACCTAGGTCAGCATTTCTCAAACTTTAATGTGCTTATGAATTTCCTGGCAGATCATGTTAAAATTCAAATCTGTCAGGTCTGGAGTGGGGCCCAGAGTCTGTAATTCTAATGAGCTCCCAGATGATTCTGATGTTGCTGGTCCAGGGACCACACTTTGAGTACCACCACCCTAATGTTTGAGACCCACTTCCCTAGTCAGTTTTCCCAGTGAGCTGAAAAATTAAACAGTGCCCTCAAAGAGAAACCAGACCACCATGACTAGCACAGCGCTCTCTTCCCCTGTATACCAAGAGACACTGCAGCACAGAGATCTGCACGTCTTAGGAAAAAGTGCTAATGCAAGAAGTTTCTTCACATAAAGGAAAGAGTAAAGATGTTGAACACTTTTCATATACCTATTGGTCATCTGTATATCTTCTTTGGAAAGGTCTATTGGGGTCCTTTGTTCATTTTTTAATCCAGAATTTTTTTGCTATTAAGCTGTAAGGGTTCCTTATATATTTTGGGTACTAAGCCCTTAAAAAATATACAGCTTTCAAATATTTTCTCCCATTCCATAGGTTGATTTTTCATGTTGATTGTTTCCTTTGCTGTGTTTTTCACAATGTGTACTTAAATCATCAGGTTGTATACCTTAACTATATAGGATTTTATTTGTCAATTATACCTCAAGAAAGCTGAAAAAAATAACTAAAGGAAAGGGTAAGGAAACGGCAGCTCTTCCTGCCCTTGTCTCCTCTACCTTCTGGACTCTTGCCCTCCTGCCCAGAGCCCTGTGGTCCCTCTGCATTAGCTCAAGGGTGAGCTGGCAGAGCAGCTTATGTCCACATGGATAAGCAGCATGTGGCAGCAGGAGGCAGGCCCCAAGGACATCTGGTTGCCCTTGGGGATGGCACAGTCACAGGTGTGTGGAGGGCAGCCAGGTCGCTGTGCCTCTCCATCTGGCTGGCAGAGGGACATCTGTGCCCCCCACAAGGGAGCACCTTGCTACAGGGGAGTGAGAGAGTCCCAGCTGATCCCTCTCTAAGCAAAGCTGTGACCCCCACATATCACACTGGGAAACAGGACAGATCTGTACACCACCATGATATGCTGAGAGCGCAAGGACAAACAGACCTTCAAAGAGCCACCTGCCAGCCGGCTGCAGGATGACCTGGTAGTGAATTCTAGATCTACCATGGGCAAGTTACCTAACCTCACTTTAGTTTCCTCATCTGCAAAGTACAGATAATAGTACCTGCCTCGTTAGGGGCGTTAGGAGAGTTACCTGAGATAAAGTACATAAAGCACTTAGCACAGAGCTAAGTCCTTCTATTTATATTATATGTTCAGACTTACTGTATTCACACTATTAAAGGTGTCCCTGCCCTAAAGGAGCTCAGTGTCGGGAAAATGAAAATTATGCTTACATATAAATGCTTGGGGTGGTCAGGATGTAATGAGTAAATAAGTAAACATTTGTGGTAGGTAAATCATTATAGCCCAGTGTCTGTACAAAGTGCTCTGGGAGGAAAGTATAAAGGCTTCTTAGAAGACGTACGTTTGAGCTGGGTGTTAATGGGTGGGTAGGAGTTTGTCTCTCAGAGAAGGAGGAGACGACCAAGATGACAATATGTGCAAAGATCAAAACCTTAAGAGGGCAAGTCATGATTAGTGATTGGTGAGAAAGCCGGTGGACCTAGAAGTATAAGGTGAAGAGGAGAGAGCCCCCAGAAAAGGTAAATTGGGCTGAAATGCAGCTGTTTAATCAGAAAGTTTTTAGTGTTCATCTAATGAATATGTGTCGGGGTATGCGAGACACTGGAGGTGCTCACATGTTCTAGCAGAGCAGAGAGACTGCAACAACAAACCAAGATGTCATCACAGATGGCCACGAGGGCCACAAAGAAAAGGAAGCATGGTGATGCCGTGGGGAACTTGCAGAGCAGCCCCTTTAGGTTGGGAGATGAGGGAAGGCTACACTCGGGAAGTGGTGTTTGAACTGGGGTCCAAGGAGCCAGCCAAGGGAGCAGCACCCATGGAGGCAGAATTGAGCTTGGCTTGTTTGTGGAACAGGAAAGTCAGTGTGGCTGCAGGGTATGGAGAGGAGGGAGGTAGGAGGGTGGTGATGAGGTTGGACAGGAGGGCCAAGCAGAACTGGCCCACCTTGTAGACTGTGATAAGGACGTTGACTTCCTTCTAGGGCAGCAGCAAGCCATTGGAGGTTCCCATGTGGGATCTGCGCTTGTAAAAGATCCCTGGGGCTACAGAGTGGGATTGGATTCGGGGGCAAGACGTTGCATAACAAGAGCACAGCAAAGAGGCTACTGCAGGAGTAGAGCTGATGGTGGCCCATGGATTGTGAGGGGCACTGTAGATACCACCAAGCAGTCTGAACGTCCCCCGGCGGGAGAGGGGAGCGGTGGCAGATTTGTATGATGGGAAGCTAGCTCTTTCAGAACAGTCAAGGAGGGGCCAGAGTGGAAGAAGACTGGATGCAGGGTGGCGAGGGAAGAGCCTGTTGGTTCAAAGATCAGCAAACTATGGTCCGTGGCCAAATCTGCAGCCTGTTTCTGTACAACCCATGAAACAAGAATGTTTTTACATCTTTAAAGGTTTTTTTAAAAGCAGCAGCATATATGACAGAGACCATATGCATCACAGAGCCTAAAATATTTACTGTCTGGCCCTTTACAGAAAAAGTTTGCCCACCCCTGGTTCAGACCATCTGCAGTCCTTCAAAAAAAGAAAGAAACAGGACGGGTGTGCTCTTCATGTGCTGATACGGAGTTATCCTCAGTGCATGGTGTTAAGTGAAAAAGGCAACACGTCAGATGCACCCAGCGTGCTGTACTTATTTGTGTGAGAGGGGAAATGGAGGGAAATAACGTGAGCATTTGCTTGGGATGCCGCTGCAGAAACTGGTCATGCTGATAACTTCAAGGACAGGGGCCTGGGTGGTGAGGAACAGGTGTGGGAAGGAGGCTTTCCAGTATGCAGCCTTCTGTAACTTCTGAATTGTGAACCAGTTAACTGTATTACCTATTCAAAAAATGCAACCACAACCGAAACAGTCGTGGGCTCAATTAAAACAGGAGCAGTATGCATTAGTGATTTAAGAGCAGAGCCTCTGGAGACAGACCACATGAATTCAAATTCCAGTCTGCTCCTTCCCAGCTGTGTGACTTTGGACAAGTTACTTAGCCTCTCTGTTCCCCACTTTTCTTCTCTGTGAAACGGGGGATAACAGCACTTAGTGCATGTCATTGTTGTTAGAATAAAGTGCCCCTACCAGCTCTTGGCTCACAGTAAGCATTGCATAGGCGTTTGCTATTATTAGAAGCACTTAGTAAAACTTTTTAAAAGTGGCTCTCAAGGCCCAGATGACAATGACTGTGGATTGGATGGCAGCAGCTGGATTTAGATCTATTTCTGAGGCCACATGGAGAAGACCTGATAATAAATTGGTCAGAGGGAGTAAACAAGAAGAGGCAGTTGGAGATGATGCTGAGGTTTCTGAGCTGGAAAGACCGGGTGACAAGATAAATTAGGGCTGTGGCCCAGAGTTAGAAAAAGGCTGTGAAGTTGAAATGCTCGGGCCGCCCAAAGCACAGTTTCACAGGAGCGATGCGACACATTTTGGTTGTGTTAGTTTTCTCTCTTGCCCAGTTGTGTTTTTATCAATCTACATGAACAGTGAGGCGCGTTCGGCTTTATTAGTGGATGTGATGAGCCCATGGCCACGTGCTTGTCGCTGGGATTCTCCTGAGAGTCTGGTTTCATGTAATTAACCCGCTGTTTTAAAAACCCTATTTACAAGTGAACTAATTTTACATCGACACCTGGTCTCTGAGAGCTTTCTTCAGTACAGACTTTATAACACCGGCAGTGAAGAGCGTTTTAAAATATTCTCTCACAAGGAAGCCCCTTTGCGGGAGGTTTTTGCTTCGTCTGTACATTCTGTGGAACCAGGCAAATAATTTGACTTTTTAAACGGGTGGCGCTCATGATTTCTTCCCATGACTGCGGGCTCAGTGTTGTTGATTCTAACGTAGAGGGAGCTCATTTGAGCTGCTGCTGAGAATCTACCAACCTTCCAGATTTTCAATGTTGGGAATCTATCCAGGTTTGAAAGACAATTCAAAGAAATAGTCTCTCCCACCCAGAACCCAGTATTTTCTTACATTTCAATTCTGCCAGTTTAGACAAGAGCCAGGGGATTGCACACGGCCGGCTAGCTCCGCAAGGCCGCCTGCCCTGCTGCGCCAGGGTCCTTGATGCCCAGTCAGGGTCCTTGATGATGTCCCATCAGACCCTTCAAATACACGCTCACGGTGAGAGGCTAGGAGGGCACGTAAATGCCTTGCACATTTTTTAGATTCTGAAATCTGAACATCTAATTTGTTTTTTATTGTGTCCTACATTTTGGTGTATTGTGAGATGGCTTTTTATACGTTGCAGCTTTTATTTCATTTAGTCTCTAAAATGTCTCTCTGTCCTCTGGGAGATCAGAATTGCCCTGGCTTTGGTTAAGAGTTGCCCAGTGGGAAAACAGATTTATATAAGAAAAGCATATTCCTAGGAAAAAGAAAGAAGTGTGTGTGTGTGTGTGTGTGTGTGTGTGCGTGCGCACACACGCACACAAACACAGACAGATGATAGATGATGATAGACAGATGATAGATGATGATAGATAGATGATAGTTAGATAGATGATAGATAGATAGATGATAGATAGATAGATAGATGATAGATGATAGATAGATAGATAGATAGATAGATAGATAGATAGATAGATAGATGATAGATAGATAGATAGATAGATGATAGATAGATAGATGATAGATAGATGATAGATAGATAGATGATAGGTAGGTAGGTAATTGATAGATGATGATAGATAGATAGATGATAGATAGATAGATAGATAGATAGATAGATAGATAGATAGATAGATAGATGATAGATAGATGATAGATAGATACATACATACATAGATACATAGATAGATACATAGATAGATACATAGATAGATACATAGATACAGAGTTATGTGTAAAATGCAGGCTTTTTCTTATTTCCTCACTTTAGAACTTAATTGTACCTTACCGTGCTCAGTTCTCCCTGTGTGCCTTCAGGAGCTCCTCTCTGGCTTGTTTCTCCTCAGGCCAGCGTTGGTCTTCATGTGACCTCAGGAGAGTGTTTGAGATCCGCTGTCACAAAGCCCCACGTGCTGGTAGGAATGGTGGCGTGTTATGAGCGTGTTATGTGACTGAGTAAAGGATGTGGAGAGACGATGGAAGAGATTGTGGTTTTAGATTTCTCTAAAAAAATGAATAAAGATACCTCTCTTCTATTAAATTTGGATGTCTAAAGGTAGTAAAAAAGCACCCTTATCAAGGACTGCAGTTTGTTTTTTATTATTATTGTTAAAGTTACAGCTATGATATTAGAGCTCCTCAGAGAGACTCCATAATCAACATTGGTCAAAAATGTCAGCTCTGATAGGGATTTCCAAGATTATCTAAGCAGATGGTATCTACAATCCAATCCAGTATGATTCTTTTTGTCTAAAGCATCACCCTCGTTAGGAAATGTTTGCGATCCTGCCAATGATGAGGTCTGAGAGTTTGCGAACCTCAAACCCTCCTATTATTCAAAGAGCAAGTATCTGTTCTAAATTATTAAGGTGTAATAACCAACTCCACCATTGTGAAAGTTTATAAACAGCCAAGGACCACATATCCCCCTATTAATGAGGTTGTTCAATCTCTTGGAACATCAGTGAAACATGAAGAGATTCCGGTGCCCAAGAAATGGAGGCTTTGGTGGAAAGCAGGGTTGTGTCTGTGTGTCTGACTTGACCAGGGCCAAGGGGCAGTGTGGGAGGAGAGAGGCCAAGCTTAATAGTGAAAGAAAATATCCAAAGAGTCTCCATCCCACTTAATTTTTGAAGGCCTAAGCCATGTTAGATCTAGGACTGCCTTAGAAAACAAGTTCATTAGTGTCAGAGAAAACCCAACACGAACTATAAAACAAACAAAAACAGAAATCAGTGTCTTACCTACCAAACCTTAGCATGTGGGTTCCATTTCTGGAGGAGATAACATTTTTTTCTTTCAATCTGTATGTGCGTGTGTGTGTGTATATATATACATACACACACACACACACATATATATATACTTTTTTTTTTTTTAAGGAAAAGTTAAGGTTCAGTTCCTATATCTGACAACCTGGACAGGATTTATCAACTGCTTAAGACACACCCAAATACCTTGTGGACACATTTAAAAAGAAAATAGATACAGATCCGACTCTTGAGTTTCTGCCTAAACTCGAATATTGAAAAAGAATTATATATTCACTAAGAATCTTACTGGGGGTTTTTGTTTGTTTGTTTAATTTTTGTTTAAAATATTACAGATGTCCCTTTTTCTCCCCAATGACCCCTTCCACCCCGTCCCTTCCCCCTCCCCAGTCCCTCTCCCCCTCCACCCACCCACCCTCCTCCCTCTGACATTCGTCAGTCTCATCTATGCTTCCATGTCATTGAATCTATTCTGTTCATCAGTTTATTAAGTTCTTTAGATTCCACATATAAGTGAGATCATGTGATATTTGTCTTTCTCTGTCTGGCTTGTTTCACTTAGCATAATATTCTCCAGGTCCTTCCATACTGTCCCAAAGGGTATGAGATCCTTCTTAAGAATCTTACTGTTAATTATCCCATTTGTCATTGTGCTTTCTGAAAGTTTAAAAAATGTCTATTAATCGTTCATCTAAGATACAGTAAGGGCTAATTGACTATTAATAAAAAGAAAAAAACTCCCTTACCACCCAGAAAAAATAATACTGACATTAATATTACTCTTTCTGTAGTAATTCTAATCCGATTGATAATAAAATGATGAGAATGATTTTTGAATTATTTTTTATGATTCTCCAGTTGCTTTTATGTTGGCTGATCTTTTACGATTTGTATCAGCAGAATTTACGAAGCCCATGAAAACTATGAGAAAACCAATTTACAAGAGCAATACAGAAAGAAATCTATCTTGTCAGTAGGTTGCACCTCACAATCATTTGGGTAAAATGCAAAGTGAAGGAAAGCAATTGCATTTCACCAGACTCTCCAAATGCCATTTTACATTATAGCAAATGGTTTCTCACCTTCTGGGAAAACTAAAGTCCAGACAGCTTCATCACTCACAGCAGAATATTTCGAGACCTTGATTTCAATTCAAAGTCATGTAGAAGCAAATTAAGTTTTTTCAGGTTGCCAATGCTTAGTGAAACCTTATCATTTTGTGTTTAATATGCTAAATTCTTGATGTTAGATTTTTTCCCCATCTATATGTAAAACGAACCAAAGGATAGTAATAGAAGGGGAGTGAATTACTTCCTACCACTAGGCGAGCGCAGGTTTATCGCTTTTTAAAACTCTGTTTGCTACTTAAATGTTAGCTCTGTTGATTTAGCTTGTCCACACAGAAGGCCAGACAAATGTCTCGGATGGTGCTCCCTTCCAAAAAGATGCTTTTTGACTTACCTCTTTTTAACTAATTTCTTGGAAAAAGATATGTGACAGAAACATAGAAGATAAGAACAGAGTGGAGAGAATGTAGGATATTACTAAAAAAAAAAAAAACACAACAAATGCAAAGACATTGAGAAATTAAATTTTCTAAGACTCAGTAAAGAATGAGTGGGGGGGGCATTTTAAAATAAATTACAGGAAGTGAACCCAATTATTTATTTCAAAGTCAAAACTCTAATCAAAAATGAGATAGTTAATAAAGATAAATATGGTATTTTGTTATGGCAGCCCAGGCAGACTAATACAGTTACCATATGGATATTTATCTTTTTAGCTGATTTCCTTTGTACTAAAGCACTGGTGTCATTTAAGGTTAAAATGGAAAGCACTCTGGAGCGTGTCTTCGGAAGCACTTTTCACTTGCCAAAGAGTTGTTGATTTCAGAGCCTCTCACTCTATCAAAGTGTGACTGTGCATTTTTGGTGATTTTACCTGTGAGAGTTCCAACTCTACTATTGTTTTTAGCTCTGCACAAAACACAGAATCAAGGTGTCACAATATTTTGAGTCTCGCCATCTGTTTGGAAGTTTTGTTTCTGATAGAAAGTCTACGTACAGCCTACCTCCTGAAAATAAAATAGCATTTTCTCCTTAGGGCTGTGGAATTTTCCCTTTCATGTTATTTATTCATCTTACCTAAGAGGAAAATCAATTAGATTGTTGACTGACATCACTACAGTCAGTGAATGCTCAGTAAATGTTGGATGAATGGATAGATGGAGGAAGAAAAGTATTAGTTTCCATTTTCACATCAAATAGTTGAATTATAGAATTTTATTGCTGAAAGCATCATAATTCACCTAGTCAAACTACTTTCTCTTGGATATCTGTGAAGAAATTATTTCCCTGAATATTTATTAAATCTAATAATAATAACCAACATTTACTGAGTGTTTACTATGTGCCAAACAGTGTTTTAAGTGCTTCTGATGGATGATCTCAGTTAATTTTGTCACAGCAATAATGTTGTAAAAGAACATTCTGGAGCAGCAGTGGGCCTTTGACTATAAAACCCTTCTCCAGCAATCCCCGCATTAGGTGAGACACTGCCAGGGTTTCTTCTCCCCCTGAGAGCCTCTCACACACGCACTGTGCAGGCGCACACACACCATTTCACCAGTTCCCAAGGAAACCTAATTGGAAAAGTAAAATATGCCACCTCTGTCAATGACAGTGTCCGTAATGTTTCAGTAACGAAAGAGGACAGAGGTAGGGGGAGAAGCAGATCTCTGTTGTTAGACGGTGCTGTTTTGTTGGGCATCTTTTTCGGCTGAGATCCTGTTTGCCTTTGAACACTGAATGCTGGAGTCTGGAAACAGCCCACCTCCTATTTCAGTCCTTGCTAAAGTTAGCCTCAGGAAAGTTTATTATGGTAAAAGGGCATAATCCATCTTCTACAATGTCCCCTTGAGATTCGTTTTAGAGGTAGCCGGTGCAGGATTATCTGCGGTTATGGGAATCAGGGGGAACACTGAGCAATGAAATACACATAAAATCTCAAGGCCTCATTTTGGCCATTGGTATACGTGGCTGTCACCTGCTTCTGCACTAAGCCAGGGTTAAATTTCTGCCCTTTTTTTGGACAGAGATGCTAAAGAACAAATCTTCCTTCTTTCTCTATATCTGAAGTCCTGACATTCGTTGATATCTTATCAGCACTCACATTTCATTTTTGAAATTTGTGCCTGGCTCCTTGGAGATATCACCCAGGGAGAAAAAGGAGGAAAGAGGCCATCACAGTGCCCCCTCCTCTCCACACGCCCCCGAATCTGCTTTGTTTCCCCTTCAAAGCTGTCTTGGTGTTATAACAAAAATGTCATAGACTGCAGAACTTATAAACAACAGAGATTGTTTCCCACAGTTCTGGAGACTGAGAGGTCCAAGATCAAGTGTCAGCTGACTGCCTGCTTCCTGGTTCATAGGTGGCAGAATGTTCACTGTGTCCCCACATGGCAGAAGGTGGCAACTAAGAATCAGATGTTTCTGATCAGCTTTGTGGACCATCCAAACTGCCAGGATTAGTTCTAGGCTCAAGAAAATCAACCAAATTATGTCAATTAAATGCTTAGTGTTTGTTATAGCTAGCATTGGTTTAATAGGTCAAATTTATTATAAAATAAAGCTGGGAAGCCTGGTGTGATTGGGCATAAAGCACATTTATACCTGTTTTTTAGGATTGGGGAATGGAGGCATTGTAGAGTGGGGGAAGAGCCTTCGATTGGGAGTGAAAGGAGGTGTCACTTGGGCCCAGCCTCGCACTGTGAACTTCCTGCAGCATCTCACTTCATCTCAGGGACTTCATCTATCAAATGAGGGGGGTGGTCTCAATGAGTCAGGACTCTTCAACTCTGAAATTCTGGGGCTTCTTCTCTTGGAGCCTAAAACTCCTATTCTAAGATTGCAGAGGCATATATGGCTGCAGCTTGTCTTTCCTGATCTATACAGTGAATTGAATGACAAGTTCTTGGACAGCTGGACATCCCACATTAAAGCAGCCCAGGGGACAAAGAAGTTCTGCCTCACGATGGCATGGTTTTTAAGGACTATTGGAACCTAAAATGCAGTAAAGTACACCAGGACCAGATGCCTACAGATCACATGTGGTATCTGTTCTTCTGCTGTCCATTTCCATTGATTTACCTAAAGTCACACAGAGCTGAGATTAATGGCAGGAGGGAAGAGAATTAACATTTATTGATCCCCTGGTCTCTACCAGGCACTGTGCATCCCACAGTTGCCAGAGTTACTGCCCCCAGTCTGTATATGAGTGCCTCCCACAGAGTCTAGACATTTCACCTGTTTTATTAGTGCCTTTTTAATAACTTTGTTGAGTATAACATTTTTAATGTTCTTGATGCACCTACCCAACCTCACTTGTTAGGCTCAGCAGAGTGTGTCTGTGGTTGTCCATTTCCACTCAGCCCCTCGGGGCCCTACGGGTGATTCCCAGCATGCACAGTACTCTCATGTGGGCATCTTTGTGACTGAGCAATGTGGAGATATAAAATGATTTTTTTCTACAGCTATAAACTATAGAAATAGCAACAACAAAGATGTTAGGGACCATTGTGTTTAAGTAGAAATAAAAATCACTTAAAATCTTCACCTTCACCCAACCTGACCATAGCCCAGTGTTTTAGAGTAAATGAATTATATTTTTACACGGCTATTTAAGTGCTGGCATTTTACTTTATTTGGCATCATGCCAAACTGAAGGGGCTCCCCAGTGAGAAGAGGTGGTCCTCAGTGCTGAAGTACATGGTCCTTTTTAGAGCAATAGAGAAGTGAGATCTTGACTTCCAGCCTGAATCAAACCCCAACTGAGCTAAGATGTAGTCAGGTCCAGGCTCTCCTCTGGGATTGCTCCTTGCTGACTGGAGAGGAGATGTTATTACCAGTCAATAAAACTGAACTTGAGGATGTCCTATTTTCGGATGCCTCTGGGTTTTCATTTTAATTCCCTGATAGGAAAGATCGTATTAAAGCAGACTCACCTGCACAAAGAAACCTTGCACAGTGCCCTTCACAGACAAGAAGAAATTGGGTTGCTTCCAAGAAATGTTTTTCTGGCTGTGGAGGTAACCTCTGGGCTGGTGGGCCCAGCTCAGGCCCCTCTGCTCGAGATCTAATGTTTATTCGGGGGCAAACCACCCATACCAGGCACAAGTAGGAACAGGGTAAGATGCACAAACAAAAAAGCTGAACAGGTTCTCATGATAGTAGGATACAGACAGGCTGCTGCTACTCCTCCCATTTACTAGGTAAATTAAAATTAAAATAAGTTGATTGCTTCAGAGATGCTAACGTTGCTCCCGGTAGATGCTAACGGGCTCCTGGAACTATTCTCTCCTATCTGTAGATGTTCTGTGGCCAGACCGCCAGACACCAACCTCCAGTATTGATAAGTGAATCCTAGAAGATGGTTGTTTACTTGTCACAAGTTGTCACTTAGAATAGCATCTCCTCCTGCCCCACCGCCTTTGCTAAAGTTATCCCCCAAATTTCATCACAGCACTGAGGAGTTTCAGTTGTAGGTCTGCCCCACCTCATTTCACAAAGATTCAAGGCTGCTTGCAAAGCTGCATCTGATCAAAAAGGGTACAATGAATAGTTTTGAGAGTATTCAGCAAAGGGTGTAAAGGAAAGGAAAAGAGTAAGGCTGGAGTGAGGTGAGCACAGATCCCAAGGCTATGGTTGCCCGGCAGGAGTTACAAATTTGGCTGTGAAATCCCCAATGTAAAGCAAAGGAAAAAATAGTATCATTTACCTGATTCGCAGTATTTCTAAGATTCAAAGTTTCTCAAAAGAAGCATGGCATATTCTAGTACTGAGATACGAAAGATATTTCTCCCTTGACTCCTCTTAAAAAGGACACTAGATCAGCCTGGATAAGGTTCCACTAAGAGCAACCAAAAACCCAAAATGACTGTGGCTTGAATAAAACAGAATTTTAGTATAGGCAATGCTGGCAGCCCAGGGCCAGACTGGCCCTCACTGGGGTTCAGGGGCGCGGATCCTTTTATATTGTTTCTCTAGTTCATTGTCCAAATGGCTGTTCAAGCTCTGGCTAAAATGCTCCCACTCCAGCCAGCAGGAAGCGGGAAGGAGTGATGCAGGGCACTCCGCCACCCTTTAGAGACACACCCCTGAAACGGCAGAGATACTTGTGATTACGTCCAGGTGGCCAGGACCTAATCATATGGCCACACCTAGCTGCAAGAGAGGCTGAAAGTGGAATCTTTATTCCAGGTCTTGTAAAGTGGGCTTCCTATCACTAAAGCAGATGGGCAGTATATTAATTTGCTAGGGCTGCTGTAAGAAAATAACTCAGACTAGGTGGCTTAAACAACAGAAATTTATTTTCTCACAGTTCTAGAGGCTAGAATTTCAAGATTAAGGTGCTGTCAGAGTTGTTTTCCTCTGAGGCCTCTCTTCTTGACTTGCAGAGGGCTGCCTTCTTGTTGTGTTCTCACATGGCCTTTCCTCTCTGCGTGCAAATTCTTGATGTGCCTCTGTGTGTCCTAATCTCCTCTTCTTATAAAGACAGCAGTCCTATTGCCTTAGGACCTACCCTAATGGCCTCATTTTAACTTAATCTCCTCTTTAAAAGGGCCCTATCTCCAAGTACAGACACATTGTGAGGTGCTGGGGAGTCATATTCTGCCAGCATCCCTGGAACTGGGTAAATAAGTTTTTTGGAGCCGTTTGTTCTGTCTCCCCTTTTAAATTCATGTCTTCTCGAAACCAAGAGTCCAAGAACACAGCACACTGCTCTGCACCCAAAGGCATTCAGTGAATCCCTGCACGTGCTGGTGGCTTCTGCCCAAGGAACCACAGCTGGAGCAAAGACTGGAGGCCAGGATTCCTGACTCTACCCTCTGCTCGCCCCGCCACACTGCGCTGTTTCCTTCAGGGGCTGACAGCCAGCACACCGCCATGTGGGAACTTAGAGTCGTGTGTTTTAGTCTCAGATTTTCCCTATCAGAGGTTGCAAAGCCCTAAAGTGGTAATTCCTGGCCCTGGCTTGGCACAAATCTAGGGCTTCCACAGAGATCCCAGTAGGTATCAAACTACTTTAAACCCTTACATGAAAAGTGGCTTGAATTTTTTCTGGGTCACCTTGCACTGTTTTGTTTTCTATGGTCACCACAGAAATTTTAGGAGGTAAGGATAGGTCATTGCAAGGTCAAAGCCAGGATGCCCCAACTCCAGGAAAAGTTGGAAAATCTGTGCCCTAACCTCAGCCGGCTCTCCCCAGGGCTAAGACTAATGCTATGCCAGCAGCCTCAGCTTGGGCAAAGGCAAATGCGCCCAGACTTGGAACGGTACTTTTTTTCCCCACTTTCTGACCATTTTGCAAGCTGCTGCCCATCGAACCAGAGTGAGATTGCACTTGGAAAGATGACAAAGAGAATTTCCCATAAAATATACTGACAGCCTTGCTCCCAAGACACCTCTTGAATCCACCCCAGGGTTCTGTGCTCTATAGCAGGACTGGTCCCCCAAGAGGCTATGGGGTCCCCATGAGGAGCACTATTTGTAGAGCCTCAGACACAGTCTCTCCTTGTCCATTTCTGCCCTAGCAACAGCCACTTCAAATGCAGCTTTTGGAAGCTGTACAATATAGCTAATTGTTTGCATTGGACAGTAGTGTGTTTAGAGCTTACGCATCTAAACAGACAATTATTTTCTGCTATTTGCTGGTGGCACTGCCTGCCTGGTGACTTTGGCAGATGGGAAAAGGAGCTAATCCATAGGTTATAAGCAGAAGGGCTATTGATGAAATGTCACCATCTGTTGGTGTCATTAAAATGATATGAGTCAGAAAGAGTTGCTTATGTCTTTTTGTCACAAAAAGGTTAGCTTAGAGTTTAAAAGAAGTCGCCAAATTGCAGACGGTAGTGGGAGACCAGTCTGGAGTGTCAACCCTGGAAGGGGAAGAGCCTTGAGGAACTCAGCAGCTCAGCTTGGTGAGTCTTCAGGGAAGCACTGGAGTCCTCTGACCGAGTAAAATTACCCATCTCGCGTTCAGAACGATGCAGTGCCTCACCTCTCCCATGGTCCTCCCCACTTCTGAGGCACCTGTCAGGGGAAAGTCATTTATTTGGGTTAAACAAAAAAGGTGATCATATCTGGGAGGGAACAGTTCAAACGCACCTGTCTCCTTAATCCCTATCGGCCTCATTACACAGATTATTCACGTAGCCAGCTGACGCCTCGGAGGCTGCCGATCTCGGTAGGGAATGAGATGCTGTGCATCTGCTGGATCTCCTGGGAGGAGATGGGGGTGGCTCAGAGGGCAACCAGGGACAGCACGCCCATGCTCCCATCGCGGGTGGGAGGACCCAGGAGGGAGTAAAGAAAGCAGTGGGTGGACCACATCGAATTGCATAGCAGAGGAACCAGCTTTTGGGTTTGATTTTATTGATTTTTCTGGATTCCATTTCATTGATTTCTGCTCTAATGTTTTAAAATATTTTCTTCTGCTTACTTTGAGTTTAATGTGCTCTTCTTTTTGCTAGTTTCCTAAGGTAGAAATGTAGATTATTAATTTTATATCTTTCTTTTCTTCCAACATATTGCATAGCAAAGGGATGGAGAGTGTGAGAAGTATATTTAATGAGGATCCGGACGACCAAAATAAACTGTGCCAACTTCCTAATTCTGCCTTATTACCTAATCCTCTTAATTCCCTCCTATTTGCTGTTTATAAACTATTTTACCCGCTGCCAAGGACATAGGCCCAAAGAGAAAGAGCCTGTAATTACCAACCTTGTCCAGTGTGACTTAAGATCCTTTTTAATTATTGTTATTATTTTTAACTTTACCTCCTGGAGAGAGCATGTGGGTGATTGGAAACCACTACAAATCCTTTTGGCAGTACTGGGATTTAAATTATAAGTAAACATAGCACCGCAATGAGCCGGGCCTCACACCCAGCCCTGCCTCTCGTTGAGTCCTTACGCCCATCCCACTGCCCGAACCTGCCCCGCCTGCCAGCTCTTAGGGAGAGGTGCTGGGGCAGTCAGTGCCGCTGCTGGAAACAGTGCAGGATGCTGAGAGCAAGAGCCACGGGGGCATGAGCCGTATGAAACCTGTGTGGGTTATTTATATGGTCTCAAAAGGAAGCATCCTGGAAAAATTCCTGTTGATATTTTTAGATCTGATTCTTGGTCCTGCTGCCACACTTTTATTTTTAAACAGACAGGGATGGAAATGATAGATGCTGTCTGCAGGGCTGTTTTGGAGGCTTGGAGGGCTCATCTGACAGGCTAATGGTCATCCTGCCAGGGCCCAGGGCCACCTTCTGTCTCTTCGAGCTCTGGGATTTCAGGAGCTGCTGACTTCAGCAGGTGATGAATAAAACCGTGGCTGCCTGCTGCCAAGTCCGAAACTCTGACGTTTCCCTGTGGCTCTGAGGCCTTGTGCAGGTGACAGCCACAGGTTCAGTGTCCTGTCGACTTCTGTTCTCTGTTTCTCTAAGAATGGGACACATGTTTCCTTAATAAGCCTTTGACTGGAAGTAAAGTGGTTTAGAATTTAACGAGGTAATTAAACTGGTTAAAACTCACAACCACACAATAATCCATGAGCTTAACTCTTCCAGGGCCAGTGAAGGGGGTTAAATATTGTTTCTAAATCACTGCTGTGGTTACTTTCATTTGTCTGCTCAAAATCAGTGCTATCAATAAATAATTTTCTTAAATATTCTTCCCAAGGATTTCTATGATGGATCCTGTGACTTTGTCCTCAAGGGGAAGGGAGGCGAAGGAGACGGTGGGCATCGGGGTTTTGGGCTATGCAGATGTGATTTCTCGTGAGAAGCTCATGGGTCGTAGCTGCAGCCCACTCTAGTTGAGTGATCAGTTCATTGGAGACGCCGAGGAGTGTTCAGGGAGGAAAAAGAAAGCTTTTAAATCCTCATGGCTGGGCATTGTATTGTTTGTCTCTGGGATTCAGACTGTGACAGATGGGGTTCTCTTACAAACATGGATGAAGCTGCTGGAATGATCCAAGAAAATTCCTGATGAGGCCCTGAGCTTCCACCCTTGCTCTTGCTCTGGCGACCTGTGGGCATTATCACTGTTTTTGTTGTGTGACTTTTTTACCTGTCTCTTCCTGCAGCAGACCACAGAAACGAGTGATGACGAAGACGGCCAGCCTCTCAGCCTGGCCTGGCCTTCCAGCTCTCGCAAGCAAGTCACTTTCCTGCTTGTCCTCCCCATAGTGTTTCCTCTCTGGGTTACCTTACCTGACGTCCGCAAGCCTGTGAGTAAAGCACTTTTGAATCAATTCCTTGTTTAAAAGCACGGTATATAACAGTATGCCTAGTCTGCTTCTGTGTGCCTTACAAGGCAAAGGGGGTAAGGTATATCCATGCGTGTGCTTGTATGTGCCTGAAATTTATCTGGACAGGTAAAAATAGTGACTGTTCAGGTTATTGATTCCACATAAGAAACCACCCCAAAACTTAGTGGTGGGAAACAACAGCCATGTAATGCTGCTCTTGGATCCTGTGGCCCAGGAATTTGAATAGGGCCATTGGGGATGGCTTGTCTCTGCTCTGCCATGTCTGGGGCCTCAGCGAGGAGGACTCACATGGCTGAGGGCTGGAATCATCGAGAGGCTTCTTCACTGATGTTTCTGGCACCTGGGCAGAGACGATTCAAAGGCTGGACTCAGCTAGAATCGTCTACTGGAAAGCCTAAACATGTCCTCTCCCTGTGACTTTGGCTTCCTCACAGCACGGTAGCTTCAAGATAGGCAGGTGTCTTACCTAAGAGACACCAAGAGGCTCCAAGAGTGGGTGTTCCAGCAGCTGCGTGGTGTCTGATGAGCTAGTCTCTGAAGTCATGTAGACTCACCACAACTACACGTTACTGACCAAAGCAGTCATAGTTTGTCTTGATTAAAGGTGAGGAGACAAAGGGTTTACCTAAACTATATCAGGGTCTTATAGTTTGATAGGAGGAGTGTCAAAGAATTTCTAAACGTGTTTTAA
The DNA here is from genome assembly GCF_964146895.1 of Miniopterus schreibersii. Taxonomy (NCBI): domain Eukaryota; kingdom Metazoa; phylum Chordata; class Mammalia; order Chiroptera; family Miniopteridae; genus Miniopterus; species Miniopterus schreibersii. The sequence continues at coordinate 55,296,296 of NC_138111.1, read as the reverse complement.
AACCACCACAGTGTTGTTCTTGAGAAGGGGAACTGAAGGTCTGAGCAGGAGGGGGACACATTTTGTTGAATATTTGTGTACGTGGATTATTCATTCGATTCAAAAAATAATTTAAAGAAATGCATTCATGTAATACAAATGTCTGCGTGTCTGATCTCTTTCCTGTATTGTTACCATTACTGTAATCAATATTATTTTCTACTGTTATTATGTACTGGGTGCTATGAACATAATACCACCTTATGACCAGCAAAGTACAATCTGCATATAGATCAAATCAAAAGAATATCCCTCCCAGTGTTGTTAAACTGGGTTCTAAGGCCATTGCTCCAAAGGGAGAAGGAACTAGTGAAAGGTAAGAAGAAAAAGCGCTATTTGTTGTTACAGCCCTACAGACACATAGTCATTCAACAAAAGTGTGTATCTACTATGTATCAGACTCTGCCCTCAGTATTTTCAATAAAACATATTGTGGAATCTCAGGAAACAGCTAGTGTAAGGAAAAATATATATGTGTGTATATATATATATATGTAAATAATTGGCATAAGTAGAAAGAAACTTAGGTACAAAGAAGTTAACTAACTCATGCCTGGCCACTTCCCAGGGGATGGAGCTGAGATTCCGTTTCAGGCCCGTGTGACACACAGCTTGAGCTTCTCCTCATATTTCATGATGCCAGAAGGTGGAAATCTGAAAGCATCATTTCTAAAAGCATTTGAAATAGACTACTGTGGTAACATCCAACATAACTTAGCACAATTCTTAAGAGTCTTATGATGATCCCACTTTCCTCACTTGAAAAAGACAAATGAAAAACCCTGTCCCATTAGCCTGACCTATAAAAACTGCAGCCTGGTGGAGAGCCACGTCTTGTCAAGTTCAGGCCAGGAAAGGACCCCTTCGTGTAAGGACTCCCAACAGTAGAAGTTTCCTAGTAAAGTCAAAGTGATATTTAGGTTTCTTTGGTCAAGACACAGTAGCAGAACACCTGCTTTATGCAAAGGCCTGGCTTCCTGGAAATCTATAGACAAATAGCTGGAATATATTCAGTTTCTTCTTGACTCACATCACATGCCATTTCCGAGATGTGCGTGCTCACATGTGCTCGCTCACTCATTCGCATTCTCTCTCTATTGCCATTGCTCCATTAAGCCCAAGCTCTTGCTCAGCCCCAGGGAGGATAATCATGGAGGGAGACACGTTTTGTAAATCCCCACAGTAGACCTAGTGTACAGCCCAGAGGAGAGGGGGCTGATTGACTAATAAGAGGATATCAGCACGCAACCGCCGAAGCAACCAGGAAAAAGTGCAGGAATGGGAGGAACATGTCAGTAACCGAAGGCTCTGGGCTCTCAGGGTTGGCGGGACTCCTAGAGAAAGGGCTGACAGAGTGCTCGTCCTCCCCATCATCTGAGCTGGAAGGACAGGGAAGCTGTTCCAGAAGATCCAAGTTCTCATTCAGCAACTCCTGGACAACAACCAAGACTCCACCATGGCAGTAATTACCTGGAGCATGACGACTGTGCTGGCTGATGCTACAATTCCCAGGGGTGCAGAGCAAGAAAGAGCAGCTGTCCCTGACCCTCTCCTCTGCAGGACCAATGGCAGGTCATTCACCTTGAGAGCCCCCCCTGCAGCCTGGGCCAGGTTAGCCAGTGGGGCTTCTGCTCATTGCACCCTAAGTGCCCTCCCAGAGGTGGACTGGATGTTTTCTGTCCATTTCTGAGTATACTATGTGCTGTTCTGCAGAAATGAGGCTCTCAGACAAAACATTTGGTTCTTTTTAGATTTCTTCAGCAAGTATTTATTGAGCACCTATTACATGCCAAGTATCACACTTGTGCCCTAAAAGAGATATGAAGCCACAGAATTCACAGTTCCTACCTTTAAGGAACTCTAAACTTCATAGAGGGAACAAAACACATCCCTATGTAACTACAGAGCAAGACTGCACAGCTGCGGTGGTGAGAGGAGCCAGCCTCGAACCCGAGTCTGCTGACGCCACAGCATTCCCATTCTACCATGTGGACGGTGGTGGTTTTACCCACGTAACTCATGAGCGATGCAACCTTGAGAAAGTCACTTCTCAACTCGACCTCATTTTTCCTCTTCTGTGACAAGCAGGGTGGAAGATCTCTAGATTCCCTGGCAGCCGTGACATCCTCTGGCTAAGGAAAGCATGAGATAACCATCAATACGACATTGCACATTTAAGGCAACCGCCCAACCCAGTTTGCCCAGGGTGGTCCCAGTCTACTCTGGGGCCTGGTTCGGAAGGTGAACTACGTGGTTGCCCTGTGCATACATGAAATGCCCCATGAAAGAAAGCACGCCCCTTCCTCATGGACTGTCTCGGGGCCTCTTGGAAAATTACCCAGGAAGAGGAGAGAACAAAACAAAAATGATCGATTAGGAGACATTTGCTGCTCCTCAGGGCCGGCAGCTCTGTCTCCTCAGTAGTTTCGTTTGTTTGTTTGTTTCATTTTGTTTCTCGCCACCATTTATCCCCTGTCCTCCTCAGTAGTTTTTGAATTACCGTGGAGATGAACATCCCAAACCTTGACAATAATTACAAAGAAAACATGATTTTTTTAAAAACGTATACATCTAGTTTCAGAGTAAATCGAACTCCCACTTGTTTTTATTTCCACTTCATTTATATGCAAATGATATGACAGTGTTTGTTGTATTATGCACACTTCCAGCTCAGATAATTAGCGTAGGCTTCACTTTTATCGTTTTCTTAAATTAATGGCTTTGTTTTGAAAGTAAAAAAAGAACACTAAAATGTAAACCTTACTGAGGAACATGTCTTTGATGGAAATTGAAAATAATAAAGGAAATAAAGACCCAAAAAGATGTATTCTTTCATGGCCTAGGATGGGTGTTCTTGCAAATCAGGAATGAATCTAATGAGACATCAAACCGCTCATGGGGGAGGAGACAAGCTGGCGGGTAGGTCACAGCTGCACCCACCGCCTCCCCCAACCACGTCAAAATTACAACTAAAATACAGAACCACCGTCACTCAGAGCCTCCTGAGATCTGGCTGAACAGAAGCCCCACAGTCAGGGAGCTGAAGGAGCATCGAGAGCGGTAGGAGGGGCGGAGACGCGGGCGGATCGGGGCTGAATCTCGGAGACCCGGCCTCGGCCACACCCAGTGCTACGGCTTAAACCAGGGAGGGAATCTTGGCGGTGGAGGTTTCCCCGGGGAGGGAGGAGGGAGGGGTTGCAGCCCCACAGCAGGGCCCCTGCCCAGGGCTCAAGGGCCAGGAAGAGATGTCCCCACAACTTCGGGCTGGAAAAAACAGCGGGGACTGTCCCTGAGGGTCCCAGAGGCTGCAGGAGCCCTAGCAGCTCCTCTTAAAGGGCCCGTGCACAGACTCACTCGGATGCTCCCTCTGAGCCCAGCGCCGGGCAGCAGCCTGAAAGGACCCGGGACACTCGGGGAGGAACTAACCTGCCTGGAATCCGGGCGAGAGCTGGAGGGGCGGCTTCCTCCCAGGCAGAAGGGCTGGCAGAGGCCATGGCTCCTTTGGCGAGTCCTCCCGCACACAGCTGGCAGGCAGGCGCCATGTTTGAATCGCCAGCACCTGACTCACACCTGTGGCCCCGCCCCGAGATTCCCGGAGGCCCCGCCCCTCCCCACCTGCAGCTCATCCAGGCCATTTCCAGGGGCTTTTCTGTGCAAGTGGCCTCTGGAGCCTTATGCTCAGGACTTTCCTAAAATCTCTCAAACAAGCAGCAGCGGGCCCCATACGGCTTGATAAGCAGCCCCAGGCCTGGCACTAGCAGCAGCTGCATTGGCTCACAGCTTGGTCTCTCCTGGGCACCTCCAAGCTCAGCACAAGTAGCAGCCAACTACGGTTTGCTGTGTAGCTCATGCTGGGTGGCCCTGGGCAAGGCACTGGCACAGGCTGACTTTGCACCTCCCTGGAGGCCCCAGAGACAGGGCACCTGGTGGTCAGACTCGACCACGCTGGATTACAACCCTACCACACCCATGAGTGACACACTCAAGGGGCGCACTTGGTGAACACCAAAGCCACTGAAGTAAATCCTGCTCCATAGGGGTGTCTCCAGAACAGCAGCTCTTTGGCTGTAGTTGCAGCTGGTCCTCACAGCCGATTGGCCTGGGGGTCAATTCTTCCCAGTGATGCCAACAGCAACCAAGGCTCAACTACAACAGGACAGTGCACACAGCCCACACAGGGGAGCACCTAGAAGGCCCAGCTCAGGTGACTGGGGAGGCTGAGCCATTGGACCCTACCGGACACCTACTACACAAAGCCACTCTACCAATTCCAGGAGACATAGCAGCTCTACCTAATACATAGAAACAAACACCTGGAAGCAGCCAAAATGTGGAGGCAAAGAAACATGTCACAAGGGAAAGAACAGAAGAAATCTCTAGAAGAGGAACTAAATGAAATAGATCCAAGCAAGCTACTAGATACAGAGTTCAGAATTTTGTTTATAAGGATGCTCAAGCATATTAGTAAGAGTATGATGAAAATAATTGAGAAAATCGATGACATAATAAAGTACCAATTTGAAATGAAGGCTACAGGAACTGAAATGAAGAATAATTTACATGGAATCAACAGTAGAGTAGAGGACGCTGAGAATCAAATCAGCAATTTACAACATCAGGAAACAAAAAACACCCAACCAGAAGAGCAAAAAGAAAAAAAAAATCCAGAAATATGAAGATAGCATAAGGAGCCTCTGGGACAAGTTCAAGAGGCCCAAGATTCGTATTATTGGGGTGCCAGAAGGGGAAGAAAGAGACCAAGAAATTGAAAACCTATTTGAAAAAATAATAACAGAAAATTTCCCCTACCTGGGGAAAGAAATAGACTTACAAGTCCAGGAAGCACAGAGGGCCCCAAACAAGAGGAACCCAAAGAGGCCCACAGCAAGACACATCATAATTAAAATGCCAAAGGTTAAAGACAAAGAGAGAATCTTAAAAGCAGCAAGAGAAAAGGAATTAGTTACCTACAAGGGAGCACCCATACCACTGTCAGCTGATTTCTCAACAGAAACTTTGCAGGCCAGAAGGGAGTGGCAAGAAATATTCAAAGTGATAAAAAGCAAGAACCAACAACCAAGATTGCTTTACCCAGCAAAGCTATCATTTAGAAGTGAAGGTCAGATAAAGAGCTTCACAGATAAGAAAAAGCTAAAGCAGTTCATCACCACTAGACCAGCACTACAGGAAATGTTGAAGGGTCTTCTTTAAGAAGAAGCTAATGAATAGAAGAATCTGATGAACTAAATAGATACAGAGACATTGATGCAGGCAACAGATGATCATATTTCAGAGGAAAGAGGGAAGGTAGGGTAGGAAGAGATTAACCAAAGAAGTTATATGCATATATGCATAACCCGTGGACACAGTCAATAATGGGGTGAAGGCCTGGGGAGGGGGTGGGAGTGAGGTGGAGGGGGTTAATTGGAGGAAAAAAATGAGACACCTATAATACTTTCAACAATAAAGATAAATTAAAAAAATAAAATAAAACCATGACTCACCAGAGCTAGAAAGGTACCTGAGAACCCAGAAAGGTTTTTGCAGTTTTTGTCATACATTGGTTCATTCACCAAGTAGATTTATTTTGTCTACTATGTACCAAGCACAGTTCTAGCAAGGATTAAGTGATCAGTAAACCCAGAGAGGTTTAGTTACTTGTCCAAGTACATCTAGCTCATAGAGGTAAAGCCAGGACTCCAGGCCAGGTCTCTACAGTCACTTGCTCCTCCCTGAGTTTCAGTTTCCTCATCTCTTAAAAAGACCACAGTGAGAATAATATTGTCGAATAACAACTGCCACTATTATCTGAGCACTTATTGTGTGCGAGGCACTTTGCTGGACACTTTATGTGCATAAAACCCTCAGATAAACTAGGTATTTCTATTCCTCCATTTTACAGATGAAGAAATAGAGGCTTAGAGAGATTAAATCATTTGTCTCAGGGAACATCACTGGTAATTGGTGAGCAAAGGTTTTAATACTAGCCCTATACATCTAGAAACCACACTTTTAATCTTTAATAGGATTGTTTTGGAGAACTTTGTTAAATATGTATGCCCCAGAACCTAACAGAGTAGATGTTCAGTGAACATTTGTTGAGTTTAAATCAGTAAGGACATGGCTAATTTGTGCAATGAGCTAATGTTCAGGGATGTTTTGCAAGCCAAGAAAATATCACTCTGATGTACTGAAAGCTTCTAATGAGAACATTGGCTGTCAATTATACAAGGAAGCCATTACATTGGGAACAAAATGGCCGGCACACAGACACAATTTGCTTTTTGCTAATTAGTGTTAGGCCCATCCCAGCAGATGTCAGGATGAGCCACGGTTACTAACCATAAATTGACATGGCAGACCTTGTCTGCAAGGGCTATTTTCTTCCTTCCACTGAGACTGGTAACTAAATAACTGTGCAGGTGCTACTGGGCAGTGATGTCTGGACTGAGACCATAGAGTCCAAATAAAGGGAATAGTTCAGGAAAAAAATGAAAGAAGATGGAATGACCTGGGCTGTGAATCTGGAAATGGTAAGGTAGTTTGACACTAAACCAAACTGCTGACGCATGAAGAGAGATGCTTCCAAAGCAGGAACAACAGGAGGTTGGGTGCAGCAGATGGCCATACAGCTGGAATGCTAGTCTACATTTCCCTGACGCTCTTTATATTTCCCGGCATTCGGAGCATAAGCTAGTATTTTAATGACGATGATGATTATGTGTCTGTAGCTGGGTATATTTTGAGTGTTATTGGCCCTGTTTTTCTTTTAGAAAGAGTTGGCATAACCTAGATGTTAGGAGCACATGCTGTATAGTCAGATAGACCTAAATTTTAATTTTGTCTAGTTCAAGATATGGGTACAGAGTAGGTGCCAGCCTTTACCTACCCCTAGTTAATGATGAAGACCTGAAAAGTTAAAAGAAAGGTTATTTTTAACCTTTTTTTAATGAGCCCCTAATATAACACTAGACCAAGGCACATTTAGATGGTCATTCATTACTAATTAGCTTCTTGATTAAGAATCATAAGCATCAAGTTTTGAATTAAAGGTTTCCACTAATACAGCATTGATTTGAACTCAGTTGCTTTAAATTCTTAGTCCGATTCCTTACATTCTACCTTTTGACTGGGAATGTTCTATGATTCAGGAATATTTTTCAGCTGAGCAATATATTCAAATGATTTGATTCTGAGTTGTGACATTATATCAATGAACAGACATACAAAGGTACAAAAATTAAAATAATAACTACCTACTTAGTAAGTGAGCTAAGCTGGAAAGGGAGCGATCTGTGAAGTGAGGACTCTCCCAGGGTACCCAGTACATATGCTGTTCCATCAAGTGTGGAGGTGATTCTCCATTCCCTTCAGCAGAATGCTCAGAACCAAGCTCACTGATTGTTGTTCAGTCAGGTGTGGCCCCACCCTCTTCTTCCCTGTGACAGAGCCTGGCCATAGTAGAAACCCTCATTGCACTTAGGATCCTGAAACAGTGACCTGTGACCAGAGGAAAAGGTTGAGGACTGGAATCGGCTAAATGCTTTGCAGGGAAAACCTGATTCCTTAGCACTGGCAATTCCAAAGCTCAGGAAATCTGGCCTTCAGAATCCAGCTGAACTCCCAGCTTTAAAGGAATTTGCTTTCTAAAGCTAATGTCTCGACCTCCACTTTGAAAAATTGATTAATTTTTTTCCCTTATAACTTGTTAAACTGCTCACATCCCCAGAAGGGGTCTGAATCTTTGAGCAAAATATTTTCCTTCTAAGAAAGGGGAGGGGGAGGGGGAAGCATTTGAGAGTAAGGTTGTGGCTACTCACTGCAACCTGCTGCCTCCCCAGTTTAATCAAGCCTGCTGGTCTCCCAGACAGCCCAGCCAACAAATGACCCCAAAAAGCAGCAATCATTAAAAGAGAGCTGACTATTGTGAAATTTAACAGAACTGTGTGAATAATAATGAAAATATATTGAAAACTTGAAATTAGCAAAGAACATAAGCCTGGTTTGGAGCGATAGAGACCTTGCTCATCTTACGGATATTCAAAAGACTGCCATATACAAGTTTATCTTTCCTTTTAATGGATTTCTCAGAAGCCGTGGCAAAAAGTGTTCTACGTGATTGCCCAAGGTCAGCCCTTTAGACAATTGAGATAGCTTTCATCCCAGTCAACTCCAGGATTCATTTCTCTGGACAAAATTGGATGGCATTATCAAAGCAAAAAATAGATTGTTTCTCAAAGTGAAAAGCTTTGAAATAAAAAAGTGTTTGGCAATAATAGGTGATGGGCTCTCTGAGAACATTTTTCAAATAGGGCCTCCACAGAAAATCATCAATGTTAGCGCAAGCCTGGATTTCCCTGTGGTGGGGTCAGGTAAGAAATATTGCATTTTGAGTGTCTGATTCTGGCTGATGCTTGAAGGAAACTTTAAAAGTGCTAATGCTGTCAGCCTGAGATTACACAAAGTCCAGTGGAAAAGGCAAAATTGGACATCATGTAATTAGGGATGGAGAGCAGGACATAAAACATCCCCAGGAGCATCTACTCTGCCACCCCCATGGAGAGCAACACAGTTGGACATCTGTCTCTATTCCTGTCTCCATGAGTGGTCCACGTGTCCCGGACTGGCCATCATCAGGGATCTACAGAAGCTGTGGTGATGGCTTTTTCTGTGTGACTTTTCCTGACCACTCATGGGACTGCCAGATGAGCCACTCTATTTTTTCATTCTTCCTGTTTCTTGTAAAATGTGATTAATCCCATAGGCTTTGTGGCATATGGATTATTATGATACGTACTAATCAGTACGGTATTCACTTGAACTTAGTTGCTTTAAATTCTTAGTCTGATTCCCTTCTACCTTTTGTCTGGGAATGAGACGCAAAAGAAGAAATAATAGTGGTAACCGTTATCGACTGTGGACTGTGTGCCTGGCAGTTCATGTCCCTTTGTCCTTATAACCTTGACAGTAACTCTTGACAAATAATGCTTGAAGAAACCGATTCTGATGAACTTGAGCAGAAGAAAGAAGAGGGAGCAGGCGCGGGAGGGGGGATGTGAGGTAGTTAATAGAGTGAAGGCGAGGCTGAGAAGCCAGGCCTGGGAAAGCGCATCTGAGCATCCGACAGCAATAGACACTCTCTTCAAGAGACCCCATCTCAGGCGTTCGCATTGCAGTGCTTTGGCCCTACCCAAGTGCACGTTCCCAAGCGAGAACCTCACTGTCCCAGCTTGACCAGGGGTGGTCCGGGCCTTTTGATTCCAGTCCTACCTAGACTGCAAGCTGTACTGTGCATTTAGCTTTGGACTCTCAGATCTGCCTCCGCTCATAGCACTGACTCGCCTCTCCCTGGTTCTCTTGCAGTCGGCAAGGAAGTTTTTCCCCATCACGTTCTTCGGCGCCATCACCTGGATCGCAATATTCTCTTACTTAATGGTCTGGTGGGCACACCAGGTAAGACCTTGATCGTGACTCCAGCTGCCTGGTGTTGCTGAGTTGTTCATCAGTGTGTTTGCTTCCTGAGACTCTCACAACAGTAGTGCGCCTGATGAGATAAGTTAAACATTCCAGGACTAAAGGAAATTACTCCACTTCACTTTCCCTTGTCTCTTGGCCTTTCCCTGGAGCGTGGAGTGAGATCCGCATGGCCCTGTCAGGCATGTGGAGGAAGGAAGGCAGACCTAGCTGCTTCTGCCCTCTGCGGCCTGAAACCAGGCCAGCTCAGGCGGCAAAGAATGGCGAGGTTTTGCCTGACTCCGTGGCACTTACTTTCTCTTGGGCAACTACTCACCTTTTAACCAGCCTTTTTTTCAATTAAAGTTTACATTCAATATTATTTTGTATTATTTTCAGGTGTATAATATAGTGGTTAGGCTATCATATACTTTATAGAATGTCCCCCCTGATATTTCCAGTACCCACCTGGCACCATGCATAGTTATTACAGTATTTTTACTATATTTCCAGTGCTGTACTTTACATCCCCATGACTGTTTTGTAACTACCAATTTGTACCTCTCCTTTTTCACTCAGTCCCCCAACCCCTGCTCCCCTCTGGCAACCATCCATCTGTTCTTTGTATCTATGAGTCTGTTTCTGTTTCTTTTGTTAATGTTGTTCTTTATTTTTTTTAATATGTTCGTATTGATTTTAGAGAGGAAGGGAGAGGGGGAGAGAGAGAGAAACATCGACATGAGAAACATTTATCAGTTCCCTCCTGCACATCCCCCAACCAGGTATTGAACCCACAACCTGGCTGTGTGCCCTGACCAGGAATTGAACTGGCGACCTTGAGGTGCATAAGACAACACTCAAGCAACTGAACCATACCGCCCATGGCCAGTATTGTTCTTTAGGTTCCACATATAAGTGAAATCATATATTTGTCTTTCTCTGACTGACCTATTTCACTTAGCATAATACCCTCTAGGTCCATCCATGTTGTCACAAGTGGTAAGATTTCACTCTTTTTTAAGGCGAAGTAATATTCCATTGTGTATATATATATATATATATATATATATACATACACCACAGCTTTTTTATCCGCCCGTCTATTGATGAGCACTTGGGTTGCTTCCACATCTTGGCTATTGTAAATAACGCTGCAATGAACATAGGGATACATATATTTTTTTGAATTAGTGTTTTGGGTTTCTTTGGATGTATTCCCAGAAGTGGAATCACTGGGTCATAAGGCAGTTCCGTTGGCTCTTAGGAAAAATCTGAAGACAAAATGGTCTCTTCCTTGAGCCTCAGTTTATAAAAATGATGCTGTATTTCACTTTTACCACTTTTAACTCAATTCCAGTCATAATGCCCATCACAAGAATAAACTCTCAGGAATTGTTTGTTGTAACACATGAATGAAAGAATGAGATGTGAAAGAAGAAATAATAGTGGTGACCATTATTGATTGTGTACTGTGTGCTGGGCAGTTCACATCCCTTTGTCCTTATAATTTTGACAATAACCCTTGACAATTTCTCCATAGGTAACAATCCCATGAGGGGCGTACTATTATTATTCACAGTTTACAGATAAAAGAGCTAAGCTTAGAGCTAATGAGACAATTGCATGGGATCATATAGATAGTAAATAGCAGAACTGAGATTCTAACCGAGGACTCTGAAACACCAAAACTTATGCTTTTAATCTCAATCATAAACTACCTAAATTACAGACTGCCCACTTGTATACTTGATTTCATATAGCCTTAAATTCATTACACTCCTTAATATAAGTAAAATATAGCAATTTGAAATAAGGAAATGTACACAAAGAACATATATAGAAGGACATCTCAACAAATGGTGCTGGAATAACTGGATTTCCATATGCCAAAATAAATGACTTTAGATTAGAACCTCTACTTCACACTCTACTCAAAAATTAACTCAAAGCATATCAAGTTCTAACTGTAAGAGCTAAAACTATCAAACAACTAGAAGAAAGCATAGAAAACCTATATGATTATGGGTTAGACAAAGAGTTCTATAATATAACACCCAAACATGATCCATAAAAGAAAAAATTAGACTTCATCAAAATTAAATATTTTGCTCTTCAAAAAACATTTGAAATGAGAAAACAAACCACAGACTGAGAGAAAATATTTGCAAATCATATATATACCTGATAAAGCACTCTATTCAGGATATATAAAAATTTCCTGCCTGGCCAGGCGTGGCTCAGCAGTTGAGCATCGACCTAGGATCCAGGCGATTGGGGTTCGATTCCCAGTCAGGGCTCATGCCCGGGTTGCGGGCTTGATCCCCAGTCGGGGGCGTGCAGGAGGCAGCCGATCAATGACTCTGTCATCATGGATGTTTCTATCTCTCTCTCTCCCCCTCCTTTCCTCTCTCTGAAATCAATAAAGATATGTTTAAAAAAAAAAATTTCCTAAAGCTCCATAATAAGAAGGCAAGCACGTACAGCTTCCTAATTTTTAAGATGAATGAAAGATTTGAATAGCTATTTCACCAAAGAAGATACGCAAATGGCTAATAAAGACCAGAAAAGATGCTCAGCATCATTACTCATTAGAGAAATGCAAATCAAAACCACAATGAGATACCACTTCATACTCACTAAGACAGATGTAATCAAAAAGGCAGCCAAAAAAAACAGTGTGGGGAAGAATATGTAGAAATGGACCCCTTCTATATCGCTGGTAAGAATGGCAAATAGTGCAGTCACCTTGGAAAACAGTTTGGCCGTTCCACAAAATGTTAAATATAGAGTTACAATATGACCCAGTGATTCCACTCCTCTTGTATACCCGAGAGAAAAGAGAATATCTCCACAAAAAATTGTACACATGTATTCATAGCAGCATTATTCAGGGTAGCCAGAAATGTAAACACCCCAAGTGTCTATCAGCTGATGAATGCATAAAGAAAATATTGTCTGTCTACGTGATGGAATAGTACCTCACAGTAAAAAGGAACGAAGTATTGATACATGCTACAATGTGAATGAACCTCTACATTTTATGCTAAGTGAAGAAAAGCCAGTCACCAAACATCATGCATTGTAGGCTTCCATTTATATGATACTAAAAAAAAAAAGGCAAATCTATAGAGACAGAAAATAGGTCAATGGTTGCCTTGGTTTGGGGAAGGAGAAGGGAAATGGGGAGAGACTGCTAATGGGTATAGAGTTTCTTCTTGGAAATAAAAGGGAATGTAGGGAATCACTAACAGAATTCACTGGAAATGTTGGCTGATATACCCAGAGTTATTCCTATAAGATATATTATTATTATCATAGTTATTTTAATGACATTTGACTTCAGATTACTCTTCTTGGATATTTCCCTATAATCACTGGTCCCCTAAAGAAGTTCTTTTTGTCCCAAAGTCATTATTTTTCACACTCGTAGAGAGACATTTGCTCCCAATACCTGGCAAAAATTACTGCAGAGATGGGCTGCTTCTCGGCCTTCAGATTTCGAGGCTAAAAGGACTGTTTCCATTTATAACATGTAATGGCTTTTCCTAATAATCTTTGTTGTTTCAGGCACTGACAGTGAAAAAGCGAGGTTTTTTCACTTGCTGGAATATGTTGTTATAGCTACTTCTCTTCAGCCATCCTAGAAAACATTATTGTCCAGGCTTCCATTGTTTTCTTTCTAATGATTATCTCCATTCCGCAATCCTGCTTCCTTTTCATTCTCATTTAGAAAAACATAAACAAGATGCCTGGAACAATAGTAATTAACAAAAAGACCCAGAAATATAGAGTAGCCTTGCTTTCCAATAATGGATGAGAAATTTCTCTTTCTTTCCTCCCATAGAAATGCTTTTCTCTCTCAAAACATCTACACAGCTGATCAAAATAGCAAACTCTGTTCTAAGAGGTCTGGCTCTAATTCTATTGTTTGTATTTATGAACTGTAAAAGCTATAAAAATATCACCATTAGTGCTCAACTGGTACCCAGAGTTTTACCATTAATAAATCCTATTTGACACAATTATTTGACTACCATTTGGCCAAAAAATAGTGCCCTTCACATAAAATGCATTATGCATATTTTCCCTTCATATCTGTTATTTTTATATAGTTTTTGCATCATGAATCTTTTTCTTAGTAGGTTTTATGAGTGATGAAAACCTGTGGTCCAAATCTATACTGCATCTAGTATGAGAAGTTAATTCAAAAGGTCAGATATGACCAGCCCTGTGTCTCATTTAGCCAATCTGACATTTTTGCAAACCCTCCTTAAGCCAAGGCAAGGAACTGCATCACAGAATATTAGGAACAGCACTGGATTTGGATCCATCATTTACTTCTATTAGAAATCAAGGAAATTCCCCCCAAGAGACCCCTGATGTCCTTTCTAGCTCTAACCTTCTCTGATGCTCCCCAAAGTGACCATGGATGCCATCCCATCCATGCACCCACCACCTCGCCTCGGATTCGCCAGGGGTCCCTTCAGTGAAATATACTCAAAATGAGTTAATATAGAAGTTCCCCTGCAGTGGGAGTGTTTCTAGAGCCACACAGATTCACCAGGGATTTGATGTACAATGAAAATTCTCCGTTATTCATGTGACTTCCTACACTGTGGACTGACACCACTAAACCAGCTTTTCTCTGCTGCCAGAGCCCTGGTGGCCGCACACTGATAGGTGGGAGAGGGAAAGCAGTAATGTCTAAGTTATAGTAGTTCATATTTATTGAACATTTATTTTGTGTCTGGCAATGCACTATTTGCCTTTTAAGCATCATCACATATAATTATCACAACTCCAAGGATGGGTATCATTATCCCTATTTCACAGATGGGAAAAACTGAGCCTCAGGGAAGTTGGTTGGCTCGAACTAGGAGTGATAGGCTAGGATTTGCACGCAGAGTTCTCTGTATCCCAAGCCAGCTCTCTTAACCACACCACCATACCACCCTCTTAAATTCCTGCATTCTTCTGTCTGCAGTGGCGTTCAAACTCTAAATATAAATGGCTTCTAAAACAGTCACTGCTTTAGAGCTCCCTCTAGGAATTTACATTATTAAGAATGTATTAAATGGATTGTAACTTATTGAAGGTGACAGCCATTTAGTCAGTTTCTTTACAGTCTTTGAAAATGCTTCACTCCAAATCTAACAAAAAAGATAAGTCATCAAGTAGAATGTTTTGCTCAAATAGGGCACTCCTGTGCAAAACTCTCATTTAAATTTTTCTAGGAGATTCGGTGAAAAGCGTGCTGGTAAAATCACCTCCATATGCAGATTGACTTGTTTATTCAGCAAATAGGCCCCGAAAGCCTCCTACATGCCAGGCTGTGTTCTGAGTCATAAGAAGACTAGTGATCAAGGCGACAGTCCTGCTCTCATGGAGCTTACTTTCCAGTGGGGAGCCAGGAATCTGCACCGTGAGGACAGGGCGAACTAGTTCTACTCACCAGGCTCTAGAGCGAACATGACCATCAAAATCAAAATAGCTCCAACTATGCTTTTAAGCTGGTGAGAACGGAGCTATCACTTATAAATCAAAAAAAAGGGATTTAGAAATGAGTTTACTCACCTGGCCGGCGTGGCTCAGCAGTTGAGCGTCAACCTAGGATCCAGGAGATCACGGTTCGATTCCTGGTCAGGGCACATGCCCGGGTTGCGGGCTCGATCCCCAGCAGGGGGCGTGCAGGAGGCTGCTGATCAATGACTCTCTCATCAGTGATGTTTCCCTCTCTCTCTCTCTCTCTCCCTTCCTCTCTCTGAAATCATTAAAGACATATTTTTTTAAAAAAAAGAAAGAAAGAAATGCGTTTATTCCATGAAAACCTTTAAACTTGCATGCTACTTCGGCCTTTTAAATTTTTTTCAAAAACGCTGGACATCATCAGGTAGGCTGTTGGAAATCAAATTGGAAGCATCATCTTAAAGGTTTTCAGTTTGCCAACTCCAGAAAATATATAAAGGTTTTAAAAGTCCCAAGAAGACATACAAGTTGCTCAAGAGAATGGAGAAGCTTCCATCTGAGGCTGGACCAACTGTGCATGTTAGAATTTGTCTGTCTTTAAAAGCCAAGACCAAAAGAAAATATAATTGCTCCCCTTGCATTTCAAAACTGTGTACCATTAACTAAGGGCTTTTCTACAAATTATCACTTAGTCTTCACAACCACCTTGAGGGTCGGTGTGACCATCGCCTCTATAGTGACGATCAAACCCACTGTCCAGCACGCTCAGTGAGCGGGAGGCCAAGTACTTAATAAACGCCAGAGCCAGCCCTTGGACCGAGGTCCTCTGATTCCCTAAATGACACTTTCTTCACTTCTGCCCTGCTGATTCACAGCTCTGTTACAGAATCACCCAGAATCAAGTTTCCTGTGGAAATGGTAGTTTGAAGTTTTTAAGAGTAGGTTGCAGGCACTAGGATACGTTCAGGAAAAATGGGGATGCTGGGTCCAACTCTTTAACCTTCCGCGGTAAACCCAAGGCATCTGCCACAGGATTTGGTGCCATTGTCGGGCACTGGCTCCTGGAGCCTCTGACTAATTGGGTTTTTAAACTATATTTCTGCTTCCCCTGCCCAGTCTTAATCAACACCATACACAGGCTGCCCTCCAGCCCACTATAGCTCTTTTTTGAGATTATCTGTTTAATCCTTCTGTGAACATTCCCAGTCTCTTGGGTCTGAATATCATGAAAGTATAAACTCTGTGGCGATGAGTGTGGCTTATTCCTCTTAATCATCTCAGCACTCAGCACAGTCCAGAGGAGGCGCTCTTTAGAAGGGAGTTGCATTGAAGTGTTTGTGGCTTGGATGGTTTTGTGACTACAGATACTCACATATTTGTCCCTGTCATCACTTTTAGGTTGGAGAGACCATTGGCATTAGTGAGGAGATTATGGGTCTGACCATGTTGGCTGCTGGGACCTCTATCCCGGATCTTATCACCAGTGTCATAGTGGCCCGCAAGGGGCTTGGTGACATGGCTGTATCCAGCTCTGTTGGAAGCAACATTTTTGACATCACCGTAGGGTAAGTAGAGATCGTTCTAAAAAGGTGCACACCAACTGCTTCCCTGTCTTCAAAGCTGTGAAGTCATGACCAGGATCTCCAAGCCCAAAAATAACCAATATCAGTAGAAAGTAAAAACTGGAAGTACCATTCGGCTTCACCAAGTCCATTTTTCATTTTCAGAGAACAGAATGAACAATAAATTATCCCTAGAAGACAGAAACAAATACCTGCATACAGAGTAGGTGTTGTAGGACATACTTTACGAGAATTTCATTTATATGATTGCATTGGCTACGTGTTATCATTTCTCAATACTCAGCACATCTGAGATGATCTGGTAGTTTCATTATATTTTTTTTTTATATTCTGATTCTAAATAAAGTCTCTGCCAGCCTCAGGTGAGATTTGGATTATAAAGCAGATTGTAACAAACCTAGACCCAGCAAAAATAGCTCATCTCCTTCCTTGGAAAATGCTGGCAGGTTTGCATTCTCACTTGTTTACCTGTGCTGGTGAGGATGTGCTAGGTGTTTTGCAAGTCAGAAGATGAGATCTGTTCTTACAGTTAAGCAGACTGGAGTCCTCACTGTGAATAATCTCTAACGTGGATCAGACTGGGGAGGGGTGCTGATACTTCTGTCACTTAATTTAACTTGTCCGAAGTAAAATTAGTCTGATAAATAACCTTAAATGGCAGCCCCCTGAGAAAATAGAACATAGGATGTTATCCTGTAACCCCAGAAGAACTGGGCTCTTGACACTTGAATTTGGAAACTCACTAAAATGGATCTGCTCTCTTACTGACCTTAAATATTGTTCTTTCTTATACCTTTCCATTACCCGACATATATGGTAGTATTTTTTGTTCATTCAGTGTCTACCATGTGCATTGTACATACATTTTCATCCATGTAAACCACACAGAGATCCATAAGGTATTTTATCACCCCCATTTTTCAGATAAGGAAACTGAAGGGCACAGAATTTGTACACCTAGTAAAAGAAATAGGTGGGATTTAGACAGAGTCTGTGTTCTCAACTATAGCGCTATCTGTGAATAAAATCCTGCTTTGAGTTTCCACTGTCTGAACCATCTTTAGGTTCCAGAGGTGCCCTCTCCTACTATACTTCCTTTCTTTACTGGCCCCTGTCACTCGAGAGCCCTCCCTGCCTAGAAAACTCCCACTTACCCTTCCAGTGTCAACTAAGATGAGGGCTCTCTGATTCTCTTGGAAGCTTTTGCTCCTGTGTACTTCCTGCACCCCTTACTCTTGTCATGGTCATTAGATCAGTCTGCCTGCTAGACTGGGAACCCCCTGAAGAGAAATAACTCAGCAAAACCTAATACACTGACTAATGCAGGTAGTGGCTTGGCAGATGTTTGCAGGATGGATGATGGATGGATGATGGATGGATGGATGGATGGATGGATGGATGGATGATGGATGGATGATGGATGGGTGGATGGATGGATGGATGGATGGATGGATGGATGATGGATGGGTGGATGGATGGATGGATGGATGGATGATGGATGGATGATGGATGGGTGGATGGATGGATGGATGGATGGATGGATGGATGGATGGATGGATGATAGATGGATGATGGATGGATGGATGGATGGATGGATGGATGGATGGATGGATGATGGATGGATGATGGATGGATGGATGGATGGATGGATGGATGGATGGATGGATGGATGATGGGTGAACAGATGGATGGACTCCTTGAGAGGTGTATGTTTTAAAGGAAGGGTATCCCTAATATAAACTGTGTTTCTCAGTTCTACTGCCTACACATTTAGGGGAGTTTTCTTGGTCAATCTCTTGTAAAAAAGGAAAACAAAATGTTCTATAGTATAAAAGAGAAAATCCTAAAAATTGGGAAAAATTACAAGTGTTCTAAGTCATACTTGTCATGGTTTTGAAAAACAAATATCCTAGGGAATTGCAAAATGTTTTTAGTTCATTGTTCTTTAATTGTATATTTAATAACAAATGAAAATTTAAAGAAAAATCACCCCTAATCCTACTACCCAAGAACAACATTTAGCTTTTGTATGCTCTCTTCCAAATATTTCACAGAGTTTCTTAGGGACTATTCAGCTTTGTCCTCTTGGAGGGCTTTTATTTTTCCATTTTAAAGACATTTATGCCTGGCATGGGGTAGGCATCTATTAGTAAATTAGTAAATCAACCGTTTTTCTAAGCTTCTTCATAGCTCTCATAATTAACATTGTACGGCTTTAAAATACCCCAGCCTGGTGCTTTTCAGTTTAACCAGTATCTTTTAGTAAGACCTTTTCATGTTTTCCAATTTTCTGCTATTATGAGTGTTTCTATACAGAAAAACTGTACCGTTTTATACAGAAAAACCTCCTCTTTTAATTATTTTAATTAGGATAAATTCCTTCAAGAAATATTAATGAATTAAAGATTATAAGCATTTTCACTTAGTAAGTTATATAATATCTAATCACTGGGGTGTACCCCTGAAACTAATATAATATTGAATGTTAATTGTAATTGAAAAATTTTAAAATTATTTAAGTTAAAATATAAATAAATAAAAATCTTAAATTTTTTTTTAAAAAAGATTATGAGCATCTTGCCCTAGCCGGTTTGGCTCAGTGATTAGAGTGTCGGCCCGCAGACTGAAGGGTCCCAGGGTCCCTTGTCCAGTCAAGGGCAGGTACCTCAGTTTCAGACTCGATCCGCACCCCGGTCAGGGCTCATGTGGGAGGCAACCAATTGATGGGTCTCTCTCACATCGATGTTTCTCTCTCTCTCCCTTCCACTCTCTCTGAAAAGCAATGGAAAAATATTCTCGGGTGCAGATTAAAAAAATATATATGAGCATTTTAATGGCTATTGATGTATATTTTTCCAAAAGTCTTTCCCAAGAGTTTGTACCAGTTTACAAAGTCTTTAGCAATATATTGGGTGTAAAAGTTTCTTCATAGTCTTGCCTGCATTTTCTTTTTGCTTAAGATTAATACATACAGTAAAGGATTTAGACAATACATATAAAGCATAAAGAAAAAATCACTGGTAATTCATCACCCTTTTTAAATTCATATATATATCTCACATTATTAAAATTGCATTGCTATTTTTATATGTATCCTTCATTTTAGATAAAAGAATTATATCATGAGTACTTGCCTACATCTTCATAAGCTTATGACTTTTAATAACTACATCACATTACATCAACTTAATAGTTCACTATTTAACAAGTTCCCTATTAGAGATTCAGGTACACACAATGGTTCACTTCTCAAAATAACACTGAAATTATTATTTTTCTGGATAAAGTTATATCTGCATCTTTAATTATTTATTATTCTCGATCCCTAACAATAGAACTGATAGGTCAAAGGTATGAAAAATCATTTTTCCCCTCAATGCGTTTTTAATTTGTAGTGCCATGAACTGCCTCTTCACCAGAAGTGTGTGTGTGTTTGTGTGTGTGTGTGTGTGTGTGTGTGTGTCTAGCTTAAGCAATGAGAAGTGAGGAAGAAGAGTTCCCCAGGACAAGTCCCAGGAGAGTTTTCTTGCTTCACCACCGCCAATCACTCCCCTCCCCTTTCTTACTTTCCACTGCTGACCAAAGGGTGCCAGGGCTGCCCCCTCCTGCCAAGAGCTTCCCTGCCGTGGCCCTGGGGAACCCTTCCCCTCCAGACATCTCCACTGAAATAGGCACCTCCCAGCCAGGCTCTGGTGGGCAAAGTGCCTGTAAATGATCACCATGAGGCAGGAGCACTGATCACTTCAGCTTGACCCAGGTTAGCATACGCACCTGGACAGGGCCTACACGTGCCAGGCCCTGGGATTTGAAAGATACGTAATGCGTGGGCTCTACCTTCACATGCACCCTCTCTCCAGCAGAGGAGACAGATGCACAAGCTCGCTGCCCTTCTCACCTATTGTTTCTCTGAAGCAATATGCTTTTCCTTTGGAGAACTTTCTGTTTGGAAAGGGTGTCTCCTCTTCCACACGGCTGAGGCTGGGCCAAAACTGAATCTCCCTTAGCCTTGGGCTGTGCAGAAGGCTCAGTCCCCTGGGTGGCAGAGTTCCTGTTTCCCTGAACAGCATTCCACTGTTAGACTCAGTGGGTAGGACTGGGCTGCGTCTCACCAAGCCACGTGGAGGTGTGCACACCGCGAGTCCCGCATTTTCAGCCATGTACCTCTCCCTCAGAGGACTAGCCCACTCCTGTGGTGCCCCTGGCAGTCAGCTCGTTGATGTCTTTCAGAGTCCCCACTTTGATTAGGAAACAAAAGATGTTATCATGTTTCAAAAGTTAAATACAAAGGGAGAAAACGTATAAAAATATGTAATAAAGTTTTTTAAAATCACATCTTCCTCAGATCTTTCAGAAAGGTCATTTTTTAGTGAAAAGGGTGTCCCATCTTTTCCAACATAAACTTCAGGCAGCTCTGTGGTGCTGGGCCCCACCACCACCATTTATTTTCACTTGCTTTTTAGGCTGTTCATTGCTATTCTCTCTCTCCATCTAAAAAAAGTAAGGTTTCCATTTTCACTGCTGATTGCCATATCTTTTCTCCAATGGTCCTCTCCTCCTCTCACCCAGATCCTCCAGTTCCTGTCTTTAGGTCTTTAGGCCTGAGGGTGACATTTTCATCTCTACTAGGAAAGAAACAAAAAAGTATTTCATACCCAGCTCAATTATCACCTGCCGCAGCCATGGCTTCGACCGTATCTAACTGAAGAACAAATTCTCTCCATTCCCCCTCGTTCGGTCAGGAAATAAAGGTTTTTAAAGGTCACCTGACTTGCGGAAGCTGTTTCCTGAGCCAGCCACGGTGAGCCTACCAGGGCCCCTTTCCCCAGCGAGCCACCCCAAGGGGCTCACGCTGCGCCCGGCTTCCTGCCCATGCCCGCCCCCACCCCTGTCCTCTCGCCCGCAGGCTCCCGCTGCCCTGGCTCCTCTACACCTTCATCCACAGACTGCAGCCTGTGGCCGTGAGCAGCAACGGCCTCTTCTGCGCCATCGTCCTCCTCTTCATCATGCTGCTCTTCGTCATCCTGTCCATCGCCCTCTGCAAGTGGAGGATGAACAAAGTGCTGGGCTTCATCATGTTCGGCCTCTACTTCGTGTTCCTCGTGCTCAGCGTGCTCCTGGAGGACCGAATCCTCATGTGCCCGGTCTCCATCTAGCAGGAAAAGCCATCCCTGGGACCAGCGGCCTGGACCGGCCCTCCCGCTCTGGGCTCCGGGCTCCTTGACAACTTGAGAAGAAGCGGCTGGCGCTCAGCCCCGGGCACGGGACTGTCCCTCCTTGGTGGACGTGAGGAGGGGTGACTCGCACTGACCCGCCCGCTTCACGGGCTGCTGCCACCCTCGCCTGCTGAAATGGCTTCATTCAAGAGGCAGAGAGAGCTGTGCGTCGGAGGCTTCTCTCCGCTCGCCGCTGACAGGTACTCCTCGCTGGTCGGAGGTACATGCGTTGCAATGATGCAAACAATGGCAGAGGCTTCGTATACACATATGAGATATACATAGTATAAATAGATGCACATGAACACACGCCTGTTTCTGTACTATACCTCTCCTTCCATGCCTATAGAGTAATACAGACCTATACACAAACACAAAGAAATAGTATATATATAAAATTATATATATATAAATACAAATGCATCTTTTCAGGGATAGCTCTAGTATATTTATAGTACCTGTATGAAGAGGGGCGTCGACCTTCTGTGTCAGCTTCACCTCTTAAGTGCAAGAGGTAAACTAATGGAATCATTGCTGTGACCTTCAGCCTACCTTGGACTTACTGGGATCCTGCTGGGTAAGGTAGATGCTTTAGGGAAATAAGTTTCAGGGGAGAGGGCTAGGTGGAGAGGGCCTGTAAGGGCCATGGGTTAAGCCCTCCAAAACATTTCCACAAGCCAAACAGGGAAGACTCTCTGCCCACCCCACTGGGGCACACTGACCAAACCCCGTGGGGTTATTTGGGACAGAAGAAGGTAAAATCCAAACTGGTCGATACTGGTTTGGCGGCAGAGGGAAGGTAACCAGGGTTGTTTTTTTGGGTTTATATATATACATATATATATATTGCCCCAGCATGCAAGTAGAAACTATGATTGCAAACCAAATTAGCACTCTTCTAGGACAGCGAGACTATATAAACTGAACCTGTATTCCAATGCATGCCCCATTACCATCAAAAGAAGGGAGGCAAGTTTAGCTGCGATTGTCATTTAGACATATTTTGATGCTAAGGGCTCACATATAATCCAAATGCTACCAAAAGAGCCTGGATATATAATAAGAAATTCCATCCAGTAGAGGCGCTTAGTGAGACTTGCCACCTAATGGGAATGTGAGGGTGTAGTTCGTTAAAGCTTCTTCCGAGTGGCCATAAAGGGCTTCAGTGTCTGAAGCAATCATTATTCCTTAAATAGAACTAAATTTACTCTGATCAATACTGCTTGGGTCGAGGCAGCCTAGAGGTGTTTGGAAAGGCATTTGCACACTAGGAAAGTTTCTGAGTCCTATTCTAGTGGTACCAAGACCAGGATTTAGTTAAAGTTCATGCAACATCCATGTCTCTCCTGCCATCAGGACCCTGTTGGGAACTCTTTCTAGCTTACCGAGTACAATGAAGACTGCACTTGACAACCTCTTCACACTGGCTTCCAGCCGGTCACTCCAAGGTTTTCATTTCCTGAAGCATTCATGGGATGTTTTCATTCCATTCATTCAGTGCCCCCAGGTTCTTTTTGACAGCTTGTATTTCTCAGATCTATGTGAAAAGAAAGTAAAACCAGCAGGGGGAAAAATAAAACAGGCAAACGAAATTGATGGAAAATACACAGTCTTTCATTTCCCCAAGTTATGCTCTTCCTGAAATCAGTTGAAAAAGTCAGTAGAGGATGGTTCATTGTTCGATACTGATCCTACACCTGAGTTGGTGCACACCACCTGTGGGAGCTAGACCACACGTGTTCTTGTCTCTCTTTTGTGTCACTGATGCTGCTGTGATTTTGTTGGGAGTGCAGACCTCCTAACACAGGGAGACAGGATGCAGGACTCACAGCTGAGAAAAAGAGGAAGGAGACCTGACAGCCCCAGATCGAGCTCAGTATTTCTTCCTCAAAACCTCAGCTCGCTCCTCAGAGCCTGGAAATAATAGCCAATGCCCATCATTGCTCTTGATGCAAAAAGCACTTCTAACATAGGCCCATTGGGGAAACAAGAAGAAAGGATGGTGCCGCCCATGAGGCAGACTTTCAAGTCTCTCCACCTTTGCAAAGTCTAGTTTTCAGTTGTGTGAAAGGACCTGCGTCTCATTCTGCAAGGGCAACGCTTTGTATTGAGGCAAGAATTTGTGCTAGTTCCTTAGAGTGAAAGACAGTGAGTGAACTTTTAATGAAAATCTCTGCTTGCTTTCCCTGTGTGTGACTTGAAGGGGAGCAGAGTTGGTTATTGCATGAATGTGTATTGTCGCGTGGTTCATTGTCTGAAAGAAGGTTTGAATAGGTGACTCTGCCCCCACTACATATAGACTGTGTAAAACCGGCAAGGACGAGGGAGGTCTGGTGCGGCCCTGTTCTCACCCTAGGCTCCCCCTACACGCGCACCCTCCCCACTTCTTCCTGTGAATTCCCAGAGCACAGCGAAGACTCATCCAAGCAGCCATGGAGCTTTTTACTTGCCTGTGAGCTCCATTTCATAGGGACTGTTGTGGTCATTCATGAAAATTTGTACTTGAGAAGACAATATTTTAAGGCCCAGTTCCCACCTCAGTGACATACAACTGCAGTGCCCCCTGCTGGCTGGTAGACAGGCACCGTCTTCCTGCCCCCGCTCGCCTTTGCTTCCCCCTCATTATGTATCTGTGAGGTTTTGTGTTGGGCTACAGTGAGCCAGAGAGAAGTGTGTGGGATACAACAGTAGATCTTTAAAAGCATTAAGATCATTAACATAAGGAGCACCATAGTTTTTTCCTAAGTAGGTCATCTCTAATCCCTCTTCCGCATGGCTGTGTATATACATATATAAATATATATCTTTATACCAGATCTATATGTACATACACAATATCACTTACATCATCACCTCTGACCCAGTCACATTCAGGATTCAAAAGCAGGGAGCATCGAGTTTGCCATAGTGAAGGAAAAGGAGAGTCGTGCTTTCCAACAACCAAAGGAGCATTTCTTCCTGACCTCACAGCGTTTGTTCTGTGCACATCCCAACATACAGATGTGTCCTCACTCCATGTATTATCCACCCCAAGAACATAGATTTACAGCCTTACAGAAATGGCCAACCATGTCCCTAATGCTGATGGAGAGGCAAAAAATACACAACAGAAAAGCACAGGGGGAAGAAATTTGGACTGCAGATCCTCTCTTTGCTTCCCTGGAGCAGAGTATAAAATAATATCTTACTGCCCAATCTAAAATAAATGAGCTGCACCAAATGGTTCCATTTCCCCACAGCGAACCAAACAGGCCTTGCTTGCTGTCACCTCCCCTGTCGCCCCAGGCAGCTTCAGGACTGGAGAGCAACTTGGCTCAGACTAAGAATGCCCAAACAGAACCTTCTAAATTGCATCTGGGAATGCCCACGCTGAGGCCAGCTGCCCCCTGAACCCGACTCGTTCCTGAAGAACCGAAGCTGGAGATTAGATGGTGACGCAGCCTCCCAGGCGTAAGCTGAGCCGGGCAGTGACAGGTCAGGAAAGCACAGTCCATGTGCAGGGAACAAGAGGCAGGGTTGTTTATCAGTTTGGCAGATGGGGAAGAATATTCTAAAGCCTTTTCAGAAGATGATAAAAAGGGGCAGGGACTGTTGCATATTCGGGAAAAATGCTTTGTAAGGCTTCTAACAGGTGTCACCTGACAAGGGCCATTACTATTTACTTTCTAGGGAAGACAAGAATCAGGTGGTTTGGAGCCTTTTCAGCAAAACACAGCTGCCTCACTGATGAGACATTGGATAATATTAATGTACATCCATTCCTGGGCAGGGAGAGAGTTGGCAAGCTCCCCACCGTTGCTCACAGCTCTTAAACTGTCTCTTCTGCAACAGGGAGATAGGAGATGAGCTCTAAAGGGAAGCCCCCTTCCCCCACCACCTTAACAGAAAACTGACAAAGGACATGACAACTAATAGAGCTGCTGGCCAGGCAGGCAGATGGGGAAAATGGGACTTCTGTTCAGCGCTCTGCTGAAATGACTGACGTGGCTCTGATGACCTATCGGAACACAAGCATTTCAAAAACTTCAGTGTGCTTTCTTCTTGACATCTACCAACACACACACACAAGATTATGAGGATGCCATACTTTCCTTGCACATGGACAGATTGTTACCCCGTAATTAAGTGTCTATCTTATAAGAGGCATTTCTGTTCCAAAAGAAATAAAGGGAAAATATCCTCAGGGTGATTTCTGGAGAAATCAACTGTCTCCTGAAAGCTCATTACAGAAGCTTGCTGAGCCAGATCTCACATACCCACCTGGCTTAATATTTTTAAAGACGCACCCTTGACACTTAGAGCTTCCTCAGCAATATTGTCTTCAGTTAGGGCTTGTCACTAAGAGGGAGTTCATCAGGGAGGGGGAAGAATAGGAAAAAGAAATAAAGGAGAAATTAATTTACTTTTACTGGGATTCCCAGGAAAGCAGGTGACACATTGATAATATTTCCCCTCGTAGTTTAAAATAATTACAAAATGCAGGCTTTTTAAAATCAATTAAAGAGCCTACATAGAATCCCAGATTTGAAATATTTCCCTTCTCAAGAAGGCCTTGGGAAGGTGGGTAGTGTGTGCCTGGCCCACCGTCTATTTACTTTTGCTTCTTGCCTCTGTATCTTTGTGTTTCTTCTTTAATCTCACAGCTTCTTATTTTTTGAAATGTATAGCAAACAAGAAAAGCAATAAAGGGCACACTTGCGGCCAGCTAAACTCACTTATCATTACATCATCAGTGTTTTTTTCAC
The DNA here is from genome assembly GCF_964146895.1 of Miniopterus schreibersii. Lineage (NCBI taxonomy): Eukaryota > Metazoa > Chordata > Mammalia > Chiroptera > Miniopteridae > Miniopterus > Miniopterus schreibersii. The sequence continues at coordinate 55,269,797 of NC_138111.1, read as the reverse complement.
TTCACCGGGCTGTGACAAATGGAGAATTTAGGCATCTGTGGAAATCACAGGCACGCTCATGTTTGCTATGGGAGTAACACGTGCTTCCCACCGAGGCGCCCCCACAATGTGTGCACTGCCGTTTGCACGCTTTCCCACGCACAGGCCATCAGTCTTGCTCAGAACCACCTGGATCCCGCAGTGGTCTTTAATCTGACTAGTGAGAGAGAAAGAGCTGCACAGGACAAACTAATCTACAAGTCAGCCGGTTTTTTAGAGACAAAAATGACCCTGTAATTATGACTGGATAGACAATCGTGTTCAAATGTGTGAGAGACTATTATGCAACATCAGATTATCTAAACCTAAGCACCTTCTCTAAATGATTGATGGACAGACTAGAAAACCGTAAATCATGTTTTAAAAACAGATAAATACCTAAGTCTGATAAGGGGTCATGGGATTTGCATGGAGTTTGCTAAAGGTTTGATTCTGTTAAGAGAGTTTGTCCAATTTATGACCTTAATTTAAAGGACACCGTCTTGTGGGAAAGGGGTCCCAGCACAGACGTTCCTGGTGTAACCCAGTTCCATCAGCTACTAACATTAACAGCCATCAGCGCCAGCAAAGTCTCCTTCCAGGTGAAACCATGCCCTCCAAGCCGATGACCTATTTTATTCTTTTTGGCAGAAAAGAACTGCATCTGGGCACTCTCCTACTTCCCCTTGACACAGTTAGGAGGCACCACTATGTGACCCTTTAGTTTCACCAAAAGTATCGTTAGATTTGTATTTCTGTGTCATTTTTCCTGACCTTCATAGTAATTTTTACAGTTCTCTATGAGGCCTTTTTAAATGCTTTATGTTGCTCTTCAATTATGGAACCCTGTGACCACTCCTGACGCAAGTATGGCGTCTGAACACGCAGAATGACAGCCTTGCACCTAACCCGTCGCTCCCTCTGTGTGCCCCCGTCTGTTGCCGTTACCTTTTAGGAAGCCACGCCTCCTTGCTCGCTCACATTAATCTTGTGCTCCCTATGACTCCTGTATCTTCCTCTAACACATTTGGGCGAAGCCAGTGCATTTCTCAGATTGCCCAATGTATTTGAATAGGTGTCTTACCTACGATGAGCCACTCTCCACTTGGCCTTATGGAATCTCAGTCTGTTTATTTCCATCCCCACATCCAGTTTTCAAATCCAGGTTGGACCCAGTGCTTACTCCCCTTCAAGGTTCTCAGCACCAACATCCCCAGTTTACTCGCACTTGGCCCGTTTAATGAGCATTTCTCCATCTCCTGAATGTGAGCATTCAAAACCGTTAGACTCCTGCCCCCAGCAACTTCGGTTTTGCATAACTACTTCTTGGGGGGTTATCCCTCCGAATTGCCACTAAACTGTGAACAGAACTCACAGTCACAAGACAGCAGAGTCGCAGAAATACCCTAAGTGCACAGCAGGGTGAAAAGTATGAACACTGGGTGCAGCGTTATCACGAGGCCCTGGGAGGTCAAGCTCATGAGCTTTCTTTTAGGGTTATAATCCCACACTCTCAGAGAACTCAGAATGGGGGAGGCACCACTGGGGATCATTCAGAGACTCTGGACCTGCACTTGCCTGCTTTGATTTAACCAAAAGCAATTTATATTTTCACTTTAAATAGGAAACAGGGGAAATGGTTGGACCTCCTCTTCTCACTCAGTATTGCAGTGCATTTACTTTCTTGTGTGGTAGGTTGATGGGGATTGTGAGGTTGTTGATGGGTGTCCGGCCCAGGAAAATGGGCTCCGGTTCACCAACAGGATGGGGATGGCTCCTGCGTTCTCACGCACTGGGTTGCATAGTCCATAATGGATCCGTAGGTAACTAAGGCCTTGGGACTGACAGTGTTCTATACTCAACTAACCAAAAGAGAATGTTTTTAAATTACGTTGCACACACAAAAGGAATGAATGAAGTCTGAATCCCTGAATAAAATTATTTTAAGGATGGAATTATATGTGTGAATTAAAGGTAGATAATTCCTTGCCACTTAGTTAAACAAATCTTCAATTCTTCTGATCAGGATAAAACTGAAGGACAATGGATGCCTTTTGGGTTTTTAATTTTTTAATACTGCACTTTATAGTACTTCGTAAGAGACAGTTGTCTTAATTAAAGCCATAAAATACCAATAATACATATATTCAGGGTTTCTGAATATAGTCAGTTAATAAGCAGTCCATGAGTCATTCCTGTTTTGTATTGTTTGTTGTAAATTGGAGTTTATCTGTTCAATATTTTATTACATAAAGTTATTGTCCTAGACAATCTTAATCTACATAAATTTTAGATGTGTACTTTAACTAAATTCTGAAGATCAAAGAAATTATTCATTTCACAAAAGCATTCTTCATTTTCAAAATAGCTTGTTACAAAGATCCTTTAAATCACAAGTTCTGACACTATATTGAAAATCTTTCTTTTTAAAATTATAGATTTACCACTTTTCAGGAATCCATTTGTTATGTAAGCAAGGTTCACCTACATGGAGAGTGAAATGCAAATATAAACCTGGGAAATTTAAGGTTTGTTTCAGTTTTTATATAAATATAGGATGGGTCTAAGAAGTTCCCTTATAAAAATGGCAAAGATAAATATACCATTTATCAATAATTTCTTATGCCTAAATTTAAAAATCTTACATGGTAGGGCATATAAAACTGCAGATTTCATAATGCACTGGGTTTTTTCCCTTTCTGCTAAAATACACAATTTCTGACCTACTGTGATAGACTTACATGTAAACACAGATGTCCCCACAACTAAAAACTCTGATGTTTCACTTTATCACAACTGTTTACTTAATTTGGGTGAAAGCAAAAAGAATGACTGAAAGCCAATTAATAGCCTGGAATATGCACCACAACTGGGTAACTAAATTACTGATAGAGAATAAACACATATATTAAATTGGATTTAATTTTGATTTTCTGCGTAAATGGCCAATTGCCCTGAAGAAAGTGTCTGGACCCAGAGCCAGCAATGTTCCTATTAGGGCTGTTTTGTGGTCTGAAGAGTTTCTCCAAAGGGCAGAGACTCTGCACCCAGAAGAGGGAGCCTCTCTTGGCACACTGCCCTGCCGGACCCTGCATATAAGTCCATTCTTGTGCCCTGCCGCTAGCCTGGGTGTTTCTAGCTCAAGTTTGAAGAACTCCAGAAGCAACAGCTTCCAACTGCACACAGTCTGTGTCCTCAAACAGCCATCAAAAATAAGAGCAAAAGCTACCTTCCTGGCATCATGCAGTTGCTGCTAGCACTAACAAAAGATAAATGTTACTTATGTTCTTTGCATACTTTTAAAACAGACATGTTAGCATTGACCCCTACACAGTAAGCTGTTTTTTTGGACAGGTTACAATAATACAAAGATCAGGATGCCATTTTTGTAAAGGATCTTTTTAGGGGTAGATGTCACCTTATGCTTCCCCTGTTTGCCTCCACTTTCAAGAAGCATTTGAGCACCTGCCTTTATCCCAACAAGAATCCAGCTGATGCCCTTCCAGATTATTTTTGTCATTCTGTGTGTGCTTTGTTCATTATGAGCAGTTTTCACCGGACGACGAGATGAGTGAAGCTCGTGCGTCAGTTGGTTCTTGGGAACATGTCTGTACGTAGACCCAGCGCTGTATTTATTTGTACATAGGCCGTGGGAATAACGCGTTTCTGTCACATGGTCTCCACTCTGATACAGGGCGTTTCTTCACTGTGTTCACATTACACTTTCCACACTTTTGAGCTTCTACTGGCAATCAGCTCATAGAATATCACTTTATGTAATAAGTCTCCTCCGTGTGAAATATAACAGTAATAAAACTGACTCAAGAAAAGTGTCGTTTTGTTTCTGGAATAATCCTTACCTTCAGCTAATTAGGACTCTCAGGAACTCAAGAACTGACACGCAGCTGTGGAAGCTTCACTTCGAGAAGTCAAAGGAATGGAAGGGCAAGCAGAGGTTATCATGAATTATAACTACCATGTATTCATTGCATGCTTGCTTGTGTCATTTGAGCTTTTAAATGTCTGAAGGGAGCCTTGTGCACTAAAGGACTTCTCTAACAATTGGATTTTAATTAAATATATTGAAATTATAAATTCAAAAGCCTAGTGTTCCCTAAGCCTTTAAGTTTATTTTAGAGGTCTTGTTATAAATATAATGCTTTTATGCAAAAATAAGAATTCACAGACACTTCTTCTTTGATTATACTCAATTCACTGATATGCTTAAAAGATTAAATCCTAAGTAATTAACCCAATTTATGAATTAAATTATCCCAAGCACTTCTTAAATTTTACACATTTAACATATCAAATTCTCTCAGCCACTCCAAAAGCCTGATGACAGACTTACAAACAAAAAAATAAAATCTTCCTATACACTTAACCAATTCCTATTAACTTAAATAAACAAATAAAATATACTAAACCAGGTTATCTGCAACACTTAAATTATCATTTACAAACTTAATAAAAGTCTATTACACCTTTAAAATTAATATCATGAGTCTAATATAAATTATACATTTCAAATTATAATAAGATTATCTAATAAGCCAGATTTATTTCAAATACCTTAAACTAAAAATACATTCAACATATCCCAGTGATTATAAAACATACCTGAACCACATCAAAGTATCCATACTATGAATTTGATTTTCTTCATTTATCTTTATATTTCTATAATGTCTTCCTCAGCTTTGAAGTCACTCAACTAATGAACAGATTTAGCATCTCTGACAAGATAAGATGATTGAGCCCAAGTCACAATATCATTATCATTTAAAGAATCCACCGCAGAAAATAGCACATGGTCCCTACATGCGACCAAGTTGATTCCACTGGAGCCAAAAGGAATCATGTAGCCCTCAAGCTTTAAACCAGATCTACCTCCTATCCATGGAGGGTCCTGTTCTCACCAAACCCAGGCCTTTCAGCAGGAGTTTTTTGCAATTCAATGGGCATCTTTACCCTTTTTTTTTTTTTTTAAATTGAAATCTCTTCCAAAGTTTTGTCTCCTTGTTTAAGTAGGTAAATTCTGTAGCCCCGCCTGGGTTACAGCTGGTTGGTCTACACCACTGGAGTATTCAACTAATCTTTTCATTGCTAGATTGGATTCTTCATCCTGTTTATAATTTTTTTGTCCTAACTCCAGTTACAAACATCTTATTAACAGCTATGGGTCTACACTAATGCTAAATGCTTTGCATGCATCATTTCATTTAATCTTCACAGTATCTCATTGGGTTGGGTACCATTATTAGTCCCCGTTTTACAGATAGAAATATGAGACCTGAAGTAGTTAAGTAACATGCCTAAGGTCATGCAGTGTCAGAATTTTAAATTGAACCTGAGCCTTTCTGTTACCCAAATTTAAGGGCTAAGTTAAGTTTAAGAAAAGTTTGAAATCCACACTCCTCTAATCTCCCTTCCAAAATGAATCCCACTTCTCAGAGAAAAAGATTTATGAACTACTTTAATATTTAGGGAAAAGGTACAAGACAGTTTGACCCTGCATTCAACCCAATGATAGCTAAAAACTTTGGGGTTCACCCCTAATGGTATTTCCAATGTTGAGAACATCAACATTTTCATCAGAATGATACTGATGCTTATTTCAGGCCAAATTCATTAGGTTGATTAAATTCCTTGATCAATTATCTATAGAGAACATTATTTTTTCCTCTTTATTTTATTGAATTTACATGGAAACATTGCTCTCTGTGTAAATTTTAAAATAGGAACTCAACTCATCACCTAAGTTCTGTTTTTTTATTCATATTAAAATGTTTACGAATCACAGGTGGTGGTGGGAATCTTCGTTATTTCTACGGAGCCCAGTTTTTACTGGTACAATTTTGCAGACCTAAACTTCACCAAGAAAATTTAAGTTTTCCATCAATACTTCATTCACAACTCTGCAACATTTCACTCTTTGGAGATTATATTGCTAAAGAAAAAGCCATGGTATACCCTGGAATGGCTTTATTTTTCCAAAATGCCTTCATCTTTTTTGGAGGACTGGTTTTTACATTTGACCACAGTGAAGATTTGTGGCAGTGATAACACCTGGTTTTCTAGAGCTGAGCAGCCCTGATTGGGTTGGTGTTCTGTTTCGTTTTCTACTTCCAGTCATTTAGAATTCCATTTTCTAAACTTATTTCTGAGTATGGTCTCAGCTTAAAGTTGTGTATTACTAAAATCATAAGATCATGAGAACTCTCTACTGAAACAACAACCAAAAAAATCTATTGTGGTATGCATTTGACTGACTTATAAAATGTTAAAGGAAAGCATTCCACATGAGTAATTTTTATTATATGTCATCGTGGTATAATTTGTAAAAATAAAAATAAACTACAAAAGAAAAGCATTCAAAAAAAAAAAAGAAAAGCATTCACACAACTATTTATGTTAGCAGTTGGCCTACAAACATCAGTATAATTAATGGCTTTTAAAAAACACTCTCTAGTTGTCACAAATACCACGATACTGGGATACAAATGCATTGACAGTTTCCAAACATACGGAGGTCTTGATATAAAGGGTGCTATCATCAGAGTCCAAAACTGTTGGGAAGACTGACCTTGGTTCACCTCTCCTGTGCAGCTGTGGGCAAGTTACTCAATGACTCTACCTCAGCAGGTCCTCGTCTATAAAATAATACTGCTATGTTACTGCCCCACCATGGGTCGTTGGAAAGAGTAAGTGAATTATAACTCCATAACATGCCTGGCTCATAGTAGACTTTTAGTGTGTGTTAGTTCCCTCCTCCCCACCTTATGTGATCTTAAACAAGTTATGTAAGCTATCTAAGACTGAAAAAATCTCTCAAATGGATCCTTTATTGGGATAGCTGAACACTTTCTAAGCTTAAAGACACAAGAACCGTAATTGTTGGTCTCAGCATTCTAATACTACGCACACGAGAAAACTAGACATATCATCCTGGGATGCCACTGATCTCGGTCCCCCATCTGCCCTCATCCAGCAGTGTGCCAGGTGACCTGGGGATCTAAAAGCCCAGCCCCGTTAGTAGCAACATACCAGAAAGGACCCCCTTTGAGCCTAGGTGTCAGGCTCATCCAGGGCATAGCAAATTCTGGACACACCGAAGCCCCCAGGATGCCCACATCTTTTGGAGGCTTTGCTGATCTCTACCTATGAATAACATACTGAAACACTGAGCTTTTGCTTGGTCAGTCTTGCCTCACAGGCCAGCTCCCACATTAGCACATTCTGTGTATTTCTACAGGGACAGACCTAAGGCATTTCAAAACCCAGAGTTGGCAAACACTTGGTGAATTATGCCACTCTTGCTCCCTCGCCCACGGCTGACATCAACAATCAATCACAGCACCGTTTCCCTGCATTTTTCAGCCTAGCGTTCCAGGCAGCCACTGCTGATCAGTCCCACTGGGATACAAGAGAAACCTAATTGCCACGTTCTAGCCTAACCTATAAATGAGGAAACCGAGGAATAATTAGGCAGCGTTATTTTACTGAGGTCACACTAAGCCGTGGAACTGGATCTTAGAGCCTGGTTTGTGTTTTGTGCATAGTCTTTGCTGCAATAGCCAAAATGCACCGGAGGCGTTTCCCATGTTGCCGTGGGAGTTTTGCATATCCAGCCCCAATGCACAAGGTCACAGTGCTGAGGGCTTACAGCTAGAGAACTGTGAGAAGCCTTTTTGTTTAAAAGGCTGAAGTTAGGTCATTAGTCACGTTATAGACACAGTGAATAATTAGCTTCTAATTATAGACCGGTGTTGCCGCTAGGATTTACTAATGGAATTTTTGGTAAATAATAACAGTCACCTCAGGGACAAAAAAAAAGAGTTATGCCAAAACTTGGTCGCTGGCTGTGGGGAGGTATGCCTGCCGTCTGCTGCCACAGCTAATGACCCGAGTCCTTGAAACAGAATCAGGTCAGGGAAGGCTGTAAACATTCTCCCGTCCCTGTCTCCTCTTGGAGTTCCCTCACCGTGTAATCAATCCCAGTAGCAGCCACCTGACATCAGCGGAAAAGTAAAAATGTTTTCCACAAGGGAAGTATTGCTGTTCATTCTCAGTGGCCCAGTTCAGGGAGAGCCTGGAAGGTGGGGGAAGACCCTGTGTCCAATGTCCCCAAATTCCCAGTCCATCCCGATCTGTTGCCTGGAATTTCAACCTAGTGCTCCAGCTAAGGGCTCATCAGAAACGCCTGGGGGCTTTTCCAAATTACACATTCAACACCCACCCCACCTCCAGTTGCCCCTCCAGCCTCCCAGAAGTGTGCTCTCCCGGGCAGGAGTCATGGAGAGCCCTATAGTAAGGGAGCCCCCCATAACCGGCAGCAGTGTTAGGTGGAAAAAAGATTGAGAATCCTGTTTAGCTTAAGGCCCTGATCCCTGTGAAAAGTATAACTGGCTCTAGGAGGGGTCCATGGCTTTTAGTTTCTCCAAATGACCAGGAAGAGTTCCTTGTATTTGCTCAACAACAGGTGTCCAGGGCCTGCACTGTGCCAGACACAGGCATTAGCATGGGGACCCGAGGGGAGTAAGTCCAGCCTCCGCTCCCCAGGCTTCGTGGTCTGCAGAGGAAGACACGTGTGACAGATGCAAGGCCTGTGCTGAAATGAGCAACCTAGAGGGTGGCTAAGAAGCCCAGCTGCCTGGGTTTGAATCCCAACTTAGGAACTGGGTGACCTAAACATCTCTCTGCCTCACTTTCCCCATCCACGACCTCGGGGGAGTTGATTTATGCTGGTTAAATCAGTTAACACTGATTCGAAACACTCTAGAAAAGACTGTCTTATAGTCAGCAGCATACCCCTGTTTGACAAATAAATGCTGTAAATTGGTGTCTCCATGCCATGGGAGCCCAGCGCAGAGCCTGATTAACTCCGCCTGAGGGTTCAGGAGACGCTTCAGACAAAAGGTGGCCCCAGAGCTGGGGCTGAAGGATGAGAAGTGTAACCAGAGGACACACTTGTACCAAATGACATGAGGAAAAGGTAACATTTGGGGGAACAATGCTCAGTGTGGCTGGAAGGGTGGGGTCTGCTGGGGAGTGGAGGGACAGAGCAGTGAGGGTGGGCAGTTCCAGACTGCAGAGGGCCTTGTCCCAGCCCCAAGCGTCCTGGACTCTCTCTTGCCTCTGAAGTTTCTTCACCTGCACGTGACATGGTCAGATTGGGGCTGAAGGAAGCCCTCTGCCCATACTGAAAAGAAAGAACATCTTAGATTTCTTTCCAAATGCCGAGAGGGGGTGTGGAAGAAACCAGATCGGCTACGAGTTGATCACTGTAGAGGCTGGGTGACAGATATACAGGCGCACCCCATTTCATAGTGCTTCACAGGTGTTGCGTTTCTACAAACTGACGGCAGGACGCTCCACATAAGCCAAAAGATTCCGACTCACTTTATTGCGATACTCGCTTAAGGGGGGTCTGAAACGGAACCGCAAGGCCTCTGAGGCGGGCCTGTGTACTATCCTACTCTCTGTTTCTCTGTGATTTCCTTATTCAGTATGAAGTTATCTTGAACGGGTGGCTGGGAGAAAGCTCGTAGGCACTGGCACGCATCTGTGCCTCCGTGTGAAAGGAGGAAAGTTTGATGGGAACGAAGGGTGGGGGGATGTGGATGATGCTTGGGGTGGGAGGGGACCATCAAAGTAAAACTGAGGAGAGAAAAGTCAGCAGCCCAAGCCCCCTTCCCCTCCTGCTGCTCGGCCCCAGGGCTGCCCTGAGCCCGCGCGGGCGCCCGGGTGATGAGTGGTTGCCGAGGTGAGCTGTTGTCTGAGGCCTTGGATCCAAGATGTGCCGCATCTTGTGTCATAGCCTCAGGCAAAGAGTTCACTCCAGGACCTTGGGTCATGGACAGCAGTTGGGTTACAGCAGAAGGGTCCAAACTGCACAGGCTCTGGGACCCCTGCAGTGACCTCCAGGAATTCAGGGAGGAGTTCGGCCTCCGTGAGCTCCAGGAGCGGGGCTGTCGGGGGTCACTGATGACTGGCAGGTGCTGCCTGTTTCACAGAAAGAAGATAAATTGAAGGATGCGTGTGAGGGAGAGAAACCAGGAGAGAGTGGGCGTGCGCAGGAAAGGACATGCTAGGGGAAAACTCTGCTCAGAAAAGCTGTGGCTTCTAGAACCGTGCAGGCCAAGCCCCAGGGTTTTCTCAAAAGAAGGGAAAATATTCTTGCTCTGCTGCAGCGTTCAATCCAGTGACTCTGAGCTTTTTTACCAGGGAGTGCAAGCCGGCGACACTGAACTGCTCTACCAGGGGCTAAGCGGGCCCCTTCCTGCACCCTCTTCCTACTTCTGCCAGGGACAGAACGGTTCTCGAGCTGCCCACCTAGAAACATCTCAACTCCTCTGAGCTTTAACCCTCTCCCCTCCAGGCCTTTATTCCCTTTACCTGTTAGGGGCAGGGAGCGGATTATGATCTGTCAGCTGCTTTGACACCTCCCATAGTTTGGCCGGAACTAATTCAATGACAAGAGACTGAATTAGATTCTTTCTGGGAAGAAGCATTTGGGGGACAAGAAAGCAAGAGAAGAAACGTGGGCTGGAAGCCCGCGAGGAGGGCGGCAGGCTCGGGCCTCCCAGCCAGCTGCCTCCTCCTGCGGCCGCTTAGCTCGCTGAGTGTGCCAATGCCCGGGCTGTGGGGAGGACACTGTCCCCACACCTCCCCGCTGGAGCAGGTGGGGCTCCCGCCGCCACCCCTGCTCACTCGCCAGGCCGCCTTCCTGCCCATCGGTTGTCAGGGCAGCAGGGGCACTTTGAGGATAGGTCTTCTAGGGGTGACTGCCAAAAAGAAGGGCAAGGTGGAAGAGACAGGGAGGAGAGAGGCCAGGCTGACTGCCACCTCGAATACTTAAAATGCAGCCAGGAAGTTCTTGGTGCCGCTCTCCTCTACGGGGAAGCTGACAGGCTCGGAAGATGTCCCTACCAAGTGTCTGAAGATGGGCTATCTCGGTTTCCTCCAGGAAGCCTGGAAGTAGCGAAAGAGAGAAGCAGAGACAGGGAGGCCCCAGGGGCGGAGGCCAAGCTGTCTTAAGGCAAACCTGGTGGCGTATGGGTTCTCGCTAAAAAGGAGAGTACTGACTCCCTCAGGGGAATTAAAATGTGTGCAAATGGTTTGGGGTTGTTGCATGACTCTGGAGCACCACCTGGCATTTAATGGGCAGGGCCCAGCAATGTCAGCTCCTTTAAAGTGGGAGGAAGCCCTGCACAGAAAAGAATCTTTCCACTGAAAGTGCCACAAGGTCTCCAGTGAAAAACACTGATAGGACCTCGCCTTTGCTGGCCTCACCAGGCCACTGTTTCTCAAACACAGGGACTCCTGGACTCCTACGCCTATGTCCAGCAATGTCCACAGAACCCAGGTTGAGAAACAACTGCAACAAAAGTGGAATGTTTCCAGTTCTGGAAATCATTTGGTGATAATGGATTGTGAACACAGGTGCAAAAGGCAGGCACTGAAATTATACCGCAGTTGGGTTTGAGATGATCCAGAATAGGTGTTTTTTCATCTTTTCTAATTTTGAGAATGAAATCACAATTGTTACTATGTTATAAGGAAGCTCACACCCTCAGGAACCTGCCTATGGCCTCCTCAGTGCAGCCCAAGGATATAGACGACAACCTTTGCCAGTAAAGGTGTCCCAGCGCCACAGCTCAAGGGCAGGGGCCCAACACCTGGGACTCAAATGCACGTCCTCAGAAACTCTGGAGGGTGGGCAGCGACCTGTAGTTTAACAAACCCTCCAGGTGATTCTGATGCTCATTAAATCCGAGAACCACTGAACTATATAAACATTCATTTGAAACTTAGGTGTCTTATTTCAATGACAAATATTGCTGATTGTGACACACCCTCTTGGTGCAGGCAATGACTGAAAGCATAGTGAAATATGAGGCAGTGTGTGCAGAAGAAACCAAACCTGTCCCTTCCCCAGAAGCTCCCTTGCTCTGCCTGGGCAGGCATGACGCTCAGAAACTCAGGATTTCACAGGTTCCTCTCGCCTACCACTGAGGGAAGGCAATCCTCTTTCTCCCTGGCCAGACTCAAAGCTCAGACCACGTTCCCACTAACGCAGGTCATCTAGGAGTAGAGAGAAATAGGTTGTTTTGGCAGAAGAAGCAGGGGAAAGGGGGATAATGCTGGGTGAGCATTCATGCCAGGCCCTCTCAGGGGACCTTCTCTTTCAATCCTCACAGCTACCCTGTTGTGCAGGGAGTCTGACCCCATCAACAGGTGCTGACCCGAGCCCATCAGGAAGTCAAATGACTTGCCTAAAATCATCAGCTACTTAGGAGAAATGAGATTTAAACTCAGGCCCATAAACGCAGCACTTCCTCCAAATTCTCCCGAGCCACGTCAGCACTGTCTAGAAGAACTTTCGGTGAAAATGGAAGAGGCCTTTATCAGTAGCCCCCAGCCACATGTGGCTATTGAGCACTTGAAATGTGGACGGTGCGACTGAGGAAGTGAATCTTGGTTTTATTTATTTTAAATTTAAAAAGCCACATGTGGTTAGTGGCTGACCTGTTGGGTGGAGGATCATACAGTTTTGTCCAAAAACACCCTGAGAGTAGAAATATTCACCCAATATAATCCTCAGGGGGGGAAAACACACACGAGCGTTGGTACAGCTAGCGATCATTATTTCTCATTCTTAATGGAAATGGCGACAGATTCTTCAGCGTCTGAGTTTAGGAAATACAATGAATCCACAGACTCGGTTTGTCAGATTTAGAGGCCTGCCTTCTGCAAATGTTGGCAGCCGGCAGCCGGCAGAAGCCAGGGACGGCAGCTGGGAGGTGCCCTGTGCCCCCGGCTAATGGACTGAGTGAGGACAGTAAATGCAAATGGGACCATTTCAGCAGCTAATCTTTGCTTCTCTTGAAAGACTTTAGAGACACCCTGTCTTATTTCTTCTAATAAATGCTAAGAGGACATAGTCCAGTGGTTGCAGCATGGAGTTTGAGCCAAAGCAGGGATGACAGTGGTGTCGCGGTTACTCAGTGCTGGGCAAAGCAGTCTTCCACGGTGGCAGTTTAGAGTAGCCAGCCTTATGCAAGAAAAGAGGAGAGGGCATGTCACCTGGTTAGCATGTTGGCATCTGTCACTTGGTCATTCAGTGCCCACTTAGATGGGAATCCCAGCCCAAGGGGCTGTTTAATAGATTCCAGAACAGATGAAAGGCTCCAATTAAGGGACCAATTGAGTAAGACTTTGTCTTCTCTTATCAGCATATAAGACCCACTATACAATTCTACTCCAGATCTTATCATTTGCCTTTTGAACTAAGACTCTGGGCCCTTTTGAGTGGAAAAAGCAAATCAACAACAGCTGAGGTGTTGAAAAGCCTTATCAGCAACCTCTGCTCACCAGGGCCTCCGTCAAAAACTGGCCCAGCGGGAAGGCGGTGGAGAGCAGATAATGAACTTGGACGTGGAGGGGCTGAGACGAGCCCCAAAGCAGCCGGGAGGATTGGAAGAAATTCTGGAAGTTAGGTATTGGGGCAGTGGAGAGCAACATAAAAGGATGAAAGAAATAATATCAAGGAAGGAAGAAAAATAAAAGGCTGCTCAAAATAAGAGTAGGGTTTTCTTTCCAGAACAACATGAATCCCAGAGCCAGGCCATGTTCGCCTGGTGCCTTTGCCTGCACGGAGCTACCTTTTTTAGTCGGGGCCTGTCTAGTGCTTGCCAGACATCTGCCAAGGAGTCCAGGACGTTTCTGGGCACACAAGAGACCCTTACAATATCAATCAGTGCCTCTCAAACTCTCACGTGCATATAAATCACTCACATGATTTATGAATCCATGTTAAAGTTTGAATTGCTATTTTAGTAGGTCTGGCGTGAGGCCTGAGATTCTACATTTCTAACCAGTTCCCGAGGAGGCCAATGTGCTGGCCCTTGGGCCACACCTGGAGTAACAAGCTTTTATTTGTTCTGTTGGTCTCAGGCTGGTGCAGTTGGTTGAGAATCGCACCAGGAAAGTCAGGGACATCAGTTTGATCTCCATCAGTGGAGTCACCCTGTTCTATGGCTAAAAAGTGAACCTATGGCTCCAGCTGGTTATCTTGGATCTTTGTTACACACACACACAGAGAGAGAGAGAGAGAGAGAGAGAAAGGGAGGGGAGAGAGGGCCGGTGGAGATACAATGGGGAGGGACCCGCACGCCCACCTGGCGGCCAGCATGTCACACCTGGCTGCTGCGGGAACCCAGCCCCGAGCGACAGCCGCGTTCCTCAGAAGCCCTGGCTGCTCTCTCCCTCTTCAACATCTTGGAAGCCCGACTCCCTGAATGTCAATTTTAGAATTACTTTTGGACAAAATCACTCAGAGCGGGACTGCAAACAAGTCTCCTCTCTCACGCTGGCTGAATGATCCCAAGCAGCTGCCTACAGAGCTATTTTGAGAAAGACTCTGAAGACAGGTTCTGACTGTACTGGAAAAACTGTTAGAATGGATGAGTGCCGTCTGCAGTGGGAGGGAGACGGGACAGTGGCCGCGCAGCCAGCACGGGCGACGCTAAGCAGGTGTGAAGGTCTGGCAGGGAGGCCTGTCCTGGCTCCTCTCGTGAGCCTGGAAGGCAGAGGCTGGCGGGTGACAGGAGCTGGCTCCGTGACGCCGTGCAGAGCACGCTCAGCAGGAGGCCTCTGAGGACACCGCTGTGTCCTGCGCACCTGCCTGAGCTGAACAACCAGCCCAGGTCTCCGGACTGACCCAGTGACTTCTGTCAGAAAGGGGTGCTAAGAAATCCTTGGGGATGCCCTTCCTTCCACCACCAGGTGGCTGCCTCGAAAGAGAACGTGCCCCCAAAGGACTTTCGGGAGACTGAGCACTGCAAACAGTCCTTATTTTTAGAAAACTAACCATTGTTAAAGAATCAGAAGAGCTGGGGTTTAGTTCCATCTACCACTTTAGAGAAGACACGTCAGTTTCTTTACCCATCAAATGAAGGAGTTTAACTAGACGGCCTCACGTTCTCTTTGTACTCATATGCTGTATAGATCTGCACCCTAGAGGACATTCAGACAAGAGCATTATGTGCCCGTCCACAGATCACAGCTGCAGTCGCCCTCTTGGCAGCAACTTGGATTTCTGAGAGGCTTTTGAGTCCTTGGTTAGTCAGTTTACTGCTTTTTTATCTCAAGTTCTCCGTAAGTTTAGTCCATGTAAGAAAATTAGGTTGGCAAAGAGTTGGCTCCTTCTGAGTGATAAGGAAAGATGATATGCGAAGGTCCTATTGGTTTTAAAAAGCTTTGTTTCTGGAACTAAAACTTCCCTTTCTAAGAGAAAGGCAGTGATCCTCAAAGGCTGACCCTGACCACCTGTGGGAAAACCACCTGGGAGAATTAGCCAAATGAGGGGAGGAGGGGAGAGTAAAAGAATTTTGTTTTTAATAAGTATTATTCCCCCCACCTCATGCCGGTGATTCTTATACAGCAGTTTAAGAATCTCCTCCCCTCGGTGATTCACCTGGTTCGGGGCGAAGGGGGGACACAAGCCACACACAGCATGTTCTTGCACAGCAAGCACTTGAAACTGATCTAAACAGGTGCAGCTGGTGTTGGCATTGCCCACACGAGCTCTTGCAGGTGTTCACTCTCTGAGGGATCCCTTGGTTAAGAGATCCTATTTTGTGGCTATAGCTTTATTTTCATTGGTTTCACATCATTTGTTTTAACAGGATGATTTTCTGTCTGCAGTTGAAGAAATAAATGCACGTATGTGTGCAGACCTCCAGTGTGCGTCAACAAAACCTAGGCCCAGTTTCAACATTGAGGACATATTTTAAAGGCAGACATGTAATTATACAATCAACTGTGCGATGTGACCAATAGCTTGTGGTTGTGATATTTATTCATTACTCCAACTGCCTTACAGATTAAAAAGTGGAAATATACAGTATCAGCATCATACCAGACATGTGACTCATTGAAGTGTTTCAACTGGAGTTACTAGATCTTCATGCTGAAAATGTAAAAATGTTATTAGGAAATAGAGAAAGAGAGGGCAACACCTTCTTAATGGCACTTATTACAATCTTCTCTCTCTGACCAGACTATGAACTCCTAAATGACACTGAGCTAGTCCATTTGCAAGAACTAGCCACCATTATTTTTCTGCGTGCTTCCAGTTCTCTTTAACAATGACTATCAAGAGGTATTGACCCATCCCTGGAATCTGGCCTGGCCTTGTGACTTGATTTGACCAACTAAATAGCTAAAGGGACATTATGTCCGTTCAGAGTCTAATCCTCAAGAGGCCTGGCAGTCTCCCCCTCATTCATTCTCTTGGAATTGGCGTAGCCACCATGTGAGTTAGTCCAGGCTAGCCTTCTGAGGGACGAGAGAGCAGGTAGAGCAGAGACTAACCATCCCAGCTCAGAACCTTCTAGACCAGCCAGCCCAAATGACCCAGCAGCTGGCTGCAGATACTAAGTTCGGCCAAGACCAGAAGAACTGGCCAGCTGAACCCAGCCCAAATGGTTGATCCAGAGCCTTGTAAACTAGTCCATAGTTTTTTGTTTTAAGCCACTACGAGTTGGGGTGTTATGTAGCCAGAGCTGACTGATACGAGGAGAGGTTGTGTCTGAGTTTTATTTATTTTTTTATCTCCCACACCCAGCACAGTGTCTGGCACCAGGTGGCACTCAATGAAGAAATGTTGAATCAGTAAACAAAGGAACAAATTCACATGACTGGGCGATGATTAGCCTTTAAGTTTCTCACTGTTCTGAGTACCATGGGATAAAACATCATTCTTCCTTGAGGTCTAAAAATAGGGACATTTCAGCACTCTGCCTTTTTGACAGCAGTGGGGTCTCTTATTAAGTAACAGAGGAGAGACTGGATACCTGCTCTAACTCTGAGGCACATGCGTATAATTCTCTAAAGAACTCAAACCATTTAGTAATTACTTTTTGAAACTGCATTCTCTGGAAATCCACTTCTTTAACCTATCTGCAGAACAGCCCTGAAACACAGACTCCCTGCGTCTCAGAAATGAGCCCCCTGTTGTGTGTTTCCTTCTGCAGAACTATTGGCTACATCTGCTCAGGGACATACTCGGGGGCTATGAGAAACAGAGTGAGGTGTCTGAGTGTGCTTGCATGCCACCTCCAGACTCTGACGGTCACCAACCTGCTGTTTATAATAGAGCTAAGCCCATACTTAAAGGCTAAAGATTCAGGGCTCCAGCTAGCACCCAGGCAGGTGGCATGTGGGCACCAACATTCATGAAGAAACCCAAAAACAATATTAAAGAATAAAACATAACCTTCAGAAATGTCTTCACTGCATATTTGCTTCTGTACTTAATGTTCATGAACCGTTGCTACGAACAAGGGTGGAATTCACGTAATATAACAGCTCGTGTGACAACAGGCTGTACTGTTTGCTGTGTGATGATTCAACTTTATTCTTTTACCACTTCTCTGTATTAGCACTCATTGTGAAATCTCCATTCACTTAGATGTTAGACCTTTATTTGGATGGAACCCATCACTTGTATGTTAACATTTGTTGCTAGGATTCTTTTATGGTTGACCTGTAACAAAGTAGTACTTGTCTCAAAAAACACACACACACAAAAAGCATGAAGACAGAAAAGACAACCGATCTGGTTCTTCTTGGAAGAGCTTAATGATGCACATCCCAGGACCTCTTGAACCTACCTGGGAGGGAAGGGTGTGGCAAGGTCTTGAGCATCGCCACATAAGTACACATCTGCACAGCGGTCCATGGCTCCTACGGTGTCTTCTAGTCTTAGAAAAGGCTGGAGGAACACTTGGTAACCAGAGACCCATCTTGGGAAAAGCATGTGCTCAGTAACAGATAAAGGGTCTAATCTGACTTTGAACCTAGAAATTACACTTCTAGGAATCTAGTCTACACATACGCAGAGAAAGACGTTCAACGGTGTTCACTGCAGCCCTGGCTGATATGGCTCGGTTGGCTGGAGCGTGATCCCATGCGCTGAAAGGTGGCAGGTTCGATTCCTGGTCAGGGCACAAACCTAGGTTTCAGGTTGGATATGGGAGGCAACCAATCAATGTTTCTCTCTCACATTGATGTTTCACTCTCTCTCCCTCCCTCCCTCTCATCAATAAAAACATATCCTCAGGTGACGGTTTTAAAAAAAATTTTAAAAAGGATATTCACTGCTGCATTATTTACAACAAAAACTAGAAACAACCTAAGTATCCCCTGGTAGGGAATGTGGTTGACTACCACATGGTACATTTATTCTCTTGACTGCTATGTAGACTGAAAGGAATGGGGCAATTCTGGTTCTGCTGCTATGGAAAGAGCTCTTAGCTGTATTATTAGATGAAAAGAATCACGTGCAGGATAGTGTGTATACTGGGCTCCTATCTGTGTATATGCACACAAAAAATTATATCAAGATACACAGGAGACTCTTAATGGTGTTTACAGGTGGGAAATAGGACTAGAAAATCCGTCTTCCAGGCCTCACCATTCCAAGTATGGGCTCTGAGCTGCCCTGCTTCCTTGGGGAGCAGCTCCAAGGGTCTTGGCACAACAGAACCAGTCAGGCCGGACAGAGGAAAAAGCCTGAGCAGTCTTCCACCAGCGTGAGGGAGGCCTGAGGGAGAGCGGAGAGAGTCGCCCAGCCTCTCTGCAGAGAGAAGACCTTGAGAACTAATCATTACCCACTGCGGGGCGCTCGAGGAATCTGGAAACCGACGGGCCACGGGCCAGCTTCTTCCTCAGAGGGATGAGTGCAGGCTGCCAGCGAGCCCTGGGCGCCCATCTGTTCTCGGGCTGTGTCCCGAATTCCATCCTTAGGGCAGGCCAGGTGGGAAAGGAGAGGGAGGCATCCTGAGGGGGAGAGCGTGCAGAAGGGCACAGGGACACCGGAGGGCCCGGGGTGATTACAAACAGTGTGGGGCGGCTGGGGTTTCCCAGCATGTGGGCGATGGTGCTGGCAGGTGCTAGGGCATGAAGGGGACTGGAGGAAGGGGGGCAGATTGACCTAAAGAACTTGAATTTCATCTTGAAGGCAATATGATCTTTTACTTTCAAATGGGCAGGAAGAATTTCTCTCAGAGCCCAGTAAATGCTCAGTCATTGTTGGATGGATGAATTAAAAAAGGAATGAATCCAGGTCCTACAATTTTAAGCAGCCTATTAGACTGCTGAAGCCTTCCGTTTCGGCAGTCTATTCAGTTTGGGGAATTCTCGCTCAATGTTTAATTATATTCCTTGAGTGCTTATAACGAGCAGTATCTCACCGGCTCTCAAATTTGGCTGCACACTGGATTTCTCTAGGGAGGTTTTTAAAATATTGATGGACGGCCCCCACAGCCAGGAATTCTGATTTAATGGTCCTGGGATTTTTTAACCTCTTCTGGCAATTCTAACATGCAACCAGGTTTGAGACCCAAGGCCCCGGCTCATTTAATTGTCACTACATCCCCATGACAGACTCTGTCATTACCCCCATTGTGCAAAATTGTTGTGCAAATATCCCTGTTGGAACACTGGGTGACCTGTGTGTTGGTTAAAGAGAGAGACTGGGGGGAGGCTGTTTATGAGTTGAAGTGGAGGTTATCTACTCAGACTTGCATCAGTCTTAGGGCTTATGTAGGCTTAACTCAGAGGAAGGACTGGCTATTGAGTCTACGCAGAGCTACCGGCACAGGACAGGACGATGGCCCTCCATTCCCGGGCCAGGAAAAGTGAGAGATAAAGAGGGGGATGGTGGCGATTCAGCCGAGGAAGGTACAAGAGTGGCCACAGACAAGCTCTTCTCACTCCCCCGCCAGCGTAAGCAGCTGCTGCTCTTTAATAATTCTTTATCTCCCCCAGAAGGACAACACCACATTCTACATAGAGATGCTTCAAAGGCGGGGGGGGGGGTAGGGGGGAAAGTAGGAAAGACAAATGTTTCATGGTTTTTCACCTCAAACTTGTGCAGCTAATGTGATAAGGAAAAGATATGCATTGCCGATGTATTACTAGATCAAGTAGTACCTGGGTCTCTACAGTTGGGGACAGCCTTAAACAGGACATCCAATCACCACAGTGGGTGTGGCCAGCCAGGGGACACCGGGGTGTTCCAGTGTTGCCTAAGATCTTGTTCTACCCAGCAGTTCTTCATACAAATTACTCCTGCGTTCATTAGGCTTCCTTTGGTTTTAAGTAACAGAACCCAGCTCAGTGCAGAGTCAGAAAAATTTATCAAAGTGGAACAGGCCTGTCTCACCTCACAGGACCCTAAAGGTAATGAAAGCGGCAGTTTGCTGGTGTCATTTCCCAACCCCTGCTCCAGAATCACCCCAAGAACTGGAAAATTTCCAATTGTCCTGGCCAATGAAGTCAGACTCTCCAGGGGTGGCAACAGACCATCGCTATTTTCTTTTAAAAGCCTCTCCAGATGTTTCTACTGGACAGCTGGCTTGAGAACTACTGGGCTAGCGTAGGAATGAAAGCTCAAATGTACTGCCCGGCCGGTGTGGCTCAGCAGTTGAGCATCCGCCTAGGATCCAGGAGGTCGCGGTTCGATTCCCAGTCAGGGCACATGCCCGGGCTGCAGGCTTGGTCCCCAGTGGGGTCCTGCATGAGGTGGCCAATCAATGACTCTCATCACTGATGTTTCTTTCTATCTCTCTCTCCCTCTCCCTTCCTCTCTCTGAGATCAATAAAAACATATATTTGAAAAAGAAAAAAAAAGCTCAAATGTACTGAGGACTTGCTGTGCTAAGCCTTGTTCTAGGTAGTAACTCATTTAAATTTCACAGCTTGGTGGGGTGGGTACAATCTCTCCATTTCACAGAGGAGAAAGCTGAAGTACATGGAGGCGTAAGCAACCCAAGAAGGCTCATGCCGCCTGATGTGGGTGTTGAAGGATGTGGGCGCTGGAGAGCAGCCAGAACAGCAGGCTGGGCAGGAATGAGCAGGGTACAGTGGGCCAGGGGGAGGCAACATTTGGAGATAAAGAGACTCTGGGGACACAAGCTATCTGGGGGGGTGACTGTACCCTCGGGGTGAAGATACAGCTTCCACATGAGCCCCTCTGCAGTGACTGAGAACAGGGAGAGAAGTGTGCTGTTTTTAACCAAAGCTGCAAGGGAAGAGTTTAAGTGGGTAGAACACTGTCATTGAGACCAGAGTTTGGCTCAGATGGCAAAACTGACACCCTCTCTCACAGAGTACACTTCGGGGAAACTCTTAAGGTCAGTGAGGGCTGAAGGATCTTCGGTGTTATAGACCATTGACAGAGAGCGATTCTGAGCCCCTCTCATGGCTGTCCAAACTGTCCACTAGCTCTGTCCACTGAAAAGGTTAGAAACAATGACCAATCCACTGGTTGTGATCATCCCTAGATTAGATCTTGAAATGCAATGCCTCACTGAAATAAAGGAAATAAATAAATAAATACACACACACACACACACACACACATAGAAACAGGGTTTCTTCAAGTAATAGCTGAGCCCAGGTCTGGGTAGAAAATGTACATGATGGCCCTGTAACCTGTCCTACTGGGTAACGAGGGAACTACCAATTACTAGGGTCATGTCAAAAAAATTCAAGGACCAACTTGAAGAGACTCTCACTGGCCAAAGATGGAACAATTTGAGTACAAATGATAATAATTGCAAGGGATTGAAATCCATCAAATCTGTTGAAATTAATGAGTTCATAATTACATATATTTGGTCTCTTTTGGAGGATGATAGGGAACCAAATTTTCAATCTTGAAAAGCACTAAATAAAGGGGGGGAATCAAAGATGTGCCCTGCTTCCTCTATATGATCTTTATCGCTGGGTAACCAATTATAGATGAAAGGAGTTTTCTCTTTATAAAAGTACTCCAACTATTAAATGAAAAGGGAATGATAGGATTAGAATATCACCATTTTTGCAAACCCCAGTGAATTACTAGGTACAGGCATTACGTAAGCATCAGTGGCCACTAACATCACTTACATCATAAAGAGACAACCAGGCAGTATGTGCCTCCTGTAGTCTCACCAAGGAAATTGAGCCTGAGCCAAGCCAGTCTCTAGGTCCAGCTACCAAACTGCAGGAGCTTAGTGAACTATTCAGGAAGATGCACTCAGCAAATCCACACTGTGGGGACTTCTACAGGCCAAACGGACAGGCTCCTCCACAGATAGATTAAAAGACAAAGAGATGGCAGGAAAACCTCTAGATTATAAGATAAACATTGAAAGAGACTTAAAAGACATATCAAAGCATTTTAAGAGTCCAAAACGAAACTACAGTGTCAATGATGCACATTTGGATAAAAAAGAAAAAGATTGTAAAACCAGGATATTGATTACTTGTAGGGGGAGAAAGGAAGGGAACTGTGGTTGGAATGGGGACCGAGACGGGCTCCTGGGATAGTGCCAAAGGTTATTTCTTGACCTAGTGGTGGTTACACAGGTGTTTGCCTTGGAATAATTTATTAAGTCACATTTGTGTGGTTTTCTGTATTTGTGTTTTGTTTAAAAATTTTTTTTTTTAAATCCTCACCAGAAGATTTTTTTTTCTCATTTTTTTAGAGAGAATGGGAGGGAGGGAGGGAGGGAGGGAGGAAGAGAAACATCAAATGGTTGCCTCCCAACCGGGCTGGGGATCGAGCCTGCAGCCCAGGTACGTGCCCTTGGCTGGAATCGAACCCAGGACCCTTCAGTCCGAGGGCTGACACTCTAACCACTGAGCCAAACCAGCTAGGGCTGTGAAAATGTTTTAATGTCTTTCAAGCCCTGGCTAAGTAGCTCAGTTGGTTGAAGCTTCATCCCAATACGCCAAGGTTGCTGGTTCAATCCTCAGTCAGGGCACATACAAAAAGCAACCGATGTATGCAAAAATGAGTAGAACAGCAAATCAATGTTTCTCTCCTTGCCCCCTTTCTCCCTTCCTCTCTGTCTCTCAAATAAATAAATATTTTTTTAAGTAAAGGCTTTAAAAAAAATTGTTTTTCAAATAAGAAAGCAGAGCGATGCTGGTGAGTTGTGGCCGTGCAAGGGGGGAAACTTCACCCCCTCAGTGAGGACAACGCTGGAGCTTGGGGCCATGGGGGTGGTGAGCCAATTGACAAAGGTGGCTATGAAAGAGTCACAGTGACCAAAGCGTAAGTTGGTGGTTGACAAAGTTCTTGAAACCTCAGCGCTGAGCCTTTAGGCAACCAGTTAAAAAATGTGAAAAATAAAGAAGTGTATCTCTATGTCAGTGACTGAGGAATGCTTCTAGCCATGCTCCCTCACTCCCCCATCACCACACTGCAACCTCTGCTTCCTGTTCATTTGTTATTTTTATAAATATTTATTGCAAACTTAACTATATAAAAGGTACTATGCTAAGCACTTAAGAGTTAATGGAGAAGACAGCAGACATACTCTCTGCCCCCTGAAGCTTATATCCCAGTGAAAGAGGCAAAAAAATTAGACTGATAAATATAATAATTCCAGATGTTGATGGGTTCCAACAAGAAAGCAATCAATATGCTAAAGCAGAAACAGGGAATGTGGAGAGCCAGTGTAGCTAGCTGGTAAGGGAGGACCTTAGAAGTAATGAGTAATCTGGAACCTGAAATATGAGCAGAGGTCAGTTATGGGTAGAACAGGTAGAAGGACATTCCAGAAGGTGGAAGTAAAAAGGCCCTAAGGTGAAGAAGAAAGGAGTTGATAGATTTGAAGAGCTGAAAGAAAAGCATTGTGGCCACAATTAGTGAGTGAAAGGCAAGTGGCACAATAAGAGAATGAAGAGGTGACAGGAACCCGGTTCTGGAGGCCACACTGATGAGTGTGGACTTTATTCTAGGAGCAGTGGGCAGCTACATTGGGCGTAAAGCAGGGGAGTGGCATGCTATAAATTGCATTTTAAGACCGCACACTTCTGCCGTGTAGAAAATAGATTAGACAGGAGGGGAAGCAAGGAAACAAGAGGGTGGCCAGGCAGGGGAGGATGCTGGTTCGGGTGACAGTGGGGACAGTGCAGATAGAAATGGAGATGTTATGACAGGAGAGCCAACAAGACCTGTTGAGGGACTGATGGGAGGCAGAGGGTACAGGAGGGAAAGAACTAGACACCCAAAAAGAGAAGGATTGGGAATATGATTGCGTAGCTCAGTGCAGTCATCAGATGCAGGTGACATTTACATCATGGGATCACCGAGAGAGAGTACAAAAATAAAAATAAAAGCAGAGGGTCTAAGGACATGCCTTTACAAACACCACCATCTAGACCAGGGGTTGGCAAACTTTCTCTACCTTCTCATAGCAATAGTTTAGGCTATGTGAGCCGTACCAGTGTCACAACTACTCAACTCTGCCATTGTAGCGTGAAAGTTGCCATATACCACACATGAACAAACAAGTGTGGCCATAGTCTAATTACATTTAATTTATGGGCATTTACATTTAATTTGAATTTTGCATAATTTTCAAGTGTCATGATATATTATTATTCTTTTTTATTTCAACCCATTTAAAAATGTAAAAACCCATTATTCACTCACAGGCACAACGACAGGCAGCAGGCCAATTTAGTCCATGGGCCATAGTTTGCCAAGCCTTGATTTTGGTTTTTTTGTTTGTTTGTTTGTTTGTTTAAATTTGAATTGCACTTTTTTTTTTTTTTTTAATTTTTTGTCTTTATCTTTATGCTTGAGTATTACAGGTGTTCCATTTCGCCCTCCCCAATTGACCCCCTCCACTTCTCTCCCACCCCCTCCCCAGGCCTTCACCCTGTTATTGACTGTGTCCATGGGTTACGCATATATGCATATAACTTCTTTGGTTAATCTCTTCCCACCCTCCACCCTCCTTCCCTCTTTCCTCTGAAATATGATCGTCTGTTGCATGTGTCAATGTCTCTGGATCTATTTAGTTCATCAGATTCTTTTGTTCATTAGCTTCTTCTTAAAGAGGACCCTTCAACTTTTCCTGTAGTGCTGGTCTGGTGGTGATGAACTCCTTTAGCTTTTTCTTATCTGTGAAGCTCTTTATCTGATCTTCTATTCTAAATGATAGCTTTGCTGGGTAGAGCAATCTTGGTTGTAGTTCCATGTTTTTCATCACTTTGAATATTTCTTGCCACTCCCTTCTGGCCTGCAAGGTTTATGTTGAGAAGTCAGCTGATAGTTATATGGGGGCTCCCTTGTAGGTAACTAATTGCTTTTCTCTTGCTGCTTTTAAGATTCTCTCTTTGTCTTTAACCTTTGGCATTTTAATTATGATGTGTCTTGCTGTGGGACTCTTTGGGTTCCTCTTGTTTGGGACCCTCTGTGCTTCCTGGACTTGTAAGTCTCTTTCCCCTATTTTTTCAAATAGGTTTTCAATTTCTTGGTCTCCTTCTTCCCCTTCTGGTACCCCAATAATACAAATGTTGGGCCTCTTGAAGTTGTCCCAGAGGCTCCTTATACTATCTTCATATCTGTGGATTCTTTTTGCTTTTTGCTTTTCTGGTTGGGTGTTTTTTGTTTCTTCATGTTCCAAATTGCTGATTTGATTCTCAGCATCCTCTACTTTACTGTTGATTCCCTGTAAATTATTCTTCATTTCAGTTCCTGTAGCCTTCATTTCAAATTGGTACTTTATTATGTCATCGATTTTCTCAATTATTTTCAACATACTCTTACTAATATGCTTGAGCATCCTTATAAACAAAATTCTGAACTCTGTATCTAGTAGCTTGCTTGGATCTGTTTCATTTAGTTCCTCTTCTAGAGATTTCCTATGTTCTTTCCCTTGTGACATGTTTCTTTGCCTCCACATTTTGGCTGCTTCCAGGTGTTTGTTTCTATGTATTAGGTAGAGCTGCTATGTCTCCTGGAATTGGTAGAGTGGCTTTGTGTAGTAGATGTCCTGTAGGGTCCAGTGGCTCAGCCTCCCCAGTCACCTGAGCTGGGCCTTCTAGGTGCTCCCCTGTGTGGGCTGTGTGCACTGTCCTGTTGTAGCTGAGCCTTGGTTGCTGTTGGCATCACTGGGAGGAACTGACCTCCCGGCCAATCATCTGTGAGGACCAGCTGCAGCTACAGCCAAAGAGCTGCTGTGCTGGAGACACCCCTATGGAGCAGGATTTACGTCAGTGGGGCTTTAGTGTTCACCAAGTGCGCCCCTTGAGTGTCACTTGTGGATGTGGTAGGGTTGTAATCCAGCGTGGTCGAGTCTGACCACCAGGAGCACTGTCTCTGGGGCCTCCAGGGAGGTGCAAAGTCAGCCTGTGACAGTGCCTCTGCCCAGGGCCACCCAGCATGAGCTACACAGCAAACCGTAGTTGGCTGCTACTTGTGCTGGGCTTGGAGGAGCCCAGGAGAGGCCAAGCTGTGAGCCAATGCAGCTGCCGCTAGTGCCAGGCCTGGGGCCGCTTATCAAGCCGTATGGGGCCCGCTGCTGCTTGTTTGAGAGATTTTAGGAAAGTCCTGAGCATGAGGCTCCAGAGGCCACTTGCACAGAAAAGCCCCTGGAAATGGCCTGGATGAGCTGCAGGTGGGGAGGGGCGGGGCCTCCGGGAATCACGGGGCGGGGCCAAAGGTGAGAGTCAGGTGCTGGCGGTTCAAACATGGCGCCTGCCTGCCGGCTGTGTGCAGGGACAACTCACCTAAGTCGAAATGGCCTCCGCCAGCCCTTCTGCCTGGGAGGAAGCCGCCCCTCCGCCTCTCGCCCGGATCTCAGGCAGGTTAGTTCCTCCCCGAGTGTCCTGGGTCCTTTCCTGCTGCCCGGCGCTGGGCTCAGAGGGAGCGTCCGAGTGAGTCCGTGCACAGGCCCTTTAGAGGAGCTGCTGGGGCTCCCGCAGCCTCCGCGACCCTCAGCCACAGTCCCCGCTGGTTTCACAGCCCGGAGTTGTGGTGACGTCTCTTCCCGGCCCTGGAGCCCTGGGCTGGGGGCCTGCTGTGGGGCTGGGAACCCCTCGCTTCTCCAGGAAATCTCCACCCCGAAGATGTCGGTCTCAGAGATTCAGCCCCGATCCGCCCGCGTCTCCCCCCGTCCTACCGTCTCGGTGCTGCTTCAGGTCCCTGTTTGTGGGGCTGCTGTTCAGCCAGATTTCAGGAGGCTCTGAGTGATGGTGGTTCTGTATTTTAGTTGTAATTTTGATGTGATTGCGGGAGGCGGTGGGTGCAGCTATGACCTACGCCGCCAGCTTGTTTCTCCCCAAGCCTTGATTTTGAAGTCAGAGGAGAAAGGGCCAGCAGGCGAGATTAGAGGGAGCATGAAAAGACCTATCCTAACCCTCTCTGAAAGGGGAACCCCAACAGTGGTTAAGGTCAACAGCTGGTAGAACAGAGAGCACCAATAGCAGCTGCAGAAAAACTTTGGTGATGGCCTGAGAAAGGTTGGGGCCCCTCGACCGTTTCGGGACTAAGGTGGATTAGAGATCTCAATCCCCCTTGTTCTGGTTCTGCTGGTTGAGAATTTTGAGTCAAAGGCTATTTTCATGACCAGAGCAGTCATCCCCACACCGTCAATTCTTCTTACCTCAGCTGAAGAAAAGAAGACAAAGGAAATGAAACACACGAAAATCTGATATATACATAAATCTGAGGCATATATTTTTTACAATGGGGCCAAGCAAATCATAAAAGGAACCACTTAGTATTCATGATAATACTAAGTAGACTATGGTTGGCAGAATTCTAAGATAGCACCTATTATGGATTGAATTGTGTCCCCAAACATTCATATGTTGTAGTACTTGCCTCTAGTGCTTCGGAACATGACCTTATCTTGAAATAAGGTCAGGGCAGATGACTTAAGTATGGTTAATTTAATTAACTATAGTTAAGATGATTTAATTTTAGCTAAAATGAGTTCATGGTGGATGGAATAGGGTTGGTCCTTAATCCAATATGACTCGTGTCCTTACAAAAGGGGGAAATTTGGACACAAATACAGAGGGAACAACCATGTAAAGTAAAAGGCAGAGTGGGTTGACACTTCTACATGCCAAGAAATGTCAAAGATTGCCAGCAAATCACCAGAAGTTAGGGGAAAGGGCTGGAACAGATTCTTCCTCACAGCTTCAGAAGGAACCAACCCTGGCAATACCTTGATCAGAACTACAAAACAATAAATTATGTTGTTTAAACCACCTAGTTTATGATACTTGTTAGGGCAGCCCTAGGAAACAAATATAGCACCCAAGATTCCTGTCCCCAAGTATCCACACTCTGTATAATTGAGTGTGAGTGGGACTTGTGAATATGAAGGACATCACTTCTATCATTATATTATATGGCAGAGGGACATTGCAAATGTAATTAAGGTCCCTAATCAGTTGACTTTGAGTTAATCAGAAGCGAGATTACTTGGATGGGCCTGACCTATTCAAGTGAGCCCTTAAAACGAACTGGGGCCTTCTCTGAGAAAGATGTTCAAAGCATAAGAGCATGAGGGCCAGCTGGCAAGGGTCTGAGGATGAGCTCCATGAACTCAGAACATCCCCAGCCAACAATCAGCAAGAAAACAGGTTCCTCAGTCCTTCAACCACAAGGAATTAAGTTCTACCAACAGCATGAATACACCTGGAAGGGCATACAGAGCTCCAGATGAGAAAGCAACCTGTTTGACACCTTGATATAAGTCTTGTGAGACCCTGAGCAGAGAAGCCAACTATATGAGGCCCAGATATCTGACCTACAGAGCTGGGAGATAATAAATAGGTGTGTTTTGAACTGCTAAGTTTAAGATATTTTGTTATGCTGCAGTAGAAAACTAATGCATAGAACAAGCTCTAAGCTGCGAGAATGATAATAATAAAGTATTTTAAAACGACCCGAATGCAATAATGTAAGTGGGTCTTTTTTTATTATAATGTTAATCATAAAATAGGAAAAAAGTTAACAGTAGCAAAGCACTTTAGCTTTCCAAAGTGCAATAGGGAAAAGAAAGTTTTCAAATATGCTAAAAATAATTATAATTGCTTTGAATTGGTAAGAAGCTCTCAGTTGAAAAGAGATCTTCTAGATCTGAAGAAGCATAATGAACCCACCCCCTCACCTTTCAGGCTCCAAATACACATGTGGCTTAATAGAGACTATTATGGGGGAAAGGTGAATTATCTTCTTTCTCCCACTCTCATCCACCCAGAAGCAAATAGTGGCAGAGAACAAAGAAAGCCACATGCCTTCTTGTTCTAAAGCTTAAGAAAATGGAGCCAGGTGGGGAAGGGAAGTGTCCTGAGAAATGTCTGCATCACAGGAATATTTAATTGAAGCCAGGCAGTCCACTGA
This sequence comes from Miniopterus schreibersii, assembly GCF_964146895.1. Taxonomy (NCBI): domain Eukaryota; kingdom Metazoa; phylum Chordata; class Mammalia; order Chiroptera; family Miniopteridae; genus Miniopterus; species Miniopterus schreibersii. The sequence continues at coordinate 55,240,564 of NC_138111.1, read as the reverse complement.
CAGTGGGCAACATTAACAGACTGACCCACGGTGAATTTCTAGGTCCAATTTCTAAGCATTCTTCTTCTTTAATATCTAGTTGATGCTTGACCAGAAAATTGGAGGCTAGATAACAAAGTAGCATATATTGAGCACCAACAAAGCATTGGGTACTGTACCAGATACTTTTACCTTGTAATGCCAGCTAATCCTCATGGCTATCTGTATTAGTCAAGCTTCTCCAGATAGGGGTGTATGTGTGTGTGTGTGTGTGTGTGTGAGAGAGAGAGAGAGAGAGAGAGAGAGAGAGAGAGAGAGAGAATATATTAATTTATTATAAGGAAGTGGTTTGCATGTTTATGGAAGCTTTCGAGTCCAAAATCTGCAGGGTGGACTGGCAGCCTGGAGACCCAGGAAAGCCAATGTTCTAGTTCAACTCCAAGAGCCATCTGCTCTAAAACCAGGAAGAACCAACATTGCAGATGAAGTTCAGAGGCAGTCTGCTGGAGAACTCTCTCTTACTCAAGGGAGAGCCAGTCTTTTGTTTAATTTAGGCCTTCAACTGATTATCTGTGGTCCACTCACATTATGGAGGGTAATCTGCTTTACTCAAAATTTACAGATATAAATGTTCATCTCATCCAAAATACACTCACAGAAATACCCTGAATGTTTGACCAAATATCTGGGCACCCCACAGCCCAGCCAAAATGACATATAAAATTAACCATCACACTATATGAAAGGTAGATATTGCCCGGCTAGGAGTGGCTCAGCGGTTGAGTGTCAACCTGGGACCCAGGCGATCAGGGTTTGATTCCCAGGCAGGGCACATGCCCGGTTGTGGGCTCGATCAATGACCCTCTCATCATTGATGTTTCTGTCTCTCTCTCACCCTCTCCTTTCCTCTCTCTGAAATCAATAAAGATATATTTTAAAAAAAAAATGAAAGGTAGATATTGCCTTCATTTTGCCTAGGAAGCAGGCTCAGAATCAAGTGACATACTCAGTAAAGTAGTTAGTTGGAGTTCAGGCTGCAATCAAACCTAGTCTGTCTGACTCCAGAAAGTTGGGGCGGGGTGAGTATCATTGAGTCTCACCTGGAAAGAAAACTGGTCTCCCCCACCTACATTAATAACAAACTAGTAATCAGCTAGCAAGATTTGAGCCCCTACTGTGCTTTCAAGAAACTAAAATCTCAAATTGGACACAAGATCAAACAGCTGCAAAAATGTGTAGCAGGTCTTATTTTCTCTCCGGTACAGGTGCTCAGGGGGGTTGAGCCACTGCCCTGAATCACACCAAAGTGGGTGGCAGTGCCTGGACCAGGGCCCAGGGCCGTCCACCTTTCTGCTGTTATATGCTTCATTAGCAGGAAAACCTCAGTCTGTGCCTCTAGTATGGTTGTGAGCCTGAGTTCCACCCTCTCAGGAAGTCGACTTCCTACCCACCCCCACCCCCAGCCCCTATATATTTGTCCCCAGGTCTGCAGTGACTTGGTGCCATCCTCCTGCCTGGAGGTTGGCTGCGAGACCACCGGTGACACCTAGTGGCCAAGGGGCCGCAGCAGCCAAAGAGCCCGGCTTCCTGGTTTTAATCACCACCCGCAGGCCCTTGGTCAGGGAAAGCCTGGCAGGAGCCTGAGATTTCCAGGGAGGGAGAACCCCTGCGGGGAGAGGAAAGAGCGGGCTCAGACTCATGAGGTATTAACATTAAAAGGAATGTGACTTCATTTGTTGCTCGAAGCTGACAAGGGGCACCTGTGTGGAAAAGCACGTAAAGACTGGTGGCCTTTCCTTGATTCTGGACCTCAGGAAAGGGCCAATTGAACATTCAGGGTCAGACTCCTGTTTAAGGCCCCCTCCTGTCCCTATTCCGTCTGTCTTCACTGTCCACTGTCCACTGTGCTTGGCTGGCACTAGTCACATGTGGCTATTTAAATCAAATCGAAATCAAATGGAAGTTGTACCGGCCACATTTCAAGTGCTCAGTAGCCATGCGTGGCTGGTGGCTAATATGCTGGACAACACAGATTATAGCACGTTCCCATCATCGCAGAAATGACAATGGATAAATGCTGGTCTTCAGGCTAGGAATTTGTCCACAGCTGTCTTACATTTTTTTAATCAAAATTTTATTTGGAAAGAAGACGACAGGAAACTGGAACTGTCATCTTGCTATATCCTTCATTCTCAGGAATGCACAGACTGACAGGGAAGGAGTTGACACAAATTTGGCTTGCGCTGGGGCTTTTTCCGGATGCCGCATTACTGTGTCTCTCTCCCCAGAACATGAGCGTCGTAGGCGTGAGTGTTCGCGTTCCATTTGTCGCTGGAGGTTAAGACAAGGCGTTCTCTCCCTTCCTGCTTTCTCTTCAAGAAGAACAATTTTTTCTTCACGTGTATGATAAGGAAAGGATGCTTGGTGAAAATGTTTGGGACCCTCTGGTTTAGGATGAAGGAAGGCCCTTTTGGGTCATAGACAAACCAGGTTCAAAGGCAAAAAAGAAGTCCTGAACCAGGGGCCATTGAACTGGCCACCAAGATCCAACCATCCCATGGAGTCTCTTGGTACTGCATTCATTCACTCATTCAACCAACATTTACTGAGCATTTATTATGTGCCAGGCACTATTCTAAGCTATGAGGATGCAGCAATGAGCTCAACATGGACCTTCACCCATAGGGCTGACACAGAAGGGAGTGACCCCATGATGTAAATAATGGTACCACATAAATATAACAGAGCCAGGTCAGCCATATACAATAATAACAACTGCCTCATTTTGAATTCATATCCCCATATCTTTTTTTTTTTTTAAACCCTCACCCAAGGATGTTTTTATTTATTTGAGAGAGAGAGAAACATCAATATGAGAGAGAAACACCGATCAGCTGCCTCCCACATGCACACTGACAGGGGATCAAACCTGAAACCTAGGTACGTGCCCTGACTGGGAAATCAAATCTGCGACCCTTCCGTAGGTGGGATGACACGCCAACCAACTCAGCCGCACTGGCCAAGGATGCCCATCCCTGTTCTGTACCAAGCACTGAGCTCTCTGCTCACCAGAGAGAAATGAACGCTCACAGCAGCCACGCTGGGCCTCGGGTACTATTGAGTCTCATCTCCCGTATGTGCAAAGGCACTCAGGATGTAAAGCAAGGTGCTCGGTCACAGCACTGGTACAGGGAGGAGCCAGCACTCAAACCCTGGTCTTGCTGATCCACATGAGAGGAAAAAGTGCATGTTGTCAAGAGACCTGAATCCCAGGCTCAATTCTGTTTCCAGGTAGCTGAGTGGCCATCAGAATAATCACAAAACCTTCTGGGCTCATTTTTACCTCTGTAAAGTGAAGGTGTAACACTAAGGAATCTTTAAGATCCCTCCCAGTTCAAATATTCAGTGGTACTAGGATGCTAGGAAGGACCTGCAGCTCTGCGGGTGGAAGAAATGAACAAGCCACAGACTCTTCCAGTGATGAGGACACATACCATGGGATGGGCCCCATGCTAGGGAAACAGACCTTGCTATGAAAACGCAGAGGAAGGGCACATAAATCAACCTTGGGGGTGTGGCAGGGAGTAATCAGGGAAGACTTCCTGGAGCAGGTGACAGGTGAGCAGAGTCCTGAAGAGCAAGAAGTAAGGGTGTTGAAATGTGGAGAGGGAAGAAAGACATGCTGGTTAAAGGGCCTAGAATTGCCAGAGCCTAGATGGGGGGTGTTCAGTGTGGTGGGGTGCAGTTTGAATGGAGAGAAGCATTCACACAACTCAGAGGGTGTTGTTGGACAATCAGGAAACTGTGCTGCAGATGAGAGGATGGCCAAAAATGCTTCTCAGTATCCACGTCAGCAAGGTCTCTTGTCACCAGCTTGAGATGTCATGCGCTGAAGAGCACCATGAATATTCACCCTATGGCTTCACACACAGCCCTTTGTAGTTTACAAAGCAGTTTCACAGGCCCAAACTCACAAAGGTGTTGCCTGGCCGGGCCAGGACTGCAAGCTCAAGGCTGAGCTCAGCCTCTATTGCACAGCCAGCTTGCCAAATCCAGTGGCTGGCTGGCTGGCTGCTAATCCTGGGGGAAAACTAAAGGCAAGAATCTTTTTTGAAATGTGTATTTCCACTTGACTTTTCCCTAGAGATTTTGGTCCTAATATAATTGTTTTATGCTTGAAAGTCTTTTATGATCACCCTATCATATTTCTTGGCCACAAAAATAAGATGTAAATTGAAACACTTTTTGAAATTTAAAAAGTTGAAGTAAAAATATTTAATTTCCTGAGACCATAAGGCTCTAAGTAATTTAAAAAAAAAAACAAAAAAACAACAACAACTAAAAGCAAGAGAGTTTCTATTGAGGATGGCTTTGAAAAGAATTGGGGTGCTGTCCTGGAATCCAGGCTGAGGGAGTAGAAGTCTGGAATCAGAAACTGCTCTGGTGAGCATGTCCTCTCCAATGTTCTTCCAAGTTAGGCCTGTTTCAGAACCTGTCTGTGGGCTTCTCAGAATTTCCTGCAAGGCTTTTTCACACTTTACATAGCCTGTCACTGAGATTCTGTGCACAGCCCCCCACCCTGCCCCAAGGCCTTTCCCCTCCTGAAAGGAAAGCAGCTTCTGTGGGTGTCTGCGGCCTCCCTTGGAAATGCTGGGCGGGGACTGCGCCCAGAACCCCTCCTGGATCGTCGGGTGGGCACAAGGCAGAGTACCTGGGTCAGGCTGTGAGGATTCAGTCAGCTGAGGCTTGAAAAGGACTTGAAAGGCCAGCGTGCCTGGTGCCCGGCACACACGTGGATATTTGCAATTTTTAAGGAAAAGATTAACAAACGTGACCACTTAAAACTTCCCACATTTGCATGTTAAATAACAACAGTAAAGACTATATTCAAAGGGCCCACTTCCTTACCCAGTTCAGTAAAAACAACTGAAGTCCCACCGCTGACCATTAAAGAAGAAAGTCTGGGAGCGCCTGTGCCAGCCCAGCCTCTCTCCATAGAAGGGAATATACCGGCCCGCGAGGGAAGAGCTGACGGTGTGGCCCGGGGGCCCGGCCCCTGAGCTCTCTCCACCCTCCCGGCCCCACTTTTCCCTCCACGTCTAGGCTGTGGGATTGGGTCATCTGCTGGGACCCCAGCTTTGAATAATCGTCACTTGCCCGTGTGCTGAGCGCCTCCAGACTACCAGGCACTTGCTAAGCGCATAAGCAGGTAGTGCGTTCAGCTCACCTGCAGGAGCCAGGAAACGCAAATAACAGTCGATGAAACAAGATGAAAGCCTTTCTCCATCGCATAGGCCGCCCAGGATTGGGATGGTAGCTCCACAGAACTTTCAGGAACCCGGGCTCCTTCCAGTCCATCCCTCTGTCATCCCAAGGGTGTGGTGCTTGTCCTGCGTTCCAGGAGGGCAACCAGAGCTCCAGACACCACATCCATGCTCCAAGAGGCACAGTAGAGGAAGGGTAACAAATAAAAGGGGGAGGGGGAGATATTGGTTGTTTTTATTTTTTTTTATATATCTTTATTGATTTCAGAGAGAGGGCAGCAGAGGGAGAGATAGAAACACCAATGATGAGAGAATCATTGGGGATGGAGCCCGCATCCCGGGCATGCGCCCTGATCAGGAATCGAACCTCGATCTCCTTGATTCTGGGTCGATGCTCAACCGTTGAGCCACGCCCGGCCGGGCGATATTGGTTGTTTTTAAAGGAAGCATAGTAGTCAGGGTTCTCCAGAGAATCAGAGTCATAGGAGATAGATATAGATAGATGATAGATAGATGATAGATAGATAGATAGATAGATAGATAGATAGATAGATAGATAGATAGATGATTGATAGATAGATAGATAGATAGATGATAGATAGATAGATAGATAGATAGATAGATAGATAGATAGATAGATAGATAGATAACCGATAGATAGATGAGTGAGTGATTTACTGTGAGGAGTTGGTTCATGTGAACAAACTGGAAGCCCAGGAAAGCCAGTAGTAGTTCCAGTCTAAGCCCAAATGGAAGGCCTGAGAACCAGGAGCACCAATGTCCAAGCACAAGAGCAGGTGGAAGCCTGAGCTCAAGCAGAGAGCAGACCTGCCCTCAGCCTGCCTTTTTGTTCTACTCGGGCCCTCAGTGGATTGGACTGTGCCCACCCGCACTGACCAGGACCACCTTCTTTACTCAGGCTATGGACTCAAATAATGTTTTACCAGCCAAGTTGACACAAAATTAACCATTACAGGAAGTTTCCTAAAGCTGTCTCTCTCCAAACAGAACTGACTCTAAATAAATAAATAAGTAAATGAAGAAGGAAAGAGTAGACTTGTATTTCCGACAGCCACCTTCGCAGCTGAAAATCAGAGCTTCTATTATTAAGAAAGAAGAAGGAACTGCTCTTGGGGTAGGCACTTGGCAGTCTCTGACCCTCAGGAAATATTTCATTGACCTTCGTAACAGCCCCATGAAGTAACTTCTATTATGTCCATTTGACACATGAGGAAACTGACACTTAAAGATTCTTGACAAAATCTCATATTCACAGTCCCAGGGAACCACCGGACTGAAGGTCGTGAGGGGCCCTGCGCCAGGATTGCGCAGCCCAGCCCCTCCCTAACGCCTGGCCACAGAAACGGCGACAGTAACTGTCTGTCTTCCTCACACACCTCTTGGTGCTGGGGTGATCTGCTAAGCAACCGCTCATAGAGCTGTCTTCCAGGGTGACTGTATTTTAACAGTGGGCTCTCTGAGAAGCTGCCCACGTAGCAGAAAAACCCTGGTGTTGGGGATGGGGTGTGGTTCCCCACTGTGATCACAAGACAGCACTGTCATCTGGGGCTGCTGGCTGTAGGTTATCTGGATTATTAGCTGCCACTTATTGAGCACCTGCTGTATGCCAACTGCTACTCTATATCAAATCATTTGTATTAATAAGATAGGTTTGAATCTGCTAATCCCAGCTTGGTGCCCACCTATACGAAAACCTTTACCTCCTTTGCCATTTGAAAAATGAGATTAAATTCTTTGTGAAAAGAGAAATAAACTTAAGAGTTGAAAGTATTGGGTTTAAATCCTGAGTCTCCACCTAATATCTGTGGTCAGAATGCATTTCTGAGCCTGGGTTTTATCATTCCAAACAGGAATTATAACAATCATTGCCTCACAAAATAGTTGTGAGGAGTAAATAAATAGGACAGTTTATGTGAAAGGTAACTTATGTGATGGGCTCTCAGAGAAGGTTTGCTTTAAGAAAATAATAATACTCTGAGGGAGAATACCAGTTCTTTCACCAGCTGGAACTAGATATTATTAAACGTGGCCATCAGTTAAAGCTTAGAATTCTCAACCCCCAACCTCCCGCTCCCTCCTGCCTGCCTCCCCAGCACTGCTAATTCCTCTCTTGCCTAAGGATTTCAGCAGAGCTGGAGATCTCCTGCGCTTCCTCCATGCTCATGGCAGAGCCCTCTGCAGCTAGCACGGCTCCTTACAGAGCAGGCATTTGCTACGTGTTGGCTCAAACTGTGTTCACAGGAGGGTTGTGCTGGCATTCGAACTGTGTAGGCGGAACTAGTAATCCCAAAAGTTAAATTTAACTCCAGTGGATTAAAAAAGAAAACAACTCCTCTATATCACTTCTATGTTAGGTTGGTTTTATTGGCAGGAAAATAATTGTTTTATGGTATTTGGCAGATTTAAAAAAATCTAATAAGATTAAACACACACACCTAGGGGTTGAAGAATGAGTTGGTGGGGAAAGAGAGGAGATGAAGATGAAGGTAGAGAGATGCTTTTAAAAATCCAAGGAGACATATTTGGGCCCAGAAGGAGGTTGCATAACTTGTGGGAGCTCTGGAATGAGTAGCAACTGGGATGGGCTTCACGTGTGCCACTGGCAGCAATATCCAAAAAGGCCACAAGATGGCGATATTACTCCAGGACATTACTCCAGGAGCCTGGTTACGAGCCCCCCCCCCCCCCCCATTGCTCTGGCTTTTGTTTACAGGCATCTTTCTCTCTCTAGCTGGTGTGACTAATGCCATTGTGCATTTCCTGTCACTTCATACTCCTGGCCATCCTTTCAGCCACTTTTCTATCACCAGTCCTAATACAAAAATAAACTACTGACTTTATTGCTATTTGGTACATTTAAAAAATAGGTTTATGGTCTGCTCTCAATTGTAAAAGCAGCTTAAAACAAGTCTTGTTTTAATGAGAAATTAAACTCATGTAAGGTTGATATTTCCCTTTCTGTAAGTTAATACCCAGGGGGACTTCCCTGGTAAACTGGATGTCACCAGGCCTGGAGGTGGTCAGACACAGAAGTGCCCACTTGAGCCAAAGATAACTCCTTAAGCTGGGGAGAGGGGCTGCCACCCCATTAAGACCAGGCAAGGCTGAGCCCTGCTCCAGAGAGAACAGAGAATTAAAACCCAAATACCACACTTAAAAATTTCAACAATGCAGAAGTACACAGATGGTAGATATACCAGACCCAGATACCATCTAAAGGTGTGTCTGAAACTATAAACCATGACAGAAGCTGTGAGGAAGATGAACACTTAAGATGTAAGTTCCCAGCCCTGTGTTTGCCCCCTGTGGCCCCTCATAATGTAAAGTGTCTACAAGAGAAGGGGGTGTGGGGAGCGCTGGTCTCTGAGCGCCCTGGGGAAAGCTGAGCTGTGCAGACACCAATTTCAGCACCACCAAGGACTTGAATCCTGGCTTAGTGTCCAGTCAGGAGGGTGTTTTGTTTTTTGTTTTGTTTTGTTTTGTTTTAAACCTGGGTTGCTTCTAGGGATATCCGAATGCTCAGAAAATTATATGCATGGGCATTTTCCTAGGGAAAAAACCCACTGCTTCCACCACATTGTCAGAAGGCTCTGTGGCCACGCCTTGTCCCCTCACCCTGGCAGGAAAAAGGGTCTTAAAAACCACTGCAATGATGCTGATAATGCTAACCCAGACTTTCTTCTCTAATGGTCATACAACTCTTTAAAACATGATGGCCTTAGAATGACAATAAAAAACTGTCACAGGAAGTTAAGAAAAATAGGTAGATAAAGAATTTTCCTGCTAAAGTCACTATTTTGAAATGTCACATGATCTTCCTTCCAGTGATTGGATGAAATCCAGCATAGAGAATTATTTTTTATATTTGAGATTTTATATCCACATGATATAATTATAGAACTTTTAATAAAAGTAATCTGCTTTGAGGTACTTTATATTGGAAATGTTTCAGTGTATTGATTTAATAGCTCTGGGCAGAAACTAACAATTAACTACACTAATTTTAAGTATGTTTAATATTATTATTATTTGCCCAAAGCACATTTGGCAAATGTGCTTTGCTCTAAAATCCACTTAATGAATTTTTAACACAGATATTTCAAAATCATTGTGGAAATAAACACAAACATACATATTTATTCACAGAAAATGCCATCGTGGCTTTAATATCAAACAAAGCTGTCAGAGTTCACAGAAAGAGCATAAAGTGCAAAAGCTCCATTTCAAAAGGACGAATTTACTCCCAAAGCAATGGAGATTACATGCTGCCCCAGGCGGTGGGCACACCCCTCATACATCACCCCCTGCATAAACGGTAGAGTACAGAAGGACTATATCTGAAAATGCTACACTTGCTCTAATTACATATTGCAGTTATAAAACACTCTTAAATCTGGTTTAATATATAAAGATACAATTCAAAAATCGGTCCCTTAGAGTAGGGGCTATTTTTTAAAAAGTCCATAGGAGAATGATTCTGTGAAATCCACTGGGAATCCCAACCTGGCCCGAGACTTCTCTTTGGCCGGCTGGAATGCAGCACCCAGGAGAGCGCTGGGTAGGAAAGGTTCCGAGTCCATCTGGGAGAAAGCAGCTCTGATCAGGGCTCTGGCCAGGCAAGCGTCAGCCCTCACCATCCCTCACAGCTGGTTCCACGTCAGTCCCAAGGGCTGAGAGCCAGGGAGGGCTCAAGTCCCGGTCCTGGAGCCTCCAAGACGGCACTGGCTCCCGTAAGCATGACGGACCATGAGACGCTTTACATGCCTGAGGAACCCAATACACACAGTAGGTGGTGGCATTTCACAAAGCCTGTGTCTGCCGACCATCAGCCTAGGCACTCTCCTGAGGGACAGGCAGAGGTCCCCCGAATGTAGCTTGTTACCAAATGGATTCAGATATCTGCTCCCGTGCACCTTAAATATGTTCACTGAAGGACTTGATTTATAATAACATAAAGGGGAGAGAAGATTCTAACCAGAACAAAGATCTGATAGCCATGCTGGGCAACTCCTAAGTGTCAAATCTCCACTTCCCTGCCTTAACAGGGTGGGGGAAAGATTCTTGATTGTACATTTATTAATGAAATAAGCCCTTCTTTAAAGCAATTACTTTAAATCAGCAAACATCAAACCTGGAGAGCCATCTATTTAACGACGATTTCCTATTACTCGTCAGTCCACGTGCAGAAGCATATCACAAAGTAGAATGCAGTCCATGATTTCTTGGGGCCCATTTGTGTCAGGCTCGATTTGCAGGGAAGAGTCAGTAGTCAGTCTCAGGATCCAGTGATGAGCTCTCAAGTGTCCAGCTAACTCGAGTGAACTTCAAAACCTGCTCTTTGTGAAAAATACCCAACTGACATTTATATTCCATTCAAACTACACGATAAACTGCCAGCTCTAAAAGACATCTATTTAAAATTATATGGGGGGTGGGGGGGAAGAAAAAAAAATAAGAAAATATACCAAAATATTGACAATGGCCGGCTGTGAGCTATAGAAGTAGATTACTTCAACTTTTTTGTAGTATCCCAATTTTCTTTAAAGAGCATGTAGTGCTATCGAAGCATTATAAATATATATGTAACTATAAATAGGAATGGTGTCATCAAATAACTTAAATAAGATTCAGTATATTCCTCCCACACTGGCAAGCTCCGGTGATTGCTGCTCAAAAGAACAGTTATGTTTTGCCCTCCTCAATATACCCCTTCCACCCTTCTTCTCAGCCCTCATCTCATTAACACTAATCTCCATAGGGCACTGTGTCCTTGTATCAAAAGCATTCCTTCTGACACCTGACCTTAGTCATCTGTCTTGTGGTAGAGGGATGGAAATAGCCCTGAGAGTCAGGGCACTTCCTTCCTTCCTTCCAACAGTCACATTTTCATTTCCAAAGGACACCCAAGAAACTCCCAGAAGGTCAAAGCCTTGAGAGCTGAAGGTAGTGTTCCCCAGGGAACAAGCCTTGCATCTGGTAGGGGTAAATGGTCCATATCTACGCTTCCACACTAAGACAGGTGGGCTTAAAATACATCACACCCCTTACTTAAGAGCATTTTTATTCTGGCAAAATGGATGAAGCCAGAATCCATGCCTGCTAAATCAACCTGAAGCGAGGACAGTCCGATAGTTCCCTTTCAAAAATTCTAGACTTGAAACCCAGAGGACTTAGCAGGTCTCAAATTCTGTTTCATGAACCACCTAGGTCTCACAGAGGTGTATTAGAGGTTCCCGAAATATTTAATTCAAATATCATTTTTAAAATATAGTTTTACACTACAATATAGCAACATGTACACTCACTCATTCAATACCGAATTTTTCTACCTTGAAAACCACCAAATTGTTCCTTTGCATTTTCACTGCCTGATATAATATTAAGGAAATGCTGTAAGTTTAACCTTAAAATAAATTTAAGCGAATAAAATAAAACCTATTTCACACTTTAGGGTTCCATAAAGATTTCTTACAGGGTTCTGCTGCTAAAATGACTTGAAAACCACAGAAGTAGAATAAAGTCATTCATTCTTAAACTCTGAATTCCATTTTTGAATGGGGTTTTCACTTTAGATCCTGTGCAAATTCTAGCCAGAGTAGGGGTTCCTGGACATGCCACCAATTACTGCTGCTCAACTCTTAGATACCTGGGACAGTGACAGGACTCCCGTCGCACAAGGACAGCCTGCCCTGCCCTCTCACAATGGAATGTTGCGAAGCAGGAAGCGCCTGAGTTAAAATGAGTATCCCTGAGGTCGTGAATTCCCACCTCCCTCCTTCAGGGGAGCCTGGAGTCTTCCATCCATCCCAGTGAAGAGGAGATTTCCTTGTAGCCAGTGTCGCTTTAGGTGAGAAAAACTCAGAAGGCAACAGCTTCCCCCTGCTGCACCGGCCAGTGACCCAGGCAGCTAGTGTGTGGCTACTGACAGCACTTAAGTCCAGGGACCAAATGCTGGGGGCAACTACAGGGAGCCCCTCCCCCTGTGAGAGCAGGGAGTGGAATTCCCACAGCAAAATCAGAGAAAGGACAGGGAGATTCTTGAGGATAATTTCCAGGCCGCAGACAGGAGGTTCCCAATGGGAAAAACGTCGCGTTTGCTCCCAATTCTCAACCAGGACCCCCATCATCACAACTGTCACGGCCCTTTGGCAGTGTTACAGGGGTCAGGCCGTGAGGAGGGTGTCTGTGTACGGGCCCAGCTATTCCTCTGTGTGCCTGAGGCTACTGGGCTGGGGGATATACAATGTCAATATTTAAAAACTCTGTCGTCTTCAAGAATGGCTTAAGTGGAGAATAGTTTTTGGCATAGAGGGGTTTTCCGGTTAGCTTTACCCTCATCCGGTCAAGTCTCCATCTCTCAGCAGAGGTAGAAGTGAAAGGATCCGCAAATGCTTGTAAAACCCGGGTGACGGCGCTGCAAGTGAAAAGTGGCTTCCTCAGGCACAGCCCTGCGTGTGTTTCATTTGCTCGGCTTTTGCTTTAAGATGGTTTTCCCAAATGGAAACCCGGCGGCCTCCAGCAGGCGGTTGGAGGGCGTTGTCTGTCGCAGGATCTGTCCAGTCAACGGGAACGGGAGGGTCTGGAGCCCAGGACAGGCTCTGGAGCCCGCAGGCTCTCAGGGAGGAGGCAGCTCCGAGTCCCCCACTGCCACGGGGGGCGCAGCCCAACAAGCCACCGCATCTAAAAGTGACGCTGAGAAGACACACCTAGCGCCTCAGTCCACTTTGCATCTTTGGGAACAGTGGGGTCTGGTGGTCCTCAGACACACCAGTGAGAGCCCAAGGGAACAGAATTTAAAATAAAATAAAATAGACCCCACCCCAACTCTGAGAACCCCAGGGCCTTTGCTGGCAGAAGCCCTGCAGAGGACGCCTAGGCAGGGAGGCCCGTGTCGCCCCCTCCGTCACGTAGTCTTGACTGGCGATTTCTTGTGGGCGCACAGGAGGGACACGTAGGGGACCCCGATGAAGGCCCATTTCTCGCTGGGCCAGAACCTGATGACCGGGCCTTGCTCAGGGATCTCGGAGGCGGCATCGAAGTAGGCAAAGCAAACGCAGCCCAGGTAGGCGGCCAGGCAGATGAGGATGTGCCTGCGAAGGGAGGCAGAGGTGAGACCCGACCCGCAGAGGCTGTGCTGCCTGGGGGGGGCCCCCCCAGCCCTCTGGCCTAACCCACCCCTCCCGCTGTAATGGCCCTGGGGCCTCTTCTAATTAGGAAGGGGCAAAGGTGACCAACAAGCCCCAGAAGAGCTTGAGAATTATAAATCCGGAGCAAAGGGAGCCTGCTTTAGAATGTTCTAAAATATTCCGGCTTGGTAACAGGAGCAAACATGCAAATACCTCTGGGGTTCAGCCAAGACTGAGGCCCAAGGATTTAAAACTGGCGCTAAGAGGAAGCGATTATAAAGCGTCCTCACTGTGAAGTGTCATGGGACACGCACAAAAATAATGAAGGTCATACACAGGCATCAGTAACGAAAGGCGTCCATGGCCTAGGATTCGGTTTAAAGAAGAAAAAAGGACCAGTTGGCATCATGTATAGAATGATGCTATTTTTGTTTTTAAAAAGCAGAATCAAAGAAATATAGATCCATAGTCAGGAAGGATACGCCTCAGGCCGTGAACAACTGTCATGGCTCTTTGGTAGATGGAATTAGGAGAACTTCTCTCTTTCTATATTTCTATGTTGTTTAAACTTGGTATAAAACAAATATGTCATTTTATAACTGGGGCAAAAAGATGGTTCAATTTTGAAACACAAAGCAGAAAGTACACCAAGTTTAGAAACAAATTAAGTTTAAGCCAAAGTTATTACAGTGTAATCTTTGAATTTTACTTAAATTGCCAGTGTGCCCAGGGAACTTGGATTGACAAAAATGTACCATATCTTGAATGAGGTCATATAGACACAGGTGGATACATTTATCAAAACTCATCAAAATATACACTTAGATCTGTGCATTTTATTTTATGTTTTCAAGGGGAGAGCAGGAATGCAGTCCCCGCTACCACAAGTTTATGCAGTCAAGTCTCCCACATTTGGGGAAATTGCAGGGTCAGCCCATCGGGAGTGCAATGGATAAGCCGTCCCCTGGGAAAACCACCTTCGTGATCATGGTATCTTCCCTACCAGGTAAGTATAAATCTGTGCATTTTATAACCTGTAAATTATAATTCAACAAATATACAGTGTATAAATTCACTAGTGTGAGTCAAGACTGAACCTAAGAAATATCAGGCAATGTCCTAAGGCTGGAATCCCAATGTGAGCTGTCTTTTTTATTTTGCTGTTTGCAAAGAGTTCTGGAAGTCCCCAAGCCTTTTTTATAAAAAAAACTATTTTGTTTTTCAATTACAGTTGACGTACAATAATGAAAGTCCCCAAGCCTTAAACTGAGAGCAGATGGGCTCTCATGGTGGATATACGCAAGGTCACATGTTCAAGGAAATATAAGCGAATTCTTTCAAACCATATAGTTTTAGGCATCTCCTGAGAGAAATCAAGCGGCATCTGAATCTAGATCTAACAAAGTTTTTCCAATTCGTTACCAATAGAATTCCCTCCTGGATACTCCCAATTTGCAAGGGACATTCTACACGTATTTCTCCCATTCCTTACTATTGGTTGCAATTAGCAGTCCCAGAGGGAACGATGACTCTGGGCTTGGAGCTGAGGTGGGTCCTAGAAAGGAAGCCACTGAATTTCTTCCTCAGCTTTCTGAGCGCAGGATTCTGCACACCGGGCAACCTGCTTCTTTGTTTTACCTAACAGGGTATCCTGAGCATTCCAGGTACAGATGCTCAAAGTCCCTCTTATCAAACTCCCTAGGCTGGTTTTATGTAACCAGCTGGTGTCGTGAACAATTCACTTTACTTCTCCGGGCCTGTCTCCACCTGTGAAATGAATGGGTGAGACTGTCCCTAGATGACCTGTGAGGCCCATGCTTTCACCTGGTCATTCAAACCCAAAAGGGAACCTGAATTGACAAAAATGTACGATATCTTGAAAGAGGTCATATTTGCCTCATTGTGGTTCCTGGTTGGACATCCCTGTCTGGTCCCCACATCTGTCCCAAGCCTTCCCCACCTCCCTCACCCTAGAGATCTAGCCAGAGCTCAGGTGACGGATTCAGTTTTCAGGGGCCATTATGCTTTAATAATGGAGCTAGAGGTCAGAGACCTGGACTTGAATCAGAAACAATTAGGTCTTTCTGGCTAAGCCAGCTCTGTGGAGCCCATTCTGCTTTGGACAATAGTTTCTGTTGCTTCTGAAACGTCGGACAGTCTCTCGGGGGAGAGAAGGGCACTCGGGCTCTGCTCTGTCCCCTGGGCACACCTGTGCGACCTGGAGTGAGAGTGGGGCCTGAGGACAGTGCAGACCCCTGTCCCGCCGCCTCCCCACCGGCAGGCTTACCACACACAGTGCAAGTAGGGGAAGTGGAAAGACGACAGCAGCTCACAGAAGGCTCGGTCACTGATCCAGCAGAAGAGGGCCAAGGTCCACCAGAGGCCAGAGAAGAGGCCCAGCTTAAATACACGGACATTGTCACACCTGCACGAGATCCAGAGGCAACTAGCTGTCAGTCCTGGATTCCGCCCACCTCACTGGCCACTCGTCTGGTTCCTCACATCTCCCCAGTCCCTTGGCACTGGAATTCCTACCCAATACACCGTCTCACCAGCTCATGGATGTGAATCCCATAAGTACACAGAGCCATACCTCTCACCCAGGCCCTCCCTGACTTCAGACTCACACCCCTGACTACCTTCTTGACATGACCACCAATGTCTAACATAGACCTAGATCGAACATGTCCATCATGGACTCCTAACCTCTCCCCCACCTGAAACCTGTCCCTCTCCAGCCCTCTCAGGAAAAATCATTCCATGCTTTCAGAAGCTCAGGTCAAATATATAGACACTTTATTTTGCACTCTAAAAGGCAAAATAAACAGGCCTCTAGCCTTGCCATTTTAAAAGGTAAAATGAAAACCGACAGAAACAAATATATAGACAATTAGTCTGGGAAATATGTATTTCCCATGATGTTTCTTTTGCTGATGCCCTAATGACCAATTAGCTGTAGTGGTAACTAGCTTGTCAGGAGCAAAATTTTAAGCATGGAACAGAAATTATGTCCTTTATAATTACTTACAAAGATTCGAGTATTAGGAAAATATGTCTCCCTGCTTAAAGATCACAATTGTGAAGCCGAATTTATTTAAACTAAGAAGTAATCTTCCCTAACCACTTGTCTTCCCTCATTTGCTCTTGTTTAAATATTATGAATTAAAAATTATTTTCCCTTTCCTTAAGCTATTTTTAATAAAATTCCAGGATAAAACATTGTTAGACTCAACAGTAAAGTCAAACTAGATTTCAGTGAATTCTCTAGAAATATCACTCAGTCCAGAATATTCTACTCACGTCAGACCTAATATAGGCCAACACCAATGAAGTGACTGCTACAAGTCCATTTCAGATGTCTTTATCAGCTATTTAATTGTGTGTTTTCTAAAGAGCTTCAAGATCTGCTAGTGCTCTGTTTAAGTCTAATTCCCAGGTCCTTGAAGGCTCCTCCAAGAAGCCAACGAGACAAGAGCAGACAGTGTGCCTCCACGGCCAGCCGGCACCCTTAAATACCTCTTCAACCCCCTTGGACCCTGCCTGGTATTGCTGACAATCAAAGCAACCCCCAGATGCAGGGCAAGGGAAAGAAATGTATATATGTCTCCTCTCAAAACAAAGACCGAGAGAAAGCTGACTGAACACATCGCACAGAGCAACGTTCACAAAGGGGGACAGACACAGGACTTAGCTAAGACACCCCATGTCCGTGACAAGGGGAGAATGAATCGTGCATTTCTAAAAGTGGGCCCACAAAAAGCGTTTTCTAAGAGTATCAGAATGAGGCCATAGTCAGATACCTATTAGTCGGGGCTAGAAGACAGTCGTGTACACAACAGAGCTTAGCTAAAATGTTTCTGGATATCAGCCTGAACTCTGAGTATACGGCTCCCCAAAGGAAAATGCTTACGCAAACAGCAAAGGCTTTGCCTGCTAGGTTGCAAATAAGAAGCCGGGTCTCGGAGAAAGCAGCGGCGTCAACAGTATACGCCAGAAGTCAGTGTTACCTCGTACATAGAAATTCACTTCTTTTTCCGTAGGAATTCTCTCCTTATTCTTGACATACGAACAAATCTATTCTCCTTGCTCCACAGTCCGCTCGCTCTGGGCTGCCTGGTCTCGGGCACGCCCGGTGCCTGCGATGCTCCCACTAGGTGAGCTTGGGCCCCCCAGGGTGTATCGGGCCCCCTAGGGTGTATCGGCCCCCCAGGGTGTATGGCACCCACGAAACAGCCGCTCCCTCTTTCTCAAAGCGAGCTCAAACCCGCTTTTGAACAACAGTCAGGAACGAACTCTTCACAGAGAGTCAAACTCCTCCTCCACACTGCGGGGGGGTAAAGGACCCGGGAGCCGGTGTGCCCCGATCGCAGGGCCAGCCCAAGGGGCAGGCAGGAGGAACGGACCCACCTCCTCAGCTCCGCGACGAGCAGCACAGTGCAAGGAACCCCCAGCGTCATCAGAGAGATGTTGTTGATGGCGGGCTTGACAAAGGCCAGGCACGTCGTAACCGCAGACAGCACGCACACCACCGCCTTGAACCTGCCCCTGGGTGGGTGACAGTGAACCAAGTCCGTTAGCTAAGGGGTCTTGTTCGGCGAGTGTGGGCAAGGCGCAGGCACTGCCGGCGGGGGTGGGAGCTGAAAGGCGGTTGTGCACCGAGCAGCCGGAGTCTAAAAACTACTCACACTCACTGGCTCAGCAATTCCACTTCGAGGAATTTATCCTTAGGAAATGATCAGAAATTTTCTAAATATTTAGCCATGAGAACGATAAAATTAGAATCGACTCCAGTCCCTAGAGGTGAGGTATGGATACTTGTTTTCTTCAAGTTAGTTTTCGGTATTCTTTCCACATGTTTTACAGCAGGATTTGGCAAATGCTTTCTGTAAAGGGTCAGATAGTGACTATTTTAGGTTTGCGGGTCACGGGCTCCTGCCACAGTCACTTCACTCCGCCACTGCAGACAATAAGCGAGTGAACGGGCATGGCTGTGCACCAAGAGAATCGACTGGCAAGGACAGGCAGTGGACCAATCTGGTCCACAGAACATAGCTTATCAACCACTTTTCCACAAGCTCCCTGATTCAAAAGAAAAAAATGTCGCCCTGGCCAGTGCGGCTCAGTTGGTTGGGTGCTCTCTCGTGCACCGAAAGGTTGCCGGTTCGGTTCCCGGTCAGGGCACATGCCAGGGTGGCGGGCTCGATCCCCAACAGCGGTGTGCAGGAGGCAGCCGATTGAGGGAGGTTTCTCACATCGATGTTTCTCTCTCTCTAAAAAGAAATATATATATGCAAAAAAATAAAGAAAAAACCTGTTTCTAGCACAAAAAAGTAAGTTTTAAAACATTCTAATAGTTTCTATATATACTGACAATCCACAGTCTAGTTAGTATGCATTGGACTTTTGTGTTGACAAGTTTTTGACATGACAGATCTTAGAAAAATAACTGATACCATCCTTCCACTCTTGAGTGGAGGTGCTTTCAGTAGAAAGAGCCAGAAATGACGACGTGACCCTGAACACGCTCCTGCCTCTTTCCCCAGCACTCCATTTCCTTATCTATAAAATGAAAAGTCTGAACTGGGCTGTCTCCAAGGCCTCATCTATGACTGAAATTTAAGAGCTCGTGATTTTCCTGAAGTTTCAGTTCTGAGCACAATTTACTTTGGCCAAGAGCCCTGGAACAGGTCACAGTTAGGAAGCTAATTTGAATTAAATTCTATCATAAAAAATCAAAGTGCACTGAAACCTTAAAAATACAAATTTATCTCTTAGAGGAAAACTGTTTATCATCAAGGCACAGGAAATCATTGATCAAGCTGCCAACTTTCTGAGTGGAATGAACAGGAATTGTAGCCCTGAACTTCGACCAGAGGAAAAAATATATACGGGAAAGGATCCAGGCAGCAAATCCCCAGAGAATCTTGTTTTTCTCCTGGCCTTGACTGGCATCCTTCAGCTACCGGGTAAAAGGCTGCCTGCACTGCCACCCCCAACATGCACATAACCCTTGGGGACCCACAGTAACTCTCTCACTGGGTTTGAGGCTCTGTGACACATGCCAAGGCCCAAAGCCTTTTTAGACCACATCAACACATAATTAAAACTTCCAAATTGTATCACATTCTTGTATCCAATGGTTTAGGATTCAGACACAGCTTAGAGAGAGGCACAGTGATTCAAAATACAGATGCTCCGGGGCGACCCAAGTGTGTTCACATTCTGCCTCCCTCACTCAGTAGCTGTGGGATCTTTAGCAAGTCACTGGACTCTCCCCAAGCTTCAGGTTGCCCACATGGAAGCTAAGACACCTGCCTGATGGTGTTCTTGTAAGCATTAGAGCACTTCACACAGTGCCTGGTACATGGTGTGTGCAAATAAAACCCACTATTACCAGTATCATTACCATTGTTTGAGAATAAATGCTATTTAAAATGTTATTATTGTTAATAACAGCACACTCTCAGGGAAAATCTGGCTGAGCTGGTGTTGCAATCACCAAAGACTCTATAGAGTATTGCCCAAGTTCAAAGGCAGCAAGCTTGACAAAACATGCTTTTTTTAAGGGGAACATGAACAGACACCTCCCATGTCAGCCAGTGGGTGTGGAGAAATGTGTTTTGGGAAGGCAGCTTAGCCAACAAGGGCCTCCTGTGAAAGCATGATTTTGCAACCAGCAGAAGCCATCAGAAATCACATGGCCAGCCCAGCTGACCCCAGAGTCACTGCAGGCCCTGAGTATGAGAGAAGTAGAAATATCCAGGAGCAGGGGCCCCCATAGGCTGTTTTCTAAACAGTGATGACTACTGCAGGCTCTGGTACTATTGTCAACTTTCCAGCCCATTATGGGTTCAAACTGGAACATAAGGTCAGGAAACTCTCGGCATCCCTTCTTCCTGTGCTCCCCAAATCAAAATCTAGCAACCCAATACCATGATCATCACGTTATTATAACAAAGCTGTTGCTATTATCATTACTACATTTAAAGCAGTGGTTTTCACTCTGTCAGACCCTCTGCCCATTTTTAAAATCAAGTATTTGTGATGTCCCTTTTACTCCTCTGAAGTAAAATGCAGTTTATGGATGAGAAAACCTCCCAACATTGTGACCACTATACAGTTCCCAGATGTCCCTTGAGAGGCAGAAATGTCCCTGATTAAGATCCACTGCTTTAAACTACCCTATAGGGTTAAAACATAGCCTATTTAGTTAGGACAAGCCCCTGATAGTCAAGGGACTGCAGCACTTGGTCCTGGAAGGGCTACCCCTGTCATTTTATAAGTGAGGAGCTGATAAGGCCCAGAGAGTCCATGATGGTGACCCCAAGTCATAAGTCAGCATGAGAGCAGGACAAGCAGACCCTGGCCTGCACCCTTGCTATTCCGGAGCCAAAGACTGAACTGAATTATAAAGTGAGGTCTCGCCCTAGATTTTGTAGGAGCAACACCTTAAAATCACAGCTAGATAAATTATTTTAGAAATGGATACAATTAGCCTATAGTACTTCTTTGTTCTTGTTTTTTTCTCAAAATAAAAAGGTCTAAAAATTATTAATATCCATCAATAGCAGAGTGTATGTCCTGACAATTCTTAGAACATTCTAGGCAAGATGAAAGAAAGTCTTTCTTTTTTTAAATCCACCAAGTATTCCTCTTTACATAATAAACCTTTTTGCTTGCTGTTCTAGACACTTATCTTCAAAACACTTATCCATATTAGCCATTCATAACAACTGCTAGCCCTGAGTGAATCCTTAATACACTTTACAAGATTTTATCATATATTTCTAACCTCATGAGGTGGATACTTTTATTATCTCCACTTTACAGATGAGCAAAATGAGGTATCAGAGCTTTAAAAAAAGAAAAGGAGAGTAGATTGTGATTCAAATCCATATCTGTCTAATCCGAAGTCACTTAGCCTCCAAACTTTCTCTTCTCCAGGAATCTCACACCTGAGCTACTCTTAATATGTTCTTAGAAATATTCCAGCAAAGTCTAGATCACAAGCAAACAAACAAAAAGGAGAAATAAGTAAATTTTAATTATCTAGTAAACTCAGGCAGCTAAACCACACAATCCCTAGTCTACAGAAATCTGGGTTTTGACTTGAAATCTATGTCTGGCCTGTCACTGCCCCTGCAGAGCAGCCACCTGTCACGGGCGGTGAAGCCACACAGAAGGGCTTGCTCTCCTTGCTTTCCCCATCACTGGAAAGCTGAAGACAGACAAACTGAACCGACATCCTTATTTAGAGTGAGCTACTTTTCCTGCAACATGCACCTTTCCTTCCTTTGCGCATTAAAATCGTCAATGACCATTCTCTCCTGTTTGTATGCACATCTCAGAAATGCCAGGCAGAAATCTCTGCGTGCCATGGGTAGTCACGAGAGCCAACTCTGATTGAGACTCACCTAGTTCTTAGTGCCGTAGGAAGTGCTCTGCAGAGTCATCTTGCAAAAACCCTATGACTTACCTAATGTTACAGATGAGGAAGTGGAGAGTTAGAGTCAAGACCAGTTATAGAGTTTACAAACAGGGAAGCTCGGATTCAAACCCAGGTATTCTCCAAGGCCAGGGACATACACATAGATGGTGGTCAGTGCCTCCAAAGGACTCTGCTCAAACTCTGCAGAGGAATGGCGCAGGTGATGGAAAGGTCCCAAGGGGTCATAGACCTCCCTGCCTCACACTGGGTTTTCATTATTAAAGTTGGTAAGCTTGAATTACTACAGCCGTTGCTCTAATTTCTTGTCTCCTGCTCATAACAACATTCCCTCGCTCCCACCTTCGAGAAAGGAGAAAACAGTTCTCTCTTATGAACACATTAAAAAACGTCACTTGGAATTTCAACCCAGGCCTCCAGAAGTGCCACAAACAAATAAACAAAATTCCTATTTCTTCAACGTCTTGCTCAGATCCCAGAACTTGAAAGATGAGATCCAAGAGCAAAGTAGAACCGCAGCTCTCAACCTACCACACGCCAGGCCCAGGGAAAGGATGGGGGGACTGGTGGGCACCCAAGGAAACGGCATAAAAAGCCAAGAGGAAATGGAGTGTTTATCAGGCAGAGTCAGAAAGCGGGCCTGTTAACTCACCTCAGGACCCTGCCTAGTGCCGCCTCCACCCCTCTCCGTGACCTCTCCCCACCTCACGGCTTTCTGATCACCCTCAGTCATTCATTCTCTTGAAGCCCAGCAAGGAAGCAAGACAAGACTAGAAACCGGAGACAGCAGAAACCAACCTGCCAATATGTAAAGTATATTTCCTCCACTGGGGAGGCCTCGGCCAGACGGAGGCCGCATTTCATCCACGACAGGAGCACCTCCTTTCCACTTCTACTTGTCCACAGCTGGTTCTTTCTTTCACTCTGTCTCTCTGCCTCCCTTGCTCCTTCCCTCCCTCTCTCCTTTCCTCTCTCTCACTTTTTTTTAAATATATCTTTATTGATTTCAGAGAGAGGAAGGGAGAGGGAGAGAGAGAGAAACATCAGTGATGAGAGAGTCATTGATCAGCTGCCTCCTGCACGCCCCTGACTGGGGATCGAGCCCAAAACGCCAGCGTGTGCCCTGACTGGGAATCGAACCCCGATCTCCTGGTTCATACGTCAAGGCTCAACCGCTGAGCCACGCCCGGCCAGGTATCCTCTCTCTCATTTTCTGATAAGTAATCTTCTTGAGGATACTTCCTTCTGCTCCATGACACTCAGATAACACCATTTAATTCAAATCCTGCCACCCAGAATGAAGATTCTATAGCTAATCCGTTTAAAGTATGTTTTCTCCCTGCCTCATTTAAAAATACATGTTCATATTAAAAATTAATATGTGCTGTTTGTAAAAAAAAAAAAAAAAAAAAAAAGGAAAACAGTACAGATTAAAGGTAAAAATGAAAGTTCTCTCTCCACCCCAATTCCTAAGAATGGTAGTGGTTGCTGTCATTCTCCTGGGCATTTTTGTCCACATACAAAGACATATACTCAAAAAGAGGTTATTTCATTCATTCTAAAGCTACAAGAATATTACACACACAGTTCTACCATGTGCTTTTGCAGCCAGCATATTTCATGGACACGCCTCCATCTCAGTCCATAGACAACGACAACAGACTTCGTCTTTAACAGCTGCATAGCTCCTGCCCCTATACCAGCTTGCTTAACTGAATTCGAATCTTCAGACTATTCATCCATATATACCTTGACAAATCACAGTGTCCTATCGAGAAACATGTGGTTAATATGTTCTGGGAACATTTCCTATCTTTATAAGGCTGACTCTCTTCTGTTCCTTCAGATATTAACACCCTTACACAGCCGCTCAGGAAGGCATTCCCTACCCAAACTCTAAACCAGCACCCCAAGTTACTACGACCCAACCAGTAATCAGCTTCATTTTCATCATAGAGCTTGTCTTTCCCTAATGGTATTTATGTGTTTGTTTGCTGTTTCACAATCTCCCCAACCTCAATGTAAGCTCATCCATGGCAGAGGTTCTGTTGTTTAATTTACTGCTATATCCCGGTACCTGAAAGCCTAGAAAAATGCGTTAGTAAATAAAAGTATTCGAAAAGTATTTGCTGGATGAATAATCAATCATATAAGCATAACACAATGGCTATTAAAATGCATCCCTTCCTGAAATTCTGGGTTTCCAGTTTGGAGATGTGTGTGTGTGTACCTCTCATCAGAAGCAAAAACACTGCAATCTGACAACTACAGTATCTATGGCTCCAAGAACCATTCCTTAGTGGATCCTACTTTAATTTATAAAATAGTGGAGATTGAACTAAAGGAAATATTCTAGCAGGAAATCAAAGGTCTTTGAACTATTCAGAAATTTCTCCCACTGAAAATCTTTCCACTTTTTCTCACATATAATAAGGGAGACATTTGGCTTTTTGTCCCTAATGTGACATAAATTCTTCTCCAAGCATATTAGAATTCCCCCTTTCATCTGTCAGTTTATTAACACTGCCAGACTCTAAACAATCAGTGGATATTAAACAGGTGTGTGATAAGCTCATCACTAAGCTGGGCTTCATCGTGTACTTGATATATACATTATATTGGGTATTGCACCAAGCAGTCAAGACAACAATGTTTAGCACACGCTTACCTGTCGTTCCGAAAGATCTTCGGCAGATACCTTCTAGGGAACCACATAGCCAGAGCACACATCAGAACCCAAAGGATTGCAAGTTCATCAAGCATCTGACCCAGGAAACTCAGAGTTGCATGGAAGTAGACGGATCCAATTCCTAGAGTCAATTACAACCAATAAAAAAGGTCACCAAAGAAGAAGAGACTCCCAAATTCAATACACCGCTTAAGGATCGCCCTTGCACCAACCACAGTCACAATCAGCGGGTCACTCTCTCTCTTTGAAAAGAGAAACTGAAAGAAGAAACTCACACCACCTAGGCACGCAGCCTTGAAGTCTAGAAAGAGGATTTCGAGCAGGGCCTGCCTATCAGCACATCGGAACTTCAATGATTCCACCGTCGGGCACATTCTGTTTTCACCCACTAGCCTTCAGGGACAGGCAGTAAAGAGAAGTCAACATGCCCTCACCCCTCACTGGCAGGCGTCCCCAATCTGCCTGTGGGAGGAAGTGGAAACTACCCAAGTATTTCCCAGAACAATGAAGGGTCAGACAGCTAGGATGTTGCTGTTGTTTTCACCTGTAGTCCATTAGAAACCAGTGTCATCAGAGTTCAATTGTTTTGCAAGGCTTTTTCAGAAGTTCTCAGAAACTGCACTGGCACGCCACCAATAGCAATTGCATTAGTGAACCCTCAACACAGCGAAGTGACAATGACTGCCAACCTTGTTATAAACCCATATTCAAGAGAGTCCTTTTGGAGGAAGCGAGCAAAATAAAAGTTCGCTAAGACGTCAGAGTGGCTTTGGTTTATAAAACATCATGTTCGAAGGAGACAGGAAGTGTTGGAATTCCATCTCCTCCCTTTCCGGCCATGCTCCCAAGCGGACCCACTTACCCACGACGACTAAAAGGGTCCAGATTAAGTAGATGCCGCTGTTGAAGCACGTTGCGTACTGACGGAACAAGCACATGCAGATGGGCGGCAAAATGAAAAACAAGACGTTGCTGATCTGGGGGGAAATGTAAAAAGGAGAGAGAAATATCAAGGAAAGGGGCAAAAAACAAAGCAGCTTGTTTTGAGTTATGTCCTTTGCAAACTGAGCTGAATGTGGCCATGCACCTTGTTTAAGCACCTAAGCTTTTCTTACTGCAGATGCACACCCCGGGAAACGTAAAACTTCTTTAATAAGCACGCAGGGGGCTCCTTCCTTTCTCTCTGGGCAAAGAAGCTGCAATAAAAACACTGCATGCAGTCTGTGAAAGCTGCTCAGGCTCCCCCTGCGCTCAGGGAACCAGTGACTCGTTCTGTTTCCACACAGATGAACCAAGAAGCATTCTCATTTACTCGCACGTACATTTTGAAAGATAAGATCTGTACTCAATAGCAGTAAAAATAAAGTTTAATAAAGGTGAGAAGGACTGGACAGGTTCGAGCCCCCAGTAATTTTCCGCCAGCAACGCCAGCTTTCCTTCCGGGCCCACGTGAAGGCAGGATTCTTCCCAGTTCCCCTTGTCATCCTTTGTCGCGCTCTCACCCTACACAAAACCCACTCTGAGGTGAAGATCAAATTTGTGGGTTCTGTCGCAGCTTTAAAATGATACCATTTTATCTTTCAGACTTTCGTGTGGATTTAAGCCTCTCTAGTATCTCTCCAGAAGGCACTTGGCTTTTTTAAAAAACATATTCTATCTAATGTAATATCAAAATACTGTCATTTCCACATGTAGCCACTACTTAAGTATCATTAATAAGATATTTTCCATTCTCCTTGTTCACACTAAGGCTTTGAAGCCTGGGGTGAATCCCAGACTGACAGCACCTCTCCTTTAGAACCAGCCTTATTTCACGTGCTCAGTAGCCGCACGTGGCTACCATACTGGACAGAGTAACTCCACACCCTCACCTCTCACTTTTTAAAATTTATTTTTATAAACTAAAAAATAAATTTTATTTTTAAAATTTATTTTTTCTTTTCCCCAAAAGAAAACCCTAACCCATTAGGCAATTGCTTCCTATCTCCCCACATACACACAAGCCCCTGACAAGCACTAATCTGCTTTCTGTCTCTATGAATTTCCCTACTCTTGATATTTCATAAAAGTGGCCAAGGTCAGAGAGGCAGCCACCCTCGGAGCTGGGCCAGTGCTCTTCCCACTGCCGCCCGCTGGTTTTCACCTCCAGCTCACCCAGCCACCTTCTGCCCTCCTTGGCTTAGCTCCCCAACGAGTATCAGAAACTCTGAATTGCATCACACACTGTGCACATCCGACCTGCCCCATGACGTAAAGGTGGCTCTCCTTCTGTTACACAGAGAAGTAGAAGAAAGGAAAGAAGGTAAAGGGTTCTGGAGGAGGGAGAAATAAATTGTTATGCCACAGCTAACTTAACACCTAATCTTTCTTTCACCTACATGAATGTGTTCTCCTTATTAGAAGAAAAAAAAAGAACACATTACAAAGCTAAAACCTCCCTTCTTCTGCCCTAGAGACAACCATTGTTCTCAGATTCACAGTCTTTGACTCATTTTCTTGGCAGTGATAAGAATACATCATATCATATATTGTAACATTATCATCCCACAACTTTCTTTTTTTATATTTTTTTAAAATGTTTTTATTGCCTTTTTAGAAAGAGAAGAAGGGAGAGGGAGAGAGTGAAACATCGATGTGACAAACATCGATTGGCTGCCTCCCGCACGCCCCCTACTGGGGATCGAGCCTGCAACCCCGGGCATGTGCCCTGACCAGGAATCGAACCAGTGACCTCTCGGTTCATGGACCGATGCTCAACCAACTGAGCCACACTGGCCAGGGCTGCAACTTTCTTTTCTCATTCAACAACACCTTTTCTCATTCAACAATATGCCTTCCAAGCCTTTTCATCTTAGTTCATATGAATTTATCTCACTTGCTAGAAGGGCTGCAGATGGCAGGAGTTTTTTTTAGTCGTTCTCCAGTGGAAGGACAACATTTACAGCCCCACCTACAATGTTGGAAAATATAACATTTGTTTTTTACCTCAGTATATCTTTATTGCTTCAAGCCCTCTCAATTTCCCTTGCTTCAGCCAAGTGTAGCTAACTGCTGTCAAGCTGCCCCCAATAGCTCTGTCAATTTATATTACCACTAGCAAGGTACACACGAATCACTTTAAATGTACTTACACACTATTCATGAAAGCATGAAGTCGTTTATTATACCTGCAGTAAAATTATACTTCAAAACATTTTTTCTTAATGTACATATTAGGGTGTTCAATTTAGAAACACCATTTTAACAGATGCTCCCAAATAACATGAAATCACATGACTACTTCTGCACAGCCCGTCTATTGACATCTGCTGGCCTCCACCAGGCCCTTCAAACAAGTCAGTCTATGAAAAGGAAAAGATGAAATTAGAGGGAGACGCTGTGCAAGACAAAAAGAGGAAGGAACTCCCAAAGAAATACGGAAAAGCAAACAAGCAGTAGTTAAAAGATGGATTCAATGGCTCCATATCTACTGAGAAATGAAACTTCCCCTCAAAATCGTGTGGGTCACTAAAGTTGAAGAACAGTTCAGCCAAAGGGTATTTTTTAAAGCCTATTGTTGGATTATCCTTTGGAGAACTGGATTATCTAATGCCTGCAGAACAGATTCTTTTAATTAAAAGGAAACCACAATTTTAAAATGTATTATTTCCTTAGAAAGTCTCTCATTCTATGAATTCCCACGTAACATTTGCACCAAAGCAATCTCATGCACACACTGCTATCTCATCCTGATGCATGTGAGTGGGCACTTTCCCAGCAGAGGGTAAATACTGACAAAGCAATAGGCTGTAAGTTTTTCTCAATAACAAGTTCATAAACAGATATGGGTCATTACCCTGGCTAAGAAAATTGTCTGTGTATCTTCACTCTATGCACATTCCTAACTATCCATCCCATGGCTCCCCTCCTGCCTCTGAGGTACCAAGTGTCCTGGTTTGCCTGGGACTAAGGAGGGTTGCCAGGACATGAACCTTCACTTTTAAAATCAAGGAAGTCCAATTTTGTCCTTGGCAAACCAGGACAAGTTGGTCACTCTACACAGAAATCTCCTTGCAAAATCCCCCCACTCTACCTCCCACAGTGTACCAACTCCATGCAGAGTTCTAATAACACCCGGGTGACTTTCACACACCTTTATTATGGCCCTCATCACCCAGATGACTATGGGTCTGGTCTTTGTGACAGGCACATAGAAGTTGCCCAGTAAATGGATGGATGGATGGATGGATGGATGGATGGATGGATGGATAAGTATACTCTATAGATAACGGGATGTGGGCTTTGGCTTATAAAGAGAACTCTACATTCCTTATCCTGATGATTGGGGACAGAGCTGACTGGGGGAGGTGACAGATCATGAGCTGATTTTATGCGTATGTTTTGCTTCAAGGCTTCAGCACCAGTTGATTTCCTTCCTGAGTCACTGCCCAGCAACACAGTTCCCAAAGGCTAAGCCCAGTGGTTAAAAGGAAGACCCCCCACTTTTCTCCAAAGCAGCTGGGTCTGGAGTCAGCTAGGCCTCTTTAGTGTGACTGGGGCCTAAAAACTTAAAACATAAAAAGAAACTCAATTCAATAAAACTTGTATACAGAAGAAATAATACAAAATATGCTCAAGCAAAAGGCTGTGTTTTTGGAAGAGATACTTGGGTTTGGCAGAAGCAAAGGATGATAAGATTTGGGGCAAGATGGGAAAGGGGTGGGGGGAGGTGAAAAAGGTGAAGGGATTAAGAAGTACAGTTGGCTGTTTCAGAATAGTCATGGGGATGTAAAGTACAGCGTAGGGAATAGTCAATAATATTCTAATAACATTCTAATATTCAGTAAGACTCTAATAATATTCTAATGTATGGTCTCCGATGGGTGTGAGATTTACAGGAATGATCACTTAGTAAGTTACACATGTCTAATATAATAATATATGTCAACTGTAATTGAAAATAAAAAAGATTTGGGGCAATCTAGATTTGCGGGACCCAAAACCAAAATGCTTTGTACACCTGAACAATGTCGGGGGGGCATAAATCAGGGTACTCCGCCCAGAGGCCATTTAGAATACCTATCAGCCGTTAAAGTAAAGATTCCCCTTGACACAGCAACTCCCCACCGAGCGTTAGCACTTGCAAAAGTACATCCAGATGCATATATGAGGATATTCATTGTATCACTCTTCAGAAACCAAGATGAAAACAATAAAATAATCAGAAACTGCCCTAAATGTCCATCAATAAGGAATTGACTGGTTAAATAAATTAGAGCCAATCCATTAAATGGAATACTGTATAGACACTGTACAGAGGAAGATAACTCTACAAGAGCAAATATGGGACTATCTCCAAGACATATTAAGTGAAAAAACCAAGGTGCAGAAGAGTTTCTGTAGTAGTCCCTCAATTGGGTTGGAAAAAAAAAACTTAGATTGGGTTGTGTTTACAATATACATACATATTTTATATGCTCACACAAATAATACAAGTGCTTTTCATATACCTAGAAAATGTCTGAGCCCTGGCTGGTGTGGCTCAATTGGTTGAGCGTCTCCCATGCACCGAAAGGTCCCTGGTTTGATTCCCTATCAGGGCACATGCCCAGGTTGTGGGCTCAATCCCTGGTCCAGGTGCATGGGGGAGCAGCTAATCGATGTTTCTCTCTCTTTCTCTCTCCATCTCCCTTCCTCTCTCTCTAAATAACCAATAAAAAATATTTTTTAAAAAGAAAATGTCTGAAAAGATACAAAATAAAGGGTATTTTTCACTTTATAACATGAATACTCAGAATTTTTTTATCATAACCATGTATTACTGTTATAATAAACAATAACAAAAACAATAAACTACTTTAAACAAACTTTTCTTTTCATATCAAACATCCTATCAAACAGCCTATAGATCAAATAGTTCATATCAAACAGCCTATAGATCAAATAGTTCCAAGGCAGGAGTTTAAGTTAAAGAAAACTGAATAATAAAGACATGTATTATGCCACATAAATAAATCTAAGGTGCTGTAATGGCACTTGTATCTTCACGAGTAGTATCTTAGCAGAGTCAGATGGACCAAGTTCTAACTCTAGTTCTGCCGTTTTCTTGACCTCAGCAAGTTGCATACTCCGTCTAGGCCCCAGTTTCCCCCTTTATCAAATGGGAACAGTCAATAGCACCCACTGCCTAGGGCAACCCAGCAGAGCTTCAACACATAGCAAACAATTAATGGTGACCAGTAACTGAAGTTGTAGTACTGATGTGCTACCCCAAAGACCCATTAAGAAGGTTCTGAATCTCTCTCCCAGGCTTCCGATTTTATATCCTCAAAACCTTAAACTTCTCCAAATTAGTAATAATTATTATTTTCTTATATAATGGATAACTAGACCTGCTGCCTTACCATGAGAATTTAATGAGATGTTAATCACTAAGTAACAGTTCCCTGTCTTCCTCAATACAAGACTAAGCGGTTTGCCCTGTGACATACAAGCATCTGCTGATAACTATGGGGCATGGGAACAGAGAAGCAGCTATGGTTTTTGCTAAACCCTTTGGACCTACACTCAACAAAGTTTGGTGACCAGCCACTTCTCTGAGACCTTCAGCTCTCTGCTTTGTTAAGCAAGTTTTGTGGTTTACAAGTATCCTAGAGAATGAGGTTTGTCAGGCAGACCAGCTGGGCGAATCTGCCCCAGGCGCTG
Source organism: Miniopterus schreibersii (assembly GCF_964146895.1). Lineage (NCBI taxonomy): Eukaryota > Metazoa > Chordata > Mammalia > Chiroptera > Miniopteridae > Miniopterus > Miniopterus schreibersii. The sequence continues at coordinate 55,209,355 of NC_138111.1, read as the reverse complement.
CAGCTAAAGATCAACAGTTTATTTCTAAAAAAGATTTTGGCACTCACGGCATAACTGCTCCAATGGAACCAGATTAAAAGAAAAGACAAAATAAATTCTCCACCTCAGCCAGCACATTCTGGGGCTTTTCAAGGCAGCCTCTGAGCAGCTATACACTTTTTGGTCAAATAACCCAGACTGACTTTCTGTTGGCCTCAGATTCCACAGATAATTACTCTGCAGAGAGTATGAGAACTGGTCCCCAAGTTGCCATTTCTTCTTTAACTCTGGTGAAATCCTTAGTAGCATTGTCCACTTTCAAATGGAGAACCTGAGTTACCACTGTTGAAAGTACCCAGCCCAGCTCCTGCTGGGCCTCTGTGGGCGCGTCCACACCTGATAGCATGAGCTGAGAAAGGTGGTACAATCGGTGAGGTGTGGCCACCTCCACTAACTGTATCTACGAAGAGCAGAAGACCAGGTTTTCTTAAGGAACTAACCTGGGCATGTGAAAGAAGCAGGAGTGTTCGTATAGAGGGCAGCCATGGATTTCAGCAGGAAGAGGAGGGAGAGTGCAGACTTGTGAATTGAGGCCCTGCCTCGCCAGAAATGAGAGCATCACAGCTCCCTTCTCAAGAGCTCAGTTTCCTCACCAAGGACTAGAAGGACGAGCACCAGCTCAGCAGAGGTCCCTCCAGGCAATAAGATGCCAATGTTCTCTCCAGCAAATCTAAGGTGAAAATCCTAAAGAACAGCCTCAAATTCACAATGAACCTGAAACCAGGAGTTCGTTTTCCCCGGTAGGGCAGTGAAAAGATGAGCCACAGAAATGAGCACGCAAAGTCTTACATTTGGTACCAGAACCCTGAGCCATGGGCACAGCAAAAAGAAGAGGTATTTCCCGCCTGGTCTGCGTGGCTCAGCGGTTGAGCACCGACCTGTGATCCAGGAGATCCCCGTTGATTCCAGGTCAGGGCGCGTGCCTGGTTTGCGGGATCAATCCCCAGTAGGGGGCGTGCAGGAGGCAGCCGATCCAGGATTCTCGCTCATCATTGATGTGTCTAGCTCTCCCTCTCCCTATCTCTCTCTGAAAAGAAAGATTTTTTTTTTTAAACAAAAAGAGGGGGTATTTCCCTCCCCGGTGCAAGCTTTCCCTCCCACAAAAACTAAAAGCACACAGGATTCTGCGGCGGGAAAGTTTCCGTATCTAGAGACCTAGCCAAGTCGAGAAAACATGTACACAATCACCCCCAAATTTCCCTTTCGCGCCCCTGGCTTAATAACTGGAGAGTGCACAGGCCTGGGGGAGTTTAATTGGGAGCTGGCATTAGACCGGGTGCCAAGTAAGGCAAGGAAATAAGAGCTAGTAGTAATTAACTTGATTCTGGCCAAAAGTAACTCGACCTTCTATCGATGTATTTGTGGGGAGGGGCAAGTGCGCGCGGTCGGAGGGGCCCTGCTCCCGAGACCCGCCGGCGCGTCGCCCCCCGCGCTGGGACTCCCAGAGCCGGTATTCACAGCAAAACCGCACAATGCGACCCAAGTGCGTCACGCCACCGAGATCCTAGAGAAGTAAGGGAGTCGTCCGGGCGGGTTCGCCGCCCGCCGCAGACCTAACTGGGCGATAGGCTAACGCGGATCACTGGCTCCGGGACGGGTGGGGACCGAACAGCACCATAGAGCCGTCAGAAATGACAAGAGGAGGGAGCTGAGCCCAGGCGACGGGGGTGGGGACAGGAGAGAGGGCAGACGGAGAGCTGAAGGCGCGCGCAGGGCAGGGGGCGTGGAGCGCGCGCCCCGGAGCCGCGCGGGGAGCTGCGCGCAGGTTCCAGGCGCGGCGGCGCCAGCGGGCGGCCCCCCCGCGAGCCCGCCTGCCGTCCCCACTCCCGCGCCCGCACCGTGTTGTAGAACTCGGCGATGGCCGGCACGATGGTGTAGTTGTCCTCGCACCAGTCCACCTCCGAACTGCCAGCCCGCAGCTGATCCCACCAGTGCGGGGCGCTCATGGCCGCCCCGGGGCATTGGAGCAGGGGCTCCTGCAGCCGAGAAGACGCCAGAGCGGCTGCTGCGCGCCGACGGCGGCGTTGGCGACAGCGGCGGCTTTATGCACGGCCCGCGGCCTCCGGATGTGGCGCCTCCGGGCCGCCCCCGCGCCGCGCTCCGCCTGTTAGATGCGACCCGCGCGCGGGCCCCGCCCCGGCCCCGCCCCGTGGGAGCGGCGGGCCGCCGGCCGGCCACGCCCACCCCGGGGGCGGGCGGTGCGTGGGCGGGGGGCCTGCGGGGGTGGAACCGGATTTCCGAGGCTTCCGAGCATCCCGGCTCCCTGCGGGTGTCCAAGGCCTCGGAGGTCCTGCCCCTGCCCACCTCCGGGCTCCGACTCCACCCCACCCCGAACCCCGGCTGTGCAAAGAGCGCCGCCGCCCGCCCTGAGAAAAATTCAACGTGAGGAGACCTCGGGAGTGGGGTATCCAGACCCCTGCGGAGTCTCGGGGTGTCTGCGCCCATTTCCCGGCTCAGCGCGCGGTCCCCAGCGCTCACGCCCGAGCAAAGCTCTGCGTCCCCCCGAAGCAGGTAGGGACCGACTGGGCCCCCTGGGCTGGGCGGGGCAGGGAGACCCGAGGGCTGGAGTGGCGGGCTCCGCGGCCCTCCCACGCAGCCTCTGCCCCCCGCTCCCGGGTGGGAAATACGGTCCAGCCCTCGGTCCCCTGGACTCGGGGTTAGGCTTTAATCTAGTCTCCGACGAGACTTGGGGTCCAACTTCAGCCATCCCAACGCTCAAAGGATATAGGGGGGCAGGTATGACATCTCCAGAACACCCAAGGTTCAGAGGGTGATGGCACATACGTAGCGCTCACGATGTGCCCGGCGCTCTGGGAAGAGCTTCCCCTGTCGCTCATTTAGCACTTCCAGCGGGATCCTGTGAAGTGGGTCCTGTGGGTGAAGCCATTCCGGGTAGTGAGTGGCAGAGCTAGAAGTCACAGTCAGGATGGTCTCAGCTGTGCTCCTAAGTACTTAATGCTTTGCAGCTCTAACCTGTAGTTTCCAAATTAAAGCTAATCAGGTCTCAGCAATTCCTAGAGAAAGCCCTCCCCGCCTCCCCCTTTCTCTGGTCTTAGCTCTGGTCCTCCTTCCTTGGGCAGCTTTAGGATTTCAGGTCAGGACAATGGCAGTGGCAGAAGAGGCCCTGGTCAGCAATCCATGGTGGCCTTCACCAGGATCTCTTTGCTCAAGCTTGGGTGGCACCCTGAAGACCAGCAGGTGTCCCTTACAGTGGGAACCCAGCTGGTGCTCCAATGCCCTCTGTACCCAGTCCATCTTCTGCAGCATTTGCATGTCTCCCCAAATCCCCTCCTAGTCTCCAGGAAATCCAGCTTTCTCCCCTGGGTACCGAACACACTCCTTTCGTCTTTGTCCCGACTTCTATCCAGTCCTCCTCCTAGGCAACCAGTTCTGCTAGGCACACTGGTACCTTCTCCCACGGTCAGAATTCCCCAGACCTACAGGGTACCCAGTGTCTCAGTGCTACACCAACTGTCCAGCAGTAGTTTTCTGTGTTGTCAAGATTTTACTCCTAATATTTTAGGTGGAAGTATACCCATATTCATGAATTCTAATGGTGCAAAACATACCATTATTTTATATGCCAGTGGCTCGCAAAGTGAGTTCCCCCTTTCAGGAGATCACAAGGTTAAAACTCTTTTCCTATGAACACTATGACATTATCTGTCCTTTTTGTTCTCAATCTCTCACCAGTGTACATTGATTGCAGTTTTCCAGGGACTATGTGTGTCATCCCTCTGACAGTGAAGGGAAGGTGTGCTTGTGTATCCTTCGGTAATCAAAGTCTCTGTTTAAATTTCTAATACCATAAGTATCGATAGATAGTACCACATAATCAAAAGTTATTTATGGCCCTCAATAAATAAAAGGAGCCCGCAGATCAAAAAGGTTGAAAGCTGCTGTTAAAAAGATAGTCCCAAGTAAACCATTTGTGATGCTTTTTTTAATCATTTATTTATTTTTATAACACTTTATTAAATTTATTGGGGTGACAGTGGTTAATATGAACATATAGATTTCAGGTGTGGGTTTCTATGTTACAAGTTTGTATATTGCCGTGTGCCCACCACCCAAAGTCATATCTTCTCCTGTCACCGTATATTAAGACCCCCTTCACCCCCCACCCCCTTCCCTCTGGCAACCACCACACTGCTGTTTGTGTCCACGAGTTTCAGTTTTATATCCCACACGTGAGTGAAATCATAGGGTTCTTAGCTTTTTCTGGCTGACTTACTTCACTTAGCATAATATTCTCAAGGTCCACCCATGTTGTTGCAAATGGCAATATTCCATCCTTTCTCATGGCTGAGCACTCTTCCATTGTGTACATGTCCCACACCTTCTTTATCCAGTCCTCTAACACAGGGACACTTTGGTTTCCATGTCTTGGTCACTGTGAATAATGCTGCAATGATCATAGGCCTGCATATATCTTTGCGAATACATGTTTTCGAGTTTTTCGGGTATATACCCAGAAGAGGGATTGCTGGGTCATATAGTAGCTCTATTCTTAATTTTTTGAGGAATTGTTATGGGGTTTTTCATCATTTAGAATGAGCTTTTAGACTTAGACATTCATTGTTATCGCACGTCATTCTTGTGCAAACATAAAAAGGAAAATATAAGCAAAATAAATTCATTAAAGAATTGCTATCATTTCTTCACACTCAGAATCGCTGTTCTTCTGAATCATTTTCAACTCAGTCATTGGTGTCCTTAATTACCAGGTGCTGGGGATGCAGCATGTCTTAAGCCACTGACACCTAGTGTACACATTTTTATGCTGGCACATTCTTGATCTTACACGAAGGTGTCAGTGGAGTGTTTTCAGACAACAGGTAGCATGTTTCTTTTCCAGATGGTCCTTATATGATTTGTTGACAGAAACATGGAGATTACAGCTGCCAAGTCATGCCACCAGGAATTACCACTGCGTTTGTGCATGTTCAGGCAGTGACAACACATCTCAAACTCCATCTGGCCATCCATGATTATAAAATGCCTTTCATTGTAAGATATGTCTGGACTTCAGTGATGTTACAATGCAAAACAATGAATTTTAGCATCAATGAAATATGGAATTCACTGGCGAGAAGTCATCTTTCTCTCCAAGTCCTGCTAAAAGAACGGTGGGGAGTTTTCCTCCTACACAGGAACTCTTATTGCCAAGGACAATTCTGTTTCAAGGTCAAAACCGACCACTTGGGTTCTAATAACTGCACAGAGAGAGCTCAAGCCAAACGCCTTTGGTGAATAAAGGACGCAAGTTTAATTCCTCCAAAGCCACCTGTGTTGGTCTTGCAGCTGTGTTAAAACTTTTCTGCTATTTTTGACTCACTCCATTGTTAACTTTTTTTAATGAATATAAACTTAGTAATTTAACATTAGGACTTATAATTAGGTAATTACTTTTTAAGTTGATTTATATTAATAGTATGATGCCTTAGCGACTACTGGTTTAATACAAAATATGATGCCTGGTGTAAACAGAGAGTTTGGGGAGAGTGGGGGCAGGGGTAGGTGACAGGTGAGAACAGTGAGTTTGCTTGCAGTGCTTTGGGTCTAAATATGCATCAGTGATACAGATCCATGAGAGAGCAGGTTTCAGAGAACCACCCTTGCAGGGAAGTCAGGATGCCAGCAGATTCTGTTTTTACAGAGTTTATAACAATGTTTATTTGTTCTAAGTAAATACTGTCTTATGATAAATATCCAGTTCAGTTGGTCCTTCATGTGGAAATCATCCAAGTCACAAAGTCTTCCTCAGGAAAAACAAATAGAGGCGCCTGTGCAAATGAAGCATGGTGAAGCAGCATCCACATCGCCTAGCAACTTGTTAGGAATGCGAAAGAGATCCATACCCCAGACCTATTAAATCAGGAACTCTAGGGGTGGACTTCAACAGCCTTTGGCTTAAAAAAAAAGGTCCCCCAGGTCATTCGGAGCCACACTGGAGCTTGGAACCACTGTGTTAGCCAGTGTGTGTGGACTGGACACTTTGCTTCCCTGGAAAACCAAAGCCAAGCCAAGCTTGCTGCTGCCATCAAGGAAAGGAAGAAGAGAAGAGAAGCCCGGCCGGGGAAGCCATCCTTTCATCCAGCTTATCACCAGGAAACCAGGGGCTCAGGGCCCAGCCCCCCTTATCAGCTAAGAAGGAAACAAAAGAAGTAAGATTTCTTTGTTTTTGTTTTTTTAAATCTAAGAACAAAGTCTCCGGGCTTAGAAGTGTGGGAGAGGGCTGTAGGAAGCAGGGCCTCACAGGGAAACAGAACTACAACCGCTGCAAGAAGGTGGCCACATTTGCTGCTCGCTAGCTGTTTGCTGCCAAGCCGTCTGGGGCCTCTTCCTGCTGTTGTCACTAGGCCTCTCTAGAAATGCCTCTCTCCTTTCATTCATCTGCACGGAAAACCATGAGCCGCATTCAGACTGGGTGTAGGTAAAAGTAGGGTGACTCTGATTGGAAGCCTGTGGCTTTGCCTGTGCCAGAAATGCATGGAATTTATTGACATGTGTTTTGACTCCTGCTTCTGGATAAAGAAGGCGTTTCTTTGACAGAACTGTAGCTGGCAAAGATGTGAGACATTTTGAGCACCTGCTTTGTGCAAGGCTCCACGTTAAGTGCTGGGTAACGTAGAGACAAACAGAGTATTGTTCTTGGCCTCATGGAGCTGAGTTCAGTAGAAACACACTAACCATGAGAATACCACATGATGATTGTTAAAACGGAGGTACATAATAGAATGTGGAAGCAGAGGGGTGGGGGCCCAAGTCTGCTCTGAGAGCCAAGGGAGACTCAGCAGAGGAGGTAGCATCAGAACTGAGATGTACACGCCCTGGCCGGTGTGGCTCAGTGGTAGATCATTGGCCCTCTCGCCGAAGGATCACGGGTTCGATTCCAGGTCAAGGGCACGTACATGGGTTGCAGGTTCATTCCCCGTCCCAGTGATGTTTCCCTCTCTTTCTCCCCTCTCCCCTCTACTCTCTCTGAAAAAGCAATGGGAAAACAAAACAAAACTGAGATGTACAAGATGGACAGGATTTTACCAGGCAGGGCACTGAGGAGGGAGGAATTCTCCAGCAGGAACAGCATGTGCAAAAGGATGGGGGTCAGAGAAAGTGTAATAGTTCAGGAAACTTCGAATACTATGTTTCAGCTAGAAAAGTAGCACAAGAAGAGGCTGAACTAAATGACAGATGGATGATATGAAAAGAGTATGTCTTTAGGAAGGAAACCTCGATGGCAGAAGACTAAAATAGACCTCAGAAACTATAGGTAAGGCCTCTCGCTAGTCCAGGTGAGGGCTGGGAGGGGCATGGCTATGGCAAGCATTCACTCATTTACATATAATTATTGAGTACTTGCCGGGTGCCCAGACACTTTTCTGGGTGCCAAGGATAAAACAGTGAGCAAAAGTGATGCTGTCTCTGCCCTCACGGATCTCACAGTCTCCAGGGGGAAATTCAGACACTAAATATTGCATAAAGAATGTATTACGGTTGTGTCATGTGCCATGAAAAAGTACAGTAGAGAGCAGTGGTGTGACCTTGTCTGAGGCTCTCAGGAAAGGCTTCCCAGGGCATGTGGGTTCTAAGCTGAGGGGTGGAGTTTAAGGCAGGGGTAAAGGAAATTGAAATAAGATATGCGATTGAGGTATAAAACAGGGGGCGCGTGCTATTGGATCCAGATGTTTGAACACATTTTCCCAACCTGCTGAAGTGGGACTTGACCTTGTCATTGGCTTTGACCAACGGAATGTGCATGGAGGTGATTCGTGCTGTGACTGAGCAGGGGCTTTGAAAGCGATTACTAGTTTTTTTCCCTCTGCCATACCCCAAATCGGGACTGTTTCTTCTGCCCAGATCCTGGAATGAAGACACACAGAGCAGAGCAGAGCTGCAGTCAAACCCCAGCCAACTTATAAAGTGAGCAAAAAATAAAACTTCAGATTGTCAGCCACTGAGATTGGGTAGGGAGGGAGAGGCCGTGTTTCTTGCTCCAGCAGAACCTAAAGGAGGCTGACAAATACTGGAGAATTGATAGAAGTTAACCACTGATTAGAGGTAGGACATGGAAGGGCAGGACAAATAGAAGGCAGCTTCAAATAGCCTAGCCTGAGTGATCAGGAGATGGCTCAGTTACTAACCCAAAAGGGAAGGTAGAAGCGAAAATAGGCTTTGATCTGTTGAGTTAAAGGGGCAGGCTGAACATCCAAGAAAATACATTCTCTCAGCAACTGAAAAAGCAAGTTAGGACACCAAGGAAAGGTCAGGATTTAGAAAGATTTGTGAGTCACAACAATAAAGCGATACTTGAAAGCCCTGGGGGTAAATGAGCTCAGTAGGACACAGTAGGGAAAGAGAATGGAGGCGGGTGGAGGGCAGAGCCTTGGGCAAGCCTACTTTTACAGAAGCCTAAGTAACAAAGAAGCACCAGTTCTGGCAGACAAGAACCGTCAAAGGAGAGAGAAATAGAAAAGTAATAAGGAAGTGACACCACCTACAAAGAGGTCTTGCCAAAAACCTAGCACCTAAACTAGATCAAAACCTTAGCGCTCCTTACCAATTCACAGAAGCAGGTCTCCTGGGGATCCTGTTAAAAACGCAGATTCTGATTCTGTAGGTCTTGCGTGGAGGCCTAGAGTCTGCATTTCTAACAGACTGCCCCTAGGCGATGCAGATGCTGCTGGTCCCTGGCCGTCTTTTAGTAGCAAGATGAGAGGGAACAGAAGAGGTGACAACATGCAGGTGCAATCGGCGAATCCAGAATCTGGGAAACTGTGAGAACTCAATTTTTTTTTTTTTTAATTTTTAAATTTATCTTTATTGTTGAGGGTATTACAGATATACCATTTTCCCCCGCAACTGACCCCCTCCACTTGCTCCCACCCCCTCCCCAGGCCTTCACCCTGTTATTGACTGTGTCCATGGGTTATGCATATATGCATATAACTTCTTTGGTTAATCTCTTCCCACCCTCCACCCCCCTTCCCTCTTTCCTCTGAAATATGATCATCTGTTGCATGTGTCAGTGTCTCTGGATCTATTTAGTTCATCAGATTCTTTTGTTCATTAGCTTCTTCTTAAAGAAGACCCTTCAACTTTTCCTGTAGTGCTGGTCCGGTGGTGATGAACTCCTTTAGCTTTTTCTTAATCTGTGAAGCTCTTTATTTGACCTTCAGTTCTAAATGATAGCTTTGCTGGGTAGAGCAATCTTGGTTGTAGTTCCATGTTTTTCATCACTTTGAATATTTCTTGCCACTCCCTTCTGGCCTGCAAAGTTTCTGTTGAGAAATCAGCTGACAGTGGTATGGGTGCTCCCTTGTAGGTAACTAATTCCTTTTCTCTTGCTGCTTTTAAGATTCTCTCTTTGTCTTTAACTTTTGGCATTTTAATTATGATGTGTCTTGCTGTGGGCCTCTGTGGGTTCCTCTTCTTGGGGACTCTCTGTGCTTCCTGGACTTGAAAGTCGATTTCTTTCCCCAGGTAGGGGAAGTTTTCTGTAATTATTTTTTCAAATAGGTTTTCAATTCCTTGGTCTCTTTCTTCCCCTTCTGGCACCCCAATAATACAAATGCTGGGCCTCTTGAAGTTGTCCCAGAGGCTCCTTATACTATTTTCATATTTCAGGATTCTTTTTTGTTTTTGCTCTTCTGGTTGGGTGTTTTTTGTTTCCTCATGTTCCAAATTGCTGATTTGATTCTCAGCATCCTCTACTCTACTGTTGGTTCCCTGTAAATTATTCTTCATTTCAGTTCTTGTAGCCTTCATTTCAAATTGGTACTTTATTATCGATTTTCTGTTATTTCCCTAACCATCTGCTTAAACATCCTTACAACCAAAATTCTGAACTCTGTATCTGTTAGCTTGCTTGGATCTATTTCATTTAGTTCATCTTCTAGAGATTTCTTTTGTTCTTTCCTTTGTGACATGTTTCTTTGCCTCCGCATTTTGGCTACTTCCAGGTGTTTGTTTGTATGTATTAGGTAGAGCTGTTATGTCTCCTGGAATTGGTAGAATGGCTTTGTGTAGTAGGTGTCCTGTACGGTCCAGTGGCTCAGCCTCCCCAGTCACCTGAGCTGGGCCTTCTAGGTGCTCCCCTGTGTGGGCTGTGTGCACTGTCCTGTTGTAGTTGAGCCTTGGTTGCTGTTGGCATCCCTGGGAGGAACTGATCCCCAGGCCAATCGGCTGTGAGGACCAGCTGCAGCTACAGCCAAAGAGCTGCTGTGCTGGAGATACCCCTATGGAGCAGGATTTACTTCAGTGGAGCTTTGGTTCACCAAGTGCGGCCCTTGAGTGTGTCACTCGTGGCTGTGGTAGGGTTGTAATCCAGCGTGGTCGAGTCTGACCACCGGGTGCACTGTCTCTGGGGCCTCCCGGGAGGTGCAAAGTCAGCCTGTGCCAGTGCCTTGCCCAGGGCCACCCAGCATGAGCTACTCAGCAAACCATAGTTGGCTGCTACTTGTGCTGGGCTTGGCCGTGTCCAGGAGAGGCCAAGCTATGAGCCAGTGCAGCTGCTGCTAGTGCCAGGCCTGGGACCACTTATTAAGCTGTATGGGGCCAGCTGCTGCTTGTTTGAGAGATTTTAGGAAAGTCCTAAGCGTGAGGCTCCAGAGGCCACTTGCACAGAAAAGCCCCTGGAAATGGCCTGGATGAGCTGCAGGTGGGGAGGGGCGGGGCCTCCGGGAATCTCGGGGCGGGGCCAAAGGTGCGAGTCAGGTGCTGGCCACTCAAATATGGCTCCTGCCCACTGGCTGTGTGAGGGGAGGACTCGCCAAAGGAGCAACGGCTTCCACCAGCCCATCTCCCTGGGAGGAAGCCGCCCCTCCTCCTCTCGCCCGGATCCCAGGCAGGTTAGTTCCTCCCCAAGTGTCCCGGGTCCCTTCAGGCCGCTGCCGGGCGCTGGGCTCAGAGGGAGCGCATTTGAGTGAGTCCGTGCCGGGCCCTTTAGAGGAGCTGCTGGGGCTCCCGCAGCCTCTGCAACCCTCAGGGACAGTCCCCCCTGGTTTCACAGCCCAGAGTTGTGGGGACGTCTCTTCCTGGGCTGGGGGCCTGCTGTGGGGCTGGGACGCCCTCCCTCCTCCGGGAAAACTCCGCCACTGAGATTCCCTCCCGCGTTTAAACCTCGGCACCAGGTGTGGGCCGCGTCTTTGCAATTCAGCTCCGGTCCGCCCGCGTCTCTGCCCCTCCTACCGCTCTTAATGCTCCTTCATTTCCCTGGTTGTGGGGCTTCTGTTCAGCCAGATTTCAGGAGGCTCTGAGTGACGGTGGTTCTGTATTTTAGTTGTAATTTTGATGTGGTTGGGGGAGGTGGCTGGTGCAGTTGCTACCTACGCCGCCAGCTTGTTTATCCCCTCTAGAACTCAATTTCTTAAAACAAAAAAACAGGGGGGAAACCTATACATTCTCTATAGAGCAAGCAGCCAATTGCAATGTGGAGACTTTGTTTAGCTTTTAAATCAGTGTCAACAAATAATTTTCCGGACAATAATGGAAATGTAAACACTGACTATTTGATGATATTGGGGAATTTTTGTTGATTGGGGGAGATGCTGCTGCTGATGTGATGATTATTTTAAAACACTAGTCTTCAAAAGGCTACTTACTTTATGATTCTGTTCTTATGACATTCTGGGAAAGGTAAAACCAAAGAACAGAAACTAGATCTGTGCTTATGATATAGTGGGCAGTTAGACAGACATGAGCAGAGTTGGAACGACAGGCCAGGTACAGAAGGTCCCCAGGGCAGAAAGCCCCAGGTACCTAGCAAGAGGTAAAACGGGGAACACAATTATTGCAGGGTGGGACCTCACCCCCAGGGTGGCCTTTCTTTCCCTAGCGTATCCCTGGTCATGTGGTTTAGACCCCCTGTTTTTTCATATTGCTGTTCATGCAGTTCGGACCCTCCCCTGACCTTTCCTCCCCTGGTATGTGGTAGACCCCCTTAGAGGAGGAAGGAGGGGACCCGAGAATAGCCTCATACAACCCCTTTGCAGGACCACTCCCTTAAGCATTAAGCCCTCAGGACAATGAGGTCTTGATCCACATCAAATAATCTTAGGAACAAAGCCTCAGGTCTCTGCTAACCACAGAGACAGAGTTTTAGTCAAACTTGAGAAAACATCTAGGCCTCAGTTGTGTTTCAGCCCCAAACCCAGAAATGCAGCAAGGCCAGGAAGGGTAACCCATGGCCTTGGCTGGCCTGTGGACCAGGTGCAGTGGCCAGTGACCCACTACCTTAGTTCTGACCAATCCATAGAGACCAATATCCTGAGGAGACACCCTGGAAAAACCGATGAATGTTCTACTGAGATCCTTCCCTGAGACCTCCCCTAAGATTCCCACCTTTAGAGAGGCAGATAAAACCCCTAAAGATGAAGAACCCAGTGTGCCTGCCTGCCTGCCCACCCCCACCCGTGACTTTCCTTCGCCCTTTCTTCCCTCAAGGTGCATACCTTTGCTTTCTCCTGAGCTCCAAGGGCCCTTCTTTTGCCTCTGTAACTTGCTTTCCTGGGTCCACGCAGCCCAGCTGGCTCACTTCTACCATGGCTCACTTCTACCCCTGTGACTTTCTAAATGAACTTTTTTTTTTTTTTACTTTTTAAATTTATCTTTATTGTTGAGAGTATTACAGATATACCATTTTCCCCCGCAACTGACCGCTCCACTTGCTCCCACCCCCTCCCCAGGCCTTCACCCTGTTATTGACTGTGTCCATGGGTTATGCATATATGCATATAACTTCTTTGGTTAATCTCTTCCCACCCTCCACCCCCCTTCCCTCTTTCCTCTGAAATATGATCATCTGTTGCATGTGTCAATGTCTCTGGATCTATTTAGTTCATCAGATTCTTTTGTTCATTAGCTTCTTCTTAAAGAAGACCCTTCAACTTTTCCTGTAGTGCTGGTCCGGTGGTGATGAACTCCTTTAGCTTTTTCTTAATCTGTGAAGCTCTTTATTTGACCTTCAGTTCTAAATGATAGCTTTGCTGGGTAGAGCAATCTTGGTTGTAGTTCCATGTTTTTCATCACTTTGAATATTTCTTGCCACTCCCTTCTGGCCTGCAAAGTTTCTGTTGAGAAATCAGCTGACAGTGGTATGGGTGCTCCCTTGTAGGTAACTAATTCCTTTTCTCTTGCTGCTTTTAAGATTCTCTCTTTGTCTTTAACTTTTGGCATTTTAATTATGATGTGTCTTGCTGTGGGCCTCTGTGGGTTCCTCTTCTTGGGGACTCTCTGTGCTTCCTGGACTTGAAAGTCGATTTCTTTCCCCAGGTAGGGGAAGTTTTCTGTAATTATTTTTTCAAATAGGTTTTCAATTCCTTGGTCTCTTTCTTCCCCTTCTGGCACCCCAATAATACAAATGCTGGGCCTCTTGAAGTTGTCCCAGAGGCTCCTTATACTATTTTCATATTTCAGGATTCTTTTTTGTTTTTGCTCTTCTGGTTGGGTGTTTTTTGTTTCCTCATGTTCCAAATTGCTGATTTGATTCTCAGCATCCTCTACTCTACTGTTGGTTCCCTGTAAATTATTCTTCATTTCAGTTCTTGTAGCCTTCATTTCAAATTGGTACTTTATTATCGATTTTCTGTTATTTCCCTAACCATCTGCTTAAACATCCTTACAACCAAAATTCTGAACTCTGTATCTGTTAGCTTGCTTGGATCTATTTCATTTAGTTCATCTTCTAGAGATTTCTTTTGTTCTTTCCTTTGTGACATGTTTCTTTGCCTCCGCATTTTGGCTACTTCCAGGTGTTTGTTTGTATGTATTAGGTAGAGCTGTTATGTCTCCTGGAATTGGTAGAATGGCTTTGTGTAGTAGGTGTCCTGTACGGTCCAGTGGCTCAGCCTCCCCAGTCACCTGAGCTGGGCCTTCTAGGTGCTCCCCTGTGTGGGCTGTGTGCACTGTCCTGTTGTAGTTGAGCCTTGGTTGCTGTTGGCATCCCTGGGAGGAACTGATCCCCAGGCCAATCGGCTGTGAGGACCAGCTGCAGCTACAGCCAAAGAGCTGCTGTGCTGGAGACACCTCTGTGGAGCAGGATTTGCTTCAGTGGAGCTTTGGTTCACCAAGTGCGCCCCTTGAGTGTGTCACTCGTGGCTGTGGTAGGGTTGTAATCCAGCGTGGTCGAGTCTGACCACCAGGTGCACTGTCTCTGGGGCCTCCCGGGAGGTGCAAAGTCAGCCTGTGCCAGTGCCTTGCCCAGGGCCACCCAGCATGAGCTACTCAGCAAACCATAGTTGGCTGCTACTTGTGCTGGGCTTGGCCGTGTCCAGGAGAGGCCAAGCTATGAGCCAGTGCAGGCTGCTGCTAGTGCCAGGCCTGGGACCACTTATCAAGCCGTATGGGGCCAGCTGCTGCTTGTTTGAGAGATTTTAGGAAAGTCCTAAGCGTGAGGCTCCAGAGGCCACTTGCACAGAAAAGCCCCTGGAAATGGCCTGGATGAGCTGCAGGTGGGGAGGGGCGGGGCCTCCGGGAATCACGGGGCGGGGCCAAAGGTGGGAGCCAGGTGCTGGCGATTCAAACATGGCGCCTGCCCGCCGGCTGTGTGCGGGGAGGACTCACCAAAGGAGCCATGGCCTCCGCCAGCCCTTCTGCCTGGAGGAAGCCGCCCTCCGCCTCTCGCCCAGATCTCTGGCAGGTTAGTTCCTCCCCGAGTGTCCCGGGTCCTTTCCTGCTGCCGGGCACTGGGCTCAGAGGGAGCGCATTTGAGTGAGTCCATGCCAGGCCCTTTAGAGGAGCTGCTGGGGCTCCCGCAGCCTCCGCGACCCTCAGCCACAGTCCCTCTGGTTTCACAGCCCGGAGTTGTGGGGACATCTCTTCCTGGCCCTGGAGCCCTGGGCTGGGGGCCTGCTGCAGGGCTGGGACCCCTCCCTCCTCCCTCCTCCCTCCTCCGGGAAACCTCTGCTACTGAGATTCCCTCCCGGGTCTCAACCCCGGCCCCCGGTGTGGGCCCGCGGCCGGGTCTCTGTGATTCAGCCCCTATCCGCCCACGTCTCCGCCCCTCCTACCAGTCCCGACGCTCCTTCAGCTCCCTGCTTGTGGGGCTTCTGTGCAGCCAGATCTCAGGAGGCCCTGAGTGACGGTGGTTCTGTAGTTTAGTTGTAATTTTGATGTGGTTGCGGGAGGCGGCGGGTGCAGCTGTGACCTACGCGCCATCTTGTTTTTCCTCCTAAATGAACTTTCGCTTGTATTTGAGTTCCTTGGCTCGGAATTATTTTCTTAGCCAAATTCAAGGACCGAAGTGTAACATCAAGTGCCGTTCAGTGTTGAGTTACTTGGAGGTGGGAAAGGGAGAGCTTTGAGTGGTGACAGAACTGTTCTATATCCTGATTGCGATGGTTATGTGACTAAGTGAGCCTCTAAAACCTCAGACCTGTACCTTAAAAGGTAAATTTTATTGCATGTAAAGTATAAACCTGAGCAAAACCAAAAACAAACCATAAAAGGAGCATTGTTGTTTAGAGATACATACTGAAATTTTTACAGATATATGAGATTTGTTTTGGAATAACGGGAGGGTGTTGTTTTAGTGGTACAGATGGAACAGCAGTGCTCTTAAGTGGATAACTGTTGAAATGGGATGGAAGACACATTAAATTAGTCTTTCTACTTTGTATGTGTTTAAAATTTTCCATAATAATTTTTTTTTAAACTGAAGAAGCAAAGGGCTTCATTAGATAAGGTGTCCCTACAAACACCCACGTAGCCGAGAACACCAGAAGGTAGGTTGGCTCAGCTAGTGCCGAGGCTTCAGCCTTTAGGTGTGGGTACCCGTAAAGCAGCAGTTCTGGTCGACCCTGTGGTTGTTACCTGTCCCCTTCATTCCAGAGGGCACAGAACTGATAGGGAGGTTTTCCCCACCTGAGGAAGCAAATGACAAGTGGCGTGAGAGGGCCCCCTCCCAGCCTGTGCATGAGAAGGCCCTTTCACCCAGAGAGGCTTGGTAAACAAGATGACTATCAGCGGCCTGGGTGGGGTCCAGGTGGTACTGTGGCCACAGACTCTCTGGAACCAGGAAGCTAGAAAGGTCAGGGACTGGTCAGTGCCATGCCTCACAATACAGGGTGTCCCTTGGAACTGGGCTATGTGTTGCCTAAGATGTGCTGTGAGGAAGTCAGCCCTGGTGCGTGTGCGAATCACACCCAGTGGAAGAGCTGCATCACAATGGCCCATCAGCTTCATGTTTTCCTCGCTCTACCTTCAGCCTTTCAGAGACCAAGTAAGAACTTGGGGAAATGGAGGCAGGAGGATTCAAGAGGGAAAAGACCAGGTTGGGGTAAAATGTAAGGAGCAGATGAAACTTACTTGGTCGAGGAGAATGGTACATAGAGTGGGCAGGAACTGGAAGAAGGGTTATGGAACATTCCTTTAGCATAGGAAAGACTGGAGAAAACCTGAGCCTAGGGAAAAGGCACTCAGGCAGAGGAAAGATTTAAAATATAAAAGAAAACAAAGGGGGTAAAGATCCTGAAGGAGATGAGAAGATGTGGAATGGAAAAAACTCAAGATCTTACAGTTTGCCTGGAGAGAAGGATTACTGTGGGACAGACACACTGTTTTGTCTGTCTCAACATCCCCTCTTTTTCTGGGACTTTTTGCTGATTCTCTGTTGGCAGCTGCCCACCTCCCACCTTCCATTGCCCCCAATTCCGTTCAGATGGGTACCATAGGAACGGCCATGGCAGTGCACTGTGACCCTTGTCTGTGGTTAGAGGTCGTTGGCCCAGGAGTGGGTCTTGATCCAAGCTGGCTAATTGGACTGCATCCGTGGGAGTCGGGAATCAGAAGGGAGCCCTTCCACCTCCACCTGGCCGCCTTAGGGAACGGAGATGTAAACCTGGGCACTGTTGGTCACCTGTTCTCCCAGGAGGGCGGAGGAGCGGGCAGAACTGGCCAGCAGTGCAGGGGAATGTTGACGCATCCCAAAGAGGGCTGTAAAGACAGGAGCGCACCCAACCGAACAGTCCCTGGCTCCAGCTGTGCTCAGGCATCTAGCCACATGCAGATGTCCCCATGGCACCCAGGACCTTCACAGAAGAGTCGCCTCTCTGCTTAAGCCAGTTTGAGTTGGGTTTCTGTGACTTAAAACCAAGTGTCCTAACAGAACTCTATGCTAAGAAAGGGGGGGATGTGGAGAGTACATATGAACATGTAGACACATTTTTAGAATGAGAGGAGACTGAAGGGGTTCATACTTCTGAACAAAGTGGGGGAGTAAGTTGTCTACTGAAATTAAGGGGTCCATGTATGAGGCCAGCGGCCTCAGAGAGAGAGAGATTGGGACTAGTGAGAAGATCACCTTTTTTATTAAATTCTCTAATCATCGTAACAGTTGGAGACAAGGATTTAAAGTATAGTATATTCTGTAGATGGGGACAGTCATTGCCAGGAAAGTTCCAGGGTAAATACCAAGAAGAGCCACAGATCTTCAATCTCACTCATTAGCAATGTCATTTGGGGAACTAATGATACAGAAGTTAGGTGAAACTTCACTCGCCTCTTATGTATAAAAATTTGAAGAAATTTCATTCTAAAAATATTTGACAGTTCCCAAAGTGAATGGACAGGACCATAAGGGCTTAGATTTCTCTTAACCATGAAAAAGTTGCTAGTATATTTTAGGTTGAGCATTTCAAAGAAACCTTTTGACAAGGTTTGTAGTGACAATTTTAAAGAACAATTTGGGCATCTCTTGCACATACCAACTAACTACAAACAACTCATGGGTTTTTCATAGTGGCCACCATTCCTGCTACTCAGAAATAAGAAGTGGGTGGCGTCCAGGTTGTCTCTGAGCCACAACCCTCATTGTGGTGCTCCTGGGGTCTTTGTGATTTCCTACTGGATGGGAGCTCGACCGAGTTAAATCCACTCTTAACGTCCAGCCATGGAAGAAACTGCCAGAATCCCAGTGCCAGTTGTTGCCAGAGCTTGTCAGGCCCAGAAGGGACATCCTGCAGTTGTGCAGCTAGACCAAGCCTTTGTTTTCCTAAGGGGATCAGAACCTGAATTTCATTTGTATGATCGGAGTGACCAGGAGAGCTCTGCCCTCAGTGATTCCTTAGGGCAGTGAATTGAAAAATACTTTTTCACCACAATGCACAATAAGAAATCATTTAGATAAAATATCAACATATAGTATGTGTAAATATGTAACTGAAACAAAGTTACATTTAGTGTAGTGGTTGATATGTTAGGTCTTAATTATGCCCTTTTATTTTTTGCTTTGTGGTGGTTCTCTCTGCTTTTTGTTTTTTTTCCCGTCTTCTTGTGGGTCATTTCAACATTTTCTAGAATTCCATTTGGATTTCTCTATAGTATTGTTGTTTTTTAATAGGAAAGGAATCTTTTTTATTTTTACATATATCTTTATTGATTTCAGAGAGAGGAAGGGAGAGGGAGAGAGAGAGAGAAACATCATCAATGATGTGAGAATCATTGATTGGCTACCTCCCGCACGCCCCTGACTGGGGATCGAGCCTGCAACCCGCATGTGCCCTGACCGGGAATCAAACCCCGATCCCCTGGATCCTAGGTTGATGCTCAACCGCTGAGCCACACCGGCCGGGCTCTCTGTAGTGTTTTTGAGTATATATCTTTGTTCTGCTAGCAGTTGCTGTAGGTATTACATTTTGTATTCATAACCTACCACAATTTACCAGTGTTGTCATTTTACCTATTCAAGCAAAGTATAGAAACCTTAGCTTCTTTTTATCCTTTTGCTCTCTCCCATTTATAATATAATCGTATTAAATATTTTCTCATACTTTTAGGACTACATCAGTGTTATCATTTTTGTTGCAACCACTCAACATTATTTAGAACACTCAAAAGGAAAAGGAAAGTCTATTGTGTTTACCCGTGTTCTTGCTTACAGTGCTATTTCTTCCTAATGTTCCAGGCATCATTCTTTCATCACTTTCTGTTTAGAGAGCATCCTTTAGCCATTCTTTTAGAGAAGTTCTGCGGGCAACAAGCTCTTTTCATTTTCTTTCATCTGAGAACGTGTAGCTTTCCCCTCATCCATGAAGAATATTTTTGAGGGGTAAAGGATTCTGACGGGTTTTTTTCTTTCAGCACTTGAAAAAACAGTATGCCACTTCTTTCTAGCCTCCATGGTTTCTGATGAGAAATCTGCTGTCATTCAAATTGTTTTCTCCGATAAGTAAACGTTGTTTTTGTCTGGCTGCTTTTAACATGAATATTAGGTCTTTTTTTAGTTCCCAATTCCCTTAGTCCCTGTTTGTTTTTCAAAAATATTTTTTCTCCATTGTTCGGATTAGGTAACTTCTATTGTTATATCTTCCATTTCACTGAGTCTTTCATCTACCCTCTCCATTCTGATTTTGAGTCCATCCACCGAGCTTTTTATTTTGGTTATTATACTTTTCAGTTCTAAATTTCTATTTAGCTCTTCTTTACAGCTTGTATTACTTTGCTGAGACTTTCCATTTCTTTGCTAAGTCTTTTTTTTTTTTTTTTTTTTTTTAGTTTCAAGTGAAATATTAATTGCTCATTGAAACCTTTTTATCATAGTTGCTTTAAAATTATTGCCAGATAATGTTAACATTTCCATCATCTCCATGTTTGCATCTATTTCTGTTCTTCATTCAGTTTGAGATCTTTCTCATTCTTGGTATGATGAGTGATTTTCTATCAAAACCTTGGCATCTTAGTATTAGGTTATACAACTCAGGATCTTATTTAAACCTTCTGTTTTAGCTGCCTTTCTCTGATACTGCTTTGGGGGGGCGGGGGGAATACTGCCTTATTTCTGCCAGGTGGAGATAGATGTCCATGTTGCCAAATTGACACCTAAGAGGAGACTCCTCTTTATTGATGATGGGAGTGGAAGTCCAGGCTCTCCCTGTTGTCTCCACTGACAACTGAGGTGGGGGGAGTCTCATTACTGGCAGCAGGGATGAAACTTCAACTCCCTGCTTGGCTTTCTCTGACACCACCTGGCAGGATTATTGGGAAATATCATTACAACCTCATAAGGGTGAAGTCTAGGTTTACATTCAACCTTTGCCTGTGTGGTTGGGCTGTGGGTTTTTCCCTGTTTGTTTTCCTGTGGTGTTTAGCTAGAGTAAAATGTATTATCTTAAATTTCTGTTTTGCTAAGCTGACCCTTTGCTGGTCCTCTGACTAGAAAAAGCAGGCTATCGTTGAGGATTTTTTGGTCTATGCTGTTGGCACTTGGAGTTGCTGGCTTCTTCAGCTCCAAGTCTTGGATGTATGAGGCAAAAAAGAAAACCCAGGGAACTCACCACCATGCCATTTTTCATGGTGAGTCTCTAGCCAGCCTGCCTTCTTTCCGCATTTCAGATGCCTGTTTTATATAAAATGTCCGGGGATTTTAGTTCTACTTAGGAGGAGGAGGGAAAGTATGCTTATTCCATATTCCTGGTAGCAGAATTCTATGGGAGCAGACTTTTATAGCAAGCTAGTGGTCTCCCCAACGCCAAGGTCCAGCTGAGTGGCTGAGGGGGGTGCAGAGAGAAAGAGAAGAGCAGCAAGGACTGAGCCCCGGGGACGCCCACATCTGGAGGGGAGACGAGAGGAACTAGCCAGGAGGCTAGGACGGCACCACCTGTGAGGCGGGGGAAGAACGAGGGGGCAAGATGACTACTGTTAATTACCTTCCTAAAAGGATAGTTTAAGTGGGGACGTAATCCTGACTGGAGCAGGTTTAAGAAAGAATGGGAACAAAGTGAAAGAAGCAAGTTACCAATGTCACATACTGTGCGATTCCATTATATGAAATACCCAGAACAGGGCAACCTGTTGCGAAGCAGCAGGTCTGTGGTTACCCAGGGCTCAGATGGCGTGGCAGTTTGGGGGACTGGGGATGGGAAATGGCTCCTAATGGGTGTGAGGTTTCTCTGTGGGGTGATGCAGGTCTTCTTTCGTTAGATTGTGGTGATTGTTGCACAACTCTGAGATTTTTTTTTTAATCCTCAACAGAGGATATGTGTATTGATTTTAGAGAGATAGGGAGGGGGGGAGAGAGAGAGAGAGAGAGAGAGAGAAAGAGAGAGAGAGAAAGAGAAACATTGATGTGAGAGACAAACATCGATCAGTTGCCTCCCCTGCCCGCCCCAACTGGGGATCGAACCTGCAACCTAGGCATATGCCCTGACTGGGAATTGAACCCACAACCTTTTTGGTGTACAGGACGATGTTCCAGCTAACTGAGCCACCAGCCAGGGCACAACTCTGGGATTTTTTAAAAATTGAATTGTACACTTTAAATGGATAGATTTTATAGTATATGAATTATATTTTAATAAAGATGTTTAGGAAGGAAGGAAAAGAAAATGACATGCTGGCAAAATAGTGTGGAACTTTTATGCAGGACTCATTTCCTTTATTTAGATAGCGTTGACAACTCAACAACAACAAACATGGTAAAAAGTAAAACAGAAAAAAATATAAAAAGGTGCTTAATCCACAGTACTGGAGCTATAAATATAACATTTATTTCACCTATCAGGCTGACAAAAACCCCAAAATTTGATAACATTTGGCAAGACTTAGGGAGACACGTACTCTCATACATTGCTAGTAGGAGACCAAATTGGAACCACTCCCTATGGAGAGCAATTTAGCAATACTTAGGGATCAAAATTACAAATGTATATACCCTTAGACCTGGCATTCCTACTCCCACATGGGACAGAAAGAAGATTGCCTTGAAATCGTGACTTGATCTGATTTAAAAAAACAAACAGGTTTATTCTTGCATTTTTCCTGTCATCTCCTTTCCTTCCTGCCCACCACCAATTATTTCATAAAATATATGCCAGAGCTTATTTTCCACAACTCTGCAAAAACATCCCTCAGTCCCTGACCTATGGGGTAAGAAATCCATTGTAATTCTTGCTCCTGAATAGTTACAGAAAAAATGCCAAGAAATTTTCCTAGCTTCATGTGTTTTTTTTAATTTAACTTCCTTTCCAAAACATAGTGTGGCATATTTTAAAATCATTTTTTTCCTACAAGTAGAAATTGCCCTTGAAATTTAGTTTTATGTGTGTCTAAAATGATCTTTTTTTCCTTGTTTCCTTGACTTCGGCCAAGTATGAAGCAGCTTACTAAAAATGCACAAACACATTTCCTCCCTTGCTACTTCTCTTTCTGTCTGTATTTATACCTCCCTTTGCAAAATACCCCTTTTCTCAAATTTGAAAAACTCACCAGTGAGTTAGGGAAATTTTTACTTTTACTGATTGCTTCTGGGATTACTTTAACTTAATGTTATTGAACACAAAAATGTGCTCTGTTTAGTCAGGGTCCACGTGGTTGAGAGACTCTGCCTTAGCGTCCTGTTACGGGATGAATTGTTCCCCACCCCACCCCAATTCTTATATTAAAGTCCTAACCCCCAGTACTTCAGAATGTGACTGTATTTGGAGATGGGGCCTTTAAAATGAGGTTGTTAGGATGGGCCTTAATCCAATGTGACTGATGTCCTTATAAGAAGAGATTAGGACACAGAGATGCAGAGAAGAATGGCCAGGTGGAGACACAGAGAAGGTCTCCATCTGTAAGCCAAGAAGAGACCTCAGAAGAAACTGACCCTGCCGACATCTTGGTCTCAGACTTCTAGCTCCAAAATTGTGAGAAAATAAGTTTCTGCTATTTAGCTACCCAGTTTGAGGCATTTTGGTATGGGAGCCCTAGCAAATGAAAACAGGCCCCCACTCAAAGCCCCATTTTTTACCGTGTCACATAACCTCCAAACCTGTGTACCCAACAGCCTATTGGATGTCTCCACTTGTGTATCCCACAGACGCTTCACACTCAGTGTGTCAAAAACATCTCCCCATTTCCCCCACTCCCCGCTCCCGGCGACCACTATTCTAATCTCTGTTTCTATGAGTTCGGTTTTGTTTTTGAGACTCCACCTATAAGCAAGATCATACAGTTTGTTTGGCTTATTTCACTTAGCACAATGCCCTCAAGGTCTATCCATGTTGTGGCAAATGGCAGAGTTTCTTCTTTTTTCTGGTTGAGTCATGTTCCATTGCTGTGTACACACTTTCTTTATCCACTCCTCTGCTGATTGCACGAGTAGGTCGTTTCCATGTCTTGGCTACTATGAGTAACGCCGCAGTGAACAGGAGGGTGCAGATGTTTCTTCAAGGCCCTGTTAGTTCCCAGGCTGATGGGATTACCTCCAGAATCACAGTCTTGTTGGGCTGGAGACAGTAATGAGACTGCTGCTGGGTCTACAGTGGGGCCACGGTTGGTGGGTTTGTTAACAGGAGCTCGGGCCTCAATGCTGTCTGGTCCCTGGTAGATGGAACTGCCTCCAGTACCTTGTTCAATAGGGTGGTGCCGGGACAAGAGTTTGCTTCAGGTTTCACAGCAGGGGCCTCCGACAGCGAGCCTGTTACCAGGTGCATGGATGTAGGTAGTTCCCACCAGGTCCCTGGGAGGACTGGTAATTGGATGGGTCCCTGAGTGGGCAGGACTGGATCCGGACAATGGCTAAGGGCTGAAACCAAGGCCCAGGCCTGCTTCAGGTTTCACAGCTAACACTGAGGTCTGCAGATCTGGCTCTGGAGGCATGGATTCGAGTGTCTCCTGTGAGGTTCCGGGGCAGCCTGGACTGTTCCATACTATGGCTGGAGGGGCCTGTGCCACATATAGGGCCCTTTCAAGGTCTCTGGAGTGCAGACGGGAGTGTTTCCTGCTGAGTCCTTCTGTCAGCAGGATTGTTTGCAGAATGCACCTAGGATGGGCTGGAGCCCAGTCACATGGCAATTTCAAATTCTATAGTTTCACCAAGTTTGGCAGGCTTCCAGGGTACCTGGATCACAGCTGAGTGGCTGGAGCTGGTTCCTGGGCCACTCCAGGGTCCACAGCCAGGACTGAGCTCTGTATGCCTATTACCCAATGCACAGGTGGGTGTGACTCCTGGATCCCCTAGCATATGGCACTGGTGACAGAACCAAAGCCAAATGGGGCTGTAGCAAGCCCTCAGGGGTATGGAGTTCTTTCTGAGTCTGTAGCCTCGAACATGGTCGGTGAGTCAGCTTCTTGAGTGCAGGACTGCCTTGTCAAAACGGCTCTCCTTGGTGTTGGACTGCAAAGGGGTTTCACAATCTACCTGGATCCCAAGTTCCCACGAGGGTTCTTTCGTCCCTGGATGGATGCCAAGTTGTTGTTGGGGGGGGGGGGCGGTAGATATGAGCAAGGGACATCTTAACCCGGCCATCTCGCTGACGTTACTACTTTGAGTATTCCTGTTACACAGTTTTGATCTCTATATAAATGTTGTATTTTTTTAAATTCGTTAAAAGGATTAAAAAGTACAACATTTTTACTATATAGTTGGCCCTCTGTGTTTGTGAGTTCTGCATTCATGAATTCAACTAACTGCAGATCAGAAATCTTTGGGAGACTGTTATGTTGTTGCTGACGTACACTATGTAGTTAGACCTACGACGGCTGCACCTGTACTGAACATGTACAGACTTTTTTTCTTCTCATTATTTCCTAAAAAATACAGCATAGCAACTATTTCCATAGCATTTACGTTGCATTAGGTATTGTAAGAAATCTAGAGATGATTTAAAGTACAGGCACATATTGAGGCTGTTGTGGTTTTGGTTCCAGACCTCCATTCCACAATAAGGTGAACATCACTATAAAGTAAGTCACATGAAGTTTTGGGGTTACCGGTGCGTATAAAAGTTATGTTTCCACTATCCCATAGTCTAATTGAGTGTGCAATAGTGTTATGTCTAAAAACACAACCTGTGTACCGTAATTTAAAAATATTTTATTGCTTAAAAAATGCCAACCATTACTTGAGCCTTCGGCAAGCCCTAATCTCTTTGCTGATGAAGGTCTTGCCTCGATGTTGACGGCTGCTGGCTGATCAGGGCGGTGGTCGCTGAAGGCTGGGGTGGCTGTGGCAGTTCCTTAAAATGAGACAATAATGAAGTGTGCCGCACGGATGCACTCTTCTTTTCATGAATGATTTCTCTGTAGCATGTGATGCCGTTCGATAGCATTTTACCCACAGAACTTCTTTCAAAATCGGAGTCAGTGCTTTCAAACCCTGCCGCTGCTTTATCAACTAAGTTTATCAGTTCCAGCGTCTTCACGGCATCTTCACCAGGAGTAGATCCCATCCCAAGAAACTACTTTCTTTGTTCACCCATAAGAAATAACTCCTCATTGTTAAAGTCTTACCGTGAGATTGCAGGAACTCGGTCCCATATGCAGGCTCCACTTCTAACTCTAGTTCTCTTGCTATTTCCACCCCATCTGCACTTACTTCCTCCACTGAAGCTTGAACTCCTGAAAGGCATCAGTGAGGGCTGGAATCAGCTTCTCCTCAACTCCTGTTAGTGTTGATATTTGACCTCTTCCCGTGAGTCACAAGTGTTCTTAATGGCGTCTAGAAAGGTGAATCCTTTCCAGAAGGTTTTCCGCTTACTTTGCACAGATAACATCAGGGGAATCGCAACCTATGGGAGCTATAGCCTTACAAAGTGTATTTCTTAAGTAATAAGACTCGAAAATTCAAATTACTCCTTCATCCATGGGGTGCGTAATGGGTGCTGTGTTAGCAGGCGTGAAAACATTCGTCTCATTGAAGATCTCCATCAGAGGTCCTGGGTGACCAGCTGCATGGTCAGTGAGCGGTAATATTTTGAAAGGAATCTTTTTTCCTGAGCAGTGGGTCTCACATTGGGCTTAAAATTTTCAGTAAACCATGATGTATTAGATGTGCTGTCATCCAGGCTTTGTTGTTCCATTTATAGAGCACAGGCAGAGTAGACTTAGCATAATTCTTAAGGGCCTTAGTATTTTCAGGTGGTAAATGAGCACTGACTTCAACTTAAAGTTACCAGCTGCCTTAGTTCCTAACAAGAGAGTCAGCTTGTCATTTGAAGCTTTAAAACCAGGCACTGACTTTTCCTCTCTAGCTATGAGAGTCCTACATGGCATCTTCTTGCAATATAAGGCAGATTTGTCCACATTGAAAATCTGTTGTTGAGTGCAGCCACCTTCATTAGTTATCTTAGCTGGACCTTCCGGGTAGCTTGCTGCAGCTTCTCCATCAGCACCTGCTGCTTCACCGGCACTTCTATGTTTTGGAGACTCCTACTTTCCTTACACCTCATGAACCAACCTCTGCTGGCTTCAAACTTTTCTTCTGCAGCTTCCTCACCTCTCTCAGCCTTCAGAGAATTGAAGAGTATTAGGGCCTTGCTCTGGATTAGACTTTGTCTTAAGGGAATGCTGTGGCTGGTTTAATCTTCTATCCAGAACACCTTTCCTTATCAGCAATAAGGCTGTTTCACTATCTTATCATTTTTGTGTTCACTGGAGTAGCACTTTTAATTTCCTGAAAAACTTTTCCTTTGCAGTCACAGCTTGGCTGACTGGCTCTCAGCCTGTCTCAGCTTTGGACATCCCTTCCTCACTAAATCATTTCTAGCTTTTGATTTCAAGTGAGAGACATGCAACTCTTCCTCTCACTTGAACACTTAAAGACCATTGTAGGATTAGTAATTGGCCTAATTTCAATATTGTTGTGTCTCAGGGAATAGGGTGGCTCACATAGAGGGAGAGAAATGGGGGAAGGCTGGTCAGTGGAGCCGTCAGAACACACTCAACACTTATCAGTTAACTTTGCCATCTTATGTGGGCCCAGTTTGTGGCATCCCAAAATAATTGCAATAGTAACATCAGAGATCGTTGATCACAGATCATCATAACAAATATAATATGAAAAAGTTTGAAATATTGTAAGAATTATCGAAATGTAACAGAGCCACAAAGTGAGCAAATACTGTTAGAAAAAAAAAAAAAGGCACCCATAGACTTACTGGATGCAGGGTTGCTACAAACCTTCAATTTGTAAAAAACAAAAAAAAGTCTATGAAGTGCAATGAAATAAGGTATGGCTGTATATGGAAGGATGCACATAGGTTATATGCAAATACCACTCCATTTTCTATAAGTGACTTGAGCATCTGCAGATTTCAGTTATCTGATGTGGATTCTGGAACCAAACCCTCATGGATACCAAGCAACAACTGTAAACAGAAGCAAATTAACCTAACCGTATATATCAAATTGAAATATAATCAGATAAAAATTAATTTCAAGAAACTTTTTGATTCAGAATTCTGACTGCACATTCCTGGTGGGGGATATGGTCTAAGGTCTGCACAGAGATCTTAAAGTTTACCTACTATGTTTGCTAATTATAGTTCTATTAGTTTCATAATCCTGAAACTATTTTTATATATTGTAAGATATAGAGCAAATAAATCCATTGATGTCTTGGGAAGCATGAAAATGTGGGAAAAAATAAAAAAGAATCTAGTGGAGTTAAATTAGAATTGTAATATCAGTATGTACTCACTTAAAATATATATTTATTTATATTAGCTTGTCCAATATTAGAGCCTAATAGCAATGACACCCTAGAAACAATGAGCACATCTAACACCCAGGTCTTTGTTTCCAAATACCATGCCCCACTCAATGGAAATAGAGTTTTTGAGAGAACTGGTTGATTCAGAATCTGGGGTGATATAAGAATAAAGTGAATCTAGAATATTTGTGTCAGAAAGAAACAAATGTCTCAGAGACCAATGGGTTTATGTCAAAATGACAAAGAGGTAACTTAAAGGTATCTTGAATCTAAATGTGAGGAAACCATCAGACAAATCCAGAATGTGGGCTATTCTACAAGACAGCTGACTTGGAATCTTAAAATCAGTGTCATAAGAAGTAAAGAAAACAAGGGTGGTAGTGCTGGGGGCAATTGCTCTCAATTAATAGAATCTAAAGAGACTTAACAGACAGTCCCTCAGTGATGCTCGCGTCCTGCCTCCCAGGTGGGAGAGCGTGAACGAGCTGTACGTTGATGACCTGGTCAAGGACAGAGGGGGCAAAATCAACGTGAGCCTGAACACCAGTTTACCCAATGTGCACTGTGAATTGGTCGGGCTCGACGTCCAGGGTGAGATGGGCAGGCATGAAGTGGGTCACATCGACAGCTCCATGAAGATCCTATTGAACAAAGGGGCCGGCTGCCGCTTTGAGGGCCAGTTCAGCATCAACAAGGTCCTCGGCAACTTCCACGTGTCCACACACAGTGCCACAGCCCAGCCACAGAACCCCAACCCATGTCATCCACAGGCTCTCCTTTGGGGACACACTGCAGGTCCAGAACGTCCACGGAGCCTTCGATGCTCTCGGGGGAGCAGCAAGACTCACGTCCAACTGCTCGCTTCCCACGACTACATCCTAAAGATCATGCCCATGGTTTACGAAGATAAGAGTGGCAAGCAGCGGTACATGGTGGCCAGCAAGGAGTACATCGCCTACAGCCACACGGGCCGCATCATCCCTGCCATCTGCTTGCGATACGACCTCAGGCCCATCACCGTCGAGTACACTGAGAGATCGCAGCCTGTGTACAGGTTCATCACCACGATCTGGGCCGTCATCGGCGGGACCTTCACCGTTGTCAGCATTCTGGATTCAAGCATCTTCACAGCCCCGGAGGCCTGGAAGAAGATTCAGTTGGGCAAGATGCACTGATGACCTGCCTGGTCCCCCCACCCCCGGCGAAGGACTCAGGGAGACCCCTAACCCCTTCCTCCAGCGCCCTGGCTCCTCCTGCCCTCTGTCTGGCCCAGGATGTGGTTGCATCCTGAAGTTGGGGAGGGGGGGCTGGGGGCAGCTTCCCATTTTGCAGCTACCTCTTTTCCCCATGTTTCATTTTAGACAAATTGCGCTGCCTGAAGGTGTGGTGCCCCTTCCCCTGGGGAGCCCCAAGACCAGAGTCAGACAAGGGGTACTAGGGGATGTTGGGGACCACTACTGGGAGGGCTAGAGTCCCTTCTCTCTTGCGGGACCAGCCCAGAATCCAGGCTTTGACAGTCTCTCAGCTGGGAAGCCATCCTCTGAGAACCAGACACGGTTTGTGCACTTTTGTCCAGACGGGGCGCATCTTTCTCAGCAACCCTAAAATAATCATGTCTCGGCCTCTTCCAGCTGGCCACCAGCAGTCCCAAGGTCTTAGGTGGGGGAGCAAAACAGACCCACCCTTCCCCCACCTGGATGTCCACCCTTCGGGCCCCCGAGGGTGCACAGCACAGGGTCCTCTCTGCAGCCCAGTCTTGGCTCCTTGCCACAGAGCTCCCTGTGGGCTGGCCACACACCAGCACGTTCCTGGTCCCTGGGGCGGCCCCACTGTCCCCCCACTTGCTCCTAGGTGGGTCCCTACCTTTCTTCTCCCCCTCATCCTTCCCCTTTAGTCCTGAAAGGGAGGGGCAATGGTCCAGGCCCGCTTCCACCCAGGGAATTTCAGGTATGCCCTGGTGTCCCAGGGAGGCAGCCACCTGCCTGTTTTCCATTTATATCAAGATTGTTGGCATACTTTTGTAATTAAGGGGCGTGCCCAGAGGAAGGAGTTTTAACCTATCTATATAGATAGCTCAAGTCCTGCCATTTGTAATGTTTGGCTCTGGATTCGAAGTAGAACAGCTTCCCCGCTTGCATATGAGTTGACTGGTGTGTGTAACTGCATTTGGTTATTTCTGGTGTCTATGGCCACCTAGATGTATTTTTTTTTTTACGTTCTGTCCCCCAGTTACAGAAAGGAGTCCCTTTAGAAAGGTGGGTGGGTAGGGTGGGGAAATGTGTGGGATGCACAGGCCTCGAAATTCCACTTTTATGCATTAAAAAAACCTCGAGGACATAGGGGTTGTCAGTTCCCTATAGAAGACACACCTCCGACCCATTATTCTTATAAACAAAATCTCAAGGGGAAAAATGTTTTAGTTCTTTCCCCACTTATTGAGTTCAAATAGATTAAAGGGCTGATAAAATAAATTTAAAAAAAAAAAAAAAAAAAAAAAATATATATATATATATATATATATATATATATAAAATGAAGAGCTTAATAGTTAAATTCAATGCATGAACTTTTATTAGCTCCTGGATGGTGTGAGGACAGGGAAGGGAAAGCTAAAGAAGATATTAGGGAATGATTGGTAAAATTTATATATGGTACCTAAATAAAATTAAGTTTCAGGTGTGATTATGATATTGAGGGTATGTGGCAGAATACCTTATCTTAGGAGATGCATGCTGAAGTATTAAGAGGTGACATATCATGGTGTTTGTAATTTACTTTCACACGGCTCAGAAAAAAATGTGTGTGTGTGATAAATAGAACTTTTTAACTAGTAGGAATTGCTGAGTCAGAAATGACACCTAGATTTCTATCTTGTCACAAGGGATGGGGAACTCTGAAGGAAGAGCAGGCATACAGAGAGTAATGAGAGACCAAATAGAAAATGGAGCCGAAATCCTAGCTCTTGTTTCTGTTTCTCAAAACTTTCCAGTGATTCTAAAACTTACCATCAAGATTACATACACAGGATACCTACTTTCAGCATGGCTAGTTGATATTTTACTGGAAGGCTTAGCCAGAGCAATTAGGCAAGAAAAATGAATAAAAGGTATTCAGATTGGAAAGGAAGTAAAACAACCTCTATTCACAGATGGCATGATTGCATATATGGAAAATCCCACAGAATCCATAAGAAAGCTATCAGAGCTAACAGCTACATTCAGCAATGTTTTGGAGAATAAGATGAACACACGAAAATCAGTTGTGTTTCTTTACACCAGCAGTGACTAAAAGTGAATTAAGAAAACAATCCAAAGAATAAAATACCTAAGGGAAAAATTAATCAAGGAGGTAAAACACTTGCACATTGAAAACCATAAAACATTGCTGAAATAAATTCAGACCTAAATAAATGGAATGATATCCCAATATCCCATGTTTATGAATTGGAAGACTTAACGTTGTAAAGATGGCAGTGCTCTCCAAATTGACCTACAGATTAAATGTAATCCCTATAAAAATTCCAAGAGCATAATTTGCATAAATGGGCATAAAATTCAAATGGAATTACAAGGGATCTTAAGAGCTAAAACAATCTTGAAAAAGTAAAGAATAAAGTCAAGGCCTCACACTTACTCATTTTGAATTTATTACAAAGTTACAAATCAAAACTGGCATAAGGATAGAAACACAGACCATTGGAATAGAATTAAAAGTAAGTAAACTCATACATCTATGGCCAATTTTCAACAAGGGTGCCAAAAATCAATCTATGAGGGAAGAATAGTCTCTTCAGCGGATAGTGGTGGGACAACTGGATATCTACCTGCAAAAGAATGGAATTGGACTCCCTACCTCACACCGTGTTAACAGATTAACTCACAATGGATCAACCACCATTTTGAACTGAAACCATAAAATTCTTGGAAGAAAACAGAGGGGTAAATAAGTCATCATGACTTTGAATTTGGCAATGCATTTGTCTCAGCTATGACACCAAAAGCATGATCAGCTGAAGAAAAAAATAGAGAAACTGACTTCATCAAAATTTAAAGCTATTGTTCATCAAAGGACATTATCAAGAAAGTAAAAAGACAGCTACAGAGTGGGAGAAAATATTTGCACATCATCTACCTAATAAGGGTATAGTATTCAGAATATATAAAGAACTCTTAAAACTCAACAACAAGACAAGCCAATTCAAAAATGGGTAAAAAGTCCTTGTGCACTGTGTTGGGATTATCAAATGGTGCAACTGCTATGGAAAAGTATGGAGGTTTCTAAAAAAATTAAAAATAGAACTACCATATGATCCAGCAATCCTGCTCCTGGGTACATATCCAAAAGAATTGAAAGCAGGGTCTTGAAGAGATATATGCATACCTATGTTTATAGCAGCAGCATTCACAATAGCTAAGAGTTGGAAGCATCCTAACTGTTCATCAGCAGATTAACAAAAATGTGGTATACAGATACAATGGTATATTATTCAGCCTGTCCAAGGACAAAAATCCTGTCACATGCTACAACATGGATGAACCATGAGAACATTACGCTAAGTGAAATAAGCCAATTACAAAAAGACAACTACTGTATGATTCCACTTATAGGAAGTATCTAAAGTAGTCACATTCATAGAAAGAGAAAGCAGAATGGTGGTTACCAGGGACTGGGAGAAGAGGGAAAACGGAGTTGTTTAATGGGTACAGAGGTCTAGTTTTGCAAGATAAAAGAAGTTCTGGAGATCTGTTTCACAGCAGTGTGAATACGCTTAACATCACTGAACTATATACTTAAAAAATGGTTAAAATGACAAATATGCATTAAAAAAGAAAAATAATAAAGAAACCAGAGCAAGAGTACTGGACTTTACTGTTTGCCTCACATTAACTCACTACCACTACTACTTCAATAAAAATAAACAGAGCTAAAAAAAAAATGGGCAAAGGACTTGAATAGACATTTCTCCAGAGAAGACAAATGGCCAACAAGTACTTAAAAGGATGCTCAACATCATTAGGGAAATGCAAATCAAACCACAATGAGCCCGACTGGCATGGCTCAGTGGTTGAGCATCACCCTATGAAACAGGAGGTCACAGATGGATTCCAGGTCAGGCCACATGCCCGGGTTTCGGGCTTGGGGCTTGATCCCCAGTCGGAGGCATGCAGGAGGCAGCCGATCAATGACTTTCTTTCTCTCCCTCCCTCTCTGAAATCAATGAAATAAAATAAAAACCACAATGAAGTACTACTTCACAATCAATAAGATGGCTATAATTTTTTTAAAAAGAAAGAGAATAAACAAGTGTTGGCCAGGATGTGGAGAAATTTGAACACTCATACATTGCTGGTAGGAATGTAATATATTTCAGCTACTGTGAAAATAGTTAAGCATTTCCTCCAGGAGTTAAACACAGAATTACCATAAGACTCAGCAATTCCACTCCTAGGTATATAACCCCAAAGAATTGAAAACAGGTACTCAAACATAACACTATTCACAATAGCCAAAATAGTTCAAGAGTCCGTCATTGGATAAATGGATAAAAAAAATTGTGGTCCAGAGCCCTAGCCGGTTTGGCTTTGGTTAGGGCATTGACCCACAGACTGAAGGGTCCCAGGTTTGACTCCGGCCAAGGGCACATACTTTGGTTGCAGGCTCAATCCCTTGGTTGGGGGCTCATGCAGGAGGCAACCAATTGATGTGGCTCTCTCACACTGGTGTTTCTCTCTCCCTTCTACTCTCTCTGAAAAGCAATGGAAAAGTATCCTCAGGTGCGGATTTAGGAAACCAAAAAAATCGTGGTCCGTATACAGTGGATTTTACTCAGTCATAAAAAGAAGTATTGATACATGCTACAACGTGGATGAACTTCAAAAACATTAGAAGCCAGACCTAAAGGTCACATGTTGAGTAATTCCACTTACATGAAATATACAGAATAAGTAAATCATAGAGACAGAACACAGATTGTGGTTGCCAGTGGCTGATGAAAGGGGGGAATGGGAAGCAGTTGCTTAACGGGTACAGGGTTTCCTTTGGGGATGAAAATGTTTTGGAACTAGACGGAAGGGGTGGTTGCACAACACTGAATATAATAGATGTCACTGAATTGTTCACTTAAAAGTAATTTTTATGTCAGTTTCACCTCAACAAAAAAAGTATATACACAGGTTTTCAACGCATCATTTACCAACATTCTTTATATTAACATCAGGTGATCTAACAGGATTTAGTAGAATCTTTCAACTTTGAATGTGACATTGGACTAAACACAAAACTTTGTGATATTTCAGTGGAAGATGGGATGTAATAATCTTAGAAAGTAAAAATTATTTTCATTAACTTGAAATGCAGGAGCTTTTTTCTTGAAGAAAATATGTAGTAGACAATCAAGTCCCTTCCTTTCGGGAACAGATTCAGGATGTGGGCTTCAGAGTTAGGTCACCTGGGCTCTCATTCTCGTTCTTCCAGCACGTTCAGGAGCACTATCAAATAAAACTGTCTTTCCCACATCTTTCTGCACTATTAAGAATTGCACCATTGCTGACTCAAGAGTTACTATAATACATTCACTTATTCTCCCCCTGATGGCTGGCTCCATGCTATACCACTCTCAGACTAATACATATCAGAGCTAGGATTATACTCATTTAAAAATATTTACTGAGCCCTGGTCGGGTAGTTCAGTTGGTTAGAGCGTCATCCTGATAGGCCAAGGTTGAGGGTTTGATTCCTGGTCAGGGCACATACAAGAAGCAACCAATAAATGCATAAGTAAGTGGAACAACAAATTGTTTTTCTCTCTCAAATCAATTTTAAAAATTAAAAAAAAAAATTTACTGAGCGCTTCTTATGTGCCATGCACTTTGCTGTGTCCTGGTATACAGACCGTGGTAAGCTTAGGACGTGAGCCGTGGCTTAATTTTTCATCTAGTAGAGGGGACAGACCACGACTCATTTATGTCTCATGATTAGGTCCTGTAAAGGACAGTGCTATACTAGAGAATGAGAGGGATAGTATTTGAGACAATGCGGTCAGGAAACGCTTCTCTTAGGAGGGACACCGAATCTGAAAGGCCTGCAGAGCATTAACCAAAGGCAATAGGTGAGTTTGGGACTGTGGAAAGCTTGTAATGCCAGGATGATAAGGAGTCTGAAAAGTATTTTTCTGTGAAAAACAAATGGTGTATTTCCAGCAAAGGAGTGATATAATTTGCTTTAAAAAGATCGCAGAGGCAGGACACAAAACAAGGGGACTCCTTGGGCACCGATGGCGGCCTGGACTTGGGGTAACTGTGATTAATGGCTAGCGCGACAGGGTCGCTAACAGTGTTCTGTGATAGAACCACCACGATTACAGAACTGTTGGCGGCCAAGCAGATGATCGAGTATTTAAGGGAAAAACAAATCGGGGCGGTCAGGGTGTCTCGCTGTGAACCGCCGGAATCTAGCGACGGAGTCCGCGGTACAGGAGAGCCCGAGGGCTGGACTCTGGCCCCCCTTCCTTTGGTAGCGTCAGGGGCAGGGTCCGAGACAGAGCCGGGGCCCCACCCTAGTCAAGGGTAACCGAGGAAGAGCAGGCTGGGGAGAGTCTGACCTTCAGGACTGAACTGGCCGCTACGCTAAAACTCCGCCACAGGTCCCGCTAGGCCCGGAGCGTGCACCGACAGACTGCTGCTTAGTCCCACCCCCGGAAGTGCCAACTAACCAGGATCGCTTCCGCCATCCCTGTCTTTTGCACATCTCGCGAGAACTGGAAGCGACTATGTGATCTGGGCTAAGCGGAAGTCGGGCCTCTTTTTCGTGGCGCCTCGGAGGCGGTCGGCTGCTTCAGGATGAAGGTAGAGGAGGTGGCGGGGGTTGAGTTGGGCTTGGGGAGCATGCATCGGGCCCCAGAACACGGCGTTGCCGCAGTCGTAGTTCTCCAAAACCCTGGTTCTAGGTAGAAAAGGGACTGAGGCAGGAGACCGCTCTCTCTCATGGGGCTGGAGCTCCTTGGGGGAGCGGATGGGGAACGATTGCCGCTGGAGCTGCGTCGGGCCGGGAGCGCCATAGTGGCGGCGTCCCCGGGCCTAGCCGGGACGGATATGGCCCTGCTGTAGGTTGGGCTCCTTTCTCCAGAGGGTGAACGGCTGCGGAGCACGCTTCGCCCTCGGAGTCGTTCAGCAGGGCCTGATAAACGATGCCCTATTTTTAGCGCGGCGCTTGTTACGCGCTATGCACACACGTGCTTTGTAGTTAAAGTCAAATCAAGTTTTCTGCTGGGGGGGGCGGGGAGGTTTTGATATGGAAGGCATTTTGCAGTGGAATACTTTTGTAGGTGGTTCTGCAGTTTTCATAAAGCTCTCCCCCCCCTCGTTTAATCCTTAGCTGAACATCTCTTTCCCAGCCACTGGCTGCCAGAAACTCATTGAAGTGGACGATGAACGCAAACTTCGTACCTTTTATGAGAAGCGTATGGCCACAGAAGTTGCTGCTGACGCTTTGGGTGAAGAATGGAAGGTAAGAGTTGACTGTCAAATTGTTGCTGCTCCTTGGGAGGCGGTAAACGCTGCTGGTAATCCGTATGTGTAATGGGTTTCAAACTCCGGGTCTTCCCGCTGACCTTGGGTTAGTTACTCCCAAACGTCATCCCATAAGGTGGAGCTATCACCTGGCAGGGTTTTGTAGCGCAAATGAGAAAATCTAAATACTAATTGCCCTGCAAGCTAATGGTCTCCAGAGGGTATTTTTAAAAGTGTCGAGAAGGGGTGTCTAGTTTATCTGTTGTTTGGTTTCTTAACGTAGTCTTCCCCTAGAACTGTTATTTCTGGTAAATCATAGGTTAGAAATATGGCTTGATTGAATTTGCTAATTGAACTTGGCCAATTGGAAATGTAGACATACCCGAGGAGTAAAGTTTAAGAAATTTCAAATTGTACTTAATGACCTGTACTTATACTAGAATTGAGAATGTGCTTGAGAGAGGCCACAGTCCTTTATAATGTATCATTGTGTTCTGCAGGGTTATGTGGTTCGAATCAGTGGTGGGAACGACAAACAAGGTTTCCCCATGAAGCAGGGTGTCTTGACCCATGGTCGTGTCCGCCTACTGCTGAGTAAGGGGCATTCCTGTTACAGACCAAGGAGGACTGGAGAGAGAAAGCGCAAATCTGTTCGGGGTTGCATTGTGGATGCCAACCTCAGTGTTCTCAACTTGGTCATTGTAAAAAAAGGTGAGGCTTATGTTCTTGAGTTCAGTTACTGTTGACACTGATTTCAAGTTGATTGTCCAAATGTTTTCTCATTTGCCATATCCAGTTGGACCAGTGGGGTGGTTTTGTTTTTACCAATGTATGAGAAGTAACTTAGGGTTCTTTGTAAGGAAGTTGAATTAAAATGTCTTTGTTCACGTCTCTTAGGGGAAAAAGATATTCCTGGTCTCACTGATACTACTGTGCCTCGTCGCCTGGGGCCCAAAAGAGCTAGCAGAATCCGCAAACTTTTCAATCTCTCTAAAGAAGATGATGTCCGCCAATATGTTGTGAGAAAGCCCCTAAACAAAGAAGGTAGGGGAGATTATGATATTTAATTTAGGGCTTGCTTAATTGCAGTAATCTGTCACTAGTGTTTTGAGTGTTCATTAGAAGAAAAAATCTGTGCCTGCAACTTGCCTGTCTGTAGTTTTTAGGAAAAGATTGAAGACCGTCAAGATTTGTAGTTGGTATTGATCCTTGTTACATCCACTGCCCTCTATTAGGGCGTTAAAATTTTTCTTAGAAATTTTCCTGGTAGTCATTGATGTATAAGCTTATCCAAAGATAACTTACCAGACATTAAGTTCATTGCTTTTGGGTTAAGAGTTGGAAGAATGCTGCTCCTTTCACATCAGAGGTTCTAATTTTTTGTTTACAAAAGAAATGCATGCTTTCATCAGCTGAACTTGCTTTAACTTCTGACCCTCATTTTCACCTGTGAGATATTAGGGAATGGGTGTTTGGGATTGGGGAGTTTTATATTTTAAGGTAAATTGTTAAGCAACATAACCCGTCACTAGTGTGGTCTGTGGCTGCAATGCTCTGTAACATTAATATTTCTGTAGTGAGGTGTATGAACATTTACAGTAAATGGAATAAATATTTATGTGCCGGGTACTATTTTAAAAGTTGAGGATGTAGTATTAGTCTCCTGAAACTTAAACTTTAAAAAGTAATTGGCAAATACACAGGAGTTCCCCATAATCACACCTCAGTGTAGTGAGTGTGCTAGCTTGCAGGTGTTTTTAAGGTGGTCCTTGTGTCTTTATAGTAAGGGATCATTTATCTCACTTTGTCAACAGGAAATCAAAGTGATAGAAAAAAGTTTGGAATATGACTTCATTGTCAAGGGAATTAACCTAAATTTACATATGATTTTGAGCTTCACATCCAAATTAGGTATGACTTAATGTGCTGTCTAGTGAGGAACAAATGTGTTCATTAGGAAAACACTGGCAGCTAGAAGGTAAAGTTAGCCTGGTCACTTTTTAGAGGGACTTCAGTTTTCCTTATATTAAGTGTTCATAGATACTACTAACTAAAGTTTGTTTCTGAAGTTTTTTAAATGTAGATGTGTATTGAGAAGTGGTTAAGCCATTGTCTAAATTTTTAGGTAAGAAACCTAGGACTAAAGCACCCAAGATTCAGCGTCT
Organism: Miniopterus schreibersii; assembly: GCF_964146895.1. Taxonomy (NCBI): domain Eukaryota; kingdom Metazoa; phylum Chordata; class Mammalia; order Chiroptera; family Miniopteridae; genus Miniopterus; species Miniopterus schreibersii. Next base: position 55,171,235 of record NC_138111.1, on the reverse strand, counting down.
GGTTACTCCACGTGTCCTGCAACACAAACGTCGGCGTATTGCTCTGAAGAAACAGCGGACTAAGAAAAATAAGGAAGAGGCTGCAGAATACGCTAAACTTTTGGCCAAGAGAATGAAGGTCAGTCTAAAATGGTTGGGGTGGAGGGGTGAGGGATCAGGCCTCACTTTGGGTTTGCATTTTTAACACAGACAGGCTTTGGCTTTGACTGATGTTTTGTTTTGTTTAGGAGGCCAAAGAAAAACGCCAGGAACAGATTGCCAAGAGACGTAGGCTGTCCTCTCTGAGAGCTTCTACCTCTAAGTCTGAGTCCAGTCAAAAATGAGATTTTGTAAGAGTAACAAATAAATGAGCACAGACTTCAAATCTCCTCTACTGACTTTTCATTGATAAAGTTTAGATAAATGAGGGGACTGAAACTCGGGTCATAAGGGAGTACTGTGTACAGCAATCTAATGATAGAGAAAACCTGGAAGGGACATACTGTGATACAGTGGAAGAGATGTGCAAGGCAGGGCTTCTCTTGGAATCTGGATGGTCCAGGAAAAGATTCTCTTAGCATAAGGCATTTTCAGCAAGCATAGAACAATTCCAGGAAAACAAATGACCAGAACTAATCATTTATACACTTTTATTTTGAAGAATACCGTTTTTCTTAAACATCTATGCACAATACATGAAAAGTGCCCTTGTGAAGATGGACATTTGTCATATGTGATAAAAAAGGTAACTTGTTAAAAGCATAGTTAATGGATACCATTTTGCAAAAGTTCACAAAGCTTTTAAAACCAGTGCAAATTTACTACATTAACAGAAAGCTTTCAACTTCAGTGAATTGTTATTCATGCTTTTATTCTATTCCACACTCTGAAAAGGAGTTTACTATGTCTGTTTAAGATTAAACACTTGCACCAATAAAGGATGCACAAAGAGAAAATAGTATACTTTTTCTAATGTGCCATATCTAATCTCTGGTAATTAGTTAAAACCATCCTTTACACAGTAGAAGGGTCTTAAAAAGAAGGCACACTAGGCTTTAAGGGTAAAGGAAAGGGGTTCTGTACTTGCAGATAAGTTCCCAAGTGTGGCCAATAATGCCTGGACCATACTGTGAGAAGCAAGACAACCGTAAGAGATCCCCATTGCTCTTAATAACATGGTATTAGTTACATAATGTGAAAAGTTTTAACTGGCAATTGACAATGTATAAATTAAAGTTGAATTTAAAAAGCAAAAGGGGAAATGCAGCATTTTTTAAAGATACCCAAAACAAAAAGGACATACTTGAGTCATCAGGGGTAACTTAAGGCCAAAAGGCAAGTCTGATGTGTAGCCCAAAATTCTGTCTTTACCAGTACATATGTGGTTGACCCTAATACACAAACCATGAACCATACTGCTTTCTGACTTTTAAAAGGATGTTAGGGAATATTTTAAGAGATAGTAAGATCACAAACGTGTTCTATCTTGTATTACTATTATGTATCAAAAATGAAGTAAAAGGGCAACAACTGGACATCCCAAAGTTGATGGGACACATGCTCATTAACCATGCAGGATGCAATTATCAATTTACAAAATGGAGCTAAAGTTAGACTATCAAAACCAAAAACAGTACAAGGTTTTAGGGTAAACAATCTGGACTAATTTGAAAGACTGCTTTCAGAAGTTACCAGGATGTTTCATACAGTGCTTCAACTCATTCTAGACATCACGTCCTAGAGATTATTCAAATGATCTGAGATCTGTTTTTGGTATAAGTTTTAGTGGTACCCTTTTTGTGGTAGGTGCTAGAAAAGGCCTTTAATTTTTAACAAATCAGTTTCTATTTCTGACTGCAGCAGGCTCAGATTTCCAATATGTAATAGCTGTACTTAGAGTGTTACAAAAAGTTACTAGAAAATTTATAATTAGGTATAATACAGCCAAAAATTCTTCAATGTGTAAGGAGATCATTACAGGTTTGTGGGGGTTTTTAGTGGGAAGTAATTTAGTTTAAGGCTACAGAGAAAAAATGGAAAAAAACAATACTGGAATTCTAAAGAACACAAAGGTTCTAATTGCATACATTTCAGGAAGCTTAAAAATGTAACAAACACAGCAAACAAGACTCCTTTCATTCAACTGCCATCTTTTTGAGTAATTACAAACTCTCCGTTGGGGCAGTAAGTGTAGTATTAAAACTAGTACCAAGTCTTAAGTTGCAAAAATATATACTCTGAGATAGTGCAAAAGATCCATTTTTAAGGTAATGAGAACTACATAATTTCTGAAGTTCTTTCATTTAGCACTTTCACAATAAATTGAAACTAGAATTCTGCATAGGTCAGATTAACCCTGAAATGATGAAAGACTGGTACAGCAACAATATGTAAAAGATAACACCAGGTGGAAGGGAGATTTGTGCTGTTAACTACCAGTAAATTTTTTGTATCCACTGATTCAGTCATGTAGAATTACTATAAAACACAACTACTGGCGTTTTACACCATGCAGAGAGTTAAGGCAATCTTACTGTTCCTAAGGGTTGTTTCTAAGAAGGCATGATAGTTGTCAGGCATGTGAGGTCATGATTTTCTTAAATCTACTGGCAACAAGCTCAATAGCTTTAAAGTATTAAGACAATTGATTCATCCAAAAAAAACAGTATTTACAAATGCACAAATAAGCATACAAATCTATATATTACACAAAACTGCAGTGCAAGTTTATCCCACAGGTTTTAAAAAAGTGACCAATAGCAACCATTTAATGTGCCTGAACAATTTCAGGTCCAAAGACAATATATACAAGCATTTTAAGCATGTTCCAATTTTGTGATTTATGAAGCCAATTTAATTTTATTTAAACAGACTGGCTCATTCCGATTTTAAAGCTGCTGCATATTAGCATGGTATTGGGAAGTAGATGGAAGAAAGTAACTGGATATTCAAGATACAATCCATTAAAGATGATAATACAAAATTTGAAGGGTGAAGATATATATTAAATTTAAAGTCAGAGGCAAGGCAGTTGTCATACTTTAAGATGATTTTGAGATTAATGACTACAGGTGAGTTTTGTAGTAGTCATTTACCCCTTTCAGAAAACAATATGCAATCTACAAATTTTAATAAATATAATATGGCTGTATATACACATACAGCCACACATATATACACACATACACAAAGAGTTGCTCTTATAATTGAAATATTTCATTTGTATTGGGGTTAGGCAAGTTTACACTAAATTGTCATTCTCCAAACCCAATTAGCTTCAAATATAAACAAAATGCCAAGGATGAATATGGTTTCTCATTATCAAACTACTACAAATATTGAGAAATCCTAACAGTTCTAAGCAGAGGCAGATACACCATTCAGAAGTTGGAAATTTTCAACATCAATAAACCCTGGGGCATTTTAATGGCTTGTTTCATTGCAAGATGATTCAGTATGAATTTACACTTCATTCTATATTGTCCCAAGAGTTCCGTCATTTCAGTTTTCACCAATTCTTAGCATTTGGAACAAACCTTACGTGTTTCCAGACTGAAACTATTCCCCCAGCACTGTGTGTCAGAAATGCAGTTTAAATGAGAGGCGTTCCAAAACACTTCCTGCACCATTCCACACTGACACTTGGTGGAGCATCAATTTTCTGCAACTTTTCAAGGATTTCTGAAGATAGACTATTATATGCAAGTCCATATTCATTATCAAAAGCCTCTGAAAAACAATTTTAAAAATGCAGTTGGGATTTGTTAAAGAAAATAAAACTTGTGCATTTAAAAATGGTAGTCAAATCGTGTGTGTGTGTGTGTGTATACACACTGCATATTCAAAAGTAGAAATCTTTCTAAAGGCAAGTAGAGTATTTACACGCATCAGTTACAATTTTTAAAATTACTTAAGGAAATAAAATTACATTAGAAAATAAAATGTAAGAAAACAGAAAATAATTCCCTAATTAACCAACTTACCAATATCAATATTCTCTCTTCCAAGAGACACTAATGATAAGAAGAGGATTTCTCTGTATAAACTCCTATAAAACAAATATTTTTTAAGTTAATAGGCAACGAGTATAAAAATAAACACGTGAAGGTATTTTTAAATGGGTTAAAAGAAAAGGATTAAGTTCTGTGGTCTAATTAAGAAGAATGTACCTGTGTCGAGGTCCTGATTTTGATATGTACTACAGTTAGATGTCACCTTTGGGGGAAGCTGGGGAAAGGGTGCACTGAACTCTACTATTTTCGCAGCTACTTCCAGTGACTATTTAAAGTTAAAAAGTTAAAAGTTAATGGGCATAAAGCTTCACACCAAAAACAAAAATGGTTTACGTTAACTTTCTTATAATTTTTTTAACAATGTCACTGTTCTAATTCCTAATTAAAATTTACAAAAGCAGGGTCTTTCTTATCTTTTGCCACTTGACAAAGTAACAGATTAATTTCTAAGTTAGGAATCTAAAAACCCTGGAAAGGTGGTATGGTCTCTTTACTATCTAATCCAACAATAAAAGATAAGTCACCTTTATTTGGTTAGTGGATATAAAAATGTCACAAATGAAAACTTAAAAATAAGCTTCATGGCTCAGTGGCTGAGCATCGACCTAGGATCCAGGAGATTGGGATTCGATTCCTGGTCAGGGCACATGCCCGGGTTTCGGGCTCGATCTCCAGTGGGGGGTGCACAGGAGGCAACAGGTGGTCAATGACTCTCATCATTGATGTTTCTCTTTCTCTCTCTCTCCCCCCCGCCTTCCTCGCTCTGAAATGAATAAACATATATTTTTAAAAATTAAATTAATAAATAAAAATAAACAACTTAAGCCCTGACTGGTGTTGCTTAGTGGCTAGTGTTGGCCTGACACCTAAGGGTCGCAGGTTTGATTCCCAGTCCAGGGCATGTACCTGGGTTGTGGGTTCCCACCCTGCCGGGGTCGAGGTGCCCGTGGGAGGAAACCAGTGGATGTGTCTCACATGGATGTTTCTCTTCCCCAGCCCCCCGTCCCTCTGCACTCTCTCTGAAAAGCAATGGGAAAAATATCCTCAGGTGCGGACTAAAAAATAATTTAAAAATAAACAAGAAATAAGCTGGTTTGAATATTTACATAGAACAAAAAATTAGAGAGTGATGCTGATTCTGATGATGCTCCATGTAGCTTTTCTTTAGAAGCTTCAGAAGCCCTAACAGATAATTCCTAATATTTCTTCCCTGCCCTTACACTACAAATGCTTGAAACCAGACGCTCTTTAGACTGTGAAAGGGGTATCTCCACCTCAACAAGAGGATCCATCCATTTTCATTATCGATCCTTGTACTAAGCTCTTCTGAAACTTCCACTGCAGAAGTCACTTATGCTGACACCGGGTTGAGTTCTGATCCAAGCATGTTACCAAACAATAGTAAGAGGATCAGGAGAGCTCCATACCCTTGGTAATTCACTTCCATCACTCTCCTAAATTGTTTCTCCTCTGAAACCCCTTTTTCTTTCGGTCCCTCAAGTAAAGATAAGAAGTGTGGGTATGACAGGGCCTGAACAAGTACATGTAACATCAATGTTAACAAACAAGAGGGTTTCTAGTGAATAGCATTAGTTTCCCGAAACATTCATGTTTTAACATGAGTGAATTACCTCCTAAAATTTAATCTGTTCTCCCCAGATATTTATTTTATTTGTGCTCAAGTATGAATGTATACATTTTGGGAGCACTTTTTAAAATAATCAGATGTTCTACATAGAGTATGTGTTTCTTTTACAACTGGAGTTATTTTAAAATGATTTTTAAAAACATGACATTATTTTGAGTGGCAAATGCTGAGTTATACCTTTGTCTTGTCTTGTCCGGCTTTATTTGCTGTGAAAGCAGGCTGATGGGTTTGAGAACATCATTACGCTGAATACTCTGCCTGATGGTTTCTACTAAAGTGCTGGTTGCTTGTTGTTCCTCTGACAGGAGAGGCGATTTCTTTTCAGAATCTAATAATAAAAACACAGTAATTAAGAATATAGTTACCCACTCTAGTTATTAAAGAAGTTTTTCTCCAGAGTTGTAGCATTTTTACTTTTCTATTCAACATCACCGTCCCCCTTACTAGTAAAGTTATGTGGCAATGTGACTGGCTAAAAAATATTTTTGGTGCTTTCTGCAGAGAGGAGAGACCTGTCCCTTTGGGCTTTCCCTGAACTTAGGGCTTCCTGTTTGAGGCTGGAGCTTGTACTCCAGCAGCCATCCTGTGACCATGAAGCAATCTTTACTGAAAAGCAGGCAACAGAAAGAGCCTGAGTCCCTGATGACAGAGCAGGTGCCCATCAGTCCTGGAGTGTCTACTTCTTAATTTCTTTATGTGAGAGAATCATCTTTAAGTGTAACAGACATTTATACAGACTTCATAGTTTACAAAAGTGCTTCAGTGGTATACTGAAATTGAATCATACTAATATGAAAAATATACAAAATCAACAGTGTGGCTGGCCCACAAAAAGGGAAAACTTGAATACTGCAAGTCATTCCAGAAGCCATACAATTTTATTTTCACACAATTAGTTGAGATGGGAATATGTACCCAATAACTCCCCAGTCTAGACTCATTCTAAGTGCCTGTCATAAACTAAGCTGTTGTATTTTTCATACAACACAACCCCTTAATAAAGACAACTAGTAATATTTCATTTGTGTTCAACCAAATAAATAGCAAAATTCTCTGTTACAATACAAGAGGAATTACTGGCTGCTGTCGGTTTTGATCCTAGGTCTTCTACCTGCTAAATGTTTCCTTGGAATAGATTTGGTTTTCATGCTGGGCTGTAATTTTAGAGCCTAACCCAAATATAATACGTAACTTCACTGTTTCTCCTTTAATTCAATTTTTAAAAGAACACCTTTACTGAAATATAATTCCCAAACCATTCAATTCACCCATTTAAACTGTACAAAACAGTGTTTTTTAATATATTCTGGTAGTGAACCACCATCACAATCAACTTTAAAACATTTTTGTTACCACCAAAAGAAACCTCCTACCTATTAGTCACTCCTCTATCTTCCCAACCCCTCAGCCCTAGGTAACCATTACTTTTTGTCTCTACAGATTTGCCTATTCTAGATATTTCATATAAATGGTATCATACTTTCTGTTCTCTTTTGTGACTGGCTTCTTCTCTAATGTTTTTAAATTCATCCATGCTGTAGCATATGTCAGTATTCAGCCAAATATTTCATTGTATGGATATACCAAACTTTATCCATTCATCGGCTGATAAGACATTTAGGTTGTTTCCATTGTTTGGCTATTAAGAAAAATGTTGGTAAGAACAGTGTATAAGTCTCTATGTGGACGTATGTTTTCACTTGGCTATATACTAAGAACAACTGCTGTGTCATATGGTAACTTTACTATTTTGAGGAACTGAAACTGTTTTCCAGAGCAGCTGCACAATTTTTTATTCTAATCAGCAGTGTGTGAGGGTTTAATTTCTTTCTATGCTCACCAACACTTGCATCTGTCCTTTTGATTACAGCCAATATGGTGAGTGTGAAGTGGTACCTCTTTGTGGTTCTGATTCGCATGTCCTTGACATCTAGAGATATTGAACATCTTTTCATTTGCTTTTGGCCATCTTCTTTGGAGAGCTGCCAGATCCTGCTATGGTCTGAATGTGTCTCCCCAAAATGTGTATGTTGAAAACCTAATGCCCAATGTGATGGTATTAGGAGGTGAAGGCTTTGGGAAGAAATAAAGTCATGAGGGCAGTCTTCACGAATGGATTAGTGCCCCTTGTAAAAAAGCATTAAAGAGACCCCTTACCCCTTCTGTCACGTGAGGCTATAATGAGAGTCTGCAATCCAGAAGAGGGCCCTTAACTGACCATGCTAACACCCTCCTCATCTTGGACTTTCAGACTCCAAAACTGAGAAACAAACTTCAGTTTTTCATAAGCTACCCAGTCTGTGGTATTTTGTTACGGCAGCCCAAATGGACTAAGACAGATCCTTTGCCCATTTTTTAAATGTTATTTGTCTTTTATTATTGAGTTGTAGGAGTTCTTTATATATTCTCTTAAAATATATTACTTGCAAATATCTTCCCTATTCTATTCTCTGGATTGACACTGCACTTTTTTGATGGTTTACTTTTCAGCAGTTTTTGACTCTAATGAAGTCCAATTTATCTATTTTTTCTTTTGTTTCTTTTGCTTTTGGTGGTGTATCTAAGAAGACCTTGCCCTACACAAGGCCATGAAGACTTACTCCTATGTTTTCTTCTAAGGGTGTTACAATTTTAGCTTTACATTTAGGTCTAGGATCCATTCTGAGTTCATTTTTATGTATGATTTGAGGAAGCAATCCAACCTTTTTTTTTTTTTTGCATCTTGCTCCAGTTGTCCCAGTACCATTTGTCCCAGTTCTGTGGTCTTGGAATTCATGTTGGAAGGCAACTGACTCTACATGTAAGGGTTTATTTCTGGAAATTCAATTCTATTCCATTGACCTATACTGTCTATTCCTATGCAGTATTCTACTTCCTTGATTACTGTAGCTTTGTATTAAATTTTCAAATTGAGAAGTATGAGTCCTACAACTTTGTTCTTCATTTTCAAGATTGATTGGCTCTTCTAGGTCCCCTGAATATCCATGTGATTTTTAGGATAGGCTTGTCAATTTCTGTAAAAAAGCCACCTGGAATTTTGATAGGGGTTTTGCTGAATCTGTAGAACTTGGAAGTACTGCCATCTTAATATTAACTCTCCCGAGTATGGTATTTCTTCCCATTTACTTAGTTCTTTAATTTCTTTCAACAATTATTTTAGTTTTTAGAGTGTAAGTTTTCTACTTCTTTCAACAAGTTTATTCCTATTAATTTTATTTTTTTAATTGAACTTACTGAGGTGACACTGGTTAATAAAATTGTATAGGTTTCAGGTGTACAACTCTGTAATACATCATCTCTATAATGTACTGTGTGTTCACCACCCCAAGTCCAGTCTCCTTCCATCACCATTTATCCCCCCTATACCCTCCTTCTACCTCTCCCCACCCCCCTTTCCCTCTGGTAATCACCATACTGTTGTGTCTATGAGTTGTTTTTCCTTAATCCCTTCACCTTTTTTACCCAGCCCCCTGAATTTTATTCTTTTTAATGCTACTATAGATGGAATTATTTTCCTAATTTCATTTTTTGATTATTTATTGAAAGTGTATAGAAATACAGATGATTTTTGTATACTTATATATCCTGCAACTCTGCTGAACTTATTACCATGTTTTGTGTTTGTGTGTATATATTCCTTGGGATTTTCTATGTTAGGATCACATAATCTGCAAACAGAGATAGTTCTTCTTCTTCCTTTCCTTTTTGGATGACTTTTATTTTCTTGTCTAATTGCTCTAGCAAGAACCTCCAGTACAATGTTGAAAGAAATGATAAAAATAAGACAGCTTTGTCTTGTTCCTGTACTTAGGGGAAAGTATTGTCTTTCACCATTAAGAAAACTGGGTTTTCACAGATACTCACAATCAAATTGAGTAAGTTCCTCTCTATTTCTAGCTTAAGTGTTTTTAACAAAGGGTGATGGATTTCATCAAATGCTGTAGCTATGCCTATTAAGATGATCATGTAGGTTTTGTCCTTTATTATATTGATATGGTGTATTACTTAACTGGTTTTCAAATGTTAAACCAACATGGCATGCCTGGTATAAACTGTACCTGGTCAAGGCTGTACAATCCTTTTTCTATATTGTTGGATGTGGCTTGCTAGCATTTTGTTGAGAATTTTTATGTCCATATTCATAAGTAATACAGATTTTTAGTTTTCTTTTTTTATGGATGTTTTTGGTTTTTGTATCAGGGTAATACTGACCTTCTCACCTAAATCTCCACTGTTTTCAAGAGTGTTCTCAGGCTTGAAATTCCCCATACTCTGTTCTAAATAGTCATTTCCTTTGCAGGGAATTTCAGAGCTCTCTGTTCTTATGACCTGCCTCTCCTCCTGAGCAAAATTTCTGAGCCACTGCTCTGAAGCTGAGGCTCAGAACAGTGGCCCTTCTCTTGAAATGACACTCCTGCTTTGTGAACAGGGTGTTGAGTAGGAGCAGTAGCCTGTGCCTTTTCAGCTTACCTCTCCTGGCATACAACTTCTGCCCTATAAGCAAGATGCAGTAAGAATAATTGGGACCCCCAGCCCTCTTGGCTTGCCAAAACCGAGACAGAATGGCTTGGCTACCCAACGAATGGAGGCTGGGTGGAGGAAATGAGCCTCTCTTCCCCCTGTAACTTCACCTCTGTGATAACAGAGCTGAGAGTAACAGGTAGCAGCTTCTTTCCCAGGGAGATGCTGAATGAAGCCCTGACTGAGAGCTGGAGGGAAGCAGCAAGTTCAACTCAAGTGCCACAGAAACACACTGATTTTACTGAAATTTAGTATATTTTCTTGAATGAATGTTTGTTCATTTGCTCTACAGCCTTAGACTTTTTTCCCTTTAACTTCACCAATTATGCCCGGCCGAGCGTGGCTCAGTGGTTGAGCGTCGACCTAGGATCCAGGCGATCGGGGTTCGATTCCCGGTCAGGGCACATGCCCGGGTTGTGGGCTTGATCAATGACTCTCATCATTGATGTTTCTATCTCTCTCTCTCCCTCTCCTTTCCTCTCTCTGAAATCAATAAAGATATATTTAAAAAGAAAAACATAATAATAATTTCACCAATTATGGTTGTTTTGCTGAGGAGCGGGTGTCGGAGTTCCTCATACTACCATTCCAGAAGTCATCTCTCAGTTAATTCTTATATCTTTTAATCTTATTTATATGCCAATTCTTCATATAATGCAGCCAGTTAAGTACAGAAACAAGGCCATTCTTGAGAGTTCTAATTTTCATCCCACCAAAAATTAGAGAACATTTTGAATCACTTGTCTATTTCAGGTTGTGAGGATAAACCTGAATTCATCTTAAAAAGCTGACTCCATTCTAAAACTAATCTGCCTGAACCCCTGTGCCCCTCCCCCAACCCCACAGACTCTGGAATGTGCACAAAGGCTTGGGTTAATCACAACTATCATTAATCCTTCCTCCACCGTTTAGCCCTTCTTCCAGGGTAAGGTGTCCTCAGCATTTACCTATCTTTTAACTCCCCATGGCACCAGAGCCCCAGTATCCCGTTCCTTTTGTTTCCCTCAATCACCCGTACCATTCCTTTTGGAGTAAGTAGGTCCATGTCTTAGGGGAATATAAAACTGGTGGTCAAAGGATGAACGGTACAGGTATCCCTTTTCTGTCCTGCTGCAGCCCAGGACTGCTTTCTGTAAGTGAATTCCCTATTAAACCAAAAAGCTGGACCTGGCTGCATCATATCATTTCTTGGCCACTTGGCTCCTTCAGCATTTGGGGGCCACTTTGCATAACAAGAGATCCAGGAAAACAAAGAAGTGACATCTCTAATTCTATTATTTTTTAGCATAAATTTCAAAGTTACTCTGCTACTGCCTAAAAACCATTCAAATATCAAAACTGGAACAACAAAAAGACAAGACAAACATATTTAGCCATAATTTTGTGACTGGCATTTTTCAAGGGAAAACACTGGATTTTTTTCTTCCAGTTTTAAGTTTAAAAAATTGCAAAGTAGTGACAGATTGTTGAAAAGTAAAAAATAGTAAACTTTTCCCTTTTCCTGCTGAGTAGCTTCTGTTAACAGTTTGGGATGTATAGTTTTATACCTTTTTCTATGTATATATTAAAAACACATACATATAATTTTTCAATTTTTTTTTCTACAGAAAGAGAAGATCAAATACTGTTCCACAACCTGCCTTTTTTCACTGAATAGATAATGGGCACACATCCTTTCACACACACATATACAAATGACTCTCATTCTTTTTCTTGGCTGCCAACATTTTATAGTGTGGATTTTTCACAGTTCTCCCATTAGGTATTTACTTAAAGTTTTTCATTACTATAAACAATCCTGCAGTAAGCTTCATTGTACAAACAGCTTTGAACACAGTATTTCTATAGAAGACAGTTGTCTTACAGTGATTACTGAGTTAAGGATATCCACAGGTTAAATCGAGATAATGTTTGCTACACTGTTCTCCAGAACTGTTTCATTTTACACTTCTAACAGTACATGAAAGCATTCTTTTCCTCCATATCCTCAATATCGGATGTTACTGTTAAATTTTTTTTGCCATCCTAATGTATCTAAGCTTTTTTCTAAATGTATTTTCTTTTTTTAAAAAAGGTGTATTACACTAAATAATGAGATTGAGCATTTTTTCGTATTTGTTATGGACTGAATTATGCTCCCCCCCATTCATATGTTGAAGCTCTAACCCCCCAATGTGACTATATGTGGAGACAGGGTCTTTAAGGAGGTAATTAAAGTTAAATGAGGTCATAAACGTGGGGCCCTAATCCAATGTAACTGGTGTCCTTATAAGAAAAGAATACCAGGGAGATGCATGAGTGCACAGGGAAAAGGCCATCTGTAAGCAGGAAGAGGCCTCAGGAGAAACCCAAACTGCCAACACCCTGATCTTGGACTTCCAGTCTCCAGAACTGTAATTTCTGTTATTTAAGCCACCCAGTCTGTGGTATTCTGTTAAGGTAGCCCTAGCAAACTAACATAGTTCATATAAGCCATTTAATGTTTCTTCCATGATCTGCCTGTTGGTATCATTTGCTCACGTATCTATTTGGTTGTTTTTGGTTTCTTATTGACTCACAGAGCTTCTGAACTGGATGATAACCTTTTAAACCCCTTGTAAAAATACATTCTAAATATAAAAAGACTAAAACTGAGCTAGAATCTTTGAGACTAGTATCCATATAACTGAAACTATGATCCTACACCAACACATCCAAATTACTTTTCCAGTATAATTTAGTCTCCAAACATCTAACCAAACTGGTACTGACAGAAAAATCACAAATCAATACTTGTCAACTCATGTGGAGACCTGACATAGTTAAACGGGTCAATAAAACATCAAATCAATTTGAATTAAAATAGAACCTTGAAGAGATACTAAAAACGAATAAAAATTTTTAAAACGAACGCAAAAGAACCTGTCTCTCTCTCCACATTAATTCTAGTCCCCCCACTCCCAGTAAGCCATTCTTCTTTACTGCTAAATAGTCCTCTACTGTATGGATAGCGTGTTCCACAATTTGCTTATTCATTCATCTGTAGGTAGATATATATTTGGGTTGTTTCCAGTTTGAGTCTTTTATGTCTTTAATTCTATTTTACTTACTAAAATTCCTCCATGAGACATACAGAGGTTCTCCTGGCTCCTGATGAAGGTTGATATTATCCCATAACAGCTGAATGTACACAAGTTTGCTATCCTGGGACAGAGATGATAGAGGAAGCTAAAAAAGATCAATAGAAAGTATTAGTGCCTCATCCATAATAATTACCAGAGGACTCAGCAAAGCTTGGTTATATAAAACAGATGAGTCCTTTCAAAACTCTGAACCTAAAATACTATGCAACAATTTTTATTTAGATCTGAAGATTTATACTCATTTTCTGAAGTGCAGGTTTCTCATTCTAAATTTCAAGGACTGGAATTACAATGTGGTAACTAGCACAGTGGCTACATGAAAGGTTAACTGCCATTAACTGCCAAGATTAACAAATTTTAAGGTAAGAGTAAGCGCAATAGTTCTTACTATCTTGTGGTACTACTACTTAAAATAAATGGGTCAAAATAGAGTTTGTGATACTTTAAAATTGTGTTGTGCCCCTAGTGTATGTTTGGGGTGTGGGTGCCTCTCAATATTCAATATCAAAATGAAAGAACTCTAGGAGCTCACACTTCCAGTGGGATTGGGATTCCCAGCACAAGTTAGTAGGAGCATTAGAGTCAGACACAGCCAGAGAGGGATCTTGGCTCCCCATCACGTATTAGGTATGTGACCTTGCAAAAATTACTTCTCTAACTTTTAGTTATATCATCTGAAAAATATGGGTATTTTTTCTTCTTTCAATTGTATTTTGAATTCGTTTCAGATGTACAGAATACGAGTCTTTTAAAATAAGGTTGCTGTGAGAATTTCAGTTGGGAATATGATAGTTCAGAATAAAAGCTACCTTGTCTAGCCACCCTTGCAACTAGAAATGACCATATAACTAAGATCACAGGACAAATGAATAAATATGGAAATATTATATGCAACTCCAGGAACTGGCCCTGAAGCGGAAAGACACACTCTTTTCCACCCATTTTTCTCCTGTTAACTGGAATGTGGATGTGACAGTTTAGAAGCAGAGTCAGCCATTCTGGTGCAGAACTTGGAAATGGAGGTCATATACAGCTGAGCAAAAAACAGGAGCACCTCAGGTCCCTAAGAGTACCAGCCCTAACCCACCTATCCAAACTTCTACGTGAGAGAAATTATCCGGTAACAGAGAAATAACCTGCACCTTGTTAAGCCACTATCGTTGTATACTTTGTTACTTTAAGTTAAGCCTCAACCTAACCACCACCACTGTAACACAAGTATAGAAGCTGATACCCTACCTGTATGCCTCCATTACAATGTTCAGATGTGAGGATAAGTCCTGGCAAGTTACTAGGAAGGTCCAAACGTCTGAAATACCAGACTAGGTTCCAGAAAATGATCGGGTGTTGATTGATGAAAGAGGACGTGTGGATGACGTGATCACCTTCATTCTCTAGCAAAGACTCAAGTTCTTTCCGAAGCACTAGAGGACTCAGGTAGGGCACAGAAAGAGGGGGAGGGTTGGGTCTTTTTCCTAAAGGATCCTTAAAAAAATAAAAATACAGAAAGATGTGGATATTACCTATTTAAGCATGGATGTTTAAGAGTACTTCTCAATGAGATTATGCTTCTCTACCTATCCTTTCAAAATCAGTTATTCCCGGGCCATTGCTACATGCAGTAGAACATCCTAATGAAAACCTATAAAAAAATACTTAATCATAATTACTTTTCAGTTAAATAAGATAAAACTGATAATCCATATAATAGACCCTATTTTAAACATGATGGAATTTTTCTGTCAAGCTGATAAGAGCAATGGCCTGTGTATGAACGATTTTTCCTTGGCAATTTTTAAAAATTAAGAAATGTTTACATTTCAGATGTTTTATAATGGTGATACAAAAAATATGTGTGACTTTATCTTCCTCCTACAACTCTAAAGAGACAGGGCAATTTTTTTGTGTTAATATATTTTTTTCTTTTTTTACTATATCTTTATTGATATGAGAGAAAAGAAGGGAGAGGGGGAGAGAGACAGAAACATCAATGATGAGAGAGTCACTGATCAGCTGCCTCCTGCACGCCCCATACTAGGGATCAAGCCCACAACCCAGGCACGTGCCCTGACCAGGAACTGAACCTTGATCTCCTGGATCACAGGCTGATGTTCAACCGCTGAGCCATGCCAGCTGGGCTATGCTAATATTCTTTGACTCCTTTTAAAATTATATCTAAATCATTTTTACATTTGATTGTGACAAAACGAGCCGTTTTATAAATCAAACAAAATAATGAGTGGGGAAAAAAACCCACCTAGATTTTATAAGTTGTACATAATATAATCAGAATAAAATGTTTATGACCAACTCAGTAATAAGTACCCCTATAGTACCTATTCTGAGGTATCCAAATACCATTTCCCTCTAAAAGGAACCAGTGTTTCTTAGAGAAATGGCTGATTCTAGGTATGGAAAGCAAAATATATAACATGAGCATGAAACATCTTATCATATAAGAAAGCAAGAAAACATTTTTTAAAAATACTTTAAAAGACTGCCCTAGTTGGTTTGGCTCAGTGGTTAGAGCGTCGGCCCAAGGACTGAAGGGTCCCGAGTTTGATTCCAGCTAAGGGTACAAACCTGAGTTGCTGGCTCAGTCCCTGGCCCCAGTCAGCACAGGAGTGGAAGGCAACCAATCAATGTCTCTCTCTCACACTGATATTTCTCTCTCTCTTTCTCTCTCTGGAAAAGCAATGGAAAAAATATCCTGAGGTGAGGGTTAAAAAAAAAATTTTTTTAAAGGCTACTAGAGTTGTGTCACAAGTAATAAGGTACCAACATGTACGGAGTTCTAGCTGAGCAAAGATGGGGTAATGTAATTAACATCAATAAGGATAATGACAGCAATGGATGCAAACATAGATGTTAAAAATCAATTCCCCCAAATCAAATGATCGTGTTAGAGAATGCTAGGAACCCCAACTTGTTATTCTGAAAACTGGTTAATAAGGGTGGGGGGGGAGAATCAAACATTTTTCCTGCCTTTCCAACATAAATTGCATCTTTAGAAAACCAAACAGAAGACCTGGGGGAAGTTCCTCTTCATAGATGTATTCCATATAATAAAGATAACAGAATTGGACTGTCATCAGATCAACCAATTGCAATGCATGGGTCTTCTTTAATCCTGATTCCTCAAACTACGAAACAGACATACTTGACATTTTTTGGAGACAATTAGAAATTTAAACAAAAACTGGCTAATTTGATATTATTTATTATTTTTAGTCTGATATTGGCATTGTGTTTTAAAAGAGTCCTTGTCTTTTAGAGATACATACTGAGATATTTACAAATGGAAGATATGATGTTTGAAATTTCCTTCAAAATAATCTGTAATGGAGGGTATACATGAAAGAAGAAGGCCTAAGCTAAAGTTACTGAATCTTGACGATGGGTCAAAGGGACTCATTCACGTTACTCTTCTGTTTATTTTTGTACACATTTGAAGTTTTAAAACATTCTCTGTTTATGAAAAATTCTTATCACTTTTCATGTTACTTAAATAAATCTTCTACAGAAGAATTATGTGCTGTTCTAATACATACTTACATGAATATACAGTATAATTATAATGCTGTTACGTACCACAACTTCCTGCAGACTGTTTGGAAGACTAACCGTTGAAATGCCATGAAATGGTCGCTGTGAAAAGTCAATATTTTGCAATGGACCTCCAACACTGTGACTTCGAGTCAAAGATACATTCCGCTTTGATAAACTATTAGGCATAGGCGAAATTTCCACAGTTTGAACATCTCCACTGGCATTCTTCATTTCATCACTTAAAAAAAAATGGAGAAACACTTGTTCTATAAAATAATCTAAATCTATATAGCTAGAGTATTTTCTACAATGAATTTTGAGTCTACTGAATATATCTGAGAGGAGTCAGTACTGCCTTATAAGAATAAAACTTTTTCGCTCTGGCCAGTGTGGCTCAGTGGTTGAGCGTGGTCCCATGCACTAAGAGGCTGCCGGTTTGATTCCCAGTCAGGGAATATGCCCGGTTGTAGGCTCAGTCCCCAGTAGGGAGTGCGCAGGAGGCAGCTGATACTGTTTCTCTCTCTCTCTCTCTAAAATCAATTTAAAAAATATTTTAAAACATAAAATTTTCTTCAGGCATTTTTGTAAAACTGGTGGGAAGAACAGGGTAGAGTGAAAGGCTCTGGTAAAGGGTGGGAAGAGGACATGTGGTAGGTAACAGGCTTCATTTAAAAAAAGAGTAAGTTCTTACTCAGTTGCTTTATTCAAACATTACTTCATCTTTATTACACAAAATCGACTAGAACTATGTTGCATGCAAATAAGTCATGGAGATTCATTAGCAAGTATTTAATCTCTACCATGCTATGATCCACCTATGAATAGAGACCAGAATTGCTTTTTTATTTTTAGTGTTTGGCTTAATGCTTAGCATACAATAGTCTCAATAAACACTTGATTCAATAAATACTTATGCCTACATGAGTCAGGCTATCGTTAAAGGTGGATTTTTTACAAGGATACCCAATTTATTATGAGGAGTTCTTTATACCCTACAGTACCTTGATTCAACTGCAGAACTTGTTTCTTCAGTTATAGTCTGGTTATGTTTTGGGGAATCTATTAAGTTGATCAAGTCAGGTTCTGCTGAACTGGATACAGGTTTGTGCTCCAAAGGTTCACTTGCCAATGGAATGCTGCCACTTTGTAAACTGTCACCAGAGGTACTTGGTTTCAGGAGAAAGCTAAAAAATATGGCAGTCCAAATACAAAAATCTTTAAAAATGCTAAAGTCCTCTAAATTTCATATTTAGAATCACTTTATGGTAAAAATCATTAATGAATTATATAACCCATAGAAATACTGCCTATTTCAAACACACACACACACACACACATACTCTCTCTCTCTCTCTACTTTCATTCTTTCCCTCCTGTCCTAAACTATTCAAATAAAAGGTCTACAGGAGGTCATTATAGTTCAATATAAGATCCCTTCTGTTTTTGAAAACCATTCAAGAAAGTTATGAAGGACCTGGCCAGGCACGGCTCAACAGTTGAGCATTGACCTAGGATCCAGGAAATCGCAGTTCGATTCCCAGTCAGGGAACATGCCCGGGTTGTGGGCTAGATCTCTCGTGGGGCCCTGCAGGAGGCAGCCGACCAATGACTCTCTCATCGTTGATGTTTCTATCTCTCTCTCTCCCTCTCCCTTCCTCTCTCTGAAATCAATAAAGACATATTAAAAAAAAATTGCTTATTAAAAAAAGGGGGGGCAAGGGATAAAAGCAATTCATAGAAAATGCTGGAATAACAAGTATAAGAAGAGATACTCAAACTCTCTAGTATTCAGAGAAATTCAAACAAAAATGAGATACCAATAATACAATCCAAAAATCAGAAAAGTGGTAATACCAAATGCTGGAAAGGAGGTACAGAAATGAAAATTCTTAGACACTACTACTGGCAGTGTAGCCACCTGGGAAGCAATCTTTCAGTGTTTATTGAAATCATGTATAAACGACCCAATGGTCTCACTCCTAAGACTTACTCTGGGAGAAACTACTTCACAAATCCAGAAGTAAACATGTATTTTACATTGCACTGTTATCACTGCAGTGATATTTATAGCAACAAAGAACTAGAAGCAACTAAAGTATCCAACACTAGGATAATGGGTAAGTGAGGTATTAACTTCCTGCAGGAGAAATCAACTAGGTTTACATACAGCAACTCCGATGGATTTTAAACTTAGTGATTAAAAAAAAAGATTTTCAGCATTATTCTAATTACTTAAGTTAAAAATACATAATCCTGAAAAACAAGGTATTTTATAAGGCTATATATTCAAGGATATAGCACAAAACAGGACAACGTCTTTGCTGGATAAAGTAATGAGAATGAAAATGGGCGGGGGGGGGCGATAATAAAAGAGAGCCCTTGCACAAACTGTTGATACTACATTAGCAATTAGGGTTTGATTTCACTCAGCTCCACACTTGAAGCTAAAAGGAAAAATAGAGAGGAAGCATCTATACAATTGGATATTTTTAAAAAGCAACTAAAAGTAGACAATATAAAGTTCATTTGCTCCATAAAATCAATAGAATATTAAGTATAATTACTTAGGTCAGCATAGTTACCAAAAACTCTCAATTACTTAATGTCTGATTACAGATCAGCTCGCCTCCTTCTCATTGCTTAGAATTTGGTCATTTCACTGTAGAAGACTACCAGTTAAGCATTCAAGCCCCCTCCCCCTCTGCCTTTTTACTTCTACATGACATAACTAAGGTCACAGAGACAGAAAGTTTATATTAATGACAAACACTGGAGTTTTCAATTATCTATAAAGTTTAGCTGCAAGCATTAACTGCTGATAATTATATGTTAAATAAAATGGAAAACTAGTTCCCTACATTACTATTATTTTCTACTCAAATAGTGAAAGTGATGGAGAGAAAGGGACACCTGGAACATACCATGAATATTTTACTTTTCCCCCAGGAGTCATGCCACTGGGCACTTACCTCTTAAGGGAGCTTTTACAATACTAACCTTCCAGAGCCTCTGAAGTCTTTAAACTCTATATTGAGAAGAGGCAAGAAGTTGCTTTTACAGAATGGGCAAGTTGTATTCAAATTTGAATCATCTGCCGTCCACCCAGCCATAATTTCTTCATCATAAACTAAGGCTCCACAAGCTCTGCACTGCGAACAACTTGACATCAGAACCTAGGAGCAGAAATGTGCACATACTGAAAGGCTCCACAGTAACACCCTTTTGAGACACATAATTTTATTTCTTTTGTTGATCAAATTTGAAATTAACGGTTCAATTACTTTACAGGTAAAACTACCAGTTTATCTCCCTAGCAGGTTTTTCTCAGTGGTTAGAGCATCAGCTCATGGACTGGAGAGTCCTGGGTTTGATTTTGGTCAAGGGCACGTACCTCGGCTGCAGGCTCCACCCTCAGCCCTGGCCCTGTCAGGGCACATGCGGGAGGCAACTAATGGATGTGTCTCCCTCACACTGATGTCTGTCTCTCTCCCTCCCTCCTACTCTCTCTGAAAAGCAATGGAAAAAACATCCTCAAGTGAGGATTAAAAACAACCAACCAACCAACCAACCACCCACCCGGGCAGCATGGCTCAGTGGTTGAGCATCAACCTATGTGATCCAGGAGATCAAGGTTCTATTCCCAATCAGGGCCATGCCCAGGTTGCCGGCTCGATCTGCAGCAGGGGGCGTGCAGGAGGCAGCCAATCAATGACTCTCTCATCGCTGATGTTTCTCTCTCTCTCCCTCTCCTTTCCTCTCTCTGAAATCAATAAAAACAAACAAAAACTATCAGTTTATTGCCTTATTTACATAAAACATCAAACAAATTCAACAGAATGGCTTTTCTTATTCTGTTGACAAGAGTATCATAGGATTCTGTTAAACGTCATTCTGAAATTAAAAAAAATATGTTCACAGCCACTTTATCATGAGCAGAAACAGAACTTTTACCTCCATTGCACAATTCTGATAGATGCTAGACATGCTGGTGTTTTGAGAAGAACCATGATCTGATTTTTCAAAGTCCTGCCCTTTTATGCCTCTTGGAAATGGAAGTTCACCTAGAGAGAAGTAACCATCATAACCCATTATGTATGAGCATGTCCTTACTCTTTGGAAATGCATACTTAAGCATTTAGGGGGAAGTTTATGAAGTCTGCTATTTATTTTCAAATGGCTCAGTATAAAAACATGTGTGTATGTGTGTGTGTATCAGGGTAACCTGGGGAATTTCCTTAAAAATGTATACAGATGTCCAAGCCCTAAAATTTTTGAGACACAGTCTGTGGGATCGGGCCTTAGAAATGTGTTTTTAACCAGCTCTCTCGGTGAATACCAGAGTCTGAAAGTCCCTGAGCTGTAACACTGAAATGTCTTAGTTCTGTTATTTTTTTAAATTATAATTCTACTTTACCCAGCTCTGTATTATGAAAAATTTCAAACGTCCTTGGGAAGTTGAATCATATAGTGAACAATCATATATTGTTCATACACACAAGTTCAAGAACAAATGATATAATCCACAAATACACACAACTAAAAATAAAATCATTAAGTAACTATAGTACCTGTAGATCATATAAAATAATAGTAATAGTACGGTGTGGCTATATTAAAAATCTATCATCTCATCTCAACAAATGAGGCTTATTGTATGTGTGGTGGGAGAGGGGAAAGTAAGGGCCTATAAATTAGGAGAGAGGACAGTCCTTCCCCATACCTGTTGGGTAATGTGATTTTCCTATATCTCCACTGCTGCTGCTACTGCCAAGGCTTGTGGTACTCTGAGTAAGTTCACTGGGGACCAACCCTGAGATACTTGTGTTAGGTGACACATTCTCCTCCAAAATATGGTCTTCAAGGCCAGCTGGGAAACTGTAATCTCTATTAGTTTCCTCCTTTAATTGAAAAAATAAAACCACACACACACATAAATAATACCTTCATAAATAATGAGAATATATTTACTCCACCTTTTTCAAAATTAAACTCCTCTATAATCCTTAAATAAATCATAACCCCCATATTTTTCAAAACGATGAACTTCTATTATTTGGAATTTCCCTTCCAAACTCTAATAACACATTCAAGCAATGACCTATATAATGTACATTTTGTGGACCCCCGGTGTATGTGTTGGGGTATGGG
The DNA here is from genome assembly GCF_964146895.1 of Miniopterus schreibersii. Taxonomy (NCBI): domain Eukaryota; kingdom Metazoa; phylum Chordata; class Mammalia; order Chiroptera; family Miniopteridae; genus Miniopterus; species Miniopterus schreibersii. The sequence continues at coordinate 55,149,255 of NC_138111.1, read as the reverse complement.
TGCCTCTCAATATTCAATATCGAAATGAAGGAACTCTAGGAGCTCACATTTCCAATGGGATTGGGATTCCCAGCACAAGTGAGTAGGAGCATTAGAATCAGACACAGCCAGAGTGGGATCTTGGCTCCCCATCACGGACTAGGTATGTGACCGTGCAAAAATTACTTCTTTACCTTTTAATTATATCATCTGAAAAATATGGACAATATGAGTCCTTTAAAATAAGGTTGCTGTGAGACTTTTAGCTGGGAATATGACTGTTCAGAATAACAACCATCAATAGTAGAGACATAAAGAATGAATAAAGTTCTGAACACTGTAGTTCTTGACCACTGTGACTGTTGATGCTTTAGTTTAAATAAAAAACATTTCAATAAGCAGTTCCCTTTTTAATTTTTGCTTTAAAAAATACTTGTGTCTTCTGTGTTATAAAACCACATCAAACAATAAAAAATTTCAAGTACAGATATACAAAACAGGAAATAAAAACACTTAAAATATCAACACCCAGAGTACAATCAAAATTTGATATATATCCTTCTAATCATTTTTAAATATGCATAATACATTTTTACAAAACAGGAAATGTTTTTAAACCTATTCTTCTCATGTAATTTATTTAAATAATGTAGAAGATTTAATGACATTATTTAAACCCCTCCAACCTAGTCCAATTTACTGATGTACTTAATAGGTATTTAGTAAATTCTCTATTGCTTAGTCATTCAGAATGCTTTCCATTTTATATAAGTTACACTGATGAATTCCCATAAAGTATTTTTACACATATCCCTAATTTTTCCCTAAATTAAATTCTGGTTAATAATTATAAACATTTTATAGACTTTTTATTCATTTCTTCCTTTGAAAATATTTATTAGATATATCTTATTTGCTTTTGCCAGGCACTGTATCAGAGATATAGCAATGAAAAGAAAGATTAAGATCTGCTACCACTTGGAATTTACTATCATATATTCCAAGTCCAAATTACTCTGTATAAAGCTTTTTTTGAAGACTGTTAGATAAAATTTCAAATATAAAATGGCTCACTTTTCTTCTTTTTTAAATAATGCCAGGTTAAGATACTTTTGAAGCTAGCTTATTTTGTCTTTCTTTAACTGACCCTGTAAGCTCCTTAAATACAAAATACAATCTGTGTTATAATACTTAATATACTTGAAAGTTTGCCTATAAAATTTTCCTTCAAACAGTATACAAAGTCTTATTTGTCCAGTTTAATTTCCTGTCTCTACTTCCTCCTTAGAACTTTAGCATCCTGAAATTGATTATATTACCTTGAAAATGAATGACGCTTTAAGCCTCCATACTTTTTCCATTATTCTCTCAGATACACATACTGTCCTCTTAACACTCTGACTAACCCAAAACTTTCAGTTTCACTATCAAAAACCAATTTAGATATCATCTGCTTTGCTCTCTTTGGACAATCCCACAGGAACCTTTTCTAAGATACTGCTCCCCTCTTTGCTACTATAGTGGTTAAGAGCATGGACTCTAGAACCAATCTCCCAGACTTCAAATTCTAGTTCTGACACTCACTAGGTTGTGTGACCTATGGATGTTAATTAACCTCTCTGAATCTCAGATACCTCTTCTATAAAATGTGGATAATGATAGTAGCAACCCATGGGATTGCTACAAAAATTAAATAAACATATATGTGTGTGTATATATATATATATATACACACACATATATTCATGTATAAATACAGACATATAGCTTATGACAATACCTAGAACACAGTGCTATAGTAAAATGGTAAACATTTACAGATGTCTGTTTTTCTACTAAAGAACTATAATTCTTTAAACACAATAGTGAACTTTTAAAGTTTCCCTATAAAACAAGCAAAATTTCCCCACTTCTATTTTCATAAGATCTAAAGATATATTAAAAAGATAACAAAGGTAAAGGTTATTTAAAAAGTGAAGTGCTAGGGGAGCAGGGTGGAGGGGGTCAATGGAGAAAAACGGGGGGACATCTAATTCTTGCAACAATAAAAATAAGTTAAAAAATTTAAAATTGAAAAGTAAAAGGTGAAGTGCTATGCAAATATAACATGGCACCCTTATTAAATTAATGCATTAATCATTAGTGCTTTCAAAGAAATAAACTTAACGTGTTAGTTTAGACGGATCTGTGGAATTATAAAGTAGTCTTGATAGTCTATTTCTTCATTATTAATTTCCTTACATGTAGTATGTTCGTCATTTCAAGAAATAGGATATGCATAAAGTTTTAAAATATAAAAACCAGTAACTAAAAATCTCTAAATAATAATTTATATATAAAAAATACTACAAACATTCCAGTAGCAGATAGACTACACACACAAAACATTCTTACCTCATCATCTGAGTAGCTGTAGGCAGACGCTACAGCTACCCACATCTTACTGGCTACTGTCGCTGCTTGTTTCATACCAGACTTTAGGACATCTATCTTGGGCCCCGAGAGTATATTATCCAGCTTTAGCCCTGACAGTGAATTTACCACAGAACCCAAGGAGCCATGTGGTGAAGAACGCACCAGTGCTGATAAAGAAGCTGAACGTTCTTTATGACCTCGGGAGGGAGTTTGCTGCTTGAAACGCCCAGTAAACGTTTTAGACCTAGACACTGCAGGGGAGCTCTTTTCACTTTCAGGATTTTCCTGCACTGGTGGATCATGATCTAAAGGTAGGCTTGATCTCCTCTCTAAAGAGTGAATAAAAGCAGCGGTAGTTCCAGACTCTCTGTTTCCCTCACCGTGTAATTCCATACTAGAAGACTTGCTACCTAGGGGACTCTTTAGGTTCATATAGTTTTCGATTTCATCAGCCAGATTACGTGCAATAACTGGAGAAAATTTATCTTCAGGATCAGTTTTTTCTCCTATAAATTCAGTGGCTAACAGAGACAAAGGATCTAGTCCAGTTTCAACATCTTCCCTCTCAACGGCTTTAGCAACACCATATAAACTACTTCTTTTATTTATTAGGTCTTTGGATCCTGCTTTCAAGTCTCTGGACTGATTACTGTTACTATCATTTTGTAGGCAGTCATGTGTATCCTTTGTCACAGTAGTTGTAGCTACACTGTCATCAATCACAGGTTCCAGGAACTCTTGGCTTTCCTCAAGCATCTCTAACACTGAAGATCTATGCTCAGAATCCCAAGTGCTTTCAGGAAAACGCGTCCTAGTATCAGCTAGATGACAGCCAACACCCTCAAAGCTATGGGTTTTTGCAATATGAAGCGGAGAAGTCTTAGGACACGTTAATGCTGCTGTGAGAATCTTGGCATCTGCTCCCATCATGATAGCCACTTCACTTGAATTCAAATCCAAACTGCTCTTCTTCAGCAACATTCCTGCTCGACTTTCAGAACTAAAACTACAGCTCCTCTCTGGAAAATGCTTTTGTCTCTTTTCTCCTCTATCACCATTCTTGAGATTACTAACTTCACCAAAGACTGCATCTTCAACTGGATCTGGAGCAGAAAACAGCACATTTGATGTACTACCTGAAAGAGAAAGCACAATGTTAAAAATGAACGTTTTCTAAAGTGACTTTTATTAAAAAGTTTACTTTCTGATTTTTTTGAAAGGGACACATACTCTGTAAAAGATTCAAAAAGTTTAGAAGGGAGGAGGGAAGATGGCGGCACTGTGAGAAGCAGCAGAGTGGCCCTGCTCCCAGCCACGGACTCGATTTACTCCTAAAATACTACATAGCCAGCTTGGAGAAACCAGAGAAACACACCTGAGTGGACATATTGAGAGTAGGGAGCACTGGGGAAGCATCATCATAGTCTGGGGGGGGGGGGGGAGGAGGAGAAAGGGGGAGCCCCCCTGAAGCCTGTGCTGGGCTCCAAGCCCTGAGGCTTGGAGGCTACAAAGCTCCCTCCCCTCGGGAGTGCGGACCAGCCTCCAAAAGTGGGGATCTCACACCCAGAGCGGACAAGAGAAGAAGGAGTGCCCCGCACGGAGGGCAGAGAGACCCAGGGGAGTGGGGTGCCCACGATGGGGCGGCGCCTTCCTGGGGAAACAAAACTTCTAATGGTGGCCACGCCCCGCGTGTTACACTCAGAGTGCTGACCACAGGAGAGGCAGTCCCTTTTATCTCCCAGTAGCTTCTCTATTTTTACATTTTAGTTTAGCTTATTATCTTCTAAATTTTCATGACTATTAACAACAATATACTTATCTCTTTTTTTTTAACTTTTATTTGCTTTAGAATTTGTGTTCTCCCTTCACTCTCCCAGTTCTATTTTCACTTGGGTTGTTTTCATTGTGATTGTCAAGATATTTTATAAGATACCCCTTGTTTCATGGAAGTTTAGTTGTGTATTGTCCTGCCTTGCCAGCACCCGTACAACTTACACGATGTGGTTGGGGCTGAGATACACAGTTAGCCAACCTGAGAGGAGAGTCCTCCCAAGGACTGGTCAACAACAATCTAGACCCAATCACAACAGGAGAGACCAAAGAACCCGCAAAAGGGAAACCCACAAAAGGGACATGCCCAGGGCTCATAAGTATAAGGAAAACACACCTCTGGGCTCCACTGGACTCACACTACAAAAATCCCTCCCCATAAGACTGGGAGACAGCAAATATATCTAATATATAGATACAAACACTAAGAGCCAACAAAATGGGGAGACAAAGAAACAACCCCAAACAGAAGAAAAGGAAAAATCGCCAGAAAAAGACTTCAATGAAATGGAGTTAAGCAAGTTATCAGAAATAGAGTTCAGAGTAATGGTTATGAGGATGCTCAAGGAAATTAACGAGAACAACAAGGCACTTAATGGTAAGGTCGAGGAACTTAGTGAAAACATGAAAAAAGAGATAGATATCATAAATGAGAATCAGGCAGAAATAAAGAATACTGTATCTGATATCAAGAATACACTGAAAGGAATTAAAAGCAGGCTCAATGAAGCAGAGGATATAATAAGTTACTTAGAAGACAAAGTAGAAAAAAATCAATCAGAGCAACAAAAAGAAAAAAACACTTAAAAGCATGAGGACAGTCTAAGGGAGCTTTGGGAGAGCATGAAGTGAAACAACATTTGCATTATAGGAAATCCGGGGGCGGGGGGGGGAGCAAGGGATAGAGAGCTTGGTGGAGGAAATAATGACAGAAAACTCCTCTATGCTGGCAAGGGAGAAAGCCACACAAGTTCAGGAAGCACAGAGGGTTCCAAACAAGAGGGACCCAAAGAGACCCACTCCAAGATACACCATAATTAAAATGGCAAATGTCAAGGACAAAGAGAGAATATTAAGGGCTGCAAGAGAGACAAGCAGTGACCTACAAGGGAACCCCCATAAGGCTGACATCAGATCTCTCAACAGAAACTCTTCAGGCCAGAAGGGAGTGGCATGAAGTTCTCAAAGTAATGAAAAGCAAGGGCATGCAACCAAGATTGCTTTATCTGGCAAGGCTATCATTTAAAATTGAAGGTGAATTAAGAGCTTCCCAGACAAAAAAAGGCTAAAGAAGTTCAGTACCATGAGCATTGCAAGAAATGCTAAAAGGACTGCTCTAAGAAAAAGAAGGAATAGTGAAAGGTACATCAGCATAAAGGAGAAAAATGGCATGAAATAAGTATATATCAACAGTAACCTTAAATGTAAATGGAATAAATGGTCCAATCAAAAGACACAGAGTAGCTGAATGGATAAGAAAACAGGACCCGAATATATGTTGTCTACCAGAGACCCACCAGAGAGCAAAAAACTCACACAGGCTAAAAGTGAATGGATGGAATAAAATATTCCATGTAAATGGAAAGGAAAAAAAAGCTGGAGTAGCAATTCTTATTTCTGACAAAACAGCTTCAAAATAAAGACCATAACAAGAGACAAAGATGGTCACTACATAATACTAAAGGGATCAATCCAACAAGAGGAAATAACCCTTATAAACATATATGCACCCAATACAGGAGCACTTAAATATATAAAAAACTTCTTGGTGGACTTTAAGGGGGAGACTGAAAGCAACACAATCATAGTGGGGGACTTTAACACCCCACTGTCAGCACTGGACAGATCATCAAGACAAAAAATCAACAGGGCAACACAGACCTTAAATGACTCACTAGATTTAATGGATTTAATTGACAGTTACAGAACATTTCATCCCAAAGCAGCAGAATACACATTCTTCTCAAGTGCACATGGAACATTCTCAAAAACAGACCACATGTTGGGGCACAAGGCAAGTCTCTACAAATATAAGAAGACTGAAATCATATCAAGCATCTTCTCAGATCACAATGCCATGAAACTAGAAATCAACCACTATAAAAAAACTCAAAAATATTCAAACACATGGAGGCTAAACAGCATGTTATTAAACAATGAATGGGTTACCAATGAGGTCAAGGAAGAAATCAAACACTTCTTGGAAAAAACGAAAATGAACGGACAACCACCCAAAATCTATGGGACACGGTGAAAGTAGTCTTGAGAGAAAAGTTCACAGCATTACAGGCCTATCTCGAGAAACAAGAAAAAGCTCTAATGAACTATCTAACACAACAACTAAAAGAACTAGAATGAGAACAGCAAGAAAGGCCCCGAGGAAGTAAAAAGAAGGCAATAATAAAGATCAGAGCAGAAATTAATGACATAGAAATTAAAAAACAATACAAAAAATCAATGAAACCAAGAGCCGGTTATTTGAGAAGATAAATAAGTTGATGCACCTTTAGCCAGACTCACTAAGAAACAAAGAGAGAGGACCCAAATAAGTAAAATCAGAAATGAAAGAGGTGATATAACAACCAACCCAACAGAATACAAAAGATTGTAAGAAAATACTATAAGCAACTATATGCCAACAAACTGGACAACATGGGTGAAATGGACAAATTCCTAGAAGCATACAACCTTCCAAAGCTGAATCAAGAAGAGGCAGAAAACCTGAATAGGCCAATAACAACTAATGAAATTGAAGCAGTAATCAAAAAACTCCCAGCAAACAAAAGTCCTGGGCCAGATGGATTTACAGGCGACTTTTACCAAACACTCAAAGAAGAATTAACACCTATTCTACTCAGACTATTCCAGAAAATTCAAGGGGATGGAAAACTCCCAAACTCTTTTTATGAGGCCAGCATCATCCTAGTCCCAAAAACAGATAAAGATACTACAAAGAAAGAAAATCACAGGCCAATATCCCTGATGAACATAGATGCTAAAATCCTCAACAAAATACTAGCAAACTGGATCCAGCAATAAATTAAAAAGATCATACACCACGACCAAGTGGGATCTATTCCAGGGATGCAAGGCTGGTATAACATCCATAGTCAATAAATGTGATATATCACATAAACAAAATGAAGGACAGAAACCATATGATCATATCAATAGATGCAGAAAAAGCATTTGACAAAATCGAGCACCCATTTCTGATAAAAACTCTTAGCAGAGTGGGAATAGAGGGATCATACCTCAACATTAATAAAGGCTATTTATGACAAACCTACCAGCCAACATCATACTCAACGGTAAAAAACTAAAACCATTTCCCTTAAAAAGAGGAACAAGACAGGGATGTCCACTTTCACCATCCTATTCAACATGGTACTGGAAGTCCTTGCCACAGCCATCAGGCAGGAAAAAAACATAAAAGGTATCCAAAACGGCAAGGAGGAAGTAAAACTGTCATCATTTGCACATGACATGATATAATACATAAAAAACCCTAACGACTCCATCAAAGTACTACTAGATTTAATAAACAAATTTGGCAAGGTAGCTGGATACAAAATCAACATCCAAAAATCAATGGCATTCTTATACACGAACAGTGCACTTTCAGAGAGAGAAACTAAAAAAAAAATACCATTTACCATTGCAACTAAAAAAAATAAGATACCTAGGTATAAACTTAACCAAGGATGTAAAAGACCTGTACTCGGAAAACTACGGGACACTGAAAAAAGAAATAGAAAAAGATAAAACAAGTGGAAGAATATACCATGCTCATGGATTGGAAGAATTAATATCATTAAAATGTCCATACTACCCAAAGCAATTTATAGATTCAATGCAATTCTTATTAAAATACCAACAGTATATTTCACAAATCTAGAACAAGCATTTCAAAAATTTATATGGAACCAAAAAAGACCCTGAATAGCTGCAGCCATCTTGAGAAAAAAGAATAAAGTGGGAGGGATCACTTTACCAGATATCAAACTGTACTACAAAGCCATTGTAATGAAAACAGCTTGGTACTCGTACAACAACAGACATATAGACCAATGGAAGAGAACAGAGACCCCAGAAATAGACCTAAGCCATTGTGGTCAGTTAATATTTGACAAAGGAGGCAAGAACATACAATGGAGTAAAGACAGTCTCTGCAATAAGTGGTGCTAGGAAAATTGAACAGTTACATGCAAAAAAATGAAACTAGACCACCAACTTTCTCCTTATATAAAAATAAACTCAAAATGTATAAAAGACTTAAATGTAAGTCATGAAACCATAAAAATCCTGGAAAAAAACATAGGCAGTAAAGTCACAGACATCCCACACAGTGTAATTTTCACTGATACGTCTCCTAGGACAAAGAGAAACAAAAGAAAAAATAAACATATGGGACTACATCAAACTAAAAAGTTTCTGCAGAGCAAAAGAAAACAGCCTCAAAATACAAAGAACCCCCCGCCCCCCAGTCTGGAAAACATATTTACCAAGAATGTATCTAATAAGGGGCTAATTTCCAAAGTGTACAAAGAACTCAGCAAGAGGAAGACAAACAACCCAATTAAGAAATGGGCAAAGGACCCGAACAGACACTTCTCCAAAGAGGACATACAGATGGCCAAGAGACACATGAGAAAATGCTCAACGTCGCTAATCATCAGGGAGATGCAAATTAAAACCACAATGAGGTATCACTTCACACCTGTAAGAATGGCTACCATCAACAAATCAACAAACGACTCGTGCTGGCGAGGGTGTGGAGACATGGGGAACCCTAGTGCACTGCTGGTGGGAATGCAGACTGGTGCAACCACTATGGAAAATAGTAGGGAGGCTCCTCAAAAAATTAGAAACGGAGCTGCCTTTTGACCCAGTGATTCCACTTCTAGGAATATATCCTAAGAATCCTGAAACACGCATCAGAAAGAATATGCACCCCATGTTCATAGCAGCATAATTTACAATAGCTAAGATCTGGAAACAGCCCAAGTGCCGATCAGTAGATGAGTGGATAAAAAAGCTGTGGGACATTTACACCACGGAATACTACGCAGCTGTAAAGAGGAAGGATCTCGTACCCTTTGTGACAGTACGGATGGACCTGGAGAATATTATGCTAAGTGAAATAAGCCAGGCAGAGAAAGACAAACATCACATAACCCTGCTTGTATGTGGAATCTAAAGAACTTAATAAACTGATGAACAGAAATGATTCAATGACATGGAAGCATGGATCAGACTGACCAATCTCAGAGGGATGGAGGAGGGCAGGTGGGTGGAAGGGGAAGAGATTAACCAAAGACCTTATATGCACATATGCACAACCCAAGGACACAGACAATGGTATGGAGAGCGACTGGGGAGGGGGGAAGGATGGGGTGGAATGGGTCACTGGGGAGAAAAGGGACATCTGTAATATTTTGAACAAGAAAAACAAACCAAAAAAAAAAAAAAGCATAAAAAGAAAAAAGTTTAGAAGGTAAAAAAGAAGTATACAGAAAAAAAGTACAAACAAAACCAATTCAACCCTGCCTCCCAGAGATAACATTTTAATGTATAATCTGCCTTTCATCTTCTATGCATACACACATACACACTTTATTTATTTATTTATTTTGTTAATCCTCACTCCAGGATATTTTTTCCATTGCTTTTCAGAGAGAATGGATAGGAGAAAGAGAGAAACACCAATGTGAGAGAGATACATCAATTGGTTGCCTCCCTCAAGCGCCCGGACCAGGGCTGGGGACTGGTAGGGGATTGAGCATTCAACTGAGGTATGTGCCCTTGGCGAGAACCAAACCCGGGACCCTTCAGTCCACGGGCTGACGCTCTAACCACTGAGCAAAACTGGCCACAGCGAGGATATTTTTTCCATTGATTTTTTTTTTTTAGAGGGAGGGAGGGAGGGAGGGAGGGAAGGGGAGAGAAAGAGAGAAGATGTAAGAGAGACACATTGATTGGGTGCCTGCCAGACTGGGGCAGAGTTCCTGCAACCCAGGTACGTGCCCTTGACCGGTAATTGAATCCACAACCCCTTGGTCCACGGGCTGATGCTCTAACCACTTAGCCAAACAGGCCAGGGCTATAAACATACACTTTTAAAAAGATCATGTAATATATGCTGTATATACCTATACTGTTCACTAAAATATATCACATTTATCAATATATATACCTTATGCTATCTATAGATCTATGCTGTATACACCTATATTGTTCGCTGAAATATATCACATTTATCAATATAGATCTATACCTTACATTTTAAAGATTTTACATTTAATTTAATAAATACATTCTCCATCAAGTAACAGATCTAAAAAGAAAGAATCTCTTCTAGCTTAGCTTTCATGTATCTCATTCAACAAATATTTGCCTGGTCTACTCTGCACAAAGCAAATTCATAATCATGAAGGAATTATATATTTGCTATAGCTAAACTCTTCCTGTTTCAAAGTAAAATAACTACCCCCAAAATAAAGAATCTAGAAGAGAGTGCTTAGAATTGGCCAACTTCAAGAAGGATAATAAAATCTGAGTAGCTAAAAATTGTTCAGATATATTCATTCCTTCAGCAAATATCTGAATGTCTACTAGCATCCACTATGTGAGGTGCTAACAAGTAACACACACATGATCCCAGCCAGACCTCACAGATCAGTCTTGTCTCATCAGGTAGCACAAAATTATGTAGGGATATCCCTGCCCCCAAACTTTGGGGAAAGCAAGTAGTCTTTTACTCTTTGCTACCATGCAAATTTTTCTACTCCAAAACCGAAAGCTATTTCCTATTTGAATCATTACTCAAATTCAAGTCTATCCATTCATATTTAGGACTCTTATTTGTTTTTTAAAAAGCATAATGACCTGAGAGATTTGAAGGGAAAGTATTTGATAAGGTTTTCTTTCATCTTCCAAATTGATTTCAAGCTTCTTTTTAATCTTTCAAATTGGTACCAACTAATAATCAAAATCATACCAATTAAACTAATAATAAGTATTTAGATTTTTTTTTTTAAGCTTTTAGGGGAATCATATTAGCCTATTTTACAAATTTGTACCTGCTTTGAACACTTTTATCAATATTTGTGAAACACACCTTTGCAAATTTACTAGTTTTCATAGTATTTCCAGAAATTTAGTGACACATTTTATTCAATTTTAAAATGAATTTGACTGTTTGATGTATTGGCAAAAGCCCCATTACCAACCACCTCCTTTCTTAATAATATAAATCTTCCTAGATCAAGATATAAGATGGAAATATGATGAGTAAAAAAGGAAGAAAACACACCAGTCTCCAGACCACGTCCATTTCAGTATTTTAGTATCTGAGAAGATTCTAACCCTTTGATGAAGCAAACTCTGCCCTCCTTTTTAAAAAATCTACTATCAACAGGTTGGGAAAATGGGATATAGAACATATATATCAATTATTAGTTCAAAAACCTTTAGCTTCACCTCTTGTGCAGTACCTCCCCCCCATAAAAAATGAACTGACTTGGTGTCACAGTAAATACAAAAAAAAAAAGACTTTAAGAATAAGAAATATTTCTACATTGACTTAAAAAGCTGTGCAAATTAAGTTCTATAAAGTCATACAATAGATACACTTACAGACAAAACAAAGAAGTGGCTCAGGGGCTTAGAACAACTGGGCCAATATTAAAGGCCCACTGGCATTTTGCGTACAGAGGAAGTGATGTCAATCATTTTTTCCATTTTCCTTCAGTGACAGAAATTACCCTGTCACACATAAGCCCTTTGGAATTCGATCACATCACTCATCTCTGTTCTTGATGAGCATAAGAGGCCCTACAGGCACTTCTCATTATCTACTATGAGAAAGTGGGACCAAATTGAGAACAGGTAATAGAACAAGAACAAGAAAAGGTATTCCAAATAACTACTAAACACTCTAAATACCCCTCCTTTTAAAAACTGAATGTAGCCCGGCCGGACGTGGCTCAGCGGTTGAGCGTCGGCCTAGGATTCTAGGCGATCAGGGTTCGATTCCCAGTCAGGCAGGGCACATGCCAGGAGTTGCGGGCTCGATCCCCAACAGGGGGAGTGCAGGAGGCAGCTGATCAATGACATCATCATTGATGTTTCTATCTCTCTCTCCCTCTTCCTTCCTCTCTCTGAAATCAATGAAGATACATTAAAAAAAAAAAATTTTAATTAAATGTATTTAAATACCTATTTTAACCTCTTCTTTAGCTCGTTTATAGGATTTAAACTTACTACTCCCTCTTCAGCATGTTCATTATAATTAAGTCAATAATTAAATGTCATTAAAGATACATATATACTTGTAGGAGTATATTTTAACTATTTAATAACCAACACGTAAAGACTCACCACTGCTACTTTTCCTGCCGTTGATATCAAATATACCAGATGCAACTTTCACAATACTGCCGCCCCACACAGGAGGCTCAGTTGGACTCTGTGACTCTCCACTAGCTTCTGAATGTTTTGCGACCACAGCAGAGACATCACACACCTCTGGGGAAAAAACATTAGAATGTTATCATTCCTACCTTTGCCAGTATTGAACAGAAACCATGTATTGATTTTAATACATACTATGTCGTTTTCCCCCTAAGTGGGGATGAATACATGACTATTTTATTACTGACTTATTATGTCTGATTTACTTTATGCCATAAATGTTGCCAGTATTGACTGAAATAAAAGCTTTATTTTAGCATTCAATAATCCTATCTTGAGCATTCATGAGTGAATAAATTAAAGCTTTGGCCTTCAGTTATATTCCTCATCGCCTGTCAAGTAGGAGATGGCCTTGCTTCTGCATAACTGGAGCATAAAATAGGTGGCATCATTGAAGAAAGTATACTTTTTTTAAAAAAATTGATTCCAGAGAGAGGAATAAGGGGTAGGAGGTGGGGGGTGGGGGGGAAGAAACATCAATCTGTTACCTCCCAAGCACACCCTCATCAGGAATAGAACCCCACCACCTTTTAGTGTACGGAAGGATGCTCCAACCAACTGAGCCACACTGGCCAGGGTAAAGAAAGTATACTTTTGTGTAAAAAAGATAGGACAAACATCTTGTTATCATAAAGTCAAAATATTCCTCCATATTTCCATAAAATGATTACTACAAATCATTTCTACCTCAGTGAGTCCCATTAAAAAAACCCAGGAAACTAAAAAGACTATATTTAAACCACCAATGAAAATTACCCACTTATTTGAAGGATTTACAGTGACAGAACATTTTAAAATAAAGGCGAGTTTTGCTCAGTGGTTAGAGCATCAGCCCAAGGACTGAAGGGTCCTGGGTTTGATTCCCACCAAGGGCACATACCTTGGTTGCAGGCTCGGTCCCAGGCCCTAGTTGGGGCATGTGCAGGAGGCAACCAGTTGATGTCTCTCTCTCACACTGATGTCTGTCTGTCTTTCTCTCCCTCCCTCCCTGCCTCCCTTCCAGTTTCTGAAAAGCAATGAAAAAAATATCCTCAGGTGAGGATTAAAAAATAAAAATAAAAAAATAAAGGGGACAATAGGATACAAGTTTGATGACTCAAAAGTTTAGTCTTGATTCTGTCACAAAGTAGCTATATAATTTTGGCAAATAAATACTTTAATGGGTCACAGTTTCCTACAGAATTGAGGGCTGACCTACAGTATCTAAAGATCTCTTAAATTCTGAAATTCAGAGATTACCAAAATCTACCATATATAATGGTACATAGTATCTTATAAGCTCAGACCTTACATTTCTAAAAATTATCACCAAAATTATCAAATAACACTTTTAGTTAACAGGTATTTTTCTAAATAAAGCTAGAAAATATTAGTACTTAACCTTCTGTTTGTACTTTCATTTTAGTTATCAACTCTCCTGCCACCTGTTCTTCAGGCACATGGGTTTCTGCATCATCCTTTAGAAGCTCATCCTTAGACCCATAGCCTTGGTCGGACTGACCACCTGTGAAAAACAATGCAGGCTTACAGAGAAAAGTTTTCATATATTTACAGTCCAGCTACAAATTTTCAAAAGAAAATTCCAGTGATCTACAGAATTAAACTTAGAGAAAAGGAAGACAAGAAAGCTTACAAAGCACACAGAACATTTTAAAACAATAAGCAGCAAAGAACAGTAGGAACAGGAACATCAAAGGCTAAAAACCATTACACATTTGAAAGCACTGAATCTTAATTTCCTGATCTGTAAATTAACAGATTTGGACAAGATGTCTTGAAAAGTTTCTTTTGGAGTATGTCTACAGATTGCTACTTTTTGTGTAAGAGGGGGAAATAAGACAAACATGTATCTGCTTACTTTTGCAAGAAGAAATGAAGGACAATAAACCAGAAAACAAAACTGGTTACCTACAAGGTGTGGGCAAAATAGAGTGGAAGAGATAGAGAGGAAACTTCTCTAAATATGGCTTGTTACATTGTTTTTAGTTTTGGAAATGCATTAACTTCTACAAAGTCAAAAAATTAAATCAATAAAATGGGGTGAGGAGTCACTAAACTTGAGTGAAAGCAGAAACAATGAATCCAAGTGTACTTCACATGAATAACATAACCACAGTGATGGGGGGCTCACTCAAGTGACTTCGGAACACATATTCTGAGGATGCATTCTAGGCCTGGGGATGGGCAACAGCCAAACCCCGAACTCCTAACGGGGTTTGTTTTTTGCAGGGGAGAGGGTGTAGTGATTCTGAAATTATTTCTGGTGTACTGTAGGACTTAGACTTAGCAAATGAGTAAATGTGATGATGTTTTTGGGAGCCATGATTCTTAGTGTGGAAGAGAGATTTAAAAAAAAACACACAAAAAACAGAATGAAGGAAGGCAAAGAAAAACCTGTGGGGTTGATTGGAATTATAAGTATTTCTACTATATATACATATTTTCTAGCTCTGCTGAAAAAGTCTAGAAGCAGTAACACCTTGGTAGTGGTAAACACACTTAGAGCTCAGATCTTGGTTTCTAAAATCTATTGCCCATTAAGAGGAACCTAGGATCCTTGAAGAAATGGCTGATTCCAGAGCTCAGGCAGGGCAAGTACAAAAATAAGTCAGGAACATTTTACTGTGCAAGAAAGGAGGTGCTTAAAAACCTGATGGAGGCATGCCTAAAGGACATACAATAGAATACCATCTTACAAATGTGGAGGGAGGGTAAAGTTGGCAAAACCACCACTTTATAACCATCACAGTGAAGACTGGTTCAGGCAAGAATCAGCAGCAGATGCTAAATTTAAAAGAGAAAGTGTGGTAAGAAAGGGTATTATTGCATAGTCTCACAGCGTCTCCTCACATATAGCTTATTATCTGCAAGGGGGAGAATAGAAACTAAGAGAAACAAAACACTGAGACCAGTGATCAAAATTAACATCACCAATGAGGGGCAGACAGACACTGTGTGCCTCTGGAACAGTGTGCCTCTGCCATGCGAAAATCTGAGGAGGATACAATATCACTTTTGTAACATAGCTGTGGATGCATAACCTAATCTAATCACACGGAATATCAGGCAGGCTCAAACTGAGGAGCATTCCACAAAACAACTGGACTGAATTCTCCAAAAGGTTCAAGGTCATGAAAGGCAAAGAAAGAGTGAAAAACTGTGCCAGGTTAAAGACGACTAAAGAGGGGGAGTTAAAGTACCACAAAGGACATCACAATAATTGACAAAATTGGAACACAGACTCTATAGATTAAAGCAGTTTATCAATGTTTTGCTGAATTTGGTAACTATACTGTGGTTATGTAAAAGAAGGCACCTCTGAAGAATTAAGAGGTAACAGGGCAAGATATATGCGACCTGCTCTCATATGATTTAAAAAAAATAGTAATAATATGTATCTGTGTATAGAAAAAAAATAAAGCAAATGTGGCAAACTAAAAGTGAGTAAATCTAAATAAAAGTCATTCAAAAGTTCTCTATTCTTGCAACATTTCTACAAGTTTGAAACTATTTCAAAATGAATTTTTTTTTAAAGTCTATTTTGGCTTTAAATTTAAATCATTTAAAACCAAACTAAGACCAGTTACTAGATAATCCTTTTATAAAGGACATCAATGAAAAATACATAAAATAGAAAATACAGTGTCTTATACTTTCTACTACCATTTGTTACACTGCCACTCGAATGCTGGGTTTGCCATATATACAGTAAAACAAAAGAACTGAACTTCTTTAAATGCTACTATTAGAATGACTAACTTCAGTCATGTTTTTATTGCCCCCCTCAGGAAGGTAGGTAAGGCATTGTGGTGCAATGAAAGGACACTAGACTGGAAACTGAGTAAACTGATCAATCCCCGATATGTTCCCCAACATGCTAAGTGACTCAGTATCAGGTACCAAGTGGAAAGATTCTACAAGATAATCCTTAATAAAAAGAGTAACTTAAGCATCTGTGCTACAAGTCTCCAAAAGTATCAAATGACATCACCAGAAACTCTACAGAGATATATAATCACTGTAAATTCAGTACCAGGGCTTCAGCCATTTGAAATTCAGTTAAAAAGAAATATATGGAAAAGGGAAATTTCTTCCCTAACTACTAGAATCTTTATGCCAATTATCCAGGATTTCTAGACCATTTTTTCTATTAAAGGAGACAAGTTTAAAAATCTAGAGTGATAAGGAGAGTATTTATTATTACTATTATTTTTATTCGTGGTGAAATGATTTCATACCATGAAATGATTTTCTTGGTATTTCATAAGTAAAATCCATTTCATTTATAAGTATTAGAAAAAAATACAGGAGGTAATAAAATAAAGTGGCTTTAAAATGAAAGTCTCCTAACAATTCCTACTTGATAAAGTTAATTTACAAACAGGATTGTAACTTAGCCTTATGTTGAGTTTCAATAATTTATACATGCTTCTGTAGTTATGGGGTAGTTTTAACATAAGAATTCAGATCAGTTTTAGCAAACAAAAACCACCTCAATAGCTGGAACACTGAAATCTTTAACGCCTATAAAACTATTGGACACAATAATGCTATAAACCAACCTCAAAATAAGAATTATAGTGAGGCATAGTATATTTTCAAATAAGATAACATATATGCTTGCAAACTGATTATCAAATGTTAGTTGAATATTTTCAGTAGTATATATGATTATATTTATTTGAAGGAGAAAAAGCCAAGAAAATGAAAACTGTTTTCCACTGGTAACAAGATTTAAAATACAACAAAAGGTCTCTCCCTCACCCTTGCAAGCCAGCAAAATTTAACCTAATAAATGGGAAATTACCTGAAGTGGTTAACACTCAAGGGTAGAATTAACGCACACATGTATCCATAGCGTCATGTCATACAAGTTTGTCTGCACCCCCACACCATGACAGCCAAAGACAAATGCAGCACCAAGAAACAAAACAGAGCAAAAAACAGAGCAACAGAGAGCAGAGAAAAGGAAACTTCAGTCATTGAGATGAGATCATCAGATGAAGCACAGGAACCAGCCTTAGAATTCTTTTTAAAGAAAAGTCTGAGATATCAACAACAAAGAAAAACAAGCAAGAAGGGAGTGCAACACACACATATCTGCTCAATGTGCTCCTTTAATTACGCTGAATTCTACTTTCAGGGGACAGAAGTTATGCCCAGAGCTTTGAATGTAAAAGCAGCTTTAGTAGTTTCTCAGATTTTTTAAAGTGTCATTTAAGGTAATGAGTATGCAAGAGAATACTTTTTCTCATGGTGTGAACTTATTTTCTTCCCTCTTTAATATTCATAATCTCAAATTTTTACAATTTCCCACTTAATGAAAAAAAAAGATTTGCAAGTTTTGTCAGTAATATTCAAGCTCCTCATCGCACATCCCCTAACAATTATATCATATACTTTCACAAATCAATGATGAACAAATACAAAGAAGTTCCATGCTAGAGCCTTTTGCACAGCACTCCAAAGTTAACTACAGGAAATAAAGAGAAGTGAGCGGCAATCAAAGGTGTAATTTCTTCCTTTATTTATATTCAGTATTTTTAAAGTACTCATATTGCACAAACTCAAGAGGGGTGTAAAAGCTTCTTAAAAAAGGAAGACTTAATATAAGAGTAAGTGAAGGGTTAGTAAAATTCAGATTTAGTACCTGTGCTAGAGTGATTATCAATGGAATCAAGACTGATTAAATCTCTGACGAAGACTGTGTGCTCCCCATTGTTAGCATCATTAGAACTATCCACGCTACCGTGGCTCACCGTGTCCCCATCACTTCCACCTGTGGCATTCTGAGGAGCTAAAGATAAGGACAATAGCAGTTCAATAATTCATGCACTGACAATCTCTGAAACTAAACATCCATGACCCATAGTTCATTTAAAGTTGCAGAACACTTTCTAAATATGTGGTGGGGGGAAAAGGGATTTTGGACTAAGGTAATATCTGTCTTTAGTTGTATATAAAATACCACCCGGAATTTGATTTAAGTTCTCTACGTCATATAATTAAAATTCATATACCTATAAAGCTTATGGTTCAGCAAGAAAGTATCTTCCCAATCACATGTATTACCTGATATTGAGGAGACCTGTGACTTTTGCACAGTCTTTTTAAGCGGCTGCCTAAATTGTGCCAAGCCATGTACCACATTCCGTACCTTCGTCCATAAGAAGATACCACTGCGGGTACTGCTAGGCCACGGGCTCTCCAAAACTACCTAAAGGTAAAACAAAGGTAAAACTAATGATTATTAGAAATATTTGATTTTTTAAAATATACACACATATATAATACATATATAAAAATTATACCCCAAAACATCTAAAAGAAGGTATAAAAAATTATTAGTCTTAATAAGCAGCATATATTGCCCAATGTGAATCCTACTTACCTTATTATAATAACCGTAAGTAATAGCATTTGGCTTTATGTTAGCAGTTTTCATTTCAAATAAGACTCTCACTGCTAAAACAGGATGACCCCAAAGTCCACAAAGCTGCATTACTACTCGATAGCACACCTAACAAAAATATCAAAGCATTAGTAGTTAGCACACAGTCCATCTGTGACTTGTAGAGATTTTTAAACGATCTACCCAATTCTTCTTCTCAAAGTTATTAAGCACTATTTTCTCCTTTGTTGTGGTTTGAGAGTCTCGGTAAATTGTCTGTAAAACCTATTCATTAATGGAAGTACCAGCATTACTAACTGTTGAATGTAAGACCTAAGGGCATGTGTTCCATTTGTTTCAGAAACTAAGTTTACACAAAGAGAATGACTATTATTCTCCATCATTTGAGAAGAAATTCATTTTTCAAATCAAGTATGAGTAAAATAGCTCTCCTAAGTCATGTTTTATATTCTATGTCAAGGAATTAAAGACAGCATTCTCCAGGATGCCGAAAGAATTCTGTAAAACCATGTCTCTAAAAAGTATGGGGAAAAAGTAAAACACCCCGTAATACAATTAGCAAAGGCTTTTCTGAGGATATGTGTTCACCAAGATTTGATCAGAAGAGAACAAGTCAATTGGGTACTGCCACACGTTAGAATCTCACCTACTAGAAGATGATGGTAGAAAGCACAAAGAATGAAACAGGAATCAAGTGACTAAGAGATGAGCCAGTTTATAGAAACAGTGGCAGGGCAACCACAGACTTATTTATAATAAATAAATAGTTTATTCTGAGAATAAAGCATGCTCGGTTCAGCAGCACAAATACTAAAATTAAAAGGATCCTGTGAGGACTAGCATGGCCCTGTGCAAGGATGACACGCAAATTCATGGAGAGAATCAAGAAACATATATGTAGAAGATACTCTTCCTGAGATTCCTAAAATGTTTGTGACCCAGCTGCTTAACAACTGAGTATCATAAAGCCAAACTGCTCTTTCTACTAATGGGAACAATAAAAAGATCTGAAGAAGGAAATTATATTCAAGAGAACAGCAGAAATGAAATGTGAAGAGATCTGAAGAGGCAGAGGATCATAAAGATGAGTACTCTGAAGCTCTAAGTGCAGAGTGTAACTCAGGAGCAGAAGGGGGTCAGAAACTGTTGGAGGAACTGTATCAATGACCAGGTTAAAGATGTTTTATGAAACTCCACAAATTAGGAACAACTGAAGGAACTGGGTAAGATGTATGGAAGAAAGAAGAATGAGACACAAGAGGGTACTTCAAATATCTGGAGCTGTCACATAAAAGAGGGAATAAACAGTGTGTGCAATTCCAAAAAGCCACAGGGAGGTGGAACTGAGCTCATATAAAACACACCCTTTATAACATTAGGGCCAATTCAAACATAGGCAAGATTCCATATGTTACAAACTTTCTAGAGCATCTCAGTTTTAAGTTATACTAAAATATCTTAAAGTCCTATTCATCTCTAAGAAAATTGCTTTCTACATCAAATTGGGATTAACCTGAATTTTCTAAAATGATTCTAGATGATGAATTTATTCTGAAGTCTGCTGAGTGTTCCCCCAACCTTCCAGGTTTACTTGTATAAGAGACAGGCACCAAACTAAATAAATAGTAACACCACCAGATATAATTTGCCCAATGCAGTATTTTGTTGTCTGGAACATGGCATCTTTTGGATGTCTGTGGCAGATAAAAGACGCTACTCCTCTCACAGAAAGGTCTATGTCCCTCTCCTTGAAGTGAGAAGGGCTCCATTCTGCTGCATGACCAACAGAATTCGGCTGAAGTGACACTATACCAGTTTCCAGGCTTAAGACTTAAGAAACTGCCAGTTTCTACTTCCTCTCTCTTGAAACAAATGGTCTTGGAGCTCTAAGCTATCATGAAAAACGCCCAAATACCACATGGAGAGGTCCTGAGAGTACTTGGAGGGAGAGGGTCACACCTGAGCCCAGCCTTCCACTCAAACTTGCCAAGGTACCTGGCCTGCCTTTGAGTTGAACTGTCTGGGACACTCCAAACTAGACCAGCCAGCCATTGGTTATAACCAAGTGATTCCAGTTAATGCAACGTGGAGCAGACCAATCACACAGAATCCTTCCTAGATTCTCAACAAATAAAATTATAAGACTTAATAAAATAGCTGTTTTAAGCCACTAAGTTCTGGGGTGATTCGTTACTCAACAATATCTGTTAGACTGATGATACAATATAGAAATAAGCATGACACAACTATTTTATTGTCATTAAAAATTCAGTAAATAGTATTAAAAAGCAAAACACATTATGCATTTTAATTTAGACTAGATGGCATATGCTATTTCTGGGTCTTCTCAAGCTTTATTTTAAAATCTAGGTTATTACAACTTATACAAACATAAAATGGAGAACACAAAGCTGTCAAATTAAAACACTAAGCATACAAATGAAACAGTGGGTTCTAATGATATATGAACTTGAACATGAAAACCACTTACTTGCTGGGTAGCCTATGTGTGTGGCAATTCATCTAAGTTTCAAATTTCTTTCTTTTTATTTATTTATTTATTTTTAAAATATATCTTTATTGATTTCAGAGAGAGGAAGGGAGAGGGAGAGAGAGAGATAGAAACATCAATGATGAGAGAGTCACTGATCGGCTGCAGCCCGCAACCCGGGCATGTGCCCTGACCGGGAATCGAACCCCGATCGCCTGGATCCTAGGTCGACGCTCAACCACTGAGCCACGCCCGGCCGGGCAAATTTCTTTCTTTTTAAAATGTAACTTATATATAAACTGCCTCGCAGAATTGCTGGGAATACCAAAGGAAGTAGTGCACATGAAAATACTGTAAAAACTTTAATGTGCTATTCTATGTGTAATCAATAAACAGATAAAATGCATCAAAATATGTCTAGCAAATATGCACTTTTTTTTTAATATACCTTTACTGATTTCAGAGAGGAAGGGAGAGAGAGGGATAGAAGCATCAATGATGAGAGAGTCGTCACTGATCGACTGCCTTCTGCACATCCCCTTCCTGGGGATCGAGCTCAAAACGCAGGCATGTGCCCTGACCTGGAATCGAACCTCAGTGTCCTGGATCCCAGGTCCATGCTCAACTGCTGAGCCACACCCCGCCGTGGGAGCAAATTTGAATTCTTAAATATTAAACAAACATTTCTTCCAGTAGTAAAGATGCAATTATGTCAGCACACTACAAATCTCTTGATATAACTTGTTAGAAGCAGAAATAGAAGAAATTAACCTTGAAATTTTAAACCTCCTATCATGGTGTTTACTGTAGAAATAGAAAAAATTTCTTAGCTTACTAGTTCTACTTGCTGCATGTAAGAAAACAAGAGAATGTAATTATTTGTACCAGAGACTACCACAGAACTTTAATACCTCTGGAGGAAAGTACTTTTCAGGCAATTTGTGATATGTCTCATGAACTTAAAACTTATCAAAGAAATAATCAAGTGCTGTCCTTTCAATTTAGAGTATAGTAACACGATCAAAATTTGCTCTCATACAGCATACTTTAAAACATTTTAAAAATGTTCTATACTTTTCAACAAAGTTAAAACATCTTGAAATGCATCTTAGATATAAAAATTATCAGAATAATTTCTTAAAATACTAAAATGTATGAAGTACAAAGCACTGATTCTGATCAAGTACTTTTTTTAAAAAAATTTTTAATTGATTTTAAAGGGAGAGGAAGGGGGAGAGGGAGAAAGACAGAGAGAAACATTAGCTTACTGTTCCATTTATTTATGCATTCATTGGTTGCTTCTTGTATGTGCCCTGACCAGGGATTGAACCTGAAACCTTGGCATACCGGGATGACACTAACCAACTGAGCTACGCAGCTAGGGCTATGATTAAGCACTTTTAATTTCCAGTTTTATAAACATTAGATGAGAGAAAGTGTAATCAAATATGAGAATGGATATTAGTACTTGTTTTATATTTTTTTATTTTAAAAGCTTTTAAAAAACATACAGATAATACTTAGAGAAAAATGAGTTTCAGTGTGCCCACAGCATTATGAAATCTTAATATTGTAAATGCTGTACTACTTTCAGATTTTGTAAATTTTAAACAAAAAATTAGTTATTGCTGAAGCTATAATGTGCTCTCTTTAATCCCATTTCTCTTCTATCCCTGTGCTCTCTCCTTCCCCCCAGACATCCACTACTCTGAATTTTTATTTCATTTTAAATTCTCATCTGGTTCTATATATCACTTATAATTATTTTAACACTAAAAATAGTTTTAAAGACAAAAAATAGCAAAGAGAAAGACTAAATAAGTGACTCAGTTTCTTCAACCACATTACCCTCTCTTAGGATAGTTCTAAGGCTTAAGAGAGACATTATAGCCTGGCCAGGTGTGGCTCAGCAGTTGAGCACTGACCTAGGATCCAGGAGACCAAGGTTCGATTCCTGGTCAGGGCACATGCCTGGGTTGCAGGCTCGACCGCCAGTCGGGGGGGGGGCGGGGGCGGGGGCGGGGGGGGTGGTGCAGGAGGCAGCCTATCAATGACTCTCTCATCATTGATGTTTCTTTCTCCTCCTCTCCCTTCCTCTCTCTGAAATCAATAAAAAAAAATGTTTTTAAAAAAAGAGAGACATTGTATGTAAAACATTTAACACATCATTCACTCAGTGCTTACTATGAGCCAGGTACTATTCTAGGCACATTATGTACATTAACTGATTTAACCCTCAAGTTAAACTAATGAGGAAGGTACTGTTATTATCTTCACCAATGGGACAATTTTGTCCTGCAGGGGGCATTTAGCAATGTCGGGAGCCATTTTTGTTTTGTTCTTTTTTTGGTTTTTTTTGTTTTTTAAATATATCTTTATTGACTTCAGGGAGAGGAAAGGAGAGGAAGAGAGAGAGATAGAAACATCAATGATGAGAGAGTCATTGATCGGCTCCAGCCCGCAACCCGGGCACGTGCCCTGACCGGGAATAGAACCCTGATCACCTGGATACTAGGTCGAAGCTCAACCGCTGAGCCACGCCGGCTGGGCTGGAGCCATTTTTGATTGCCATGGCAGGTGGGGGTTGCTATTGGCATCTAGTGGGTAGAGGTCAAGGATGCTGCTAAACATCCAACAATGTGCAAGACAGGCCCAGAGAGGCCCGCACAATAAATAATTATTTGGGCCAAAATGTCAGTAGTGCCCTGGCCAGGTAGCTCAGTCAGTTAGTGTCATCCTGATACATCAAGGTTTTGGGTTCGATCCCCAATCAGGGCACATACAAGAATCAATCAACGAATGCATAAATAAGTGGAACAACAAATTGATGATTCTCTCTCCCCCCCTTCCTCTCTCTAAAATCAATAAATAAAAATTTTTTTAAAGTAGAGAAACTCAGATCTACATTTCAGATGCATAATCTGAAACAGATTGGTTTTATAACTCACCCTAGGACATAGGTCCTAAGTGGAAAGCCACTTAGCCTATTCCCTATTTGCTTCCTAACAAAGTTATACCAAGAATAAAATGAAATCAATATTATTTTCTATTTATCAAGAGCAAACAATCTGGTCTCAGTAAGAAGTCTCAGCTTCATTTCAAAGCAGTAATTTTTTAAATAAATATATTTAAAAATCAGCCCGGCCGGGCGTGGCTCAGCGGTTGAGCATTGACCTGGGATCCAGGCGATCGGGGTTCAATTCCCGGTCAGGGCACATGCCCAGGTTGTGGGCTCGATCAATGACTCTCTCATCATTGATGTTTCTATCTCTCTCTCTCCCTCTCCTTTCCTCTCTCTGAAATCAATAAAGATATATTTAAAATAAATAAAAAATTAAAAATCATTAAAAATCAACAATAAGTACTAGCTCTTTGAAACAGAGTAAATGTTTTACCTTTCCTGCTTATAATGAAAGTATGTGAGGACACTTTAAAGCAACTGAGACATAAATTTTCTTTAAAAATACAAAAATAAAATTTATCTTAGTAACATTCTCAATTTGTTATACTTGCCTCATCTAGTGGATCCACATCTGTTTTCCTCATCTTAATAAGTATTTCATATGCATGCTGAAGTGCTCTGACCTTAGGATGAGAAACTCTAACATAGGCTGGGAGACAAATAAACCATAAACTATAACAATGACTGAAGAGACACTTGGCCCATTGTGGTGGATTTGTATAACATCTCTTCGCCAACTTATGAGCTGTTTTTATCTCCTAGAAAGAGAATAAATAAAACATTATGGTATTTACTAAAATTCATTAGGATGAGGAAAGTGAAAAGGGGAAAAAAGAATGTAATGTAAAATTTGACTCTAAAATCAAGCATTTCAGTTTTACTTTTGTGAGTGGCTTCCCACTTAGTGCCACATGGTTCTTTCAAAAGTCACCTACAGAGAAGCACTTTATTTTGTGCTGTAACTATCTGTTGGCAAGTACAAATTCCTAATAGCCTAAAAATTCCTTAAAAGCAGAGATCATTCACATTTTTATAATATAATGATCAATTAGGTGCCCCTCACAGAGAAGGCACTCATATGTTTGATGGATGGAAAGGATTTAACCATTTAGAGCTTACAAATTCTTCAACGTCATTCTTGAAAAGTGAGTCTTTTCACTCTTCTCCCCGCTAAAAAGATGCCCTAGGCTATTTCCTGCCGAGACTTCCACTTTACCCTCCCTCAGGACAGTCTGTGATAACTCCTTCACTGACTGATTACATAAAAGCCCTACTCCTTTGAAGGCAACACAGTCTGAGAAAGATCATAGACTTTCCTACCTAATAGTTCGAAAGTTATGTTTTTCACTTTTGATTTTTATTCTGATTTCAGTGGAAAAAAGAACAGGCATCAAAATCACCTGCCGAGCTTTATCAAACTATACATACTCGAGAAGCTAGAGGCTTCCGGACACGTCAAAGTGCTACTGTGTGCCCTGCACTGAAGATCCCTCTACTGGGATGTGTTCTAAATAAAAATATCCTGGTGTATCAATTTTTCTTATGACCTCTATTTCTATAAGACTTGAAGATATATTTGAAAATATAGTTTTTTCTTTTCCAGCTAGCATGGAAAAAAAAAGATTGTGAAAATGAGATTTAAAGACTTTGTAACAAAATTTTCCCATTTTAGAAACTTGCCTTCAGTACATTGGTATGGGTAAAAAAATATGTTTTCCCTTCAGACAACACTGAGAGAAAGCTGTACTATATGAAATTAAGGTACACCTCAGGTTACCTCTCGGATTTGGGGAACTGTACATGAATTGGTAAAACCTGAACTAAGAATTTCACTCTGAAATTTTCCATGTCTTGTAGACCCCCAAAATGTCAGTATATGTATAAAAGATGTTTAATTTTAACTAACACCTGACTATAGCTTAACTCTTTACACCTAAATCAGATACGATATTAAAACAAGATGTCTAGGTTGTTCTAACTTAACTCACTTGCACTCCCTTTAGAATGTAGTATTCAGTATAAAGTACATTTACATTAACCATGAGGGAAATGCAAATCAAAATCATGAAATACCTACCACTTCACACTCACCAGGATGCTATAATCAAAAGGACAGATAATAACAAGAACTAACAAGGATGTAGTGAAATTGGAACTCTCATACACTGCTGGAGGGAAATGTAAAATGGTGTAGCCACTTTGGAAACCAGTCTAACAGTTCCTCAAAAGGTTAAATGGAGTTGCCATATGACACAGCAATTCTACTTCTAGGCATATACCCAAGAGAAATAAAAACATACATATACACAAACACTTGTATACAAATGTTCACAGCAGTACTATGCATAATACCCAAAAAGTAGGAACCACTCACATGTCCATGAATGGATAAACAAAATATGGTATATATCCACACAATGGAATATTATTCTGCAATAAAAATGAAGCACTGATACATGTTGCAACATGCATGAACCTTAAAAACATTATTATAAGTGAAAGAAGCCAGTCACAAAAGGCTACATGTTATACAATTCCATTTATATGAAATGCCCAGCATAGACACAACTATAGACACAGAAAATACATTAGGGGGTGCCTAGAGCTGTGGGGGGCAGGGGACACTGGAAGTTAACAGCTAAGGGGTGAGAGATTTCTTTTAGGGGTGACAAAAATGTTCTAAAATTGATTGTGGCAGTGGTTGCACAACACTGAATATACTAAAAGCCACTGAGTATACTTTAAATGGGTGAATTGTATTGTATGTGAATTATATCTCAATAAACTTATTTTAAAAGTATATTTGGTTCCCAAAGATTCTCGTAAAGCATAAACATAAGCATTCAAAAACTTCAGCCTCAATATCATAAGTAGGGTTGCAAGAAATCTAGTTTAGTTCATTATCAACCACAGTGGGTCTTCAAATTGCTGCTGTGGGTGATAATTCTAAACTATGAACTGCATATCACATATACATATTTTACATTTTTAATTAACATGTATTAGATAAAGAATATCTGACCTGTTTACTTCTCTTAGCCATGAGAGCTGGACTGTTTGTAATGCTAGTCCCAGTAGGGTGTCTACTAAAACAAAGTTTCAATTCCTGTGGTCTGTCAAAAAGTTTAAGGTCCAGTCTTGGGAAGTATTTGTAACTAAAATAAAAAGCAAAAGTAGAATTGTTGATTTAAAATACATTAACTCTTCATATTATTCCAGAATTTTAGGTGAATATTTCTGAAACTCAAATAGTAGCCAACATTATTCTCCCAAATCCTTATACAGAAAAAAATTCCTTCAAAAATGTAAGATTATGTAGTTATAAAATACATAGGCCACCTACACAGAAACTTTGGTTCCTCTCTACCCTATCTGTTATTTTCACCCAATCCCTGGAAAACAGAAAACCCTGATACCTTACTTGACAGAGGAATTAACCCTTGCAGTAGAACCCATGTGTTCAATGATAATTTATATTTAAAAATAAAATTTAGTATAACTTGTAATTTTGTTTTACTGGTATCTAAAAGAAAAAAATTCTTAATATTTTTATTTTAGGGATATACAATAATTTAACCAATACTTTACTGTTGGACATTTTTAGATTATTTCTAAATTTTTGCATTTAAATATCTTTGTGAATACTTTTGCTTAATTTCTTAGGATAATGTCCAATAACAGGTTTGCTATGGTAATATTTATCAAGAGAATCAAAATTATTATAATGCCTACCAAATTATTTCCAGAAAGGCTATATTTACATGCACTCTAACTAGTAACATAGTCTACCCTCAATATGATAGATTAAAAATGCTTCTACTCATCATTTTGGTTTGCATTTCTTCGAGTGCTAGAAAAGCTTAATATATTTTCCTATTATTGACTATTGGGGTTTCTTCTCAGAAATTACCTACTTAGTTCCTTTAGCCAATTTTCTACTAGGAGGTATTGCTTTCCCCAATTTAATTTATCTTATTTGTCAATACCTAGAGTACAATGTATAGTGATTAAGCCAAAATTTTAAAAATTCTAGTTAATATGCAATCAAAATGGTACTTAATTAAGCCACTCAATCCCTATGGTATATATTCTTCACCCTTATGCAGTCCCTTCTGAGATTATATATTTAATTCCATATTTTCGTATTTTTCTGAAGACACTTATTTTATATTTTCTTTGCTCTAGATATTCTTTTAAGAATATAGCCTAGCCCAGCCAGGCGTGGCTCACTGGTTGAGCGTCCACCTAGAATCTAGGCGATCGGGGTTCAATTCCCGGTTAGGGCACATGCCCAGGTTGCAGGCTCGATCCCCAGTCGGGGGCGTGCAGGAGGCAGCCGATCAATGACTCATCACTGATGTTTCTCTCTCTCTCTCCCTCTCCTTTCCTCTCTCTGAAATCAATAAAGATATATTTTTAAAAAAAGAAAAAAGAATATGGCCTAAAAAAATAAGTGTATATACACAAAGATATAGATAGCAAAGAACTACAAACAAATCCACAGAAGACTAGTGAAACAAATCACTATAAATACATGCAATGTGGTCATTCAAAATAATATGGCACAAAAATATTTTTTGCCATGGAAATATGTTCAGACCATTAAAGGCAAGCACAGGTTACAAAGAACATGTACAGGATGAACTCACATTTGTTTTAAGTATAGTAAGTGCAAATTTATGCACAAAAAGACATGAAAGAGTTGCTAAAATGATGTGCTAGTTTTCTTTCTTGTTGTTTGATTTTCTAAGTTTACTAAATTGTGTATTATCACAATTATAACATCAAATGCATTTTAATTTCTCAAAAGATTCCCATCCAAATCCTAGTCTTTACATTTATTTTAATAAAGAATGATTCCTGACCCTCTACTTTTAAGTTTGACATCTTACAAATGCATAAGAATTTCGTAGTCTTTATGTTGACAACAAAACCCTCCAAACGGAGGGGGAACCTCACAAAAGTAAATACATTTTTTAAAGATTAAAATAGAGTTAAATGTTTAGGTGAACAGTGATCAACATCTGGCTTATCTTCCAACAAGGGGGCCCATGTCTTAATTTACATTACCCCAGTGACATTAGAAAATATTCATCTCCATTAGTTCACTGAATAAATTTTGAAAATGACCTTCACAAATGATTAATATATGTATCTACTAATAGCTGGAAACAATAAAAATAAATCATTAAAGCTGTGCCCAAAGAGCTCTTTAAAAGAATTCCTGCTACCTGTACTTTGGTGACAGGTCCTTTCCATCATCAGGAGGTGGCTCTGGTGGCATTACGAACACAGTGTGCTCACTTTTTTGTGAATCATCTAGCTCTATCAATTTGGTATCATCTGTTGAATCAAAATCAACCTGAAAATAATTATTTTTTTCCAATTAATTTGTATATAAGCAAGACCTAGTTCTGAAATTTCAAAACTTAAGTTTAAGACAAAAATACCTTATCTGTTTTCTCTGTGCCTTTATCAGGAAACAACTAGAAAAGAACAAAAGAATTCTTAGTGAAAATATCTACTGTGAATTTAATAGAGATTATCTTAAATTCTTATTTAAAAAACTATCCTTTTTTAATACTGGGAAAATACAAAACACTTCACAATATATTTTTGGGACCCTATACTGTATCAGGCTAAACTGTAATACTTCTCTTATGGCTATGAAAATAGAAAATAATTTATTTTGATTAGTTTTTTCATAAGTTCTTCACAAGCCAAAGATGTCCAATCACAAAAGGAATCTGGCTTCTCGAATAAAAATTCATTTTTATCTAAACTCCAGCATTAGTGACTAATATTATCTAACTGGATGATCCTGGACTATCAATTTTATAATTAAACTAAAATGTTAAATAATTTTAATTGTATTCCTGAAGTTTTATATCGCACTGACACAATGGGAGAAAATTAATAAAGTTTTCTAAGGCATATGAATCATTAGGAGTTCATAAAAAATACAATGTCCTAATATTCTACATTTATTAGCTATAATTCAAACTTTATATAATATGTAGTTTGCATAATCAACCCAAGAGCCACACAGTAAAAATAAGAATTCTATTAAAAATGAAAAAAATCTAAGTAAGTCATTAATCAATTGTCAAGAATCAACTTAAATTTCCTTAAGATGGGTGAATAAAGCTTTAAAATTTAACATATTTCCAAATAACCTCCATTAGGACAAAAGAAATATATTAGCAAAAGTATCTGGAAAAGACATTAAAACAAAAGAACACAGGACTCCATTAGCCATAAAGATAAACTTTTTAAATGAACTACTAAATCTTATTCATATAAATTAAAATTATAAGGTTTGGGATGGTCAGTGAAATTTTCTTAGTACTTAATAGTTACAAAAACAAAGTAAGATTCAAAGAGAAAAATTAGCTATGTATGGTAGAAACTAGACACCACAAGGAAAATGACTTTTATTAGGCCTAGGATCAGACACTTGTACGCACGTGAGTGCAAGCACACATCCACAGAGAGACAGGCATACACACACCCCTATGTTGTCTTCTTCAGATCATTTGGCCTAATAATGATGATGATTATAAATACAGGTAGTCAAACTGTTCAAGTTTTCCTTAACACTGCTATATAGGGCAAACTTTTACCTTTTCTATGCAGTCATCAAAAAATGCCAATCCAGTATCTTTATCACTTACAAAACTACATTCTTCAATGAAACGAATAAAAATCTGTGTTTTGGATAAAAGGGTGTAGAATTTTGTATAGGCACGATCTCGACTTTTTAAAAATCCTGAAGAAAACAAAATTATAATTCAAATTTTAAAGTGGAACTAGATGTTATATTAAACATTATTTTAAACTTGCACATATTTATGTTATAGTCTCTTCATATATATATTTTTATAGGAGCTTCTAGTAACCATAGGTCCTTCCGCCTGATTCAACCACAAAAATTCTTAACTTATACCATTAACCTTTTCACTGAAATTTGAATATCTAATAAGAAACCTCTAGCCCTACAGCTCTCAAGTAGAAATTTCTGATATTCTGCATATTCTCAAGCAAGAAATGTCAATGTCCTTCCTCTGGCGACTACAAATTTTTAAATTATGTATGTGGCTCACGTTATATTTCTATTGGATGACAGAAGAAATGTGAAACAACACCATGGGTATACAATCAGCCAAAAACTCAGATAAGTCCAGAAAATTCTAATTAACATAACTTATAGGTGAAACGATATCCTATTTGGAATTTGGAAAGAGAAAGATAGAGTGAAACCACTGAAAATAGATGAACCAAAAATAGCAGAATGTTGATTGCTACTACTGCTTCAGTTGGGAGATGGCTATACGATTTGATATGTTTATGAAAGTATTCCCTAAGAAAAATTTATCCCAAAACTGATAGTTAATTTTTTATTCATTTTTTAGGCCCAAGCTTAATTGTTACTTCTTCAGGGAACCTTTCCCTGACCTAGCACTCACTGTAACCAATACTTTCCTTCACAACACACTCAGCAAAATGTAAACAGTATGTTATTTTGTCTAATGTCTGTATCCCTCATTAGACCAAATGCCATCCTGTTACCAACAAAATCCTTAGGCCTCATACACTAACTAAATATCTACATTTCTAAATTCCATTAGCAATGCCACTCTCCTACAGAGAGAGAAAGGGAAGATGAATTCATGACTCACTATTGCTGATGAGAAAAACTCCATATTCTTAGTCTGGCATTTAGGACTACCCTTAACATTACCCACATAATCAGAGCTCTGATCTTATTTTCAGCCTTATCTTCCACAACACCTATAAAACTTTTCACTTTGGTCAAATTGGACCATTAACTCTTTTTTCCCAAACATGCTATCATGAGCTGAATCGTAGTGTCCCCGCCAAAATTCTTCTGTTCAAGTTTTAACCCCTTTTAGTTCAGAAAGTAACTGAATTTGCAGATAAGGTCTTTAACAAAATCATTAAGTCAAAATGGGGTACTTAAAGTGGACTCCAATCAAATATGACTGGTGTCCTTACAAGAAGAGGCAATCTGGACACAGAGGAAGGAGACCATGTGAAGAAACAGAGAGAAGACAACCATCTACAAGCCAAGCAGAGAGGCCTCAGAGGAAATCAATCCTGCCAACACACTGATCTTGACCTTCTAGCTAGCTTCTACAATTGTGAGAAAAGAAATTCCTGTTGTTTAAGCCACCCGATCTATGGTACTTTGTTATGGCAGATCTGGCAAACTAAAAACACCTGTCTTGTGCTTTTGTTATTGAGGATTCTTCCATGTCATTATTACAATAATAATAGCTATTATCACCCTGCCGGGCGTGGCTCAGCGGTTGAGCGTTGACCTAGGATCCAGGTGATCGGGGTTCGATTCCCAGTCAGGGCAGATGCCCGGGTTGCGGGCTCGATCCCTAGTTGGGGTCGTGCAGGAGGCAGCTGATCAATGACTCTCTCATCATTCATGTTTCTATCTCTCTCTCTCCCTCTCCTTTCCTCTCTCTGAAATCAATAAAGATATATTTTAAAAAAATAGCTATTATCCTAAGTGCTGAATATTGCAAAGTGCTTTTACTAGGTGCTCCACATTTAACCTTCGCAACCATGCATGCACTAGGTATCATCCCCATTTTATTAATGAGAAGACAGAACTCCAGAAAAGCTTCAAATAGCAAAGAAGAAATTCAAACTCAGATTTAATTTTTAATGCCTATTGTTTTTAGAAAGCCTTTCCTGCTCATCTCCATTTATCTCAGTTCTTCAAAGTCATGCTCTTCTTTAAAAAAATCTTCCAAATCTGAAATAATGTTTCTTTTTTTCTGAATTTTTAGAACTGCTCACTGAATTGTGTACAATCTTTCTTCTTGAGTATTTGCTCTATTTTTAAAAAAAAACATTTTCTATTATTTTCTATTTAGTATCCCATAGAGCTGGATTTAATACTTCTTTATATCCCTACATAATAACTAGTTGGACTCGGTAAGTAGTGGATAAATATTTGAGAGATAAATTATTCTGAAGCAGAAGTGATAAAAGACAAAAGGATTACTAGGAAAATACTGATTATTTTTAAAGTAACTGCTAGGTAAAAGTCCAGAAATGTCATAAAATTTTTATATAAATATTAATGAATATGTAAGGTTGCTACTACATATCTGTTACAAGAGTAGCTGAATAATAGCAAAAAGCTTTGTAACTCCCTAAAATAACAAATACTAAAAAAGATGAGTATAGTGTTTTCCCCTGGAAAAAGGCTATATTTTTTGAAAAAATTTAAAAACTGGTAGCTTTATTCCAGTAACTAACTGTTAGAAAACATTGTAAAGCAAAGACTCTATAAATCCAAAAATTACGCAAAATTGAAGAAACACCTAAAGCAAATCACATTCTACTAAGATAACTGACTACATAGTATTGTAAATACAAGCAATATCTTTGACTTTTCATAATTAAAGTCTTCCAGCTTCAGATTTCTCAGGGAAAAAATGGGGTATAAAAAATAAAAGAAATTCTATTCACAGAGCCAAATCACAAATACACAGAAGCTCATTAAATTTTAATATAAATTTCTAGAAATTTAGATAGTGAATATTTCTTGGTAGCAATACCAAATACCAAGTATTTTTCATTTCTATAAAAAGTAATTGTATTTTCAATGCCACTCACCCTGTCGGTCAAACAATGAATCAACAGCTGTGGCTTTCTTTGAAGGAGCCTCTGTGATTGGTTTGAGGTATGTTCTATATCCTTTTAAAATGGATGCCATAAAGCGCAAAAATGCCTCTTGAATTTCCATCTCTAGTTGAGTCATCTTTTTTTGCCAGGAGAAGTCTGCTTCAATTGGAGTCATCTCAATTGCCAAACCTTCTTGAGTCTTTCGGTGAACTGACAAATAAAATAAGAAGAGAAATTGACATTAATATATAACGTTACATATATAATTATTGAACAATTAAGGAAACTGTCAAAATAAAGCCTGTGATTTCCTGCAATTCCTTTCTCCATTAATGTAATGGGACCATTGGCAGGGGTTAACAGAGATGCTCAAGCAGACAGAGCACAGACAACATGCTTAAAAAATCATGAACCATAATATTAATTTCTTGTTATTGGAATTTAGTTTTGTAATGAAATTCCTTTTTCTAAGAAAAGCAAGCAAGAATTTATTGGCTGCAGCAAAAATATACTTGGGACAGTGAAACAGGAAGGTGCACAGAAGAAGTAACATGAGAGCCTAGGCCAGGCTGCTCTGGCTCACTGGGAAGTCAGAGAGTGAGTGAAACTCCTTTTAAGCAGAACAAAACTGTGTTTACATTTAAGAAGAATTTTCATAAAAATATTCCTTTTTCCTCACATTTACCTGAAGCTAACTGGGGATACAATTTCTTCAAGGTGCTAAGCAGATTTTTGCATGGCTTTTTGGGAAGCTGCTTCCAGTTCATGTTCTTCTTTTCATCAGATCTATTTAAATAAAAACATAACTAATAAAATCTCTCATAATCTGTTTTTACTTAAACAAAATTCTTATGTCAAACTAAAAATAAATATGGAAAGGGTATTTTTACTGATGTTACAACAACTGATTGTAGACAATCTGAATAAGTGGTTTTCAAGGAACCTCTCTTTCCATTTCCATTATCTTGAATGATATTTGGTTGTCTCATACTAACCCAACATAGGTTTTCAATACTGGAGTTATGAATACAACACTAAAGTGTTGCTTCAAAGTATTTTAGAATTACAATATTTTAAGTGTCACACTTAATTGACTTGAGATTTCAAATTACCTGTTAGAAGCAAATCTCAACAAATATCAGGGCATCAGTGACATACAGAGCATGTTCTCACCGTAATTCAACTGAGTTAGCATTTAAGAAAAAAAAACTTTGGAAGTTCAAAATAACACTTTTAAATAATGCATGAGTCAAATAAAATATTTTAATAAAATAAGAAACATTTAAAACTTTACAAAGATGAAAGCATTATGTACCAACCATGGGCTGCACCTATACATCAGACTAATATTTATGATCATCAATGCAAGCATCTTAAATTCTTAGAAAAGTTAATCCACTAGTATATAAAAAAAACAAAAACAAGATGATGTTTATTTCAGGAATGTAAAGATTGTTTACAACTACATGATTCTATATTGTAACATACTATACAGAGATTAAAGGACAAAAACTTATTGCTCATCTCAATAGTTGTACAAAAGTATTATAAAATTCAACACCTATTTATGATTTCTTTAAAAATTCTTAATCTAGAAGTAAAAGGAAAGTTCCTTAATTTATTATTAAGTAATCAAAACCTTAGAATTGAGCTGGGAAACTTTTGGGTCAGATAGAAAATATTTCTTGCTTTGAGGAACATAGCACCTATGTCATACTACTCAAATGTGCCGCTATAGCATGAAAGCAGCCTTGGACCGTAAACAAATGAGCGTGGTGGCTATGTTCCAATAGAACTTTATTTATAAATACAGGTCTTGGGCTGAATGTTAATTCTTGCTTTAAAGCAATAATCATACTTAATGATGAACTAATCAAAGCATTCCCTTTGAAATTAGGAACAAGACAAGATACTAGCTATGACTACTTCCATTCAACATTACACTAGGGTCTTAGCCAGGGAATTAAGACAAGAAATTTAAAAATAAGAATTGGCCCGGCCGGGCACGGCTCAGGGGTTGAGCGTCGACCCAGGATCCAGGCAATCGGGGTTCAATTCCCAGTCAGGGCACATGCCCGGGTTGCGGGCTCAATCCCCAGTGGGGGGCGTGCAGGAGGCAGCCGATCAATGACTCTCATCATTGATGTTTCTATCTCTCTATCCCTCTCCTTTCCTCTCTCTGAAATCAATAAAGATATATATATATTTTTCAAATTGTAATTAACCTGATTGCTTATAGCCAGAAAATTGAAGAGAATCTACAGACAAATTAAAAGAAGTCAACCAGCCCACCTGGCATGGCTCAGTGGTTGAGCATCTACCTACGATGCAGGAGATCAGGGTTCGACTCCCGGTCAGGGCACATGCCCAGGTTTTGGGCTCAATCCCCAGCAGGGGGCATGCAGGAGGCAGCCAATCAATGACTCTCATCATTGATGTTACTATCTCTTCCTCTCCCTTCCTCTCTCTGAAATCAATAAAAAAATATAGGGAGGGAGCGAGGGAGAGGGAGGATTCAACTAAGTTGCTGGGCAGCAGACCACTACATAAAAATCAGTAACACTTCTATACCCCAGCAACTGACAAGTAAAACATGTAATGAAAAATACCATTTATTGTAGCAATAAAAACTATAAGGTACTTAAAATAACAAGTCTAACAAAAGATGTGCATGGTCTTTATCAAGAAAACTGCATTTAAAAAGATTTATGAAGTAAAATACCACATTCATGGGTAGAGAGACTATGTCAAAAATACGCCATTTGTTCCCAAATTAATCTATAAATTCAACAGGATTCTAACCAAAATCACAACATAATTTTGTGTGGAACTTAAGCTGATACTAAAATTTATATAGAAAAGAAAGGAGCAAATATATCAAAACAATTTTAAAGGACAGGGTAAAGGGACTTGCTGGTATCACATCACAACTTTTTTAAGCAATGTTATTAAGATGTAATTCACATATCATACAATTCACCTACCTGAAATGTACAATTTGATGGGTTTTCATATATTCAGAGTTGTGTAACCACCACATCAATTTTAGAATATTTGCATCACCTCAAAAAGAAACTGTATTCCCTTAGTCATTAACCTCCAATTCCCCCATCCTCCCATCTCAACCAACCTATTTTCTATGCCCATAGATTTGCCCTGGATAGTTCATATAAATGGGATCATATAAGGTCTTTTAGTATGATGTTTTCAAGGTTCATCCATGCTGTATACAACTTAATTTTAAAGTCATTAAGATAGTGTTATATTGGCAAGAGACTAAAACAAAACAAAGGAACAGAATTAATAAGCATGAATAGATATCCACGCTAATGTGGAAACTGATATGTAATAGTGTTGACGCTGAAGACCAGTGGGGAAGAGATGAACTCACTATTCAATAAACAGTGCTATGTGACCACTGTTTATCCACATGAAAAAAATAAATAACATGGTATCACTACCTCACATCATACACTAATATCAAGTTTAGCCGAATTAAAGACCTACATGAGAAAGGCAGACCCTTACCACTTTAAGAATATCCAAGATAGTATTTCATGACCTCAAGCAGAGGATTTCCTGTACAAGAACCAAAAATAGCAATCCATAAAAGAAACTGATAAATTTGATCAATTAAAATAACCTGTTCATCAAAAGACACAATAGAATAAAAAGTCAGTATGGGAGAAGCTACTTACAACACATATAACAAACCAAGAATTAACTCCGGATTATATAACAAATTTACACAAATCAAAAGAAAAAGACAAACAACCAAACGGGAAAATTTACCAAAAAGGAGGAAAATCCAATTAACAGGAGAGGACAACCAAAGGGCAATAAGAAATTTAAATGCCCTATTTGCAACTAATTAGGGAAATGTGCATTAAAGCCACAGTGAGATCCCATTACCATCAAATGGGCAGAAATTTTAAATTCTGACCATAACAAGTATTGGGGCAAAAATATGAAACAAACAGAACTCTCATCGCTGCTGAAAAGGAGTAAACTTGGAAGAGTGCTATGGTATCAGCAAAGCCTACCAACAAACATTGGCTCTTCAAGGCACATGCTTCAGAGGAATTCTTTCCCATGAACTCAAGAGAAATGTGCACAATAATGATCAGAGCAGCCTTGTTCATAATTGCAAAAATCTAGGTATAAACTAAACATCCATCAACACAGATAAACACTGAAACTGAAGTACAGCTACATGTATCAGCATGGATAAACCTCATAAAGAATGCCAAGTATAATAAACACCAAATCCAAGATGATGCAATTCCCCCATCCCAGAGGACTACCCAGGGGTTTCATATTTATTGGTAATATTCTATTTTTTAATCTGCATAGTAGATACATGGGAGTTATTTACATTATCCTCTATAATTCTTGGGTATCTAGAATACTTCATAATTCTTGAAGCACAACTGAGTAAAGAATTCAAAGTTTTTTTTGTTTTTTTATTTTTAATCCTCACCAGAGGATATTTTTCCATTACTTTTTCAGAAAGTGGAAGGAAGAGAGAGAGAGAGAAAAAAACACTGATGTGAGAGAGACACATTGACTAGTTGCCTCCTGCACATGCCCCAACCTGGGCTAGGGATCAAACCTGCAACCAAGGTATCTAACCTGAGACCCTTCAGTCTGTGGGCCGACGCTCTAACCACTGAGCCAAACCAGCTAGGGCTCAAAGCTATTTTTAAAAATCATGGGTTTTTTTTGTTTTGTTTTTTTAAAATACATCTTTATTGATTTCAGAGAGAGAAAAGGAGAGGGAGAGAGAGATAGAAACATCAATGATGAGAGAGTCATCGATCGGCTGCCTCCTGCACGCCCCTGACTGGGGGGATCAAGCCCGCACCCCGGGCATGTGCCCTGACCAGGAATCGAACCCCGAATGCCTGGATCCTAAGTCAATGCTCAATCGCTGAGCCATGCCCGGCCGAGCTAAAAACAATGTTTTAATCAATAAAAATTTTATAGAAGTTATTTAAAACTGGCCAAATTAAAAATCTCCATAATATTTTATTCAGAATAGTAAATAAAATAAGGTAAACATCTGAATTACAACTTCATAAATAATCATTTCCAAAAGCACCACAATGTATACAACCCTGAAATAATTGTTTTTCAGGCGCAGCAGCTAAAAATCAACAAAATGTTGCTGTAAGAAATACTTAGCCCAGCCAATGTGGCTCAGTGGCTGACTGTCGACCTATGAACCAGGAGATCACTGTTCAATTCCTGGTCAGGGTGCATGCCCGGGGTTTCGGGCTCCATCCCTAGTAGGGTATGCCCGATCAATGACTCTCTCATCATTGATGTTTTTATCTCTTTCTCCCTCTTCCTTCCTCTGACATCAATAAAAAAATGTTTAAAAATATATATATTTAGTACATACAAGTGGTTTATTATTTCTAGGCTCCAAGTAAATCTACATATACCTAGTAAAGAGCTACTACAATTATAATTTCAAAATACAATAGAGGATCCATTTCAAAATTATTTTTAAAGTTATAGCAAATGCTCTCTTCCTTCCTTAAGTTATTCCTTTGGTTCACTTTGGAATATTTTCCCAACCAATTCTATTGCTGTGACCACTGAAGTCTCACCCAAAGTTCTTACTCTTCACTTTCTGCTAATCTCAAACAGTGTAGAGTAAGTACTCCAAGACCTGGAAGTTGGCACCAACATGAGAAAATTTTCAACACTTACAATCCTCTTACATTTGGGGGTTGGGGGGAGTATGGAGTGGTTTGCTTATAAGCATTCTTCAGAGTTGTCTCCTTTATTAATGTGGTACACTACTCTCTGGATCCCTAGTTATACCACTGTTGTACGTATTTGTTACCTTCAGTAAACACAAACTATGACTAATTTTTTAAAATCTTCATCCGAGAATATGGGGGGTTTTTATTGATTTTGGGGCGGGGAGAGAGAAACATCGACTGGTTGCTTCCCATACATGCCCCAACCCGGGATGGAACCCGCAACCTATGTATATGTCCTAAGAATCAAACCCACAACCTTTTGGTGTATGGGACAATGCTCCAATCAACTGGGTCACCCAGCCAGGGCAAACTATGACGGATTTTTAATATCAATTTCTTTGC
Organism: Miniopterus schreibersii; assembly: GCF_964146895.1. NCBI lineage: Eukaryota > Metazoa > Chordata > Mammalia > Chiroptera > Miniopteridae > Miniopterus > Miniopterus schreibersii. The sequence continues at coordinate 55,108,906 of NC_138111.1, read as the reverse complement.
AATAAAATACATCCTTATAAAATTTAAATCTTGACAACAAATGAAATGACATAGTATACCCTACATTGTGACTAAACTCAAACAAGTAAACCCATTTTTTAAAAGCTTACACATGGATTTTGAAACCTAGAAAATATATCAATTCTTGAGTTCTGAAAGCAGTGTTTAACCTTTTCTGAAAAATCCATATTCTCTTTTAATAAACATAAATATCTATTCCTCCCATTAACATTAGTATCCAAATATAAACTAGTATAATGTAGATGATGTTCTTTTCCAAACCACACAACTTTCCAGGATTCTGATACTTTGCTCTGGTTGAGATTCACTGATGAAGACTAATTAACAACTTTTAAAAATAGTATATTTCTAGACGCTTTCAATGAGCTGTAACTACATATGAGGAAAAATATAAATGGCAGGTAATATAAAAAGAATCAACTTACACATATAACATGTTTGTATCCAAGTCAATGCAAACAACATCTTGTGGTGGGTCATGAAGATCAAAATACCTTGAGTCAACTCCAACTATAAATGGTAAAGGTGCACTAAGCACTGCCGCCAGTGAGAGAGGACAGAGGGGAATATATGGGCATTGCCACTGAAATGGAAAGATCATCTGGGGAAAAAGTTTTTAAAAATTAGCCAAATTTGAAATTTGCAATAAAATTGTGTAATTAAGTAATATTACTAAAAGGGACCATTAAAAAGCAGTTAAGTCTAGTTTCTTTTACCTTAAACATTCATTCCAAAAACTGACTACAAAACATTATTAAGCAACACTATGAGCCAATGTAATTAAAACCTTTAAGCATGACAATGATCACAAGCACAATAAAAATGCTAACAGCTCTTTGCCTGTTAATTCTTCTAATGTCTATACAAAACTCACATTCGGTTCCATGGAAAAAGTGAAAGTAGAAAATTGTCTAAAAAATTATCAAACAAACTCATGGTATTTAAATCTCATGCATTTCATCCATCTATTAAGTCTCAAAATAACCCCTGACTAAAATCCAACTAAGAGCACCAAGGAATCAAAAATATTAAAATGATTCCCTTGAGAATGGTAATAGTTGATTAAAAATTTCAATTAAAAAAATTCCTAATCACTCATATAAACATAAAATGACCCAACTCCAGTGAAGCTTGACATCTTAAAAATGAGGATGAAAAGATTAGCTGAAGAACATATATACATAGACCACGAGCACAGACAACTGTGTGGTGATGGCCAGAGGGGGAGGTGGGGTAGGGCCTGGGTAAGGTGGGTAAAGGGGGGAGGAGGGGGGACATGTGTAATAGTGTCAACAATAAATAAAAAATAAAACATACCTTAAGAATCTTTACCAGGTTTCCTTTACGAAGCTCTACCTTAATTGTATCACATATTCTTGTGTGTTTTTAAAGATATTTTTAACTAAGCCTCCAGATGAAAATTTTGATAATCAGCTAATATTAAATTTTTAATCACTGATGATAAAATTTTTCTTCTACTATAGAAATTCTTGCTGTCTTTCAAGGTCTAGTTCAATTCTTATCTTATCCATCATCCCCTACCCCAAAGAAATGCCTATAGCATTTACTACCTCTGCCAGTTATTCCACATGGTTCTTCAGAATGGGATTTTATCTTCATTTATTTTTACTCATCAAATATCTGAGCACTTAATATGCCCCAAGCACTGTTCTAGATGATGGAGCACAACAATGAATAAAACAAAGATCCCTGCCCTCATGAGGTATATGGTCTAGCATAAGGGTCAGCAAACTTCTTCTATAAAAGACAGGAAATGTTGTAGGACTTGTGAGCCATATTGTTAGTCACAAATACTTAACTCTGTCTTCATGCACGAAAGCAGTCATGGGTAATACATAAATAAATGGCGTATGTTCCAGTGAAACTTTACAAAAACAGGTGGCAGGCAGGATTTGACTCGTGGGTCATAGCTTGCCAACACCTTGTCTAGCAGGAAGAGCCAGTAAATAAACAGAAGACATCATAAATGAAATATAGGCCATGTCAGGAACTGCTAAGTGCTATAGGAAAATGAAAAAGTAGAGCCAAGTGAAGAGGATTAGAGTTCAGAAGATAAGGAAAATAAGTTGTATTATTAAATAGGCCAAACACGGTAGGTCTCCTTAAGAAAGTGACAACTGAACAAAAACCTAAAGGTGGTGAGGGAGAGATTGAGCCAAGGAGATATCTGGAAGAGTGCTTAAAAGAGAAGGAACAGCTAGAGCAAAGGCTTTAAAGTACAGGGCCTGCCGACTCTGCTTCAGGAGAAGCAAGGAATCCAGTGTGGCTGGAGAAGAGTGATCAAGGGGGAGAGAGGTAGAAAATGAGGTCAGATAACAGAGGCACAGAGCCACTAGCACAGGAAACTTGCAAGGATTTCAAATTTCCTTCAGTGCAAACTATCTTCTGTTCAACATTATACCTGCAACTACAGAAGAAATTTTGGTACAAAACTATCTGACAGCAAAATATGACACCCTTGTCTTCACCTTGGACTTAGTGTAACCATAAATAGGGTCACTGTTACAAAAATACTCATTTGTTTCATTAATTCTGCTACAGGCTCCATTAATTCTTTTACATTCTTTGGTGTTCAAATCATTCTCCTTTTGAAGAATTTGTCCTCTCACCATTCTTTTCAATTTCCTCTTCTTCAAACTGCTTAATTGCCAAGTGCTCATTTACCAGGTACTGCATGCAATACCAGGAGCTCTCCAACACCACTGACATAAATTCCAGGCAATCTTGCGTTTTTCATAAAATTCCCAACTTCATGTTGCAACTTTTCCACCTGTTCTTGAACTATATTGCTGAAATCAATCAAGCGACTGGGCCCCAAAGATTCTGACAAAAGGGCAGGGATGAACACTAATGTTTTTATAGGAAGGAATATATGAGTGGGAACTTTCTAAAACTGGTCAGTTCATTAACAAATATTTTCATGTTATAATGCCTTCTTTCACATGCAACTGTGGAGGCTTGAAAAATTAGTATGTATATATCAAAGTTCCTTGCTTCCCATAAACCATCTCACATGTTATCACGGTTTTCAGTCCTTGCAGCATTTCTCAGACCAGATTAAGATCTCGGAGACATATCCCACTTGTTGATCTAACAAGTATTAATTCGGTGCTTACTCCATGCTACTGAACATGTGTACATTATCCTACTTCAAAATCACTTAGAATTTCCTATATGTTATTGGCCTTACAAAGATTAAAAGTTAAAATTGGGAGAGAGTAACTGTGTAATTTATTTCCATTAATATTAGGGCAACTGAAATTGGCCAGAGCCTCTCATTTAATACATTCATTCACAAGTTTTATTATTATGTAACCATATAGATTCTCTGAAAGACTCTAAAATATGAAAAATTAGAATTTGAAAGTTTCTCTCAAATAGAGAAAGTTTCTCTTTGCCACCCTGTTTTTATGTTAAATTTATACTGGTAATTCCGAAATTGCTTTCATTGAAGGAACTTTACCTTTAGAGTAAAAATTCTGTCAGTAATTCTGTGCTAAAAGGAAAAATTCTATACTTACAGCTACAACAGCTTCAGCTACTCCAGTCAACACAGCTGGCCTCAGAGAATGTAGCAGAATCTTACTCTCAAGTAAAACAAAGAGCAGCAGTGTTGCACAATTCTCAGGACCCAGATTCATTAACAAGGTGCTAAAGTTGGCTCCACTAGAAAAAGAGAAAAAAGAGATGAATATGAACTATTTTGCTAAAACATGTTAAGCTTTGCTTATTTCCTAGACATTAACAGAGCGAGAATCTAGTGTTGATTTCAAGTTCTGGTTTAGTTATCACTAAAAAATAGCAAATCTAATGACACGGTCTAACAGGATGATTCAAACTCATCCCTTGGTAACAAAGGTGTGTTCATCAGGAAAGATACTCCTGAAGATGAACCTTATGGGTAGAGCTCAAAAGAATGGAGGCAGGGGCTTGGGAGTTGGGAGAGAAGAACATATACAAAGGATTGTCAGATTCAAGAAACTGAAATAAACCTATTGTGACTAAAGCATAGTAAGAGAAGGGGTGAAAATAGCAAGAGATTGTGCCGAAATAAAAGTGAAACCATTATGTTTGCATTCTCAAAAGAACACACTGGCTGCAGTATGAATAAAGAACTAAAGGAAGAAAAGAGCCAAAGAGTATCAATTAAGAGGTACTTAAGTAGTCCAGGAGAGAGATCCTGCTGGCCTGGACTAGTGATGCAGATGAGGAGAAGCTAAGAGGCTTAAGACATTTTAGGAGGTTTAAATCAGTTCCCCTTGAATGTTCAGTTATAAACTGAATATGGGGAGGGGAGATGAGAAGAAAAGGAAGATATTCCTTACATCTAATCTTGCAACTCTCTTAAGTATGCTATTCTTAAAAAGGGCCCACCATGCATCCAGATATCAAAGTTAGAAACATTAACGCTATCCTTACATAGTTTGTAAAAATAGCACTTTTTTAACCTAAACGCTACAATGTTTTAAAGCATTCTGCTCCAAATGAATAAATATGACATTTTAGATGGCATTATTTACCTTAGTGGTAAAGGTGTGGAAACTGGCTGTGATAATATTAGCGCATCATGGACTGATAGCTTAAAAAAAAAGAAGATAAATTAACCAAGCTAATTTTGAAACCTAAACATTTAGATCAAGGATAAAATAAAAAATGTTTTTCTATGCAGACTAACACAACAGTTTTGGAAACATGTACTAAGATATAAAACAACAGCTGCATTTACTCAGAAGTACTGTATTAGTTTTTAACTGAACTATTAACTCAACTGAATTTTGATTCAGTTATTTGGTTAAAATGTAGTCATTTAAAAATTATGAAATAACTGCTTTTTAAAAGCCTCAAATTTGCCCAGCCAGGCATGGCTCAGAGGTTGAGCGTCGACCTAGGATCCAGGCGATCGGGGTTCAATTCCCAGTCAGGGCACATGCCCCAGTTGCGGGCTGCAGCCAATCAATGACTCTCTCATCATTGATGTTTCTATTTTTCTCTCCCTCTCCCTTCCTGTCTCTGAAATCGATAAAGATATATTTTTAATAAATAAATAAATAAATGCCTCAAATTTATTTACTCTACATGCTGGTAACCAGTTGTAAGTTACTTAATACATACTAATACTTGCTGAACTGAAGTACATTCAAGATTAATATTTGACTTAATGCTACCATAACACATATAATGCTGACAACATCTTAGAAAAAAATTTAAAATTATTTTCCTCTATTGATAAGTGCTACTCAAAGTGCCAATCTACAACTGTTATGGTTCCAGGAAGAGACAGTATATAAATGGAGAGCAAGCCATTAAGAAACTTTTATGGCAATTTGTCACTGCCCGCTCATCCAGCGTGATCAGTGAACTCATGGCTTTGGACGGGGTATAGATCTGTTCACTTCTACACAGATCTCACACAGTAAGTTCCATATGTCACAATTTGTATACTTACGTAGGTCTGCCACTGATTGGAAATAAAAAGAAACTAGTCCTTTAACACAAGTAGTTTGAAAAGCACTATTACAGACTATTTCACTTTCACCCTCCAACCATAACTCATTTCATATTTAATATTAGTCACCCCTATATTAAAAGCATGCCCATAACATAATTCTGGGTTTTAAGTTATGAAAATCAGCTACATAAAATCTATACATGGGCCAATGTTGATAGTGTCATGAACCAAGAATTATAATTATTCCAATTCTGTACACCCAAAATTCAAAAAAACCACTACAAAGGAAGTTCAGTAAAGACATAAAATACAGGAAATTCAAGGACTTTATGAATGCATAAAGAACCACAGAACCCCCACTCTGCAATGACTATAATGAACATATGCAAGACTCCTCTCAAATATATGCTTTTTAAATTACCTGTACAAGGATTCTTGGTCTTTGTGGTGAAGGAAAAGGGATGTTTTGCATGAAATGTGAAATGTGCCTAGAAAAAAGTTGGAAATAAAGATAATTACTTTTCTAAAATGCTTTATAGATTTTTAAAAATCTTAAATATCATTCTATATCATCCCAAATATGACAAAGCCACTTTTACCTAAAGCTTATCCTAAATTAATTTAGTTAATGTAAGTAAATGTAGTCATTCTACTAAACTTCTGAAATGCATGTTATTTCCTGATTTAAAGTCCATATTATACCCTATTATTGCCAGGAAATAAGAGCAACATGAATATGATTTTCATGAAAGCAGCAAATTTTTATTGCCTTGGTTATCAGTGCCAATATGGGGACCAACTAACTCTGATATAATAAATTAAAATGAATATAGAATTTAATCCTAATAATTATCTATTAATTAAATATAAATTTAATATAATTCTTTTACTATAACTTTGGGCAAACCACTTACCCTCTCTGTTTTTCCACCTATAAATAATGCTTCGTAACTTTCTCCAAAGTTTTGAGATCTTAGAGGCCACTAAAATGCAAAGTATTACTTCAACTGAGAAAAAATATTGATCAATACACTGATTTTATTTTCAAATACTTTTAGAAACTTAAGTTTTTCAAAAAGTTGCTAGCTTGTCACTCACATTTTAATTCATACAATTTTAAGTTAATCTGACAGCTGAAAGTTAAATCTAGAATTATGAACCATTAGATTGGCATTCCAGTACAGTCAGAAAGTTGAAACCATATTTCTATACCAAGTTGTGATAAGTTTATGTACAGTACCTTACTATTTTTTAAATGTGATTTTGAACAGCATTATTTTAAAACCTACAAATAATTGCCCCCAACTTATCCACTAAACTAGTATGTTTTGCTGGTACTCTATCTGCTACACATTTCCATCAAGCTCTTGACATCTCTTGGTTTATTAGTAGGATACATAGATTATTTCCTATAACACACAAAAGTCAATGTGCCACTAGAAGTCAGAAAAGATGTGATTTTGAAAAGACAGAGACTCCACATATATTTTTCTTGCTTACAGAAAATTTCCAAGACAAAGGGAATTATAAATCAAAGGGAAAACATGTAGAATTCTGTCAATGTTAAAACCAAAACCTCACTTTTAACATCAATAAATTTCTAGAGAAGTTTAGAGATGTTTTGTAGTTAGATTCTGGAATGGCCACTTGTATGGTTGGGTGTGAATATATGTGTGTATCAACTGCTATTTTTCTCTTGGTTATTATAGAATGAATAGGAAGCACACACAACACAACACACACAAGTTCCTTCCTCAGCTGAGTTCTCAAAAGGTTATTTGGTCACCCGCATCCACCTCGCCTCAGCTTCAGATTCACAGCCAACGGTTCCAGTGAAAAGAAAGCAAGTAAAAAGCAGGCGGACTGTGACTCTCCTTCCGACTTGGCTACTTCAAGTCAGGTAAAGAACGAAATAAATACACATCCACGCATGCGCGCATGCACACAGTCTCCCAGCAGGCACCTCCTCAATCATTATACATACTTTTCAATGGGGAGAGGATGTGGTCCAGACACAGAGAGTTTGTAGATAAACATGAGAAATTTTCTAAAAGCTTCAAAAAAAGGCCAGTGTGAGAGTAAACAAATGCATTTGTTTGAATTGATGGATTTGGAGACCCTTTTTCTCTCCACAGGCGTCAGCAGGCCCAGCTGCATAAGCTGTTTCTCTGTTAGAAGTTCCCAAGCATAAGGCTCATAAAACTGGATGGCAGCTCCATACACCTACAGAGCAAAAGAATTCCATTATAAGATTTGAGGGTGTTTTCTTAGTAATTTCTCTTTTTCTCTTATTGCACAGAAATATCTGCTTAGAATTCATGACAGATAAGTGAAAAGAAAAATCTCAACATTGCTGATGGGCATATAAAATGGTGTGGCTGCCATGGAAAACAGTCTGACAGCTCCAAACGTTAAATAAAGAATTACCGGTGACACAGGAAGTCCACTCCTGGGTATACAAGTATTCCCTGTTTTTGAAAGTTCACATTATGCCACTTCGCTTTTACAAAAGACCTACATTAGCACCTGTTTACCCTAACAGAAATAAATGCAAAAGGTATTTTCACTTTTACAAAAAAAGGCGAAAGGGAAAATAGCATTCAGCATTTGTTTGGCAGCCAGCATTATAGAGGCAGTATGCATTCCAGCAGCGAGAGTGGTATCACCAAGCTCCTTTCCAGGGAACCACACTCAGCATCTCCACATCAAGACCCCGTACTTTAAAAACTATGTCGGTGAACATCTATGCTCTATCTCAATTCATTTTGTGCTTCTGTTAGCAAGATGTGTCCTAAGATATCAGAAAAGCCTGAGAGAGATCATAAGGGTGTTATGCTTAACATAAAGTGACGTAATTAAGCGTTTTGATCATGAACTACTGAATACTGAAGACACCCTACATGTATTGAGCTCGCCTAGTCCACTGTTTGTACTATTTACACGAAGAGAGAAATTTTTTTTTAAATATATATTTACTGATTTCAGAGAGAGGAAGGGAGAGGGAGAGAGAAACATCAATGATGAGAGTCGCTGATCGGCTGCCTCCCACAGGCCCCACACAGGATCAAGCCCACAACCCAGGTATGTGCCCTGACCAGGAATTGAACCACGATCTCCTGGATCCTAGGTCAATGCTCAACCACTGAGCCACGCCTGGCCTGGCAGAAAGAATCTTGAAAGCTGCCAAAATTACTATTGGTTCTGTTAGTAACAAAGTGGTCTCCTTTAGTTGGAATCCAGTAATGGATAAAATGGCAAGTCAAGTGCTTGAGTAGACTGATGGGTGTACAAAACCTGGTGTGTATTTATCATATGATTCCTGCTTTTACTATACGTTAGTGTTATTTTAGGTTTTATGTGATATTTGGTATGGTTTGGTAGGTTATTTTGGAGATTTGGGAATGCTCAAAATTTTTTCCATATAAATTAATTATAACTGTTTCTTCACTTTACACCATTTTGTCTTGCAAAAGATTTGGAGTAGGGGAAACCTGTATACCCAAAAGAATTCAAAACAGGGACTCAAAAAGACATGTATACACCGATGTTCATAACAGCAATATTCACAATACCCAAAGGGAACAACCCAAATGTCCATCAACAGATGAATGGATAAACAAAATACAGTATGATGGAATGTTATTCATCCTTAAAAATAAATAAAATTCTGATAGATACAGCAACATGGAAAACATTATGATAAATGAAATGAGACCGACACAAACGGACAAATAATATATTATTCTATTTATATGAGCTACCTAGAATAGGCAAATTCATAGAGACAAAAAGTAGAATAGAGGTTACCAGGGACTCGGGGTGGGGTAAAGGGAGCTTCTGTTTAGGGTGATAAAAAAGTTCTCAAACCAGATAGTAGTACTTATACAAATCTTATAACTATTTAGTAATATATATCACATTAACCCTTGTCTTTACAGATACAACACTCCCAGATAAATTATTTCAAAGTGATCTCAGAGGTTTTTTAACAAGCATCTCTATGCGGTATTGTTGTTCTCTAGTGATCAAATCTGGTAACTCAAGTTTTCGAAGATCTTAAAATTTTCATTTATATTTATTGTTTTCAAATAAGAGAATTGGTTAAATGATTATTAAGCTAAAGAGTTAGCTTAGTTGTAAGCAATCCAGTTAATATAGTTAGCCTTCACTCAGTGAGTTTTTTACTATGTTCCAGATACTGTGCTGGATCTTAACTTTCATTATCTTTAATACAGTGGTTGTAAACTTGTAGCCTGTAGAATAAGGCCACCAATGTATTTTGTTTGAGCCACAAGAGTCAGCTCTGGTTAGTTATAATTTTCAATAAAATTGCATATTTTATCAAACTTCTTAAGAAAATTTTCAATTTTAAATTTCTACTATATCTGTAGTTTTATTTATTTTTTAATTTCTAATAGTATTTATTTCTGATATCCTTTTATTTTAAATTATCAGTCCATGTCATTATTACTGCTTTATACATGTTTTCAATTTTTGACTATTACAAATAAAGTGTATACATGTTTTTGGAAGATATATACATTCATACTTCCTGGGATATGCTTAGGCATATAATCACTGCGGACAGGGTTGCTTCTTTTCCTTGATAATAATGTAGAAGTTCTCTATCTATTTTCGATGAGACCGATCTTGAATACATGTACCACATTATTTTCTCTCAGCTTGGGCCTGCCTTTTCACTTTCTTAATGATGTCTTTGAATAAACAGATGTTCTTAACTCCAAAGAAGTGTACTATTTACCTTTTCTTTTATGGCTAGTGCTTTCTGCATGCTGTTTGAACTATTTTTACTTACTCCATATTAATATATTATTTTTCTTAGGACCTTCGTTGTTGTTGAGAAATTAGCCAATCTAATAGTTGTCCCTATGAAAGTAAATGTCTCTTCTTTCTACTGATTTTTGTCTTGGTGCTTCCTATATAAAAAGAGGTGGTTTTATATTTTTACTTTTTTCCTACTGGAGGTTCAGAGTATACCTTCAATCTACAGATTCAATTTTTCATCAACCCTGGAAAACTCTCAACTAACCAATTAGCTCATTATATATGCTGCCTCCACCTTCTCCGGTATCTCCTTCTGGACTTCATTAAATACCTATTGGTCCTTCTGATTCTACCCTGTACATATTTAAACTCCTTTTATGCTTTATGTTTTCTGTGCTGCATTTGAAGTGACTCATCTTCCACTTTATTAATTCTCCTTTCATGTATGTCTTCTCTGCTACTTAAACCATTCACTGAATTCAATTTTAAAAACATATTTTTCATTCCTAGGCATTTAATTCTTTTCTAATCTGTTTATTCATTTTTCAAAATATCCTACTCTTTCCTTGATGCTTTGAGCCCCTCTTTTAGGTCTTGAATCATTTCAATTATATATTCAATTTATAATATCCTTCATATTGTTATTCTTTCACTTCAATATCTTCAAGGTCTAATCCAGCTTAGTATTACAAGTCTCGTTGATTCTTCCTATGGTAACTATGTCTTCTAACTTTTACTATAGTTTCATTTTAAAGCCTGAGTTTTGGGGGTGTCCAGAAAGACTTTTATATTTGCTTCTGTAGAGGCTCCAGGGGTATCAACATCCTGATACCAATTTTCAGGTTGACCTTTCATCTTGGGCATTACAGTACAAATTTAAACCAAAATAATTCTGGTATTCTGTCCAAATAATCCTAACATTCAAATAAAACTTAAGTCATATTAACCATTTTACAGAATTAAAACATAAACAAAATAGGTTAAATACAAGAGAAAATATATGTACCTTTTCAGCAGAAGAACCTGTCAGGACAAAAGTTGAAAAAACTGGAAGTGGATATTTGGTTTGGGGATCCCAACATTCAATAGTAGCTCCCATAGGAAGGCAGAAGAGAGGTACAGATTCTGAAAGTGGAAATGACTCATAATCATCTTCCGGATATCTAAAAATTAAACCTTTTGGAGAGAGGAGACAATGATAAATTTTTCTAAATAGTTACTTTTCCATAAAGTATATGTGATACATTATTATATCTTAATAGCAAATTTCATCGAAATATTTATGCGTGAAATTTCAAAATCAATTTTTCTCTTGCCATATCAGAAATTAAAATAAATTAACAAAATATACTGTTTATTTTTTTGACCTATGGACTTTTAGTTCATAAAATGTATTAAATATACTACTTAAAACTCTACTCAACAGGATCACAAATCTTAATGTATTTTCTTCTACATACAACCAACATTTTATAGGAATGGTAAAAAGCACAGGAAAATTTACGAACTATTTCAGTTAGTCTTCTATAAAAAATTCAAGGAAGGGACAAATATTATAAAGTAACTCCAAGGAAACAGAAATTATCACAGCCTCTAAGCTCATCTTGAGAAGCAGTGTAAAAGGCATGCAACATGAAAAGTAAATGAGACAGAAAATCCTTTGTGACTGAGTACAGAGTATGTGAGACCAAGGAAGTGGGGGGGGGGGGTACTCTGAGAAGCATAACATAGCTCCTTCATAATAAAGTAACTACATGTCATTAGTTCATTAGCCTCTAACAGACCACATCCAAGATAAACAAGTGAAAATCAGTAGCAGATTTTTGAGTCCAAATTCAGTCTTCAAAACTCTGTATTCCAAAATATGTTTTATATAAAATACCTGAATACTTTCACAAAGCTTGTTTCTGTAAGGCTTTTTGTAAAGTGGCACTCTCTCCCCACCAAAAAAAAATGTATTTTAGGAAAATCACATACAATCAACACATTACAGCAAAGTGAACAGTATCACATTTTAAAATGATACTGAATTTGTAATTTTTATATTATAAATTAAATGGTTTAATTCATTAGTATGAATGTCTTTATGAGGACAATCAACATTTTTCAGATATAAATTTGCCTAAGTTCTTTGAAGTGAAACTTGATTACAAAAACTGCATGATCAAAAAGTATTTGACACAGTTTGTTTTCACAAAAAAGTATTCCAGTATTTCTCTTCTATTTACAACTGGAGCATACCTGTATTTTCAGTTTTTATCCCACCATACCAGCGGGATGAAGAGGTCACACTTAAATCTTTACAGCCCTTGACACTTTACTGTGCAGTAAGAATGTGGCGATAGATTTCTCAAACACTTCATGGCAGAAAAGTTTCTCAGGCCCTCCTCTCCTCCATATAGCTGATTCTTTGCAACAAGGGAGAAAGGAAGCAAGTCCACCTTTCATGGCAAGTAACATGTGGTTTCAAATCAGACACACAGAGATAAGAGAAGGAAATATAAGAAGTAAAGATGCAGTTTGACAGCTTTCTGATTGCCAAAATATAAAAGATCAGAGAGTAAGTAGGGTTCTACTTAATTGTTAAATCTATTAGTGTAGACTAAAAGCCTGCATGTTTATTCCACAAATGCTTGCTTGGGATGAAAGTTTCTATTTAATTAACACTTTTGGGGGTGGGGGAGACAATATTAACATATCCTGTAATGTGTAATGTACTTAAGAAAACTTATGCCTTTACATGCTAAAATTATAGATAATTCTGTTTATTAATAGATCAATTCCACAAACTACATAAGGGAGCACACACTGCCTCTCCTAACCAAATGTTAATGCACAACAGTAACTACAGTAATACAGGCAATTTTTTTAAATTTACTTACCAGCTTTATATGCTATTGAATTAGAAGCAGGTACAGACTTCTTATAACACAGAAACACACTGGAGCCCCACTGTAAAATATAAATTAGGTTTAAAAAAAGACAAAAGAGAAAAAATTTTCATTTTGTTTTATGTCTTCTAAAGATTCTGATTATTTAATCAGGGAGTCTATTTAAAACACATGTTTAGCAAAACAGACTATAAAGTATAAAATATAGCAAAACATGAAGTTGAGAACACTAGGAAAAAAGTAAAATAACATCGCCACAAATATCAAACTGACTTGAAGACAGTTTCAAAAAGTTCAGAATTCTGTAGTTATCCAGAAATGTCTATATTTGAAAGAGACAGAACAAAAGTGGAGTGGGTACCAGAGTCTGAACAAGGAAAGACTGGGGTCACTGGGGTGCTCTAAAGTCATTACCTCCAGAGGCAAACCTGTCCTGACTAATAGCCATGGGTGCATTAGACATCTCTGCCTATACCACCTTTAAGCTAATATTAGTTTGATGTAAACATATTTTTCAAAATAAATCTGACCCAATAGTAAACTTTAGTCTCATAAAACTATAAATCAAATGTATATGTTCAATTTTCTTCTTCATGAGAGCCCTTTTAAAAAATAAGTCTATAAATATTTCAAATAAATACATATAAGGGAGTCCCCACCCAGTCTCCCTGCAGTTGTCCTTAAAACCCTCTCCAAAAAAACACTGAAACCCAAAAGTTAATAAAACCTCTATATTAGCGTAACAAAAGCAGTATTAGCATGTACCTCCTACCCCCCCCCCCAAAAGAATTCCTGACTTTAAGTATCTATTTGCTGGGTGAAATTATTCTAAAGCATCAGATAGCTAAGGATTTTCAAAATTATTATGAATCATAAAAATTAGAGCTAAAAATAATAAAAACCATGAAAATACACAGTAAATTATATGCCCAATAATCAACAGGAATCCAAAAATTATCCTTTTTATAAAGTATCAAACTAATAATGAAACTTGATTCTTACCATTCCACAATTTAAGTTTTTGTCAACTTTGCAGAAAGTATGAGGAGGGGTTTCACCTTTACTGGTTACAATAACACATATATCAGTTACAGCCAAGGAATTCTGGGGTCGAACTGGAGAATCCCTTCGATAAGTGATAAAGATTCTTTGTGAAGTAGTTGAACTGTTGTTGACATTGGCACAGCGACCATAGGGTGTGGCTTGGATCACTTCACATCCTGCAATAAGCCTCTCTTTCCCTTCATATAGAACTCTGCATGGCAGGGAGGGAAGAAATAGATAAGTAAATAAATTTCAGGTTAATGTCGGTTCTTTTCTTGGGGGGAAAAAAAAAAAATTGGTCTCTATCTATTGTTTCCCAAATCTTAATTGCTAACCAAAAACAAAACTATTATTTTGGGAATTATACGTCTCTTTACTATTATTTCAACAGCTAGAATATACTTTTAAGAAGTGTAAATAGGATCAAAGAACTTGAGTTTTCATTGGTTATTACAAGAAACATATGAAACAAGGAAAGGGCAGCACTACAAACATGCTCAGGTCAATTCCTAGAGAACAAGTATTCAGATATTTTCACAAAATTTTCCTTCATAATTCCTGTCAAAATTTTACCCTCAGCCCAGCCGGCATGGCTCAGCAGTTGAGCATCGACCTATGATCCAGAAGATCAAGGTTCGATTCCTGGTCAGGGCACATGCCCGGGTTGCGGACTCAATCCCCAGTCGGGGGGGGGGGGGGGGGGGGGGAGTGCAGGAGGCAGCCGATCAATGACTCTCTCATCATTGATGTTTCCATCTCTCTCTCTCTCTCTCTCCCTTCCTCTCTCTGAAATCAATAAAGATGTATATTTTTTTAAAAAGTGCTGGAGAAAACTACTCATTTGAAGGTCAATGAATCTGATCAATGGAGGAAGGTAAGAACTTTGGATAGTAGTCTGATTCTTTATCTTAATATATCTGACATACAAAAATATATTACCCTGTTAAATTATACTTTATAGCATATTTAACATTATGAGGGAATACCAGATCTTACTTATTGTAACAACATACTTTCCAGAAAAGAACTATTATTTTTGTAAATACCTTATCTCAGTTTACAAATCAGTCAAAAAGGTCAAAAGTTGGACAACTGTGTTTCATATTTAAATGAGGTAGGTGCTCATCTTATAGTGGCTAATAGGTTTTCCAAACCTCACCAATGTGCTTAAGGGTGGGGGGAAGTGGGAGAGACAGGTCAGAACATTTAAGTCACCAGATATTAACAATTATTTGATCTGGAAAGAAATATTTACCATCATGATTAGTTAAAAGAAAACCATACATTCTAGCAAACCTGGATCAGTAAAATATTTAAAAGAAACTGGACGCCTTAGGGAACTGCAATATGTATACGAAAGAGCTACTTGCAACCTGAAAACACCTAAGTATAATTATCTAAATCATTATTTTATTTTTAAGTTGTGCCACTGAACCACAAGCAACAACAATCCTTCAGAGATTCACATCCTTTCAATTATGACTGTATGGCGGGGGTGGAGAGGAGGGTGTGAAAAGACGGCCTTTAAAGGATGGCTAAAGAGGGAACGGTAAGGGCCGCACCTAAGTCCCTGGCTGGTTTCCCTTCAACTGACATGGATATTATCAAAACTTTATCCTGCAGCTGTCCTTCTATGGATATTACCTATCTTAAGACAAGCACAGAGACAATGTTTAAACCTGAGGGTAAACCCATCACCTGTCCTGAACCACTCCGCCCTAACCAGCAACTGGCGTTTGCCCATCTTAGCCTCCTCTCCCCTTCTCAAAGGAAAGCTCCTCCCACTAAAGGCTAGTCCAACCACATACGCTGTTGATAGTATCCCTTTAGTCTGTTTCATAATTTTGTTCTATCAAATATCTCCTCTTACTCCTAAATATCAGCTCTTCCTTCTCCATTGGTTTCTTTCTTTCAATATAAAGATGTTCAAAGTTATTTATCCCCTGAGCCTTTTACCCAGCCTCCCCTCACCCCAAGCGTCCTAAAGTGCTGCTTCTGAGAATTTTGCTAAAATGCAGATTCTGATGCAGTAAATCTGGGTAGTGCTTTAGATTCTGAATATCTAACATGCTCCCAAGCCCTATGGACAATATGGGTCCATGGGCCACACCTTGAATAGCAAGGCCCATAACTATCTTCTCTTTTTCTTAAAGTCAAGCTTTCAAAAAGAAACCTCTATTACTCCGAGTGCCAATCATTTCTCAACCCTCTCTAACCTGGCTCCTGTAACCAATGATCCTACAAAGTTGTATGACCACCATCCTAATTGCATTGACTTGAAGGAAATTGATGGAAGCTAAACAGGGTGGGTGATACTAAAGGACTTAAACGGGTGCTGCTTAAAGGTTAAGTAAGATAAGGACAAATCATCCTTTGGCACTAGAAATTCAAATATAATGAGGGCCTTAGTATACTTTCACCAGAGCTCTACTGCAACACTGGAGGGGGCGATGAACAGAACAAGTGGCAGTAAAAGGCAGCAGCTTGTTACCTTCCTTAGTAGCACCTGAACAGCTATCAAAAGAATAACCAGCAACCAACTGCTTAAAAATAACTCATGGAGCCCAGCCGGGCGTGGCTCAGCAGTTGAGAGTCGACCTAGGATCCAGAAGATCAAGGTTTGATTCCCGGTCAGGGTACATGCCCGGGTTGTGAGCTCAATCCCCAGTGGGGGGCGTGCAGGAGGCAGCGGATCAGTAACTCTCTCATCATTGATGTTTCCATCTCTCTCTCTCTCCCCCTCTCCTTTCCTCTCTCTGAAATCAATAAAGATATATTTTTAAAATAATAATAAAATTATTAAAAAAAATTCATGGAACCATCGGGGAAATCTTTATCTGATGATGCTAAGAAATTAATCATTGTTTTGAGATGTGGTATTATGGTTACATAAAAAGACATTCAGAGAGAGATAAGAAAATCAATTGATGTAATACATCACATTAACAGAATGAAGAAAAAATCCACGATTGTCTCAATCAACAAAGAAAAGGCATTTAGCAAAATCCAACACATTTTCATGATAAAACTCTCTCATAAAAACAAGAATAAAGGGAACCTTCCTTAACATGATAAATGGCATTTATGAAGAGCCCACAGCTAACACCATATTCAACAGTGAAAGACTGAAAGCTTTCCCATAAGATCAGGAGGAAGACAAGAATGCCTGCTTTCAGCACTGCTATTCAACATCGTGCTCTATCTAAGTTCTAGCCAGAGCAATAAAACAAGAGGGGCAAATAAAGCACACTGCAAAGGGAGAAATAAAACTATCTCTATTTGCAGAGGACATGATCCTATTATTTTTAAAATGCACATGAAAGTGATTAGAGCTAATATATTCAGCAAACATGCAGAGTACAAGATTAACATATAAAGTTAAAATTCAGCTGTGTTTCTATATACCAGGAATGAACAATCCAAAAAAGACATTAAGAAAACAGTCCCATTTAGAGCAGAATCAAAAACAATAAAATACTTAGGAATAAAATTAATCAAGGAGGTGAAAGGCTAAAAGCCGCAAAACATTGTGAAAGAAATTAAAAAACACCTAAATAAATAGAAAGACCAATCATGTTCAGAGGCTGGAAAACAGTATTGCTATGATGGCAATACTCCCCAAATAGATCTACAGACTAAATCCAAACACCATCAAAATTCCAACAGGATGTTTTGTATAAATGGGCAAGCTGACCTCAAATACTTTCCAAGATACTCTCAAGTACCTATAGTATGTTTTTACTAACTGATGGTAATTGTAATAAACAGAATAGCATAATACATGACATGTATATATGGAAAAATACTGTAACTATTCTCATTTGGAAAAAATGCTTTTACAAAGAATGTTCATTAGCTGTGGATCAGACAGTAAATATCTCGTAACAACTACACTCCTTCTAAACTGTAAATACGCTCCTCGTGGCACTAAAAAAAATCACACAGCACAACTATATTTTTAAAAACAGGAATACTCCTTTGTTAAATAAGTTTAGGGCTTTGAAAAAACCCATCACATAACCCAAGTAGCTCCTTTTAAAAATACTGTCTTTTATTGTAGCTTCTTGTTCTTTTATGTTTAATTAATAAGCTTATCTGATCAGTACAAGAGAAAGGGAATCACATTTCAGGCTCTATGCCTTCATTTCAATATTCTTTTGAAAGAAACTGATCTAATGATTTAAATACAATGCAAAGAAATTCAGTAAGGGTGGATAGAGCTATGTAATATCTTACAATACTTGAACCTGAAGTAACAAATAATAGAACTATTGGGGATTTCAAATTCCTATTCCCATGCACCTTAAATAAATTTTTTCCCCTACACTAGAGCAAAAGAAAATAAGTCACGGTACCCAATGTCAATAAGGGGTGGCTTGTCTCTCCCTCTTTTATAACAGAGGAAAAGTTCTGGGCTTTTCAGACTTCCATAGTTCAAGTTTGCTTGGAGAGCTGATGGAGTGGCTTCAACACAGGTGTAACCTTCAGGTACTGTTTCCCCAGCTGATTTATTAATAACTGCAATGTCTGTAATTGGAGCTTTAGGTCCAGTTGACTTAGTATCTAAACGATTTATTTCTTGATCCAACAGAGTAGATGTATCAGTGAGACCTGCCACAACAAAGTAGTCCGTCACTCTTGGTCCTTTGTCTTCTATCATGGCTGCTATTATATTTCCTAGAAGAGGGGGAAAAAAATCGATTAAATAAAATACTTTATCCTGACTCTCTAAAATTAAAACACTCCTGAGTTAACAGTGAGCAACTAACCCACTCCCCAGCTGGATTTATAATCAAATCGTCATTCTGTAGAAGCCTGTTAGTATCATCTTGTGAGCTTTTACCTCCTAAAAAGTATAAATTTGCAGCACAAATTAATTTGTAAGGCTACTATGATCCTTTCACACGCCTAAGGCTCTGTTAAGAATATGTGGCTCAGTGGTTTGAGCATCACCCTGCACACTGAAGTGTCTCCGGATCGATTTCCGGTCAAAGGCACGTACCTGGGTTGCAGATTCGACCCCCAACCCCAGATGGAGCGCATGTGGGAGGCAATCAATCCATGTGCCTCTCACATTAATGTTTCTGTCTCTCTCTCCCTCGCTCTCTCCACCCCCCTCCCTCCATCCCTTGCACTCTCTACATACCAATAAAAAAAAATTCCTTAGGTAAGGGTTAACAACAAAATAAATATATATACTGTCAAGAGATGGGCTATGGTGCTTTCCTTTGAGCAAAATGCACTTAACAATAGTTAGACCATTTTAAAAATCATTCTCTTTAAGTTACAAAATTCCTATAACTAAGTTTTACATTTAAACAGAGTTCATCATGAATTAGTCAAGGTCTAACACAAAAAAAGAAAAATAATGGTAATAAATATAATTAAACCAGTCTCTTAATCCAGTTAGGAGTCTGTCCCTTATAGTTAAGAAACTTTATGTAGACACCATATAAACTATGTTTAGGAATCATTAAATATTTCATATATAAATACCAGACAGAACATAAAAAACTGTAACCAGAGAAGACAAAATTACATAAAATACACATTAAGAGACTTGGGTACTGCATGGTAAAAACCTAAAGAATGTGAACTTTGAGTCAAAATTTCTATTAGCTTTAAACTCAGTACCTCTAAAAATAAATTAAGCTTCTGAGGTTTTAGATATTTTCATGCTTTTCAAAAACAACTTTCCTGAGGTATAATTTACATATAATAATACACATATTTAAAGTGCAAATTTGGTAAGTTTTCACAAATACACTTGTGAAACCAGTAAACATATCCATCAACACCCCAAATTTTCCTGTACCCCTTCATTTTCCCTCCCCCCCACCAAGAGGATGAGTGATCTGCTTTCTGTCACTACAGGCTGGTTTCTAGAATTGACATACATGGAATCATTATAGTATGTATTCATTTTTGGTCTGGTTTCTTTTACTCATCGTAATTATTTTTAGATTCACCCATCCTGTTGTATATATCAATAGTTCATTCCTTTTTATTGCTGATAGTCCACTGCTGAATATGCCATAATATGTTTACCATTTGAGTTATTTTCAGTTTGGGGCTATTAAAGTTGTCACAAACACCCATGCGCAAGCCTTCTGGACATATGCTTTCATTTATTGTTGGTAAATTCTAAGGTGAAATGGCTGGATCACCTGGAAGGTGTATGTAATTCTAAAAAACTGCCGTCCGGCCAGGTGTAGCTCAGCGGTTGAGCATCTACCTAGGATCCAGGCCATGGGGGTTCGATTCCCAGTCAGAGCACATGCCCGGGTTGTGGGCTCAATCCCCAGTGAGGGGCATGCAGGAGGCAGCCAATCAATGACTCTCTCATTACTGATGTTTCTCTCTCTCTATCCCTCTCCTTTCCTATGAAATCAATAAAGACATATTACATATGTATATTTTACCACAATAAAAAAAGAGAATGCATCAATAATCATTTCTCCATATTAAACTTCTGGGCTTCTGTTAAGTTATAGAGTAAATGCCTGGAGTCAGCTTCCTAATTTAGAGTATAAAAACGCCTGTGTAACTACTGTTGTGTGTTACTTTCTTGCCTTTTGAAAAAAATATACCAATTTACCATGACAACAATAATGTTATCTACTGTCCACTGTCATTGTATTTATGTTTATAGCCTTAACAGTACAGCTGTTGCAGAAAGGTTGTTTAAATACACACTTCTTTGATCAAAAAAGGGGGAGGGAGATATTGAGTGGACATCTTTGTTTCATTCCTAATCCTAGGGAAAGCATTATTTCTTTTACCACTAAATATGATGTTACTTGTAGGTTACATGCTCTTTTTCAAGTTAAGGAAGTTCCTTTCTATTCCTGAGACTTTTATCAGGAATAGATGTTGGATTTTATCATACACTCTCTCTGCATCTACTGAAATTACATGGTTTTTCCTTTTCCAGTTTTTAATATGGTGAATTACATTAATTTCCAAGTTATTAACCAACCATGCATTCCTGAGATAAGTCCTACTTGATCATGATTTATTATCCTTTTTCTACCTTCTGGATTCTATCTGCTAAAATTTCATTTGAGCTTACATACTTTGCTTTAAGTCTCTTAGAGGTGGTGCCAGAATTCAAACCTGGCTCTCCTGACTCTTCTATTCCAAACTATCTGAGCACTTACATGTTTTTTCTGTTTTATTTTCTATGCAATGATTTGATCACATAATTGTTATCTCTTCTTTTTAATGGCTACTCTCATCTCCATCTGAAAAAATATGTTTTTCAGCCCTGGCCGGGTAGCTCAGTTGGTTAGAGCATCATTTGGTACATCAAGGTTGTGGGTTGGATCAAGTCAGGGAACATACAAGAATCAACCAATGAATGCATAAATAAGTGGAACAACAAATCAATGTTTCTGTTTCTTTCTCCACCCCCCCCCCCCACTTCCTTCACATCAATAAAAAAATAAACTTTTTGAAGAGCCCTGGACAAGTGGCTCAGTTGGCTGGAGTGGTGTCCCATACACCAAAGGATTACAGGTTCGATTCCCTATCAGGATACGCACAGAAGGCAACCAACCAGTGTTTCTCACTTACATCGATTTCTCCATGTCTGTGTTTCTCCCTCCCCCCAAAACATAACTTCAGGTGAGAATTTAAAAATAGACAAATACATATGTACATACATACATACAAATAAATAAATGTGTTTTTCAGGTTCCAAATTTTATACTTGGGGATTTTCCAAGAATCTTCAGTTATTGATTTTTAACTTAATTACATTGTGATCAGAGAATACACTGTGTATGACTTGAATTCTCTTATACTTAGAGACATTTTATGGCTAAGAATATGGTCTACCTTGTATAAATACACCCTGTAGCCTTCAGCAGAATGTGTGTTCTGTTGCTGGACAGAGAACTCTACAAATATCAATCGGGTCAAGCAGGTTAATGGTGTTGTTTAAGTCTACTATATCCTTGCTGATTTTCTCTCCTCTTCTTCCATCAATTATTAAGATTGGTATTGAAATCTGACTACAATTGTAAATTTGTCTACTTCTCCTTTCAACTCTATCAGATTTTGCTTCGTGTATTTTGAAGCTCTATTATTAAGGGTATAAACATTTAGAATTGTTATGTCTTTTTTGATTAACTGGCCCCTTTATCATTATGAAATTATCTTCTTTATCTCTGGTAAATATTATTCTGTATTAACAAAAGCTTTTGAAAAGAATTAAAATACTTGTAAAAACTTAAATTTATAGTTTAATAATTAAATTACTTTTTCCAATTATAGCTAAGATAACCTTTAGGAGTCAATTTCATTTCACCTTACTGTTTAGAATACCATACATTTTAATAAATAAATACTGTTTGGCATCAATAAAATGATATTAACTTCAATTTACAAGGCTAAATATAGTTTACACAATTCCTCTCACTGTAACCAAAAGACATTTTTTAAGCTTCAAAAATATCTCTGTGTTCCTTGGTGTTCCAAACCATGCAGAATGAATGATGAACTTTGTTTAAACAACAAAGAAATACAGTTTTATCAAAGTTATTTGCTACATTTAAGCAATTTAAAATAGGTCCTTGGTGATTCCATTTAGAAAGCATTATCAACATCAGTTAAGCTGGCTGGGTCATGAAACTACAAAACTGAAAAAGTAAGTCATTCCAGATAAAATCAGTTCCTTTTTCAGAACGCAAAGCAGTCCAATTGCACCTGCCACTGAGAGTTTTGTAAAGAAGGGTTGTAAAGGAGGGTTGCAAACACAAATGCCTAAAGGGGTCAGGCAGGATATGAGTCGTGGGAACTAGAAAACCATCCAACTGTTGCCAAATGGACTTAGCAAAGCCAAACTTCCTTTTTGCCTTTTTAAAAGCAGCCAGAAATCAGGATTTCTATGAAAACCTCCAAGTTTTAAAATACCTGTATTGGCAACTAATTCAAAATTCTTAAACACTAGTAAGACCAAACAAAACACATAAGCAGGGTATATCACTCTAAAGGTTAAGTCTACAAAAGAATAATTTCTAAATTCCATTAAAAAATTAACCTGATTAAATACCTAACTTCACCATTAAAGAGATGTGAGCCAATGAACCAAACTGTATATCAAATTGATAATATAACCATATAAAAGGGAATGAAAGAAGAAGTAATCCAAGTAACTTTTGAACAATTTACTTTAACATGAAGAACTGAAAAGAAATTTTGAGCTTTACTTAAAAGGCTTGCTTTTTATAGTGGTATGACTGTAGCAATTCTAAAATTATTCTGTATGTATTCTGTGATGGAACAATTGTTGGAAACCAGAGATCTTGTTGTGAGAAAAGGGAGATATAAATACAGAATGGGAGAAGGCAAGTAAAAATCCACATATTAAAATGGAATTACAGGTATCAATATGAACTCATAGTTTTAAAATACATATATACTAAATGCAATGTGGTACCCTGAATTGGATCAAAGAAAAAGCATATTTATGGTAAAACTAGTGAAATTAAAGTAAAATATGATTTTAATTAATAGCAATGTAATGATATTGATGTCCTAGTTTTGACAAATATACTATGGTAACATAAAACATTAACCATAGAGGAATAAAAAACTGCAGTATCTTTTCAACATTTCTGTAAACCTAAAATAATTCAAACATATTTTAATCCTCACCAGAGGATATGTTTTTATTTTGGAGGGGGGGGGGAGGGGTCGATGGGTTGCAACCTGTACGCACTCTGACCTGGGATAGAACCTGAAACCTGGGTATGTGCCCTGACTGGAAATCGAACCTGAGGCCTTTCAGTGCAGAGGACGACACTCTAACCAACTGAGCCACACTGACCAGAGCAAAAAAATAAAATAAAAATATTTTAAATATGTGTATCAACATTATTGATAATATACAAAAAATGGAAATAGCCCAAATGACCATCAACTGATGAAGAGATAAATAAGATGAATTACATCCATACCATAGACTATCACTCAGCAATAAAAAGAAATGAAGTACTGTTACATGCTACAAGATGGATGAAGCCTGAAAACATTATATAAGTGGAAGAAGTCACAAAAGACCACACATATTGTATGGTTCCATTTATATGAAATGTTCAAAATAGACAAATCTATAGAAAGAGAAAGTAGATTGGTGGCTGCCTAAAGTTAGGGGGTATGGGGAAGTGGGGAGTAACTACTAATGGATATAGGATTTCTTTTGGGGGTGATGAAAATGTTCTAGAATTGATCATGGTTATGGTTGAACAATGTGTGACTATGCTAAAAACCAATGAACCATATACTTTAAATCAGTGAATTGTGTGGTATATGAATTATAGCTCAATAAAGCTGTTAAAAAGGTATGAATGTGTATCTCCTCTCTGCTAAACATAAAATGCTGTAGTAGTGTCACCCCATAAGCAATAAACATATGCAGCACCTTAATTTTTGTTTCTTAAAACTATCCCCCTCCAAAGAATACCAGAGCTCCTTGGAGAAACAGCCAATACCAAGACTGGGCAAGAAGAGTACAAGATACACCTAGAATATCTCATGCAAAGGAGAAAACAAAACAAAACCATTGCTCAAAGACTAATGGGGGCCCTATCAAAAGGACACAGGACCTAGCTTGAAGAGTCTCCCATTTCATCATCAAAATGAATGATAGTAATGGAGTATATATATAGCACATGGATTTTTTTAAGACTTTTATCCATATTGGTATTATAAAATAAGTGAAAGAAGGGGAGGGACGAAAAGGAATGCTCTTCACAACAGAATGCCAACTCATAAACATAAAAGGAATGATCAAAAATCATATTAACTAGGTGTCTGACAATTCAGTTTGGCACCAACCACCTGGAATAGCACAGTCTCCATGAATTCAGGGCTCAGTCTTCCCCAAGAATGCCCTCACTTAAAAAAAAAAAATCATATTACACCCTGGGCCAAGTAGCTCAGTTGATTAGAGTGTCATCCCTATAGGCCAAGGTTGTGGGTTCAATCCCCACCCCCAAGGCACATAAAAAAAAAAAAATCAACCAATGAATGCATTAAGTGGAACAGCAAATCGATATTCCTCTCTCTCTGTCTGTGTCTGTGTCTCTGTTTCTCTCTCCCTTCCTCTCTTTCTCTAAAATAAATAATAAATTTTTTAAGATAAAAAAAAAAAGAAATAAAGGAAACTGTCCCTATTCACGGACAGAACTGTCTACGTAGAAATTCCAAGTAATCTACCAAATAAATGACAACTAAATATAATCAGTGATACTAGAATGGGTCAGAAAACAAAAAAACAAAAAAATGCTGTACAGTATAGTGCTAGAAAAATTTTAATGTAGACTATATGTCAGATAATCTTGCAACAAAACTAATTTTCCTAATATGATTATTTTATTGTGTACGAGAATGTTCTTGTTCTTCGGAAATACATGCTGAACTTATTTTCAAATGCTTTAATCAAAAAAAAAATAGCATGCATAGAGAAAGTTAATGTGTCAAAATGTTCATCTAAATCAAAGTGAAGGTTATATTAGGATCACATTACAATATTCTTACAACTTTTCTGAAAGTTTGATTTTTTTTCTAAATAAAGTTTTGGGGTTTTGTTGTTGTTTTTTTAAAAAGTTTCTGTCCTTTGAGATGTCAACAACAGTATAGGGGAAAATAAAGGTTGAGAAAGGTGAGAAAATATAGAGAGAAATAACACTGGTTTCACCTTAAGAAGCAGGAAGGAAAGCATAATTAATTGCTAATCTGAATATTCCCAACTGATTGGGGTAAAATAACCTCACAAGTTTCTGAAACTCAGCTCAACCTCACCAATTCATACAAAGCAAAGAGCCAGCCATGAAGAGCTACAATAGACATCACAAAGCAGGAAAACATACATCCTGTATGGATTTCAGTCTCTCATTCATAACCTACTTAGTGTTAGTTCACAAGAAATTCTATTAAATTTATTTGAGTACTAAATACATAGTAAAAAATGAAAAGGAAGGGAGGTAAACATACTGTCAGTCTAAAAAAAAATTAAGCTGTCAAAGAATAAAGGACATATTTTATAAAACAGAAGGTGACCTAAGGGCACAGTTAACTAGATCCCCACTTATAAGAGTAAAGAGCCCCACACACCTCAAATACACCTAATGGACATCACAGCTTTACAAATGCTGTACAAAATAAGCATTTCATCTACTTATGTCATGTCATCTACTAATCATATGTCATCTACTTATGACAGAACGGTTAACTTATTGAATAAGCCTTTTCTCACCTTTATCATACATTAAAAGTCTATATAATCCTATAAAATCTAACCTTTATTTTGTTTCATTAGCCAATTTCCAAGCTAGTACCACCGCCACAGTTAATTATAATAGTTCTCTGGTTTTTGATCTACTAGATAAACTCCCTCTTCACCCTTTTTTAAGACTTTCCAGGCTTATTCATTCAAGCTCATCAAGTTTCAGAGGGGAAAATAAAGTTAAGATCTTTGTTTGGAACTGCTCTAAAACACAGATTACCTAAGGAGAATGGGCCTCTTTACAACATTAAGTTCTCCAGTCAGGAGCAGGTATGGCTCTCCATTTTATTTAGGTCTTCATTTTAAAAAAAGAGAGAAAGAAAAAAAGCCTTTAAGTTTCATCATGATTTTCTCCACCCAGATCCTGCATATTGTCTGTTTGGGTTATTCGTAAGTATTTTACAGTTTTGTGGCTAATAGGAAGGAGCTCTGACATGTGCTAAACAATCATTGTTGGTATATCAATAATCTATTACTGGGCCTCATTGTTCCAAATGCTGGTAGTTAAAGCAAAGAAAATAACAAATGCCCTGTTTTTATGGAGCTTACTTTATAGCTGGGAAATAATCAGTAAACAAATACAGACTTGTAAATATGAGGTTAAGAAAGCATGAGTGCTAGGAAGAAAAAATAAAGTAAAATACAGGGTAAGTGATAACAGAGGGCTTATTTTTATGGGGCAATCAGGGAAGGCCTCTTGCAGGCAGTAAGAAGGCAGTAAGATCTGAGCAGAGGTTTAAGTGATAAGAAAGAGTAAACCACATGATGATAAAGACATTCCAAGCAGGAAGAAAATAAAAAATAAGAGCCTTAAGGCAAGTAAATAAGTTGATCTTTGAGGAACAGAAAGAAGGCCATGGCTCTGGAGCTTAGTGGAGTATTGAAAGAAGTCAGTGAAAGGGGATATCATATAGGACAGTTTAGGCTAAGATAAGGTCTTTGGGTTTTATTCTAAGTGTGATGGGAAGCTACCAGTGGCCTCTAGATGAGAGTGATATATTATTATTCATGTCTTTTTTTAAAAATCACACACTGCTATAAACAGACTAGAGGGAGAAAAGATCAGAAGCAGGAACAGCAGTTTGAAGGCAACTGCAATATTAGTCCAGAAGAGAGATAATAATGGCTTATCTTAGGGCAAAGGAGTAGAGCAATAAGATATAGCAAGATTTGGGATAAAGTTTAAAGGTAAAATTGCTGCTGATGGATTGGAGTTATGAGGAGAAAAATAGAAAGAAAAAATGGTGTCCAGTTTGTGGCCTCACCAAGTGGGTGAATGGAGCTACCATACAGTGAGATGGTAATGCCTAAGGGGTAGGTTCAAAAAAAAGAACCCAAAAATTCTGTTTTGGACAAGTTAAATACCTACTAAAACATTCAAGTGGAGAAGTCAGTCCAAGAGAGTGTGCAGTTTGATAAAAACATCAAGACTGGAATCAATAGTAAATTAATATAACCATGGAATTAGATAAGACACCCTAAAAAGTGACAAATACTAATTGATACTGTTGTAATAACCTTGTTATTAATTAACTGAAAAGGAGCAAAGGGAAGGCCAAATATTATGGGCATGCCATTTGTGCAGCTTTGCCAGGAAACTGCAATTTAACACTCCCCAGGGCAACACCAGTGTGTCCCCCGGTGGGGGTTGGGATTGGACAGAGGAAGAATAGATGCATGCCCAGTAAAGTCTGAGTGACATAGGGGAGGAACCTGTCAGTTACACCTGGGAAGAGGTCACTGGCCAGAGTAGGCATGGCCACTGCAAGAGCGAGAAGATTTGAAATATTTTAACTCCTAAACAAAGGAGTTTGCTCCCTTGCTCTCTTGGTTTGCACAGGACTCTTGTTGCAGGGGGTGTGCTCTCTTGGCTCCCCTGCATTTGCCCACATGGACCACAGCCATGTGGACCCCATACACAATGGAGTAATGGACTGCAACTAGCCTAATGCTAAACCGGACCCAGTTCCACCTTGGAATAGAAACTTTAGACATAGGTTTTGCTTCTAGCTCTGCTGAATCCCCAGCTGCACCTCTTCCACGACTGGATTAAGGGAACTGGGACTCTGCAATCCCAGGGATGTAATTCCATGCCAATAAAGCTTTCTACCACCTCTCATCCTCCTGTGGGGGCCTCTGGAAATGCTTATTCCAGCAGCATCCCAAGAACCCTACTCCCACTAACAGCAGAGAAAGACCATCCTCGCATTTCTCTGATAACACTAATAGAGAAAAGGGGTAAGGCCTAAGCCTCAGGCACTCTACCTATAGAAGGTAAGAGAATCTGGAAAACAAGACTGAGATGCAAATGTCATACATCAGAAAAAACAAATCAGGACGGTATAGCGTCTAGAAAACTAACGAAGTTTTTAAAATAATAGGGACTAATCAATCAACTGTGTCGAATGGTGATGAGAGGTAGAGTAACTTTAAGACTGAGAATAATGACAAGAGTGGTTTTTTTAGTTGGTGGGTTAGAGAGGAACCACCCTGAAATGAGTTGAAGAAAAAATGCAAAGAAAGAAAGTAGAAAAAATGAGTATGAGCAATTCCTTTTGACATTTTTTGCTATAAATGAGAAAGGTGGGTATGTATGTGTGCGTATGAGAGAGAGAGAAAAAACAGAGATGTTACAGCATGTACACATGATTACAAAAATGATTCAGCAGGAAAGAAAAGATGATGCAGGGTAGAAAAAGGTAACTCCAGAAGCAAAATCCTTAAATAGGCAAGAGGCCACAGCACAGATGGAGGGGCCATATATATATATATATATATATATATATATATATATATGGCAAAGAGTAAGGGAAAATATTAAATAGACTTCTTACTAATGAAAGTGGATGAGAAAAATGACTGGGTAATGCTGAGGGTACACATTTATATTTGTGGCCATAAATTCAAAGTGAGACCAGTCAGTATTGCTATTTGCTTTCTCCCGTCACATTCAGCTGCTCAGGTTCAAGGAAGCAGAGAAACGGCAAAGAATTGGGTTTAATTAGGTCTGGAGTTTTGCCCTGAT
The DNA here is from genome assembly GCF_964146895.1 of Miniopterus schreibersii. Taxonomy (NCBI): domain Eukaryota; kingdom Metazoa; phylum Chordata; class Mammalia; order Chiroptera; family Miniopteridae; genus Miniopterus; species Miniopterus schreibersii. The sequence goes on along the minus strand of NC_138111.1, from coordinate 55,079,378 downwards.
TACAGTGAAGGAAGAGAGGAAAAAAAGAGTTGATAACTTGACCCCACAAAATAGTACAGAGCACTAACAGGCATTAAAATTCTCATTCAGTGAATCGATGTAATTGGGTAAGGAAAGAATTACTGTATAAGAGAATGAACAGAGAATAAGTGGTTTGGCTAATGGCCTGGAGATCTCGATAGAATACCAAAAATGTCAAAACAGGGTACTAGGATATATGAGCTGACAAAATTAGATGCTTATAGTATTTTAAGTTATACAATGAGTAATAAGGTCTAGGGCAATGGTTCTCCACTCTGACTATACATTAGAGCTAGCTGGAACACTTTAAAAATATATCACACTAATAAAATAATTTCTGAGGGTGGCACACACTACAGTTCATTGTAATATACAGTCAGATTAAGAACCAATAGTCCTGGCTGTGATCATGACCGTGGATAGCTGAGGCAGGTTGGAAAAGAAACTTGCAATCTGCAGATTCAAAAACTTCTAATCAAGTTTTCATCTATTATTCCCAATATAAATAAAATCATAAGCTATGTTAAAAATATTTTACATGGCCTGGCCAAGCATGGCTCAGCAGTTGAGCGTCGACCTAGGATCCAGGCGATCAGGGTTCAACTCCCAGTCAGGGCACATGCCCCGGTTGTGGGCTTGATCAATGACCCTCATCACTGATGTTTCTCTCTCTCTCCCCCTCCTTTCCTCTCTCTGAAATCAATAAGGATACATTTTTTTTAAAAAAAGTGTTTTACATGCATTAACTCATTTTATATTCATAACAGCTCAATATTTTAATGATGTGGAAGAATGGAACAGAACACAGAATACTTAATTAAGAGTACTGGGTTATACATGAAGTAGTACAGTACTATTTAAACATGAATTATAATAACTTAAATATTATAAACCCTTAGGAAACTACTTAAAAAAAGATGTATAGCTAATAACCAATGTGGCGATAAATGGAATACTAAAATATACTCAATCCAGAAAGGAACAAAGAACTGATAGGAGAAATTAAAAACAAATAGCAAGATAATAGATTCAAACCAAACCATACTGATAATTTCACTGAATTTAAGTGGCCTACCATGACAAATGAAAATATATGTCCATATAAAAACTAGTATACAAATATTCATAGGAGCACTCCTCATAATATCCAAAACATAGAAACAACACAATATCCATCAAGTCATAAATCGATAAACAAAATGTGGTATATTTCCAGGCAATGGAAATTAGCTGGCCACAAAAAGGAAAGAAGTACTGCTGATACAAGTTATAACATGGATAAACCTAGAAAGCATTGTGCTAAGTGAAAGAAGTCAGACACAAAGGTCATGTATTGTATGATTCCTTTTGTAGGAAATATCCAGAATAAGCAAATACATAGAAAAAACAAGCAGACTAGTGGTTGCCTGGGGCTGAGAAGGGGAAATGAAGAGTATCTGCTTAAAGGGAAAGGGGTTTCCCTTGGGGGCAATAAAAACATTCTGGAACTAGCTGATGGTGATAGTCACTGTGAATGTACTAAATGCCACTGAATTGTATATTTTTAAGTTGTTAAAAGTGAAAAATTTTATGTTATATAAATTTTGCCACAATTTTTTAAAAAAGGAATGAAGTAATGGACTGATACATACAACATGAATAACTTCAAAAACATTATTATAAAGAAGCCAGTCAGAAAAAAGAACATACATATTGTATAATTTCATTTATATGAAATGTCCAGAATAGGGAAATCTATAGAGACAGAAAATAGATTAGTAGTTGCCTAGGGCTTGGGTGAGAGGGAGGGGGATTGGATAGAGACTGCTAATGGACACAAGGTTTCTTTCTAAAGTTATGAAAATGCTCTAAATTAAGTCACATTAATGATTATAAAACGAAATATACTAAGAACCACTAAATTGCATCCTTTAAATGGGTACATTTTATGGTGTATAAATTATATCTCTATAAAGCTGATTTAAAAAAAAGAAAATTTTAAGTGGTCTGAACATTCCTATTAAAAAACAAATTATTAGACTGAATAAAAAATAAGACAACTCTAAGCTATCTACAGGATACATGTTTTAACTGTAAAGACACAAATGCATTAAAAGTAAAAGGATGACTGACCTTTAAAAAAGGAGCAAAGACAATTCAGTGGAGATAGGGTAGTCTTTCAACATAAGTAATGGAAAAATTAAATGTCCATATGCAAAAAAAATGCATTTTGACTGTGACCTTATACCTTCTACAAAAAGTAATTCAAAATGGATCATAGACCAAAATATAAAATACAATACTATAAAAGTTCTAGAAGAAAATATAGCAGAAAAATCTATGTGAACTTGGGTTTGGCGATGAGTTTTTAGATACACCACCAAAAGCTCAATCCATAAAGAAAAAATTGATAAGGTAGACTTCACTAAAAAGTTCTGTTCTGTGAAAAACAATGTAATGTTATGAAAATGAAAAGTCACACAAGCTACAAAGTGTGAAAAAAATATCTGCAAAACATATTTGATAAAGGACTGGTATCCAAAATATACAAAAAACTCTTAGAACTCAACAATCAGAAAACAACCTAATTAAGAAATGAACACAAGATCTGAACATATACGTCACCAAAGAAGATATACATATGACAAACACACGTGAAAAAATACTCAACATAAGTAATGGAAAAATTAAATGTCCATATGCAAAAAAAATGCATTTTGACTGTGCATTAGTCATTAGAAGAATGCAAACTAAAATAATGAGATATCAATACACCCTATTAGAATAGCCAAAAAATTTTTTAAAACTGCTAATACCAAATGCTGATGAGGAACTAGAACAGGAACTTTCATTCACTGCATATGGGAATGCAAAAGGGAACAGCCACTTGGGAAGACAGTTTGACAGTTCCTTACAAAGCTGAACATGAGCTTACTATATCATCAGCAATCACATTCCCAGGTATTTACCCAACTGATTTAAAAACATGTCCATGAGGTGATTATCAGAGAGAAAGCGGGTTGGGGGGAGAAAGAGGAGGATAAAAGGGGGATAAATGGTGATGGAATGAGACCTGACTTGGGGTGATGAACACAACACAATATACAGATGATGTATTATAAAATTGTACACCTAAAACCTATATAATTTTATTAACCAGTCACCCCAATAAATTCAATAAAAAAGACAAGATATATTTATAATTCAGAAAAGTTAAAAAAAATTAAAATTAAAACATATCCATGCAAGACCTACACACAATGATGTTTATATAGCAGCTTGATTCATAATTACCAATAACTGGAAGCAAGAAAGACATTCTTCAATAGGTGAATGAATAAACTTGATATATCCAAACATTAGATGATTCGGTCATAAAAAGGAATGAGCTATCAAGCCACGAAAAAATATGCAGCAACTTTAAATGCGCATTGCAAAGTGAAAAAAGCCAGTATGAAAAAGGCATCAGTGGTTTCCAGTGGTTTGTGGTGAGGCAGACAATGTCAGAGTTCAAACACAGGAGACTTTTTAGAGGTAAAACTATTCTGTGTGATATTGTAATGGTGGACATGCATTTGTCAAAATTCATAAAACTTTACAGCACAGAGTGAACTTTACAGCAGAGAGAGTGATTTTTAATGCATGTGAAATTTAAAAAAACAAAACAAAGAAATGTGGAGTAGGTTAAAAGACTGTAACTGTATTACAAATGTATGAAACAACCTAACTGAAGATGGTGGGAGGGAAAAGATGCCAAAGTAACTTTAGAAATGAGTGGAGTCTGTAAAACTAAAGTCAAAAGGAACTGTAAACAGGCACTCTTAAATTGACAAAATTGTTTCCCACAGGGGTTTGATATTGCTATGTATGTATACTGGAATTGAACAGTTACATAAATAGATGTTGAATGGTGGGAGCCAGGTTTCTCACTGTCAGAGTAGGAATTTACAGATAAGAGGCGATGGCAAGGATGATCCGTGCAGCAATGGACTAAAGTTGGAAACTCAACTTGAATTCATATTTAGCTTAATATAAATACAGATGTTACAAGCAGAAGGATTTATAGACATGTATATAATAGATTAATATACACAAGTATACTTCCTTGTTCAATGAGCTGAGAAAGCCTAGAAGCAATGACACCCCAGTAGAGAGGCAATCAGCACACCTAGCACACAAATCATGGTTTCTAACACCATTCTCCAATAAAAAGAACCAAGGCTTCTTGAAGAAATGGCTGATTACAGGACTGGGACAGGAAATATACAAAATGAGTGCGGAGCATTTTTTAGTGCCAGAAAGTAAGTGCTCAAAAAATAAGCAAATAATCCCACAGTGATGGGTATCTGTTAAAGCAGCACAGGAGCCAACTGAAAGAGCTCTCAATGGCCAAAGCTAGAAAAATTTGAGTAAATAAAGTATTACTGGATTATAGCCCAAAGTATGAAATAAATATCCAAAAGTCCCTATTGATATAAATTAATTATATGAATAAATGAAGGAAAAGAGATGTATGTCCTGTGCAAAATAATTCCAGATAACTTACACAGATACTTTGCCTTCAAAAAATGAGTATAAATTCCCTACTGCTTAAGTGTGAGATGAGCTTCCTTCCAAAGTGTACAGAAGGGAAAGGAGGAAGAGGGGGATAATTTTACAGTAGAGAAACATGACAAACACCACCTCAGCCAGGTAATTAAGATCACCATCAAAGTCATAAATCACGTTGATAGTATGTACCCTGGATATGATGAAAATGGCACTTTACCTCCGCGATTCACCTCACAGAAACCCGTAACTCCAGTCTAATCCTAAAAAAAATGTAAGAAAAATACTCAGAGGAAGAGGCATCCTACAAAATGCCTGACCAGTTATTCCTCAAAATTGTCATGGTGGTCAAAAACGAGGAGAGAGAAACTGTCACACCCAATGGTAGCCTAAGGAGACACGACAACCAAGTATAATGTGGTATCTGGATGGGATTCTGGAACAGAAAGAAGACATTAAGTGAAAACCAAAGAAATCTGAACAAACTATAGACTTTAGTTAATAATAATGTATCAATACTAGTTCATATTAATTAGTATGGTAACAAATATACCATACTAATGTAAGATGTTAATAACAGGAGAAACTAGGTTTGGTGTATAGGGAACTCTCTGTAAAATCTTCTCAATTTTTCTGTATATCTAAAACTGTTCTAAAAAATATAGCCTATTTTCAAAAAGGTACAAGACTTGAAAAAGATATAACATGTAAATTTTAATCATAATCATAAGAAAGCTAGATTGGCCATATTAGTAATAAACAAAGGAAGACTTCAGAGCAGGGATAAAGAGAAACATTTCATAATAGTAAAATCATTAATTCACGAAGGTATAACAATACTAAACATGTATACATCTAACAATAAAGTGTCAAAGTCTAAGAAGCAAAAACTAACAAAAATAAAAGGAGAAATAAATAGACCTACAATTAAAGAGAGTTCAGCCCTGGCTGGGGGGGGCTCAGATGGTTACAGCATCATCCTGATATGCCAACTCTGCAGGTTCAATCCCCGGTATGGACACATAAAAGAATCAACCAATGAATAAAAAATAAAATAAAATAAAAGTCAACTTTATAAAAATATAAAGAGAAGTCAACACTCCTCACTCAGTAATTCACAGAACAACTATACAGAAAATCAGTTAGGATACATAAAATTTGAAGAACACTATCAACTAACTTGACATATTGAAACTTACAGAACACTCCACTCAACAACCGCAAAATAAAAACTCTTTTAAAGTGCACATAGAAAATTCACCAAGATATACCATATGCTGGCCCAGAAAGCAAGCCTGGATAAATTTAACAGAATTTAAATCATACAGAACACGTTCTCCGATCACAATGGAATTAAATTTGGAATCAATAACAGAAAGATAGCTTGTAAAATCTCCAAGTATTTAGAAATTAAATAACACTTCTAAATAACCCATGGATCAAAGAAGAAATCACAAGAGAAATCAGAAAATATTTTGTCTTAATGAAAACAACAGAAATCAATTTGTGAGATGTAGCTAAAATAGTGTTTAGAAGAAAATTTATAGCTTTAAGCACTTACAAGAAAGTTTTTCATCAATGATCTAAGTGACCACCTTAAGATGCTAGAAAAAGAAATACATATTAAACTAAGAGTTAGAGGGGAAAAAATTAAAAGCAAATATTAAATTGAAAATGGACAAGAAATAGCAATAAAAATCAGTATCTCTAAGTCAAAAAAAAACAGCAAGAGGGAATTACTAATGAAAGAAGAAGGTGTGTCGTTACAGATCCTTTAGACACTGAAAATATAACATGGGAGTATTACAAACACTTAGGGATAAATTAAATATGTACAGAACCTATAAAATGAAAATACTGCACCCTAGCCAATCTGGCTCAGTGGTTAGAGCATCGACCCCACGGACTGAAGGGTCCCAGGTTCAATTCCAGCCAAGGGCATGTACCTCCGTGCAAGCTCGATCCCTGGCCCTGTTCAGGGTGCTTGCAGTAGGCAACCAATCGACATCGATGTTTCTTTTCTCTCTCTCTCTCCCTCTCCTCCCCCTTCCACTCTCTCTGAAAAGCAATGGGAAAAAAATATCCTCAGGTGAGGATTAAAAAAATAATGAAAATACTGCAGAAAAAAATTTAAAAAACCAAATAAATGGAGAGATATGCCATGTTCAAGTATTGGAAGACTCAATATTATTAAGATGTCATTCTCCCCGTAGGCTTTTTGTAGAAAATGACAATCTTACTTGACAATTTACATGAAAATGCCACAGATCTAAAATAATCAAAACAATTTTGAAAAGAAGACAGTGTTGAAGTACAAACCGTCCTAATTCTAAGACTTGCTATAAAGTAACAGTAATAAAGACAAGATAATATTGGTATAAGGGTAAACATGTAAACTAATGGAACAGAAAAAGACACCAGAATAAACCCACACTGAGAAAAAATATAAAAAGGAATCAGATTGCATAATGCTTCCAAACTAGTAAGGGGAGAAAGGAAGAAAAGCAGGAAGGGGCAAGTTTTACAGAATAAAATAAAAAGGTGCTATGATAATAACTGATCTCCCTAGGCAAATAGTGTGACTAGGAGAAACCGCTCAGAAAAAGTCACATCTAAGTGGAATAGTGTATGCAAGGGCTCTAAGGGAAAGAACCTGAAAGTGGCTGGTGTAACAGATGCACAATAAGCAAGTAGAAGGTAAGGTTAGAGAGGCAGGGTTTTCAAGCCAGATAAAAATGTTTGTAATATATAATAGTGCTCAATTTCACCCTTTTTTTTTGCACATCCCTACCACTGCTGTTCTCAATTCTCACCTAGATGCCTTCAAGTTGCTCTCTCAATCCATCCTTCACAATAGTGCCAAAGATATTTAACAGCTTAAATCATTATTCAATGGCTCCCTGTTCCTCATACTGTAGTCATAATTTCTTATCTGACTCTTGAGACCCTTGATGACATAGCTTATTCCCCACTTCCTCCAAAGCTACCTGTGCCCAAACACTAAATCATTTGCATTTAAATAAAACCCACTATTCTTTCATTACTTTGTGCCTTTTCACATCATTCTTTGAGTTTTAAATGAAATGTCTCCTGTGTAAACCACCTCTAATCCACACAATTAGGTATTTTCCTCTTCTCATAGCATCCTTTGTTCTATTCTAGATTTGTTGTGTTGTAGTTATGGTGCTTATTTATAAGACTGTTCATCATACTAGACTTTAATATTCAGACTGCATGTTATTCATCTTTTTATCCCTAGCAGATAGCATAGTACCTATTTAATATTTTTCTCATAATTAAAGATACTCATAACTCTTATGCTTTTAGTATTTAACCATCCCTAAGTTAAGATATCAATGAAGTGCACATACACAATAAAAAAATTAGATTCAGCCCCAGCCAGTGTAGCTCCGCTGGTTGGAGCATCATCCCCTAAGCGAAAGGTCACAGGTTCGATTCCCAAACAAGGCACATATCCAGGTTGCCGGTTCAATCCCTGGTGGGCAACTGATCAATGTTTCTTTCTAAGATCGATGTTTCTCTCTCTCTCTTCCTCTCTCTCTAAAAAGTCCATAAAAACATATCCTTAGGCAAGGATTAAAAAAAAGTTAGATTCAAGGAAACCTTTAAAATATTTCAGATTTTTTTTTTAATCCTCACCCGAGGATATTTTTTCCACTGGTTTTTAGAGACAGCACAAGGGGGGAGTGGGGAGAAGAGAGAGAGACATCCATGTGAGAGAGACACACCAATTGGTTGCCTCCCACACGCACCTGACTGGGGCTAGGGATTGGACTCTGCAATCCAGGTACATGCCTTTGACCAGGAATCAAACCCGAGACCCTTCAGTGGCTAGGGCCGAAGCTCTAACCACTGAGCTAAATCAGCCAGGGCAAAATATTTGAGATTTTTTAAAATCCTATAAAATTACTTTTCTGTAAGTCAAAAGATTATAAACTAGATTTGTAAATATAAGGTTTGGTTGAAATAAAGTACACTTAGAAACACATGCCCCACAACACTACTGTAAGAATTTAGAAATTTTATATGAATATTACTTATTATATTGTAAAAGTATAATTAATAGACACAGAAACTTGTAGCAAGTCAGTAACAGGGAGAATTATGAATTTATACTTTGATTCCTACTCAATGAATTCAAGTCCCAATATGCACACCTACAGTTTTTTCACCTTGCTTTAATTCAGTTCTCAATTAAATACTGTATTATAGGAGCCCCACTGATCTACTACTGCAAAGGAAGTAGTTAAAAAAATGTTTAGTTTTTCAAAGGTAAGAGATTAGAAGTACAAATTGGTAGTTACAAAATAGTCACGGGGATGTAGTGACTATAGTCACGGGGATGTAGTCATGGGGATTTATAGTCACAGGGATGTAGGGAATATAGTCAATAATGTTGTAATAAATACGTATGGTGCCAGGTGGGTCCTGGAGATATCAGGTGGAACATACTGTAATGTAAATATATGATTGTCTAACCACTATACTGTACACCTGAAATTAATACAAAATAATGCTGAATGTAAACTGTAATTGAAAAAATTTTTAAAGAATATTACAGCAAAAAAATCTTTATTTTTTCAAAGATGTGAAAAGAAATTTGGCTTGGACCATCATGTTAGCAAAGTGATTTCATGATAGCATTATTTTAAGAGTAAAAAAGTGGAATTACTAAAATGTCAAAGATAGGAAAGGGTTAAATAAACTGTGGCAGTAAAACTACTACAAAACCATAAGATAATAGTAATATGCAGCACCAGGGAAAACATGTTTAAAAAAACAATTAACAGAATTATAAACAAGTATGAAATGAACATTAACAGAATTATAAACAAGTATAGATAGAACTACTAATATCACACCAATTAATATATAATGCAAGTGTACTAGCCACTATGTTGCACTCCTGAAACTAATACAAAATATTGAAAAAAAAGAAAAACATCATCCCTACACACCAAGGTTTTGGGCTTGATCCCTGGTCAGGGCACATACAAGAATCAACCAATGAATGCATATAAATAAGTGGAACAACAAATCAATGTCGGTCTGTCTGTCTCTGTCTCTCTCCCTCCCTTCCTCTCTCTCTAAAATCAATACATTTTTAAAAACTTAAAACATATATATTATGCAACATAATAGAATTAAGTGCAGAAAAATGTAAAGATAAATTTCTTTTGAATTTCCTTTAATCATGTTATATTCTTTTCTAATAAAAAGATTTTCAAATACCACATTTGGCTCTATTACTCTTACTTATATAAGTACTATGTACTACTACAAGTAGAAAAAATTAAAGTTTACAAACCAACTTCACCCCACAAAAATACTGTTTCAATTTTTTTAACTAATTTTCATTTTTATTTTTTATTGTTGACAGTATTACAGATGTCCCCCATTCCCCTCCCCCACCTTCCCCCTCCACCCAGCCCCCACCCCACCCCAGGCCTTCACATTAGTGATTTCAAATAATAATGCCAAAGACCTACTGTTTCACACCAGCTGTACTATATACAACTCTTTCTCCAAGTTTTAACTTATAAAGGGATCTCCAGCTCCAACAAGGCACCCCACTATTACAAGTCTGTCAAACTGACAATCTGAAAGAGGTACAAACTGTGGCACCAGCATAGAGAAGATAAAAATTTTGCAAATCAGAAAGACCAAATGAGACAACCTTTCTCTCTGACTCAGCAGCTTTCTTTTTTACTTTACAACCTGTACTTAAGTTGCAAGGATAAAACTGAAACCTAACTTTCAAACTGAGCAGCAAAGCCAATGCAAAATCAGTATCTATCTTGGCAAGAAACTCCAATGAAAAGGCAAAATGTTTTGGTCTTTAACTGGCAGATATATAAAGAGCAAAGATACCTTGCTGGGTTAGTATTCATCATGCAAAATCCCTCATGCATAGCTACAAATGAGCTTTTATTGCAGACACTTAACATGTTTCTTTATAGAGAACACTTCAAACCAGTAACTTCCAAGTCTGGCTTCATGAATTGTTATACCTACACCCCACTGCAGTTCCTTGTAATTTAAAACATTTGCGTTTTAAGAACAATCCTCACACACCAACCCTACTGCCAATTTCTTCCGCTGAAAGCTCGTGTTTACACTACAAAATACTGTATTTACTCTCAACAACGGAATGCACTAATTTACAAGTTATTCAAGAGTAAAGTACTCCAAAATACAACTTCAGCATTTCTAACATCATAGATTTTCTATTATCCAAATTAACAAGTCTAAACAGTAGTACACCGGTGAGACATTATCAGTTCACTAAAATCAGTAATACAAAAGACCAGATCCATAATCCGAAATGTCCACAGCAGATACCAATGAGGGGAAAGTGTAGACTGAGTTTGCCATTACCAGAAAAACGAGTCCAAGGAGCCTATATGAGAGGCTTCCTCATGAAACACAAATCAAAGTTCATTTCTGAGTTCCCAGTCCCGCACCAAGAAGGCACTTTACCAACTTTTTAACTGTAATGCCAACAAAATAAAATATAGATGGGTTTTGTTTTTTTTCATGGTTATCTTGGTCAAGAAAAGGTATTAAGGCTCAGAGATGTTTTCCTTTTGCAACTAATTTTGCTCTTATCACGTGTGCACAGAAAACTGCTCCGCATTTCAGATAGCTGCTTAACACACACGATCATCTCAAATCAAATATCTGAAAACTCAGCGCCTGAGGATTAATATTCTCCTCTGTACTTTTCACCTTCTAAACCGAGAGGCGGAAAGGAAAGACCTGCTTCTACTGTAAATTGGGACCTAGGGAGAACGCCTTAACCTAACGCAGGTTCGCACACAATTAGGCAGTCAATTTCCCAGACTACAAGGCTTGACAATCCCTCTGAGGCAGACACACAGACAGAGGAGGGTTCATTACTGGAGATGACACTTTCCCTCGCGTCTGCACAAGTAACTGCGGGAACTACCCCAAATTTTGCCGCGTGAAACGCACACCTAATGGAGGGGAGGGGTGCTATTTAAAAACTGGGTCATGCCTCGTTTGTTCTGAGGAGGCACGGTCTCAGGCAGGGGAAAGGTCTACGAAGCAGGAAGAGGGAGGGAAAAACAACAGCATCCTCGGTACAGAAAAGTTACATTACAGCTCTTTCCAGAAACCAGCACCAGGGGCCCATTCGTCAGTCCTGTGTTTGGTCGCTCGGAATTGAATGGAACCTGCCTTTCTAAAAGTTATCCCCAACAAAGAAGTCGCGAAGAACGCCCAAGGCAAGGCAGAGGGAGGAAATGCTCTCAACTCACCTGCGACACCTGCCCGAGCCCCGTTCCCGCCCGCAGAGTCCCGCGACCCGTCGGGAGAATCCCGAGCCCCCCGCCCGCCCCGCCCCCTCCGCGCCGGCCCCGCACCCTGCCCCCACCCGGGCGGCAGGCGCCCCGGCGTCCCCGGGGCCGACTCCTCCGGCTTCCACGCAAGTGCTTCTCAGGAGCCCGGCGGCGGCGCGGGGAGGCCCTTCCTGGCACAGCCTCTGCCCCATCACACCCCGCAGGCTCCCGGGACTCCCCGCCCCCGGAAACCGCGGAGAAACTAGGCCGGGACCGCCAGCCCGGGCCACTCTCGCCCCGGCGGCCACCCCGCGCGGGTCGGCCTGCGGCGCTCCCCACCCCCGAGTGGCTACCTGCCCAGCGCCCTCCCCGCACGGGAGCGCGGGCCCCGAGCGGGCGCGTGCAGGGCTCCCTAGCAGACGGCCCGCCGCCGCAGCCTCACCTGCCGCCGGCTCCTCCTTCAGCGCCGCCCGGACACAGCCCCTTCCTGGGGCGCGAAAACACCGGCTTCGCGGTCTGGGCGCCCTTGGCAGGGCCGGGCGGGGAACTTGCTCTCCCGGCGGCCGCCGCCGCCGCCGCCGCCGCCGCCGCCGCCGCCGCCGCCGCCGCCGCCGCCGCCGCCGCCGCCGCCGCCGCCGCCGCCGCCGCCGCCGCGCTCTCTGCGCCTGCGCCGCCTCTCGGGCCGGGTCTCGGGGGGCGCCGCGTGCAGCGAGGGGTAACGGCCGGGAGCGCGAGCTCGCGGCGGCGCCGCTGCTCCGCGGAGGCCGGCCGTGCGGGCGGCGGGTCGCCTAGGAGCTGCACGCCACACGGCCGTCCAGGCAGCTGACGGCCATGTTTCTGTTCCCTTTTTCTTTTTTTTCCCTCCCCTCCTTCCGCCCCTTTCCACTGAACAGCACTTTCCTACCCTCCTCCCTCTCCTTTTCCTACTGCGGGGGCGGTGGAGCGGGGCGTGGGGGAGGGGTGGGGAGGATGCGGGGGCGGGGCCGCGCTGGAGCCCCGCCCCCGAGAGGGCCCCGGCCGCCCGGCCGCCGCTCCTCGCCTCGGCCGGCCGCGACCCCCGCGGGCGCGGGGTGCCTACCCGCCCCGCCAGCCCGCGAGCCCCTCCTCCGGCTCTGGGCTGTGGGTCCCGAGTAGAAACAGCTGAGGAGGAAGGACCAGGGCGCTGCCTTGCACCCCGTCCCGCGGGGCCCAGACTCACCGTTGGCTGTGGGCTTATTGCCTTCGCCTCAGGCAGGTGGCGGCTGCTCCTCGGGTTTTTCAGAGACGGGTACAGTGACGCCGAGTCGCTCAAAGTCCCTGAGGAGAGCGCCGGGACGGAGGCAGGTCTCCGGACGAGAAGAGTCCTTCCCAGGCTGAGAGCTGGAATTTCCACACGTGATCGTGGGCCTCGGAGCCCGGAGAGCGACCGGCCGGCCGGCGGCTCCCGCGGTCCCCGCCCGGCTGCAGCGCCCCGTGCGAGCCCTTGGCCGCGCTCGGCATCGCCGCCTCGGCCGAGATTTCGGAATGGAAACGACGAATGTGGAAATCGCAGATTTAAATAATCAGTGCTCTCCTGCCTCCCGAGCAAGTGTCGCTTCCCGTCTGCGCGGGCGCGAGCAAGGTCGTTTCGCCTTAAATGCAAGCTCTGCGAGATTTTTTTTGACAACGGTTTGACGCTCTTAAAGTAAATGAGAAAGAATAACACCGAGTTATTTGGTAAGAAGCAAATGGTTTGAAACAAATTGGGAGAACTTTTAACCTCCTGATCCCCGCTACCCCCCCACCAAAAAATTGGCGAGTGACTTCACAAATTCCATGGCAGGTCAAAATTAGAGCTGGTAAGATTTGTGCGTATCTAATGAATATTCACATATAATGACCATTTTCTTGAGAGTTACTCTCTCAATCTGTATTTTTGCCAAAAGCATGATATTAGACCTCTGTCATGAGGGCCCTCGTTGACAATTTACTTCTGAACTTTGTTGCATATGTGGATAATTTGAATTTTGTAGCCAACAGCAGAAACTGTTTTCCTAATCACGTTAGCAGTTAGAATCGATTCAGTAGAAATGCACAGCAATAAAAAATAAGGTTTATTTAGTAATACTTTGGAGTCAGTTTGAGCCCATTGAAAACCAATCTTTGACACTGATAATCTAGACAGAAGTTTAATGCTTAGAAGTTTAGCATGTGGACTTCTTGCTGTTCCTTTTTCAAGGTCAAATTAATAGTTTAAAAACATTTAATATAGATAACAATTTCTAGTGGGTACATTTTGATTTTTTTAAAATATGTTCCTATTGATTTTATAGAGAGAGGAAGGGAGAAGGAGAGAAATAGAAACCTGATGAGAGAATCATGGACTGGCTGCCTCCTGCATGCCTCCACTGGGGATCTGGCCAGCAGCCTGGGCATGTGCCCTGACCCGGATTGGAACTGGCCACCTCTTGGAGCATGGGATGAGGCTCAGCCAACTGAGCCACACCTGTTGAGCTTAATGGGTACATTTCATTAATACCCATAGATTGAGGTTTTCCCCCCCTCTTTTCCTGTTTTTGTGTGTGTGTGTGTGCCAGATTTCTCTCAATTGGCAATGTAGTATTTAAGAATTTCTTTATTTCACTATTTTAATTATCCTATAGATGTTTCATAAATTTTCATTGTCATTTTCCACCCAGAATGTTATAGAATGAACTTGTATGTTTGGGCCTAATTTTTTATCCGAGGCAGCTGCTCTTAGGTCTAAAAGCCTTCGATTCAGCAACTTCTCAACTGCACTCTTATGTGCCAAGGACTAAAATAAGTTCATTTTAATTTTCAACATATAAATATTTGTCTAAGTGGGAGGGGAGCTGGAGAGCCCAATAACAGCATAATTGTCATAATCGCTGTAGTGTCACAGTTTCAGTTGAGCCTATATAGCTAAAACAAAAAGAATCAGTCCTTAAAGAAGGGAATACAGACATCTGACTGGGCATGATCACTGCAGATTTCTGTGGATCAGCAGTGAAAAAGAATTAAGTGGAAATGTTGAAAAAAAATTTTTAACTCATTTTTTTAATTTTATTTTTCAATTAAAATATGATATTTTTGACAGTTATCTTCAGTGCTGCAGCATGCCACATTGTTTTCATCTTTCTTGTTCTCTTCAAAAACTTATAAACATTGCTTTTCACAGGAATATTTAAAGACCTTTATACTTTTATACTTTTTTTAAAAAATATGTTTTTATTGATTTCAGAGAGAGAGGGAGAAAGAGAGAAACGTCAATGATGAGAGAGCCATTGATCAGCCGCCTCCTGCACGCCCCCTGCTGGAGATTGAGTCCACAGCCTGGGCGTGTGTCCTGACTGGGAATCAAACCGCAGTCTCCTGGATCATAGGTCAATGCTCAACTGCTGAGCTACACCAGCTGGGCTATACTTCTATACTTTTTATCTGTTTTATTCAATTCCATGTTTAACAAAAGTATTCTGAATCTAGCAGTTTAATCTGATTATTGTAATTATTTTTATAATTTCCTAATGCCTAAATTCCATACTAGATTGTAAGCCCTGTGAGAGCAGGGTTGACATATGTCACATATGTGTATTCACATGTCATGTTTCTCTTTCAGATCCTCAGTACCTACCAGAATAACCAATATATAACTGACTTTCAGAAAATACTTGATGAATGATTGAAGTAAATCAGTCTGTGTTTCCCCCACTTTCTTCTACTCCATCCTTAGGCAAGTTATTTAATTCTCCTCATCTGTAAAGTGTGTAGAATGATATTAATAAGAATTAAGATCATTTATTAATTTATAATAAGCTATAACTATCAAACAGACTAGTTCAGTAATCAAGTCTTAGCCTGTGATGGACAGCCTCTCGTAGCTTACAACAATCCCTGCCTCCTGTTTGATGCCCTTGTGTAATCTCTTTCCATAGAGTGTGGGGTAGATGTATTGACTGGCTTCTAACATACAGGATACATCAGAAGTGATGAGATTTCTCTAACAAGATGGAGTTATAAAAAAGACTGTGGCTACAGCCTTGGATTCTCTCTCTCATCCTCTTGGATTGCTCATTCTGAGGGAAGCCAGCTACCACGTCATCTGGCAACCCTGTAAGTGAATTCAGAATTAGGTCCTTGCCAAGTTGAGCCTTGAGATAACTACAGCCAACACCTCAGTTGCAGCCTCCTGACAAAAACTCTGAGCCAGAATCCACCAGCTGAGCTGCTCCTGGATTCTTTATTCACAGAAGCTATGAGATAATAAATGTTTCTTATTTTCAGCTACAAAATTTGGGGGTTATTTGTTACACAACAATAAATAACTAATACAGCACTGTAATACCTGGAAGGTAGCAAGTGCTCATTAAAGGTAGCTCTTCCTTTACTGAATATAACTGGGTTTACCATATGATACTTAATATCCTATAATGCTGAGTTTAATGATAGTGTTTACAGTTGGAGTGAGAGAAGGTATCCAGGAAAAGTGGAAAGACTGACTACCTGATCTGTTATTTGTAGACTATCTTTGCTCCAAGAGAATTTATTAAAATGTATTTCTTATGATGTCTAAGATTTGCTTGAAAATAATGCAGTGGGTGTGGAAGGGTAAGTAAGTAGGAGTTTAGGTAAAACACAGCTGGACATATGTTGAAGTAGAGTGATTGGTACTTGAGGGTTTCTTATGTTGTTCCCTACTTTGTATGCCTCTTTGAAATTTTCCATAATAAATAGTTGTTGTTTTTTAAGTATTTCATGGAGTCATAAGTTTGGAACTGAGGGGAATCTTTAGAGATTATCTATTTTAGTTATTTCATTTGATAGATGGGGAATTTAAGACCCAGCGAAATTTATTGACTCACTTAGAGTCTCCCCAGTCTCAGTTTTGGTGATTTCATAGTTGAGTATTGGGGATAAACTACTAAATTCATAGCTCTTTATTTTCCCAAACAGAATCACTTGCTTCAGATTTCCTAGGATAGCTACCACAGCATGAAAATCCAAGCCTGCTCTTCACTTCCACGTGTTGTAAATTGACAAGTTATCTGGTTCCAGCCCTTCACTCATCGGTTTTTGAAAGCAGGGTTTGAAGGCCTGGTGCTTCACACCTGTGGGTACTCTTAGTTATTCTTTGACAAAGCATTTTAAGTAAGAAGGGCATCAACAAACACTAAATCTGCTTTCTTCATATAGTATCGAAAGGACCCAGTGTGTTCTACTCTCCACAGGGAGCATTGGCACATTCTGCATTCTGCTCTTTGTGCTCCACTCCAATACCTTATCTGGCTGGGCTCTCTGTCTCAGCATTATTAGAATGGGCTCATCTGTAGTCTTTTGGAGTTACTCAGCACATCCTTCATCCAGCTTTTTTTTTAAGCCTATAGGCCAAACTTGGCTGAACTAGGAGTAGCAAGGACTGACAACACAAAGCTCTTGGTTTTGAGTCAGAAGAGAGTAAGTGATCCTGAGAACAATGTCCTAATGATCACAAAGAAGAGTAGGGATTAGCAGAAGGAGAAAAACAGGAAGAAATAATGGGTAGAGAGGTTGAGCAGGAAGATAGTCTATGTGAATATCTGAGACCCAAGACCTGCTACCCATGGCTGGTTTTTATGGGCTCCCCACAGTATTCTAGGTGGAGAGCATAGTCTTCCACCCTCAGTCTTTCTCTGCTATTGGGGATCAGTGTCTGTGCCAACTTGAACACCACTTTAGCACCTAACAACTCTAAATATGGCCATTCTCCTGAACTGGCACATGTCCACATCCACTCATCTAGATATGCTCCTGGTTCTCAACTCAAATGTTGTTATCCTAACTAGAGCTCAACTCTTACCTACTTTCCTCAAACCTGTTTTTGTGGGCCTCAGTGTTGGAATTCCCCACGTCATAAAAAATAATCCTGACCATAGATCAAGAAATATATGCATTCTTTATTCCAAAGATTAATTTTAAAAAATATTTTATTATAGAACACACACACAAAAATAAGAAAATAGAAGTATAAACAAAAATAGTAGTATAATGAACTCTTTTGTATCACCCAGCTTCAACCTATAATCCTGTTTCATGTAACCCCATACCTACCCCCCACTCCTCCCCAAGTATTTTGAAGCAAATACTTAACATTTCATCTGTAAATATTTCAGCATGTATCTCTAAAAGATCTTTTTTAAAACCCATAACTGTAAGGCTATTGTCACCATTTAAAAATTATTTAAATTAATATTTTATTAAATTTTTAATGAAAAAGAACCTAGAAATACTGATATTGCATCATCTCTCATCCCTTCCCACTCCTCAAGGATCTGTTTCCTGCCTAGAGGGTTTGAATTTGCCATACACCTCTTTGGTTGGTGAAGTAGAATGTTGCTATCCCAATCCTAACTTTTTTCCAGCTTCTTCCATGCTTCAGGGAATATAGGGTAGAGACTTTTGGAGTTTTTCCCCCCTAAAGATGGTTCAGTATTCGGATCAAAGATGCCTTATGCATAAGAGTCAGAGACTGCCTTTAAAAATCTCAAAAGTAATATTCAATTTCCAGCTTATATTCAATCTGCATTCAATAGGTTAACTATTGTTTTACATGCCCTGACAAAAAGGGTTGGGATCTGATGCTGATAACCCTTTAATAACTACTCAAAGTTTCTGCTGGTTTTATGGTTCCTGTCACACAGAAAAGGACAATGAACTGAACACTAGAAATTATCTCTCAAAAGGATCGATAAAAAACAGTGATTTCAACCCCTTTTTGCTGCAGGTTTAACCTCGTCTTTATCCTTGAGCGACGTCATCTATTTCAGTGGTGTTCACACTGCCCACATATGTTGTTAACCTACAGATCTCCGTCTCCAGCCACAAATTTCCTTGAGCCATCGCTTCAACTGTCAGACTACCTCCAGCTGCTGAGTGGCATCTCACGCTTCACACGTTCAAAACACAATTCTTCATTCCCTCCCTGCATTGCATCTCCCACCACACACAATTACTCCTTTATAAGCTGCTTTATATCTTTGCATGGCACCACTATCTCCCCTCTCTTGCCAAATGATGTTCATTCCGACTGAATGGAGACTCCAACCCGGGCATGTGCCCTGACCGGGAATTAAACTGCCATCTCCTGGATCCTAGGTCAATGGTCAACCCCTGAGCGATGCCCGGCGGCGCCATCGGTGCTTTTTAACTGAAGGTATTAAGCAAAATTTAGCAATCAAGTTGTTTCCATTCTTTAACCTATTGGAATTATGGCAATCAGTATGCAGAGAGGTGATTTGAAATAGTTCAGTGGTTAAAAAGAAAAAAGAAAAGAAAGTAAAACCTTATTGTCTTTTGATATGTTTTTGCTTTTTGTTTTTTAACATAGCATCATCTTTTAAAATACTTTTTTCTAATTGTAGGAAAGTCATGTAAAAGTGCCGTGAATTCTGGAAAGTTTAGGGGGGGGAAAAACAAAACAAAAACAAGCAACCATCTCCAGGATTGTTTCAGGGGCTCTGACTCATGAATACTTACTCTCGTTTCTACTAGATTTATCACTTAGTGTTCACAAGCCTTTTTCACTACATATTTTGCAAGTCATGGCATCTCCAGAATTTTCAAGCAGAATGCTAACTTGTTTAATATTCGGAGTCAGTACCTTTAGGGTAACTTTTCTGAAGATTCCATTCTGTTTTGGGAGAAAACTCAGAAGCATTTTTAAGTTTACCTGTTTAGGTTCAGTTTAATAACAGTTTATTTTATTTTTAACTTTGGTCTTAATATTCTTTAGCTGTCTCACTTTTTAAACATATAAAAGTTATTTTAAAACTGAACTTCTAGATTGGTTTGCTCAGAAGGCACCTAAAATCAAAACACTATTAGTAATGTCCTGGTGTGCTGAAAATAAGTTTTTTGAGTAAGATGTTAGAAAATGATTTTGCTTTTAGAGAAAGGCCCACAATCATTTATATAATTTAGCCAGAAAACATGCGTAAATTACCATTCATATTAAGTAAGGGAAAGGCAAAGGGCCAGTAATTTTTCACTCATTCAATTAAGTATTTATTGAATATCTGCTGTTTTCCTACACTATTTAGGTACTGGGGATAGAACAAGAACAAAACAGACAAAAATTCCTCCCTTTGAGGAGCTTATATTCTAGTGGGAGTAGACAATAAAATAAATAGGAAAAATATATAATATGATAAAAAGAGGCTAACGTAAGAAAAACAATTATGCTGGAACGTGGAAAGGGGTTTTTGCAGATGGCATGGTTGCAATTCTCAAAAGGAACTATAGTCAGCTTTGAACACTCATAATTTATGTAGAATTCTTTGGGACTTACTGACACTTAACTAGAATCTTGAAGAGGGTTCCAAAAAACAGGAATTAGGACTGGTGGTGGCTTGCTCAACTGTCGGATTACTTAAGACCTTATGCATAGCCAGAACATTATTTCATTCCCAGCCTTCCCTGGATTCTCCCCCTCCACTACCACCTCCTCCTTGCCAGTTGTTTTTTATATGTCTAATTCAAGTAAACAAACAAACAAACCAAAAACTGCCTGGCCAATGTGGCTCACTTGGTTGAGCGTCGTAGGTTCAACTCCTGGTGGGGCGCATGCCTGGGTTGCTAGCTCCAGTCCCCAGTAGGGAGCATGCAGAAGGCAACCGATTGCCATTTCTCTCTCACAGATGCTTCTGTCTCTCTACCTCTCCCTTCTTCCCTCTGAAATCAATTTTTTAAATTAAGGAAAAAAACTATTTTGGCTTCTATTTTAAGCCTTATGCATTTTTAAATATAAATTCTAATGAGTTCTAGAAATGGAAACCATGTAAAAGTCCCCTAGTTTTTGCTATCGCAGATAAACTGATGATTGAATCCACTTTAGAATTTTTTCCCATTTGAAATAATAGCACAGTATCCTGGAAAGAAATGAGTTAAAAGTTTTGGGCTTTTGGTACCAGATATGCCACTGCCTACCTATGCAACCTGAATAGATAGATCACTTACCTTTCTAGGCCTCAAGTTCTCATCTGAGAAACTCTAAAATGTGATGGTACTTACTTTTAATCAATTCAAGTCATCAATTACATAAACATAGGTGAAATAAAGCTTTCCTTTTTTTTTTCAGGAAGTGAATACATGTGGCTAAAATTATTAAACTAGGTTTTGTGTGTGAATAAAAAGAATGTGGGACTTATGACTGATTTACATGACTCTTTGATCTTCAGGAATGTTTTTCATAGAAACATCAATTTTTTTTATATATTTATATTTTACATCAAAATGGATTTTAAAATATAGAAAAGATTAAAATAATTTGCATAAGTTAATATCAATTTTGATTAAAATTTGAATGGCTTTAGAAAAATAGAATATTTATATATTTTTAAATTTTTATTCAATTAATTTAAAGAAAAAAAGTTTACCCATTTCTCTCACTCCCTCACCCCCCACCTCTTGCAACCACCAATCTATTCTATGTACCTTTGAGCTTGTTTCTTTCTTTTTGTTTCCTTTTGTTTTGTTTTTATCCACATATAAGAAAGATCATTGGGTATTTGTCTTTCTCTAATTATTTCACTTAGCATAATGTCTTTGAGGTTACAAATGGCAAGATTTTATTTTAATTTTTTGTGGCTGAATAATATTACTGTGTGTGTGTGTGCGCGTGTGTGTGTGTGTGAAACAATTTTGTTATCCATTTGTCCATCATTGGACACTTAGATTATTTCCATATCTTGGTATTGTAAATAATGCCACAATGAACATAAGGGTGCATATATTTTTTCGAATTTTTGTTTTCTTCAGATAAATACCCAGAAGTAGAATTGCTGGATCACATGGTAGTTCTATTTTTAATATTTTGAAGAACCTCCATACTGTTTTCCGTGGTAGTTACATTAATTTCATTCCCACCAACATTGCACAAGGGTTCACTTTTTTCCACATCCATGCCAACACTTTTTATTTCTTGTCTTTTTAATAACAGCTATTCTACCAAATGTGAGATGATTTCTGATTGTAGTTTTGATTTGCATTTCCCTGATGATTAGTGATGTTGACCATCTTTTCATGTACCTGTTGGCCATCATATGTCTTCTTTGGAGAAATGTGTATTCAGGTTTTCTGCTCATTCTTTTTTCTCTTTATTTCCTCCCCCAATTGCTGCTTTCCCCATTTTTTAATTGGATTTTGTTTTTTTGCTCTTGAACTATATGAGTTCTTTATATACTTTTGATAACCACTTATCAGATACAGGATTTACAATTCTTTTCTCCCATTTAGTAAGTTGCCTTTTCATTTTATTGGTGGTTTTCTTTGCTGTGTAGAAGCTTTTTTTGTTTATTTTTGCTTTTGTTGCTTTTGCTTTTGGTGTCAGATTCAAAAAATCATCACCAAGACCTATGTGAAGGAGCTTACTGCCTGTTTTCTTCTAGGGGTTTTATGGTTTCAGGTCCTATGTTCAGGTCTTTAATCCATTTTGAGTTAATTTTTGTATATGGTGTAAGAAGGTGGTCCAGTCTGATTTTTTTTTTTTTTGCATGTGGCTGTCCAGTTTTCCCAACACCAATTATTGAGGAGACTGTCCTTTCCCCATATATTCCTGGTTCCTGTGTCATAAATTAATTGACCATATACGAGTGTGCTTATTTCTTCACTCTCTGTTTTGTCCCATTGATCTATATGTCTGTTTTTATGCCAATACTATACTGTTTTAATTATTATAGTTTTGTAATATAGTTTGAAATCAAGGAGCGTGATGCTTCTAGCTTTGTTCTTCTTTCTCAAGATTAACTTGGCCCTTTGGGGTTTTTTGTGATTCCATACAAATTTTAGGATTTTTTGTTCTATTTCTGTGGAAAATGCCATTGGATATTGAAATATAAATATTAAAATATTTATATTAAGATCAATTTAATTTTTTTAATCCTCACCCGAGGATATGTTTATTGATTTTAGAGAGAGGAAGGGAGGGGGAGTGAGTGAGAGCGAGAAAGAGAAGCAGCAGTGTGAGAGAACATCGATCGGTTGCCTCCTGTATGTGCCCCGACTGGGACCAAACCCGAAACCAGGTATGTGCCCTGCCCAGGAATCGAATTCACAACCTTTTGGTGTAAGGAGTGACGCTCCAATCAACTGAGCCACCTGACCAGGGCTATATTAAGATCAATTCAGAGCAACTTTTTTGGGAACATAGTATTGTTTCACTTTATACATGGATAAAAACTTTATAAATAATGATAATTAATTACAATAGCTGCCAGGAGGTTTGATAAATGCATTATGTGTATTAACTTAGATAAGACTTATAAGAACCCCATGAAGTAGGTACTGTTATTTCCTCCACTTTATAGATAAGGGATCTGTATTTCAGAGAGTTTAAATAACTTGCTTAAGTCCACAGAGAACCTGAGACTAAATTGGATCCCAGGTTGATCTGATTCTGGAGCCTTGGCTCATTATCAGTATTGCTCGCCTAAGAACATTTTCTTTTTTTTTTTGCTTTATCTTTATTGTTGAGACCATTACAGATGTCCCCCTTTTAACCCTACTGATCCCCTCCACCCCACATCCATCCCACCCCCAGGCCCTCCCCACACCAATGTCCACATCCGTTGGCCATGCCCATAAACATACAAGTTCCCTGATTAATCTCTCCCCTCCCACATCCCCCTCCCTACCTTCTCTCTGAGATCCCTCAGTTTGTTCCAAGCTTCTATGTCACTGGATCCACTTTGTTCATCAGTTTATTTTGTTTATTATATTCCACATATAAACGAGATCATTTGGTACTTGTCCTTCTCTGACTGGCTCATTTCTCTTAGCATAATACTCTCTAGTTCTCTCCATGCTGTGCCAAAGGCCAAAAGGTCCTTCCTCTTCACAGCTGCATAGTATTCCATGGTGTAAATGTTCCACAGCTTTTTTATCCACTCATCTATTGATGGGCACTTACTTGGGCTGTTTCCAAATCTTAGCTATAGTGAATTGCGCTGCTATGAACATAGGGGTGCATAAGTTCTTTGTGATTGGTGTTTGGGGTTTCTTAGGATATATTCCTAGAAGTGGGATCACTGGGTCAAATGGCAGGTCAATTTTTAATCTTTTGAGGAAACTCCATACTGCTTTCCATAGTGGCTGCACCAGTCTGCATTCCCACCAGCAGTGTACTAGGGCTCCCCTTTCTCCACACCCTCGCCAGCACTTGTAGTTCATTGACTTGTTGATGGAGCCATTCTGACAGGTGTGAAGTGATACCTCATTGTGGTTTTAATTTGCATCTCTCTGAATATTAGCAACGTTGAGCATTTTTTCATATGTCTCTTAGCCATTTGTATGTCCTCTTTGGAGGAGTGTCTATTTAGGTCCACTGCCCATTTTTTAATTGGATTGTTTGTCTTCCTTTTGTTAAGTTGTATAAGTTCCTTATATACTTTGGATATTAACGCTTTATCAGATGTGTCATTGGCAAATATGTTCTCCCATACTGTGGGCTCCCTTTTTGTTTTGTTGTTGGTTTCCTTTGCTGGGCAGAAGTTTTTTATTTTGATGCAGTCCCATTTGTTTACTTCCTCCTTCGTTTCTCTTGCCCTAGGAGATGTATCAGGAAACATATTGCTATGAAAGATGTCTGAGATTTTACTGCCTGTTTTCCTCTAGGATTTTTATGGTTTAATGCCTTACGTTTAAGTCTTTTATCCATTTTGAATTTACTTTTGTGTATGGTGTAAGTTGGTGGTCCAGTTTCATTTTTTTGCATATATCTGTCCAATATTCCCAACACCATTTATTGAAAAGACTGTCTTTACTCCATTGTATGTTGTTGCCTCCTTTGTCAAATATTAATTGACCATAATGGCATGGGTCAATTTCTGAGTTCTCTGTTCTGTTTCACTGATCAATATTTCTGTTCTTGTGCCAGTACCAGGCTGTTTTGATTACAGTGGCTTTATAGTATAACTTGATATCTGGTATTGTGATCCCTCCAACTTTGTTCTTCTTTCTCAAGATTGCCATGGCTATTTGGGTTGTTTTTTGGTTCCAGATAAGTTTTCGAAGTATTTTCTCTAGATCTGTGAAATATGCTGTTGGTATTTTTATAGGGATTGCATTGAATTTATAGATTGCTTTGGGTAATATGGACATTTTAATGATGTTAATTCTTCCAATCCACGAACATGGTATATTTTTCCATTTGTTTATATCCTCCTTTATTTCTTTTTTCAGTGTCCTATAGTTTTCTGAGTAAAGGTCTTTTACATCTTTGGTTAAGTTTATTCCTAGGTATCTTATTTTTTTAGTTGCAATGGTAAATGGGATTGCTTTTTTAGTTTCTCTTTCTGAGGGTTCATTATTGGTGTATAAAAATGCCATTGATGTCTGGGTGTTAATTTTATATCCTGCTACCTTGCTGAATTCATTTATTAAATCTAGTGGTTTTCTGGTGGAGTCTTTAGGATTCTCTATGTACAATATCATGTCATCTGCAAATAATAACAGTTTTGTTTCCTCCTTTCCAATTTGGATGCCTTTTGTGTTTTCTTCTTGTCTAATCACTGTGGCAAGGACTTCCAGTACTATATTGAATAAAAGTGGTGAAAGTGGAAACCCCTGTCTTGTTCCTGTTCTTAGGGGAAATGGTTTTAGTTTTTGCCCATTGAGTATGATGTTGGCTGTAGGTTTGTCATATATGGCCTTTATTGTGTTGAGGTATGATCCCTCTATTCCCACTTTGCTGAGAGTTTTTATCAAAAATGGGTGTTCGATTTTATCAAATGCTTTTTCTGCATCTATTGATAAGATCATGTGATTTTTATCTTTCAATTTGTTTATGTGATGTATCATGTTTATTGATTTGCGAATATTGTACCAGCCTTGAATTCCTGGAATAAATCCCACTTGGTCCTGGTGTATGATCGTTTAAATATATTGCTGGATCCAATTTGCTAATATTTTGTTGAGGATTTTAGTGTCTATGTTCATCAGGGATATTGGCCTGTAATTCTCTTTCTTTGTAGTATCTTTATCTGATTTTGGAATTAGGCTAATGCTGGCCTCGTAAAAAGAGTTTGGAAGTGTTCCTTTCTCTTAGATTTTTTGAAATAGTTTGAGGAGGATAGGCGTTAATTCTTCTTTGAATGTTTGGTAAAACTCCCCTGTGAAGCCATCCAGGCCAGGGCTTTTGTGTGCTGGGAGCCCTTGGATTACTGCTTCAATTTCATCAGTAGTTATCAGCCTATTTAAACTTTCTGACTCTTCCTGACTGAGTTTTGGAAGGTTGTATTTTTCTAGGAATTCATCCATTTCATACAGGTTGTCCAGCTTGGTGGCATATAGTTGTTCATAGTATTTTCTCACAGTCCTTTGTATTTCTGTTGTGTCCGTTGTTATTTCACCTCTTTTGTCTCTGTTTTTGTTTATTTGGGTCCTCTATCTCTGTTTCTTGATGAGTCTGGCTAAAGGTTCATCAATCTTGTTTATCTTTTCAAAGAACCAGCTCTTGGTTTCATTGATCTTTTGTATTGTTTTTTTAGTCTCTATGTCATTTATTTCTGCTCTAATCTTTATTATTTCTTTTCTTCTACTTACTCTGGGCTTTTCTTGTTGTTCCCTTTCTAAGTTTTTGAGTTGTAGGGTTAAAAACTCTATTAGAAGTTTTTCCTGTTTTTTGAGGTAGGCTTATAGTGCTATAAACTTCCCTCTCAGGATTGCTTTCATTGTGTCCCATAGATTTGGAGTTCTTTTGTGCTCATTTTCATTCGTTTCCAGGAAGGTTTTTTCTTTCTTTCTTGATCTCTTTGGTAACCCATTCATTGTTTAAAAACATGCTTTTCAGTCTCCGTGTGTTTAAATGTCTTTTAGTGGTTTTTTTGGTTTTTTTGGTTTTTTTTTTTTTTAAATATATCTTTATTGATTTCAGAGAGGGGAAAGGAGAAAGAGAGATAGAAACATCAATGATGAGAGAGTCATTGTTCAAGCCCGCAACCCGGGCATGTGCCCTGACCGGGAATCGAACCCTGATCGCCTGGATCTTAGGTCAATGCTCAACCACTGAGGCACGCCCGGCCAGGCAGAATGTCTTTTAGTGTTTTTATTGTAGTTGATTTCCAGGTCCATGTCATCGTGATCCAAGAAGATGCTTGATATGATTTCAATCTTCTTGAACTTATAGAGACTTGTTTTGTGGTCTATCTAACATGTGGTCTATCTTTGAGAATGTCCCATGTGCACTTGAGAAGAATGTAGATTCTGCAGCTTTAGGGTAGAATGTTCTGCAAATGTCGATTAAATCTATCTGATCTAGTGTGTCATTTAGGGTTGCTGTTTCCTTGTTGATTTTTTGTCTGGAAGACCTATCCAGTGAAGTCAGTGGGGTATTAAAGTCCCCAAGTATGACTGTATTGCTGTCGATCTTTCCCTTAAAGTCCTCTAGAAGTTTTTTTTATAAATTTAGGTGCTAAATTTAGGTGCTCCTATATTGGGTGCATATATGTTTATCAGGGTTATATCCTCTTGCTGGATTGATCCCTTTAGTATTATGTAATGACCTTTCTTGTCTCTCGTTATGGTCTTCATTTTGAAGTCTATTTGGTCTGATATGGGTATCGCTACCCCAGCTTTTTTTCATTTCCATTTGCATGGAAAAAAATTTTTCCATCCCTTTGCTCTCATCCTGTATGAGTCTTTTCTTCTGAGGTGGGTCTCTTGTAGACAGCATATAGTTGGGTCATGTTTTCTTATCCATTCAGCCACCTTATATCTCTTTATTGGGGCATTTAATCCATTTACATTTAAGGTTATTATTGAAAGATACTTATCTACTACCGACATTTTGTTCCTTTATAGCTGTTTCTCATTCTCTTTACTTCTACAACTAATTATAGAAGTCCCTTTAACATTTCCTGTAATGCTGGTTTTGTAGTGATAAAGTCTTTTAATCTTTTTTTGTCTTGCAAGCTCTTTATTTCACCATCCAGCTTGATTGATAATCTTGCTGGATAGAGTAGTCTTGGTTTCAGATCCTTCTTTTGCATTACATTGAATACTTCATGCCATTCCCTTCTGGCCTGTAGAGTTTCCAATGAGAAGTCAGATGACAGCCTTATGGGAGCTCCTTTGTAGGTAACAGTTTGCTTTTCTCTAGCTTCCTTTAAGATTCTCTCTTTGTCTTGGATTTTTGACATTTTAATTATGATATGTCTGGCCATGGGCCTCTTTGGATTCTTCTTGCTTGGGACTCTCTGTGCTCCAGAACCTGTGTGCCTTTTTCCTTGACCAAATTAGGGATGTTTTCTGCCATTTTTTTATAAAATAGGTTCTCTAATCCCTGCTTACTTTCAACCTCCTCTGGCATTCCTATAATACGACTGTTGTTATGTTTTATGCTGTCCCACAGCTCCCTTAGACTGTCCTCCTGTTTTTTAATTGTTTTTTTGTTTTTGGGTCTCTGATTGAGTGATTTTTTTCTACCCTGCTTTCCAATTCACTGATCCAATCCTCAGCTTCTTCTAATCTGCTGTTTATTCCTTCTAATGTAGTCTTTATTTCTACTATGTCATTCTTCATTTCTGACTGGTCATTTTTCATAGTTTCCAAATCTTTTTTCATGCTGTTGAGCATCCTTACAGTCAGTATTCTAAACCCTATATCTGAGAGGTTGCTTATCTCTCTTTCATTTGGCTCTTTTTCTGGAGACTTCTCTTGTTCTTTCATTTGGGGCTTGTTTTTTGATCTCCCCATTTTGGCTAAATGTTAGGTAGATCTGCTAGGATTCTCAGTCTTTTTGGCAGGTCTCTGGTACAGGCCAATGTCAGACGCAGTTTGTGACTGTACCCTGTTGGGGGCTATCAACAACCCCAGACTTGAGGTCTCCACTGCTGGGGCTGGATGCGTTTGGACAGGACCAAGATGCACACCAAAGTCTGCTTTTCTAAGGCCCAGGTCCCAAAACAGTTCAGGCAAAAACTCAAAGCACCCTGAGGTCTGCCTCAGTCTGCAGACTTGTTAATCTGATCCTCTTAATGAGCCTCAGGCTGTAGAAGCTCCCCAGGGTGGGGTGGCTGGTTGTTATCAGTCTCTTAACAAGCCTCAGGCTGTAGAAACTCCTCTGGGTAGGACAAGAGGCTCTCCAGCAGGGTGGGGCAGTTGCTTCCCCCCTCAGGCAAAAGTTCACCTCCCAAGAAAGATGTCCCCCACAGTCTGGGGGAATGACTCTCCCCAGACTCTCCCCACACAGCTCCAGTCCACTCCACTCCCCCTCCGCGGGAGCCCAAAGTGAGTGGCTGCACACGAAATGTTTTGCAATGGCTCTTTAAGGGGGTGCCTGCAGTTCCAGCTGTCTCTCCCTGGCAGACAGAAACCCGGCTGCTTTTCACAGCCAGATGTTATGTGGGCACCTTTCTCAGTTCTGGTGCTCTGGACTGGGAAGCCCAGCCTGGGGGTTAGGCCCCAGAGTCCTCAGTGGGAACCCCCCACAGCTGCTGCCTGTGGGAGCCCAGCCAGCCCTCCCACGCACGCACTTCCTACCAGTCTCCTTGCAGTCTCCACTTTTCCTCCTTGGTTAGGAGGGTGCTCTCCAGCTCATCTTCAGTTGGATTTCAGGATGTTTTTTCTATGTTTTAGTTGTAAATCCAGATTAGTCCTGGGAGAGTGTCAGTGTAGCTTCCACCCGGTGTACTGCCGTCTTGGATCTCCTCGGAACATTTTCGTATGATGGGGCTAAACACAGGCAGAAGAAATTGCCAAGGGAAAATTAGGGGCAAATTTAGTGAGTTTTGTGTGAAAACAGGGATTTTGAACAGATGACTCCCAGTGACCCTCATCTACCCTAAAGTTTGTACACCTAAATCTGTCACTCCTTACTTAAATTAAAAATATTATTAGTTGAAATTTATATAACAAATGAATATTCATTAATTTTGATAAATGTGTTGTTACATGCAAGAGAATCCTCAATATGTTCTTTTGATTACAGATCATTGATTTTAAGCCTATTCAAGTAGTACATGCAAACTGCTTTTTTGTTTTGATAAACAAAAAAAAACAGCAAAACAGAAAAACAAAAACTAAGCTAAAACTGTCAACCATGTTGTAATATGACTTTTTGCCTCTACAATATTATCCAAGAGTATTATACCTAAAGCATATTACATAACATGAAGGACAATTTAGATGAAATACAAATAAATATATCCAATATATGCAAATATTTGTGCAATAAATATTTGCATTTACTAGTAATAGAGAAAAAAATTAAAACTGAGATACTGCCTTTTATCCAACAGATCAGCAAAGAGGGGCAAAAAAAGAATGAAAAAAGAGGAAGTGTTGGTGTTGCGAAAATAGGCAAAAGACAGTATAGACATGAGGCAGTGTCGAATAGCAGTTAATCTGGAGCTGAGCTAAGAAGGATGACCAGATGCTAAAAAGAAGCTAAAAAGCTCGTTTCCCGATGATGCTACTTCTCCACTGAAGGGGAAAACAAACAATAAAAAACAAACAGCAACAACCCAGGCGCTGAAAATCGGTCTGTTGACGATATTATAAAAGGCATAAGAGCAATTTGGAAAGCCAGTTCCAAGCTACTCAAGAGGCTAGGAAACTGCTTTCTAGGGAAAAACAGCCACCCTTAGACAATATAATCCAGGCTGGTTTGATTCCAAAACTTGTGCCCTCCTTGGACAGAACTGATTGTAGTCCCACTCAGTTTGAATCTGCTTGGCCCTCACTAAACTGCTTCCAGGACGTCAGAACACACACAGGCTGTAGTAGGTGCAGGTGCTATCCCAGCATTCATTTCTCCCCTGGCTTCTCCCCATTCTCACATCAGTGAACAAGCTGTATGGGCTCCAGAAAACATCGCAGGTGCTGGTTCAGTTTTCCAAGACCTAGTTATCATGTATGGTGCAGTTGGCCCACTGTTGGCTCTTCTTTCAGTTCCTGATATGTCATCTTTAGCATGTGATTACTTAGTAATTTTATCTGAATACTTTCAAACCTTTGTTACAACAAGAAACCTGCAACCCCGTTCAATGCTACTGGGCAAACTCTTCCTACTTTAATTTGTCCCCTGCAACATGATCCAGAAGTATTAGCAGGTAGCTGCTGGGCCATTTCCTACTTTACTGATGGTCCAATCAAATGGATTGAAATGGTCATGAAAACAAGAGTTATACCCCAACTTGTGAAGCTCCTAGGAGCTACTGAATTGCCAACTGTGACTCCTGTGCTAAGTGCCATAGGAAATATTGTCATTGGGACAAATGAACAGACTCAGGTTATAACAGATGTGGGAGCACTTGGTGTCTTTCCCAGCCTGCTAATGAACTCCAGAAGGAAGCTATGTGGACAATGTTAAATATCACAGCTGGCTGCCAGGACCACATACAGCAAGCTGTGAGTCATGGGTTAATCTCTTTCTCTAAGGCAGGCTTTAAGACAGAAAAGGAAGCTGTGTGGGCTGTGACCAACTCTAAAGTGATGGAGCAGTTGAACGGATTGTATGTCTCGTTCACTGTGGCATAATAGAGCTATGGATAAACCTCTTACCTTTGAAAGATACCAGATTTATTCTGATTATTCTGGATGCCGTTTCAAAGATCGTTTAGGCTGCTGAGAAACTAGGTGAAACTGAGAAACTTAGTGTAATGATTAAAGAGTGTGGAGATTTGGACAAAATGGAAGCTCTACAAAGCCATGAAAATGAATCTGTACAAAACTTCACTAAACTTGATTAAGAAGTATTTCTCTGTAGGGGAGAGGAAGATCAAAGTATTGTTCCAGAAACTACCTCTGAAGACTATACGTTCCAAGTTCAGGATGGCACTCCTGGGACGTTTACTGAGGCAAAAAGATGTTTGTTGTGTATTATGTTTGGTATAAGTTTGTCTTACTGTTTCTCTACTAAGAGCTCTTTTCAAATGTGGTTGGTTATTGTAGCACTTCTTACAATAATTCTATACTTGAACAGTTCTGAACTGTAGGTACTGTATGAAACTTCTCCCAATGGGTTTCTTATTCTTGTGTGGAATTTCATATCTTACAGTGTCCTGTAAATAAAGATTAAATTCCAACCTTAAAAATAAGATGAAATAAAATAGCAAATGTTCAACAACTGAATTTTAGGATGTCTGTGAGATGGATTGCTATGCATCATATTAAGACTGATGTTGAAAAATATTTTTATGTGAAAAAGTGCAGGCTAAAAAATGATATGCACAGATGACTGCTTTTTAAATTACTGTGAATGCTCATATGCCTACGTGTATGTATAGAAAACTGCTGCCACTAAGATTGGTGAGGTAATGGAGAATTTATTTCCTTCAGTTTGCTTAATCATATTTCCAATGAACACATACTACAATCATCTAATAAAAACTTTTATAAAATGTTTAATAAAGAGTATGCATTGGTATAAGTTAAAAAACAAGGCAGTCTATCAGAAGTAGACTATGAAGGAAACAAAAGCAAGCAGAGAACAGCTGCATTGCTGCTGGTGAGGTTTGCTCTCTATTTAGGAGAACAGCAAATGACTCCCTGTGGATTGGAGTTTTCTCTGTCGATATAAGGATGTGTCTTTGAGACTATCATCTCTTTATTCTTAAGCCAAGTGGAAAGAGAACAAAGCAGTTAGAAGAAATTGATAAGGACCTTTAACAGATCTGGGGGGCAGGGGAACTAAGGAAACTAAACCTCAGTTAACTCTTTAAGTAATTTTTTGTAGCAAGAGCATAGTCTGGACTTGATGAAGCTAGAGAAAAACCACTGAGCTCTTATTACCAGAGGCCTTTTGAGACTAGATTGGCCTGAAGTGTGGGGACCATCTTGACAGGAGACCTTTTATAAGACTTACATTTAGGGTCCATTACAAAGAAGACTTCCTACTCGGCCTGGGCATAAAAACACGATGTGATATATTTTGAAATGTGGTAAAAGTATTACATTTAGCCTATAGGTATGTTTTCAATAAAATCTTGCCTGATATATTTTATATCTAAATATAGTGTTTAGCAATATCCCTGTATGTATTTTTATATTAGAGAGAGGAGGAATATAAAAATGTGTTGCCCAACCAGCGTGGCTCAGCGGTTGAGCATCAACCTAGGATCCAGGAGATGGTGGATCAATTCCCAGTCATGGCACATGCCCAGGTTTCAGGCTCAGTCCCCAATGGGGGGCGTGCAGGAGGCAGCCAACTAATGCCTCTCTCATCATTGATGTTTCTCTCTCTCTCTCTCTCCCTCTCCCTTCCTCTCTCTGAAATTAATACACACACACACACACACACACACACACACACACACACACACACACAC
Source organism: Miniopterus schreibersii (assembly GCF_964146895.1). Taxonomy (NCBI): domain Eukaryota; kingdom Metazoa; phylum Chordata; class Mammalia; order Chiroptera; family Miniopteridae; genus Miniopterus; species Miniopterus schreibersii. The sequence goes on along the minus strand of NC_138111.1, from coordinate 55,046,233 downwards.
ACATGTATAGTCCTCACCTGAGGATACTTTTTTTTTTCCATTGCTTTTCAGAAAGAGTGGAAGGGAGAGAGAAAGAGAGAAACATCGATATGAAAGGGCACATCAATTGGTTGCCTCCCGAACACGCCTCGACCAGGGCCGGGGATAGAGCCTGCAACTGAGATGCATGCCCTTGGCCAGAATTGAACCTGGGACCCTTCAGTCCACAGTCCAACACTCTAACCACTGAGCCAAACCTGCTAGGGCAATAAAAACATATATATTTTTTAAATGTGTTTAGTTCTTGGTTAACACATTCCTGCTCTTGAAGTCTAGTTATTTGGACAATGTGACTCTAATCAAGATAACACCACATATAACTTACAGCTATGAAACCCAAAGGAACAAACAATGACCAGAAGTCTGAATTTGAAACTTAAAGCTGTAGTGGAACATCAAACGCAGCAAAACTATTAAGCCCATGATTAATGGGCAAGTGACTTTTGCAAGATTGGGTTATTATTTTTAGATTTTTGGCAATAGCTTGTTGTAGCATATGAATGATAATTCCCTGATAAATCTACAAGTGATGACCTTTCAGTGAGTCACACAATCTTTTCTACCTAAAGGCAGCACAACTGAAAATTAATTCTCAAGACCTCCTCTCAGTATAACAATTTAAAAGCAAATGTAAGGTGTATTACTTTATTTGCTTAACGTTGTTTGCTAAATGCCTATACTAACTGATTTAATCCATAACATACTATATAGTCAGGATTCAAGGTTGGCTGCCAGATGTGAACCTTTGGCCTCATGAAGGATGAATTGACCTCATCCCCCTCAAAGCCTGCCAGATCCGCTCATGTAGGCAACTGTTTACATTTTTAGCCCTTTTAAGAAAAATATATAGAAGCTTACTATTTGACACCAGTTCTCCTGTACTTTCTTTGTATTCTGAATCTTACTGTTCGCCTTTTCTGCCATGACACTGGTATGTGAAACTTAGCTTTGAATTCTGATTTTAGTTTATTTGGTTTCTCATATTTTGGATCCTACCTTTGGCATGTTCCTTAGCTTTTGTTCCATCCTGAACTTGTGTCTCAATTCAAATTCCTGAACCTGACATCCCCCAAGTTCCACTCACATACCTCTTAAACTGAGATACTATTTCCTATGTCTTAGAGACTGAAACCATAGGGAAAATATTAGCTCAGCTTGAAAGTCATCTTTCTTGGTTTCTAGATAAGATCTCTAGATATGATCTCTAGATATAATCTCTCCTGAGATGGAGGGTCCTCACATAAAACCAAAATGTGTTCATCTAAAAGACATTGTGCAAGAGTTATCTGTTTGTACAGGTTTTTCCCCCAACAGGACAAGAAGAACCTGCTAGACTAGTCATCTCTCAGAAAAGACATACATGTGAGACATGCTTGAGACCTGTCTTTTAATTTTCATCTCCTCATTTACTGCCCAGATAGACACACTTGCCTCAATAGTTCTATGGTTCATGGATAGTTTATTAGAATAAACTGATTTTCTTGTACCTTAGTTCTGTTCTAATGTTGTTTCACTGTTAAAACCCTTCTGATTCTGTCACCACTCATCAGTCCAAGTAAATTTATATGCATGAGACATCAGGCATATGCTTACTTAGCATGAATTAGGCAAATACTCTCATCTTACTATGAGTATGTGAATTTGATGCCAATTTGAATTATAATGTTCAATTATTTACACCCATATTATGGGCTTAGGGTTGTTTGGGTTACTTAATAACTGAGTATCTGAGAGTCTCACTATAATTCTATCTTTTTAGAAATGCAAATGCTTTGTTTGGTACAATTTGAGAACACCTTAATCCCAAATAAGTTTCCCCATCAGCCCACCGACACAAAGACTGAAACTCACTATTAGAGATTCATAGCTTTGTGTCTCAAAAGCAATTCAAAACAACTAATAAAATGTATTAGTGTGTTGATCTCACTTACATGTGAAATCTAATAAACAAAATAAACCAATAAACAAAATAGGTCCGGAAGCATGGCACAGACTGATGGAGCTCAGAGGAAAGGAGTTGGGGTGGGGGGGGCGGGCAGAGTTTAACCAAAGAACTTATATGCATATATGAATAATCTATGGACACAGTCAGTAGTGAGGTGAAGACCTGGGGTGGGGCAGGAACCAGGTGGAGGGGGGCAATGGGGAAAAATGGGAGACATCTGTAATACTCTCAACAATAAAGATTTTTTTAAAAATGTATTAGTGTGTGAGAGTGTGTCTGTGTGTGTGCACTCGCATGCATGCTCCAGTGTTATTTCAAAATGTTAACAATTATCTGGAGATAGTGGAGTTATAATTGATTATTTTTATTTTCTTTATATGTTTCCATATTTTCAAAATTTTCTACAGTGAATACATACACTTTTATTATCAGAAAAAAATGCTATACATTTTTTTTATATACCCAAGAATGGTAAAAGCTAAAGCTATTCTCAGCAGATAGCACCTGATTGACCATGCATTCTTCAAACTTTTTACATTAATGCCAGGTAACCAGGAACCAGAATCCTTCCAAAGCAGGTATAAGATCCCCGAAGGGAGTAAATCCTGATATTTATAATGTTCTTGTTCTTAAGCAGAATGTAGCTTCCTACCACCTATATTCACATAACACATTCTTTTGTGCGTATCAAATATCATACTCAAATATTTTTAAAATAAAAACAAGTCCCGGTGCTTGCGCTCTTCCCGACCTCATCTCGGTTCCGCGCTCCCCGCACGAAACGCCGGGGAAGCCACAGAGACGGGCCGCGAGGGGCGGGAGCCGCGCCAGCGCCAGGCTGAGCCGGGTCTGGAGGCGACGGCGACGGCGACGCGGGGCCGGAGCCCGGACACGGCCCGCGCCCGCGACCACGCGGCGAGCCCGGCGGGCGGCGGCTGAACCCCGGACCCAGGGAAAGGAGGGCCTGGGGGCCGCGTCCTAACGGGGTCTTGCGCGGGTCACGGGGACGCTAGGTGGCCGCCGGGAGAGCCGAGCGCGTCCGCCGTCACCGCGCGCGGGGCTTCGGGGAGGCCCGGCGGCAGCGGAGGTCAAGGCGCGGCCGCCGCGAGCGCCGCAGGCAGGGGGCGGGCGGGCCTTGCGGGGGCGGGGGGCCGTGCGGGGGGCCGTGCGGGGGGCCGTGCGGGGGGCCGTGCGGGGGGCCGTGCGGGGGGCCGTGCGGGGGGGCGAGGCCCCGGCCGGTGGCGTCGCGAGCACGCGCGCCCAGAGCAGCCGCAGCGCGAGCCCCTTAGAGCCGCGGGAGCGACAGCGCGAGCGCCGCTGTGGCGCCGGCCCGGAGCCACCCGAAAGGGGGGACCTTCCTTCGTGTCTCCCGAGCGTTACCGCAGCTCGGTTTGACGCGTGCGCTGCCTCGCCCCGGCTGGCGGGACCCCCGCGAGCACCGTCCCAGCACCCGAAGGTCGCCTGTTTGATTCCCGGCCAGGGCCCGGGCCAGGCTGCAGGCTCAGCCCCCAGAGGCAGGGTGGATGGTTCTCTCCCTCTCGCCCCCTTCCTCTCTCTCTCTAAAAATCAATAAAAACATATTTTTAAAAACCTGTACTGTTTCTGTCATGATTAAAGTTACTGCTTCTTGTGGGGTGAGAAGAAAAAAAAAATCCTGAAAAGGCCAAAGATTTTATTTTCCCAATATTGCCCAGGCCTTCCATGGCAGGAATCATGCAGAGGGACTTTTTTATAGATAATATAAGTAGCATTTCTAAAAATATTTCAGAAACTAGAATGTTTAAGACAGACCCATATTAGGTTAAAGTTTATTCCACTTCTATGGTATAATCTAAACTATTGAAATTTAACTTAAAATAATTAATTTATGATGGTAAGCGTTATCGTATATCTACTCGCATCAGCTTCAAGATCCTTTTCAGTATCAGGTAAATTCAGCCTTGATTTCATGGGAATCCAGGGAATAAAGAAGAGCAGGTTCCTCCGAGGGTAGCTAATTATTCCATTTTCAGGTATATTCATGGAGAATTGGCTTGTCTTCCTTTCACCTATTCATCCACTCATTTACTCAAATACAGGGTGTGGCAAAAGTAGGTTTACAGTTGTTCATATGGAAAATACAATAATAAATAATAATACAAGAATAAACTGTTTTGCCTACTCACAACTGGAAACCTACTTTTGCCCCACCCTGTATTTCCTAAGCAATGCTTTAGTCATATACTAAATGTGTAGTAGGAGCCCGCGCTGTTTTTGCTCAGCGGTTAGAGTGTCGGCCCTCAGACGGAAGGGTCCTCGGTTTGATTCCGGCCAAGGGCATGTACCTCGATTGCAGGCTCAATCCTCGCCCTGGCCCATGCAAGAGCGGGAGGCGACCAATTGATGTGTCTCTCTCACATTGATGTCTCTCTCTCTCTCTCTCTCTCTCTCTCTCCCTCCCTCCTCCCCTTCCAATGGAAAAAATATCCTCTGGTGAGGATTAATAAAAATAAATAAATAGCCCAGCTGGCATGGCTCAGTGGTTGAGTGTTGACCTATGAACCTAGAGGTCACGGTGGTAGGTCACGGTTTGATTACCGGTCAGGGCACATGCCCAGGTTGCAGGCTGGATCCCCAGTAGAGGGTGTGCAGGAGGCAGCCGATCAATGATTCTCTCTCATCATTTATGTTTCTCTCTCTCTCTCTCTCTCCCTTCCCCTCGCTGGTGTGTTCCTGGTGTGGATGAAAAATGGGGTCCTAGGGAAAGTAACCCCACATGGTGATTTGATCATTAATTCCTAACTGGGCAAGTCCCTGTGGTTAGGCCCCAGGCATGTAACTTCTTTGGTAAAAAGGTTACTTTGCCTTAAGCAAGCCCTGTCCATTGTTCCTGTGCATCTAAGTTAACCCTCTGAAATGCCTCTTTTCAGACTCCTCCTTAAGCGTGACCACTCTCTGACATAATCTTAACCTGTAATCTGATCCCCGATTTGCTTTCTCCCACCTTCATGTAATCTTCCTTATACGCCTTCCTTAATCTCAAATACATAAAAGAAACTTCAAACTGTTACTCTCAGAAGCATTTTTTCTCAGTCTGTTGAGATCTTGCTTCCAGGCATATCCTCTGTTTGACTCAAATTTTATAAAAATTGTCTATAGGTTTGGACATTCTTATGTCAACACTAGGATACCATCTTTACCAATTGTTCCTTCTTTTTTGAGGTACAATTTACATACCATAAAATGTACCCTTTAAAGTACCAACTGTATCTTTGTTCATTTATTCAACTGTTTCTTTGTTAAACCAAAATAAAAAGCCAAAAAGTGAGAGGCAACAATCATTTGAGATCCAAAAGAATAAGTATTCAGGAAGCACTGATCCGGGTAGAAAGAAACCCAAGTAACGTTCCAATTCTTAAGCAAAGGCAAGTGTATTTAGGAGAAAGGGAAGGGGTATAATTACATGAGCAGGAGGAATAAATTCCTATGTGTCTTAATGAGTTAAGAAAGGAATTTTTATGGGTGCAGACTAACCGTGAAGCTAATTCTAAAAAATGTCTTTAATTTTCAGTCTGGTAGTCATAACACAGTGGTTTAAAATACAATGCTGCTTTAGGCCCAGTCCAAAGGTTATTTTGCCCAGTTTTAACATTCCAAAGTTTTGAGGAGTAAGACGAACAAAGCAGTTTCTCTATGATGGCAGCATTTCTCCGCCTCCACTTTAAAGTGGTTTATATTATACCTTACATATTGAAAGCTGATACTGTGTAAGGCAGTGTGTTAGGTAGGTAAAATAGATAGATACACACCCAATCCTCATGGGTTTCACAGGGAAGATTTCCTAGACAGTGTCAACAAACTTTCCAAAAGAATATTAGAAAATGGGGAGACTCTATTGGTGTGAACAGTTTGCAATCCGAGGAAACACAGCCTCTGGTGGAAACTGAAAGTGCGCTCCACAGAGACGAAGGGGAGGCTTCCTTCGCCCTGGCGGGTGTGGCTCAGTGATCAGAGTGTCCTCCTGCCCAGCAAAGGGTCATGGGTTTGATTCCTGACCAAGGGCACATACCTAGGTTGCCAGCTCTCTCTCCACCTCCATCCCCCATTTCCACTCTTTCTAAAATTCAATGGAAAAAATATCCTTGGGTGAGTATTAACAAAAAAGGGGTGGGGGGTGAGGAGGGAGGAGGCCTTTTATATATAAAGTTCCCCCCCAGGTTCCCAATTGATCCAACTTAATGCAAATGAGGTTTCCAAATTTATACAGTTCTCATTGGCCTGAATCATGCAGCTCTGATTGGTCAGTATCGTGCCTTTTGATTGGTGATTATAGGTCAGTTCTGATTGGTATAGATGCAAATGAGGATATAATTGTGCAGTTCTGATTGGACGGGGCAAGTCTCAGTCCATTGGTGGAAAGATGACACCAGGGCTCCCCCCCCCCAGGGGTTGGCTAGACCTGGGTAACCAATGAGGGCGTAATGCCGGAGCCACCTTTAGTCTGAGGTTCCTCCTGGGACCTCTGTCAGCAGATGACCAATTATTTGTAAAATTTGGACCCTCAGTTGACCATGAGGAGCCTGTCTCACCAGATAAATTCCTTCTCAGGATTCACATGAATCTTCCTTCTCCGGGTGCACATTAGTAAGAATGCTGGAACTCAGCTTCTCTATTTCCATTGATTAATCTTTCCCCCCCCCCAGTTTTATTGAGATATAATTAATATACACCTCTCTATATGTTTAAAGTGTACAGCATATATATATATTGTAAAATGATTACTGCAATAAATTTAGTTAGCAGCCATCATCTCATGTTTTTTCCCATGTGAAATGAGAACCCTTATGATTGATTAATCTTATATCATCTTTACCTGTCACATACAAGGATTAATTAGAATTAATCTGTGCTTATACTGACTTTTCCCAAGATTGAAGAATGACCTTCACCATTTTTAGCATGAAGTTTATCTTTTAAACTTTTACCCTTTTCTTTATTAAAGTTGATGGAACTCAGATACAATTGTTGAGGGCTCAGGAGTTTTCCCTATCACTAGGTGTAGCCAGCTTGGTTGACATCTCTGTGACGCTGCACCTCAGCTTTAATGCACAATCACCAGCGATCTTGTTAAAATGCAGATTGTGATTCAATAGGTATGCATTGGTCCTGAGATTCTTCATTTCTCATAAACTTACCAGCGCTGCTTATGCCTGTGGTCCACGGACCCCCCTCTGCCGACTAAAGAGACCACGTGCCAAGGAGTGAATGTGCTCTGTCCCTCATGTGTTTGCCTGAGGACTGCCTCGCCCCACCTTGGCAGCACCTGAGCCAGCACAGTCTCTGCTCCATTCCCTCAAACCTTCCCCACCGCCACCCCAGCTCTTCAACTGGTTTCTAGTTCTTAGGAGTTCAAGTGTAGGACCCACAGCTGTCTGACCTGCAGCCAGTTCTTGGTCCCAGTAGAGACCCTTTGTTCTTTTTCTCCTTGAGGTGGTGCCACCAGACAGGGGAGGCCTGTACTTGCTGGGATACTAGATCCTTTATATTTATATTTATGCCCATTACCTACCTTTATCTAAGAGATAAGAAAGACTAATGGAAACCAGCTGCCCTTTGCTCAGACTATTTCATTGACTTTGATATAAATAAGCCTTTCCCCTAGTCTCTATTTTCATCTAGATTTGTTGTTTATTTTATAGAGAAAGGTGGTTATAGCTCAAGGCTTGTTTTGATCTCAGAATTCCTTAAGCTCGGGTGATTGGTAAACATTCTAGAAGCCAGTTCCTACTAGGTTTTGTGTTAGCTGTTTTCGGGCCACATAATTGTAGACTTTGAGAATAGGAAGGGGCTTTCAGTAATTTTAGTTCAACCCCTTCATCTGACAGATAGGAGACAGAAACCCATGGAGCTTCTGTACTCTGTGGGATGCTGAGTCCCCACACCTTTAAACTGTGTTCCAGGGAGCACTATGGAGCTGCTCAGATATGGCTGCACTTAGGGGTTTTTTTGGAGGATTGGAGGTGAAGGCTTCCTTCCTCCCATACCTCAACCAAAGGAGTTCCATATATAACACTTTCAACTGTTACACATGCTAGACATCAACTTAGATCTTATGTGAAGAATGAGTTTTTGTTGTTTTTTATAGAGAAAGAGGGATAGAGAGATAGAAACTTCAATGAGAGGGAAACATCCATTGGCTGCCTCCTGCACACCCTCTACCCCCCAACTGGGGATGGAGCCCGAAACCCGGGCATGTGCCCTGACTAGGCATCAAACCAGTGACCTCTTGGTTCATGCGTTGACGCTCAACCACTGAGCAACACCGGCTGGGCAAGAATAAGTTTTATATCTACAAAAAGTTTCAAACCATTTCACCATGCTGCCTACAAATTCATCTTAATGTCATATCCACAGTTTAAGAAAGTCAGGTTTTTGTATTCTCATTTCACCTGCAGAGTTTGAGCCAGAGCTAAAATTCTGCATCTGTGGAAAAGCCAGGAAAGAAAGTCTGACACTTAGAACATTTAAATGTAATATTTAAATACTCCTTAATAATGGAATTTTATATTAGTCAGTAACTCATGCTATGAAAATATAAATTTTACACTTAGATTAGAACTTGCAGTATCCCATCTAATCTCTGTTATATTTTCATGACATTTTTCAACCCTTACATTGGAAATTAGGTATAGTCACTGATTTTCACCTAAATCTTGGTAAATTTAACAGCTTTTTGAGATATAATTCACATACCCTGTGTGATAGTTAATTTTATGTGTCAACTTGACTATATGTCTATTTCTTTTTAGTTGCTTGTGCTTTTGGCATCGTGTCTAAAAAAAACCATAGTCTAATCCAAGGTCCTGAAAATTTACACCTATGTTTTTCTAACAGTTTTACGGTTTAAACTCAATAATAATTGAGCCTGGTTCATTGAGGAATTATAAGAAATTGGAGCCCAGCCGGGCATGGCTCAGTGGTTGAGCATCGACCTAGGATCCAGGAGGTCGGGGTTCGATTCCCCGTGAGCGCACATGCCCGGGTTGCAGGCTAGACAGCTAATCAATGACTCTCTCATTATTGATGTTTCTATTTCTCTCTCTCCCCCCTCCTTTCCTCTCTCTAAAGTCAATAAAGATATATTTTTTTTAAAAAAAGAGATTGGAATAACTAGAGCAAAGGATATGCTGTGATGGGGGTGGGGCCTGGGGGTGGGGCGTGGCTAGAAAGGAGGAAAAGGTCAGAGGCAGAACAAAACTGAATTCCTGTTTAAAAGTCACAGTAATTTTACTCTTTGAGAGAAAACCATGTCCTTTAGTTTGGCATGTACACACAGAGAGATGAGAAACCTAACCCTGTCTGCAGGAAATTCAAACCAAGGGACGTCTGAACTATCCTTGAGTTTAAATGTTACTTGAAACAATAAAATAAGGAAGATTAATAAGCCATGCTACTTTGATGTCAGGTACATTGGCGAAAGACCAAGAACCGGTTATCTTTATAAAAATATTACTCTTCTCTTTGCAAGGCCGTCACAATGGTTCCAGAATTACTTAGGTAGTAAGTTTTGTTTCCCATGCAAAAAGTTATGTTTTTAGCCAGGTTGATTGTAAAAAAAAAATGCTTGCGTATTGTTACTGGATTTATGTTCATTTGCATAATAAAAGTTGCTCCCCAATTTACTGTGATCACATTGCCTTGGTTCACCTGCTGATGTTGCCACTTGCCTGTTTTTAAACTTCTCTTGCTACTTCCTGTTGATCTGCCTCATCTGCATCTTTTGGCCACGACTGCTGCCAAATAATCATCTCAAAGGAAGCTTTTTGTTTCACCCTCTGTCAACTACCTCATTGTTCTCTGACCACAAAGGCCAAGACCAAAACAAAGGACCACCCCTAATACCGTGTCCTGCCTCCACAGACACTGGGCCGGTGGCACTACGCGCTCGCAGGCCGGAGGTTATCACACCCGCCTGAGTGGTGAATTGACACAACTGCATCTTAAAATGTCCTTCTGTGAGCCTCAAATATTTAAGCCTCAGAGGAACATAGTTAATTCTGAAAGAACAATTCATGGCCGAAGAAGCAGTCTCACATCTCGGAATCATAAGATGATAGAATTTTATGGGTGCGTGCTGGTATGCAGTTCAGAAATTATCTTGTCCAGCTCCTAACAGATGAAGCAGCTGAAGTGCGCAGGGAGATAACACGCGACTGTGTCACGTTAGGCAATTTACTTACTTTCTCTTTGCCTTACTTTTCTTGTCTTTTAAATTGATCTTAGCAGGGCCTATGCCTCAGAGGGTTACTGTAAGGCATGTGAGATAATGCAATTGAAGAACTTAGAGCAGTGCTTAGCCCAAATGTATCACTCAATAAATGTTTGTTGTTATGAATCGATACAACAATGAACAAGGGGCCCTGTCTCTGCTATTAATTTGCAAAGAACTCAGGAAGTTCCTCAGTTTTACCAATCTGTGAAATGAGGTTAGACTGAGTCAGTGGTTTAAGTTGTACCATGGAGCCCCAGGGCTCCCCTAAAGGACTGCAGGCCGGGGGTGGGAGACCAGCAGGCTGGCATCAAACCCCCATCTCCTTCAAGCACGACCCTGGAGCTTTCATTTTACTTCTTATGTTTTTGTTTGAATAAAAGAGTTCTGCTCAAAAACAACAGCAACATAACAGGATAGTCTTTACGTTTCTTTCAGCTCAAGATTCTAGGATTTTGGCACTGATCACACTGTGTCCCTGTTACTCTGGTTGCAAAATAAAGACAAGGGTGTTAAAGTTTTAAGGATAAGATCACTTTGCAACTCTAGGCACAGAGCCAAGACAACTGGAGATCTCCTGATGGTCACGAAGACACATGATAATCTCTCGAGGGGCATGGGAAGGAGGTTCCCGTATGATTAATGCTCAGTAATGGTTGTGGACATTCATGTGTCTTGCTTGTAGGGAAACAAATCCTGCATTTGTGCATCTTCCTTTCCTCTTAAATCGTTCGAGGGGTGCGTACTCTTTCGAGCAGTGCTGGTGACTGTCTATCCTATGATTACCACATTTCTTACCCAATCCTTTTCTGGGTAACTGAAGATTCAAATCCTCAAACCGAGTTAGAGTCTATTGAGAAAGAGGGCCTTAAGGAGACATTTCACCCTCACTTATGTTCAGATTTACTTTTTTAAAGGTTTAGAGTACTTATTGCCTTATTATTGAGACATCTAGGTGAGGTTTGTATATTTCAGATGCAACTCTCTGGAATAGTTCTAATTTTCAGTGAACTCACCCCAGTTTCAAAGCTCTAATCAAAAGAGAGGTTGTAGGTGTATCGAAATATTAAATGAGTGAAATTTTCAGCACACAATAAGCTTATGGTATGTTTTCTCTTGGGTTAAGTTATTACAGTAGTCCTGTTTTCCCTGCATTTCAGACTCTCCCAAGATAAAAAAAAGTTTAGATTTTTACATGCTATATCAGATTCCAGTACATAAATTTCATACCATTCTTTCTATCTTGTCTTTTCAAGTGTCTCTGAACTAATGTTTCCATTGTATGAAATAGTTTAAGTACATTGACTTACATTTTTTTAAAATATGTTTTTATTGACTTTTAGAGAGAGAGGAAGGGAGAGGGAGAGAGAGAAACATCGCTCGGCTGCCTCCTGCACAACCCCTACTGGGGATCGAGCCTGCAATATATACATTGCATTTTTCTGATATAAGAAAGCAAAACTTCAATATACATTTTTTATTTGACCCTAACAAAAATTCTGTAAGGTAGGCAGAAGAAGTTTCCTCCCTGATCGCAGAAGCGAAAATGGAGGCTTAGAGAAGTGAGTCAATCATTATAACTGTTTTGTAACTAATAAGTTGATCACACCACCAGTGAGGTCTTTATTAAGTACTTCTTTCATCCAGGCATGGGACTGAGAGGTAGAGACATGACTTCAAGTCCAAAATTATACCTTGACGGTGTTCCTATTAAGTGGAGTGATTCTTGAATACTTCTGTTTAAAAGACTGAATGCTTTAAAATTTGGGGAGGCTTTCCTATAATGTTTAATAGAGAAACCCTAATTCACAGAGTAGAATATACCCAACACCATTCTGCAACAACTGAGAACAGCAGAAAAAGCCTGCTTCTAGGTTTTTGTTTTAAAGATTTCTTAGGAAACTCCAGCTGTTACAAGGAAGGGTTGCTTTTGGTTTAATGTTTATGCTGCTAGTGCACTCCGCCCTCAAATGATCTTAGTGACTAATAGGATTGGCACCAGTTCTCACTTACCAGATGTGAGTTCCACTTACCAGCTTGTTTTTTGTGCCTTCTGCTAATTTGCAGTAATTGACAATACCAGACTAAAGATCATCTTAAAGTAAATAAAAATAGGCAACGATGCAGTTGCTCTTTAATTTTTAAATTGGCCCGGCCCAGTGGCCTCACCTAAAAGTCTTATGGTCAGTCGGTCTGTCTTACGTTCCCTGACAGAGGGCCCTCCCCTGCCGTTCACAGTGACTCAGAAGGCAGCTGCAGATAACAGGAAGGTCTGACATTCATGTGACAAGCCATGTGCCTTCACCCACCAGGGCAAACCAAGGAGGTGGGGCCTCTCTCTGTCCCCCCAGTTTTACCTTGCCTTTCAGGGATTTTTCTTTTTCGTCCTCAAACTCCTCTGAATTTTCTCTTTAACCTATTTTCATCTGTGGAAAAAATGCTGTCCAGAAGGGCCTGCTGAGATGTTGTCTGGGCCTGCCTCCCTGAAGAAGGCAACAGTGTATTGGCACACTAAGAATGGAAAAAATGTTTCTGTGCTTCAGAGATTACTGAACACACTCTTTACAAAATGAATCAATTCCGTCCAGCAGAGATAATTTTCAATAGGTGGGAATATGAAGCTGTCAATATTTAGTAGCCAACGTCTAGATTTCAAAAAAGACCACACATTTTCAAGGTTTCTTGTAGTTTTTCTTTGCCAGGTTTAAGTGATTGTTCCCCAGAGTGTGGCCTCAGGGCCACCTACATTAGAGTCATAAAGGTTAAGGAATCGTTATCTCTGGAGAAGGTCCCAGTAATCTGTGATTTTAACAAGCACTACAACTCATTTTTATATACAAAATTAACTCAGCGAAATCAGAGTTCACAAACCTTCATTGCTAACACCAAAGCAGGAAGTCCTGGGGAAGAGAAATGTTGTTAATGCCTCCCCTTGTCCTCACCTCTTTCCTTCCTTGTCCAACACCCCAAAAAAACGCTATTTCTGAAACTGTTGCACGGTCACTGCAGAAGGAAATAGAGGAAAGACTAGGAGCTAAGCAAAGAGCAACATTCTCTCTTGATTGTACCGGTGTGGGACTAGGTCCTTGGACCATGCAGGGAAAGTCAGAGGTCAGACTCCCAAGGTGGCCACACAGGAAAAGAAGACAGACCTGCCGATGCTGTACAACAGGTGCTTTGTCAATACTGTGCTCACTTTTGGCAAGAAGAAGGGCACCAGTGCAACTCTTAAGTCCTTGGTAATCTTGGCTTTCTCTAAAAATGCCACTGAGCCCAGTAAAAAAATCGAAACAAAATAAAAATTCACAAATGCTTTTCAAAGTAGGCATTTCTAAAAGGGCTGATTTTTATAAAGCAATGGACCAGAATGCTTAATCTTTCACAAGCCTTGTTAAAAATGCAAATCCCCCCTCTCCACTCAAATTTAGTAGGTATAGTGTGGGATCTGGGGACCTGCATTTGTTAAGGTACCTAACATGATTCTAATCCAGACTGATCTGGGAGCATATTAGGATACCATTTATTTAATGTCCTGGATCCTGGGGCAAATGATAGATTGGGAGAAGATCCTTGGAATGTCTACAACTAACAGATTTAATAGCTACAACAGCAGCTTTCAAAGTGTAGTCTCTGGACCCATGGAGTTTCCGAGAATTTTCAGGGGGACTGCAAGATCAAAAATATTTTTATAATAGCACAAGCGTTTTATTTGCCTTTTTCACATGTTGACTTTTGCACTCATTGTTCAAAATTAACGTTGGGTAAAATTTATGACCTGGGTACTTTGTGGAGAGGGGTGAAATAGAAGCATAGGAAGAATAGTCTAAGGGGAAGGGAAGACTTTGATTCTGGATGTGTTGATTTTGAGGTGCTTATGGGACATCCAGATGGAATTAGTATGTAGTATTTATAGATCTGGAGCTCAGCAGAGAGGTCTGAACTAGAGATATGCACGATCTTCCTTAGGCAAGATGGGTAGTACTTACGTTTCTTTTTCCATACACTATAATTCTCCAGACTAGGTTACATATCGGGACATTCTCTTTTTGCCCAAGGTTACGCAGCCAAGGATACCCTTACCCATCTGTGCAATCTTCGACAAGTAAAAACAGGCCTCTCTATTTCTCAGTTTTCTCATCTATAAAATGAGGATGACGGACCTTTATTATAGGATTGCTGGGCCAACTACAGGACTTCCTGTGTGTTAAATACTAAGAAGAGTGCATGGTATGGAGCAAACGCTCAATAAACATTAGCTGTGTTTTATAATTATGGCACCTGTCCTTCCTTTTTGCAGCACTTCTTAACAATTGTTAGCCTATAATTACCAGGTAATAAGCTCCGTGAGAGCTTGGGTCTGGATCCCTGCAGTATCCCTGGCACTAGTACGTAGTAGAGGCTAAATAAACACGTATTCCATGAATTAACAAATATATAGCCCAGAGCTGCAGTTGTACTGTTGTAAATTGCTTTCCATATTTAAGCTGCCCTTGATTTAACTCGGATCAGCAGGTTGGAGAAGTGCGTTCGCTGTGACTTCTTTCCTCCTTATACAAGGAAGGATTTGTATAACCCTCATGATTCTACATACGCACGAGGGGTCAGGGAGAGCTTAGGGGTTGGCTGATCGGACCATGTGGATTGGTCCTCACCGCCTGCAGCTTTGCCTGTCGTCAGACACAAAGCAAAGAGAAAAATTAGGGAAGCACCTCTTAGGTTACAGAGGTCAACTCTTTACTTGGATTTTTTGAAATGCAGTCTGGCATCCATAGGGACTTGCCTCTTTATTTACTACTGGTCTGAAAGTCAAGAGCTTAATGGTCCACAGCCAGCTACTTCGTTATCTCAGATATTACCTGTGTTAAGTTCCGTGCATGCCCCACGTGAACTGATAGGTGTTAGTGTCAGAAGTGTCTGTCTCCTCACCTTGGGCTTTGCAAATGGATGGGTACATACTCATTATTCCCTTCGTTGTACCAAAATCATAACTCTATCAGAACATCAATAATTCACTAGCTAGCTAGTTTTGGATAAGTCATTTCTATCTGGAAGCAAATTTTCTCATTGATAAAATGAATTGCTTGGATTCTGGTCTAAGGTCTGACATCTTGCCTCCCGCACTCCTCCCCGACCCCCATATCATTCAATGCATCAGACCACACAAATTAATTGTCATTCAGTTTTTCTCCTCTGTTCACAGGGAAAAGGGATTCCATTTTCCTGGAGGGAAACTTAACATTTTTTTTCCTCTCTGGTTTTTGTTTGTTTGTTTGTTTGTTTTTTGGAGGTAAACTTTTTTGTTGTGTTTATGTGACTGTAAGGGACTTTTCCTTGAAAATATAGACTTCTCTTTTCTATTTGGCCATTAGGTGTCGCTAAACATCCAGGAAGTGTAAGAAACCAGGCCGGAATTATAAAACTCCTGTTTGGTCCTCTGGCCCCTGCCGTTCCCACTGCCTGAATCTGTGGTTTGCTTAGTCACGTATTGGTATTTATGCATCAGTGTCTTGCCATTTGTAGCCCAAAAATCCCCTCAGCCACAAGAAAATCTGTTTTTGTAATGTCTTAATTTTGCCATTTAAGTCAATATATAGTTACCAAGCATCTGACTTACTACGTAACATGACCAAGGCCCTCCACAGTAGAATTCCCACTCATCCCTGCAGACATAGCTCAAATGCCGCCTCCTCTGTGGAACCTTATTTCACCCTCTTTCCTAACCCAGAGCATTACAGAAAAATCTTTGTCACAATACTTTTGTATTGTGTTTATTTACAAATCTTTCTCCCCAAATTCTGGAAAAGATCTGAATCTCCATAATAAAGGAAATGCACACTAAAACTACAAAGAGAAGCCGTTTTCACTCAGGAGTTTGGCAAATATCCACAATTTTATAATATATTTGGTTTAGAGTAACAGGAATTTTCATCCATTTTAGGGAGTGTATACTGGTTTATGCTTTCTGGAAGACAATTTGGCAATATCCATCAAAACATTAAATACAGCAATTTTTCTCCTAGGCATTTCCCTAAAGATGCACTTTACTTTCACACATGCACAAACATCTGCGAAAAAACTAGATATGACCTGTCTATTAATAGGGCATTGGTTAAATTGTACATCTTATAGTGAATGACCAGAAGTTGTAATAGTCAACATTTATTGAGCACTTTAAAGTGGAGTATCTCATTTACTATTAGTAAAAGTCCTAGGAAGTAGGCACTTACATTATCACCACATTACAAATGAAACAGGCAGAGAGAAGTTAAATAATTTGTCCAAATTCTAGCTCTTGTTTGGAAGAACTGATATTTAAATCCAAGTAGTCTTGATTTCAGGGCCCTTTCTCTTAATCATTACACTACATTTATGTGTAGTAGTGTAGGGGATATATAGGTTTCATAAACATATATATGTATATGAAGGCAATAATATACACACACACACACATATGCACCATATATGTCTGGATTCAAAACAGCCTGGTAACGGTGGCTACATCTGGCAGGAAAATTGGGACTAGAGGTCAAGAAAAGCTTGTTTCCATTCTACACCAGTGGTTCTCAGGCTTGGGTGCATATTAGAATCTTATGGAGAACTTGAAAAAATACTTTTACCTGGGCCCATTTCAAGTGAATTAAATGAGAATCTCTGAGAGAAGAGACCAGGCACTGGCTTTTTCAAAGTTTCCCCGGTGACTCAAATGTGAAGTGGGCAGTAAGAACCACTTTCTATACCTTCTTGTACCATTTGGAAAAAAAATTTTTTTAACAGTAGCAAGTGTTACTTTAAAAAGAATTTCACAAAGGAGCATTGTGTCTTAGGACGAAGATCTCTGGAGAACATAGTTTTCTTGTTGAGTGGTTAATTTAGCAAAAACCAAACATTTAGGTTTTTGCCTCAAATCCTTAATATATATACTTCAATTGACATATTATCCATGACCTGATAAAACCTTCAAGTGAGTTCATTCTATTTCGTATAATAATATAAAAACCTCTTTGGCTTAACATATCCTTAATATAATAATAATAAAAAATGTTAGCTATATCCGTTTCTTGTTATAAAAATGACCAACAAAATTATTTAAATACCTTTTACTTTTATGTTCCTGGCATCCCCACCCCTCCCTCCTTCATCATATCACTTCCATACAAAAGCACCTTTGCGATCTCATAGTACAAAAGAGCTGACTTTCCATAACTCTAAGAGAAGTTAGCACTTTACACATAAAACGCTTTCAGAAATGATTTCAGTTCATCAGTCACAATTCTCTTTTCTCTTATATTGACATGAAACGGCTAAAGATGGGCTTTCCAGAAAATTCCAGGGAAGGCTCTGCTAAGGAAAAAGAATTAGGACACACACCACAAAACCCAGAAGAAAACTTCAGGTCCTGGGTTAATGAACTGATAAGGCCTGGGGTGAGGGAGAATAATAGTAGCATGAATGAGCTGTTGGCAGACTTGAGTAGGGGAAAGGGAATGTTGGCCGGAGGGAGGAGGGGTGGCGCTAAGTATGACAGCTGGCAGATGGGTGATCAAAGTCCCACTTACACCATCAGTACCCCAGAGAAGGTGTCTTTTTGATCATAAAATTGGCAGCCTCTAGGATATCTCTTTCGCCCCTTTGGGGAAAAAAGTCCTGGTATTCAGCACCTCTAACCCCTTCATGCTTCAGAATGCTGCTGTTCATACTTGAGACAGTCTTCAGAACCATTGTAGTTGGTTGTGCATTTTACAGCCTGCACAGAGAAACGGAGACACGGTTGGAGACTTTTCCTATGAAGCATTGCAGCCTCGCACCATATTTCTGTACAGAGCCCTGAGGGTAGTCATGGTTCCATGGTGAACTTTGGTTTCACAGATGAAGACTGAATTTTAACACTGACACCAGCAAATGAGAAACACAGTAACGTCTTGAATATTCCTTGCTGCCTCAGCAATAGACTGAAAACAATAGTGGGCTAAAATAGAAATAGAATTATTAGAAAAAAAACAAACCACAATGCTAATTTAGCACAGAACACTTATAACCAATTTCTTTTATAAGTCACCAAAGCAGCTAGACATTTATTTAATAAAGTTATTGAACACCTGGCCTTTTGTTTAATTTTCCTCCTGATTTATAGGTAATATATTTTGATACTATGTATCCTATGTGCCAGGCACTGTTGTAGGCACTTTGTACATCATCTCATTTAAACTTTCCTCTGGCTTCCCACTTGCATCCCTCTGCCTCCCTTTTCTTTTTGTAGCTCACATTTAGCCTCTGACCCCTCTTCTTTCCTTCTATTATTCGCTCTGCTCCCACTATTTTTCTGTCTGCTTTCCCACTCTGTCCTTGGCAGTTTTTTTCTATGATCCCCTGCCCCCATCTTTTTTTCCTATGCCTGCTTCTGTGTATGTTGATCAATGTGAAGAAAATTTAGAGGAAAAAAATCACAAGTTATTTTCTTAAAATACTGTTAAACTTTTCCACTGAAGGGCACTGAACTTTTGCCACCCTGAAGCTGTGATTGGTGGAAGTGGAATTCTTGCGATGTCTCGAGGAAAAGAATTTTCTGAGACTTGCACAGGAGGGTGAGTAACATTATTTGGTGTGGAAATAAACCCCTGGGTTTCCAATGTCCCATTCCCTCTGTCCTGCCATGGAAAAAGTCCAACTGTGTCTTCAGCAGGGCCAGAATAAAGGCCACCACCTATAATTCCTGCTCCATGTTGAAGTCCCGTCCCACATCTGGCTAGCTGAGCTTGTGTTCCCAGCTGCAGCCCACCACGTGTGGAGTCCGCGCTTCAGGCCACAGGGCTATGGAGAGAGAGCAGGTGAGCTCACGGGAGAGTGTGGGTCCCGGAGCAAATGAGAGAAAGAGAACAAGCTCAAACAAGAGCCAAAAGGGGAAGAAAGTTCCTTTGTCTGTGGTTTTAACCGGGAGGTTAACCAATTAATTTTTCAAGATTTTGTGCACTTCTGATGGAGTCCACCCCCTAGCCAGTCCATTGTCCCCCTGGCTAGACT
Source organism: Miniopterus schreibersii (assembly GCF_964146895.1). Taxonomy (NCBI): domain Eukaryota; kingdom Metazoa; phylum Chordata; class Mammalia; order Chiroptera; family Miniopteridae; genus Miniopterus; species Miniopterus schreibersii. The sequence continues at coordinate 55,026,983 of NC_138111.1, read as the reverse complement.
GAGAGGCAAGCGCCTTCCCTACCTCACCCTGACTTCACCGTACATGCGCCCATCTTCCCCTTTGTTCAGCCCCTTCCCCCAGTGACCTTCAGGGAGTAGACTGTTGGTTCCCTGGGGAGTGTGAAGCTGCCAAGGTGACCATACTTACAATGTCTGACTTCCCTTTGCTTTCTCTATTAATATTAACTAGCTAATTACAACGATAACAAAGCTACCTTTTGGATTGTTGATTTTTCGCTGGTTATTAAGAAATCAAAGACTTAGAAGGAAACTTTGACCCTCCTTCTTCCTGCCTAAGAGATTTAGATCGACAGGCCTATTCCAGGAAGGGAATTCTAGGATGTTGCCTTAGCCGAATTTGAATTAGGTATGATAGATAGGAAGGCTTCAGGTAGGGGTCCGCTAGCTAGATGCCCCTCGTGCCCCATTGTTTCTGAGTTGCTTAGCAAGAATTTTCCTGCCATGTGTATTCTGCTCTTCCTCAATTACCTGTAAATAGCCCATTCTCATTTCTGAAGTCTAACCCTATCCCCACCTTTTCTACTTTGTCCTAAATGTCTTATATACCCAATGTTTCCTCATTGTCTTTGGAATTTTTATGAATATGTGAATGTATTAAAATTCAACTTTCTCCTGTTAATCTGTTTTTTTGATTTGATTACTAGCCCAGCTAGAAGAACTTTAATTAGTTCCCTATTGATAGACGCTTAGTATATTTCCAGTTATTTGTTATCATAAATAGTCCCGAGGTGAACTGCTTTGTGCAAAGGTGAAAGCTGGTTATTATAATGAATATATGTCTGACTTAGCCAGCTTCCACGCCACATTGGCTCCCCATATGTGATTGATTGGTTTTAGAGGGTAATTCTTCTTAACCCTTCTTAAATTTGTGACAATACTTCATGTCTTAACCCCTGTGACACTCGGCTTCCAGCTCCAGGTGTAGCCACTCCTGACCACCTCTAAAGTTCATAACCACTCAGTCTCCCCAGGGGATCTTCTCTGAGAACCTGTCCACACTCACATGGCCCTGATGACAGAGTCTAGAAAAGCGGAATAATAAACCCAGTGTATTTGAGAAAGGTTCTCTTTGCTTATTGGCTTAAGGTAAGTGTGCTTTGGGAAGTAACCTAGAGAGTGCAGATGGAAAACCTCTTCTAAAGTGAGATGATGACCTGACCGCTGCAAAGGCCGATTGCACACCAGCGTCTTGAGCAATCCGCAGCATCCCCGCATCACACGTCACACTCACACTCATCACTTGTGTCTTGCACAACTTTTCATTGTGCATGGGGCTAGCTTTGTTCTAGATTTGAATCACTTCCTGTAAAATGTTACCTCCGCTCTGTGGCGCCGGCCTTATGATTAGGTAAATGAGTAGCTTAGCAACTCTGTCAACTCTGAACTTTGGTCTAGTTCGTGTGGCAGTGACATAGACTCCTCTGTGAGCTTTCACCTAGATATCGGATTCCCTGTAATTATTAATAGTACTTGGAGTGGATTTAATAATCCTTTTTTAAACTATTGATATTTGAAATATCTAAATAATACATAAACATTATTAGCACGTCCATTTAAAGTTAAAACCACTCTGCCACCTCAGCCATAGAAAGCAGCACTTGGTTATCTTGTCCACCCTCTGGTAACAGTAATAATTAATACTTATTGAGCTCTTAGGACAAGCTAGGTATTGTAGTAAACCCTTTAGGTAATACTGATAAGAGGTGGGTTCTATTATTATTATTATTATCTTCTCTGCCAAAGTAGTAATAACACAATTGCCCACTTCTGACCATATCACTTCTCAAACTTCAGGGATTCCCGTGAGCCATTCCTTAATCTACCTGCCTCCTTGATCTCACCCTGCTGGTGCCCAACATGCCATCCAGATCAGCCGCAGGACTCTCTGTATGGCACTTCCCAAAGACCCTTTTACTTCTGTTTTTCCGTACGTCCTTCCCTTGACCGGGATGCCCCCTCCCTCCCACCCCACCCTTCCTCAAGTGCTACCTGCTCTACGGCATCATCAGGGATTTCAACCCAGGAGCAGTCTCTTCTCTGTTCCCGTGTACTTTCTTCATGGGGCTTTTATGTGCCCAGGTCCCAGCTCCCCTGCTGGATTAATGTTCCTTATGGGCAGGAAATCACATCTTACGTCTCTGTCTCCACAGCACAGGCACAGCTCAGTACCATATCCATAGCAGCCGCTGGAGCTCTCTATTTGGATGGAAAGGGGGCACGCCCTGGCAGAGTGCATCCTACCTGCCCAATACGTCTTCACCCGCCTGCCATCCTCTCGCTTCTCCCTTGACCACTGCCTGCTGAAGGGCACAGTTAGAATGCACAGGCGGTTCCCATTGTTCTGAGAAGAGTGCCTGGTTGATGCCTGGGAGCTGAGAGAGTCCGATCCAGGGAAACCTGCGGTGAAAGGAACGTGAGAAAGGGATTGAGAGGGAAAGACAAGTCCAGAAGCCTCGGGTGACAGGAAGACATAAGGCCTTTGGCCCAGGCGGGCAAGGTGTAGAACAGGATTTTGAGACAATGTCATGCAGTGGGAAGAGACCAGCAGGCCTTGGAAAGGGACACACCTATGCTTAAAATGTACAGTTCTTCAACTCTGGGTGGATAGGTAACCCTCTGAGTCTCATCTGTACATTAAGAATAAATGCATCTTTGAAATTCTGTAAGGGTTAGAAATCTCTCTGGTACAAAGAAGGGACTCAATAGTGGTATGATAGGTTATAAAGAAGGGGAGTGAAGAGGCAAAGGAGTTCTAAGACATAAAAAGAGGAGCCGGGCCAGCGTGGCTCAGCAGCTGAGCATTGACCTAGGAGCCAGGAGATCAAGGTTCGATTCCCAGTCAGGCCACATGTCCGGGTTTCCCGCTTGATCCCCAGCAGGGGGCGTGCAGGAGGCAGCCGATCAATGACTCTCATCATTGAGGTTTCTCTCTCTCTCCCTCTCCCTTCCTCTCTCTGAAATCAATCAAAAAAAAAGGGGGGGGGGACGCAGGCCTTAAGATAAATGTCATTAATTGCTCTTTTCCCCACCTGGGATTTATCCAGCAAATCTCACTGGCCTCTTTTTTAACCATGGCTGAAGTGAAAGTACAGTGAAATCACCTGGGGACCTGTTAAGATGCAGATTCTCATTCATTGGACCTGAGAATGGACATTTGGGATGTCATGCTACTGGTCTGTGAGGTTGATGCTGATGCTGCTGGTCCATGAACTACATGGTGAGTAGGCTGTTGAAATAAAGAAAATGGATGGGCCCGGCCAGTGTGGCTCAGCGGTTGAGTTGTGGTCTCATCCACCAAGAGGTCTCTGGTTAGATTCCCCGTCAGGGCACATGCCCAGGTTTTGGGCCCCATCTCAAGAAGGGGGCGTGCAGGGCAGGAGGCATGGACCCATGTTTCTACCTCTCCCTTCTCCCTCTCCCTCTCTCTCTAAAAAATCAATAAAAACATATTTTTAAAAGGAAAGAAAGATGGATGGGCCCTTTTGGCTGGCTGGTCGGCTTCTCTCACATGCCTCAAAATTCCTGAGCTTTTGAGAAGAATGAGGTCAGCTAGGGAGGCTGAGGTCTGTGGGGAGAGCACAGCGCGTGGGTGATAGGCCAAAGGGCAGGGAGTTCATAAGCGAGACAGAGAACTGAGCTCTCCGGGGCTTATCTGCAGACCATATTTGGACACAAGAACTGGATTTAAATGCTTCTCCGGGAACTTTAATCTCTTTGGCCTTGCTTGAAATGCTGGAATATAAAAGGAATAAATGAGAGTCAAGACAGCAAGTGAGACTTTTGCAACAAACCTTGAATACCTTTCCCCTCTAGCAAAGCAGTGCCATGAGCTGGAAAAAGCACCAACACACAGTGAATTTACTTAAACTACCAAAGATAGCAAATCATTTGTAGAATTTAAGTGGGGATTCTATGGGTGCTCACTGAACAATTCTTTCAACTTTCCTGTATACCTGAAAACCTTTGTAATAAAATGTTGAAAAAATTATGCTCCCTACGTCTGAGGGTTTCCATAAGGTAGAAACGAGAGAAATTAGAACATAGTAGATGTATCTAAATTACATTAGCCCAGCTAACAGTGGGTACTCTCTACGGGACTTTCTCTTAGCCGTTTTAGGAATTATTTTATAAGCATAAATACAGGGTGGGGCAAAAGTAGGTTTACAGTTGTGAGTATGCAAAACAGAGTTTATTCTTGTATTATTATTTATTAATTATTGTATTATTTTCCGTAAGGACAACTATAAACCTACTTTTGCCCCACCCTGTGTACATAAAATATCTGTGGAAGGACACACAAGAAAATAATAACATTGGTGGCCTCCAGGAAGGGGGAACTTTGTGGCAAGAAGACAAAAATGCAAGGGAGACTTTAACTGAGTTCTCTTTTTAAAAATATATCTTTACTGATTTCAGAGAGAGGAAGGGAGTGGGAGACAGAGATAGAAACATCAATGATGAGAGAGTCATCCTTGATCAGCTGCCTCCTGCATGCCCCCAACTGAGGATGAGGCCTGCATGTGCCCTGACCAGGAATCGAACTGCGATCTCCTGGATCCTAGGCCGACTCTCAACCTCTGAGCTATGCCTGGCTGGGCTGAGTTCACTTTTTAAAAAAAAAAAGTTTTTATTGATTTCAGAGAGAGGAAGGGAGAAGGAAAGAGATAGAAGCATCAATGAAGAGAGAGAAAGATCATCGATCAACTGCCTCCTGCATGCCCCCTCCTGGGGATTGAGCCTGAAATCTATTATGTGCCCTGACCGAGAATCAAACCACAACCTCCTGGTTCATGGGTGGTTGATCAACCACTGAGCCACACCGGCTGTCACTGAGCTCCCTTTTGTAAGTTTTGAATATCAGATGAAAAGTATGCAATGCTTATTCAAAAATTAATAAAATAAAAAACAAGCATAGAGCTCTCCAAGTCTAATAGTCTGCTTCTTTTCCAAGTAGTAATAAGTGTTAAGTTGCAGAACTTGCTGCCTATGGCTCTTGGTTAGGAAAGAAGTCAATGTCCAGCTTCATGAAGTGAGGCATCGTAGGGCTGGACACCAACCCAGCAGCAGCAAGCTGGCTCCATCTACTTGAGGACATTTTTAGCTATGAGCCAAAGGACTGGAGTTTCCGTTTCTGCAGTTCAGACAGGGCTGGGTTCGGCTGGGGAGCCCAAAAGAACGAGGGGTTCGGAGGCAGACCGGAGGTCTGGTGCACTGCTGCAGGCTTGCGTTAAAGGAGGCAGACAGACATAGGGAATGAAGGGCTACACCTCATGATGTGGGCATAGTCCTGTGTAAATAATAGGTTCCACACTCCATACTTCATAGTTTACAAAGTGTTCATAAACACTGCCTCCTTTGAGCCACGCGGCTGCCCTAGGAGGTAAGTGGGCATGGACTTTGTCCTGTTTTACTGAAGAGGAAACTAACTGTGGTGACCCTGAGATAAGCCTTTCAGATATTCTGCCAACTGCATGAAGCAACTGCATGAGTTCTGCAAGTCCTGAAGTCCATCAGTGTGTTCTAGCTGAGGCCACACTGCCTACCCATGGGCTGCTCCCAGCCAGTGGGGGAGCGTAGCAGGGATGTTGAGGCAGGCCCGTTCTTTGGAGACGTGGGGCTCCTCTGATGGCTTGAATGCTCCCCAACAGCCTTGCTGAACTTACCCCAGAGTACAGTGCAATCTAACAAGCTTCCGCCCAACCTTCCTGCCTTCCCTCTCTTCACTCCAGGCGAGGCCTGGGTCAATCTGATGGCTCTCCCAGCCTCTTCTGGCTCTGTCCCATTTCCTCTTAGATGCATTTCCTGCAAGTTTTATACCGTTTTGGCATAAAACATAGATCTGGGTGATTCCAGGCTGTGCTTCTAATTAATGCTCTTTGTTATCTTTCTTTTCATGAACTTCAACTTGAGTCACCAGATGGGCACATCCTTTTTCCTACAAGCTTGCTATCATCTTTAATACTTTATTATTAAAAATACTTAAGTGTATTTGATTATGTCTGGCATATTACATAGACATATAAATGAAAATTATTTTATCTTGTCAAAAATGTAATTGTGCTTTATTAAATCATGTAAATTTATAGAACAGTTCACGAAGCTTGCCGCTCATCTGCAGACTTTGAGGTTTCTTTGGTTGCTGTTCTTTGTTTAACAATTTCTCCTCTAACATTCTCCAGGTCCGTTTTTCATTCTTATTCATTCTCTGGAGTTTGTAATTATGCTGACCAACCTAGAGGTTCTTGGAATTTACGTGGGCCAGAAGGACTAACATTTGCAGGTAGCCCCCCAAATAGTCCCGCAGGGAATATAAAAAACCCACAGATGCTAGTCCATGGAGGAAGCTGTTTAAGTCTGTTGAATTGGTGTCACCAGGAGAATGGGGACATTGTATGTTGTGAGCAGGATACCATTTAACATGCGGTGGGGAGGAGGCAGAGAAATCGGCAGGCTCTTCTAGGCTCTTCCTGGAATTGCTGGCGGCAATCTGGCTGGCTATTTGCCGAGCTCCCAGGACCCCATCGGGAGTTCATTCTGAATAAACAGAATATTTTGTCGGAACAATGAGGTCTTCATTCCTAAAAGAGTGCTTGGCTGGGAAAGAAAGCAGGAACCCCTCAGGGGCCAATATTCTAGAAGTGATTGACTCTGAAGTGATGCATGGAGGAAGGGCTACGGTGGAGAGGATTTTGAAGTAGCTAGAATAAGTTGAATCGTGGAAAAAGTCCTCATCATCAGCAGACTGGATCATAATAATGCTCACCCTCTGCTCATCTGTTCCCATGAAGATAGGAAGTGTGGCTGGAGAGTAAGAGAGTCCCAAAGTCAGAGCCAAATTGAGAGCTTGAACAGCAGTACTTGATTTGGTGAAGAATATCTTTAAAGAACTGTGTAGCCCTGGCCAGTGGGGCTCCTCCCATGCACTAGGAGGTAGCTGGTTGGACTCCCAGTCAAGGGCACATGCCTGGGTTGCAATTCCATCTCTGGGAGGGGGTGTGCAGGAAACAGTCTATCGATGTTTCTTTCTCATTGATGTTTCTATCTCTCTCTCCCTCCCCCTTCCTTTCTTTCTAAAAATCAATAAACTATTCTTTAAAAAAAAAATAACAACAACTGTGTATATAGGCAGAATGGTGATTAGCAGGAATCAGTACCTTAAGCGCATGTGTGCATGAGTGTGCACAATCGGGGGCTGAGAGGTGGAGGGAAAGAAGGAACAATATTACCTTGCCCCTTTACAACAGTCAAGTCCTCAGATATTAACTATGTTTTGGGCTCTTCAAGAGCAGGAATCATGTATTTTTTCTCTCTGTTTGTCACCTACTATTTCCCAGCACAGAGAGGGCATGCCAGGGCCTCCTTGAATACAGCATGTTGCTCTTTTGAGTGTCAAAGAAAATGGGTTCTTGGCTTCCTGGCAATATGCACTTGCATCCCCAGGAGCTCAAAGTTCCCCACCTCACCTCTAACATTCTTCCTCCACACATTTTAAGAGCTCTGCCTAACAGTCCAGTTCTACCAGATGCCTTTGAGTAAGCATGAGGTTTGTTGTTGCCAACAGTCAACACTAGATTAAACCCCTATGTCCATTAGCCACTTTCTGAGAGGACTGGGGAATCAACTGTAAACAAAAGATGTAGGGTAGGGAATGGGAGTGAGTGGTTGAGGGGAGGTGTGGTAGGCAAGGACCTGAAGGGAAAGTGCTTATTCTGATGAAGACTACCAGCAGACCCAAGGGAATGAGTCACAGGAAAAGGAAGCCCAGGAAGCTTCTACGTTTTCCAAGATTTATATCTGTACAATTTTCTACCTATTCAGAGAATTGGTAAGGAGCTGCCAGATTTTCTCCAGGACTCTCACAGCTGCTTCAAGATTTTATTGGGGATTCTCAAAGATAGGCAGAAATATCACAAGAAAGTCTGGCAAAAAACTAATGATGGTAATGTGTGACCCATTGCTAAGTGATATGCAAGCTGCCTTTTGTATATTAATCTTGTATCCTGGAAGGGGGGGAGGCAAATTTTCCTCTACTTTTAAGGTTCTTTTGGCTAGTCTAATAACCGAATAGACATGAGACAAATTAGTGAGAGAAAATAACCAGATTTAATACATATGTATGTATGGGAATGCCACATACATGAGAGAGTCAGAGGCCCCACATACACAAAAGGTTCAGAGGTAGAAAGTGAGGTTGAAGTATATTCTGAGCTAGGGATGAAGTAATGTGCCTTGGGGTTTCAAAGGGTCATTGCAGAATGACAGGAAGAGCAGATGTTCAGTAAATAGAAGTTTGCCCTGCAGTATAGGTGGGTCAACAGAGATAATCACTGATCATGGGCAAGGTTCCTAATTCAAGTACTTTTAAGTAGTTAAAGGGAGGGGCAAATGTTTCTCTAGAGCATGAAGCTCAGATTACCCTTAACTCAAAACAATCCTCATACTACAGAAGCACATCTTGGGGTGACTAGCTCTGAACCCCTACAGCTGCAACAATCTTTGCAATAATAGCTTATTAGTTGCAGGAATTCTTTTGTCTATTCTTTTGGATCTTCCACATAGACTGTCATGTCATCTGTGAACAAAGACAATTTTATTTCTTTCTTCCCAATCTATATACTTTTTATTTCCTTTTCTTTTCTTATTGCATTAGCTGAAACTCCCAGTACGATGTTAAACAGGAATGGCGAGAGGAGACATCCTTACCTCGTACCTGATCTTAGTGGGAAAGTTTCAAGTTTCTCACATTATGATGCTTTTTGTTTTTAAATTTTCTGTTAAATGCTTTCTGCTTATAAAAGTAAAAAAAACAGGCTCATTAAACATTTACAAATGTTTTAAGAAATACATAATATGAAAAGTAGAAGAAGTTTTTTTTACAATCTGTGGCCACCCACCCTAAGTTGCCATCACCAGTTATTTGGTATGTCTCTCAAGATGCTATACTTTGTGATTTGGAAGCAGATTGTGTCTTAATACACAATATCTCTGACCACCCGCCCCCCAAAATTGTACCACCAACTGAGATTCCTTGGCAGTTTAGAGTATATGTACTAAGTTGTGTGCATATTTGTGTGTAAAAGAGAGAGAGAGAGAATAAATGTTATGACATCACCCCTGCTTCTTTTCTGGGAAATGCTCTTCAGTTCTTGGTTTTTATCTTTCCTAGGAAACTGTGTTATGAAATAGGTAGTCAGATCATTTCTTTAACGTAAATGTGTTAAAATTTAGTTCAATCTCAGAATGTCCTTATCAGAATCATCCAAGAAATAGTAAACGAAAACAAAGGACTGATTATGAGTTATGAGCCACATGTGCACTCAGCTGTTGGAGAACTGTCAAGAACGTGGTGGCTTAGGTACGGTATCTGCCCAAGGATCTCTGTAGTTCTTATGAGAACATGAAGAAAAGGAGCCGTGTCTTAGGTGCTCAGGAAGAATATCCTGGAATGGTAGCTTGAGAATTCCATTTGTAAGTAAGTGTTTGGGAACCTGCAATTTAAACATAGACTCGCTCATGGAAGTGAAACTGTGTGCCTTTGGGGACGTACCAGCCACCAAGCAGTTTCAGCGATTGGTGCTGGCTAGTTGGAGGCGTGTGTTGCTTGAAGAAGGCAACTGTGGAGGCCCAGCGGGTGACTAAGAATGGGTCCTGTGATACTGTAGCTGACTCTGCTCAGGTTATGGTCCCACACTCACACCCACACTTTTCCAGAACGTTTGAGAGACTATGTCTTGATTCATCAATAGACTTGCAATCCTGAGGTATCCTAACTGGTTATCTCCAACCAACTGTGGGCGTTCTTGACTCAGGTGTATGTGTGAAAGTTCACAGTTGGATTTTCTAGAACAGGTGAGCTGCACCCAGTTACTGGCTTTTTGTAATCAAGCTGGGAGGTAAAATTTAGCAATCATCAGTGACTCCTCTGGCTAGTTGTTTAGTTTTTGAGCATTAATTGCAATCTAATAAAAATCTTCATTTAAAAGCCTTTTTATTCTGTCATAAGTAATATATGTTCTGTTTAGAGAATAGAGATAAACAGTAAGAAAAATGAACTGTAATTCTTCTATATAACTATAATGAACATTTTGTATATTTCCTTTTAAAATCCCCATGCTTTAATAAACTTTCAGTAAATAGGTACTTTATAGTTGTATAAGAAAGATTTCTTTCTATTATTTCAGTTTAGGAGTAGCCATGATGTTTCTTTCTTTGTTTCTTTCTCTTTTTTTTCTGTACAGAAACATTTCATTATTTGTATTTTTCAAGAACATTTGACCACAAATTATTTTTATTCAATCCTAATGGCAACCTTGGAGGTTTCAGATATCTGTGTCTTTATCTTCTAGATAAAAGACACTGAGAGTTCTGAGATTTCTTTATGAAAGTATGAAAATGCATTCTTCTAACTATGGATTGAGAAGTAGATAATAAATTAGTTTGCTCTGGTTGTTTAAATACACAGTATGTCAAATGGCATTTTAGAGAGAGAGGAAGAGAGAGGTAGGAAGAGCCCCCCACTGGAGATGGAGCCCACAACCCAGGCATGTGCCCTGACCGGGAAGTGAACCATCAGCCTCTTGGCTGCACCAGCTGAGCCACACCTGCCCGGGCCCTTCGCCTTGTTTTTCTCTCCAAACCGACAGCACCCCTCACGTGGGTCCACCCACAGAGCGTGGCCCTTTGCTAAGCCCAGGTCACGGGGCAAGATGCAGCTGTTCTCCCAGGCTTTCAAGACACCAGGATCAACTCTCTCAAGCTGATTGACAAGAATACACCTGTAGGACTGTCCTTTTGATGGTTTTTTCAGGATATCAGTGATTTTTAAATTTTTCTTGAAGTATTAGAGTGAATGTCTCAGCAAACCGGTCACCTTCTCATGTTTGGAACTAGCCTTGTGAAAAAGAAGACAGTGGCAGCAATTTGTTCTTCATCTTTTCCCTGCCGCCGCCCTGCTGTTGTGCCCTGGGAGCCCTGACCCCCCAGGCAGGGACCCAAGGGTGCCGCCTCAGGGGCCCGAGCTCGGCGGCAAGGAGAGCAGCCAGCCCAGTCAGGCTTGCGCAGCTCCTTCGTCCTACAGTGGTTTTAGTTTGCTAAAGCCAAAATGAAAATTCCTGGAGCCTTAGAAAACTGATGTTATCGTAAATGCCATTCTTACAAGCATAACTTTGTGTCACATATTTTTTATTTTTTGCATTTCAGTGTTCTAACATTTGAAGATCATCAAAGACAGATCGTTGTTTTTTTGTTTGTTTGCTTTTTAAATTTTATTTTTGTTTAAAATATTACAGATGTCCCTTTTTCTCCCCAGTAACCCATCCCATCCCTCTCCCCCGTCCCTCTCCCCACCATTGTCCGTGTCCTTGGGTTGTGCATATATGCATATAAATTCTTTGGTTACTCTCTCCCCCTCCACCCACCCGCCCCCCTCCATCCCTCTGACATTCGTCAGTCTCATCTATGCTTCCGTGTCATTGAATCTATTCTGTTCATCAGTTTATTAAGTTCTTTAGATTCCACGTATAAGCGAGATCATGTGATATTTGTCCTTCTCTGCCTGGCTTATTTCACTTAGCCTAATTTTCTCCAGGTCCATCCATACTGTCCCAAAGGGTACGAGATCCTTCTTCTTTACAGCTGCGTAGTATTCCCTGGTGTGACTGTGCCACAGCTTTTTTATCCACTCATCTACTGATGGGCACTCGGGCTGTTTCCAGATCTTAGCTATTGTAAACTCTGCTGCTATGAATATAGGGGTGCATAGATTCTTTGTGATTAGTGTTTCAGGATTCTTAGGATACATTCCTAGGAGTGGAATCACTGGGTCAAACGGCAGCTGCATTTTTAATGTTTGAGGAACCTCCCTACTGTTTTCCATAGTGGCTGCCCCAGTCTGCATTCCCAACAGCAGTGTACCAGGGTTCCCCTTTCTCCACACCCTCGCCAGCACATGTTGTTTTTTTGATTTGTTGATGGAGCCATTCTGACAGGTGTGAAGTGATACCTCATTGTGGTTTTAATTTGCATCTCTCTGATGATTAGTGATGTTGAGCATTTTCTCATGTGTCTCTTGGCCATCTGTATGTCCTCTTTGGAGAAGTGTCTATTCTGTTGTTTTTTTACACAGATACGTTAAAGTGATATTAGGACTACTCAATACCAGTATTGTCTTAAACTTTAGATCAACTCTGCATTCTTGATGAATTTAATAATGTTTATAGTAATGTGGCTCTGCATGGCTGCTGAACTTTGGGTCATGATATATCCCTGTCTTAGTGAAGCTTCTTGGATTTTTAAAAATGAAATATCAAATCAAATACGGAACTTCGATGAAGTGGCTCAGTTAAAGGAAATGACTCATAGTGGGAAGACAAAAATTGATCCTGACTTTGGTTTCATTCTACAGCTCAGAGAGTGGGATAATTCTGGAAATAGCCCTGGTACTGGTGGCTAAAGTCGTATTTCCCAACTTCCTCAGTTTGTTGAGTTATAAGGATTGCTAACATTGGCTTTGTCAGAAGCCAATGTAGGAAAAGAATCTATTCCAAATCCAATTCCAGAGCTGGAATGTGGATGTTGACAGTGAATATAATAGCTAAGCTACTCCTGAAACTTTCGGCTTAGTCATCTTTCCAAAATTAACATACTTAAACAAAAACCAAAAACAAATCTCCTCTTCCTCCTTGCTCTTGACCAATAAGAGGACTCAGAGAAATGGAAGGATCAGGCATCTTCACAAAACAAAACCAGGCCAAAAGGATGGGTTCCAAGGGTGGCTGCCCACAGCTCTTGCCTCTGAAGTGGCCATCTGAGGAGATGGCTGCTCGGCTGAGGATCTGGGCCCTAGGCCATTTTCACTCACATACAAGCTCATAGCAACTCACCAGGTTCAATAACCACTAGGGTCTCTTCCTGCTCTAAAATTCTAGCGTTGTCATCTGAGCTTTTTGGCCCCAAATCAAAATGACCTGATTATGATCCTTTGGTCTTGAGAAAGAGCACAAAAAAGTAATAAATGTTATCCACAAGCCTGGGGACTGACACATAGGTTGTGTATGGGAGGGGTGTGTGTGCGCGTATGTGTATCTGTCTGCTTGGGGCAGACTTTCTTAACTTCACATGGACTTCTTCACCTACCAAGAACAATTTCTTTCTGTTCCCCTAAGAAAATGCCCCTCATGTTTGCTTGTTTTTTTGTGTGTTTTTTTTTCTGTTTCTTTCATGCTTTCTCATCCCCCCCCCGCTTTTTTTTAACATTCATTCAATAAACATTTACCGGGGACCTTTAGACATTTATCCTTTGGAGACATGACACAGCTGGAAGAACTTTGTCTTCAAAGGTTGTAGGCCCAACTCTATCACATACAAGCCTGGCAACCTTGGACAAGAGAGACTGAGTGAGACCAACATTAGGAATAGCATGTCCTTCCTATTTTGCATGAGAACATATTTTGTAAATTATTTTTAAAAATTTTTAAATTAACTTCTAAATGCCTCTAAGAGAGGGGAGTTAATAAACTAGTCTTTAGCATTCTGGTTTGAATTTGTTTATAAAGTGTCTTTGAATTTTTTAGTTGTGAGCAGAGGCTGGTTAGGATTGGAGTGTGTGCGGGAGTGTGCTGAGGCGGGGAGACCCACGGCAGGCAAAGAACATCAGGGAGTCTGGCTGAAAGAGGAGGGGGGTGAAAGGGCCTCAGATAATACTTTGCCCGCTTGCTTTGATTTTCTCATGGTCAGGCCCTGATTGTCAGTGACCTGGGTACACAGTGGACTGTGGCCTCCAGGCAGAGCTGCTCAGGTCACCCAGCACAAAGAGTCATTCATCCTGCAAAGCAAACCACCAGCCAGCTCCAGCAACTCCACATCACATGTTCTTGGGATTCTTGGGCCTTGAGGTTGCGAACTGGTTCTCTTTCTAGCATTGGGCTGGCCAGTGAGCTTGAGTTAGAGTTTAAATTAATAAATATATGTTATAAAAGACAATTCGTTAAGCCAAAAGGATTCAATGAAACTGATTTATTGTTGAGTTGTATTTTTGTGTCCATTCTAGAAAGGCGGTGGAGCCAAGCATCTCAGGTTCTGGTTTCAACTCTGCTAGCTGTGGTGCCTTAGGCCAGCAAATTTCAACCTTTTTCATCTCATGGCACTTATAAACTAATTACTAAAATTCTGTGGCACACCACCATAAAGTATATTTTTTGCTGAGCTCCAAAAAAAAGGTGTAATTTTGATTCATTCATTCCAGGCGGCTCCTTAATGTTGTGTTGGCTGTTGTCATTTTTTTTTTACTTGATAATCTAAGGAAAAAGAGGTCAATGCCCCTGACTAGATAGTCAGGTATTGCATGTTTTAAAAATTCTTGCAGCACACAGGTTGAAAATTGCTGCCTTAGGCACATCACTCAGCTGCTTTGTTCCTCAGAAAAAGTCTAGTAAACTCAGTGTTTCTTAAAGTGAGCTTCTTGGTCTACCTGCATCAGAATGTCCTGGGGTACTTTTTAAACATTTCTGGATTATTTCCTAAATCAGGTGACTCAGTCTCTGGGGATGAGGCCCCAGAAACTATATTTTTAACAAGTGTCCCAGGCCACTGTCATGCACACAGAGACCCACCGGATGGGACTGTCTAATAGCATCTTGTCCTACTCTAAAATTATGTTAATTCCGATTGTTTGAATTTTAGTTAGCTTTATTTTTCCATGAACAAAGCAAAATTAAAAGGGGAAAGAAAATGACATTTGCTAATAAACTACTATTTGCCTGGTGCTATGTTTAGGGCCTTTTACACGTGATCTTATTTTTCTGCATAATAAACCTTTGAGACAAGTATTATTATTATCTCCATAGTCTGCATAGATTCAAAGTTGGGACTCTACAAACTTCTAATTATAGGCTAAGTAAGTTCTGGGGATATAATGTATAACATGGTGACTATAGTTAACAATATTGTATTGTACATTTCTAAGTTGCTAAGAGAGGAGATTTTAAATGGTCACATCACAAACAAAAATTGTAACTATGTGAGTCATGGATGTGTTAACTAACATTATCGTGGTAATACTTTTTCAATATATACATATGTAAAATCATGATGTTGTACACCTTCAACTTATACAATGTTATATGTCTATTGTATCTCAGTAATGCTGGAAACAAAAAAGTTGGGAGTCTGATTTCAAAGTGGATGTTTCCCCCCATAGTATCATGTTACAGTAAGAAACGACGACAAAAGAGCTTATAGTAATTGATAAGCTCCAGTGTGGCCCCTTATCTGCAAACAGTAGATTGTTATTTTAGAACTGTTTCTTCATCCTGTTGAATCACTGAGTTTCTCCTATTGTGAACATTAATTAGCTGATGTGATGATATTTAAAAAATGAGCTTCATCTTAATTTCTCTTTGCCTTTTTTAAAACCTATTTAAATTTTATTCTTTATTCTATGAATTTGAAGGCAATTTAAGTCCTTTCTGTGTGGTGAGGAATAAATTAGATATAAATAAATAAAAAAGTAAGCTATATTATGAATTCATTTAATGATTGCATTCACTTAAAGAGAATAAAAATACATGAAACTGTGACAGCCCAGGATAATTTCAATTTATAAAATTTCAAACCTGTAACTACCTACAACATGGAGGGGAAACCAGGTCAAATGAGAAATAGACTTGAAATTTAATGAGATGTATCTTTTGATTGCTTCTACCTAAGTTATCTATTTTACTTTTTTAAAAATATGTCTTTATTGATTTCAGAGAGGAAGGGAGAGGAAGAGAGAGAGAGAGACAGAAACATCAATGATAAGAGAGTCACTGATCGGCTGCCTCCTGCACACTCCCTACTAGAGGTTGAGCCCACAACCCCTGCATGTGCCCTGACCGGGAATCAAACCGTGATTTCCTGGATCACAGGTTGATGCTCAACCACTGAGCCACGCCAGCCGGGCCTAAGTTATCTATTTTAGATAGAGAAGGGAAGGGGCCATGGCAGGCTAAAAGATATGAAGTTCAGTTGGTCTGTTTGGCAACTGAGTCAAGATGCGGTCCATGTGAAAGAGGAATTGCCTTTTCCTCTACTACATATCTGGAGGGAAATAAAAGAAAAATGGGCCCTGGGCTAGGTGGCTCAGTTGGTTGGAGCACCCTCTCCCCCCCAAAAAAAGGTTTCGTGCAGGTTCACTTCCTGGTCGGGGCGCATACCTAGGTTGCGGGCTAAATCCCTGGTTGGGGCAAGTATGGGAGGCAACTGATCAATGTTTCTGTCTCACATCGATGTTTCTCTCCCTCTCTCTCCCTCTCTCTCCCCCTTCCTCTCTCTCTAAAATCAATAAACATATCCTCAGGGGAAGATTAAAAAAATAATAACAGCAAAGGATCAGGTTCGGGGGTGATTAGGAAGGTAGATTAAGTGGGTAATAGATTAATTGGGTCATCCAAAAGATTCTTCCTGCTGGTGACCTGTTTGCATGGAGTTTGAACTGGTCCAAACAGAAATCATCTGGCCTCATGACTCATTACTTGTAACCCATTATCTTTGTCTCAGGTCTGTGAGAAAGGTCGCTTTATCTAACTTCAAGCTCAGGTAAAAAGAGGAAATGAACATAGTGAAATTTCCCCTGTGTTTGCATGAGGCTGTCTGTGACAAGGGAGTGGGAAAAGGCATCTGTCTGGTTTGAGATAATGTTTATAGGAAGGACATTGTAAAGCTATAAGCAAGGTGAGGTATTGTTATTTTTCAAAATAAGATAATACAGTTGGAAAGAACCTTAGATATCCTCTCTTTTATCTTACAGGCACTGAGGCCTATGAGAGTCAAGTGATTTATTACTTAAGAGCAAACACCACGTAGAGACGTACAGCATAGAGTGTAGAGTCACACATACTTGATTTGAGGCCATTTACTAATTTGTGGCCTTAGGGCTGAGGAACACCTTACAGAGATGAAGACCTGAGTCATGCAGAGTGAGTCTAGTTTGCCAAATGGTGTGGGGATTCAGAACAGGCCTTCCCAAAACATGCCACTTTGGCATGTGAATTATTTTGAACAGATATCTGGCTCATGAGAAACTGTTACCTCTCCCTTAAAGAGTTTAAATAAGAGGCCTTGCCCCTAATGAGAGTTGTCACCAGAAATAACTTTTTATGACCTATCCATAGGGCATGGCAAACTACTAATTTCTAAACATCTGCTCCTCTTATTCTGCAATGACCCTTTGAAGCCCCCAAGGCTCATCCTCAGCTCAGAGTGCCAATATACCTCATTTTAACTTCCTGTCCCTGAATCTCTCATGTATGTGCGGGTTCCCATACATACGTATGTAATTAAATTTGGCTATTTTCTGTTGTTGATCTGTCTCGTGTCTGGTTGATTAGTAGCCAGCTGAAAGAACCTTAAGGGTAGAAGAAAGTTTCTTCCTCCCCCACAGTGGGCAGGCATTCCAGACAGAGGGAATGAGGGTGCGTCCAGAGAGGTGGGGGGGGAGAGAGAGAGAGAGGGCTTCATGGAGGAGCAGATACAGGTGGATGCAGCTGGAGCTCATAGTGCTTATGGGGCAGGGAAGTAAAGATGGGACTGTGGGAGGAAGGAGTTACCTCACCTCTGGGAGAGGAAATTTCATTGCCAGAGTTTTTCCCTTGCTATTTCACTATTTCTGTGTATCAGTAACATACCCAAAGGAGGTTGAGTTGCTACAAGCTCTAGGGAATGTGCCTTTGTCAACAGGGTCTCTCATACTTTGTAGCCCAGGAAGGAAGGCCAGGCAGGGCCTGGGCTACTGCTGGTCCCTTGGAGCCCCCTCTGCTTCCCCTGTGAGCTGAGCTCTCTTCAGCTCGATGCCCAGCAAGGATGTCTTGGGCAAAAAGGCTCTGGGTATAGTTAGAAAACATTAATAATAGTTACCATTTCTATGTACCTGACATTATTCTGTTGAATGTACTGATTTGCTTAATCCTCACAAAAACTTACGAAGCACCACTATTTTTTCTTTTGTCAACATTTCAAAAGTTTTTAAAATAGAAGTATAGCATACATATAAAAAAATGTAAACTGCACAGCTTAATAAATTTCACAAAAAGAGCACACACATGTAACTAGCACCCACAAGAGAAAGAAAATTACCAGCACTCAAAAGGCCCCTCAAGGCCCCATCTAGTAACTAGTCCTGCCCACCCCCAAAGCAACTACTATTCTTACTTTTGACAGCAGAGCTTAGTTTGCTTGTCTCACGCAGTATTATTTGTATGCAGTTTGCATATAGTTATAGGTCTGTTCATTCTCCTATTGCTATATAATATCCTCGACCTTTTATTTTGAATTATTTTAAGCCCCAGAAAAGTTGAAAAACTAGTACAGTGAATGCCCAAATACCCTTTACCTAGAACATGAGGGAATAGTATTATTTCCATTTTATAGATGAGGGAACTTAGGCAAAGAGAGATTAGGGTACCAGCTCCAGCCATGCCCCTGGGATCCAGTCTTGACCAGCTGCTGCTTAGTCAGTCATAAAACTGTAGGCAAACACTGAAACTTCTCTGAGGCTGCTTCTTCATTGCTAAGATGGGAGTGATAACCCCATTCCACAGAGGTCCCAGGCTGTTGTGAGGCGCAAATCTGAGGAAAAATGCGTTGTGAGGAGGAAAATGCCTTAGCTAGTTTCGCTCAGTGGTTAGAGCGCCGGCCCTCAGACTGAAGGGTCCAGGGTTCGATTCTGGCCAAGGGCAGGTACCTCGGTTGCAGGTTCGATCCCCGGCTCTGGCTGGGGAGCATGCGGGAGGCAACCAATCAATGTGTCTCCACACATCGATGTTTCTCTCTCTCTCTTTGTGTCCCTTCTACTCTCTCTGAAAAGTAATGAAAAACATATCCTCGGGAGAAGATTAAAAAAAAAAAAAGAGTAAAAAGTGGTGGTACTCAAAAGGGGCATTGTTAAAAATGCAGGTTGGTGGGCCTCCCCCCTGCAGAGCCTGAATCAGTGCTCCTGGGGTGGGAAGCAGAACGTCACCGAGCGTGCTAGGTTATTCTGAAGCACTAGTTCCCCTGCCGAACTATGGAAAAACACTGCTGTGAAACAAGGGTTCTCATCGCTTCTGGGGCTTCTGGCTAAGATCAAGTGTAGTATCTTTTCTTATCTGATACGTCTTCTATCCCAGTACAATACAGTAAATGGATTTTTGGAGCAGCGAGGTGGAATAGGAGCTTGCTCCGTCCACTCCGAGCGTTGACCTGGTATTGCAGTACTTCTGGGAATGGCTCACACACAAAAACAGTAGTTCTCTACAGCAGCGGTTTTCAACCAGTCTGCCGCAAGAATTTTTAAAACACGCGCGATGCCTGACGACTGAGTCAGGGGCTCGGCCCTCTTTTCTCTTGGATTGCCAAATTAAAAAAATGACAACAGCCATAGAACAATAGCCGTCTGGCACAAATAAGTCAAATTATACCTATATTTTTCATCAGATTGGCAAAAAATATATTTTTGGGGGTGCCGCATATTTTAGGAATTAGTTTACGTGTGCCATGAGGTGAAAAGGTGGAAGATTGCTGCTCTCAAGACTATCAGTATCACCTGGAGGACTTGGGTATCCCACCAGCTCTGCCTTTTCCTCACCAGCTTAGAGAGTCCACCCCCAAGATCAGTCCCTGGAGCCCTCTTCTCGCTGATGTAAGTAACAGAACGGGAAAAGGAAGTTGCACATCTTTAAAGAGGTCAAGTGACTCACAAGTGATAAAGAGAAAAAAAAAGAGATGGAGGCGTTTGTAGGTGAAAGGGCAAGAGTATTCTATTGCAAAATAAGAGGTCAAATCAGTGAGAAATAAAAACACACACACCATCATTACTCAAAACTCCGGACATTCCTGTGTCACAGTGCAGGTGTAAATTAATGACGGGCGGGCGCACCAAACATCTACTTAGAGCACCTACAAAGCCAATGCACCAAAAAGAAACGAAAAGAGGTGATGCTTTGATTGCTTAATAAAGCATTGAAGCTGTCAGTCACACAGAGGGGTGAGGGGACAGAACTTTTTTGGACTTCCGAACATTTATTGTATAGTTTAGTATTGTATTTTATCTTGAATTACATGGAGAGGGAGGAAGGGAGATGCCACACTTGTGGTGGTGTTTTTTTTGCTGCGGGCCTGTAGATGTATTCAGCGGCCTATAAGGGACACATTTGTAATGGATCAGTTTGGAGCTTTAAATATGATAACAGTATCCATGTGCACGCAACATTAGTTGAGTAATTGAGGTGAATGTTGCCTCCGCATTCTGGCGGCCACCCCCAGTGCCAGAGAGACACCGGGGAGGCCGAGGCCCGTGGCAAGGTCGCCTGGCAGAGGATTAGGTTCAGGGGTCACCTGAAGACCTCCCCTCCCCCGCCACTCACTCGGGATAAGTCTATGGAACACCTACCCCGCCAGGGCTGTTGCGCAGCCTGTTTGCTCAAATAATCAGGTTGAAAGTCCGAAGTTTTACGCAAGAAAAAGACTGAGGCTCAGATGATGATGAGTTTTTAAAAAAATAAAATAATGCATAACCCACAACGAAAAAAAAAAAAGTCATCCTGCATCATAAACATAAGCAGCTGTTAGCCCCGAGTATCTCGCTGAGAAAAAAAAAAGGGGGGGGGGGACACCAACCTAAGGTATTCACGGCCCCTTTTGGAAATTCCAGCTCAACTTTAACATAGAAATTTGTGCCCTGCTGGGCGTGGCTCAGCGGCTGAGCGTCGACCTAGGATCCAGGCCATTGGGGTTCGATTCCGGTCAGGGCACATGCCCGGGTTGCGGGCTCGATCCCCGGCGGGGGCCGTGCAGGAGGCAGCGGGTCCATGACTCTCTCATCATTGATGTTTCTACCTCTCCCTCTCCTTTCCTCTCTCTGAAATCGCTAAAGATATATTTTAACAAATAATAATAAAATAGAAATTTGTATGAGAGGTTGACTCCAAAGTCCAAGGAGCAGTGAAACAAATCTCTATAGGTCTGCCACCGGGTTAGAACTTTACAAAACTTCACGTTGTTTGCTAAAAATAAGTGTGGAATCGTCGTTTCCAGAGTTTAAAACGCTCTATTTTGAGGACAAGTGGTAATCAGGTCCTTTTGCAGCAACCCGGGGCCGTCCCGGGCGTCGCCGGCCGCATTTTTGGCACGGCCCCCCGTCCCCCAGCTCCCTAACTCCGGCGGAGCCCCCCACCCAGGCAGCTCACCCTTCACCCAGACTCCCGCCCGCACCCCCGAGGCTGGCCCGCGGCGGGGAGGGCGGCGGCGGGGCTTGGCCGGGGCGGTCGGGTCGGCGCCGCGCGTCACGTGTCGCGGGGGGCGGGGCGGGCCCCGGTATAAAGCCCGGGCGCCCGGGGCCCTACTCTCCCAACGCCGGAGGTGTTGCTGCTGGAACCGGGCGCGCGCGACCGTCGGATCTTCGTCTCCTGCCTGCTGTGGGTCGGTGGGTGCGCGCCCCTCTGTGACCTGCGAGCCGGCGGGGCGCCCGCGGGGCTGGAGGCTGGACGGCGAGGGGTGGTGGCCGGCGGGGTCTCAGCGCCTCCGGGCCCTGGCTGGGGAGGGTCGGGCTCCGGGGCCTGCGCCTTCGGCACTTGCTTTTGTTCGCGGAGCCGTCTTTCGCGCCCCCCGCCCTGGCGCCGCTGTAGCTTCCCGGCCGGGTTGCGGGGTCACAGTTGCCATGGGTCCCGAAAGAACAGCCTTTGAAAGGAAATGCGTTAGAGCATCGCCTTAGAGCAGAGTTTTATGGGGTGCGCAGTGACGGTGGGGCCACCGATGCTGGCGCCCGACTTCCGCCTTCCGCGCGGTCCCCGCTCATTTCTGGAGGAACGGGGACCCTTGGTGGCGGGCGGGGGAACTGGCGGGCGGCGGGCGCGCCCTGCGCCGCGAGGCCGGGCTGTGCGCGCGGGCGCGGGGCGTTTGGAGCGCTCAGTGCGCACTTACAGGCGTCCGGAAAGGTTTCTCAGCTCCTGGGAGCACCTCGCGCCTCCTCTGCTTAGTCACCACCAAACTGGTTTCTTTGACAGAAAAGAAATACCCCCCCCCCCCCGCAAAGCTCCGTAGTCCAGATTGTGCAAGCTGCCTTCTGCTTGAAACCTCTCCTTAGGCTTAACGTGGATTTTAACTCGGTTAGCATTTCTGCGAACCGGTATTTCCCCTTCTAAAGGCGTTTCTGGTATCCTGGGGAAGAGACCAGGCAAAAACCTCAGCGACCTCGCTTTTCCCTGCAGAGCCTGTTTGGTGTTGCAAGTTTAGGCCGGCGCCCTGGAACTCGCCCCCAGGGGAGAGCTCTCAGAGCTGGAGGGTGGCAGGAAGCGCAGTCACCTTGCATTTTTCTCTACTTGAGATGAGCATTTGCTTGAGTTAGGGAATGAATCTGGGGGAGTCTTATCCTAGTGTCCTGAAATAAGTTTCTCTTCCGCAGGTTTCTCCTTTCTCCAGGAAGAAAAAATGGTGTCTGTTGCAGTGGATCCACAACCGGTATGAATTTTAAACAGCTGTTTCTTGATTCCTTTCCCTCCCCTTGTGTTTTGAAAAGTTAACACCCCCCCCCCCCTTTCTTGGTTGCAGAGCGTGGTGACTAGGGTGGCCAACCTACCCTTACTGAGCTCCACATATGACCTGGTGTCCTCGGCTTACGTCAGCACAAAGGATCAGTATCCTTACCTGAAGTCGGTGTGTGAGATGGCAGAGAAGGGCGTGAAGACCATCACATCGGTGGCTGTGATGAGCGCCCAGCCCATCATCCAGAAGCTAGAGCCGCAAAGTGAGTTCTGATTCCCACTCAAGATTTAGTCCGAGGGACCTGTTAGGAGCGAGCCTGGAGCTGGTTTGAATATGGTGAATCGCAGCCTAGTGCCCTGAGCACCCAGAGGCAGCATCAGGGAATCCTCGCCTGTCCTGAGGCACATACTGCCTTTGTCTAGAAACTGCCCGGTGACCCTCATTGTTATAGAAGGCTTGCTTCAGAGCAATGGCAGATGTTCATGATAACTTTTTAAAAATCCCCCACAAGCCCTGGCTGGGTAGCTCAGTTGGTTAGAGCATCGTCCAGATACACTAGGGTTGTGGGTTCAATCCCCAGTTAGGGCACATACACCAGTCAGCCAGTGAATGCATAAATAAGTAGAGCAACAGAAATCAATATCTATCCCTCCCCCCCTCCTCTTCCCCTCCCTTCCTCTCTAGAATCAACAGAAATCAATATCTATCCCTCCCCCCCTCCTCTTCCCCTCCCTTCCTCTCTAGAATCAACAGAAATCAATATCTATCCCTCCCCTCCTCCTCTTCCCCTCCCTTCCTCTCTAGAATCAACAGAAATCAATATCTATCCCTCCCCCCCTCCTCTTCCCCTCCCTTCCTCTCTAGAATCAACAGAAATCAATATCTATCCCTCCCCCCCTCCTCTTCCCCTCCCTTCCTCTCTAGAATCAACAGAAATCAATATCTATCCCTCCCCCCCTCCCCTCTTCCCCTCCCTTCCTCTCTAGAATCAATCAATAAAATTTTTTTTAAAATCCTCCATAGATGCTTCTATGTTGGCAACTGAAGTCACAAGGGAAGCCAGTGCGTGAACTGAAATGGACTTCCTTGGGACCAGACAGTGTACATGAACTGCTTTAAAAATAAATAATAGCAACTTTATTGAGAGACAGTTAACACACCATACAATCCACCCACTTAACACATACAGAATCAATGGTTTTTTTTAGTATATGCACAGAGTTGTGCGAGCATCACCACAATCAGTTTTAGAACATTGTATCACCCCAGGAAGGAACCTCATACCAGTTTCTGTCTGGATGATTAGAAAGTTCTGGGAATGATCCGGGTAGTAGTTACACAGCATGTCAGTATTTCATTCCTTTTCATTGTGGAATTATATTTCATTGTGTGGTTAGATCATATTTTATTTATTCATTCATCAGTTGATGGACATTTGGGTGCTTTTACTTTTTGACAGTAAGAATAATGAATGCTATTGTGAGCATTTGTGTATAAGTTTTTGTGTGGGCACATGTTCTCAGTTCTCTTGGGTATATACCTAGGAGTGGAATTTCCAGGTCATACAATAACTGTTTCGGTTTTTGAGGAACTGCCAGGCTTTTCCAAAGTGGCTTATCATTTTACATTCCCACTAGCAGTGTATCAAGGTTTTCCACATGAACCCTTTTTTAAAAAATATCTTTATTGATTTCAGAGAGAGGAAGGGAGAGGGAGAGAGAGATAGAAACATCAATGATGAGAGAGCCATTGATAGGCTGTCTCCTGCATGCCCCCGACTGGGGATCGAGCCCGCAACCTGGACACGTGCCCTGACCGGGAATACGAACCGCGATCTCCTGGATCCTAGGTCGAGGCTCTACTGCTGAGCCATGCTCAGCCGGGCTCACATGAATCCTTTTGAATGAAGGTTTAAATCATTCCCCCATATGGTTAAGTCGTGGACTCTCTGGAGTATAAGGAACCTCTAGAGACCAGTTTTCCAGCTCTGCTACTTCCCAAATGAATTTAGGACTAGTGCTTGGTTGGCCTGGTCATCATTAGGGGAAAATTTGGACTAAAATCTAGGCCTTATTAGGGAGATCCAGAGTGCTGTTAGTGTACCACTCCCTGTTGCCACGTACTGAATTAAGTGTAGGTAGGGGTTAAACCAGCATGGAAATGCTAATTTTGAGAGCTCTCAGATACCTTGTTCCCCGAATGAGGGTTCAGGTGAAGCCTGGCTTCTCTTGGCATTAACCTTAGGAGCCAGTGGATGAGGGAGAAGCTTCCTAGCCAGCTTCCTACCTGGCTTGTCTTACTTCTGCCTGCTGCTCCCACACCCCCTTATTTCCCTGTCAGTAGAAGAAAGTTGCCAGCAGCCTGCTCAGCCTCTTCCTGTCTGAGCAGTGCATAGTGTGATAAATGAAGATCATTGTTCTTGCTGTTTTTTGTAACTAATTTTTTAAGGTATAATAACATGTATCCATTCTATACCTACACTGTTAACATTTCCCTTATTTGTGATTCCTCTAGTTGCTGTTGCCAATACCTATGCCTGTATGGGGCTAGACAGGATTGAGGAGAAACTGCCTATTCTGAACCAGCCAACAGACCAGGTGAGCTTGGGGCAGGAGTGCTGAGGCTTTCCACCTCACATATCTTTTACCTCATTTGCTCCTCCAACAACCCTTGAGTGGTGGCAGGGAGGGCAAATGTACCTGGAAAGGAAATTGAGGCTCATCAGTTCTTAGTGACTTGCCCAAGGCCTAATGCTAGAAAGTGAAAGGGCTCGATTTCTTCTTTAACTCTTCAACTATGCTGCCTTAGTTAAGACCTTAAATATGTGTTTATGCACTTGTTTCTCACCAGCCAAGTGATCTGCTTTTCTGCTTGTAGGTTGTTGCCAGTGCCAGAGGTGCGGTGAATGGCGCGAAAGATGCTGTGACGACGACCGTGACCGGGGCCAAGGATTCTGTGGCCAACACGATCACGGGGATGATGGACAAGACCAAGGGAGCCGTGACTGGCAGTGTGGAGAAGACCAAGTCTGTGGTCAATGGCAGCATTAATACAGTCATGGGGAGCCGGATGATGCAGCTCGTGAGCAGTGGCATGGAAAACGCGCTCACCACGTCAGAGCTGCTGGTAGACCAGTACCTCCCTCTCACTGAGGAAGAGCTAGGTACATGGATTTTTGTCTCTAAATAATGTTGTATATTTTAAATCAGCTTCAGTGAGATATTCTTCATATACCAAAAAGTTCACCTTTTTCATACTAAATTTACAGTTGTGCAACCATCACCTCAGTCCAGTTTTAGAACATTTCTATCGCCCTAAAAGATCCTTTATGCCTGAATCTCCTTTATCTCTCTCAGACAACCACTAATCTTTCTATCCTTGTAGATTTTTTCTTAAGGCAATATTAAGTTTCACATTGAATTGTACATAGTGAATTTTGAAACTTTAGGAGAAATTAGCCTAGAGAAATAATTTTTACAAATGGATAGTCTTTAATGGGCTGCTTTACAGAATCATTAAACCTTCAGTGGCTACCATATGCCAGGTACCGTGTTGCCCAAGAAGCTCACTCTAGTGGGAAGAGACATGTGTAGATGAACCTGTCGGTTGCAGTGATATATTCTGGGTAGTCAAGCCCAGCAAGTAGACATGAGTTGTCTTGGGAAAATGAGTGCATAATTGCTAGGTGGGTGGATAGAATCAAGATCCAGGTTAGAGTCCTGGCCTTGTCACTTACAGCTGTGATCCCTTATGTTTTTTTTTTTTTTTTTGTCTCTTCTTTCTAACTTCAGAAAAAGAAGCAAAAAAAGTAGAAGGATTTGATACCGTTCAGAAGCCAAGTTATTATATTAGGCTGGGGTCCCTGTCTACTAAGCTCCGCTCACGGGCCTACCAGCAGGCTCTCAGCAGGGTGAAAGAAGCTAAGCAAAAAAGCCAAGACACCATTTCTCAGCTCCATTCCACTGTTAACCTGGTGAGTAAAAGCTCATTTAAAGGCATCTGAAGTGAGTTCATTTATCTCAAGGGATGAGAGTAAATGTAATCACGAAATCCAAGAATTTTAATTTTACCTTATGAACAACCCAGTAGAAAAATGGGTGAAGAGTAGACAGACAGCTCACAGAAATGGAAGTATAAATCACTGAAATGTATGAAGTGATGTTAATCTTCCTTTGAGGGGTCCAATTACAGATGCCTCTCTTTTCCTAACACACTGGCAAAGTGTGACGCTGTAGGCAATGGTGTAAAGAGGCGGACTTGTGGACTTCTGGAGGATTTGAGGGACAGTTCTTGGAAAGTTATAAGCACACCTATTCCTCGGCAGATTTACTTGTAGAAATTTATCCCACAGATACATGTTTGTTTAGAGTTGCAAAAGACTATAACCAGTGCATGTCAACTAATAGAGAACTAATTAAATTGATACATCACAAAAGACTATTGTGTAGCCATTAAAGATTGCCACTTTACAGAACAGTTTGTACTCTACAGCCATTCTTGGAAGGGGAAATGGGCGGCTGACAGTAGGGAGGAGGAAGTTTGAATTTTTTCTCTTATGTAATTTTTTCTTATATTTTACACATAAATATTAAATTGCAGTTGCCTTACCCATGCTAAACTGGAGGTAAAATTGAAGACAGTGGTTTAATAGTTAAATAGAGGCAGCAAAGAAGTACGATTACTTGATAATAAATAACAATGATGGCAGGGATTGCTCTCCTTAAACTTACGGATATTCCTATTTTATGTTCTGTGATTTACATTATAGATCTGAGAACAGGCTGACACAAATATCTGACTGGTTCCTTTGTTTTATTTCAATGTGCTCTAGATTGAGTTTGCCAGGGAGAATGTGCATAGTGCCAACCAGAGAATTCAGGATGCTCAGGATAAGTTCTATCTCTCCTGGGTGGAATGGAAGAAAAACATCGGCTACGATGACACTGATGAATCCCACTGTGCTGAGGTAAGACAGCTGACTGGGACACAGTCATCCGCGACAGTTTCGGAAGAAGTGCTGCCAGACTTTCACTTCAGTTTTCCTGCAATGCCTCTGAGAATACTATTCTCCAGCAAAAGTTTGAACAGAAAAGCAAAGCTGCAGTAACTTTAACAACCTACAGATATGCATATTTCCCCTAACGGGATACAGCTAAATTAGAACATGGGCCTTGCCCTCAGTACAGACAAATAGGGGATGTAGGCATTTTTATGTCATGGTGTTTTTGACAGCATAAAAACAGGCAATGAGACTATATCGGAAAAGTATCTAACTTGGTCTTGGAGAGGACGGGTGAGTCAGGTGGCTTCCTGGAGGAGGTGAGTGTTAAATTAAGCTGGGACTGAGTGGGAGAATAAACTAGGTGAAAGGGCAGTAAGGGGACTGATGTTCCAAACAGAAGAAAAAGCATGTCGTAGTCCTCAAAAGTGGTTCTTTAGGTTCCAAAAGCTAGTACGCATATCTATGACGTGAATAAAAAGACTGCAGCGCTCAGGGTTGTTAACGAGGATTTTAAAAAGTTGAAGAATTCACATGTTTGATGGACACATAACCAGCTTAGTGTAATTGAACTCATTCATACTTAGCATTGTTGGGCCCACTGCTAATTTTAAACTTGTTTTATTTTTAGCACATTGAGTCACGTACTCTTGCTATTGCCCGAAACCTGACTCAGCAGCTGCAGACCACATGTTCCACCCTCCTGTCCAACGTCCAAGGGTTACCACAGAACATCCAAGATCAGGCCAGTCACTTGGGGGTGATGGCTGGAGACATCTACTCAGTGTTCCGCAATGCTGCCTCCTTTAAAGAAGTGTCCGACGGCTTCCTCACTTCTAGCAAGGGGCAGCTGCAGAAAATGAAGGAGTCTTTAGATGATGTGATGGATTATCTTGTAAACAACACACCCCTCAACTGGCTGGTAGGTCCCTTTTATCCTCAGGTGATTGAGTCTCAGAATACTCAGGTCCAAGTTGCAGAGAAGACTACAACCAGCCAGGAGGCCCAGCAACCTGAGCACAAAACACATTAATCCTGTCCCTGTCCCCAGTGGGTGGTGTAGCCAGCCAGATGACGCCTTCTGCTATGTTAAAATGAACCTGCTAGACAGCTCCGAATTGGGGAAACAGCTAGCTAGAAAAAAGGGCCCCTTCATGATAGTCGTTTCCAACTGGTTAATGTCTTTGAAGTTCCTGGCATTAGCAGGTGGGTCATTTTGTTAACCTGGCTGGTAAGAAAAGAATGATAGACTGGTCAGAGCCTCGTCAGAGGCCACAAAAGGTCACATTGCATTTATGGTCTCCCTCTGTCGCCACTGTTGGCTGGCTGTCTGTACTGAATAAAAACACCGTCATGTGGGCTGTCGTGTGAACTGGTGTCTGCTCCGATTTGGTCTGAGCAGGCCTCATAATTGTTTTGTCTCGCAATGCATGCTTGTATAACCTTAGTCTTTTTATTTTTCATAAAGGAATGTCTCCTGTGAGTTCAATAAAATTCACTGCAGAATAGATCAGTTTTTTGCTGTGTGTTCCGTGTGCTTTGTGTGTTGCTTTCATAGAGCAGCTTGGCCTGCATGACAGGGTTATTAATACACATACATGAATTCCACTTGGCTGCCAGAGGGAATTTGGCAATGTAATCACACTGGATGACTAATGCCAAAAATGGAATGTTTGATGACAGGTTTTAAACAAGTGAAAAGTTAACGTGTCCCCCCAGAGTGGCTCTGCCGGCCCTCTGTTCCTGCTACCCAGGCTCCTCTGCCTGAGCCAGTATGCTCTTGGTCACCCTCTGGGTCCTGCCCTGTCCCATCCCAGGGGGAGCAGCAGCTTCACCCTGATTCTTGTGCTCACCTGGCTCACTCACAGGCGGTCTCTAGTGACTGCAGCATTCCCCACCCTTGGAATTTCCTATGGTCTGCCTTCCTCATTCCCTTGGTGTTGTGGGGAGAGGGGAAGCATCAGGGGTCCAGGCCAGCCACTTTGAGGTCACACAGAGATGTCGGACAATGTGCCTGTTTTGTAACTTGATGAAAAAGCCTACCCCTGAAATCCCCTTTTTGTTCTTCCTGGACCTGGGTGTTCAGCTCCTGCCCTTAACTGAATTGGGAGTCTCAGCCTCCTGCTCTGTGTATCCTGGATCCAGGGTCACGGAAGCCACACAGACATCCCTTTCTTCCCTTGCATGCTCGCTAGCAGCTGGTAAGGTCTTCACACCCTGATAACTCAGTTTTCTGCTTAGTGACACTATAGTAGTGGGAGGGACAGCCTGGCATGGCCTTCCCCTTGGCCTTGGGCAGGCCTTGATTCACTGTCACTTTGGAGCTGTGTTTTTCTTCTAGTTCCTGTATTCTAAACATTAGTACAAATAAACGTTTCTACACAGACAAAAAAGAAAAAGCTAATGTGCATATAAGGATTTTACTGGGTGATAGTCGCCTTCATTTGCCCGTTTACTGGACCCCTTGAGAATGGGTTTTTAAACCAGCAGAAGGAACTCCTGACCGACTGCCTTGCTGTAAGGGAACCAAAGCTGAAAAGAAACAAGTGCGTGACTATTTGCATTAGTCTCATGGAAAGGCCACGGGCATTTCTTGCCAATGAGCCATTTAAACTGCGACCCCTGGAGGGAGATTGTTTAGTGTCCAGTCTCAGCTGGACTAACTGTTATCACTAACTTTGGCAGAAAGTCCCTAACAGTTGTTGGTAAGAAACCTTTAGAAGATCACATGAGGGTGATCAGAGAAGTAAAAAGGCTTTGGACGCCCTGTTGAAGAGGGTTCGTCTTCCCTCCTGCCTAGGGTGTTCAGACTCCCAGTCCTTTCGATGTTGGTCAGCTACCTAGGAAATACCATAAATCTCCATGTAAAAAAGCTGCAGGATGCCAAACTTAAAAAAAAATAAAATCTTAGAATTTGAATAGAACTACATGTCTCTGCCTGTCCTTACTAAAAGGTTAGCAAGGCGGCCCTTCAGCAGAACCAAAGTCTAATTTGTCGTCTCTATCCTGGTTCATCTCTTTCTCCCCGTGAAAACAAGGAAGCAGCACATAACTTTATGTGCACTGGCATGAATGAATCTATCAAAACTAAACTATAGAGCTAAATTTTCCCCCCTTGAGGGAACTCCGGAGATCAGTAAACAGGTGAGTTGAAGGGTAAGGACTCACTGAGACTCTTGAAGCTAAGGAGCTTCTTGTTTCTGGGAAGATGGGACTGTCGTGATTTCTGGGCTTTGGGAATAGAGCCTATTCATTCACTTGCCTGCCCGCCCGCCCCCAGTGACTGGCATTTTCTAGAGCCTGTGTAACATTTTTTACTTTAGTTCAAATTGCCCTGCCCCTCTTTGCTTCAGAACTCCAAGGCTGGTATTTCATGGTTTATTCCAATTGGTTGAAAAGTTCATACACTATAGCTTTCTGCCCTAAACACAAGCTTTTGCATTTTCCCATCGTAAGAGTTATAGTGCCGACTGAGTTGCTTGTGAAAAGGAGACATTTCAGAGCTGTTCTTTATGAGCAAGACAATATAAAGGAGACCTCTCTTAGCTTCTAGAATCTAGAAGAACACCACTAGCCCTTGCTTTTTGCCATGAGCTATGGACACTGGTGGTGGTTTTGTCTGTCTTTGTATCTCAAGTTTGTGCCTAAATGCATTTCATGCTATTGTCAACATGTCTCAAAATTTGTGGTGTTCTTGCATCTTAAACTTTATTGTTGTATAAACAGGCAGTTTTGGTTTCACAGAATTTTCCCTAAGGAGGACATTTCTTTTGAGGAAAAAAGCTAAGCCTAGCACAGTAATTATGGCAGGTTTTTAAACATTTAGCTGCCTAAAGCCTGGCATGATGTGCCCAGATGTTCAAGGATGTTTTCCTTTGCATCTAATAACATGGACTTTATGGTTAATTCTGGGTGAAAAAAAAGAAACAAGGTGTACTAGCCATTAATCCCTTAGCCTTAGTTTTCTCATCTGTCATAAAATTAGTGATGCCTCAACAGATGGAAGTGAAGTGTTTGAGGATGGGCTGTCTTTTTCTGTTTTTGCACTAGAGGCATGGGGATACCATCTGTGGGACAGTGCCATGTAGTATCTTCAACTTGCTAATTCTGGTGTGAGTATATACTATGAGGTCATGATTAGTCAAATATTTCTGATTTGTTAAGGCATTATAGGTATTGAAAAACTAAAAAATGAAAAGGGGAAAAACTAAAAGCTGGTTTGCCTGAGATGCCTCTTTTAGAGTTTCATTTGGCTCATGGAGGTGGTAGTGAGGGAAGGAGGAAGGGGGAGCGAGGTAGATATGTGTGCATATATCTATCAGGTGCTGGGGGAGGGAAGGAGGGCCTCTTGCCAGCCTGACCTTCCTGGGCTCTCCTGGACTTGGGACTGGGTCAGCTGGGCCTTGGTCCTGATCCAGTTTCAGGAGTGACCCAGCACTGAGGCCTGCATGGCTGATCGTCTTGTGAGATGTCCCTGCTCTCTAAACCAAAGCATTTATTGCTTTTATCTCAGGGCAACACATTTCTGCTATAGGCGTCCACCTTCCCAACAGGTATCCTATAATATTTCCACAGTAAGCATTTGGTAAGGGAAAGATTCTTTGTCATCCCACTGTTGAGCAAGTCTCTGGCCTAACAGGTAATAGCAACAGGCAGCAGAAGGTCGCCTGAAGCTGAAGGCGTGTTTTACGGTGTCTTCCCTGTTCTCCCTGCTCACTGTTTGAGATCCTGCTGCTGCTCTCCCATGTTTGAGACGTTACTGAGATAGGCCCAGGTCATATTTTTAGGGCTGGTGAGCGCTGAAGCCTTCTTTTCTGCTTTTAACTTTTTTTCCTATTTTTTGTTTTGTTCTTTATTAATCTTTTTTCCTCCTTTCTTGTGTGAATCCTTCTTATTCTCTCTTTTAAATATTCACCTGAGGACAAGCTCTTTATTGATTTCAGAGAGAGGGGTGGGGGGGGAGAGAGGGAAACATCAATGTGAGGGAGAAACAGATCCCTTGCTTCCCGTACATGCCCCGGGCAGGGATCAAACCTGCCTCCTAGGCAGGTGCCCTGGCGGGGAACTGAACCCAAACCGCTCCGGTGTAGGGGCTAAGCGCCAACCGCCTTAGCTGCCAGGCCGGGCTGGCTTTTGTATTCTAGCTAATTGTAAATGACTACGGATAGATGTTGAATAGTGTGAGTCCAGCACAGTTCCTTTCTCACTGTCTGCCCTACACAGGTTAGAGCAAAGGAAAACTCAGCCAAGGAGGTAGCTGATGTGCCTGTCAGGCTGACTCCCTTGTGCAAAGTGGCCCTAGGGAGCCCTTGGGGTGGATAAAACCATGTAATCTTCCCCTGCTCTCTCTGTCTGGGCCAGGGACTATTAACTGGGGAGACTGATAAAATGCAGATTCCTGACTTTCACCACCAAAGAGTCTGGTTAGTAGGTCTGGAGGGAGTACCAGGCATCTGCATTTTTTAAATGCATCCTCCCCCCCCCCCCCAGCAAATGGCACAGTTGGTTGGAGTGTGATCTGGTGTAGGTTGCAGGTTGATTCCCAGTCAGGGCACATTCCTAGGTTGAGGGTTCGATCCTTGGTCAATCCCTGGTCGGGTGCTATGGGAAGCAACTGATCAATGTTTCTTACATTGATGTTTTTTTCTCTCTCTCCCTCCCCTTCTCTCTAAAAATCAATAAAAACAGATCCTCGGGTGAGATTAAATAAATAAATAAATAAATAGCATCTCCCCCCACCCCCCCGCCAAAAAAAATGTAATCATCCCTAGCGATTCTATTGCAAGTGACCCACTATCCATACTTTGAGAAGCAAAGAATATAGAAAACAAATGATTTTAACCTGAAACAAAAATAGGGATAGGGTTACCTATAGTCACTTCTCTCCAAACAAGACCCTCAATGTGCTCTCCATAAAATGCCTTTTTAAAAAAATTGATTTTAGAGAGAGAGGAAGAGAGAGAGTGAGAGAGAGCGAGAAACGTCAGTTTTGTTGTTCCACTTATTTATGCATTCATTGGTTGCTTCTTGTATATGCCCTGACCTGGATCAAACCCACAACCTTGGTGCATGGGGACGATGCTCTAATCAACTGAGCTATTCAGCCAGGACCACAGGAATTCCTTTTATACAAACAAACAAAAATTTTAGTTTTTCATTTCACTTCATTATTTCTACAATAATTATTTTCTATTTCAAAAGAAGTCAATTGTCATCCTATGTCATGTTTACCAGCATTGCATGCACATCCACCTTTACTAGAGAGTTAAATTCCCACAGATGGTGTTTTTCTTTCTGTAGTAGTAGCCTTGCCTATCCTGGGTCCCAGGCCACCACTAGTCTACCTTTATGCAAATTAGAAAATGGTACCTTATCCTCAACAGTGTAGTGCCACCTTCTGGCAAGTCATAATAAATATGGGACTCAATGAAGTCTATGGTAGGAAAGGCGCCCACTGTGGTTGTATAGTGAACAACCTCCACAATGTCCACAGGGCCCAGGGAATCCTAGCAGGGTCACTTGGTTTTCTTAAAAAGAATGTATTGCTGGTTTCCTGTGCTTTTCGGGGAGGGACTATAATTATCTCATTAGTTTCATAGTAAGCATCCGATTCTGAGTTTGGCCTCCATCACTGTTGGGCAGTCACAGCAAGAGACTTTTATACGTCTTTGATACTTGTTCAGGTCAATGAAAAAGTGACTTATTTTATTTTATTTTTTTAAAAATATATCTTTATTGATTTCAGAGAGAGGAAAGGAGAGGGAGAGAGAGAGAGAGAAACATCAATGATGAGAGAGTCACTGATTGAGCCCGCAACCCGGGCATGTGCCCTGACTGGGAATCGAACCTCGATCGCCTGGATCCTAGGTCGACGCTCAACCGCTGAGCCCTGCCCTGCAAGGCAGGGACTTATTTTATAAATCTGTGACATGATTTCTGCCACACTTCTAAAAACCCCATGAAGATTGTCAGGCACAACCACTACAATTTAAACTCACTGTGGGAACTTGACTGTGGCTGCCTCCTAGCTGCCCTGCCCTCCCCTGTTTCTTCCACAGCCCCCATGTAGGCTTTGAATTTAAGGGAAAGTAGACACTCTGAATCATTCTGATCATATGGAAGATGAATTATTCATATGGCTCTCCTAAATCATCTCAGGGACTAGAGGCACTTTTTTTGTTGGTGGTGGTGGTGATGGAAGGTTTTCTCCTAAAACTCTAAGTGTGGAATTTCCAACCTTTGCAAAGAACTCTATTTTAGGCCCACAGTTACCTGGCCTATAGGTGACTTTGAAGGTTTTTGGTGTGGTGGTATTTAAGGAATTAATGAGAAAAGCTACTGTTTATTGAACACCTTTTACAAGCTGGATTCATACTACCTTTATTCTTTATCTGCAACCCACTCAGGTATTTTTCTCACTTGAGAGGTGAGGAAAGAGCTAGAAAAGAGATATGTGGCAGGGTGGGAATTTAGCGCAATGTCTTACCGATGTCAAAGTGTGTGTATTTTTTTTGTCTAGAACTCTAGGCCTTTGCTAGAAGAAAATAGCAGCTTGTTTTCTTATTTGGGGCCCAGGAAATCCCTCTGCCCATATCTTCTTGTGTTGTAGCTTCCTGTTCTATTTTACATTTATTTAAAAACAAAGTGATATTGAATGTTATAATATACATTTACTAGAAATAGTTCAGGAGAGAGAGCTAAGCAAGATATGCTTTTAACCTAAAAAGTCTAAAATTACAATTGTCGACTTGTCTGGCTGATGCTCTGAATCCATTTGTATAAATATTGCTGGCTTTTGTGGGTGTCAGGCTCACTTTGCAAAGTGAATATTCATGAGTAGCTAGAATGCAGCTTGATCTCTCCAAACTGAAAGCCTCAGGAACAAATGGTGGAAGTTTGTGCCTCAGACCAGACAATCCTCTGAGCACCTGGTTCTTAGGGAAAAGTGCAATAAAGGCCACAAGCAGTCAGGTAAGGGGTCCCATTGACCAAAGCAAGACTCTTTTTGCCAGTTTTTCCCCCCCAACTATCTTAGAAATTGTGGTAAAATATGCATAGCATCAAATCTACCATTTTAGCTGTTCTTAAGTGTAAATTCAGTGGCATTAAGTACACTCATGATGTTGTACTACCATCACCAATATCCATTTCCAGAACTTCATCCTTACTCCAAGCAATAAACTCGATACCCATGAAATAATAACTCCTCATTTCTCCTTACCCTTTTTTTTTTTGCAGTTTTATAGCTTTATTCAACCAGCAGTTAGTTCTTATGCACATTAGCTGTCTGTAGATTTTTGAAAGTGGTGACAGGTATGTAGGTGAACAACACGTATAGCTTGTTTGGTGACTCTTGTCCTGGTTAGGGTTCTGGACAACCCCACCTGGATGGGGTACGGGACATTCCTTATTCCGCTGGCCCAGACGGCTTTGTTGAGCCTGGTGTCAATGCGCACATCCGGAGTCCCATCTTCATGCCAAATTTCCATGATCTCTTTGAGTGGTCGCTTCTTGAAACCCACTTTATAGGTGCGCTTGTGAGTGTTGATGGTGCGTTCTCTGGTCACTACCTCATCGATGGCAGAACAGTCCTTCTTGCCACCCTTCTCTGCGGGAGCCATTATGCCCAGCTCAAGTTGGGAAAAAAGCTCCCCTCTGTTTTTTGAAGGATTTTTACTTAGTTGTTTTGCTTCTGTTAAGTAATCAGATAATTTTTTCCTCTGCTATCAAGATTCCAGCCTTTAGTAATCTATTATACCTTACTAATTTTCTGCTTCTAATCTGCTTTTACCTAAGAAACATTACTTAGATTATCAAAATGGTATGTAAAGTAATAGAACTTATTACCCCCAAAAGCCTTTCCAATGAAGAGCTAGGACTTTGATGGCTATTTCATCTATTAAAAGATCTTTTGCTTCCTCAATTCCTAGACATTTCCCAAAGGGTTTACATTATTGGAAGTTAGGCTTATAAAAAAGTGGAGCATTATTATTTTTAAGAGAATAATAATAGCCCTGGCCAGGTAGCTCAGTTGATTAGAGTGTTGTCCCAATATGCCAAGGTTTCTGGTTCGATCTTCTTGCGCATACAAGAAGCAAACAGTGAATGCATAAATAAGTGGAACAACAAATCAATGTCTCTCTTTCTCTCTTAAATTTTCATTTAATAAGTCCACCACTAGTCAATTTCCTCTTAAAGAGAAGTTTCTTTAGTGTTTCATAATATGAGTGAATTTGAGGAATAAGTCTTATTCCTCTTATAAGACTTAGACTCTGGGTCTATAAGCACCTTGCTAGAAAGCACAACTATGGATAGACTAAGGGTCACCTCCATGCAGTAAGTAATGTCTCTGTGAGCTCACCTGAGCCTGAAAGTTTACTTCATTAGTGTTTGTTTATCCGAGATTCTTCTTTTACAGGTATTTGATTTCACTGCCATTGACTTGACATCTGAGACTGATGAAATTCCAGATATTATAGCTTTGGAAGAAGAGGATGGTCATTCACATGCTCATAACCCTGAGTCTTCTGGGGGCGAAATGTTGAAAAACTAACAAGAAAATACTTATTTGGCTAAATACAAAATTTGTGTCACATTAAACTTCATATTGCTATTGTGTTTATTCTTGTGGCTTTGAGGATTAATCTATTGGGAGTTAGTCTGTTTTTTGATTACTTAGTCTTAATTGTAATGAAACTTTGATCTAAACTTTTGTAAGGGATCCTAGTTCTGTATCATAAATCATTTAATATAATCCTTCGAAGTTTAATCATTGAAATGCCTATAATAAAAATTGGTCTGTATAATCTTGAATTGTTGTGCGTGTGTTTATACTAATAGAATTAACATTTGTGTGTGTATGTTTTGTTTTGTTTTGCCTCCCAAGATTCATTTCTGCTTCTTCTGGTAACAGAACTTTTGTGTCCTCGTGTGGGAGGAGGTTGTCTCCATGGGTACGCTGGTCAAGGTTTCTTTGCTTTCCCCTAGCCTAGGGCCGGGCATGTGACTGGAAACAGATCAAATGGGAGGAAGCATATCATGATGGGTAAAGACTTAGACTCTGGGTTCTAATCTTGGTTCTGCCACTTAATAGCAGTGTGACCTTAAACAAGTTACTTAATTTCTGTGCACCTTAATTTTCTCAACTGTAAAATGGGGATAACAGTAGGTTTGTCATGAAGAATCAATGAATTAACATTTGTAAAATACAAAACTTAGAGCAATGTCTGACACAGAGCAGCATTACTTAAGTATTAGAAAAGTAAACTGTAGAAACAATGGCCAACCAAGTAGCAATAAGCATCCCTAGTGTCCAGATTATAGTTTTGAAAGACCTTTTCCCACTAAAAGAAATCAGGGCTTTTTTGAGATATGACTGATTCCAGGTCTGAAGAAATGTACAAAATGAGCCTTGAACTTCTTGTTATTGCAGATAGCAATGAAGCCAATTTGAAAAGGTTCCCACTGACCAAAGATGGGCAGTTTCGAACTTCAATAAGGATAATAATTTCAACAGATTAAACCCCATACAATATTCAAATATATCATCATATATGTGAACAATCTAATTGGTTACCTTCAGGGGATGATAGCAAACCAATTCTTTATCTTGAAAACTGGTAAATAAAGGGAAAGAATTTAGCTATATATATGTGTGTGTATATATATATATATATATGTGTGTGTGTATATATATGTGTGTGTGTATATATATATATATATATACACACATATATACTTTAAAATTTTTTTTAGAGATAGAGGAAGTGAGAGGGAGAGAGAGGAACATTGATGTGAGGGAGAAATAGTGACTGGTTGCTTCCTACATGCACACCAACTGGGGATCAAACCTGCAACCTGGGTATGTGCCCTGATCTGGAATCCAATGGGTGACCTTTGGGTTCATGCGAATGACGCTCAACCAATTGAGCCACACCGGCCAGGGCACTTTCCTTATATTTTTACCACTAGGTAAACAAATAGTAAATGAGGGAAAGCCTCTCTCATAAAAGTATTTCCACTAACAAATGAAAAATAAGTGATACCTTAGTACTATAACAAATTACCTTAAACTGAGTGGTTTAAACAACAAACATTTATTTCTCACAGTTCTGGAGGCTGGAAGTTTGAGATCGGGGTGCCAGCATGGTGCCAGTGTGGCTGAGTGGATATAGCCTCAGCTCTCATAGCAAGGGGTTGCAGGTTTGATCCCTGGCCCTGGTTGGGGCACATGTGGGAGGTGCTGATGTTTCTCTCTCTGTCTGTCTCTCTCCCCCACCCTCCCTCCCTTCCACTCTCTTAAAAATCAATGGAAAAAAATATTCTTGGGCCTGGCCAGGCGTGGCTCAGCGGTTGAGCATTGACCTAGGATCCAGGAGATTGAGGTTCGATTCCCAGTCAGGGCACATGCAGGAGGCAGCTGATCAATGACTCTCTCGTCATTGATGTTTCTATCTCTCTTCCTCTTCCTTTCCCTCTCTAAAATCAATAAAAAGATATATTAAATATATATATCTCCTTGGGTGAGGATTAACAAAAAAAGGGAGGGCATGGGCACAAGCATGAAATCCATAACAAATGATAAATTAGAATTGCAGCATTTTGCAATTCCCAGGGAATTAATGGATCTAGGTCTTTAGCATTAATGTCTGTCAATGGCATAAACAAAGATATTACATTCTGCCAGATGAAGAGCATACACCAACCATCACCTAGTCTTAAAATTTTGTTTTAAATTAGATTTGTTGGGATGACATTGGCTAGTAAGATGATATAGGTTTCAAGTGTACACTTTTATGACACATGCTCTGTATATTGCACTGTGTGCCCACCACCCAAAGTCAAATAATCTTCTGTCAGCATATATTTGACCCCCTTTACTCTTTACTACCCCCTTCACACCCTTCCCTCTGGTAACCACCATCCTGTTGTCTGTGTCTATGAGTTTTTGTTTGTTTTTCTTGTTTATTTGTAACTTTGCATTTTATATCCCACCTATGAGTGAAATCATATGATTCTTAACTTTTTCTGACCTATTCCGCTTAGTATGATATTCTCAAGGTCTGTCCATGTTGTTGAAAATGGCAGTGTTTCATCTTTTCTTATGGCTGAGTAGTGTCCATTGCACATATGTCTCACATCTTTGGTATCCAGTCGTCTACCAAAGGACACTTTGCTTGTTTCCATGTTTTTGCCACTGTGATGAATGCTCCAATGAACACAGGGGTGTGCATGTATCTTTGTGAATAAATGTTTTCAAATTTTGGGGGTAGACACCCAGAAGAGGGGTTGCCAGGTCATATGGTAACTCTATTCTTAATTTTTTGAGGAATCTCCACACTGTTTTCCACTGTGGCTGTAGCAGTTCACATTCCCAGCAGCAGTGAATGAGGGTCCCTTTTCTCCACACCCTCTCCAACACTTGTTATTGCTTGTCTTGTTGATAACAGCCACCCTAACAGGTGTAAGGTGGTGCCTCATTGTAGTTTTGATTTGCATTTCCCTAACAGCTAGTGAAGTTGAGCATCTTTTCATACATCTGTGGATCATTTGTATGTCTTCTTGGGAGAGGTGTCTGTTCAGGTCCTCTGCCCATTTTTTAATTGGATTGTTTGTTTGTTTAGTGTTGAGTTGTGTGAGTTCTTTATATATTCTGGATATTAACCCCTTGTTAGAACTATAGTTTGCAAATATTTTTGCAAATATTTTCTCTCATTCAGTTGGTTGCCTTTTTGTTTTCTTGGTGGTTTCTTTTGCTCTGCAGAAGCTTTTTAGTTGGATGTAGTCCCATTCATTTATTGTTGCTTTTACTTCTCTTGCCTTTGGGGTCAAATTCATAAAATCTTCTCTAAGACCAAGGTCCATAAGTTCAGAACTTATGCCTTCTAGGTAATTTATTGGTTCAGATCTTATATTTAGGACTTTGATCCACTTTGAATTAATTTTTGTACATGGGGACAAACTTTAATTTAGTTTAATTCTTTTGCATGTGGCTTTCCAATTTCCCCAGCACCATTTATTGAAGAAGCTTTCTTTTCTCCATTGTATGCTTTTGGCTTCTTTGTCAAAAATTATTTGCCCATATACATGTGGGTTTATTTCTGGGCTCTCATTTCTGTTCCATTAGTACATGTGTCTTTTTTCTCCCAATACCATGCTGTTTTAATTATCATCGCTTGGTATTATAATGTGAAGTCAGGGACTGTGATATGTCTGGCTTCATTATTTTTTTCTCAGGATTGCATTGGCTACTTGGGGTCTTTTGTGGTTCCATACAAATATGATGATTTTTTTGTTCTATTTCTTTCAAAAATGTCATTGGGATTTTGATGGGGATTGCACCATCACCTAGTCTTGCCAAAGGTATCATACTTGAGTCTCATCAATCCTCTGGATCCAGGTGCCAATTTGAAAAATTTGGAAGACAGAGAGAGTGGAACATGTTGAACTGTACCATGAGGATGCTATCAGTAAAACCTAGACTATGGGAAATTATTCTGGTCAAGTAACCCCAGGTCTTCAAGAGATAAATTTTAAGAATAAAAGGGAGGGGATGGAGGCAAACCTGCATATTAAATTATATTATTAAAAACACACAGACAAACCTGGGAACGACCCCCCCCCCCAAAAAAAAAGCCAGAACGAATATTAAAGGGGCAAGATTAAATTACAGGTGTAGGGAAGCACACTTGGGAAGTAAAACTACAAGACAACCGAAGTAAGTGATTACTATAAAACTGACAATGGTGGTTACTTTTTGGCAAAGGGGGAATGGTTGGAGTTTTATTTTGCCAACATAAGAAATGTCCAAACCTGGACAGATTTTTTTATAAGAGTTTATTTGAGACAAACGGATGACATTGCTGGAAAGCACGATCTCAAATGCTTAGGAGAATGACAGTTTCGCAGTTTCTTTTATATACCTGGAATTAAGGAGGGAATGTAAAAAAGATTACATGGAGGCAGGGAAATCTCTATGATTGGATTAATGGATGGTTAACAAGATTATGTGTTCCTTCCTGAGTAGTTACATTTCTGAGGGGGTCTGAAAAAGTGGCATTTTAAAGACGTGTTAACCTAGATGCACAAAAACAAAGGACAGGGCTTGCTTAAGGCAAAGATAATATTTTACTAGGGAAGTTATAGGCCTGAGGTGTGAGTACCCCATTAGGAATTTATGATCAAATCACCCTGTGAGGCTCCTTTTGGTTAAATTTATTACAGAGGCCCCCTTTCATCCACAATTTCTTGTCCTGGGTGGTACTACAAGGACATTCACCTACAGTAATATATTAAGCCATTTAAAAGAAGCAAATTGGACTGCCTGGGATAAAAATCTTGAGTGCAGTGGCACATGGACCTGCAGTTCCCTGAGCCTTATTCTATGACCTTTCCATTCTTCATGCTACTCAATATTCATTTACTAAAACTCCACCAAAGCCAGTTTTGCTGTTTGCAAACAAAGAATGTTAATTGATACAAATGGCCTTGGCAAGTTACCATTAGCCTTGAGATGGATGGGTATAGATAACTTTTTTTTTTTTTAATGATGGAAGATATTATAGCATGTTTGTATACTAATGAGAAGAACTGATGATGCACGACAAAGTAGAGGACAAATGCTGGAGCAAACTCCTAGAGCAGGAGAAAAGGAGTATTACTCTCTTTTTATTACCAAATAAGTGAGAGGACTGGTCTTATATAGGCATGACTTTATTCACCCAGATTAACAAGAGAGAAGGAAGACTATATGCAAAAAAGATTTAGGCATATTGGTAAGTTGTTGATGGAAGTTATTTTTTGGAAGCATCTATTAACTAAGAACAAAGGACATCACTGAGAGTGAGGATGGAAAAGTAGGTATTGGAGGTTTAGAGGAGGGAAGAAGGTACATATAATCGTGTGAAGAGGAGATTTGGGATAAATAGTAGGGTGAAGAGGGCCTAAGGGCCCACTTGAGTTGTCATAAATTTTGATTGACACCAGGCATCATAATTGGGTTTAGCTGCTGCAGGTGTAAAATAGGTTGAGAACTGGATTTAATAGGCTTTTGGATTCTGCAATATAAATTTAGCAAAGAGAGAAAGGGGCCAGGAAGCTGAGAAGGTCAAGGAACTGAGAGGCCAAGGCATTGGAAAGGTCGCCTCCACTGATATTGAAAATCACCAAAAATTATCCCAGGAGTAAGGTTGGAGGGGCAGAATTAAGTCCTAAATATTCTCAGAATGAGGTCTAGCAACTGGAGATCTCACACATGACCTCCACAAGGAGGAGCTGTGGGTAACAGCAAGAACTGCAAAGGAGCTGGTGGTTTCTGCGAGGCAGCAAGCGCCAGAGCTGGCAAGGAGAATAAAGTAGGATGCCCGCTGCATTGCCAGGCCCTGTTGCGTAGGGGTGTGGGAGAGAAAAGTCATTAATTGAGAGGGCTGCAGGGGGAAGCTGTATGCTTAGGGGAGAGCCAGATATCGCAGAGCAAGAAGATGAAAGAAACGTTCAGCATTTGAAATACAGGCGATATTACTAATAATAGCCCTGAGACTCAGGGGTTAGGTGACTTGTTCAGGGTCACACAGTCGGTGAGAATAGCTGAGGATGGAACCCAGTGCTCCTTCCACGACACGGAGCCACAGTCTTCCACCTGCATGTTTATCTGACGTAACACGTCTCTAGGAACAAAAGGAACCTCAAAGCCGTCAGATCGCAAAGCGTGAAGCTTTAGAACCGCTTAAGGTACCGCTTGCAATTACGCAGGCGCAGGAAAGTCCGCTGGCCACGCAATGCACTGTGGGTCTTGTAGTTTCCCCGCTGGGCCTGGCGGGCGGGGACGGAGGGAAGAGCGCATTGCATGGCGGGATTTATAGCCCGGCGGCCCGCCCGCGGCTCCGCAGGAAGCGCGGGAGTCTTGGTTTGAGGCGGCTTAGGCAGCTGTGCGGCGTTGCGCTTAGAGGCTCCATTTCTCCCTGAGACTTTACAGCTGTTCGAGGCGAAATGGCTCCGGACTAAAGAGGAGCAGGCGGTGGCAATGCAGGGGCGGCAGCGACCGCTGGCTGCCTGTGGGGAAGGGGCCCTAGGGCGCTCTGAGTAGTTTGGGCCTTTGTTTCTTCCGTTGCAGTGACACCGCCTGCCTCGAAGATGAGCTCGTCCCGGGTCGCTTCTTTCAAGAAGGAGCATCTTTGGATGTATCTGCAGACTCTCGGCTTCGAGCCGGGCCCAGCCACCGCTGCCTGCGGGAAGGTGGCGTCACACACGCACCTCGGAGTGTAAGGAGGCCGGGGCGGGCGGGGCGGGGGAGTCGCCGGGGACTCGGCGCGGACCTGGCCGGCTGATGGATGAAGACGTGGAGCGGTGCTGCGTTCCCGGCGCCGGCTCCTAAGCTCTGCTCCCTGCTGGCAGAGACGATCAGTCAGGGAGCAGTGCCCGGAGCGCTTTGTAGGGGAGTAGAGTCTGCATTTGGGGCAAAACCGGAGAGGCAGTTGAATGCTGCTTTGGTGGTAAAGCTGCGCGGTCCGTGAAGTCGAGGGCGGGGTGCAAGTTGGTGGTGGAGGGACGTGAGGACCGTACATGCAAACGCCTTTGGCGCTCCAGGGAGCCTTTCAAGCTAGTTAGTTGCTCTTTAGTTTATAATTTTTACTTTTGAATGAGCAAACTGAGGCATGCCACACTTAGCAAAAAACAGAGAAGGGTATTCAGATGAAGAGCAGAAGCCCCTTCTCTACTTTGCCGTTAATTTTATGGTTATGATTATAAATCTGAGTATTTTGTTTGTATTTTTGTATCTTAAAGTACCAACTTTAGACAGTATCTGATTTTACCACTATAGGCCAAGAGAAATTTGGGGTGCATTGGCTACCTCCTGTTCTCAAATCTTAATTGTGTTATTTCAGTTCGTCTAGTGACAGTGTTTTAGTATGTATTTAAACCGCTGTTTCTTGATGGATCAATCTGAAAAATATCTCTTGATTCCCCACTGTAATTTCACCAGGAAGGTAGCTATTATTTATAAGATAATTAGCTCACCTACGTTTCCCTAATTCCCTCTGCCTTCTCCCTCTTGACTTTTTTCAGCTGTATTACAACTTTTACTGTCAAGGTTTAGAGGTATAATTAAGTTTTGTTTGGTAACTATTTGTTTAGAAGTTACTG
Organism: Miniopterus schreibersii; assembly: GCF_964146895.1. Lineage (NCBI taxonomy): Eukaryota > Metazoa > Chordata > Mammalia > Chiroptera > Miniopteridae > Miniopterus > Miniopterus schreibersii. The sequence continues at coordinate 54,982,327 of NC_138111.1, read as the reverse complement.
CGATTTACATGTAGAAGTGTTTTGTTTAGGAGTCTGTTCTAAAAATTGACGATAGTGGATAGCATTTATCAGGTTATGATTATGTATTAATAGACCCTCCATTTATCTCAGGTGATTTGATGCCCCCAGCACAGCCTCATTTCCCTGTACTGTCAAAGCTTAAAGCTTCTCCAGGCCTCCACTGAGAATGGTTCCCATTGCCACTGCACCCTTCTCTCTAGTATTTTAGCAATCTTAGTTTTCTCAGCTCTGGTTTGTTCAATTGTAATCTGCTGTTCCCCTTTGAAAATTAGTAAATTTGTCAAGTCTGGCCCAGTAGTAGCTGTTTTTCTTTCTTCTTCTGACACCATCATTGCTCCCCCCCCCCCCCCCAGTCTTTAGAGTCATTTCGGTGGGTTATTATTTGGAAACAGATGTTCCCTTTGAAATGCTTTAAGCACGAATGTGGCATCAAATTTATTTTGAAAATATTGTAATTTTTTATTTATTTATGCTCATATATGGTAAAAATCATTCTTTTTGGTGTGCAGTTTTGTGCGTTTCTAGTTTCTTTGAGAATGTAGTTGTGTAACTACTGTTCTTATAAAGCTAAATATACGCTTAACATATAATGCAGCAATTTCATTGTTATGTATTTGCCCAAAAGATTTGCATTTTGGAAAAACCATTCTGGTTGCATTACAGGGTTGCATTGGAGTTAGGTAGGTCTAAACTATGGTAGCAGTGGGAATGGAAAGAAAAGGTAATTCTTTCATTGGTTAATTCAACAAACAGTTGAACACAGTATTGGACCTGGGTATACAGTGATGAACAGAACAGACATAAACTTTTACCTTGTAGAGTTTTAGTCTAGTGGGTGAACAAATATCTTCAACAGATAACTTATTAAAGCTTAAGTGTCAAAGAGAAGAAACCATACTCAGTGAAAAAAATAACAAGTTTGTGAGATAATAAGGAGGTAAGGTTTGTGTTTGTCGAGGAACAGAAACATTTCCAGGACAAAGTTGTTTGACATGGGTAAACGTGGGAACTTAAAAAAAATTTTTTTTGTCGATTTAAAAATTTATTTATAATTATAGTTGACATACAGTATTATATTAGTTTTAGATGTACAACATAGTGATTCAACATTTACACACCTTACAAAGTGATCAATACAGTAAGTCTAGTAACCATCTGTCACTACATAGTTATAGCATGGGAACTTTAACATTAACTCTCTTTTTGAAAATCTCAAGATGATAGCTTTCTGTGTTCATAGAAGGAATATTTGCATCTATTTGTCATGCATTCCAGTAACTCACAGCCCATTTTTCAATTGCCTAGCTCCTAATCCAGTTTGTTTTTAGAGTCTGAAAACAAGGAATTACCCAAGTGAGATATTCCTTCAGATCATTGTTGAAAATGTATTAAACATGAAAGTATCTCAGATTTTTATTCTAAATGTTCAAACTTTTATAATAGCATGTAGAGAGAATCCCCTTAGATATATTTTACTGTGTTCTAGTGAGTTTTGTTCCCTTTTTTATTATAATGTCTTCAGTTTCTTCTGAGACCTTTCCTTTATAGTTACTTGGTTTTGTTGCTTTTAACTTCTTTGATGCTCGAGTTGCACCCATGTAAATGACTTTTCTTTTTTTACAAATCATCTTTTTATACTAGGGTAGTGGGGGAGGACTCATAATTTTTTATCTGGTAACTTCCACAGGTTCTTTCCTTCTTGAGTGTAAACATTAACTTCTCTTGGGATATATGTTCTGTTTTTATCCCTTTCTTGCTTATCCAGAGACCTTAAATTGCTTTGGTTCATTTTTCGTACCACACTTCACCAGAAGGACTTTGAAAAATGGTGGCTATACCTCCATGCCAAGTTTGACTTGTTTTGCCTTGGTAATAGCCAAAGTCAAGCTTAAAATCTTGCAGGTAGGCCATGCAGCAGAGGGTGGTTTCTGAGGTGGATCTTTGTTGGTAGGTTGCTGCCCTAGATTAAGTTCAGAAGACTCTTCCTCCTAGCCCCTAATCCTCAAAGCCTGAATTTACCATTTCCTACCAGACACCTGCAGAGCCCTGGGGTCCTGGGAGGGGTTGAGAAGGGGAATGGAGCATAGAGCAGTGGCTGATGACCCTGGCCTAAAGGATGCCTTATACCTGTGTGACATTTCTTACAAAATTTAGTTTTTGTTTTTTCCCCAGATTGTAGTTTTTTAGGTTTTGTATTGATTAGTTAGGGAAATCAGGACAAAAAAACCTCTAAGAGGCTTGCTAGAATTCCGTTATAAGGATGGTTGTAGGAATAAAATGTAATAGTAAAGACTCTAGACTGGGGTCAGATGACATATTTCAAATCACTGGTTTTCCATTCCTGGTTATGTGGTTTTGGGCAATTATCTAGTCTCTTTAAAGTTTAAGTTTCTTTATCTGTATAATGGGGATAATCAAACTACTTTGTACTATCATTAGTGTTAAATAAAATAACCCATGGTAAAGCAGCTAGCATATAGTACTTAATCTCATATGATTGTGGTAAAAGATGAGTTACTGCCTGTAAAAGGCCTAAATTAATACTTGGAAATAATAAACTCAATAAATATTAGCTATTTTATTGTCATTCAGTAAATGTTGGTGTTAACATCTTCAGTGTATCATAGGCTGTGCATGGTGTTCTCTCCACCTAATTAGCCTTTCCTTTTCTTTCTTTTTTTTGTTGTAGAATGGTCTCACTGTAATAAAGCAAGTTCTACCAGTTTTTTTCTATTTGATATGTATTTTCAGAATCAGAAATACAACTTGTATCTTTTTCTTAATTGGTTGTAAAAATATACATGAATGAGGAAAATGAACTTGCCTTAGCCTCTTGAAGAGTGAAAAATACTAATTTGTGTCAAACTTTTATACAGCTTTTGATGATACTTAGTTTTATTAACCGTTTTTCTTTTTGTCCCCTGCTTCTATTTCTTTTTAAACCATTAGGAACATGTTCGACAAGCCGAACCGTGATGCCTTTCAAATAGTGTCTTATTTCTTGTTTCAAACGCTGGACCAGTCTCTCACCAAAGAAGTTTTCAAGTGAGTAAAAGTTATTTAATTTTCTTTTTGTAACTAATCATTCTCAAATTTGAAAAGGGACTATGCCTTGATATAAGCCAGGATATCAACTTTGGCCTTTCTGTATTATTTTGAATTGATGTCATAAAAATCAGGTTTGAGTCTTACAAATTTAGTGCTTAATCTTTATAAATCTGAGTGATATTTTTTTGGTACTCATCTTAAAAATCATTGTATATTCCTAGGTAAATTAGATTAAAAAAAAAAAAAATTAGTTCCTAACATTCTTCATAGTCTTAATTATTAGGCAAAACAAATAACTAGTACCAATTTATACACTCAATTTTGCCTTACTTTTCTTTTTGATAATTACCCTCTGCCTTATTTCTTTTCTTGTAGGTTATGTTATTTGTTTTGTCTATTTTTACTTTCGAGGTGTCTATAAATCATTATTATTATTATTTTTTAATGTATCTTTATAGATTTCAGAGAGAGGAAGAGAGAGAGAGAGATAGAAACATCAATGATGAGAGAGTCATTGATCAGTTGCCTCCTTCATGCCTCTCACTGGGGACCGAGCCCACAACTGGGACATGTGCCCTGACTGGGAATGGTACCTCTATCTCCTGGATCCTAGGTTGATGCTCAACCGCTGAGCCACGCCCAGCCAGGCCTTATTATTTTTGTTAATCACATATATATTAGAGTGTCAAGTGCTGTAGGCAAAAATGATTTCTGTTAAGTTTAGCCTATTATATGGTGTTGAATATTAAATAGTTTAAGAAGGAGATAAAAATATTAATACCTATTTGCCTTGGTTCCAAGTTATTTTGCTTGTGATTTGGGTTTCTTCTGTCAGAAAAAGTGTTCACATTTGTTTTAACATTTATATTGTGTCATCACCCTCAATATAAAAAAGCAACAAGTTTAGGGCATTGTTTAGGGCATTGTTTTATTTTTGATAATTTTTTTCTTTTTTTCCCTTTTCCCCCCAACTACAACGCAGTTTATTTCTGCATTGTAAACCTTGAGAAATATGAAAGTGGCATGGAAAGAAAAAGGTGCTGTATGAACTGAAATAATTTTTTCTTAATATTTTGCCTTCCATTAAGGTTATGAATGATCAGGAGAACAGGTATATTTGAAACATTTTTTGGAAATTTCTTTCATTACGATATAGGGCTTCCTCTGCTCAAATAAAAATAGATTTTCTGATTTTCTCCTCTCATTATAAACAAACTACAGCTCATTTTAAATAATTCAGAAAATACAAAAAATGTAAAGAAGGATATAGGAATCATTCCTAAACCCACCAGCCAGAGAATATAACTGTTGACATTCCAGCCTTTCAGTCTTTTTTTCTGTGCATACTAAATTTTTTTCTATTAATAAAGAATGTATGCTATGCTGTAGAAACGTAAAAAAACATGGGGTCATAAAATACTTCAGAATAAAATTTCAGGTAAAATTTATTATTAGGGGAAAGCAGGAGCTAAATTTTTTTTTTTTTTTTAAACATATCTTTATTGATTTCAGAGAGAGGAAAGGAGAGGGAGAGAGAGATAGAAACATCAATGATGAGAGAGTCATTGATCGGCTACCTAGCCCGCAACCCGGGCATGTGCCCTGACCGGGAATCGAACCCCAATCTCCTGGATCCTAGGTCGATGCTCAACCGCTGAGCCACGCCCGGCCGGGCCAGGAGCTAAATTTTAAAGTCTGTTATTTTGAACTAAAGCTGAGGCAGGGCTTTTCTTTTTTAATAATTTTCTGTTTTGTTTATCCACAAACTGGTAGTACCCACTGACTATGAATAGGTTATCTTTAGGAGTCAAAAGCTCTCATGCCATTTCTTTTCATGTGCTCTTCATGTGTAACCATTTATGGTTTCTCTTTTTTCCAGGCTTAACATACTAACTTATACCATCTTTATGTGTTAGTCCATTGAATCCATTGAAAGTGTCCTCATCTTTAGCTGACTTTTAGAAATTTTAATAATGATTAATTCCTTCATTTAATATATATATTAAATTGAACTCAACCCTATAGATATTTATAAAGAAGAAGACCCAATTTCTCACAGGTTGGTGTCTCTCATTAGCTGAAATCTATGATGCTGGCCTTAATTCATTTAGCATTATTGTTTTTAGGATGGGAGATAAATGTGATGTTTTTAATTTTTATTGAGTTTGTTTTTTTTGTTCATAATTCTAATGCTTTTGTGTTTTAAGGTTTTGTTGGCCTCCATTTGACCAAAAAAGTGATACTGAATTCCGGAAACATTGCTGTGAATGGTTAAAAAAAATTTCTGTAAGTATCCTCTTTCTGGAAAATGAAAACTTTAAAGAGGTTAAAAACTACATTAATTTTTTTTCTGGGTTTATTGAGGTACAATTGTATATTACTTTTTTAGAGGTGAAATATTTTTAATGCTTTTATGTTAACAGTACAAGCAAGATTAATTAGAATAATACTTTGCATGGTTTTTGAATGGGATTTATATTTCTAGAAAACCAGCTTTGCCACCTAGGCGCATTGTAAATAGGATTTTGATTCCTTGGAGTTTATATCACAGTTTTTATTTAAAGAAAACTTTTTTGATTATAGATTATTTTAGCTTGTGTCCCCAAATAGTGTCAATAATTGTGGGTTTATATTATAATTACTTTTTTGTGATCAAGTCCACCAAAAATTTAGAAAGATTCAAAAATTCAACTTTGGATTTAAATGGAATAATCCTGATCAATCCTATTATGCTTCAAAACAGTTTGATGTGAATATAAAGGTTATTGTTAAGGACTTCAAATTACCTTATTTCTTTTTTCCATAGGCGGAATCTGGAAGTAGCTTTCCTCAAGTTGTTGGTTCACTATTTCTTTCTCCTGGTGGTCCTAAGTTTATTCACCTGATGTATCATTTTGCAAGATATGTTGCAATAACATATATAAAAACCCATTCTACAGGTAAGTTAAACTTGTAGTAGAAATTTTTTGTTTTGTTTTGTTATTTAAATATTTATTCTTTGCAGTTTGTAAATCATCAAGAAATTTTAATAAAGCAAGGTAAGATAAAAATATTAAGTAACCCAAGAAGGCAAATAGTTAATATTCTACTAGAACTATAGTTTGAAATCCTCTCATAATGAACATAAGTAACAGTTCAAATTGTTCTATTATATTCTAATACAGGCGTTGGGGAACACTTTCTGTATAAGGCCAGATAGTAAATATTTTAGACTTTGTGGACCACATAGGGTCACTGTCACATATACCTCTCTGTGTTTTGTTTTTATTTATTTTATTTTTAATACAACCCTTTAAAAATGTGGAAAGTATTCCTAGCTTGCTGGCCTCAGAAAATGGCCAGTGGGCCATATTAGACCTGCAGATTATAGTTTCCCTCTAAAACACTATATTAAATGTGTTGAATTTGTGGGAGATTTATTTTGGCTACTGGTAGTGGGTGGAAATTTTTTGTTACAAATTGCAGTTTTAAAGGGATTTGATCTATTTCCTAATTCATAGAAACAAAACATACATTGTATTTTTAAAGCTTTATTTATTTAAACATATCTTTATTGATTTCAGAGAGAGGAAAGGAGAGGGAGAGAGAGAGATAGAAACATTAATGATGAGAGTCATTGATCGGCTGCCTCTTGCACTCCCCCGACTGGGGATCAAGCCTGCAACCTGGGCATGTGCCCTGAGCGGAAATCGAACTCCGATGGCCTGGATCCTAGGTCGCCGTTCAACCGCTGAGTCACGCCCGGCCGGGCTGTTGTTTAGCTTATTAAATATGCTGCTCTGTTTACTTGGTTTATGCTTATAAAACATGAACAGGAAAATGCAGAAAAGTTGATGCAGTAAACTGTACCCATCTTCTAATTTCTGGAGACAACCATTGCTGACATTTTGGTTTCCTTTTCTTTTTCTTTTTTTTCCTAAAAAATCAAAAAGTTAAAAGTCCATCTTCCAAAAAAAAAAAAAAAAGTCTATCTTCCATGTCTATTCTTTAACTACCTAGTTTCCCTTCTTGAAAGCAACCAATATAATCAGTAATACAGGCAAATGTGTATATATTCTCTTTATATATACATATACACACACACACACACACACACACTCTCTCTCTCTCTCTCTCTCTCTCTCTCTCTGTGTCTCTGTCTCTCTGTCTCTCTGTCTCTGTCTCTGTCTCTTCCAAGAAGATGATTTCTTTTTTGGTCAAAGAAATTGTGCATTTGTAATTTGCTATTATTACCAGATCATTTTCCGTGGAGATTGGACAATTTATATTTATATCACCAGTGTATGGAGAGTGTCTATTTTCCCAAAGGCTCACCAACATTGTGTGTGATCAGACACCTTTATCTTTTCATTCTGATAGTTAACATGGAATCTCTGGGTAGTTTTAATTTGTATTTCTCTTATATATTTAGTTATATTGAAAATTGTTTGAGTATTTAAGAGTAATTTATACTCTTTTTGTACTCTGTATTTTTATCCTTTGTCCATTTTTCTCTTCAGCTATTTTCTTTTTCATTTGTAGGAGCTTTTGTTTGTTATCCCTTCTCTGTGATGTGACATGTAAACCTTTTTTCTAGTTTATGTTTTATGCATGCTTTTTAAAAATCTACTCCAATTACATGTAATCCAAAATTTATGTGAAATGTGTGCACTTGGATTTAGCAAGAGTTTACTGTGCATAAGGCTTCTAAGCATGGAGTTGTCCTATTTCTGATTTAAAGCAATTCTCCTTAACATATTCAGTCCCTAGATGACTTCTACATTCAGTGAACTTGTCCAATGCTAAATGTTTAGAAACTATGGTGGTTTCTTTGGGGTTAATTCTAGGACCTGGATTGGTAACATTAAGTGCAGTGTGGGGTCCCTGTTTTCCAGAATATCCATCTCATACTGAGCCACCTTAAAGTAGGATTTATTACAGGTAAAACACCTGGACCCTGAAATGTTTGGATGAATTGTTCGCAGGGTCTGCTTTGAACATTAGTAACAGCCAAGAATTACTTAATTACTTGAGAAATGGAGACTTTTTTTTTTGGTTGTCCTGTCCTGTTCTTACTAGGAAGAAAAGTAAGTGGATGGCCTCAGTGAAGATGATGTGATCTCACCTCATCTCTTTTAGTATATTTTCTTTCTTTGTTGTTAAAAGATCTTGTTAAGAATTTGCTTACGTACGACAGTGTATTTGCTCATGTATGACGGTGTATTTGCACATGGATACATCGAGCTGTGATAAGAATTATTTTGGGCAAATGGACACTAAAAAGCTTTAATTATGTAAAACAACTCAACTTCAAATATCCTTTTTTTTTTTTTTTAAATGTATCTTTATTGAATTCAGAGAGAGGAAAGAAGAGGTAGAGAGACACATAGAAACACCAATGATGAGAGAGTCATTGATCAGCTGCCTCTTGCATGCCCCCTACTGGGGATCGAGCCCACAACTGGGGCATGTGCCCTGACTGGGAATCGAATTTTGATCTCCTAGATCCTAGGTTGATGCTCAAACGCTGAGCCACGCCCGGCTGGGCTCAAATATCCTTTAAAGTTGCCTTGCTTTTGTTGAAATTAGTTGTATCTTTTTGTATATGTGGCATGCCAGCTTCTAAGGAGTTGTTATATGAGACTGTTAATCACTTTAAAAATAATTAATAAGTAATATGTAAATAATTATTAATAAAAGCCAGCAGTTTAAATATTTATTAGCTTATAAGTCTAAATTTTCTCTGATCTTGTGTTCTATGTAGATTCATCCAAACATGTTGCAGAGACATTTAATTCTAAGCCACAAGATTTGCACAAGTGCATTGCCAGGTCCCACGTAGCACGTAACAGATTTTTACAGATTTTACAAAGAGAAGATTTTGTTTTCCATCAGTATCAGGAAAATGCACAGTAAGTAAAACTTTAATAGTTAGAAACTGAAAATTCTTTTCTTTTTGTATAAATGTCATCATACCTTCAGTGGTAATAATCCATGTTTACCTCAAAACTCCTTGCTGTTATCTTTCCATTTTAAAACCAGATAACTTCTGAATAAAATGTTTTAAACTTTAGGTATACTGTAAATGAAAGTTTAGAGGAAAAGAAAATACCACTTTAGTTTAAAATTTTAATTTCTTAGGAGTTTTTTCTTTTTCTTTTTTTAACTTGGAAATATGTGTTTAAGCTGTATAGTGTTCTGTTTTGTATCCTTTTTTATCTTAATATTTTATTCTGTAAATTTTTCATATTGCCATAGTATATTACTTTTAATGTTTACTTAATAGTTTGTTGAGTATCTATTAAGTAGATATTCCTTTAAGTTGGTATTTCATAGTTTCTATAACCATTTTATACTATTTTAGGTTTAGGATTATCTCTTCAGCAGATTTGTTTTCGAGTTACTTCTATGTGCCAGATACTGTTTAGGCATTGATCCTACAGTGTTAAACAAGACAGGCAAGATTCTTACTCAGAAATAGTTTGTGTCTAATTTTTTACAATTATTAACAACTTCAGTAAGATAATTTTTAAATGCTGTGTTGTCTATTATTAAAGCTACAAATTCCTTTGATACTACCTTAAAGCTGCAATGTTGCTTGACTGTGTTGGATAACATTGAAATTTATCCCCTAGGAATGTGAGACAAGGATAAGAGAGCAGAGTAGTTTTACTGACCTCCAACATTTTTACTTGAAGTCAGAGAATACATGAGCCAAAAAGTCCTTGGTTCCTCTCAATAGCAGCTTGTATCTTAAATCCTGTAACTCTAAAAGGAACTGTAGAGTCCTTTAGCTGGCTGCTGGGTGTATTTGGAAGAGTAGTCCTCAGAGGCCTTGAGCAAAGATATGAAGGGGGGAAAATATTAAAGTAACTGTATTGTTGCCCAGCAGGTGTGGTTCAGTGGTTGAGCATTGACCCATGAACCTGGAGATTGATTCCCAGTTGGGGCACATGCCAGTTTGCCGGCTGGATCCCCAGTAGGGAGTGTGTAGGAGGCAGCCAATCAATGATTCTCTTTCTCTCTCTCCCTCCCTCTGTCTAATAGCAATAAAAAAAATAATAATTAAAAAAAAAAGAGTAACTAGACTGTTTATTGTAATGGAATTACATATGGTCCCTGACTTAAATGGTTAGACTTAAGATTTTTTGACTTTATGATGGTGTGAAAGCCACACTCATTCACTAGAAACTATATTTCGAATTTTGAATTTTGATCTTTTCCTTGGCTTGTGATAAATGGTATGATACTCTTATGATACTGGACAGTGGCAGTGAGACACAGCTCCTACACAGGCACATGATCACAGGGTAAACAATTGATACTCTGCACTTAACTGTGTTGCCAGCTTTTTTTGATATTCTGTTTTCATATCCCATCATGTCTACAAAATGCCCGTCTGTGTCTCTTGCTTCTGGTAAGCAGAAGGGTAAGGCAATTACTCTTGAGATAAAACTCAAGATAATTGCTCAAGTATAGGCTAATGTAAGTGTTCTGAGCAAATTTAAGGTATGCTATGCTAAGCTATGATGTTCAGTAGGCTAGGTGTATTAACTGTATTTTTGGCTTATGGTATTTTCAACTTGTGGTGGGTTTAATTGGGATGTATGTAACCCCTTCATTAGTCGAGGAGCATCTGTATAGCTGTCATTTTGTATGTTTTCTTACAGATTATTAGATAAAGAAATAGGACGTTTGAGATCAGAATATATAGGACTGCAAAACCAAGTAAAAAAGTAAGTGACTTTTAGAGCTGAAAATTGCTTTACATATTAGTTTTGCTCCAGCATTTTACAGGTAAGGAAACTGAGAGTCTCAGAAACATAAGTAATATATCAATACTTAGATGATGATAGATATAGAATATAATTCTGATTCCTAGTCCAGTTCTTCTTCCTTTTTTTTTTTAAAAAAAAAATGTTTTTATTGATTTTAGTGAGAGAGGAAGGGAGAAGGAGAGAGAGAGAGAGGAACATCGATAAGAAAGAAATATCAACATCCATTGGCTGCCTCCTGCAAGCCTCCCACTGGAGATCGAGCCCACAATCAGGACTTGTGCCCTGACTGGGAATTGAACTGGCAACCTCTTGGTGCATGGGTCGATGCTCAACCACTGAGCTACACTGGCTGGGTACTAGTCCAGTTCTAATAAATTATTGCTTTGAGCTAGAATTTTATTTTTGTCTTAAATGGAATGGTTGTTAGTGGGTGGGTTTGCAGATCAGTTAGTTCTTTGGATGGTAAATTACCATGTGATTTTTAAAATGACTAATGGACCTGGAGATTATTATGCTAAGTGAAATAAGCCGGTCAGAGAAAGATAAATACCTTATGATCTCACTTATATGTGGAATCTAATGAGCAAAATAAATTGATGAGTAAAATAGAAACAGAAGCAGGGATACATGACACAGACTGACAGCTGTGAGAAGTGGGGGGACTGGATGAAAAAAGGTGAAGGGATATGCGAAAGAACATATATGTATAACCCATAGACACAATAGTATGGTGATGACCAGAGGGAAGGGGGTCGGACTCAGGGGAGGGGGAGAAATGAGGGGAAAATGGGGACATCTGTAATAGTGTCAACAATTAAAATAAAGTTTAAAAAATGACTAATGAGGTTATTTAATTTTTAACTAGAATGGAACCTTATGATGACCATAGTGATATACAAGAGAAGATTCAAAAGGTGAGACAAATTTTGAAGAGAGAAATGTAGTCTTTCTTACTTTTGTGATAGGCAATGTTTGCTTACTTAATTTGACTATCTTTGTCATTTCTTTTTGTAGCACTGTTAAATTTTTTTTTACTCATTATAAGCATTACATATGTAAAGGTATTAACAGTGTGCCTCTAAAATGTTTGAATATGATGGGAAGAATAGCTTATAATTTATAAGACTAATATATACAAAAGCAGCTTTAAATATGGTGAATTTAAAGTTTTTCATGCCAGCAAGAAAAGTTCAGTTTGATCGTAACTTAATCAGTATTTATAAAAATAAAATATATTAACTGAAGGGAGATGGTAAGTATGGAAGAAAAATGAGAAGTTAAATTGAGGCTGGCTTGGTAGTAGAGCGTAATCGGGCAGATATAAATGGTCTTAGGCTTTAGAAGTTGACTTCGATGTGGGGCAGGAGTGTTTTCTTAGGCTTCTGTGTTTAAGTGACATCTGTCTTCAAGTTCTTTGTTCTGATTCTGTGATCATCACACTGCTTTGGTATTAATTTGCCTGCTCAGGCTCTTTGTCACTGGAAAAGGTAAGTGCTATCCTCAGGAAATAATTGTTCATTCATTCAATGAATATTTATCGATCATCTGCCATGTGCCAGGTATTCTTCTAGATAGTAGAGCTAATATAGCAATGATGAAAACCAGCAAAGTTACTTTTTTCATGGAGCTTCCAGTTTAGTGAATGTGAACATTCTTATTACTGAATGCAGTATCTTTGATTATAAATTTAATAGGTTGGTATAAAACTTGTTAAAGCTTTCACAGCAATCTCTCCTGAGTTTGGTTAATGTTGTTCAGCTTCACCTTTGAGCCATTTACAAGATAAGATTTCTAGATTGGATTTTTGTAAGTGTACCAAGGAAGTGCCATCCTGTGAAACCTAGACTGCCCACCAGTGAGCCTTCTTTTGGGGACAACTTTACTTTGTACCATGGGAAGACAGACACCAGCATAGGTATAATTATCATATTTCTCCACCCTCTCCCACTTTTGTAAATTCTGTTTAGGCATAACATACAAAAAGGTGTAAAAATCATAAATGTATACCTTGGCAAAATTCACAAAGTGACACATCCATGTAACCATCATCCAGTTTAAGGAATAGATCATTACCAACATTCCAGAAGCCTTAAGCCCCCTTTCATTCACAGCCATTTCCCTTCTCACACCAAAGATGAGTTTTGCCCGTTCTTGAACTTTATATAAATTGGAGTATATAGAGTATATTCTTTTGTGTTTGATTTCTTTTACTCATGTTGTTTTATCCATGCTTTTCTGTATATAGTTGCAGTGTGTTCATTCTCATTGCTGTATAGTGTTCTATGAATATAGCACAGTGTACTCTTTTTACTCTAGGTAGACCTTTGGGTTGGTTGCAGTTTTTTGATACCTTTAAAGAAGCATGGTTTTTCACCTTTCAACTTTTTGAAACTTGAGTGACATGATTAATGTGTAGGTTTTTTTTCCCCCTCATGAAAATCTTTTATTATTTCTCTCTGAAAAATCTTCATTAGGTTGCTGGCATGTCAGAATATAGGAAATACTAGTTGCATCTTGGTAGTATAAGGTTTTTTAGATTTATTTTGAAAATCATAGTGGGCTACATTCTCCTGAGAATTTTTTAGTTTTAAAGTCCCATTGGAGATACTTTATTGAATTTGCCTCAAGAAAAGATGCCAGCTGCATGCTGTATTGCATGCATGTCAGAATTTTAGGATTATATTAATGACAAATAAAGCAGTAAAACAGCTTCAGAGATAGAGTATTTATTGACAACTCTTGGAGAATGTTAAAAAGAAAAAAGAATAAATAGAAGGAACTAATTTAATTAGGGAATCAAAATTTTAAATTATTTTACTTTGTTGAATTTTGGGGGAATTTTGCCTGAAATATGCCCATGTTGAATTCCCTTTTCCTCTTCTTTGAGATGCTTGGCATTAACAGGGTTAGTAAACATTTCCTGATTTACTACATATAAGAGTTATAAACCTCTAGTCCTTGAAAAAAAGATGACAATTTAAGGGTCATCATAAAAAAAAAACAAAGATATCTAAATATATGTTCATTACAAAACACTATCTTTTCTAAAAGCTGTGTACACATAATTTATTAAAGAGCTTAATAAATATTTTTCTATCTAAAATAAAAAATAATACCCCATTGGAAATATTACCAGTGGTTTTAGACTATGAAAATACAGTTAGTTAATTTTCTCACCAGAAGGCATTTGGGAATACTTCATTTGTTCTTGGGAGTGAGCATATATTTGTGTTTTATGTTTCTTTAATGTATGTACAGATTACATATAGACTTTAATATTTTCTTTGTCTGTTTTCAAAGGTTCGGTCTTTGTGGGCCTCAGTGAATGAAACACTCCTGTTTTTGGAAAAAGAGAGGGAAGTCGTTAGTTCAGTCCTTAATCTTGTTAACCAGTATACTTTAGATGGAACTAATGTTGCTATCAATGTTCCAAGGCTCTTACTTGACAAAATTGAGAAACAAATGTGTCAGGTAAGCATTTGATATTAAAGAAGCTTTTGAGATTACTCCCTTCATGCACTTATTTTATATATATTACATATTGTTTTTCTTAGTGTTTTTCTGCTGTTTTCAGAATTTACTTTTGAGTGTATCTAGTAAAACTTTTATAAAGAGGGGTACTGGTAAGGCTGTGTATATTTATATCCATCAACTTTTATTAATTGTCTGTACCTTATATGGTGTTACATCGTATCTAGTGTAGAGAGTGGGAATTTACTTAGGAAGGTGATATAGTATAGTTCTTTATAAATTCTCATATAGAGCAACAATGATCTGATTGCTAAATGTCTTCTTAGAAAGGCTCTATTCTCTCTGGTTTCTTTCACCTTGATGCTATTAATATTTCAAAGTCTTTTCTTCCTTTAGCTTTTGTGACCTCCATGTCTCTGCTCTCCTCTGGTTTTTCAAATTGCAGTTTACAGTATTTTCACTGATTCCTTTTTCTCTGTCTCACTTTTAAATGAAAGTGTTGCCATGGTTCCTTCAATGTCTCCCTTTCTTTCCCACATTACGGATTCATGTGTATTTTCTTAACCAATTCCATGGCTTCAGCTTCCTGCACATTAATATTCTCAAATTGGTATTTCCAGCCTCTCCATTAATTCAAACTACATCAAATTATTTCCACTTGCTCCCTGGCCTGGTGGCTTAGTTGGTTGGAGTGTTGTCCCGTGCAGCATAAGGTGGGGGGCTCAATTTATGGTCAGGGCATATACCTAGGTTGTGGGTTTGATCCCTGGTCGGTGAGTATGGGAGCCAATCAGTTTGGTCTTTCTCACATCACTGTTTCTCTCTCTCCCTCCCTCCCTTGCTCTCTCAAATCAATAAGCATATCCTTGGGCGAGGATTAAATAAAAAAGTAAAAAAAAATGATTTCCACTTGCTTATGGGACACTTCCATCTGGATAGCCTACACTTTTAAAAATTTTATTAAACTTACAACTTAATAAGCATCTCCCGTATGCCAGGTATTATAGTCCAGAAGATACAAAGATAAAATATTGTGACCCTGAAGAGGTTTCCCTTTCATAGGTTATATGACAGGCACTTTAAATTCAGAGCACATAAAAATTAGGATCTGACAACGTAAGAATCCTAGAGGGACTAGGCAAGTAATGTGTATAAATGAAGTAAGCTAATTGTGTGTAACAATTGGGATAAAGTGGGAAGTAATGAGGTCTTTGGAGAAATAGTAATTTTTATATGAAATTGATGATTAAAAATATTGGCAACTAATTCAAATGATTTTAAAACACTGGAACTGTGCAGGCCAAAAAATCATGTCTAAGTTTGGATTCAGCTTGTAGGTGCCGTCAATTGGCAACTTCTGTTAAAACATGACTTTATCATGCATGGTATTATAGTCCAGAAGATACAAAGATAAAATTTTGGATTTATGGCAAGCCCATGCCTCTGGGTCTCTCATAGTGCCCATGCCAGGGCTTACTGTGTGCCTGGCTTCTGCCTATAGGCTGCAGGCAGTGAGTTGAGTTACACAGTGGGGAAAAAAAAGACAAAACATGAATTCATAATCTTTCTCCAAATCTGCTTTTTCTCCTCAATCTTTATTTTGCTTCCATTTATTTGCATTTCTGTCATTCTAGTTTTCAACTTTTTACATAACAAAACTGTAACTTGGCATATTAATTGTTCCACAACAGTTTTCTTTGGACCAAAATTATTTACATAGTGTTATTTTGGGGTAGACATTTGGCTTTTTTTATTCTTCTTTAAGGTAACCTTTTAATGTAATAGTAAAATATATTTATGTAGTAGTTTATTATGTCAAGAACCTGTAGTTTACTACTTTTTTCCCCCCTTTGAACCCTTAGTTGCACATAGGAAATGTTTATGAGGCTGGGAAATTGAACCTGTTAACAGTTATTCAGTTATTAAATGAAGTCTTGAAAGTAATGAAATATGAATGTTGTCAGGCTGACCAAGCAAGACTGACAATAGACCTTCGCTTCCTTGAAAAAGAGACCAAGTTTCAGAGAGAAAGATTATTGGATCTGAACCATATGAGGTACATTAGTAAGATTCTCTGTTATTTTACTGGGGGAGGAGGAGGATGGTTTTAATAATTTCTTAGCACAACTCGTGTAGTTTAACAACTCTTTAGCTTTGGCAAACAACTGTGAAAATTTTACTAGTACTTATAAGAGAGACACATGAAGTAGAAAGGAAAATTAATGTAGTTTTGTCTGAAATATATTATTTGCTCTGAGTGATAATTCTTTATGAAATAATTTTAACTTTCCTGTAGCTTTTCTTTTGTGGGTCTGCTAATAAATTAGGGCTCAGAAAAGTTTTGAGCAGAGTGACTGAGAGGTATGAGTTGTCTTTAGGAATGGATAGAGAATGGGAGTAAAATTTCAATTCTAGTTCAGAACCATGAAAAAAATTGTATTTTATTTATGTACTTATTTATTAATATGTTTTTATTGATTTTAGAGAGGAAGGGGGAGAGAGAGAGAGAAACATTGATGTGACTGGGTACTGAACCCATAACCTGGGCATATGCCCTGACTGGGAATGGTACCGGTAACCTTTTGGTGCACGGGACTACTACGCTCAACCAACTGAGCCACACTGGCTAGGGCTGAAAAAAATTGTATTTTAAAGTTAAATGGAGTAATAGATGTATTATTGCTTTCTAGTCTTAAAAAGTATTTTAGATTCTGAGTGTTTATTGTGAGAGTTTACTCAATTTATATGTGCTGTATTAGTTGAACTTTGTTATACTTTGCTTTTTCTACAAACTTCTTATATATTACTCAATACTTTTATTATATACTCATGTTTGAATGAAGTTATTTTTATGCTATTATAGGCATAAATTAGAAGAAGATCTTGCTGCTATAACACATTCTATTGTTGAAAAACAAGGAGAATGGCATAAAAAGTGGGAAGAATTTCTTGGTCTGTCTCCTTTCAGTCTAATTAAAGGTCGGACTCCAGTAAGTAATATTGACTTGACTTTTGCTTTCTTTTCTTTTTTTAAAAATTTTTTATTTTTCTGTTATAGTTGGCATACAATAGTATATTAGTTTTAGGTGTACAACATAGTGTTTAGACATTTATATAACTTATGATGTGGTCACCCCGATAAATCACCCATCTGACACTGTACATAGTTATTACAATATTATTGACTATGCTATACTTGACATCCCCATGACTATTTTGTAACTACCAATTTGTAATTCTTAATTCCGTCCTCTTTTTCACCCATCCCTCCAACTCCCCCTCCCATCTGGTAACCATGAAAATGTTCTCTGTATCTATGAGTTTGTTTCTGTTTTGTTTGTTCATTTATTGTTTTTCAGATTCCACATATAAGTGAAATCATATGGCATTTGTCTTTCTCTGTCTGACTTATTTCACTTAGCACAATACTCTCTAGGTCCATCTATGTTGTTGCAGATGACAAGATTTCATTCTTTTTTATGGCTGAGTCATATATGCACTAGTTCTTTATCCATTCATCTATTGATGGACACTTAGGTTGCTTCCATGTCTTGGCTATTGTAAGTAATGCTGCAGTGAACATACGGATGCATATGTCTTTTTGAATTAGTGTTTTGGGTTTCTTCGGACAAATATCCAGATGTGTCTTGCTGTAGCCTTTGTTTTAAAGTCTATTTTGTCTTGTATAAGTATTGATACCACAACTTTTTAATTTAAATTTTATTTTCATGAAGTATTTTTTTCCATCCCTTTGCTTTCAATGTTTGTGTCTTTCGATCTGAAGTGAGTCTCTTGTAGGCAGTGCATGTAGGACCTTTTTTCCTCATCAGTTCAACTTCCCGATGTCTTTTGTTTGGCGGTTTTAATCCATTTACATTTAAAGTAATTATTGTTAGATATGTAGTTATCGCCATTTTATTATTCATAGTTTTGATATATATATATATTTTTTTGTTCTCCTTGAAACAGTCCCTTTAACATTTCTTGTAATACTGGTTTGGTGGTGATGAACTCCTTTAGCGTTTTCTTTTCTGGGTTTGACTTGCCTTTTGGAGAGTAGTTTAATATAAAGCAATCTCTTGATTTATCATGTTACGAATGACCTAGAATGCTATGTATGTGTATGTTTGTCATCTTTGCATTTGAGCCCAAAGGTCAAACGTTTGGTTTCTGTAATTTTTTAAAATACATATTGGAGTATTCATCAAGTGGCTGTTGTGATTTATAGTTACTATTTTTAGATTCAGAGAATTGTGTTAAAAAATGAGATGTTCCTCTTGATGTTAGAGGTAGTATAATGTTTGAGATACAGCTGAAGGACAAATCAGTCGCCTTGTTCCTAATATTGTACTCCTTGTTTTAAAAATAATTATAGGATAATTTATATGCATAGTAATTCTGTCTTTGTTGGAATCATCCAGTCATAGATTAACTTAGTATTGTTATGTGGTAGTAAGTAAAATGTGTATATTTCAAAATTATGAATTCTCTGTTTGAAGGCTGTGGATCTTTTACCACCTATGTCTCCTCTTTCATTTGATCCTGCCTCAGAAGAAGTATATGCAAGAAGTGTTCTTTTGCAGTATCCTGCTTCACTTCCAGGTTGGTTATTCTCTTTTAAACTTCCCTCTCATCAATATTTCTCACTACGATAACTGTCCTTTACATTATTCCCCCCCCAGTTATTTTTCATTGTGATGAAATGCACATCATTTCACTATTGTAAAGCATGCATCTCAGTGGCATATCGTAAATTCACAAAGTTGTGCAACTGTCACCACTATCTAGTTCCAGAGTATTTTCATTACCTCAGAAAGAAATCTCATATCCATTAAAAGTCACTCCCCATTTCCACCTCCCCCAGTTCATAACAACTACTAATATACTTCATATGTCTATGCATTTGCCTATTCTGGATATGTTGTATAAGTGGAGTTATATAATATGAGGCTTTTTGTGTCTGGTTTCTCTCATTTGTATAGTTTTCCACTCTTTGCACAGTGTTTTCAGGGTTCACCCAAGGTGTAGCATGTATCAATACTTCATTACTTTTTGTGAATACATTCTATTGTATGATTAAGCCATATTTTGTTTATTTGTCCTTTGATGGAAATTTGGGTTGTTTTACCATTTGGCTATTATGAGTAATATTGCTATAAACATTCATTTACAAGTTTTTATGTAGAAGCCCAGAATTTTTTAACATGAAAGAAAGGTACAGTAATTACCCTAATACTTAACAGCTTGTTTCAACAATTAACATTTGCCATATTTACTTTAAATGTATATATTTGTAGTTTTGCTAAACCAGGTAAATTCTAGACATTGAAATACTTTCAGTGTTTCAGCATGCTTTTCCATAAAATGACATTCCTCTATATTATTACCATACTAATATCACACTTAAAAATTAACAATAATTCTATAATGTTTTATTAAGCTTCCTCAGCTATCATACCAATGTCACACTTAAAAATTACTTTCTCTGCAATATCCAATGTACACTTTATATTCAGTTTCCCCAGTTGCCCAGTACTGTGTGAAATAAATTGTTATTGAGTATAGTAAATGTAATATGGATAGGTGGAGGAATAAATGAATAAAAAAATGTATGAATTATATAGCCAAGATGGAAGGTAATATGTGTATGTCATAGTTGAGTTCAGGCAGGCCAGAGGTCATGGCAGGACTTAAGACGAAAAGGGTGAACACAACTGGAATAGGTAATTGAATTGGGAGTCAGGTGTGTGTGGGGAGGACACTGGTTGGAAAGGATAGCAGACCAGAGAGCAAGGCTCAGAATAGGAGCTGGGAGAAGAGTGGAACATTTTGACTGCTTGGTTTGATGAATGAAAAGGACCTTCAGTAGAGCATTGCTTTTGATGATAGAATTACTTTGAAAGCTTTTGGCATATTTGTTTGTCATTGTGTTCTCACTTCAACTTGGTAAGGGCCTTTGTACTCTTGTCAGACTTAGTTCAGGCTTGTGAAACCATGAAATTGTCCACTTGTCCATTCAGAGATCTCTTTGTCTGCCTTGAAAGTGAGGGCATATATATGTTTGCTTAAGAAGTCCAGAAATCTACATTTAGAGGTTTTTGATAATTTTTTTGCTGGTAACCCCCTCCTCCAACACAGCACAGTTTGTACTCTTGGGGTTCGTTTTATTTCCCTGAGCTGGGGGACCTCAACATTATTTATACTTTTTTTTTAAAATATATCTTTATTGATTTCAGAGAGAGGAAAGGAGAGGGAGAGAGAGAGAGAGATAGAAACATCAATGATGAGAGAGTCACTGATCGAGCCCACAACCTGGGCATGTACCCTCACCGGGAATCGAACCCCGATCGCCTGGATCCTAGGTTGACGCTCAACTGCTGAGCCACGCCCGGTTGGGCTATTTTATACTTTTTGAGTAAAACAACTTCCCCCCCTTCCACTTTAATAATATGTTTTACTTGAAGTAATTTTCTTTTAAATTGGTTTTTAAAATTATATTTCAGGATATTAAAAAGTACAGGGAATAATATAAATACATGCTTACTGAACACTCCTGATAAATCTTTGCAATATTTGCATTAGATTTTTAAAATTTATTTTTATTTTTTTATTTTTTATTTTATTTATTTGTTTATTTTAAAAATATATCTTTATTGATTTCAGAGGGAGGAAAGGAGAGGGAGAGACAGAGATAGAAATATCAATGATGAGAGAGTCACTGATCGAGCCCACAACCCGGGCATGTGCCCTCACCGGGAATTGAACCCTGATTGCCTGGATCCTAGGTCAACGCTCAACCGCTGAGCCATGCCCGGCTGGGCGCATTAGATTTTTTTAAAAAAGTACAAACATAGTTAACTCTTGATATCTGCCTTTCCTCGACCCCATTCTTCCTAAATTTGTAGCGGTAACCACTATCCTGAATCTTATGTCTGTTCTGGTGTATGTTTATAAAATTAGTTTTACTTTATGAAGGGGTCTAACAGTACCCAGCATTGTTCTGCCACTCTAAAGTTGACAAATAAGATTTCTCTTAGCCCCAGAACTGTCCTTTGTGAATGTTTATTTTTGAACCAGGATCCAAGGAGAGTTCACTCATTACATGTGGTTGTTTTGTCTACCTAACTTTTATACTTTTATTCTAGAATAATGCCCCTACTTCCCTCCCCTTTTAAAAAAAAATGACATTGGTAGGAATTGTTTTCAACAGTCATTGCGTGTTTAGGTTTACCCACACTTCACTGATTTTGTTTTTTGATCAGTATTCTCTTGTTCTACTTCTTGCTTTTGAGAAATACATCTAGAAATATATCCTTTACTTTTAGTGTTGGACCCTGAATAGTAAAATCTCTTTAGTCTTTCTGGGATAATGTCTTTAGTTTCATTTAATTCCTGAATGATAGTTTGACTGCATGTAGGATTCTAGATAGACACTTATTTTTTCCTATGATCTCATTGCTTTCTGCCGTTTATTGTTTCTGAGACATTGATGTCTGGTTGCTCTTATGACTTTATTTTTGTATTATGCAGGTTCATTGAGATGTGTCTGAATGTATATTTGTTTTTATTTAGCCTATTTGGGACTTGTGTGTACTTTTTAATGTGAAGGCTCTTATCTTTCTTTAGTTCTGAAAACTTATTCACTAATATCTCTTCTTAATATTGCCTCTCTCATTCTTTTGACCCTTTCTTTTGTAAGTTCTATTGCTGGGACTTTCTGTCCTTCATATCTCTTAACTTCTCATTCAAATTTATAACCTCTTTGTAACTCTAGGCTGCATTTGGGGTATTTTGGATCTCTCTTACGGTTCAGTAATTATCTCTTTAGTCAGGTTTAATTTCCTTTTTTAACCTGTCCATTTAGTATTTAGTTTTCATGAATGTACTTTCCATTTGCTTCGTTTTCAGAACTGCCTGTTCTTTATGGTGTCATATTTCATTATGGCTCCTGATGTTTTTTTATTTTCTGATCATTTAAAATGCATCTTTGTCAATATTTCTAATATCTCTGTGTTTCAGGTACTTCTGCTTCTATATTCTCTGCCTGCTAATTTTCATGCTGGTCTGCTTCCTGTTGACTGATCTCAATGTCTCCCCACCCCTGGAGGAGTCATATGGGCCCTGAATTGTAGAAGGGTCTCTACGGAGTGGCCTAGGGTCCCAGGTGTTTCCCTTGAGCTGGGCCAGTTAGTGTCTTTGGTTTGGGATTCCAACAACAACTAGCCAATATAGCTTTTGATTTCATACCTCCTTTTGAGTAGGCTAGGTTTTAAATTTCCTCCCTCCCTCTCTCTTTCTTTTCCTCTCTCCCTCCCCCATTATTCCAGGTAGACACAAGCTTCTCTGTTACTTCTCTGGTCCAGTTGGCAGAATTTTTATAATCCCCCTTTTAAGGGCTGAACAGTCTTTCACAGTGTCCTGCCTTATGGCAGTCTCTCAGATCCCCGTCCTGAGTGACCGGAGATGATATTTCTTGTTACCATGTAGGCATCAAGTCTCCAGTGTTCAGATCCTGGAGCCTGCCTCATTGAGCCTTCATTTCTCAGTGTGAGATTACCATGCTGATGATGCTTTCTATCTTTGGTTCTGGCATGTGATGGTTTTTATTTTTCTCCTGGGCACTCTTTTTCTTTTTTTCTTTTTCTTACATTTTATTTAGCAGTTCTAGTGTGTTAATGGTAGGAGTCAGTGTCTGCTTCATCTTAGTTTGCTTTGTAGTGGTGAGTTCAGTTTTGTTTTTACCCCCAAAATGCCCTGTTATGTCTGTCCCTTCCTTTGCTATCCTCACATCTTAAGTATTGTAGTTTAGTTTTTGTCATTTCTTGCCTGTAATCGTGTTCTAACTAGCTACTCAGCCTTCAGTGTTCTATCTATTCCATATCACAAATGACTCTCAGTGGTCTTTCTGTAGTGTAAATATGATCCTTTCCAACTCTAGGTGTAATATACATCAATGGCTTCCTATCAGCCATCACCTTTAGGAAAAAATAAAGGAAAAAGCTCTAGATGCTTTTTTACTTAGCAACTTTTACCTTACAAACTTTGTTACATTCTACAACAAATGCACGTCAACTGCCTACCTCCATCAGATAGTGTTTATAGTTGTGCATAATCATTTTAGTTTACGGTTGTCTACTAAGTTTGTGGTATATTTGTATTTGTGCTCATTTTTGGAATATTTTATAAATCACAGTAATTTCATTATAATTAGTAGCTGCAAAAGCATAGAGATTGAAAATATTGTAAATTGGCATACTATTATAATGGATTAAAAGGAAAACTTCACATAGTACATTGGCTTCTTATATAGTAACACTTTGGACACATGTGTAAATACTCTTTGAGAAGCTAACATGTTGAAAGAAGAGGAGCCCCTGGAATATCATCCTCTGTAATCTAGCAGTGGCTTGCCTAATCAGTTTCATTTCTTACCATGCTTCCACTAGATATACCCTATGCTCTTGCATACCAAAGTTCTACCTTATTCTCAAGTACTTTCATGCCTCTTTTATGTTTCCCTAGTCTGGGCCAGATGCCTTTCTGCCTTGTTGCATTCTGTGTATACTTCTGTCATAATACTGTGGTATAGCAATATACCACAATTCTCTAGTCATCAATAGTCTTTTCTGCACTCTTTGGAGGCAGACTCTTTCTTCCATTGTTAATATAGTGGTGGCACATAGTTCTTCAATGAGATGTTGAAGAATAAGTATAGGTTGACTAATGTCATAGATGCTGGGCTGGAAATGCTAAGAACTGTATCTTTTTGGCTTTGCTGTTTTATATGGTAATTGCATGGTCTGTGTACTTAAACATGAAGCATGGCTATATAATGCTGGAGAAATATGGACTGTCCCATTTGGAAACAGTATGAACTATTGATCTTTTTAGAAAAGGCCATTAATATTCTCTATCACTGGCCTATCACTTTCTACTTAACAATTGAATAATTGTCTTTTCCTGTTAGCATTTGTATTATTTTGATTTTTTTTCCTCTTTAGAAGTTGTAGAATTTCAAGAGATCTCCAAATATTAGAATGTAAAAACATAATTAAAGAGTAATTAATTTTTCTGTTCTTTTAGATAAACATAAACAGCATAACCAGGAAAATGATTGCAGAAGAGCCAGTGATGTATCGGGAACTGTATATGATCTAACCAACAGGTAAAACAAAATTGATTTTCATATTGATTTTTTTTCCCCTTTACTAATTTTAGTCCCATCTTTAGCCAGTTTCCAAGCTTCTCTACTGTGGGATAGCCCATAATTTTCTTCTTAATCAGACAGTATTTTTCCACTGCAAATCTTCATTTTCAGGAAAGATTCAACATTTCTGATACATGGGCATATTTTTTCTTTTCTATATCAAAATGCTGGGATTCATGAGAATCGTCTAATTTTTGAAGAAAAAACATGTGGAAATTATCTAATGCAAGTTTGGGAGTTTTTGTCTTTTTGTGTCTGTGAACTTCTTTGAAACCACTTGTAGCTACTGACTAAATCCAAGAGTTTAGGGACCTTTGAGATTATCCACTTGTTAATTCACAGTCTGTGTTCCGCAGTGCCTTTGGTTCTGTGGATTGAATCTAATTCAGCCTCTTGGCAGTCAAGCCTTTCCCACTTCAACCTGAGCAGCTTGCTCTCTTATCTCTTATATGTTGGGGTTTTTACACCCCATTTTATAAAAAGAGTTCCATTCTTTTTTTTTAAAAAAGAAATGCTTCTAATTCATTCAAATTCCATAATTTAACATATGAGAAATTAAACCTACTTGATTTGTTGTAACTTCCTTCAGGACTATTCTTATTTTTTTTATTGCCTGTTTTCTCTGTTATCCCTTTTTGGCCCTTAAAACTGATGCCAGATTATATAAGCAAAAATCTTTGAACTAAATATATGTAATTTACTTGGAGAATATATTTGTTTTTTTATTGAAGTTAAGCATTATTAAATAGCAATCAATTACAGATATAC
The DNA here is from genome assembly GCF_964146895.1 of Miniopterus schreibersii. Taxonomy (NCBI): domain Eukaryota; kingdom Metazoa; phylum Chordata; class Mammalia; order Chiroptera; family Miniopteridae; genus Miniopterus; species Miniopterus schreibersii. The sequence continues at coordinate 54,957,055 of NC_138111.1, read as the reverse complement.
TAAACATATTTCTTTATTATTTTATATTTTTGTGATTACCCTTTGCCTTAAATAGGTGCCTTTCAGTCCAAATTCCCCATGTAAATGAGACACAGATATGTAAACAACAATTCTTAGGGAAATTCTAAATTTTAAATGAATGGAGGCCCTCTTTATTATGTATTCTCTTAATAAGTTAAAACTCCTGCAACAAGGGTCAAACTTACACGGTATTCCCCATTATCGGCAGCTTCAGTTACCTGTGGTCACTCATGTTCTGAAAATATTAAATGGAAAATTCCAGAGATTAATAATTCAAAGTTTTAAATTATGCATCATTTTGAGTAGCGGGATGAAATCTTGGGCCATCCTTCTTTGTCCTGCCTGGGACATGTATTGTCCCTTCATTCAGCATATCCACGCTGTATATGCTGCCCAGCCATTAATAGCTGTCCTGGTTAGCAGATCAGCTGTCGCAGTATTGCAATTCTTGTGTTCAAATAATCCTTATTTTACTTAATAATGGTCCCAAAGTGCAAGAGTAGTGATCCTGGCAGTTCGGATATGCTGAAGCTGTAAAGTGCTTCCTGTAAGTGAAAAGGTATGTGTATAATATACCTGTATATAAAACATAGTATATATAGGTTCAGGTCTATCTGTAGTTTCAGGCACCCACTGGGGGTCTTGGAGTGTATCCCCTGGGGATAAGGTGGGGACACAGCTGTATTTGACATTGAGTTATGGGTAGTTTCCTCTGCAATAATTTTCTGGTTCACAGGAAGTCAGGACTACTTGCGGAAGAATTATATTTTTATTCTTAGATCTGGGTGTGATATTGATTTTCTGAGTACATAAAGAAACAATGAAATCTTCCATGAAGACCTGATATTGAAGAAATAGGAAAGTTGTTGGGCTTGTGCATTTTACCCCCTTATCACAGTTGTTCTGAAAGCATGCTGGTGGGAATAGTTGGTGCTCCCTAATCTTAATTAAGTTTTTGGTTTGTCTTCCCACGAGAGAACAAATTAAATATTTTGATTAAAGTCTCTTGCTGGACTAAAGAGTGATGGAGTTAGTAGATTAGTTCATAAATCAGATTTTATTTATGAACTCCATTGAACCTCAAGATCCTTTCTTGAAGTTGAATTTTGTACTAAGATGTACTATCAGAATTCTATAGGAGCCAGACACAGCCTCTAAGAATTTAATTCTAATGAATTCTCTTAATATGGGGAACAAATTGCATTAAATATATTTTGATTTCCACATTTGTCTTCTTCCAAGCTCCTAGGTCTTGTAATTATCTTTAGATATTTTAATTATAGGTTGGTTTTTTGATGGGAGGGAGGGGAAGGCTTTTGGTGACGAGGGATAAATGCTTAATGGGATATGAAAGAATATTACTGCTTGATAGCAGAAGACAGCTGTTACTGGGATAAATAAACTTGCTCAGAATTCTTTACTGTAAATGGTATTTTGTAATAAAATATTTCATTAGTAATGTGTAATGAGAGTAGACTGTACTTAAAGAAAATAATACCTTTTTTGCATGTAGTTCAGCTATTATACTAAATATTTGTATTGGCATCATCTTATATCAGTATCAATGCAGTTAACTGGGAAATTCATATGTGGATATGATCAATACAACTGTTCATGTAAAAGCATGGGAGGAGTGTAGTTTTTAGAGTGTGTTATTAGTACTTTGGCATGGAGTTGTCATTTACAGGTACTAAAATATAAGTAGTGTTCTCCATAAATCTCATGGCTGGTTTTGGTCAGAGTGAGCTGATGGAGGCTTCACTGTACTTAAAACTAGAATTCAGTGATTGATGGTGCCTGTGCTTATGTACACTGTGGACACTAACTTTCTTTGCAATGGTTTCTGGAAGGGAGGGTTCCATATTTCTAGTAGTGGTGATGCAGTTCTTTTTAGACCTTTAACCTCTACAGTTTCTCCTTTATGGCATTTCAAAGATCTTGCATGCCTGTCAACTAAACATCCCTAGTCTTAGAAATTGAATTCCAATATTATATCTTTTTCTTTTTATAATTCTGTTTATTATTTCTGTTCATTGTAGATATATTGTAAAAACAACAGCAAATAAAAATGAAAAATTATTAGCTAACAATTCTAACAAATCACTTGACAGGGTTTTTCCTCAAGTTCTTTTTTTAGGCTTTATTTTTTTCTTTATTTTTTTAAGTGCCCTGACCAGGATCAAACCTTCAACCTTGGTGTATTGGGATGATGCTCTAAGCAACTGAGCTACCCAACCAGGGTCTTTTTAGACTTTCTTTACAATCATAAATTTAGTTCTAATCAAAGCATGGATATAGTTTTATATTCTAAAATACAAAATTTTCTAAACATTGACATAGCATAAATGCAATTTTTAAAAGTATGTATGTATGTTTACTTAACATTATATTACCAAATTTCACTTATAATGGCTTTGTTACATTTTATTTTTAGACTTAGGTTTTTCTCAAAATTTTTGCTACTATAAAAAGCATGTTGCCCTGGCTGGTGTGGCTTAATTGGTCGAGCACTGCCACACACAAAGAGGTTGGCCACCAGTTCGATTTCCAGTCAGGGCACACATGCCCTGGTTGTGGGCTCCATCCCCGATAGGGGGCTTGCAGCGGGCAGCTGATCGATGTTTCTCTCTCACATTGATGCTTCTCTGTTTCTCTCCCCCTCCCTTCCTCTCTCTCTAAAAATCAATAAAAACAAAAAAATAATAAAAGGCATGTGATCTTTTTTTCTTTTGGAAGTGCTCTTTCCTAGGAAAAATTCCCATGATGGGATCAGTACTCTTTCTTTTGACCTGTTACGTGCTAGGATTTCATGGGTCTCAGTTTTGGCATGGCCAGTAGAGAGTAAGTGCTGAGCCTGGGCTGCTTTAAAGTTGCCTTAGATTGAGATGTTAAGAGTGCTAATTTCATGTTGTCAATTGAGAAATGAGAGAATATATAGAATATATTTCCATTTTTCTCTTATGAGCCTCTGCAAGAATGATTCAAATAGAAAAGTTTGATGGCAGCCGTAGAACCTCATCCTCAAGTGACGCTGACTGATAATTAGTTAATCCGTCAATCAGTTACAACTATGTATTACACTACCAAGTATCAGGTACTGTGTTAGCCCCTGGGAGCAGCCTTTGGAAAGACATAGTCTTTGTCTTCAAGGAGCTCACCATCTCGTGATGGCATCTTAGTGGCCTTGGTGCATAGATTGCTGGCCCTGCTTCACAAGGCTTTTGATTATTTTAATGTTTAGTTTTTGGAAAAATTAAAATAAAATTGCAGTAGATAGTTAACTTTTGCCTTTGATATGTAGATTATATCCTGCTGAGGTGAAGCTGAAGTTCGAGCAATTTCAGTGATTTTGAATTGTTTGGAAGGTAGATGATAATTCCAAAAAGGGCATATTTGAAAAAATTTGAAGGAGCATATTTGCTATTTTATAAAATATTTGTAAAGCTGTTAATTTTATACTTCTGGCTATGAACAGAAAGTAAAGCACTGACATGGTTGATGTTGAAAAGTGGTCTCTGGTAATCCTACCTTTCATATAAACTAGAATAAAAAAGCTTTTGGCCACAAGAAGACCCAGTCCATGACTGAATTAGAAAGTTCTTTCAAGATGAAGATAAACAATTAAAATTATCATTGCTTTGAAGGCTTCAGAAATTTAATAACTTATTTTATAATTATAATGAAAAGATGCATAAGGTTTTGATGTTTATTCAAAGGGACAAGGGAATCTAAGAAATTAAGGAATACTATGTGTAGAATGCAGCAAGCAAATTGAATAACCTATGACTATTGTAAGTGTAATGTATTTGCTATAGAGGAAAATGCAGCATAAGAGATACTGATTTTAGTCATGAAATATCAAAAGAATCTTAAAAGAAAGTCTGCTACAATGAAATTCTGTGATCTGAAGACTGAGGATGTTGTAATAATGCAATTCTAATTAATTGAATTTGTTCTTATCCTTTACTCAAGTTTTTGAGTGTTCATCAAGTCTTTTAACCCTTGTAAAAAATGCTGACAACTTAAAATATGTAGCAGGTAAGGCAAATGCTTATAATTTGGGAGGCCGATACACAAATTGGGCTGCAGTCCTGCTCTAATTGTCACCATACCTCCCTAGAATAAACTGCCTTTTGATGACCGGGACGAATTGAGAGAAATCGTAACGGACAGATACGGGGCAGACAGTTTTTAAAGAATATTCAGATACATAAAGTGAATTGGATTTTTTCCTACTCATAACTTGGATTTTTCCCTTTTAGCCCTGCTTTTTCTGGGTTGCAGCCAGTTGCATCATCAGATGGAAGCAATGTTACAATATTTGAAAAGGTACATTTTAAAACAATTTTTAATTCTGGTCATACTTAGGGTAAAATATTTATTTTTGTTGATACCCCAATTAAATTAAATTAAAATTTTATTTTCACATTTCCTAGTATTTGCACATTATGTACCATTTTGATTTACATAGTCCCTGTTGCTTCTAAATGGGAATATTGGAATTATTTAATTGTGCCAGTGAACATATAAATTCACAATAATGTTAATAAACTTATGTAGGTTCATGATAACTCAAGAACCTCTATGAAAATCAGGCATGATTATTAAGGTTTTAACATTATATATCTGTCTTCTTCAGGACATGAAGATGAGAACATCTAGAGAAAAAACTGAAACAATTTCTAAGAAAACACCAGAGTGTGAAGGGGAAGACTTTCCATCATCATATATTGCAAAGAATACAGAGAGTAGTGCATTTGGAGGGCCTCTGCCAGTTAAAAAAATTGATCCATTCCAAAAAGAGAAAGATCATCTGGCAGAAGAGGTTAGAAAAAGATTGTGAAAAGTGTACTGAACTATCTATTATTTTCTCTATAGTATTGTGATTGAAATTGAAATACAGTTAATTATTGATTTACTGGGGAAAATTTGAGAGAGGAAGTCACAGATAATAAAAGTCATGGATAAAGCAAAATTGGTTCTCCCCAAAAGTAGAAATAGATTTCATATAAACTTATTTAGTTAAGATTACCTCCATGGTTTAGAACTCATGTTCCATCCTATAAATATCCAAAAGTATAAATAATACATGTATGATATTTTTGGACTTAACCATTATATCTCAGTTGTTGGGTAAATATACCCAATGGCTATGCTCTATTAAAATATTCCATGAATGTTATTTGTTACTTAGCTGAGCTTCTTTTTTTTGAATATTAGAACAAAGACTAATATATTATCAGTGATTAAAGGTTTTTGTCCTGCTTTCTAAATATTTCAAAAATAATTAAGTGTATCATTGTTCATGATCTAGGTTTTCATAACTTAATGTTGTTCTTTTTATTTTTTTTATTTTTATATATTTTTTAATATATCTTTATTGATTTCAGAGAGCAGAAAGGAGAGGGAGAGAGAGAGCGATAGAAACATCAATGATGAGAGAGTCATTGATCGAGCCCGCAACCCGGGCATGTGCCCTGACTGGGAATCGAATCCCGATCGCCTGGATCCTAGGTCGATGCTCAACCGCTGAGCCACGCCCGGCCGGGCTGTTCTTCTTTTTAAAAAGAAAAAATATTATATGATTTCAGAGAGAGGAAGGGAGCACGAGAGAGAGAGATAGAAACATCATTGATGAGAGAGTCATTGATCAGTTGCCTCCTGCTTGCCCCCCTACTGGGGATGGAGCATGCAACCCAGGCATGTGCCCTGACTGGGAATGAACCATGACCTCCTGGTTCATAGGTCGACACTCAACCACTGGACCACACCGGCCGGGCTCTAAATATTGTTAAATTTCTAAAGTTATATTATTTTCTTTGTTAGTTGATTACAGTACAGAAAAGATGGTCAGTCTTTTTTTCTTTCCTGATATGAAAGGCACATATTCTGGTTAAAAGTATTTATAGTAGCAGTGGAATGGGATGGGATGGAAGAGGAGAGTCCTAAAAATCTCATAAAGCTCTGAAAATGAAATGAATCTTATTTAATAGTGTTTGTGACAAGGAATATTTAGTGTTCGAATCCTAAAAAGCCCTCTGTTTTTACAGGGGAGGGTAAGTGCAGATCAATTTGATTATGGGTGTTAGAAATTTGTTTTTTAGGAATTTCAAGGGGCAGATATTTTAATTGGCATATTTTTTCTGGATTTATTCACATTTAATTAACATAGAGTGCTATTTTCATATTGTATACATTGTTTTCTCTATTTTATAATGCATCTATGCCTTGTTCACTAATTTATATTTGATAAGGAGGTTTCTGGCAAAGAAATATGTTGTCAGAATGTATTGCTTATTAATAGAAGTGTTACTGTGCAAATGGTTTATAATTAAGAATCCGCTTGCTTTAAAACTAGTCATGTTAGCAGATACAGACTTGTTAAGTTCACTGGTGTTACAGATAGTTTTAGGTCACTGTGTAGTCAGAACTACCTCTAATCTTCTATTCTCTCCTTTATTATAGCATATCCATTTAAGATAAGGGAGGAAACAGTTTTGTGTTTGATTTTACATTATAGCAGCAATTTTCAACTGGTGTGCCACAAAAATTTTAAAACATGCTATACCTGACTATTTAGTCAGGGACACTGACCTCTCTTCCCTTAGGTTGTCAAATAAAAAAATGACAACAGTCAATACAACAATAGCCATCTGGTGCGAATGAATCAAAGTTATATCTATTTTTTTTTGTCATATCGGCATAAAATATATTTCTTGGTGTGCCGCAGAATTTTAGTAATTGGTTTGTGTGCCATGAAATGAAAAAGGTTGAAAATCGCTGTCTTATAAGGATTGTGCCTAGATAGTCTCTAGGGAGTATCTGGGAGCTACACTGTTGAGCTTTTGTGCCATCTGCAGTGGGAGGGCTGCTGACTGTGAAGTGCTTTCTGTTATCATCAGGGCTTTTGTTGCATTCTGCCGATGGGCTTAATTTTGGGGCAATTTTTGCTTTACTTTTCCTTTTCTGTTTTAGGTTGTGAGGACAGTATTATCTGATTCACCACAGCCCTCTACGGGAAAAGAAGTAAAATTAGAGGAACTGATTGACTCTCTAGTTTCTAACCCGTTCTTAACAAGGAACCAAATTCCCCGAACTCCAGAAAACTTGAGTAAGTTAATAATGCTTTCTTTCACTTATTTTCTTTTTTAGACATTACTATTGTTAGAACATGGTCTGACAAATCTTCTGGAACCTCACTTTAAAACTCTTTTACTTTAAGGTTAGTGGCAATGGGTCTTTGTTTTGATGTAAGGGACTTTTATTGAACCATAACATGTGGGCACTCTCACTTATATGGCAGTCCTCTTCTGTACCATTATTTTTCCCTGACACTGTACAATTTTGTTTTTGTTTTACTTGGCTTTTTCCTGGAAAATATTTTAGTTAATCACTTAAAAAAACCCTCTGCCTTCACTTCTGATCTATGATCAACATTAATAGAGTATAGAGGCTGTTATCTTCCAGTCAACAACCAGTAGCATCAGCCAAAAACTGTGTTCAGAGATCTTTTCTACCCCTCCTAAGCTACCAGAATGCCCAATACATTTTTCTTATAACCTATAATTTGAGTAGGTAAAGTTCTGATATTGTCCTGATATAGGCACATCATCCTGGTTGAGTGATTATGATTTCCCTTTTGCTGCTAGAAATGATATATTCAAATTTAAATTGATTCAGTTCACATTGAACCTAGCCACAGCGTAACACACTGTCCTGTGTTTTTGTAAATAAAGTTGTATTGAACACAACCTTGCTTGTTTATCGACATGTTGTTTATGGATGGTTTCATGCTACAATGGCAGAGTTGAATAGTTGCCATAGACCAGATGGCCTGCAAAACCTAAAATATTACTATCTGGTCCTTGACAGGAAAAGTTGGCTGAACCCTGGCCAGATATTTTTATTTTTAAATATATCTTTATTGATTTTAGAGAGAGGAAAGGAGAGGGATAGAGAGAGAGAAACATTAATGATGAGTCATTGATTGGCTGCCTCCTGCATGCTCCCGACTGTGGATCGAGCCCGCAACCGGGGCATGTGCCCTGTCTGGGAATCGAACCCCGATCCACCTGGATCCTAGGTCGACGCTCAGTCGCTGAGCCACGCCCGGCTGGGCCAGATATCTTTTTGATACATGCAATTTGTATGTGCTATGTGAAACTATATGCACATTTCCGGAAGAGCTTTTGTTATTTGTGTGTGATCAGTTGGAGATGGAGTTCTTTGATCTTGTTGGGCTTTGGTTTATTGTGGAGCTTTGTCATCCAACCAACATATCTGTGGAACATATACTCAGTAGTTTTATTTTGAGCACTAGAAATGAAATGTTTACTTGTATGCTGTGTTTGGGAACATTGGTAAATTGTGTTTTTTCCACCCCCCCCCTTTATTTAATTAGTCAGTGATATTAGGAGCTCATGGAGAAAAGCTGTTGAAATGGAAGATAACAGAAGTACAGAATCAATTCACATGGATACTGAACATACAGAAGGTTTTAAGGATATTGATTTTGGCATATTACATGAAACTCTTCCAGAAGAAGTTGGTCATTTAAGTCTTAATAGCTCCAGTAGTACAGAGGCCAATTTTAAACTGGAACCAAATAGTCCTATGCACAGTAGCATTTTTCCAGAAGATGTTGTGGGGACAAAACAGACTACTCCAAAATCAGACTCCCGTTTACAGTCTATTTATAGTAGATATGAGGCTCTGAAAAAATCTCTTATCAAGAAAAATGAAGAAACTTACCTCTCTAATTCTGAAACACCTGAAAGACACAAACCCGAATTGAGCCCTGCTCCTCAAAACATGCAAATAGATGATATATTTAACCTTCTGGACACTCAGGATTTGCACACTGACTGTACAAAACCATCTTTACACACGTCCCTTGGCGAAAGAAAACAGTCTCTTTCACCACTGATTAAGTTTTCTCCAGTGGAACAAAGATTGAGGACCACAACGCCATGTAGTCTTGGAGAACTTCTACCTGATTTAAAAGGTAAGATTAAATAGACCTGTGCACTTAACCTGCTGAAGTTTTCTCTCAACTTCTCATAAAAATAATATACAATGAATGCTACATGATCTTTGTTAATATGACAAAATGTGCTCCTCATTCTTTTGGCTAGGATGAGAAGAGTGAACCCATCACTTTCAGAATCTCTAGTGGTGTGTATACAGTTTACAATTAGTATGGGACAGGGTTTGAAAATGAAACAAAAAATCTGTAACCTATTTCTTTTGTAATACAATCTAATAAAAGGAAATTTAGTCAAAATCTTAGCTAGTGGAAGATGGTTCTAAAAAAGTTGAGAAACACTGTTAAATATAATATCTGTGATTTGCTTTGAAATAAATTTGGTGCAGGTGGGGTAATAAAACAAGTAAGGTCAGTGTATTAGTTTCCTAGGGCTGCAAAAGCAGTACCACAAACTGAGTGGCTTAAAACAGAAATTGTCTCTGCAGACAATAAGTTCTGGAGGCTGCAAAACAGCATCAAGGTGTTGGCAAGAACCATGTTCCCTCTGAAGCTACCAGAGGAAGAAGATCCTTGCCTCTTCTAGCTTCTGGTAGCCCCAGGCGTTCTTTGGCTTGTGGCAGCATAACTATAATCTCTCTGCCTCCCTCTTCATATGGCAGTTTCCCCTTGTGTGTCTGTGTACTTTCTTATAAGGACACCAGTCGTGTAGATTAAAGGCCCACCCTACTCCAGAGTGACCTCACCTTAACTGACCATATCTGCAATAACCCTGTTCTAATAAGGCCACATTCTGAGGTCCTGGGGTTAAAACTTCGACATATCTGTTTGGGGAACACAGTTTAACCCATTAATAGTTATACATTGGGTTAATCATAATTCTCTTCACTTTTATTATATGTTTCACATTTTTCATCTTAAAGAGTTAAAAAAACCTGCCCTTAAAGCATGTTAGAATAGATATAGATCTGGTGATAATTCATTATAATCTTACACTGGTTTCCCCATGATAATTAAACACTGGTATGTTGAAAAGTATTCTAAGAGGGATATATTGATATTCTCTGGAGAATATCTGGAGAATACCTCAGTGAGAATAATGGTAATTTTATTGTAGTTAAATTATCTGTACGTGAACTTTTTACTTAAGCAGAGTGATATTTGCTACTACGTGGAATCTGTCCTACTTTATTTTTTTGGTAATGTTTGCTTATCCTTTTCTCTTTTTAAAAATCAATTTTGCAGAAGCAGAAATCTTGAATAAGAGCCTTGATGCAAAAGAATCCTTGTCTGACTTGAAGAGATAATTTACCTGTGATGCACACTTCAGTTGAAGCAAGTTGATTTAAAAACAGACATATAGCGCTGGCTGGTGTTGCTCAGTTGGTTGAGTATCCTCCCATGCACCGAGGTTACCAGTTCGATCCCCAGTAGGGGGTATGCAGGAGGCAGCAAATCAGTTTCTCACATTGGTGTTTTTCTCTCTCTCCCTCTCCCTTCCTCTCTCTCAAATCAATAAAAACACAAAAAAACAAACAAAAATGCCCCAGACTTATAGGGGTGGGTAGAGGTGGAGAAGGGTATCAGGGCATAAATGGTAACTGGGGAAAAAAAGCTAAAAAAATTAAAAACCTGACTTATAATTTAAATATACACTGGAACTCTTTTTCAAGGTCTAAAAAGTCTTAAATAATTCCCTTTAGCTTCTTCTAATGTTTTTAGGTAAGAGAAGTATGGATATGGGGTTGAAATGTGAAGTATCTGGAAAGTAAACATCAAGTTATGTGAAGCCATTTTGATTTCTTAAATCTTGTAAGCATTAAGAAAATGGCAAAATAGTTGTTAAATTTATAAGGTTAATTAACATAAGGATGAGTAGTTTTTGGTATACATTTGTTATGTGGTTGTGGTTAACATAATAGCCATTGAATACACTTATCTTTCATTTTAGGGAAATACATAACTTTTATTGTTTCTTAATGGAACATTCTGGTACTAACCAAAAAAAACCACGAGAAAATAGTGCCTTGAGATGTGTAGTCAAAAGGACCAAATTTAAGTTTGGAAAGCTCTAAACAGGCTTCATGATTGGTTATTCAAGTAGGTTGATCCTGAAAATGATGTTTCATGGAATAAAGTGCATGTGATAAGTAAAGACTGGAGCAGAGACTTAATAAAAAGGAAAAAGATGGAAGAAGATGACTAGACACTTTTAAGGAACACTATCAAACTATAAATCCATTCAATGGGTTGTGCAGCGGATTTATATTTAGTCTAATTTAGACTGAGAATTTAATCCTAGTTTTATACTTTAACAGAAGAATGTAAATTAAAAAATTTATGTGTTTATTGTTTTTTGGGGGGGGCACTGCTTTGTGGGAAAAGAGCTAATTTTGATTGTATTACTTTCTTCCTCAAAACCATCAGTTACCCACAGCCTACAGAATAGCCGCAAAATAACTTGAGAAAACTGAATTTGGGGTTAAATAACTTGTTTAGTGTCACACAGCTAAGCTGGTGAAGCTGGGATTTCACCCTATTTTCCTTCCTGAATAAACCACAAGTAACTAAAAGGCCAGGACAATGGGATATGGCTCAGGAGTGGAGTCAGATGTGACGCCTCTTGTACAGAATCCTGCCTCACTCAGTCATGGACTCTGGCCAAGAAAAGGGCTTGTCTCTAGAATCCAGGTGAATACATGCCATGGCCCTCTATGAACTAGGAGGAATGAGCACACACTTGAAGGTGATAGCACCAACAGTACCCCTCTATCTTGCCCCAACTCTTAACCATCAAAACTACGCCAAGAAACTGGCAGAGAGGAGGAAAGGGAAGGGGAGAGTTCTGGAAGTAGAGGGGCTTAATAGTTTTCTTTCACTCATTTTGGGCTATTTCTAAATTGTTTGCTTAATCCCAGTTTGAAGGCCAGTCTGAGAAAAGAGAAAAAAGGCACATATTTGCAGTGGAAAAAATAAAGGAAAAAATTCTCTTAAGGTGCTATGTTCCTTTATTAACACAACAAATAAGGGACTCTGCAGGTATACTGGGGAACTAAGTTCTCTAGTCTGTCTTAAGAAAACTCAGTATCTGTAAATCTAAAATTAATGTCATTCCTAGACACAATACATACAGTTTCATTTAATTCTTATAACTTAAGATAGTGATTGTTATACCTATTTCACAGATGACCTGAAACTAGGGAGCTTAAATGACTTGTCTAAGATAGACTCAAGGAATCATCTGGGATAGATACATCTTAAAAAATATAGATTCTATAGGTACAAAATGGGGGTTTGGAATCTGCATTTTAAATACGCTTCCTCGGTAATTATCATACTAAAAAGCTTAAGAACTAGCCCTGGCTGGGTAGGTCAGTTAGAGCATTGTTCCAATATGCTAAGGTTGAGGGTTTGATCCCCAGTCAGAGCACATTCAAGAATCAACCAATGAATGCATAAATAAGTGAAACAAATTAGTTTCTCTACAGAAGAAAAGAACCACTGCTAGGAGTACCTTATCTCTGGGGTACCTCAGTGCATATATACTACTTAGAGATTGTTAACTTGTCTCATAAGGAAGCTCAAGTTCAGTTAACTATCGGAGGGCCTTAATTATTGAGAATCAAAAGATCAAAATTTTTCTAGGCATTATGGATTTACAAAAACCACATCCTTGAGTCATACCTGTGATAGGCTGAGAGCTTTTGGCAGTTTCCTGTCCTTTGCATGCCAGTAGTGTACAAAAATATCTCAAATTTACAACTTTCTCCTAAACCATTTTATGACTGTCTTTAGTCGTCCCTATCCACTATTGCCTGCATAGCTGTCTTTTGACTTTAAGGGCCTGCTCTGATCATGCCACTTCTTTGTTTAAAATACCATTCTATTGCTAATTCCAGAATAGAGTTCAAATAAAGCATATTAAGTCCCCTATGTAAATTCCTCTCTTCCCCCTTCCACTATGATCTTCATTTTTTTACTGAAATGCTTTGGTGAGCATGGGTCTTTAGAAATCTTAATTCACAATTCTGAAGCCGGAATACTTTCCCTTTGTCTCCCACCTTGTCATGATAGCTGTCCCTTAGGGCTCAGAACAAATGTCAATTCCACCTTGAAGTCTTAATGTCCCCATTCCATGTCCATGGGCCTAACCTTCTCTGAAATCTATGGTTTATCTTAATTTTGTTCCCTTGGTGTTTTTCATTTATTGCTTTTATATTTTCTCATGGTTGTTATATGTTCTCTCCAGATACACCCATTATATACTTACAGACATATGTATATATGCCCATATAAATGTGTGTGTGTATACACATAGACTCCAAGGCAAATATTGAAGAATTGGAATTGTCATCTTTGCCTCTTCTGTGATGGAATTAATGGTAAAGGTGGCTACTTTATTGCTGCAAATGTACCTTTTCTCATTACGTTCATAGATTACACAGACTGTATCTTGTTTTAGTCACTATTCATAAAATAAAGTGCAAACTGGCTTGTCAACTTGAAACTTCAGATAATGTGCAAATGTCCTAGTTATTTTAAATGTTTAAAGAGGACAAGCATGTAATGTTACTTAACATGAAAAACGTTATCAAGTGGAATAAATACTTGAGGTTAAAGAAAAACGTTTCGGGTTAATTTAACAAAACAAAAATACAAATATTTTGAAACCATTCTTTATCATGTGTTTCTTAACCATGATTTTTTTTTTTTTTTTTGAGAGGGAGGGAGAGAGAGAAACATCGATTTGTTCCACTTATTTATGCATTCATTGGTTGATTCCCCCTGACTGGGGATCAAACCCACAACCTTGGCATATCAGGATGACACTAACCAACTGAGCTAGCTGGCCAGGGCAAAGTGAATTTTATCTAAAGGAAAAGTAGGAATTCTTGAGACCTGTATAAAAGGAAACCCTATTTTTTCCCTACTCTGAGTATACTAAAATTAAAAAAAATGTTTAAGGACACTCCTCAATGTAAGGAAAGTATCTGCTAACGTGAAGTTCCCTTTCACATTATGTTGCAGATGCATAAAGTTGCTCTTTCGCCTCAGGCACTGTGAATGTCAAGCCTACATCCTAAATTTAAAATATTTGTGAGTCCTCTATGGGACTATTTGTAAATATGTTCTTCATACTCTAGTCTCGAATAAGCATTCAATATTATACCACTTAGCTCTGAAATTTCCTTTATCAAAAAGAACCATGCCTTTCAAATCATAAAATCACATTTATCAGTAACTTGATCAGAAATTTGAGAGATTCAGTGATTGATAAAAGCATTTTGTTACTGCCATTTTAATTACTAGTCACTAAATGTATTTTAAAAAGTACATCTATACCTCCAGAGTTTTTTCATCTGGAGTCTTTATACTAACTTATTGTCAAAGGCTCCAAGTAGATGAATTTAATTACTTACATCTGGTTAGCTTCTTGCTCTTCACAGATAGGACCTTGTCATCCATGGCTGCTGCTATAAAAGGGTTTAAAAAATGTTAACTTTATAAAGCCTTGGAAATTCTAAAGTCCTACTGCTTATATTTAATCTATATATAGAGCTTATGTCTCATTTGTAAAATAAGAGGTGAGAGGTTTTTTGGCTCCAAAATATGTAGATTGCATTTAAAGCAATCCTAAAGGCAGCTGGAAAGGGACACTGTGTCTTCTGATTTCACTTTACCACATTGCCAATCCAAATTAGGAAGCTTATCCTTCCCTCAAAGTAGTTAATCTAAGAGTCTGATTCAATATTAATCCAATTTCCAGACAAATACAGATGGAAAAATGATCTTGCCCAAAGCGAGTGAAACACTGAGAAATCACTGAACTTCCTGGGCTTCAGTTTCCCCCATCTGTAAAATTAGGGGAATTATGTAAAATAATGTACACTTAAAAAAGCTAGGATTTTTATGATTAACACTTTCATCAGTGGAATAAGTGGTAGGATGTAATAGGAAAGGGGGAGGATCTGTAATCATATTGCCTATGTTCAGCTGAATTAGGCGATACCTGTTTTCTCATCTATTAAAACAGAGATAAAAGTAATTTATCTCATGTGAGGATTAATAAGAAAATGCACATCAAATATTTAGGAATACCTGGCATTTAGTAAGGGCTCAAATATTTAGCTAGGCTCCATGTCAAGTAATTCTGGAGTGTGTGTGCAGTGGGGGGAGAAAGAATGGCTCAGTAGGTGGTATTGCTGACATACAGTACTATGTGCCAGGCACCATTCTAAATGCTTTTCATGTTTTAATTGAATCCTTTTCAACCATCCTATTTTGTAGTGCTATTCTTACCTATATTTTATACATGAGTGGAAAAAAAAACGCCCAAAAAATCCACAGCAAAATTAAGTACCTGGCCCAGTTTACAGAGCTAGTAAGTGAAGAGACTACAAAACTCAGCTCAGGTGGTCTAGCTCCAGGGCCAATATTCAACCATTGTTACAGCTGCTATGAAACATCCTTAAGGTGATGGGGGCTAAGATCACAAAATCAAATTTACCAGTAAAGCAAAACATGACATGTAAGTCTAAAGATTCTTCAGACATATCATCCACCTTCAAATTATTTCAAATAAGACCGTATTTTAAATTGCTAACAGCAAATGTTTATTCATGATTGAAGCCAAGAAGAATTTATAAATGCATTTTAATACCTTGCTGATAAAATAGTAACATTCCATCTTTGCAATCTTGTAAGGAATACAGGAAGATATTGTAAAGGCTTTGATGTGTACATCTATATTAACCAGGTAATCAGAACACACACACACACACACACACCACCTACTTTAGTGTTACACCATACCAACTTTTCAGAAAGGCCATCTTGAAGCTCTACTGGATAGCTGAGTAAATAGCGTCCAAAGTTTAAAGAATGGGGAGTAGGGAAGAAAGAGACGGAAGTAGTAAGCAGCACACATTTCAAAGCCCACTTTTAAGCACACGACGTTATGAATACTAAAAGGATGCGGGGGGTGGGTAGGTGGGGAAGGCAATTCAGCGTTTTCAGAAAGAGCTTTTGGCAATATTCAACGCATGAGGAGGCTGTGCTTGGGCCCATCCACTCTCTCCAGCTTCTCAAAGTGTTTCCTGGCATTGCGAATGTTGATCAGGGTAGCCGCAGACGGGATCGACGGATCCGACATCACCACCATCACGTACGTGTTTGAAGTGAAGATGTCGATGAAAGCGGCGAAGTTAGAATTCCTAACTTCCATGCTCTGGAAAGACGCGGCCAATTTACTGCAGCTTAGCTTGAACTGCTTAATGATGTTGCTGATCTTCTCAAACCGGTGGACGTCGCGCTGCTCTTTGCATTGGTAATGGGAAATGACCAAGAACGTAGCTCTCTCGAACAGCAGAACTTCATCGGCCTCGATAATTTGGGCAAAATTCCTTAGGTTCATCTCCAGCTGCTGGACGTTGGGAATGAGCTGGTAGACAATACTGGACCAGGCTTTGTAGAGCGTTTCATCCCAGATGGATGTTCGAAAACAAGCGCACTCCAGGGGGCGAGACAAACGCCTCAGGTCTTCCTCCCGCTCTTTAAAAATCAGGTCACGCTGGTCCTCCTGAACCAGATCCATTTTGTGCACCAGGCAGAAGATTTTGGCATCAGGCGAGTTCTGGAGGATGGCCTCCAGACACGACTGGTAATAATGCATGTCCTTTTCCAGTTCGCGGCTCTCCACGTCAAACACGTAAATCAGCACCTCGACGTTACGGAAGATGTTGTCTCGCTGGCTGGTGAAGTAATTTTCCATGAAAGTGTCCTGACCGCCACAGTCCCACAGGTTCAGGACCAGGTTGCCCAGAAAGCGGACGTGGGAATGCTCCACATCGATGGTGGCACCCAGGCGCCGGGTGTCGCGAGCAATATAATTTGCAAAGATAATCGACCTCATGCTGGTCTTTCCCGACCCGCTCTTCCCCATCAACAGCACCTTTTTCTTCATGGCTGTATTTGGCATCACCCGCCGGAGCCGCCGCGGACTGGGCCTCAGGGCGCGGCCTCACTGCAGCGCGGAGGGAGGGAGCGGCCGGGCGCGGCGGGCGCTCCGCAGGCTGGGCCGCGCGGCAGCGCAGTCGGGGAAGCCGAAAGCGTGAGCTCGGGCTGGCGAGGCCGCGGCGGGGCGAGCGCTGCCTCGGAGGAGAGCGCCGGGGGACTAACGGCTGCAACAGCTCGGGAGAACCGCTCGCCTTCCGGTGAGGTGAGCCGCCGCGCCTCCGCTGCCACCCACTTCCGGCGGCGATCTCGCGAGAACTCCCGCGCTCGGCCGTCACAGCCTAACGAGCTTCACTAAACCGCTCTTTCAATGAAACCGCGCGGGGGCCGCCCGAACGAGAACATAGAAGGGGAACCCAGGGTTCTGGCGTTCTGTTCTGTTCCAGTTGGGGTTAGGGCTGCAAAGGTGGGTGGGTGTGTGCTCGCCGGGGAGAATGCTGCCATCTCGCGGCCAAAGGCCCCCTCACACACGACGACTGGCCTGAAGGGCGCGGGGTGCTTGGGCGGGGCGCGGGCCGGGCGGGAGGCAGGTGAGCGGCGGAGGGGTAACTCCCCAGCCGGGTAGGCCCCCCAGCCCCCTGGTTTACTGAGTACGAGGGCCGGGCCGATCACAACTCTGCAGGTGGGGGAGGTGAGACCTGGAGACGTTAAGCGATGGCGCAGAGCCGCCGCGCTCCGTGGCAGTAAGTCCCCGCCGGGCTGTGTCCTGGCGCCAGGTTCGTGCTTTTCCCACTCGGAAGCTCCTTTACCTGCTTTGCGGATAATCTCAGACTTCAGAGTTTGTAACCAGCATTCCAAAGCTCGAGGAAACTGTAACCTGGAGCCTGTGCGTTAGCTCAGTCCTCACAATGACCCCGTGAATAAATAACCCGATTTTCAAGGGAGCCAATCGAGGCTCAGAGGAGGTTAAGCAACATCGCCAAGCTACACGTCTATTCAGTGATGAAACGCCATTTTATGTAAAAAATGTAATGTTTTTAAGGTGTACAACATGATGATTGGATAATACAGAGTGAAATGATCACAGTCAAGCTAATGAACGTATCTCATATAATTACTTTTTTTTTCTGTGTGGTGAGAGCATCTGAAACCCAGTCTTAGAAAATTTCCGGCATTCGATACAGTATTAACTACTCCTCCTGCTGCAGGTTAGATCTCTCCTCTCTCCTACATAACCGCAACTTCATACCTTTGACCACTATCTCCCCATCCCCCCACCTGCTGACCCTGGTTACCGGTTCTACTCTCTGGGCTATGAATTTGATTTCTTTTTAAAAAGATCCTGTGCATAAGTGAGATCACACAAGCTTTTTTTTTCTTCCTTCCTGTGTCTGGTTTATTTCACCGAGCATAATGTCCTCCAGTTTCATCCATATTGTTGCAAATGGCAGGATGTCTTTTTTTAAAGGCTGAATAATATTACATTCACTCATACAGACCATCTTTTCTCTTTTAATGTAAAAACATTTATGATTTTCTGTTTAAAAGTTAAAACACCTTCAGTCTAAGTCACCAAGAATATTCTCTAACATCATAGGCTGCAAGTAGATATTGACATAGATTTTAGTGAAAATGTATCAATAGCAGAATTCCTGCTCTCCCATGGATAAGTTGAATATTTTCAATGTCTAGCATTTGATTTATTTACATTCTTCTGGTGTTTGTATTGGATCATAGTGATTATTTTACCCCCGTTTTATTGAGATGTAATTGACATATAACATTACATTAGTTTTAGGTGTACAACATCATGATGTGATATATGGCCCAATAAGTATCACAATAAGTTTGGTGAGCAACCCTGACCTCACCTATTTACAGTTTTTTTCTTATGATGAGAACTTTTAAGGTTGACTCTTAGCAAGTTTCAAATATACAATGCAGTGTTGTTAACTATAGTCATCGTGTGATACCTTACCTACTTAGAACTTATTTCCTCAGCCTAATGCCTTCAAGGTTCATCCCTGTTCTTGCAAATGGCAGTATTTCCTTACTTTTTAAAAAAATATATCTTTATTGATTCCAGAGAGAGGAAGGGAGAGAGAGAGAGAGAAACATCAATGATGAGAGTCGTCATTGATCGGCTGCCTCCTGCACACCCCTGACTGGGGATCAAGCCCGCAACCTGGCCATGTGCCCTAACCGGGAATCGAACCAAGATCTCCTGGATCCTAGGTCAATGCTCAACCACTGAGCCGGAAAGTACCCATAGCAAAAGCAGCAAAGGGAAAAGGCAAATGGGGTGAAGTCTGGAGGAAACCAGGCACAGGTTTCCAAAGGTTCTTTCCCAAGGAAGTCACACAGGACATGCCAAATTCTTCCAGCAATGAGTTGTGACAACACTTGTGAAATATCTACAAGGACATCTCTTTAGGGACTCACAGCCCAGGGTTTTTATTGGGGGCTGGTCATATAGGCACCAGTTACCTATCATGTGCCAAAATTCCAGCTTCCTAGGAGGCAAGTAGGTGGTCAGTATAAATCGTATTGCTTGAGCAGCTTAGGCACAGTGAGCCATTATCATCAGAGAATGGTGGAGACTCCCAAAATTCAAGTTCTTAGCCATGGGCAATCCTTGCAAGCAGGACTTTCCAAGGATAGCAGTTTCAGGCTTGCTATTTAATGCTTTTCTGCACAAGCATCTTTTCATGTGCTTATTAGCATTCACATATTTTCTTTGGTGAAATCTCTTGCTCTTTTTTAATTGAGTAGTAGTATTATGAGTTTTAAGAGTTCTTTGTATATTCTGGATACAAATTCTTTATCAGATAAGTGATTTGCAAGCATTTCTCCTAGTCTGTACTTATCTTTTCATTTTTTTAACAGGGTCTCTTGAAGAGTAAATTATTATTTTTTTATGAAGTCTGATACGTCAACTTTTTTAGTTTTATGGATTATGATTTTGGTGTATATTTAAGATATCTAACTGAAGGTCACAAAGATTTAGTTATTTGCTTTGTTCTAAGAGTTTCATAGTTTTAGGTTTTACATTTAAGTGTGTGATGCATTTTTGAGTTAATTTTTATATTAGGTGATATCAGGGTATAAGTTTTCTTTTTTCCTGCAGATGAATGTCCAATCATCTCAGCATCATTTGTTGAAAAGACCATCCTTTGTTTATTGAATGACCTTGTCACTTTTTTTTGGGAAATCAATCGACCATAATGATAAGAGTTTCATCATGAACTCTCTATTCCGTTCCTTGATCTGTATGTCTTTCCTTAGTCAATATCACATTGTCTTAATTACCTTAGCTATAATTTTGATAATGTGTAGAAATTGGTTGGTTTAAGTCCTCTGTTGTTCTTTTTCAGAAGTATCTGGCAATTCTAGGCCCTTTGCCTTCCTGTATAAAATTTTAGGATCAGCATGCCAATTTCTATAAAAAAGCTTGCTGGGATTTTGATAGGTATTTCTTGCATTGAATCTATAAATCAATTTGGGGAGAATTGCCTTCTTAAAAATATTGAATTTAAAAAAAAATTATCTTTATTGTTGAAAGTATTACAGGTGTCCCCCTTTTTTCCCCTATTGCCCCCCCCCGCCTTTCCCTCAGGCCTTCACCACACTATTGTCTGTGTCCATGTTTTGATCTATGCACATGATACATTGCACAATTCATTTAGATCTTAATTTATCTCAGCAATGCTTTGTAGCTTTCACAATAAAAGCCTTACACTTATAGAGTTCAATTTATTTTCATGTGTTTTATTCATTTTGATGCTGTTGTGAATCAAATTGTTTTATTAACTTTTGGATTGTTACTAGTATATACAAATTCAATTGATTTTTGTAATTGATCTTGTCTCCTGCAGCCTTGCTTGTTTCTTGTTTCTAGTAGTTTTTTGTTTTGTTTATTAAGTAGAGTTCTTAGGATTTTCTACAGATAGGATCATGTCATCTGCAAATACAGTTTTATTTTTTCCTTTCCAATTTGGATGACTTTAATATTTGCTTTTTTCCCCCACTGGTGATAACTTCCAGTAGGGTGTTGAATAGAAGTGGTGAGATGAGACATCTGGTCTAATTCCTTACATCAGGGGAGAAGCATTCAGTCTACCACTAAGCCGAATGGCAATTGTAGCTGTTTTTGTAAATGCCTTTTTCAGGTTGAGGAAATTCCCTTCTTTTCCTGATTTCTTGAGGATTTTTTTTTTTTTCCCATTCAAGAATGAGCACTGGGCCCGGCCAGCGTGGCTCAGCAGTTGAGCATCGACCTATGATCCAGGAGATGGTAGTTCGATTCCTGGTCAGGGCACATGCTGGGGTTGTGGGCTCGATCCCCAGCAGGGGGCGTGCAGGAGGCAGCTGGTCAGTGACTCTTTTTCATTGTTGATGCTTCTATCTCTCTCTCCCTCTCCCTTCCTCTCTCTGAAATCAATAAAGACATATTTAGAAAAAAAAAAAAAGAATGAGTATTGGATTGTGTCAAATGCCTTTTCTGTATCTATGAGATGAAATATTTGCTGTCCTTTATTGGTGTGGTATATTACATTAATTGATTTTCCAATGTCAAAACAACGTTGTATTCCTGGGATAAACTTCTCTTGGTTGTGGCATATAATCCTTCTTAGATGTTGCTGGTTTCAGTTTGCTAATATTTTAAAAAGGATTTTTACATTTATATTCACAAGAGATATTGGTCTGTAGTTTTTTGTGTGACAATTTTTTCTGGCTTTGGAATTCATTCTGGCCTCATAGAATGAATTGGGAAGTGTTCCTTCTCTGTTTTCTAAAAGAATATGTGTAGGATTGGGTGTTATTTATTTCTCAGGTATTTGATAGAATTCACTGTGTTCCTCATTTTTCCTTCTTGATACTTACAATAGTTCATAGTGATACGCTTGGGCAATATTTTGGCCATCTGCTTCTCCCTCTAGATTAAGTTCCATGAGAGCACTGTCCTTGTCTCTGTCATCAAGTCCCCTGGCTCATCTTAGAGGACCAGTACGTGTTTGTGGAATAAACGAATGGTCGAATGGTTTTTGTGTTATGATGGGCTAGTCTTCA
Organism: Miniopterus schreibersii; assembly: GCF_964146895.1. Classification (NCBI taxonomy): domain Eukaryota; kingdom Metazoa; phylum Chordata; class Mammalia; order Chiroptera; family Miniopteridae; genus Miniopterus; species Miniopterus schreibersii. Next base: position 54,935,028 of record NC_138111.1, on the reverse strand, counting down.
GTTGTTGCCAATAAAGTTTAGCAATCTAAAATAGTTAGGGTTGCTAAAAAGACAATGTTTTGCAAAAGTGCCTTGTGCTCAGAGGAGTAACTATAGATTTTCAGCAGCGTTCTACAAAGAGTAGATTTTCAGGTAGTATATAGCAATGAGTTTGGGGTTGGGTGGGTTACAAGGCCACAGAATAAAAACTGTGTAGCTTCACAGAGTTTCGATTCTATGAAAAGATTTTGGGGGAAATATTAAATAAAGATGGCTATCCTGAGGAGTAAATGTAAAAATTTAAGGTAAAAATCCATTGTAATGGTCTCGAAGATCCCCAGCTTACCCAGTCGTTCTGTTTCTCTGTCCTTCTCTTGGGTGGGGAAGTTTGAAAAGAAAGACCTGGGTAGGTCTGAATCCCAGCTCTCATCCTTATTAGCTGTGTCATCTTGAGTGAGTTTACCTCCTAGCTTCAGTGTTCTGACTTGTAATGTGGTTATGATAGATTTGTTAATTTAAGAGAGAGATGAGAGAGCTTATGGGAAAGTATGCCGAGTGTTTAATGCACAGCAAGTGACAGTAAATTTTTTATAGGTGAGGACATTTCGGAACAGAGAGGTGTTTAAATGAATTGCAGTTGGCTGGAACTACCAAAACGTGGGACATAAATGTAGCAACGGTGGCAGGGGGTAAGTGGTCCTGCCTAGCACCAGCTCTACAGAAATGCCCAAGTTGAGGCTATTTTAGCCACACCGTCTTCACTTTCAAGATCTGTACCCTCTGTTGAGGGCAGGGATGGGAGAACTTGGGAGTGCCATGGGTTGTTGACAAGGCCGCTATCCACAAGAGTGGTTTGACTGGGGGGCGCGGGTGTTCTCATCAAAGTCTGGGGGCATGAGTGGGACGTCCTTCTTCTGGAAGATTCATGGAGAGTGTTTAGTCAGCTGCCAAGAGAAGGCTGGTATTTGGCACTGTAGTTCCTCTGTAAGGGCCATGTGATTGATGCGCCCTGTCAATGGCCAGGGAAGGCATTCAGGCTTTGCCTTGCCTTCCACTAGCTCCCACTTCGCACATGTGTCCCCCAGTTTCTGTCCTTCCCTTTAGGGCCCTGACCTCCCACCAGGAAGGCCAGGAGCAGCTTAACCCTCCACTGTTTTTAAGAACAGTCAGTAAGCTTTGCGCCCCCTCTGACCTACCTTTTTGACTTTCTAGAGCTGGGGCTGGCAAACTTTCTCTGTAAAATGTCATAAAGTAAACAGTTTTGCTTTCAAGGGCCAAGAAGCAAAATCAGGAATATGTCTAAAAATTCTTGAAAAAATTCAAAGCTTTATTTATGGACACTGAAATTTGAATTTTGTTATTTCATGTGTCATGTAGTATTTTTTTAATTTTTTCAACCCTTAAAAAATGTAAAAACCATTCTTAGCTCGCTGGCCAAACAAAAACAGGTGGCCAGCTGAATTTCACCTGCAGGGAATAGTTTGCTGACCTCTGTTCTGAAGCTTAATATGGAAGAAACCCCCCAATAAGCTCTGAATATTGTGTGTCCTGAATTCTAATAATTTGACTGACTGACACACTCATTCACTAAAACTAATGGGAAGAGTGCTGAAGTGTGGGAAAGAAAGACAAGCATAGGATGATCAGCACTATAAGCTCCCATTTCCCATAAGCAGGGAGTCGTAATGTTTAATCCCACACAACCTACCAGAGCAGTGTCTCCTGCGCTCCCTTCATGATCAGAACCACCTGGCTTCCTGTTGAGACCAGGGTCCCAGACTAGAGATTTTGAGGCCAGAGGCTTCTGGGCAGGATCTGTAATGGTTCTTGGGATCAGGTAATCTGAAATACTATACTAGGGGAAGGCTCCTAACAGAGGGCAAAAGAATCTCAAAAACCGTGCTTCTTAAAGTGTGGTTTTGACGCAGCAGCATCAGTAGCACTTGGGAACTTGTTAGATACGCAAATTCTCGGCCTGCCCCAGACCTACTGAATCAGAAGCTAGTAATTTTGTTTTTATCAAGCCAGCTGATTCTGATACACAATTAAAACTTAACCAGGGCCCCTCTGTCCCATCATGGCTAGCACCTGGAGAAGCGATTGAGCCAGCGCCCACCTGAGCAGAAAAGGCCCAGGTGCCCTGAACCGGCTTTGTTCTCAGGAGCGCAAGACCTATGGGTGGAGCCAAAGGCATCGATTTCGGCGAGAAAGGTCTGGAAAAGGTATTTAAGGCCCGCCTTCCGGAAACCAAGGGATGCCTTTCAGTAAGAAAGGGGGGCCACGGATCCTAGGGAGAGAAAATGCCACCCAATGTGGCGACAGCCCTTTTGCACAAGCGATCATGGCATTTGCTGACTTGCTCACGCACGAGCTTTCCAAAGTCGGCCTGTCCTTCCCTTTCTTCAGGTTTCTCCAGGTTCCAGTGGGCAGCCTTTGTCCTGGGCCTGCCAGGTGAGGCTCTGGGAGCTTTCTGACCTCACAAGCGGCCCCTGTGAGGTCATGGCCACCGGAGGCGCGCCTGCTGGCCCGGGTGACGCCACAGAGGCTCCGCGGGTCCCGGCGGCGCGGCTTCCAGGGCCCGGCCAGCTGCCGGGGCGCACACTTGGCCTGCAGAGCGGGGCTGGGTGCATGCTCGGGGAGCTCGGGCCGGCGCGCCGTCCACGCTCCGTGCTTCTCTCGCGCAAGGCCAGCTCAGGAAAGGGTACAGACAACCGGACTTTGCAAAAAGGCCGCTTAAGTTTTCTTTGGCGTAAATATTCAGAACATTTGCCAAGGCTCTCGAGACTTGGCGCGCCCCCGGCCAGGCGGGTGGGGTCTCCGAGGCGGCGGCGACGGCGGGGGATGCTCTGCGTCGACACTCAGGCCCCTGGATGGCCCCGGTGAAGAGGAAGTGCATCTGCGACCTGTGCTCCTGCGGGTAAGGTGACCGCGTCCAGGCCAAGGACCCAGGAGCCCGGACTCTCCGGCCCCGAAGCTAGGCCGAGCGCTCACCCTGCGCTGCTGCACCCGGCGGCCTCGCGGCGGGCGCGTGCACTTGTCGGCCTTTCTTAGGGGGCAGTGTCCGCCAGCATCCTGTGCGCCCCCCTTCAGTTGGCCTGGTGAAGGTGGCTGTCAGGCCTCTCCCATTGTTCCCTCTCTCCTGAGCTGCACGGAGGTTGCAAATGGGCACAATCCCCTTCCTGAAGCCCGGAAAGGACCAGGAAAGGATAGAAACCCCTGGGCAGCTCCGGACCAGTCTTGTTGCTTTTGTAGGACTTTTGAAAGGGGATGGGATGGGGAAGAGGAGTCCTTTACTGTAATAGATTCTCACTCAGAAATTATTGCTCCTTTGTCAGAGAAGTGGAAGGTGCTTGTAAAACTTGTTCCCACGCTGGTGTAGAGCTGAATGAGTGAGGAAAAGAAATAATATTTGCACTTCTTGTCCTGGCCCTGCTAGGTGTCTTTCCTGGTCAGCTGTCCCCGAGGACCATGCCTGGGCAAAGCTCGGCAAAGGCAGGTGGTCCTAGGGACAAATCATCACAGTTGTGCAGCTGACTCCCCTCCTGCATCTCACAGTGTCTGAGATGCTCCCCCACCTGCTTCCCAGGACATGTGGGGAGCTGCCCTGGGCCCAGCACAGGAGCAGCCGGTTGGTGGGAGAGTGGGCTCTGGGGTCAGCTCCCCTGGGCTGTTACTAATTGTGGGATCTTGGGCAGGCAACTGAACTTCTCCAGGATTCTCTAAGCATTGAAGAACACAATGTGTGTGGGACTCCTGCTAATGGGTTGTGCTTAATATATTTTAGCATCTTGAAATCTGCAAAAAGTGCTTGCCAACTGCAGTGTGCTACATGAATATAAAAAATCGCACCAGCCGCTGGGAGAATGAAAGTGCAGTCATAACTGGGTTAGAAACCTTGATTATTCCTGGTGGCGATAGATGGTTCTCGACCCTGGCTGCTCACCTGGGGAGCTTTAACAGGCCGTCTGTTGCCCAGGTGGTGAAATCATCCTCTTTGAGGGCGGAGCCAACCAGCAGTCTTTAGGTGATTCCTACCATTTCCCAGGATTAGGAACCCCTGAACTAGCTCACATTGCAAGCGTGGATCTTGCTTTTAAGTTTTGTTAGGTGGGACCAGAGCAGTGTTTTAGGCTAGGGTTAGTTTTTCACTCTATGGAGGCAAAACCCCAAAGGCTCACCCTCCTCGGGGGCCCTTGGCATCACCCCCTGCCTCCTCCTGAGGTAGTGAGGCATTCAAACAGGCTTGGCATTGGGTTTACTTTGCACTGTTGTAGGCACTGAGACTGAAGCACATGGAATAGTCTCCGTTTTTGCACAGCAGGCAATCTAGTGAGGAAGGTAGATACTGATTTAAGAGGTACAGAGTGTATGCAGTGGGACGACTCCCTCCTGTCCCTGTAGTCGGGGTTTTACTTCTCTGGATGTTTCTTCCCTACTCTGTTCCCCTTTCCTCCCTGCAAAGAGGCTGTTTGCCACCAGAGGCTGAGTCTGCCCTTGGGTCTCTTCTCTTTCCCTTCCTCCTCCTGTGTCTACCCCTCTGCTTTGTGGTTTCAGTCAATAGTCTGGTTTCACTCTCACGTCCATCAGCCTCTATTTTCACTTCTCAAAGTGCTTGTTGATCCATCTGGCTCTCTCATTGACCTCCACATCAACAATCTTCAGCACCTGTCCCCCCTCCCCCACCCAAGCGTCTGCCTCTTCATTGGTGCCAACAATCTTCCGGTTACCCTGGGTTTAAAGATGCCAATAATCTCTTCTCTTCCCCCATCCCCAACATTTAATCTTTTCCAAAGTCTGGTCCCCTCCTCCTCTGAAATCTTTCATTAATTGGTCCCTTCTCCACCTCCCCCATTGTTCCCTCCCTGGGTCTCTCGTTTTTATGTTTGGAAACTGGCCCTAATATACCTTTTTGATTTTCTCTCCCATGCATACAACAACTTCTCAAATTGGATTGGGCTTCCTGGGATCCCCTAAGCAAACCTTAGGACTCCCTACCTCTGTTCATATCCTTGCTGCCCTTTCTCTAAAATGCCTGTCCCCTGCTCTTGCTGCACGACTTTTAAGGCCCTGTTTCAGTTGCAGATCTCCCATTAACCCAGCCCTGTAGCTCCCCATCAGAGGGCTCCCACTCCCTGTGGTCTTGGCTTTAGTTCTGTGTCTGCATGCTCTCTCGCCGCTATTTGACTGTATTTTCTGTTTGTGTGTGTGCTGTATAATACACACTGTTCTCCATATAGCAGTCAAAACATCTTGTGGAGTAAATAGATTTTTGTTTGTAAAGGTGATAGCCGGAATGGATTAGGGAGGCGAAATCTATAGCTGTGCTGTCTGAGAGGGTAGCCACTACTCCCATATGGCAATTTAATCTAAATTAATTAAAGTTTAATAAACTTAAAATGCCAATTCCGTGGTTACACTGGGCACATTTCAAGTGTTCAGTGTGGGTAGTGGCTACTCTCCTGGACAGTACAGACAGGGAGCATTTCCATCATTGCAGAAAGTCACACTGATGGAGAGTCTCATTAATTTGGAAGTGTTCTTTGTCATCCTCCCCCCCAATCAAATCTGCTCAGAGGTGGGTTGGGATGGAATGAGAGGAATTTTATTGGTGTTCTCCAAGCTCTAGAAGTCGACGATTTTTTACTGTTCCAGCCTGAGGAAAAGGGCGTGTGAAGAACTCTGCTGTCAGAGGAGAGAGCCCTGCAGTGGAGAGAGGAGGCTGGGGTTTCTGAGTGAGTCTCTATCTCTGGACTTCAGTTCCTCCAGTGTTTGAAATGGGGAAACTCATGGAGGCTCTTGGGGCTGCTAGGGAAGCCCACTTCTTCCTCCTAAGGCTTTGTTTGCGCAAAGAGTTCTTGAATGTCCTTTCAACTTTAATTTTGAAGACTTCGTTATTGTTAGTGGGGAGGCTTGGGATGCACAGAGCTGGACAGGGAGGCTTCTTTCTGTAGGAGCAGCTGTCAGCAGCTCTGGGAACCCTTAGTGCCCCTGGAGCAAGTTTTCACTTCTGGCCACAAGATGGCAGCCTTTCCCCAGCCAATTCCCGTAAGCCCGACCAGTCTAAATGGAAAAAACCCTTGGAGCTCTGGATTTTCCTTTAGTTTAATTTTTTATAGATTTACCTTATTAAGTTTTCTAAAATGAGCAATTAGTCAGAGTTTAGGGCCCAGAAGAACTCAGGAAGTGGTACACCTCGAGGAGCGGATCGCAGATCGCAAAGTGAAGGTGTTTCAAATATCTAAATCTAAAGATTCCAACCACTCATAAAACTTCTAAATGAGCTTTGCTGGTTTTAAGAAACCAGACATTTTTTTTTTTTACGGTATCAAGTTCAGCGATCTACCTCTACAACGACACTCCACTTGACCATCAAAAGCTGGCAATTGAAATTATTACCAAAAAAATGTAATAATAATCTCTTTTCAATATTATCAGTGCCAATAAGCAAAAATATTCATGAGTTGTAGAAATAGAGTAAAGTGAGCTGTTTTTAAAAAATCAAACTGTACCACTTAACTGTCTTGTCAACAGAGCTACATTGGGGGTTTGGAGTGATCCTACTTTTGTATGAGAATAATATTTCCAATTATATCTGAATGCCCCCCAGCATTTTCTATTATTGAAAAGTCAGCGAAATCAGTTTTTAGTATTATACCACCTTACATTTCTGTAGTGTCTTGAAAAATTTAAAAGCACTTTCTCACATATTATCTTACTGGGGGGTCCCTCAACATGGGAAGCATTACTTAGTTTGGGAATTTGATTCCTTAATCTTAGTCTCCGTTTTCCCCTGGGGATGTTTTCTGTTTACTGAGCTGTTCTTGTCCCAAATTACTAAATTGGAAATGGGGAGAGGGCTTGGGGGAGAGCTGCAGATAAAGTAAAATGTTAAGCAGCTTTTTAAAGCTGAAAGGGATCTCAGTGGTCTTTCACTCTTTTATTTTACAGATAAGGATATTAAAGTATTGAGATTCATTTTAATATACAGGAACACATTTTGTTAAGCTGTAGGCATGATTTAGGTCAATTAAATTTCATTTTTCTCCTACTGTGTATCAGGCACTGGGCTGGATGTTACAATTCATAGCCTGTGGTCTGGTTTCAAGTCACATGGGGCCATTTTTGACTATAGATTACAATGTGAAGGTTCCTGTCCAATCGATAAATAGTATTTGATGTAAAAAAAAAAAAAAGTATAATTCTAAAAGCCTTTTAGTAAGGTAATATAAATGGCAAATCTCTCTCCTGAGATTAAAATGTAGTAACACTCCTTTTTTTGAAATTCTTGTTAAAAAAAATGTAGTTAATCAAGAGATTGATATAGCTTACTTTTATATCTGATTATTTTACGGCTCGCAGTGCACTATTTTAAAGACTTTGTGCAATCCTGCAGGAAATTCCAGGACTGGCTAATGTATCATGAAATATTTATGTAGCCTTGGTAGTATGTGCAGCATTTCATAAAAAGGTAGTCCCATAGAGGACTTGCAAATTGCTGAAAAGGATGTGGATTTGGCCCCTTCACAGTGCTTGGGGAGGAAGGTGATCTCAGGGGCAGCCATGTATCTGCAACTTAAATCAGTTATGTTAACCAGGGAGGAACTTGTTATTTTAATTTTGGAAAATATTTTCTTCACATCGATGGAAATTTCCTTAACCTTAGATTTTATTTTCTTAGAGTCTCTGTTACAAATTAAGAGGAAGGAAAAAAATCTAGGAATTGGTTTGATATTACATGTTTCAAGAAGAATTTTTGTTTTTAATTTAAATAAAATTGACTTCATAAATTCTGATTAAGAAAAGAAAAAAAAAAAAAGAAAGAACAGCTTTTAATAGATGCTTGCTGGTGACTTTTTATCTTTACCAGATTCCAGATAGAGAAGCCAAGGGAAAGGAAGAAATCCCTTTCACTTTAACATTGAATTATATTTATTGTAAAATTTATACACTTTTCATGTTACATTATGTGTTCTTTAAAAATTACGGTGTTTTTGTGATATCAGAATCAATGTTTAATTGTTCATGTATACATTTCATCTTAAAAAATGAGTGCATTAGTGTGTATAATTAAATTTCAGATATTAGGAAATTACAGTACAACTTAGTGGTAATTCAAATTACAGTAGTTAAAATGACCTACTTAATCTTATAGGCTACAAATTGATGAGTTTCGAGTACCCCTGCTTTAATTCCATCTTGTTTGGGACATTTCAAACATCATTCCCTCCATTGGTATTAAAATATTTCAGTGGGCCTCCAGGTGATTTATAGTTTACTTGGGTAGGTGACGTGTCTCCTGGAGGAAAACTACTAAGCTTCAAATGAATGAGAACAATAATTTGGATCGGATTTGGTTGGATTTTGGAGGTGGCGTGATCACTGGGAGGGGGTAGCAGGGAGAGCTGGAGGACGGGACACGATGCGCTTGGGGTCATCAGGAAAGTGAGTGCTAGAGTCGGACTGCGTGGCTTCAGGTCCTGGCTCAGCCGCTTTTTAACTGTGTGAGCTGTGCAAGTCGTTTTATCTTTCTGTGAACAGATAACAATACCTTGTAGGCATGAGGATTAGGCGGGAGAGGAGCACAGGCCTGGCATTTAGTAGCGAGCTCTGAAGGGAAAGGCGGTGCTGGGGCAGGTTGGCCACACCAGCTGCAGGAGCCAGGTGGTCTTAGGGACATGGAGACAGCACATCCACATGAGCGCGGGAGCCTGAAGAGGGGGCTCATGCCAGAAGCTTCATGGAGGCAAATTGCGTGGGGGCCCTTAAATATCCCCGCATGTGAACTCTGAATTTGAGCAGGCGAATAAGCTAGGTAAAACAGTCTTCTCCCCAAAAGAAGTACATACTCAAAAGAGCGGCATTTCTCTCTCCCTCTTACTTCTGTTAAAATAAATGCACAGTATCTGAATTAGGCCAACTTTAAGTCTGTTAGTCAGCTAGAACTTCTGAATGGATTTGTAGTTCACTAATATTTCCTTAAAAGTATCTCATTTTCATTCCATTCTTGTCAGTTTTCTTCTTTAAAATTAAAAAAAAAAAATCCTCGCCCAAGGATATGTTTTTATTGATTTTTAGAGAGAGAGAAAAACAGAAACATCGATGTAAGAGACAAACATTGATCTCTTGCCCCCGAATGCCCTGACCAGGGGTTAAACCTGCAACCTGGGTACGTGCCCTGACTGGGAATTGAACCTGCAACCTTTTGGTGTGTTAGAGGACGCTCCAATCAACTGAGCCACCCGCCAGGGCTAATTGATGATTTGTCATGAGAGACAGCTGACTAGGAGTCAGCACAGATCTAGAGCAGGACCATCAGGGTTCAAATCCCAGTCTTTCCACCCGCCAGCTGTGTTATGTTGAACCAGTTTGCAGCAGAGTCTACTTCTGTGGGCCTCAGTGTTCTTATCTGTAAAATGGAGATGATAGTAGAGCCCAGCTCACAGGGTTGTTGTGGGGACTGCGTCAGTATTAAGTAAGTCACTATAACAGTATATGGTAAGGTTAGATAAGTGTTGTTGAATAAATAAAATACAAAGGTGCCCATGTGTTCTAGGCAGTGAGTGAGTCCCTGGGAGGAATGAACAAGATCTCAGCTCTCATGAGGAGCTTGAACTCTAGGGGAGCGTGTTAATTTAGTTTATTAACTGGCAGGTAATCATAAATGCTCTGCAGAGAATTAAAACGGCAATGTGCTTACGTGCTAGGGGCCTTGGTTAAATTTGGAGGCTGGGGATGTCCTCTAAAGACTTAATCTGCTCTTCACACAGCTGGGAGGCCCTCTGCCCTCTCAGAGCCTCTGCGCTTGATTCCAGCAATGATTATACTTCTCACGTTCAGACTGACATTAACAAACATGAAGGTTAAGTTTCCGTTCAGTTTAGAGCTTTCCAAGTCTTAGACAATCACCTGGGGGTTAAAGGCATCCTCACTGCCTAGCATATTCTACCGTTCTGTTCAGTTGTCTTCACTGACTCAAAGTAACTGTGAAGCATCTATGATTGTTTTCCTAAAAGGAAAGGACAGCTTCTAAATAGCTGTCAGGTTAACCACTTGGCCAAATATATGTATATATTTTGGATATCCAGAGTATCGCACTGTCCCTCATTTCTAATGTTAACAAACCGAGTTTATAATGTAAGGAAGAAGTTAAATTTCTGCCTGTGCTGGTCAGTTACATAATTTAAGAAACATTATCCTTTATGTGATGATTATTTTTAAAGGTCAAAACTTTGCCCCTTAATTATGCGTTTTCTTTCAAGTACGACGTGTTCCAGCTCTGTTCTCCAGATAAAGTCTACGTAATATCTGTGAGCATGAGCTCAAGATGAGAAGAAAAGAACTAGTTGAATACCTTGTCTTCTGCCCTGTTTCAAATGGGCGATTCCAGGGAGAGCACAGGGTGCTCAGTGTGTTTGAGTTGGGTCCCAGTTTTGATTAATTATAAGCTTTGTGAACTTGTTCAGGTTCTTTAATATCTCTGGAATTCAAAAAATCAGTACATGACTTGTCTTTTTAATTTTAAAAAATTTTTTATTAAATAGTCCTCCTGACAGGTATGAGGCGGTAGCTCATTGTGGTGTTGATTTGTGTTTCCCTGATGATTAGTGACATTAAGTGTTTTTTCACATACCTGTGTCTGTTCAAGTTCTTGGCCCATTTCTAAAACTTGGTTATTTTTGCTGTGGGGCTATAGGAGTTCCTTATATATTTTGGGGATTAACCATTTATCAGGTATGTATGATTTGCAAATATTTTCTCCTGTTCTCTAGGTTGCCTTTTTATGCTTTTAATGGGAATGCAAAATGGTGCAGCCACGATGGAAAACAATATGGTGGTTCCTTAAAAAATCAAAACTAGAGCTACCATATGATCTAACAATCTCAGCTCTGGGTATATACACAGAAGAATTCATATCAGAATCTTGAAGAGATATTAGCATCTCCATGCTCATTGCAGCACTATGCACAATAGCCAAAATGTGGAAGAAACCTAAATGCCTGTTGATAGGTGACTAGATAAAGAAAATACGGTATTTTGCTTAGCATAATAGTCTCCAGGTCAAAAAGAGAGAAAATAGGAGACATCTGTAATACTGCCAACAATAAAAAAAGAAAAAATGTGGTATATGCAAACAATGGGACACTATTCAGTTTTAAAAGAAGAAAATTCTGCGCTATGTGACAACATGGATGAGCCTTAAGTAAAATAAGCCACTCACAGAAGGCAACTACTACAAGATTCTGTTTACATGAGTTACTTAAAGTAGTCAAATTCATAGAATCAGAGTGGAACGGTGGTTTGTCAGAGCTGAGGGCAGGGGGAATGGGAAGTTACTGATCAACAAACATCAAGTTTCAGTTGTACAAGATAAATAAGGTCTAGAAATCTGCTGTACAATGTTCTGCCTAGAGTCAATAGTATTGTGTTGCACATTGAAAATTTTAAGGGGTAGATCTCATATTGTGTTGTTATAACAATAGGATTAAAATAAAAAAATTAATGGTCATCAGATGAGGTAGTCCCTATCCTGTATAATAGTGTTTTCCTAGGCCCAGAGAATTTCCACCTTAGGGTTCTGAAGGCATCTTCCCAGGTTTTCTGGAGCCTCTGCTGGTGACCCCAGAGAAGTAACGGAAAAGTGGAGAAGGGTCACAGAGCTGAAGATGGACCGATGTTCTTCTGACTTCTCTAAAAAGTATTGAATGTCCAGTTAGCATGAATGAATGTCAGTTTTAGGCCTCATGGATTCTTGGGGCATGTCTGATACATTTCCCCTCAGCACTCTTCCTCTGCACACCAGCCATGCATGGCTGCCCCAGCCCTAGCTTTATACTACTCTTTCCAGGTAGCCAAGGAGACTAATTAGAGTAAAATCACCATTTCCACATTTCAAGGAGAAGAGGGCCCGGCTGGGACAGCCTATGATGTGTTTCCACTGGCATCTAGGGTCCTTCCCTGTGGTCCAGTCAGCTGAGCTCTAGGGCCGTGGGGTTGCACAGTACAAACCGGGCATCTGGGGGAGGGGGCTGCTTTGTGTAATAGGGGTACAGGTAGGAAAACATGATTAGAAGAGGAAATGATAGGCCTCTTCAGGACTCTTGCCAAAACGCCCTTGTAGATAGTTGGTGAGAGATGGGTTAGATGATAGTATAATTAGGCAGTACTCAGCTCACTGAGCAGGCTGGCCATAAAGTGTCATTTGATGGCTTTTTGCCTGCTTGGAAAAATATCACCAGCACCAGGCCACAGGACTCGATTGTTAGCCTTGTCTTGTTCAAGATTTTTGTCAAAACTTGGATGAAAACTTGGAAGTCACCCTTATTAAGTGTACTGAAAATACAAAATGGGAAGAATGTGGCAAGAATGATAGATGATAGTATCAGGATTCGAAGTTATCTTGACAGGCTGGAGTGCTGGGCCCAAAACCAAGCTGACACTTAAGAGTAAACACGAAGTTCTACATTTGGGATGAAAAGTCAGTTATACATATTCATAATGGGAGAGGTTTGTCTTGGCCATAGTTTGTGAAAAGGTCTTTGGGTTTTACTTTACCATGGTTTAATATGATCTGATGATATGATATGGCTGCTAAGAAGCATTACCTTCTTTTCAGGCTGAATGGAAGGAGGGTGTCCGGGTCAGCAGATGTAATTACTTCATTGGATTTTGGCGTGGTCAGACCACAACTGAAGGATGCTTTTCCATTTGGAAACTTCATTTTTAAAGGATATCAGTGAGTGATCAGGAGGGCCAGATTATGGGAATGCATTCTGGAAGTGAGAAAACTTGAACTTGATAGGATCAGGGGATAAGATAGTCAACCAGTAATCGAAAGGCTGCATTCTGCAGAGGAGGGCCTGTACTTGTTCTGAGTTGTGTAGAGGGTAGAACTAAGACCACTGAAGGTCACGTGAGGAAAACTGATTTTGAGTCAATACAAATAAAGAAGAATTCTGTAGCAGTTAGAACCATAGGGTGCGTGCCTGCCAGGATGCTGTGGAAAGGATTCCTGCATTGGACAGGAGGCTTGACAAAATGATCTCTCGGGTCCCTTTCAACACTGAAAACCCAGATTTCTGGAAAAGGGGAAGAACATTTATTTTACTGTGATGATTGAACTTGAAAGACTACTACAGAGCAAAGAACTATGGGTACATGTGATATGAAGATAAGCTGAGATCCATATGTGCCTGAAAAACCAAGGAAATTAATAGGGTCTTAAGGCATTTATATTTAACACACAAAGCACATGTGCAGACATCAGCCTCCTTTCTGTATCCACCATTTCCGCAGAACTTGCCCTTCACTTGGTGTCCCTGCTTGTCTGAGAGTCCTTTGGTAACCTTCGGGTCATTTATGATAAAGCATTTGTTGCCTCTGTGACCTTCCCTGATTATGTCTACATGTAGCAGTTCACATAGGCTGCTTTTGTGGGCTAGCCTGGGACTCTAGCCACCATGTGAAGCAATGCTTTTGTGGGAAATATATTTCAAGCTTCTAACAACCAGTGTATGGACTTTCGAAACACTCATTGCAAAGCTGGAACGTTTCTCTCTTTCCTTATGATGTCCCACTTTGCACCACCTTGGAGCCTTTTCTAAACTAGGCTCTGGGCTTGGAAGCCCCCTTGCTCCTTGCTGCCAACCATGGCTGTTCCTAAAATTCCGACACACCTATGAATCAAGGGTTCTTGTTTCTCTTCCATTGCTCTATCTAAAAATGGATTTTACTAAGGTTCTTCCTTCCCCAAAATGAATTATAAGACTATTTAAAAACTACAGATAGTACAATACAGTAAGAAAGAAAAACACGGTGAAATAGTTCCATGTCTTCTATCCCAACATTGCACGGTGTGCCCGCTCTGAGTCGTCATATGTGGGATTTGGGGTTTCTGTTTTGCCGCCCTTGGCTGCTTAAGCTTCTGCTCCTGTATAAGAAAGTGTAGAAACTAGGTGTGGATATTTTGAAATGATAATGTTGGTATGAAGGAAAGCGCCTAGAATGGTTATATTATTTTGAATTCTTAGTTGAAGCAACTGAAATGGACATTGTCTGGTTTAAGTAGGTTTACCAGGGGTGGGGAACATTTTTTCTGTCAAGGGCCATTTAGATATTTATAACATCATTCGCGGGCCATACAAAACCAACTTAAAAATTACCTGCGATATTTGGTCGAACAGTTAATTAACTCACCCCTAGTGTGATGGCTGGAACTGTTTCTCTTTGGTGAGGCCTTGGCAGGGCCAGACCAGGTGATTTCGTGAGCCTTGTCTGGCCTGCAGGCTGGACATTCCCCACCCCTGGTTTAAACAAATGAAGAGGTATAGGGCAGTTCACAGAATTTTTGGGAAGACTCGGGAGCCAAGGATGGAAATGGAAGGTAAGGACAGGCCCGGAAACCGAAACCATGGCCCAAATCATTTTCAAGATTCTACCTGGTGAGGATGCTGCTGATGTAACCCGTGGGCCTCAGCATGCTGCAGCTGGACACAGCCCTAGCGTCATTTATTCTACATTAAAATTTTCCGATGCAACTTCTGATTGGCCAGGACTGGGTCACATGCTCAGGCCTCTCTGGGAACAGGGTGGTGGGAGGTATGTCTTTTGGGTTCTGTAGTGGGAGGTGGGTACTGTCTCACACAATGAGTATGGCTAGGAGTTACTCACACAAGGGAAGGACTTCACACAGCAGGCAGCTAAAGAGATAAAAATTTATGTTTAAATTTCTTCACTGATCTGTGAAAATAAAAGGCTGACCTGAGGTAGGAGCATGGTTTTTCAGCTGAGGCACATCCTGACATTTTTGCTGTAGGGGCCTGTCCTGTCCATTGTAGGATGTGTAGCAGCATTCCTGGCCTCTGACCACTAGACGCTGGTGGCACCACCCAGTTGTGACAGTAAAAAATGTTTCCAGGTATTGCCAAATGTCCCCAGGTGGGGCAAAATTGCCCCCGGTTGAGAATCACTGGGCAAGAGTGTTTCTCAGGTCATGGGTTATGATTTGATAGCCTTGCAACAATGGCTTTATCACAGGAATGAATCTTGCATTGTCCTAGGGGAGAGCCGAAACTCCCCACCCCCTCCCCTAATGGCGCTCTTCTCCTGCATGTAAAGGTCTGAAATTCCAGTGTTCTCAAACTTAGGTGTACTTAAGAATGACCTGGAGAGCTATTTGAAAGCTGCAAACTCCTGGGTCCTGCTTCCATATAATGTGACGGGGTCTGAGGTCCAGGAATCGGCGAGTTTTAACAATGAACCCTGGTGATTCTGATGCAGGTGGGCTATGGACCTCACTTTAAGAAACACGTGGCTACTTCATTGAGTATCAACCTCAAAAACAAAAGCCATGTGTTTCTTCAAGGCAGAGAGACACACTTCTAAGGCTTTCAAATCTTCCCAGTTGATTAGAAGGAAGGAAGGTAAAGATGCAGTCTGTTCTTAGGAGTTTTTTGGCGAGGGTTGTTTGGAACCAGCCTGGACGTGGGGTGCCGGCACCCCTCACCCTCCATCACCGTCAGCAAGAAGTGGCTTCTGTTTTGAGCTCTGACTTGTCTCTCAATCCTTCTTGGAAGAGCACCTTTCACCCCTCAACCCTGACCCCAAGTATTAGGCAAAACTTGCAGGGAAGTTTTAATCCTTTCTAGTTCTCTCTGGTCTGCGTTGTGGTCTTGTTCGCCGACTCCCTAACCCTCTCGGCATCAGTGGCTTCCCCTGAGAGCCTCCGTACTGGGCAGTCTCGCATTCGGACTGTGCATGGGGCGGAGGAGACATCCGGCACTCCTGCGACAGCGCTGTGGCCCTCCTGAGCAGCCTTCCTGTGCCCTTCTCTCAGGAAGCCTTAAGTCTAAGCAAGAAGATCCCCTCTAGTAACACAACAGACAGCATCTTGCAGTTTTCCACCGTGTTTGGGGCCTGCTTGAGTTCCTCGGTCCTGCCTTTGCTCCTGCTCTAGCTGGGACTAGTCACAGTGCTGTTTCCAACAGCGTTTTTTATAAAGCTCAGTTCCTGTGGCTTTGATACATAGCCTTTGGTAATTGTCCATTGATCAGTGGACAAACTACACACTTATTCAAGTTCCCACCCTACCTTTCCAGCTACTCCCTACCATGCACCCTGTATTCCAGGCTCCCCAAACTACACGGACACCCCGTATGCCAAGTGCTCTCTGCTGACTATTCTAGCACCCCGTGTTCCAGGCTCACCACACTGTTCTACGGACTAATATGCAATACCCAGTTCTCAAACTGGCTGCCTGCCAAGTATTTTGTCTAAAGAATGGAATTGGTGGCTAACATTATGCAAATCCTGATTTTAAAAAGCATGGGCTTCCAGTTTCTCTTGAAAAATCAGAAGATGTGACAGTACTGTGCCCACGTTCCCAAGTGGCAGCCGTCAGCTCTGCCCTGAGATGGGGGCGCGTTCTCTCCATAGTGCCTTTGGATGAAGTAAGAGGGAATACCCGGGATCTCTACCTTTCTCTTTCCCACAAGAGGGCATTAGAATCTCTCAGAAAGTCAAAGGAACTGGAATTGCAAAGGCTGCTAGCTTGGCTTTGCTGTCGAGGCGCAAGGTTTTCTGCGCCCACCTGTTTGTGTGCCGAGTGGGTGTCCAGCATGCTGTGTGTTGTTACTCACACACTCACAAGCTCGTTTGGCCTGGGTCCCCTCCATGATCTTAATTCATCTGAAAGCCAGTTTCAGGGAAACTAATGAAAGTGGGCCCACAGTTAGCTTCTGGAGCCTCCTTCAGCCGAGGTGGAGGTCGTGGAAATTTGCCGGAGTCCTGATGAGGCAGCGTTGTTTCCATCAGGAGTTGCCTCATCGGCAGGGACAGCCTCGCAGCCTAGCATTCCCTGGTGGTGCTTCTTTTTGGCACAGAATCTTGCTTTTCGTCAGCACCCCAAGAGCAGAGCAGTGGCCCTGGGCATGCCTCAACACTGACCAGGCCAGCAGAGATCGACGTATTAGCCAGGATGCTTATTTATTAATTAGAATGAGACATCGGCGGAGGGGGCCCACAGACTCATTTTTGCTGGCCAAGGTGTAGTTTCCTATAGGAAAAAGTTAATAGTAGAAGCCAAAATATAGCCTTCTGTTTGCTTGTCTGAGTTCTGAGTGGGGGAAATGCTACGATTTGTGCGTTTGGAGGTCCTGCTGTGATGCTCTGAGGGACGCCCACTCAGTGGTGAGGGTGGATGGTAGAGCACCTCTGCCAGGCTGCCTGTGGGGACTGTGCTCTGGGTGATTTGCCCTATTTGCCTCTCAGACTCTGTCTTTGTGCCCCTTTCCCCCATGGTCCATGTCACATTTACAGTCAGTAGTTAATGCCACCAATTAGATTATGAACATTTCGCATTTTTCACCTTAGGTCCCATTTATGTCTTATCTATTACAGGTGATTTTAATCCTTTAGGCCTAAGGATTTGGGAGGGTTAGGGGTGAGGACCCTTAGCACCTCTAAGCACCTGAAGAAATCTTCAAGGTTTAAGAAACTAACACCATCTCTTATCCCTCATATGGTGACTTTTATGATAAGTGAAAACAAAGGTTCTAAATTCTACTCTATTGGTTTTCAGCTCTTTGCTTACGTTTGGTTAAAACAAATTAACTCATCTTTGCCTCGTTTTTTCTCTCTCATTTTTTTTCTTTTTTTCTTTCATCCTTGATGCTGGTAAGGTTTGAAACAGTTTGGTAAGAATGTGGAAATATGGAAAAAACGAAGAGGAAGAGAAAGAGCAAAAATGGTAGAGTTGGGTGTTGGGTTTTTAAAAAACTGGCTTTGGTTGTTAAAAATCTAGCAAGTTTTTTTTTCTTTTTATTTTCTTTATCAGTTTGGGTTGAATAACCAATTCATGTTTCATTAGGTAAAGCTAATACTGACTTAAATATATGTATATATAAGCCTATAAATCCCATCTTTGATTTGAGTTTCCACTATTTTGCCGCATCAGAAATGTGGACCCAGACGTGGGTCTCACAATCTAAGACTTAGCTCTGGGTAGAGCGCAAGGAACGTGCGTACTTCCCAGGGAAACATTTTGGTTGTTTTTATTCATGTCCATGGTTTAGTTGAGGGGGAACCTCCATGTGCTCCAGGGTGTATTCCCTTCAGTCATGTTTCGTTGTTAGAATTACCCATGGAGACCTGGAAGTGAGACTGGACTGCGCGGTGATGATGTGGTTGTGCCCATCCTTGCCTCTCCCTGTAGAAAGAGTGGCAATGGGCTCAAATGCCTCATCGGGGAGTTTTATAGGATTTGGAGAAATAGAATAGTTAAAAAAGACATTTAAATATATGCTGAAGTCCAATCAGCATGAATTTAGATGCCCTTTTCATGATCTGAACTTTGCTTAGGTTTCATAGTGCTGTTAGGATAAGTAGAAGATTTAATTCCTATTTTTAAGGAGTTTAAAATCTATGGAATTGGAACATGTGCATAAAACAGATAGCCGTGCAGGACGCTGTGGTATGGTGATTAGGCTAGATGACATGCCAGGGTTAGACAGACCTGCAGTTTTTAACCTTTCTGAGCTTTAGTTTCTTAATATGTAAAATGAGGATATTGTAAAGATTGTCTGAAATAAGGTACATAGAGTACTTAGCCTTGAGCTTGGCATGTGGTTAACTATTCGATGTTTGGTAGATAATCATAGTAACTGGGTCTGATAAAAGGTTCCTTTATATAGTTTTATTGAGAAAGGAAGGATGTCCCATGCCCATTGCTCATGTTATTTTCTTTGAAAGAAAATTTCCTAAAATACTATTATATAACTTCTAGATTTCCTTTATAAACTTCCCCCCCGATAACAGAAAAGTGGACTTATTGAACCCATCTTTTAAAAATCAGTGAGCCTGTCTGTTATTCCCTCTTTGGTACCCCTGTTCTTTATTAGCTGCTTCCATTCTGGAGAACCAGCTAATGGGACAGTCTCTATAAAGGCGTAAAGAAAAGGGCATGAACTGGGACTGATAAGTAGGCTCTGGGGCAGTGTCAGTGTCTTGGGTGCTCAGGATCCTTTTGCTCCCCTCTTCTTGGCCACACTCTAAAAGACGGGGGATTCTAGCCGTGTGGAACCTGGCTAAGTGGAGAGTTTGTTTAGTAGGACTGGGGTATAAAGAAACAGCTAGTAGCCCTAGGTCATCTTTACTTCCCATCAAAAGTGAGCGTGATGGAAAGATAATCCACAAGCAGGTAGGAAATGTGGGTTCCAGCCTCAGAACGAGGCCATGGCCGCGTCAGGGCTCCCGGAGGACGTCTTCAGTTACTGAAACACTTTAGACCCTGGGAAGGGTAAGATGCAGAATGAATGAAAACGAACTTCCTAGGTGTCAACCTCATGTACTGTTTATTTGTTAAAAACAACAACAAACAACTTGAATGGACTGTGCCTCTTTAGAGGGTGACTGTTCTCTTTTGAGGTGATGGAAATTGCAAGAGCAAAGGAAAATCTGACTGGCTTTGGTCATGAAAGAGTGTAAGAAAGTGAAGGTTTCTCACAGCTGTTTTAGTAGGCAGAGCCCTTCCACTTGGGGAATCGCACCACAAGAAATCTCAATTTTCCCTGCTGTTCGTTCCATTTCATTCTGTGTTCTCCTCTCCTCACAGATTTAAATACCAAATTGCTTCTATTACTTCACAGTTTCCACCTGTGGTCTCAGGAGTTCCCATGGAGCCAAAAAAGCATCTGCAGCCCCCGCCCCCCCTTTGCCACATCTTATAGCTGGGGGCTTCTTTTTGAGCTGTTTATGTCATCATCACTATATCTCTGGGATTCCTTGTTGAGTTTTTGGTTTCAACTGAAGCTGTAATCTCAGTAGTGGTGGCGATCCCCATGCTCAAAAACCAGCATCATCTTGGAGAGCTTTCTGCTGTGACGGTTTGGGGTGACTTAATTTTGAAACCCTCATTGTACTTTTTTCATGTCTTTTGGGATTTATTTTCTTTATTTTTAAATTTGGCAGTTTTTTTTTTTTTTCACATGTAAAGATTATTTTATGTTCCCCACAGATACAGAAAATCGCTTTAAGGCGATCTTGTCAGCATCAGTCTTTTATTCTTTGAACACAGAGAAGGAAAATTACAGGCAATAAAGATGGATTCAGTTCTGTTTGCCAGTGCTGCGTGGTACTGATTAAAATGAAGCATGCTTGTTTATTTGAAGGAAAGATACGGATTTTTGTTTGAAAATAACAGTTTGCTGCATGGATGAATGAGTTTGGCCATTTTGACTAAATTGATCCATCAGTTAGCTGGATGCTGAATTGCTTTCAATTTGGGATTGATACATTTTGGGTGCAGTGATCAGCATTTGTCTACCTGAGTTGCTAAGTTGTACGTGTGCTGAAAAATGCTCCCAGAAAACTGGCCTGTCCTTGAAAAATGTCCCCTGCAGTGGCTGGGGCACCCTTCCTTCTTCCTCCTGATTTCACTCCTTCACCCTGTGATACTGCAGACAGGCTGAGTGCGGTTGGAGTGACAGCCTTGACAGGAGGAGAAAGGTCAGCGTGGTGGCCTCTGAGAGGTCAGATGGGAGACCCAGGAAAATGTCTCACAGCTTGGTTTGATCCTTGCACCTCTCACTTGCTGGCTCTCCACTTACCCATCCCTCAAGAGTTCAGTGTGCTGTGGCTGGCCAGAGGCCCCTATTGAGACGCCAACCCTGCCTGCACCTTATGTCCCAGGCTTCATGACTACTTCTTACAGAAGTATCAGACAAGACTTTCTGGCTGGCCCATCTAAAAATTGGAGATCCTGGCCCAGCTGGTGTGGCTCAGCGGTTGAGCATCAACCTATGATCCAGGAGGTTGTGGTTCGATTCATGGTCAGGGCACATGCCTGGGTTGCGGGCTTGATCCCTGGTGGGGGTCGTGCAGGAGGCAGCCGATCAATAACACTCTCATCATTGATGATTCTCTCTCTCTCTCCCCTTTCCTCTGAAATCAATAAAGATATATTTTTTAAAAAATTGGGGATGCTGTTATCATGGAAGAAGGGGAATATATATATTTGGTTAGGTAGCTGTTGTTTTCTCCCACAATCAGCTCTTCACATATGGCAACCTCCCCTCCCCCACGAATTTCTTATTCACAGTGGGCTTCAAAATAACCCTGCTTCTTTCAGAAATCCTTGATTTGATTTGTGAGCCAAAATCGACTCCAGGGAAATAGTTTGCTGACTTCTAATTTAGAGGATGATTGTAGAAATAAGCTCTTAAAAAAAGAAAGTAATGTTTTATTGCTCTAAATAGAAGTTGGTCAACTAGGATAAGACTCTGGAATGGGACAGGGCAAGAGAATCTATCTAAAATTGTTAGAAGAATTGGCTAAGTTTTGAGGCCACATGTTCTAAAATACATAAAAATATATCCCTAGATTAAGAGAATACCTATGTTTTAAAAGAGAGGTATTGTTTTTGTTTTTTAGTGATAAAATATAGCATAAAATTTACTATCTTAACCAATTTTTAAAAGTACAGTTTAGTGACGTTAACTGTATTCACAATGTGTGCAACCATGACCACTCTCCATTTCCAGAAGTTTTTCATCACTCCCAACAGAAACTCTGTACCCATTAAGCACTAACTCCCCATTATCCCCTCCCTCCAGTCCCTGGTAACCTCTATTATGTTTTCCATCAGTATGATTTGCTTATTCTAGGTACCATATAACTGAAACCGTACAATATTTGTCTTTTTTTACCTGGGTTATTTCACTTAGCATAACGTCTTCAAGGTTCATCCATGTTGTCACTTGTACCAAAATGTCATTCATTTTTAAGGCTGAATAATACTCTGTTGTATGGATAGACCACATTTTGTTTATCCACTCATCTGTTGATGGACACTGGGTCATTTCCACCTTTCAGCGACTGTGAACAATACTGATGTGCCTATTGCTGCTGTGCAAGAATTTGAGTCCCTGTTTTCAACTTTTTTGTGTACGTACCATTGCTAGAGCATATGGTAATTCTATATTTAACTGTTTAAGGAACCACCATATTTTCCACAGAGTATGCACCATTTTACACTCCTACTACCAGTGCACAAAGGTCCCTATTTCTCCATATCCTCAACAACACTTATTTAAAAATTTGTTTTTGATAATAACCATTCTAATGGTAGTGAATGTTCTCTCATTGTTTAGGTTTGTATTTCCCTAATGACTAGTGATGCTGAGCATCCTCTCATGTGGTTATTGGACATTTTTATATCGACTTTGCAGAACATCTATTCAACTCCTTTGCCCATTTTTAAATTGTTTTTTTACTTGTTGAGTTATAAGAATTCTTTATATATTCTGGATCTAAGTCCCTTATCAGATATTTGATTTGCAAATATTTTCTCCCATTTTGTGGGGTGTCTGTTTACTCTCTCCAAGTATACATATAGTTTGATGCACAAAAGTTTCAATTTTGATGATCTAGTTTATCTACTTTTGTTGCTGTGTTTTTGGTGTTGTAACCAAGGATTCATTGCCAAATAAGTGTTACAAAGCTTTCCCCTTATGTTTTCTGCTAAGAGTTTGAGTTTTTGTTCTTACACTTAGGTTTTTATTTTATCTTGGTTTAATTTTTATATATGGTGTAAGTTAAGGGTCCAACTCCATTCTTTTGCATGTGGACGTCCAGTTTTCCCAGAACCATTTGTTGAAAAGACTGTGCCAATGGTCTTGACACCATTGGAAAAAGAATTTTACTATGTATGTGATGGTTTATTTCCGAGCTCTCTATTCTAGTCAATTGGTATATGTGTCTGTTCTTAGGCCAGTACCACTGTTTTGATTATTGTAGCTTTATAGTAAGTTTTGAAATCAGGAAGTGTGAATGTTCCAAATTTGTTCATCTTTTTCAAGATTATTTGGGCCATTTCGAGCCCCTTAAGGTTCCATATGAATATCAAGATAGGTTTTTCTATTTCTGCAAAAAGTGCCAGGGATTTTGATAGGGATTGCTCGAATCTGTAGATTGCTTTGGGTAGTATTGCTATCTTATTAGTATTAAGTCTTTTAATCCACAAACATGTGATATCTTTCCATTTATTTGTGTCTTTAATCTCTTTCAGAATTTTTTTTTTTAGTTTTCAGTGTATAAGTCTTTTGCCATCTTGGTTTAATTTATTCCTAAGTATTTTATTTCATTATTTTTGAAGCTGTTGTAAGTGGGATAGTTTTTAAAATTTTCCTTTTGGATTGTTCATTGTTAGTGTACAGAAATTCAACTAATATTTGCTTGTTGAGTTTGTACCCTGCAATTGTGCTGAGTTCATTAGCTCTAACAGCTAAAAAAATTTTTTAGGGCTTTCACATATGAGATTATGTCATTTGCAAACAAATCATTTTGCTTTTCCCTTTCCAATTTGGATACCTTTTATTTTATTGTTCTCTGGCTAGGACTTCCAGTACCATGTTGACTAGAAGTAGTGAACGTAGACAGCTGTCTTTTTTCTGCTTTTAGGGGTAAAGCTTTCAGTCTTTCACCTTTGAGTCTGAGGTTAGTTTCATATAGAGTATTATGTTGTTTTATGTTGTGAAGTTTTCTTTTATTCTCAGTTTGAGCGTTTTTTTAAATTGATTTTTTTAGAGAGAGAGGAAGGGGGAGAGAGAGAAACATTGATAGGTTGCCTCCCATGTGCGCCCCAATAGGACCTGCAACCTAGGTATGTGCCCTGACCAGGAAATGAACCTGCAACCCTTCAGTGGGTGGACAACACTCCAGCCAACTGAACCACCCAGCCAGGCCTTGAGTGTTTTTTAAAAATCAAGAAAGGATGTTGAATTTTGTTAAATGCTTTTTCTGTAGAGATGCGTATTAAAGTACACAAGGGTGCTTTCTGAGGCTTACATTAAAGTACTTCAGCAAATAAAAAAAGGGGTTTGATGAAGCAAGCGTGGCAAAATCTGGATAACTGTGGAGAATGGATGATGCTTTGGGGATTAACTAATCACTGCTTTTGAGTATGTTTGGATATTCACATTATAAAAATTTAAAGGAAAAACTTTCATTAAAGTACTCATTTTATTATTCAGACATTATTGTTTGAATGTTCTTATTTATTAAAATTTCTGATTATGAACTCATTATTTTTTAATTACTTTTACTGTTGTCTCTTAGTTTAAGGGAATCTTGTGATTTTTTAAAATTGATTTTAGGGAGAGGAAGAGTGGGAGGGGGAGGAGGGAGAGAGAGAAACATCAATGTGTGAGAGAGAAACGTTGATCTGTTGCCTCCTGTAAGCACCCCTACTGGGGACTGAACCTGCAGCCCGGGTATGTACTCTGGGAATTGAAGCTGCCACTTTCTGATTCTGTTCTCTCCTTGGACGGTCTAGTGGAACCGCAACTTAGACATATGTAATAAAATTTAGCATTGTACAATGAGCTTTTCTTTCGAGGCCTTTAAGAGGTTCGGATATGCCTTGTTAGCTTACCCAGGCCCAACCGGGAGGTCAGCAAGATGCTGGCAGCCTGTCGGATCTGGAAGCCCCCAGGCACTGAGATTAGTCCCAGATCCCACTCGGGGTTAGCTTGCAACTGCTAGCAGATTCCAGTCTGCGAATCCAGCATTCAGAGGGAAGGCAGCTGAGGGACTTGGGTGCCCTCTCCCTACAGGTCACAGAACCGGGCCCAGAAAGGGACAGCCGAGCCAGAGCCCTCTCACGCTGAGCCCGGGCTGTCGGGATGGCAGCACCTTCAAGACGCAGAACCTACTTCCCTGCCGGAAGCCACATCTTTCAGTGGTGACACCCCAGGGCGGCCCCCGCGGTCTTTTGCTTGTCTTGGAGAGAAGCAGCGTGACTGCCCTTGTTGTTCCAGCACTGGGTGGTCTGCCAGTGAGCACGGAGTATAAATAACAACTAATAAATAATTTTACAGCAGAGGTCCTAAATCTTTCCAGATAGTGCACTGGTGCGTGGCTGTCAAATGCCAGACAGATCCTAAGAAAACAGTAACTCTAACCCATCCATCTTTTATGTACATGGCACGTTGTTGTCATAAAATTTTCCTAAGGTTTTAATGGCTTAAGGGAAAAAATGTACACATAAAAAAACACGTACACAAACACACCCACACGTGCAGAGCTCCCCTTGCTGACTGCATGATAACTTCTGGTCTTGGAAATCACCTATTTTATATCTTTTTGGGTTTTTTTCCTATTTGGCTGTGGTAAACTTTTATTTTATACTGCAGTGAATCCAAGCAGATTTGATATTTTTGGAATAAAATCCCTTCGATTTTGCATGCTGGACTATACTTTTGCATTTGTTTTAGTGTCAGAATGATAAGATGAATTGGTTTTGCTCATTTTATAGTTTTGTGGTTTTTTTTTTTTTTTTTTTAACCTCTTGAGAGCCAGGTTCCTGACTCCTGTGCGAAGACCTATGGGTTTCTGAGTTGGGGTTGGGATTCTGGCCTTGTTCCCCTCCCTGAAATGTCCGAAGCTTTAGCTTCTTCCTCTGCAAACTGGGATTAATGCTACCTGCTGCACAGCGTTATTTTGAGGATTGAGAGTGGCAGCTTCCAGGAGAGCCCGCAGTGTAGGCTCTGTCTAGAGCCCTCAGCAGGTGTTGGTTCTCTTGGCCTCTGTCTTTACGTCTTATACCCCCTTTGTTGAAATTGTGCCCACAGCAAAGCCCGTTCTCTCCTGAAGCCATCCTGAGTTGGAATAAAAGTCACGCTGCTCTGTATTTTCACAGTGCGCTTACCTTGCGCCTCTCCCGTAGGGTTTTTGCTGTGGTGTCCTTCACTAGGGTGATTACAGGGGACCTGCCTGTGCGCCGTCACCCCCCATCCTGGCTGTGCCGCTCACGGAGGCTGGCTGAGGACAGAGGCTGTGGCTGTGTGAGGACAGCATTTCTTCCGGGGTGTTAGTGAATGATGCACACACAGGAGGTGTGATCACAGAGAAGCCCTCAACAGATGTGTGGGGCAGTTTCTAAAACAAATCAGAGTAGCACCCGTGTAAGAGGTGGTTGCAGCCTCCCGCATCCTTGTGCGTCCAGCTGCCCGCTTCTCTCTGCAGACCTCTCCCTCGGGGGCCTCTGCTCTGTCACCCGAGCAGGCTCAGCCTCCCTGAGGTCAGGCCTGCAGAGCCAGCCTGACTGCCCAATAGCTGTGTGTGACGGGTGGCATTGTGGCCCCCAGAAGTTGTTGAAGTCCCAACTCCCACTCCTCAGAATGTGACCTTATTTGGAAATAGGGTCTTGAGAGAGGTCATCAAGGTCACATGAGGTCATTAGGGTGGGCCCTGATTCAATAAGACGGGTGTCCTCATTCAAAGGAGAAATTTGGGCCCTAGCTGGGTTTGCTCAGTGGTTAGAGCGCCGGCCCTTGGACCGAAGGGTCCCAGGTTCCATTCTGGCCAAGGGCACGTACCTTGGTTGCAGGTTAATCCCTGGCCGCGGTTGGGGATTGTGCGGGAAGCAATCAATCGATGTGTCTCTCTCACATTGATGTCTCTCTCCCCCTCCCCCTCTTCCACTTTCTCTGAAAAGCAATGGAAAAAATATCCTCGGGTGAGGATTTAAAAAAACAATAAAAAAACCACACAAAGGAGAAATTCGGACACAGGTAGATAGGTACAGAGGGAAGATGGTGGGTAGAGACAGAGAGAACATCCACAGGCCAAGGGATGCCTGAGCCTACTAGGAACTAGGAGAGGGTGACACCGCTCCTTCCTCGCAGCCCTCGGCAGGAACTAGGAGGCGATAGTCTGTAGTTTGAGCCACCCAGTGTGTGATACTGTTGTGGCAGCCTCACAAAGCTAACACACTGCGTGAGGCAGGCTCGTCTGACCAATCTTGTCAGCTTTATTTCCTTATCTGTAGAATGGGCTGCTGATGTGATAAAACGTACCTACCTCACAGGGCTCTTCTGGGATTGAGCAGTGCCTGGATCCTGCCTGGGAAGGTCTTGCTAACGGTGGCCCTTTACTGTTACTCCCTAGACTCCTGGCCCTCCTCAGCCCTGGACCACTTTTAGTCTTAGCAGCCCCCTGTTGCATTTGTCCAGAAGCTGTTCAGCCAGGTTCTAGTTTCAGTAGCCATTCAATCTAGAAGCCTTTGTGTAAAGCAAATCATATTTTCCCATGGGAATCTAGTTTAATGGGGGTTTCATTTCCTGACCAAGTACTCGGCAACACGCAGACTGCAAAACCATCCATCCTAACAGGTTAGGACGTGTTAACAGGCTGAGGCCTCCCCCTCTCAGGTAACCATTTTCACTGGGTGCCTTTGTTATATATGATACCCTGTAAGTACCCATTGAGTCCCTTACTTTTAAAAGCCTGTCATCATAAGCTACAGGAAGTAGGACCTGGTTTATTTGGCAGTCGTTAGAAGCAAAATTAAAATCCGTGAATTTAAATCTATGCATCCTTCTTGGTATGTAGGAGGTGGGTGGCATCTGGAATCAGATGTGGGCTTCACTCTGACACTTGTAGCTGCGTGGCCTTTGGGCCACTTACTTAATCTTCCTGAGCATCTGCTTTCTCCTCCATAAAACCGAGGTGATGATACCTGCTCAGGTGGCTGTTTTAAAGCTTAAGTAAGATAACGTAGGTAAAAAACTTTTCCATGTGGTACATACGCAAAAACAGTTCCTTTCCTCCCATCTCTCCCATTCCTCAACTGTCACAGTCAACGACCTAAATGTTGGCCACTCATTTGAGCCATTGGGACAGGTAAGAGCTAATTGTGCCCTCAAATTGTCCTCTGCCGAGAGCTGCCACCAACTACACGCTGAGAACCTCTGAGTGCCATAGTTCAGATTCAGAACTTTATTTCAGCATGGTCTGAAGTGAATCTGATATTCTACTTATAGTTCTTTGGGTAATTGTATAACTTCTGAGTTGTTTATTTTTTATAAAGTCTGAAAGTACCAAACATTTGAAGAATGAAGTATCATGAGACGTGTGTGCATGGGTGCACATGATGGCTACGAAAGTAAATTTTTCTATAACTAGTGTTCTTTAATTATGAATTGGTCATCTCTCTAAATTAAATGTATATTTTTGAAGTTCTCTAAGATAAATCTGCATTAATAACTATGGCTATTTGAGCACTTAGGATTCAGATAACATCAATAACCTAAAAATCTCTAAGCTCTTTATAAACACCAATGCAGACTGTATTAATATCCATATAAAACAGGCCTTCAGTTTGAGCTTAATTGAATTAGTCGTTTGGTATTGGATGAGGAGTCTGCTCTAGTTTCACTTAAAGAGCATCAGGGTAGGGAAAGAAAGAGGCATAGAATGTTATGTTTCAGCATCATTTTATTTGTTTTATTAATTTCCTAGTCTCAAAGCCATTCTCAGATGATTCCATTAAAAGGAGGTGGGATATTTGCCATTTTCCATGAAAGTAATGACAGATGATGGGAGTGAGAGATTATTTATACCTTATTATAATCAATATAACTTCATTCTGCAACTGCTTTTTGTGTACTTAAAGCCAAATGATCTTATTTCTTTTTAAAAAGAAAAAACTTATAAATTCCATGGGGCAAGTTCAAAACGGAAAATTTCCCAAGGTGGTCATACCCTCCTCTGACTGATAATTATTTTCACAAACTGGATTCAGGCAGGACCCTGGGTTGAGTAGCTGTATGATCTGGAAAACAGTGTGAAGTGATCATCGTGCAGTGAATCATATTTCCCAGCAGGAGTCTAGTCTTAATTAGGAATTTTATTCCTGACAAAGTGCTCAGCATCATATAAACCATAAACATGGCCATTAATATGTTAAGAAAGTAAAGATACAGCAATATATATAATGTAATAACTGAAATAATAGCATTATACTCCTAGTTACATACCACGGGCCTGCGTGGAGTGTAGACATTGATTATCCAAAGGCCCGAGTGCTTTATAAAACATACATTCAGCACATAAAATGCACAGCTCTGCCATGATTTAATATACATGAAAGAACTTAATAAACTATGGAGTGCTATACAGATGTAGACTGACATTTTATTAGCCTTGCGCATATAGCCTAACATAATACACGTGCAGTAAGACATTCCTAGATGTCTAGATAGCAATATTTTTGCTTTCCTTAGAATTTAGAGGTTTGGGTGACTCATGAGCTAGGATATGTAGAGAAATTTGGGCGCTATTTTGGGACTTAATATTTCTTTATGCTTATATGCTTTGCTTCAAAATGTTTGAACGTGTGTTTTGGAATATAATCCTCATGATCACTTTTAAGAGAAGACATCATGATCCCCATTTTGAAGAAGAGGAAGGACACTTGCTCACAGAAGATAAATGGTACCTTCAGAGTCACTTTGTCACTAGGGAGTTACAAAACCCAAACTAAAGCCTGTTATTTCTGACTCCTCATTCTGTGCTCTTTCAAATGCATCATAAGAACCTGACGCTTTCCCTGGTAGTAAGCAAATGCTATTAGAATTATTTCAGGAATCTTAGAGCAGTGTTTAAGTCTCCCTCACAGACTTCAGTGGTGAAGGTTCGAGAGGAGAAGCTCTTATTGAGTCTTTGGTTTTTCTTTATCTTCTCCCCGACAATAGTATTATTGAATACAGGTAGTCACAGTAGGCTGGAAAACTTGAGGAGGGCAATGGATAGGGGGAAGCGGGATCACTTGCCTTGCTTTAGTGTATTAGTCAGGCAATGCTAGTCAGTGCTGCAGTAACAAAAAATCCTTAAGTCTCATTAGTTATAACAGGTTTATCAATCAGACACAGAGACTTTTCTTTGTGCAGAGGACAGGGCTGCTGCCATCATGCAACTCCACCGTCTTGGGGTTTCTGTTTTCCGGGTATGAGCAAGAGGGGAAGAAACCCATGTGCCCATGAGTTAAGGGGTGTGGTGTGTGAGCTCATGATCAGCTGTTCTCTCTGCTGGGATTATTGGCTTCTACAGCAATAGAATGATGGTCAGTAACATCCTGACCTGACCATAGTTGACAATCATCTTGGTGGCTTTTTGTTTGTTTATTAAACATGTATGGAGTGCTTGTGGGCAAGGCGTTGGTTGGAAAGTTGATTGGAAGCAGCAATTTATTCCAAAGAATCACTTGAATTGTTTCGCCAAGTAATCATAACTTTGCGTCAGGTCCACTCTTAGTCCATATGGATCCTTTGTGCACACTGGAAACAGGCAGCCCTTCCTCAATGCATTTTACTTCCATCTGTCAGAAAATTGTCATGCTGGTTTCTTAGAAAAATCTCTCCCATTACTGTCTCCTGAAAAATTGTCAAAATAAATGTACGAATTGAGAATTCCCTCTTAGATATCACCCTATGTCCCTTGTGAGGCACACAACCCGCTCACTGTATGTGGCAGCTTTGTTCTCCTTGCTTCCTACTGGTGAATCTTTCCAAAGTTCTTCAGACAGTCCCAGGTAAAAATCTGTCCCATCTTTGCAAATACTATGGGGTATTCTTTTGCTTTGGAGATGATGATTTTGGTTCTGTTAGGCTACAGGAAAAAAATGTCACCTCTTTTTGTAAGGTCAAATGTCTATGCCACTTTCTAAAGCAGACATCATCTATCTTTAGTCTGATTTACTTTAAAGTTATATAAAGTTATATGTACCTTCATCCATTGTTGGTGCCGCTATTCTTTGACCATTTGTTTCATTTTGAAAATATGGAGTCGCCCCAGTACAATAGTCCCTTTATTCAAAAATTTTTTACTCAAATAGGACCTTAATGGAATATCCTCAGAGTGATAAATTCCTGCCCGGAGGCTAAAAATTATTGCCATTATTAGGAAAATAGATTTTCTGTTTGCCAGCATTTGAAATAGACCAATCCAACCGGCAATGCTATTCGTTAAACGAACAAATGAATGGATGCATTGTGAAGGACAGTTAGTCTTAACTGTAAACCAATTGCTTTTTTTCCCTAAACTTGTTTTATAACTGCATGTTATCACAGAAGGACCCAAACCTAGAAAAGCCCATTACTGCTTCTTTGAGTTAAGGAGCCTTGCTAAAAACGAAGGAGCAATCATGTGTGAAGAAAGGATAGTATGTTCAAAAAAATTCCAGGGCTGGCCTAATTGCACTTTGATTGCTCTCTCTAGGGAGTAATTCTTATTCCTTGGTAGGAAACCACGAGCGAGCCTGACCATTTGGTTTTGTGAAAATAAACTTACTTTAATTTATTGACACATTATACATACCTGCCAGATTTTCTCATGCTTTTTCCCTGACATGTGTCCTGCCTGATGGAGTCACTGTAATGCAGCCTATGTGTTTCTAAAGAAATTATGTTTTGCTAAGGAATGTATCGAAATTGTTAAACCACGTTGCACCTTGTTCTCATTAGTCTTTGGAATGCAGCTGCCGGAACAGAAAGGGCAAGGGAGACAGAGACGGGGCCGCGGGGCCGCGGGGCCGCGGACGGGCCCACCTCTCCTCCTAGGGGGCCTCTGGGCCCCATTTCGCGCTGCAGCGTCTCAGCCTTCTTCAGGCAGCTGTGCCAGGAGGTGGTGCAGTTGGGGATCCCCGTAACCCAAGCCCATGGCTGCTCTGTTTAGCTGACAAGCCAAGTAACAAAATGAATCTCATCTCTCTGTGCAACCCAGCGACAGTCTCCCTACTGTATGGAATTAAATTGCCAGCCTCCCGGTTTCCATTGGAAGTGCTTGCTAGAGGCCTGCCTGGCTTCATTAACAGCAGTGGACGCTGAAGAGTTTGCAGACGGTCCAAGTCCTGACACTCCTACTTGCTAACACCTCTTGTCAGCCCCTGCTCTCCACTCCTGCCCCCCCGCCTGCCCCGGGAGCCATGAAACTTGCCTGAACTGGTACGGTGGCTTCCTAGCAGGCCTCCCTGCTCCCTCCAACCCGCCCTTCATATGGCGGCCAGGACGATCTTTTAAAAATGCTTGGTCTTTTCCTACTCCTCCCTGCTTGGAGCTCATCCGGGTTCCCCCTCACCTCCAGCATAAAATGACAACCCTTTGTGTGTTGTTAAGGCCCTTCAAGGTCTCGCCACTGCCTCTTTGTCCAGCATAATCTCCCAGAACTCCTCACCTGTCATTTTATGTTCCAGGAATATAGGGCCACTTGTAACTTTGGAAATATACCTTGCTCTGCCAGAGCCCTGTACCTCTGCTCTTGTTTTTCTTTCTCCCTGGGCTGTGTTCCCTGCTAATGGCCCATCTGCCTAGATGCCACCTCGCTGTTGAAGGCCCCCCTAATCTCTGCTGATGCAGGTGCTCAGCTTCTGGGCTCCCACTGAGCTCTATGTAAACACAGCCATCCGAGCAGTTAGTAGCACAGATACTTGTTGGTCTTGACAGGACTCTGAGCTCCTTGAGGTCCAGGCCTTATAGCCTTTCATGTGGATCTCCATAAAGTATCACACACTTGGTATATAAAAGTTCAATGAATGAATTAAGGAAAGGTTGCCAAGTTACAGCTCAGCGAATCTTCGAAAGCTGCTCTTTTGGACATCTCAAAATCCGGCACGTTAATGTAGGAGAATGGAACGGTTTTGGTGGAAAACGTTCAGATGGCTCAGTGACGTTCAGCCAGATTGCCTTCCCACCTCTGCTTTTTGCTTTCCTTCCTATGTTGATGTTAAATACAAAGTCACAGAAGGAAGGCCCTGCTGTGGGTCACCCTCATGGCCACGGTGACTCTGCTGGAAGTCAACCAGCGCTACGGGACGGTGCAGGAGCTGTCACCCTGGGACTTCCATCTGTGTGTTTCAGTGTAGTTTGGATTGGTTTTCCAACTCCTGCCAGGGCCCCAGATTCGGGTTTCTTTGGGTGCCCTCTCTGGGGAATTTTATTACCCAGTAAAAATCCCTGTGGAATTCCAAGACATGCGACATCTCAGCCCATCAGACCCCATTTTGTAGTGGGATATTTTCTTGTTTTGGTGTCTAACAC
Organism: Miniopterus schreibersii; assembly: GCF_964146895.1. Classification (NCBI taxonomy): domain Eukaryota; kingdom Metazoa; phylum Chordata; class Mammalia; order Chiroptera; family Miniopteridae; genus Miniopterus; species Miniopterus schreibersii. The sequence goes on along the minus strand of NC_138111.1, from coordinate 54,902,182 downwards.
TGCAGGCTTCACATTGCTTTACATTTGGGGCGACTGTGTTTCCATTGCTTGGGCATATTCGTTTAGTGGCCTGTGTCCAGTTTGGGCTGAGCTGGGTGGAGACGGCTCTGTGTCCACAACCCGCAGGCTGCCCTTGTGAGGGAGGCTTTTCATTCCTCAGAATGAGCTCTGCCTTCTGGCCCAGTGAGGAAACAAGGTGACGCATGAAGGAGGGCTGTCATGGGTACTGCCTCCTGCTCCGTGAGTTTTGAGAGCCCCCCGTGGAGCAGGGAGTCTGTCCTGTCATGGGGTTTCCTCCTCCTCTGGTGACAGGTCCCAGCTCGCTCAGCCTTCAGGACCTAAATGCGTCTAAACTTCATGTGTGGCAAAATGTTGAGGAAAAAGGTTCAGAGTTGTGCAGAGCTGAACTAGAATCCTGGTTCTGGCATTTACCATAGGACCTTGGCCAAGTCGCTGAGTCCCTCTTTTATTTTTTATACTTGTAAAACAGGGCCCCTGCTCCTTGGGGGCTCTGTGAGGAATAAATGTGATAGCATTTTGGTAGAGCTCCTGATACATTGCAGGAGCTCAGGAGTCGGTGCTCATTTGTCAGTGTCTGTTCTGATAAAACATTTGAGAAATACGAGGAGGCACAGAAAGGGAGAGTGGATGTTTGTTTTTGCCCGCTGGTCAGGTGAAATGGTCAAAATGACTAGATCGCACTGACTCAGAGAGGGCTCCAGACTGTGTGCGGAGCATTGTTAGCCTTATCCAGAGAATCTGCTCAGGGGGCCCCTCTGGAGGGGGTAGAGGGGGTAGGACACCTGAGCTCTGGTCCTGGCTTTGCCACCAACCACCTGTATGACCTTAGATGAGTCACTGTCTTCTATTTGCCTCAGTTTGCAGACTTGTTTGGAAATTGGTGTGGACCAGCCTTGCTTACCTCAAATAATGTAGATGTGAAATTGTATGAAAATAATACAGGGTATTTTATGACTGAGAACAGGAGTGAATGGGGGTCGTCTTTTCCTCTCCCTTTCCCTTCTTTCCACTAGCAAGCTGTTTAATTAACACCATCACAAAGAAATAACTAAGAAGCACAGAGCAGAAGCATTTCTGTTAAAGTGATTTCTTGTAGGTGTCATTATATCCATTTCCAGAGGTCCTTAGGAAAGTCTTTGAAGTTGTTTTAGCACTTTACACCTGCTCTGCTGTCAGGTGCTGGACTAGCGGCTGGTCCGATTTGAATTTCACAAGTACATGAATCAATTTATTCCTTAGCTCTTAGATAATGCTCTCCAGGATAACTATGTTTTAAAGGTGAAAATCTCTTGATTATGTTAAATGTGCCGGTGGAAAAGACTGGAGAATATAAGACCAAAATGCTAACTGATGAGTGTGTAGGACAGTTCTGAGTGAGTTTTTCTTTTTTTCTTCATACCCTTCTGTACTTTCCAACTTTGCAATGGTGGGTTTTGTTTTTGGAATCCAAAAAATATACGCACCTCCTCCCACAAATCAAATGTAGTGTTACTATTTAATATTAGAAAAAATACAGACTTCAAAAGTTTGTTACACTAGTCATCCTCAGTTTGCTTATAAGTATCTGGAAAATTCCCCAAAAGCAAGCTTGGCCCAGCCAGGGGGAGAGACTTCCCTTGAGCCCCTGCACCGTGTGGCCTCCTGCCTCTCCCTCAGCTGCTCAGAGCAAGGGGAGTGGGGACAAGACTCCTCTTCAGAGCTGAGGCTTTCCTGGGAGCAGCTCGGTGTTCAGTGAGCTCGCTGACCAGTTTTGGTGGGTCTGGAGGATTAATGAGCTGCTAAAGCTCCACGACTTCATCTCCTGAAGCTTCCTTTCAAACTACAGATTCCAACTGTGACCTGCCACAGCCAGGCATCCCCTCCCACTGCACTTGTGATTTGCACGCTGAGGCACACACTCCCAAGCAGCGCCTCCGCTCCTCCTGCCGATTCTGAGAGTTTAAACCAACGCCTGCCAGAAAACAGCTTTATGAATGAGCTCAGCAAGCCCAATGCATGAAAATGACTCTAGAGTAACCTGGTTGTCAGGCTCCCGGGCAAATTACACTTTGTAATTATTCTAATTTGTTAATCCTAAAGTGTAAACACATGAGCCAATTAGAGTTCGAAGCACTGAAATCTTTTTCTTTTTCTTTCTTTAAACTCCGTTTCTAACCACCCCACTTCAGGGAGCGTTTCTCTGGTGGGGAATTTCCTTTCTTCCATTCCTCTGACACAGCCTCTCCCTGAGTCCCGGTGAGATGTCTCTTGAGTTAACTCTTCACTTTCTTCCTTCTATGCCCCTAGCTTAGGCCTTCGTCTCATAACCAACCAGCGGTAATGGGTCTCCCCACTTCTAGACTCTTTTCCCTCTGGTCTGTATCCTGCCAGATTAATCTTCCTGGAAAGTAGAGCTGATCAGTTCACTCTCCTGAACCAAAACCATTTAAAAAAATTATTTTTACTGAATTTATTGTGGTGACTTGGTTAATAAAATTACATAGGTTTCAGGTGTACAATTCTATAATACATCATCTGTACATTGTATTGTGTGTTCACCAGCCCAAGTAGGGTTGGTATATTGATTCGATTTACTAGTTGAAAATATAACATAAAATATGTACTTATTGGGGGAGAATAAAATTATAGTGCTGCTTAATTTATCATCATCTTTGTAATTATGATTAAAAAGAATAAATTAGAGAAGATTCAACTAAATTAACACTGCTCCTACACTTACTATCCAGAGAGCATTGGTATATGATTAATACCTTCTTGGATTATTGTTATTTAAAAAAAATATATATTGATTTCAGGGAGAGGAAGAGAGAGAGAGAGAAACATCAGTGATGAGAGAGTCATTGATGGGCTGCCTCCTGCATGCCCCACACTGGGGATCGAGCCCACAACCCGGGCATGTGCCCTGACTGGGAATTGAACCCCAATCTCCTGGATCATAGGTCAATGCTCAACCTCTGAGCCACAGCTGGCCAGGCTTCTTGGATTATTTTAACAATTAAAGTACAGGCATACTTATGAGATATTGTGAGTTTGGTTCCAAATCACCGAAATAAAGAGACTATTGCAATAAAGTGAATTACATGAATACTTTGGTTTTCCAGTGCATATAAAAGTTATGTTTAGACTATACTGTAGTCTATTAAGTATACAATAGGATTATGTCTAAAAACACAACGTATTTACCTTAATTAAAAAAACACTTTATTGATAAAAAATGTTAACCATCATCTGAGCCTTCAACAAGTCCTAATCTTTTTGCTGGTGGAGCGTCTTACCTTCACTCTGTAAAAAACACAGTATCTGTCCAAAACCTTAGTTGAGCTCCCAGTTGCCTTCAGTGAACTAAGCAGGTAAATCAGCCCTTCCCAGTGCAATTTCCAGTCTCACATATACCCCCAGGCCAAGCGCTCTAGCCAAAAGAGCTATAGGTCCTCCCATCAAGAACCCTATGCCTTCTCCTCCCTAGGCCTTTGCTCAGATCCTTCCCTCCTCTTCACACAGCTCCTTCAACTTTCTCCACTCATCCCTGACATGCAAGTGCCTGAGCTTTCTCAGCTCTGATGCCATCTCCTCTTGAAGTCTGAGTTTGTCACATACCTTCCTATCCTCTCCCCACCTGAAAACAAGTGTGTCCTTATTTTCTTCCTCTGAGGTTCATTAGCATGCTATAAAATTCTTTCTCTCTTGTTTCAGTAGTATTTTAAACAATTTGTATATTAATCCGCTCAATTCATTGGAGGATCCATTGGGTGGGGGCCAAGACTATCGCAGTCTTTTGGGTCTCCCCGCTTTCTAGCTCAGTGCCTTGAAACCTATATTTGTAGAATGTAATGAAGAGTGGGATTCAAGAATGGCCTTTAATGAAGCATCTAGAATAGGTTTAAGAAATATACTAATTCTTCTTTCTTTCATTCGGAAGAATTGTATATTGTCCCATTTTAGTGGAATGCTGTGAAATGATATTGTTTTGCAGCTACATAAGTTGCTGAGGCCTTGAAGTCTTTATTTTCCAACTCGTGTAGGCTTTCTTTAAAAGGAGACTACTTTTGACTCCATGAGAAAGACGAAACGTGGAGTGAGAGGGAGGTGTAAAGATTTTGGTGTTGGCCAATATGGAGTCAGATCTCAACTCTCAAGCAAATTGAGCCCCTCTAATAGAACTGCATGTTGCCATCTGCAAAATGTTGACAATGGCTGTCTAAGCTATTGTGCATATTGTAGGATGATTGGTGGAAGCATCTAGAATAGTACCTGGCACACAGTAGGCACGCCCAGAATGCAATCCTGGGCTATTATTTTCATAGGCATTGCACACGGTTCAGTTAGGAAATGGAGCATCTGTAAGTGCAGCTGCAGACTGAAGTCACGTATTGCAATAGCTCACCTTGCACCATGGCTTTTATTAAAATGTGAGATTGTTTATAAAGCAGAGGATTACTTGAGAGCTGACCCTAAAAATGGAGCCAGAGCTCAAGCAGAAAGGGCCAGGTGTGCTGGGCTAGGCCGTGCTGGGCATCTCCTTCTCAGCAGGCGAGCTCTGAGCTCTTCGGGCTAGAACAAGCAGATGTTTGGTTTCCTGGGATGAGGGGGCAGATGAGGTCTTGTTTGCCCTTTCACAGTGCGAGGCTGTGAAGTGCAGCAGCGTGAAAGGCTGGGCTCTGGAACTGTGCTGGGGGAGCTCTTGCATGTGCGTGGCTGAAAACAGAGCTTTAAAAAACTCATCACTCTCACGGCATCTCCACTTGGGGGGCAGGGTGGTGAGCAAGAAAGGACCAGAGCAGAAAACTGGATCAGTTGCATAACTGGTATTTGAGTACCTATCGTACCAGGCACTGCTTTTGGGTGCTGAAGACGGTGATGGAAGTGGCAGAACAGGAAACAAAGGTGATAAGACAGAGTCCCACCTGAGTCTGTCCGGTTTGTTTGAGTCCTGAACTCTTTTTCAAAATACGGTAAAAGGAAACTGTACATACACACATTATTTTATATACAATTTCCCAGGGGCTCATGGATCCCCTGAAGTTCACTTAAGGACCCTAAGTTAGGAACCCTTTATTTAGTAATTATAATTTAGTGGAAAACATTAGCACACTGGATTCAGAAACACCTGGTCCAGGTTTGTGTCCCATCCTTACCAGTGATGGGCCTCCCTGAATGAATGAATGAATGAGTGAATGATCTTAGGTAACTTACTTTGCCAAGTCTCAGACACTTAACGGAGGAACAGCAGCAGCATCTCATGGGGCTGTCGGGAAGATGAAAGAAGTGCGTGAACAGAAAAGCTATTAGCACTATACCTGGCATGCGGCAAATGATCAATAAATGGTGACGCATAATTATTATTAATGAGCCTGCTATGAGGGAGTCTGGGAAGTGTAGCAGGAGATTAATTCCTATTAGCATCTGGGAAGAAAGTATGAACCACAGTTTTCATTTGAGGTCTTGTATATAAAAGAATCGTGAAAAACAGCATGGTGGCCCTAGCTGGTTTGGCTCAGTGGTTAGAGTGTCGGCCCTCAGACTGAAGGGTCCTGGGTTCGATGCCGGCCAAGGGCACATACCTCGGTTGCAGGCTCAATCCCTGGCCTCAGTTGGGGCGCTTGTGGGGGGCAACCAGTTGATGTGTTTCTCTCATATTGATGTTTCTATGTCCTTTTTACTCTCTCTGAAAAGCAATGGAAACAATATTAAAACAAAAACAAAACCCCAAGGTGATGGAGTTTTCTGTCTCTATAGACGACAAATTTGTGGTAACTGTCTCATGCCTGTTTCTAAAAGAAGGCAACCCAACAGCGTTCTGTGGGGGGGTTTCAGTGGCTGTATATTCCGTGAAGATGACCTAATTGGAGAGAATAAATCTCAGTGGCTGCTAAATGCTAGCAGCGTTATAATTCACGAGCAATAATGAAGAAAACAGAGGGTAACAGTTCTGAGCTATTGAGGGAGTATCGTGTGCCAGGCATTGCGCTATGTGCTTTACACAGGGGCGGGCAAAAGTGGGTTAATAATAATAAATACAATAATAATACGAGAATGAACTCTGTGCTTCGCGAAGTCGCAACTGTAAGCCTGCTTTTGCCCGCCCCTGTATTCCTGTGGTGGTCTGGTGTCCTTTCTGGTGAGGCCTGATCACTTAGAAGAGCAGCAGTCGGAAAGATAAAGGACTTTCCCCAGACATAGCTGGAGGTTGTGCGGCTGTGTGTGTGTGCGTGTGTGTATGAGACACTGGCCGGCAAAAACAGCTTCTTATCAGCTTTCACTCATTTGACTGCTTTCTGAGCCTTGCATTTAACATTTTGGAATGCGCCTGTTGGAAAACGAAGGTTTATCGTGCAGCGTGTCAGGTTACAACCACGAGATTCAGAAGAGGGTTTCTGAGCTTGGGGGGAGAGTTACAATTAACCTCGTAAAGGGCGCAGATGAAAGTCTCTCCCATCATTACAATCAAAGACACTTTAGGCCACTCTTTCCCCGGGGGAATAGTTGCTTTTTATGGCACGTTTTAAAGTTTTATTTCAAAAACAGTCAGCATCTTAAAGCAGAGCGTGTATGCTCCCCAGGCCTGCACTTACAACGTGCTTTCGGTTTTCTCAGTCGTATCACCGTGTTTCTGGATCTGATGTTGCTCCCCTCCCTGGGTCCCCACACTGAAGGAGTTAGCCGGACTTTCTGCTACTTTCTTCTGAGAGGAAGGTTCGGGGTCAGCGTTGTGACGTTAGAAGAGGTTCTCTTTTGCAGTCCTCTCATTCTTCAGTCAAGGAAACTGAAGCTGAGAGAAGAGATAAAACCCAGTTCTGTCTGGGGCTTTTTTTTCCTTTTCTCCTGCACCCAGCACTCAGCTACTCCAAGCTTTAGAAGCCAGTTTCTTGCCCTGTGTTCTGGCTTGCAGTGCTTCCTAATTGTGCCATATGTCTGTGAGCACACATGGATATATCTATATGTGTGTTATAACTTACGTACTTAAATAGTGTATGTCTTTTTCATGATGTACAAACTGTGTCTAATTGCCTTTTAATAATATCCTCCCACGGAGCGCCTCAATGTTGGAGGAGATGACTAAGCCTGACGGCACCTAGGCCGTGACGGCACTGCTGCAGTCCGTGTGCACCTGTGTGTCGTGGAATTTCAAGGTCAGTGGACATAATCACATCTCTCTTGGCTGTTTACTTCACTCCCACTCCACTCCTCTCTCCCGGGTCTTACTGTCAGCTTGCCCTGGCTGCTGGGTTTTATTGTTTGAAGACCACTTTAAATGCTTTCTCCACCATAATAGGCCTCTGACAAGGAGTAGACAAAAACTAGAAATTTCACCCAGTTCTGACTTCATCTGGATGGGCAGCTCTCGACGCAATGCCCAGGACTGTGTCGTGGCCTGTGGGTCACTATTCCCGCAGTCCGTCCCCTGGCCAGTCCTCACTGCTCCTGCTTGAGCTTTGTTACGCACACAGCCCGTTTCACCAGGCACCTGTTAAAAGCCCTGACGCCTCCCTTCGCCTAGAGTAGGGATGGCAAATGGTTCTATTTCAGGGGCCAGTTCCAGCTGATTGGTCGTGGCTGCCTGAAGTGTGGGCTGTCTAAGTGTAATAAAGTGCTAAGATTTGTAATGTCTGACGTGTGGGGGGAGAGGCTGTGGGAGCAGATGTGCCACGTCATCCCCAGCCAAGAGGACAAGGTGTGAACTTCTAAGCACCGCATACGAGACCCTTTCTGGTTTCTGCCAGCCTGTCCAGAATCATTTATCACTTCCCAGCATGCGCCCTCCCTCCTTGCCCTGCTTCCCCGACACCCTTGCTGTACGTCACACCACTGTGACTTTGCATCTGCTGAACGTCTACCAGAAACCCCTTGCCTCTTGTTCGTTCATTGCCGCCTCATCCTTCAACACCTGACTCGAGTATTAATGCCTTTGAGGCCCCCTCACCTTTTTGCCTCTTAGCCAGACCTCACAAAATCACTTTCTTCTTTCTCTAGTTTTCATTGCATTCTGTATATACATAATATTATCGACACATTATTTTATAATCATTCGGTCATGTGTCTGCTCTCCTACTAGACTGCTTGATAGAAAAGTCAATATTGATTGAGATCCTTCAAAATCCTAAACACACTGGGAGGCACTGTCCATTAGGTAGGAAGCCCAGTGGAGTGGGAAGAGGGGTGGTGGCTGGAAGCTGACTTTCTGCTCCTTTACCAATGGAGAGGATATGTCATTTCTCTGAGTCTCAGGCTATTTGTATTATAAATTGGGAATCATAACACTTATGCCAGGTTGTTGATAGTTCAGAAATAGTATTTCTAAAATGTTAGCATATAGAGTAAGTCCTCAATAACTGGCAACTGTCATTATTGGTTGACTAGTTTATCTTTAGACCAATTCTGTGCGGTGCAGTAGGAGTTAATTTTTTTAAATGTTGCACCTGAGCCTCAAATTATTTCCTTAGAGTCATAGATCAAATAAATTACTGAATTAGAATTCAAACTCAGGTCTGTGTGACTTTGGGGCCAGTGTCCTCTTTCTTGTATGTGTTTTTACAAAAAATAGTAATAGTCTCAAACTTACCAAGAAGTTGTAAAAACAGTACAAAAATTCTGTATCCCTTTCATCTCACCCAGATTTTCCAGCTGTTACTATTACCTCACTTTTGGTCACCCTCTTTCTCTCTCTACACATGCATGTAGACACAACACACATTTTTCTTACGTGATGACTCATCGCCCCTAATACTGCAGCCGAAAACAAGGACCTCTCCTCCTGCATTATCACTGTGCACTGTCCCATCGGGAAGTCAGTACCGATACAGCAATACTCACTGTACAGTCCACACACCCTCTCCGATTTCTCCAAGTTCCAACAGTGTCTCTTTTTCCTTTCCTGTTCAGGATCCTATCTAGCAAATAGTATTGCATTTGGTAACCACATCTCCTCAGTATCCTTTAACCTGGAACTGTTCCTCTATCCTTCCCCGGGGTCTCATACCCTTGACAGGCCTTTCCTCCAGCAGGACCACCTTCCACCTGGGTTCGGCCAGTGTTTTCCTTTTGATCGGCTCAGGCCATGCACTGTTGGGAGGAAACCGCAGAAAGGATGCTGAGCTCCTTGTGGTGCATTAGATCGTGAAGCGCTTGATGATAACTCATCTTATCACTGGTGATGTTAACCTTGCTCATTCGGTCCAGTGGGATCTGCCAGGTGTCTCCACTACAAAGCCACCAGTTTTTCTTTTTATTGGATTAATATGGGGAGATATTCTTGTATTATACGAATACCCTGTTCCTTATCGAAACATCACCTACCAGGGACCTGGAAGTGAGTCCAGCTGCAGGACAGACACACTAGGGATTGGCTTATCAGGAATGAGCTCACCTGCCTGGCCGGCGTGGCTCAGCGGTTGAGTGTCGACCTAGGATCCAGGAGATCGAGGTTCGATTCTCGGTCAGGGCACGTGCCCGGGTTGCGGGTTTGATCCCCAGTGGGGAGCATGCAGGAGGCAGCCGATCAATGACATCATTGATATTTCTCTCTTTCTCTCCATTGCCCTCTTTCTGAAATCAATAAAACTATATTTAAAGATTTTTACCTGAGAAAGAAGCCTAGAGGAAGGGGAAAGAAAGAAGAGCCAGAAATGACTCTTTCCCAACACATCTGTGCCAAGAAGACCCCAGTGTTCATGCAGGGACCCTTGTGCAGCAGGTGTTTTAGGTAAAAATATTTCTAAATCAGCCATGTCCCTGGAGCAGAGAACTTGATCAATATAATCAGAGAAACTGGAGCCAAATTCTGATTCTATTACTGTTGCTACAGGAGATTCTTAATATGAACTCTCCATGTCTCTCTTTAGTTTGGATTGCTCTGAATTTCTGTAGTCATTGAGGCCTTTATGTCACCACATGTAACAAATGCTGTTGACCTTCAGGATGTGGCCATTGAATTCTCTCAGGAGGAGTGTGAATGCGTGGACCTGGCTCAGAGGGCCTTTTCCAGAGATGTGATGTTAGAGAACTACTGGAACCTGCTTTCCCTGGGAATTTAAAACTGAAAATAAAACCTGGGAAAAGAAGTTACAGATGTGGAGAGAAGAGACACTGGAGGGTGGTAACTTGCTGGCTTCTAAACACCATGTAATATCTTTTAAAAAAATTCACTAAACAGATCAGAAAACAGGATTCCAGGGCCCTGATTCCATGCATGGGTGGGCCCAGTGAGGTGGGGGTCGGGGGTCACAGGAAGGGAGGAGGGAGAAGCTAAGTCTCTCATGACTCAGCTCAAATGTGTAGAAAATGAAAAATAAAAGCCAAAAAAACACAGCTGCTCTTTTTTTTTAAAAAAAAATCAGCTATCAGCCTTTGTATCCATGGCCTACTTCCACCTGCACCCAGAACCCCCATGGCTGCTAAATAGTGACAATCTATTGCTACCATTTCTTCTACATTTTTTACTTGGCCTTCTACGGAAAGAAAGGCATTTCCTTCTCTTCCACGTATATATGTATTTTATTTCATTATGGACTCGGTTCTATCTTATTCAATGGGCTTTAACCTGTTACTATCAATTTAATCCTCAGATTTCCTGATTTGAGGTTCTGCAGGCTGGCTCTTACGTCCTCTTGACATACGCCCATCATTTGTTAAGCGTTTCCTTGCTTTCTGACACGGATGGCCTATGTTCATCTTGTATTTTCCCTGCTCCAATCCTAAAATCAACTTCTTCAAACAGCTCTGGTTCTTTTTAGTGAAGGATGATATTTAGAACTCAAGAACTGATTGTTCACTGTGCTCGTTGCTCCTATATATGTGCATATATAGAAATACATGTGCATATGCAGGGGTGGGCAAAAGTAGGTTTACGGTGCCACTGTGACATTCTTTTGAGTTAATAAAGCTATTGTAATGATGATAACCTATATATCTTTTTCCATATGATTGTAAACCTACTTTTGCCCACTCCTGTGTGTGTGTGTGTGTGTGTGTATTATACACACATACACAGAAATACAGAGAAAATAAGTATCTGAAATACTGTTGAAAGCCCATCAGTTCATGCCAATGCTTCCAATTCCAACTCCACACCTCAGAGGTCTTTCTGTCCTCATGTTTAGAAATCCCTTCTCAAAGTGAGACACCTGGCTCCTTTTATTTTCACTGTATTTACTTATTCAGTGTAACCAGTTTTCCTAACTACTCTGGCTGCCTCTTGAGTCTGCCATCTCCATACCTCCAGCCCCTTCCTGCGTGCTTTCTCGACTGTCACACTGCTGCAAATGTCTTTATGAGGCATAAGGGTCCCCCCTCACTCCCCACATTCTTGAATGCTGAGCGCCGGTGTCCGGGGCCGAAGACAGGAAGGAACAGGTCTGTGCTTTCAGGCAGGGACCGTGTGCTTGTTCTTGAACCCTAACGCCTGACACGGTACACGCGACGGGAGCTTTGGGAGTGCTGTATGAATGAATGAGTAAATGGGCGAGTGAACATATAAACGAGTCAGCAAACTTGTACTATTATGTGCATCGTTCAATTCGTTAATAACGTTCCATTGGGATTATCAGAGGGTGAAAATAAAATAGATATGATGAAAGCCTCTTCTCTACCCAGGAAGGTTTCTGTCTCTCTTCAGTCTTGCAGGCAGCTTGGAATGCGATAGGGAAAAGGTAGCAGATTTGGGAATACCTGTTCAAGCGCCGGAGGAACTCAGTGAAACTGGTCTGGAGTCGGCTGACAGGAGGGAGTCTGCGTGTCAGTATCCAGAGCAGCCCAGGCGCAGGAGGGCCCTTTGAGCAGGAGGTGTAAAGATGAAAACGAGCCCAAGGCACAGTCTGAGCTTTGGCTGCTTCAGTTTCTTTGAGATTCCTCTGGGTGTGTGTGTGTGAGAACTAACATAAGGAGCACTCCAGAACAGTTCGTTCCTGTCCGCCTATGTTTTCTGAAATTCCACTTGGCTTGCAGCTTTACTCGACGCCCTGGTCCACCTCTACTGGGATGTGTAATTTATGTTGAATGCTAGTCCCAAGGTGCTGGTGCTTTAAAATCAATGACTTCCTTGCAATAGCAGGCAGCTGTAAGTAAGCATGCATAGTGCTAGTTTTGTGGTTACTTAAAACCTGTTACTATCTCAGAGTTTTCGCTAACCCTTACCATGGCACCTACCTGTACTACGATGACAATACATAAAAATGCCTTATTTTGTAGAATTATTTTGAGAACAGATTCTCTTGCGTGGTCACTCAAACTACTCCCCCCAAACCTATCTTTCTTGCCTGTTGCCCACTGTGGTGACTAAAGAAGCCAGACCCTTGACTTTGCAGCTCCCCTTGCAGCTGGGGGCGGCTTTATGACCTGATTCCCGTCAGTGAGGGCCCTTATGGGAAGCGGTTTTCACTTCTCCTTTGTCTGGCTGCAGAGGGTGGGATTCGCAGGACCGGAGGCTGGTGATGCTATGCTCTGTCAGTGAACTTTGCCTCCCTGAGTGTCTTCTGTGTTGGAGTGGTCTCTGACTTAGGTCCTGAAGGACTCGGGCCTTAGTGTGGGCCACCAAGAGGAGCAGAGGAGATAGGGGAAGATCAAAAGGGGAGAGTATGAGGAAAGAAATGGAATTTGGTCAAAGCTGGGGGACTCCTACCCTTGACAACATCTCAGGCTTAGAGATTCAGAGACGAAGACCCCACTCTACTCCCTCATGAATGCCCTGTGAGCCTTTTGCAGCTGAGCTGGTTCCCTGACCATCCTTTGCAGCCCCAGGCTTTCTACAGGCTTTCTGACAACCTTAAGTTTTGAGTCTTTTGTATGCCTTCTGGTTACTGTGAAGGTTAAGTGAGATAATACACATAAAGAGTTAACAGTGCCTGGTACCTGGTCAGTGCTCAGTAACTGTTAACTCTTCATATTGTTATCTTTGAAAGTGTACAAATCTATTGGTGTACAAATTTTATACCTTTATGAACCATAGGCAACAGAAATGTATGGTGTTTGTCTCGTCAATGATTTGAGGAGAGAGAGAAGAGGGTTACTTTACAAAGATTAGAGGGCCAAGAATTTTATTTTCATGGATCTCCTTTTTGTGAAAGTCTCTCCTCTACCAGGAATCAAGAATGGAGTTAACACCCATTGTGTGTGTATATCTGCCTGTTCTCTCCTAACACCTCCTCATTCCGTAGAACTTTGCCAGCATCTGGGAGGTCTAGCAAGAAATGCTCTTTAAATCCTCTGCATTCTTCCAGAAGCCCAAGGGGTTTAACAAGTTCTGATTTTAGCTAAAACATATAAACCAAAAAAAAAAGCACACTTTCTGTAACTGGGTTCTTTATGCCAGAAATCTTTGTGTGTTTGTCAAGCGCAGAAGCAAAACCTGGATCTTCTGTTAGTGGTTACTGGGCAGTCATTATAACGCAAGATATTTGCTCATAGGTAAGAGAGCACGTGGCCTTTAACATCTTATAATGCATTTCATTGAATGGTTTCACACGGAGTATAAAGTTACTATCAGTAAACTTTAATTTCTAGAGATAAGGCTATATTGAAAGTACAGTTGGAAAGAGGCAATTTAAAAAATTTCCCTTGAAGCTAAACATCTGAAGAGAAATAGAGAAAAATTATTAATGAAATCAAAGACCACTTTGATATATTGAATTATGAACACACAGTACAGTGGAGGAATTTCGTTTCAGCTGCTCAGTTGTGGTAATAATTAGACTTGAAGTGCAGCCTCCTGCTTTTTTTGGGAGGGGGAAGGAGGTGTCCTATAACAGTGACATCAGTCCCTAAGAATCAACTGCTTGTTTAAAATATTTATGGTGCACGAAGGAATACATTTAGTTCAATAAGCTATTTTTCCAAAATCATTCCACTCATTGTGCAAATTATTTTTCTTTAATGACATTATAGGAGATTTGGCTCAAATTTTGAATAGCTCGTTTGAGGCAGAGGAAAAAAAATGCGGATTAGCGTTGGAAAATCTTTTCTGATGGAGACGATAACAGTTGTTGAAATTTGGATATTGGTTGGGATTCCGAAGGTTTCAGGAACTGAAGCAAGCAGCAGAGGGCCGGGGGGAATAGCGCTCGGTTTATGACGGTAGAGCCGGTAGCTCACGAGCTAGCCGTGGAGAAAATTCTCACTGTTGGAATTAGGCGTTGGCCGCCAGGCTCGGAGCTTTCTGTCTGCACATCTCGTGCTGCTACTTGCTGATGTGCGGGGCAAACCTGCTCCTTTCTGTGGCTAGTCAGGGGGAATGGTATTGGTAGGAGGCCTGGGGCAGGTCAAACTGAGGCAGGGGAGGGCTCATGGGAGCTCCTTCCTCTCCATTACCCACAGCACGAGACAGGTCTATGTCTAGGGTAGAAAAGGGCCCCAGAAATTTGGACACAGAGAGACCTTGGCATTGAAAATCGGACATGGGGGCTAAAATACCTGAGCACCAAGTTTTGGAGCTCAAGGCAGTGGGATCTCTAGAAACACCGTGAAGTGCCTGGTAATTCACAGTAATTCACAAGACTCTTGGTAGGTCCCAGTCATGTCAGTAACTCTGGAAAAAGCATGACTGTCCCCCAGAGATGGGATGTCTGGACGTTGGGACACTTTTCTGAAGAAGGCGGAGTGCAGATGCTCCTGGGGTACTTCTTGCTCTTTGGACCTTTGGCCCCATGCAAGTTGCCGCCGTTCATTTGCTGCAGTTGAAAGCAGAAGTCCCGGCAGTGGTGGGTGTACACGGTGACAGGTTTGAGTAGGGAGTGACCTTAGCCGATGGCCAGGGTTTCATTTATAGAGCCACCCAGGACTTCAGTTCTTTCCCCGAGAACTTGAAGCGAGAAGAGGAGGAGTTGTCTTTTATGAACTACTGCTTGGGGTAATCTGAGCTCGTAGATGACAGCCCGGGGTAATCCTAGCCAGTCCCTGATTATCCCCAAGGAAGAGGCTGTGACAACACTGTCCTTCATTGTTATGTATGTGAAACGAGGAGCGAGGCATGTGTGGAGGGAGAAATTATGAAACAAATGAGTACATGCTGAATGGTTGATGTCAGCTGGCTGGTGGAAATGAACATGGTGTATAGCATAATTGTTGTCTTTCTACCTTAATTAATTATCTGATCTATTTAACATGCTGAAACATTAAGCCAGACATCTGGGGTTTTATGGGCAGTGGCGTTTATCCAACTGTTTACGCTCCTTGCTCCCCAAGTAAGATTCATGCTCATTGGGTTGTGTTTACTCTTAAATGCAGTAGGTCAGAGGCCACAGCCCCAAGCTGTGATTGTGGAAAGAGAAGTGTCTCATATTCTGAATAATCAGCTGGAATTTTCCTCAGAAAGGAATTTGATAGGATGAAAAGAGCGTCTCAAGGCATCGGCAAAACTGGCACTTGTCCTGGTTTTACCCACTTATGTCCTGTGGGCTTGAGCAAATCTTGAACCCCCTGGCCTTGCTTTCTCTTCTGGGATATTGGTGGGAATTTAATAATTTCTGCCCGGGTGCAGGAAGAACAACATGAGACCACATGGGAAAGCTCTGTGAACTGTACATGTTTCGCAAATTGTTCATCTAGCCATCCAAAAACATTTTAGTGAGCATGTAGGCGTTGCAGACACGGTGCTTACTGGCTTTCTAGTCGTGAATGATACCCTCCCCCGCAAAGAGGCTAGTCTGGGCAACACATAAACAAGCATTTTAAAAAGTATTGTGGGATAGGACATAAACAAAATATACATTGTGGGGTAAATGCTGGGATAAGAATAATCAGAGTGCTATGTAAGCAGCTCAGGCTTGGGTAGGGTGAGGTGGGTGGGTCAAGGACAATTATTGCTTTAAGATAAAGATTAAAGGGGCTTGGGTTGTTTTTTGCAATGCTTGGAAGAGAGCCTTGGGAAGATTTGTTTAGCACAGCTGTTGGGTTTCATCTGAAATTCACAGGGTACTTTCTAGATTTCTTGAGAAGAGAGCAAAACTCCAGTTAAGTATGGGAGCTTGCTGCTTTTTGGCTGGAGGACACTACAAGGCCATGTGGGAACAAGCCCAGTGCAGCTGACAAACTTCTGCGTGTGAGAAGAGAAGCTTCCTCTGGTTGTTGGCTCTGTATTTATCATCAGCTTAAATCAAAATCCTGTTTTGTCCCAGGTGGTTGGACTAAAGCCGTATTAGCCTCGAGGGAACTCTTGCTTAAGCAGATACACACTTGTTTCATGTTGGGTCTACCTCTTATGGATTTGTTTTAATATTTCTCTAATTAAAAAAATTTGAATCTTCAAAAAAGAAAATAGAGTGGTGAATCCCCATGTACACATCTCCCAGCATCAATAATTATCAATATTCTGCCAAATTTGGTTCATCCATTAATTCCGGACGCCTTGTCATTTCACCCCTACATGCCTCATTATGCTTTAAAAGTATGGACACTTTCTTACCTAACCACAAAACTATGATCGGAGATTATTAGAAACTTTTTCTTGCTTTTTTTCCTCCCCAACATTTTATTACGAGAAATTTTAAGCATACAACAAAGTTGAAAGAATTTTAAAGTGAATGCTGTAAATTTGCTGCCCAGGTCCTATCATTGACATCGACACATCTCTCCATTTATTCATGCCATTATCCATCCATCCATCTTTTTTATGTATTTCAAAGTAAATCACTGAGATCAGTAAACTTCTCCCCTGCATAGTTCAGCATTCATATCATTAATAAAAGTTTGATATTGGATATCTATTTCTTCTTTCAAGGTAAATTTATGATGAAATAAACAAATCTTGAGGCGTATCTGCTGAGTTTTGACAAATTCATGTGCCTGTGTAAACCAAATCCCTGTCAAGACATAGAACCATACCAGCACCCAAGAAGGTTCCTGCACACCCCTTCCCAATCAATCCCTTCTCTCTCTCCCAGTGCTAATGATCTGATTTTTTTCCACTAAAGATTAGTTCCTTCTGTTCTAGAATTTCCTATAAATAGAATAATAAAGTATGTACTGTTGTGATTGTTTCTTCTTCCACTCAGCAGAAGGTTCTTGAGATATATCCGTGTTGTTGTGTGTCTGATGTCGTGTGGCTGCAAGTAATTCTTTTTCACTGCCAAGTAGTATTCCATTGAATAATTATTCCAGAGTTTATTCTTCCATTGATGGATGCCTGGGCTGTTTCTAGTTTTGGATTATATGAATAATTATTCCAGAGTTTATTCTTCCATTGATGGATGCCTGGGCTGTTTCTAGTTTTGGATTATATGATCATTCTTGTTCAACTCCTTTTTAGATGAATGTATGGTTTTATTTTATTTTATTTTTTAAAAAATATATCTTTATTGACTTCAGAGAGAGGACAGGAGAGGGCGAGAGAGATAGAAACATCAGTGATGAGAGAGTCATTGATCGAGCCCACAACCGGGGCATGTGCCCTGACCGGGAATTGAACCCCGATCGCCTGGATCCCAGGTCGATGCTCAACTGCTGAGCCCCGCCCGGCTGAGCAGTTTTAATTTTTTTTGGATAAATTCCTAAGAATGGGATTGCTGGGCTAGGAGGACACCCGGCATGTAGAAACTGCCATACATATATTTTGCCAAATTGGTTTGGGCCATTTTACGTTTTTATCACCAATGAATGACAATTCCAGTTGTTCACTTTGCCAGCATAGGTTTTGTCAGTCTTTTTAACTTTAGCTGTTGTGTATGTGTAGTGGTATCTCATTGTGGTTTAAACTTGGCATTTCCCTGATGACTCATGATGTTAAGCACTTCTGTACATGTCGTTGGCCAGTTGTATATCTTTTTGTGATGTGTCTGTTCAAATCTTTGCTTGTTATATTTTTGCCCTTTTAATTTTGAGTTATGGATGATCTTGATATATCCTGGGTAAAAGTCGATAGCTAGATCTCCGTCTTGCAAATTTTGTTTCCAAGTGTGTGGCTTGCTTATTTATTTTCTTAATGGTATCTTTGAGCAGGAGCTTTTGGCTTTGACGATGTTTAACTTACCAGTTCCTTCTTTTATGGTTATTACTTTCTGTGACCTAAGACATCTTTGCCTTCCCTTGAGTTACAAAGATATTTTCTTGTGCTTTCCTCTAAAACGTAATTCTAGCTTTTTAACATTTAGATTTGTGATCTCCCTCAGATTATGAATGTGTGTGATTTGGTATCAGACTGAAGGATTGGCTTTTAAAGCCAGTGTCTAGGCTCTGTTTACATAGAAAGTGCCGCACCACAAGGGTAAACAAACGGGTTTGGCTGCTCGGTTTTTTTTTAACAGTTTGTAAGTGTGGAGTAGGCCACAGGGGACAGAACTTGCACCTTGTGCTTCTGGCCCCTGTTCTCTCCTGCTTTGAGCAGTTGTACTGAGTGCCCATCATGTGCCATGCATGCAGGAGGCAGTGGTCTCCCAGACCTGGCTGCGGGAAGTCGCACTGTGTAGGGGGCTGCAGGCATGTGGTGTGTGAACAGGGGAAGAGCAGAGTGAGCATGGCCTGATTTTGGGGTCCAGGAAGGCCTCCTTGGAGGAAGTGAGGGAGCTTGGGGTAGGAACAAGGTTCTGGGGGGAGCGTTGCCAGGGAACTTCTACCAGAACTTCCTCCTTTCTTTGCTTCCCTTTTGTTGATTGATTCATTCACGTATTTATCACCCATCCCCACCTCTCTAACCTGGCACCCTTGACAGACATGGCTAATCAGCCAAGATGGTCTTTCTCACTAAACTTGCTTGGACCTATGGATTTTTTCAATGTGGACCCCCAACCCCCACGCAGCCGCTGCTAGTTGGTACATCAGTTGCATCTATTTGTCATATTAGTATCTGATAGTCTTTAAGGTTCTCGCATATTTAAAGGTTTGGGTCTGCTTTCTGTTACCCAGGATCTGGTCTCCTCAAGGATTAATAACCACTGAAGGTTCTAGTTTATAATCCCTGCTCGATTCCTTAGCACTGTTGGCAGAATATAAGCTGGAGTTATTCAGATTTCTCACTGATTTTTTTTATTTATTAAAGACCTAAATAGAAGAGATAGGAAGTATGAGTTGTCTTGTCTCAAGATTGGCATTAAATATATGCATGTTCAAAAACGTCTTAATTGCAGTTCATAAAAGCATTTTCACTTGTCCCTTTGCCTCTGGATATACTATAAATATGCGAGAACAAGGCACTTCAGGAATAGCATTGGCTTTACCCACCCCCAGAGGCTGATTGACTTGGCTCTGAGCTGTTCAGGCCGAGACGGATCCTCCACTGGGCAGACCCTGCCTCTAGGATCTCAGTGTTACTCCAGACACCCCAGAAGGGTTTTAAGCTATTGGCTGGAAGTGATGACCTTTAGGACTTGAGCCTCGGTGATCCTTGGCACCTTCCCCTCTCCTAGACGAAGAATGCATTTTCTGCTCTGAGTGTTTTCCTCCCTCGCACAGCAGCTGTGACAGGTCACAGGCTTCCAACTACTGGGAAAAGGGAAAAGCAGGCTGAAAATCCTTTAAGAGCCCGAACTTTTGAGTTTTAAATTGGATTGCTAATGGAAGTCAATTGTGTGGGAGGTGCTAGGGGACCTGGGGTGAGTGCTGCTGCTGGCCAGCTGTGTGGGTTTGGGCAGTAACTCTCATCTCTTGATCTCAGTGTCCACATCTGTATGATGAAGCTGTAGGGCTGGCTGATCTCTGGGGTCCTTCCAGATTCAGAATTCCATAGTCTTTGTTTTCTTGGTTGTTGCTATTATTAACTTATGTAATGATATCCCTTGTTTAGACAGTGAACAAAGTACTGTGTAAAGGTCAGAGTTTTAAAGAGGTTTTGGAATTGTATATATTTGTTGGTGTGTATTAGAATTGTTTCAGGTCTGCAGGAAAGGGGAGAGTGTTCTGCCTCGGAAGACTCTATGAGTGTCGCTAAGGGGATGGGGAAGGGGAAGGCCTGAGTACTGCCAATTAATTGACTGCCCTTAGGTATATCAAAGCAGCCAAGTCACAGAGGTATATGGTACAGGCTGGCATCCCATCAAGCCACACAGTATATGGCCGTGATAGAGAGCAACGGCTTTGGCCCTGGCCGGTTTGGTTCAGTAAGTAGAGCATCGGCCTGCAGACTGAAGGGTTGTAGGTTCAAATGTGGGTTCTATTCCCAGTCAAGGGCATATGCCTTGGTTGCAGGTTCAATCACCGCTCCCCAGTTGGGGTGCCTGCGGAAGGCGACCAGTCGATGTGTCTCTCTCACATCAATGTCTCTCTCTCTCTTCTCCCCTCTCTCCCCCCACCTCCCTCCTTCCTCCCTTCACTCACTCTAAAGATCAATAGAAAAAATATCCTCAAGTGAGGATTGCAAAAAAAAAAAAAAAGGGGGCACAGGATTTGGAATCAGGCAGAAGACCTGGGGTTGTAATCCTGATTTCATCACCCTCTGGCTATGTGACCTTGAGTGAGATAACCTTTCCTAAACCTCAGTTTTCATGTTTGTAAATGGAATAGTAATGGTGCTTTCTTCACAGTGCTGTGAGGATTAGATTGGATAATATATAAAAATCAGCCCATGCGGTATATAGTAAACATAGCCTATTAATTAGAGTGCATGCCTTGGACTGGGCTAGACATTTAAATCTCTGATAGCTGATTTAATCCACGTAAGAATACTAAAGTAGTACAAATTGTTTCCAAGATATTACAGAGGAGGAAATTGAAGTTCAGAAGAATTAAGTTATTAATTTTCTCAACATTGCACAAGCAGTCAGTGGCAGAACTGGGACTGGAAACCAGATCTTCCTGCCTCCAAAGTCCCTTTCTACCATGCGCTGTGCCTCCTGGAGTGAAGGAGAGCCTTGTTCATTCCCCCCATGAGGCTAGGCTAAGCAGGGGATCCACAATGAGGCAAGACAAGTCATGGATTTCCATAGAGGCTGTTCTTCTTAGGTTAGGTTCTAAAGGCTGTTGGACGTTCATTTGTTTGAAAAGTCCAGAGTTATATATGCTAGCTACTGTTATTCCTGCTGCTCATGCTGGTGGCAGGGAGAGCTGCCATGCTTTTGTTCTGATGATCAGTTCTGTTTGCAACCGTGAAAATTCTGAACCTGGAAGTTTGTAAGTAGAGGACCGTGCTAGGCAGCACAGAAGATAAAGTGTTCTAAAAGAGGTAGGGACGCAACACCATGGGCACTTAGAGAAAAAGGAGAGTCTCAGCTAGTAACAGGTGGCAGTGGGATCATCAGTTAGCTTCTTGGGGGTAGTGGTGGTGGTGATGATGGCATTTAAGATGGGCCTTGAAGAAAGGGAAGCATTTTGGAAAAGTGGAAGTGGCAGGAGAGAGAGAAGTTCCAGGGAGCATTACAGGTGCATAAAACTAAAGCTCAGCTCTGTAGCATAAGGAGCTTACGGAAAACTCCAATTTTTCATGTCTTTTAATGCCTCTGATTGTGTCACATGAAGGCAGGTCAGAGAGTTCAAAAAAGAGACAAATACCATATTAACCAAAATATTTCTAAGCATCTCTGTCTTTCCTCTACTTGTTTACATGTGGGGAAAACTGTCAGCACTCATGTGCTCGGGGCTCTTTTGTGTGTGCCTTCAGATTCTAACCCTGTGCTTTCCAGTAGGGAAGCCACCACCGCCTGTGGCCGTTGAGCACTTGAAGTGGGGTCCTGATTGAGATGTGCTGTTGATGTAAAACACATATTGGAATTTGAAGACATAGTGGGAAAGTAAAATCCTCTATATTTTTTATATTTGATGACATGTTGAAACGATAATATTTTAAATGTATTGGGTTAAAATTAAAATATTAAAATTAATTTCACCTGCCTCCTTTTACCTTTTTAATGTGGTTGCTTTGAAATTAAAAATGACATATGTGGTTCTCGTTCATGGCTGGCGTTCTCTTTCTATCGGATGGTACTACTCTAGAGGTACTTGTTGTATCCTTAAAGTTCTGCCATCCATTCTAGGCTTACCTGAGTCATGCATGGCTCGAGTTAGGTGCGTGTCAGGAAATGTACCTGGTCATTCAGCTGAGAGAGAGAGCTAGGTTCTGACTATGGCTAGGTCATGTACATTGTTCTGAGCTTCAGAATTTTCATCTGCATAGTGGAGACATTGGATCAGATATTTTCCTGGCCTCTTAATTTTAAAATTCTATGATTCCAGCTTGAAGTCAATTACTGCTTTACTTTTTCTGGGTTCCATTGAAAGGTCTCTACTTCTCCCTTTACCATGTATCAGAAAACGTCAAGATTATTTCCTTTAACTTCTGGTTCTTTCGTAAAGCCTGGAGTGGAAAGACTCCTCAGAGTTCTGATAGATTAAAGCACCTTCTCCCTCCCCTTTCCCTTTGCTGCCCGTTGGCCCCGTCTAGGCTTGTTTGAGTGTCCTCCTGAGCAAGGTGGCCACGGCAGCTCCTAAAATGATCCATCAGAGAGCTTGAAGAGGTCTCATTTCTTTGGTTCATTACTTTCTAGACTCCTTTTAAATACCCCAAGTACAGTGGTTCCATAAACTTTCTTTTGGCACTATCTAGATCATATAAACTGAGAGTCTGACTTTTCCCTTTACTAATGTTAGAACAATTCATTTTCTTGTAAATATCTTTCAGTGGTTTATCTTCCTATATACTACCCAACTGTTCATCCATCTATTAAATAAATATGTCAGGCATTGGGCTAGCTTCCAGAGCACAGAGATGTCAGACTTGGTCTCTATCCTTGAGGAACTCCTGGAGGAAGACCAGCGAGGAGAACCCATGGTGTCTGGTGGCCCGAGAGGGATATTCAGGGTGTGCGGGTCCCGGCAAGGACAGGAGGCGACCCCTGGAGTGAACTCCGGCAATGAAATACTTACTTTGAAATAAGGGTTTTAATATTTCAAAGTAAGACACGGTTTTAGTTAACTAGCAACGAGTCAAATAAATAAAATCTGCCCTATAAATATATATTAGACATAATTCCATTTAATGGAACATCAATGTCTGGATGCAAACGTTTTCTATACTAAAATCCCTTCTCATGATACCAATCACAATGTATTGTGCCATGAAATTGATTTTTCTTTTGGAATAAGCCTTTACAGTATGTTACAGTTTTAAAAAGTAACAATATAGAAAGGGGGTTATTATATAAAAGCAACGTTTTACTGGTTTAAAAAACATGGGCACTGGAGAGGAAAAATATGGCTGTGTCTGTGGAGTCTGTTTTATTGCAAGTGCCTGAATCTATTATCCTTAATAAAATCTTGACTTTTCTGTCAAAGAGTGTGGGTGAATAAAATGTATCTGCAAAGACGTTTTTGGTAGTCAGCAGAGTTCTTGGCTTTTGATTTGAGGTTTGTAGGAATCTTAAAATAATAGGGTATTAATAGGCTCAGATTGAAATCTCAGATAATTGAGTGGATCGTGAGCACAGAAATGGAAATAATAGCTAATGATTTTATATTGTAGTAAATGGTTATTTTGTTTACTATGAAACACAACAATTTATCTTAAGTGGACAGAAGATTAAAGCACTCAACTTATGTTCCTATAATTAGGAGATACTTTCTTAAGTGTATGATATAAATACATGTTCATCTTTGTGTATTAAATGCCAACAATGTGCATTTTGAAAGAGGAAAACTAAACTTTTATGGAGCATATTTAATGCTGTGAAATTCAGACAGTCATAGTATAAAGACAGAATATTTCTGGAAGATTTCCTTCTAAGTAATTAGGAAAACCTAAAATAGTCATCATGAATCAACAACACTTTTATGATCACAAAAATAAAAAGTAAATGTGACAAGTTTATAACATGTTTCAGATTTTCAAGACAGAAATCTACCAATGAGAAGAAAATAGAGATATCTGTTTATATGCAGTTGTGTTCATATGAACAGTACAGGTGCTGATCTTTTCTCTGGGGGTTGGAGAGTTGAAGAGAGGTACCCAGTAACAACACCGGTGGCAGCAACGTTTATGTAGGGGTTTGAACTTTTAACTAATTGTTGCCTGGAAAACAGCTTTAAAGGAGAGAGTGGTGAAGTCTCTGGATGTTTGTTTCTCTCTCTCTTTCTTTCCTTCTGTCCTTCCCTATATACTGCCCCAGAGTGCTGTGCATTTTAGTTTCTGTAATTAAAATCAGTTCAGTGTAAAAAATGTTATAATAATTCCATGCCATTCCTTTCTTTAAATTTTTTTTTTTTTTACTTCAGAGAGAGGAAGGGAGAGGGGGAGAGAGAGAGAAACATCAATGATGAGAGAGAATCATCGACCGGCTGCCTCCTGCAACACCCCCTACTGGGGATCGAACTCGCAACCCCGGTATATCCCCCACCAGGAATTGAACTGGGACCTCCTGGTTCATGGGTTGACACTTAACCACTGAGCCACACTGGCCAGGCTCCATGCCATTCCTCGATATAACCAAGTTGGAAATCACTAGTGGAGTTTTGTTGATGTGTTTGTGCCTGATGACTAGAGGTGCCCCAACTGGATCCTAAGGATTGTAGGTGGGCACACAAATAATTGATGCCCTCCTTAGTTTTTGAGAGCTCAAATTGCTGCCCTTTGTTCAGCAGTTAGTAGAATAAAGTTAATTTATTACTAGCATGTAAAATGAAAAGCTCACTATAAAGTATAACTGCAAGTTATTACTTATTTATCACTTGCATATTGAGGCACAGAGTTTATTTAATCATTCATTTATATATTCCGTCATTCAATAAATGTTTATTGAGTGCCTGCTGTGTGCCAGGCAGGGTATGAGGTACTAGGGATGTAGCAGCGATCAGGACGGAGAAGGTCCTGAGCTTGATCGATGAGACAGACAATAGACAAACTCACCAACAAACACGCCAATTAAGAAAACAATAAGTGATGAGAAAGGCATATGGGGTGGTGAGAGAAACTGTGAGGGGGAGGGGCAGTGAGGTGTATTTTAGGTATAAATAATCAGGAGGCAGCAGTTGAGGTGAGGCCTGAAAGAATAAGGGAGGGAGACGTTCAATGTGAAAATGGTCTCAGGTGGTCGGTGGCATTTAGTGTGCCACCGTGTGCAAGGGTGATACTCGGAATTGACCCAGGAGCCAACGAGGAAAGGCAGCCCGACCCCAGAGCACAGCCTCGGAGCACCCTGCTAGGTCGGGGGTAAGCCCTTCATTGCTGGGTGATGGGAGGTGTCAGGGGAGGGCCTGGGGCAGCTGAGTTGGTACTCAGAGGGCTCAGGGGCCACAACCATTGAACTGTTCTGGCAGGGAAGTATTTAAACAAGCAGTAGGGCATGTGTAACGGCTGAATATCAGCCATGCTCATGTGTAATTTTATGATCCAAGGAATTTTGACAATTAACCAATTGCAGTTACAGATTGTTTAAAAAATTCTGGCGACTTTACATAGTTCAGTAGAGAAAAGGAAGGGTTAAACTTCTGTTTTCAATGACAGCAGCTATGATTTCATAGTCTGGGTCACATTTTGAGAAGGTAGCATTATCAAACCAGATACCATTTTCTCAAGAAGGTAACCAACTTGACTACGTGTGTTTTTATAGGCGGCATCATTGTCCACATCTCCCTACCAAGATTTATGATAAAACAGAGAAACCATGTCTTCTCTCCGAATACACCGAGAACTACCCTATCTATCACTCGTACCTGCCCAGAGAGTCCTTCAAGCCCAAGCTGGAGTACCAGAAAGGGGCCGTACCCATGGAAGGCCTGAGCACATCGAGGTGAGTGAGTGCGCGTGTACCACTCGTGGAGCAGTGTGTGATACTAATGTACAGTATTAATGCAATGATGTTCAGTACTGCGTTAATGTGCACTGTCAGCATATGCTGTTAATGTCTTGATGTTA
Source organism: Miniopterus schreibersii (assembly GCF_964146895.1). Lineage (NCBI taxonomy): Eukaryota > Metazoa > Chordata > Mammalia > Chiroptera > Miniopteridae > Miniopterus > Miniopterus schreibersii. Next base: position 54,876,405 of record NC_138111.1, on the reverse strand, counting down.
ATTTGCCGTATCTCTGAAAGAAAAATCCTGGGTGGATTAGCCTGTTCAGTTTTTCCAATCTTCTCTGAAAGAGAAAGGGTTCTTGTGTGGAGCGTGGGGAGAGAAGGGAGGGGGAAGGCTAAATTGATCGACATAAAAAGGGTTGAAGGTTAAATAAAGCAATAAAGGGAGGGAAAGAAGAAGCTGCTGCTGAAAAAGGAGTTTTGGGCTTTGGCAGGTGAGCTCCTGGTCAGCTTGGGTGGTGGTGGTAATGTTGGCACTGGTGACAGAGGACTTGATAATAGAGGAAGAGAGGGCTGTTTTGAAATTATGCTATAGATTTTGAATTGGGGTCCCCTTGAATATTCTTCAAGAATATGAAGAAGACATACTTAAATTACTCTTGCCTTATAAACTGATTCTTTAGGTCCAGTTCTGTGCAGAGACTGAACCGCGGGGCTCAGTGTATTCGGGTTGCAGAGGTGTATGTATTGAGGGGCTGGGGGAAAGTGATCAATCTCAGGATTGTTTCACGTGTTGCAAGACTCTAACAGAGCCTGCCATTGACAACTCAAGTTAGTTGCTGCCGGGTGGTAACTTGCAACTGGTGACTCAGTGGAGTAGAAGCATCTCTGAGTGCAGTTGGGCAGCCTTTCAGGTTGCATAGCTTAGTCCCAGATGAGACCTGAAGGATGGACACATTCATTGCCCGTGCCATCCCTCATTGTTGCAGGATTGCTGTGAGGTGGAGGTGAAATGGTTCCAGCACGGTGCCTGCACATCTCAGGTGCTCCAGACCTGGGAAATGTCCTCCCTGTGCCTCATAACTCTGTGCCTTTGTGGTAAAGGTCCCAGATGACCCAGGCTAAGCAGAACGGCTCTAATTCATTGCGCCCCCAGGTTACCCCCAGGATGGGCCTGGGAACATCCTCTGTTCAGATTGTGGACTGGAGGTGTAGTGTTCCCACTGAAAAAGCTATCATTCAGATTCAAAGGGAGAAGTCCCTGTCTGGGTTATGGCGCAGAAAAGACCCACAAGGGGAGCTGAGGGGAGAAATGGCGACAAAGGATTCCTGAGCTTGGAGGGACCCACTGGATGGAGCAGCTTGACAATGGCAGGGAGTCGAGTGCCTTCCTTGTCTGATGCTTGTCTTGAATCTGTTCACTTTCATGCTAAGCAGTTCTTTTAAATGATTTGGTTTAAGCTCAAGGTTTCCAGGCCCCTCTTGAAAAAAATTGTAATTTATGCAACCTGTTTTTAAGCCTACGACTTATTAAACAATATGAACCTTAAAGTTTGGGCTTCATTTTACCAAGAAAAAAAAATAGCATTCTCAGTTTCTAAGAATCCAAAGACCACAATAAGAGATGTGGACCATTCCGGAACATTGCTTTTTCTTTTAAGAAACCTTGGTCAACATGAATGAAAAGTCCTCGGCATGTGTGTAAGAGACATGTGACTAGTAAAGGATGAGAGCTGTGTTGAGGACGGGCTTGCAAACACCGCAAGCAGCCTTCTCATCTGTTTATACCCAATTCACAGGAAATAACGAGCACCTTGCGAATGTCAACTACAGCACAGCTTCAGATGATGTTAGATTAGGGATCTATTTCATGTCCTGGAAATACAGGAAAGGGTACTTGAGGGTTGCGTCTGAGGAATGCTTTCTGTTGTTGCCACAAGCTGAGGAGAGTGAGGATAAACCCTCTCTGGGGCGGGAGCCCTGCTCCTCACCTGGCTCTGAGCCCCAGATGGAGCCCCGCAGGCCCTCCGGCCTCCCGATGGTGCTTTGCAAAACAAAAACTTCCCCTCTGACCTGTCCTAAATTACCCTGGCCTCATGTCACTTACAACAATAAACATATCACCCAGAAGGCCCCTCTGTTCTTGTCAGAGCCAAAGTAATAATATCATTCATGTCAAGACGTGGCCAAAGTGGAGGAATGCAGAGGGGGAAAGAATTTCCAAAACAAGTTGCTAATGATCACAGGGGCCTTAAAAAGAAAAGGGGTAGGGCCAAGGTTACCCGTGGGAAGGAAAAAGAGCAGAAATACTGCTCTCCTGTCCTTGATTCTTTGCCTCAGAGAGATCTCTAAGGGAGAAATAAGCAGAGGACATCTCTCCTCTCCCCTGTACCTCAGTTTAATCATTTCTCAGCCCTGTGCCTTCCACGCTGGGTGCTGGTGTTCATAGACAAAGAATAAAACTACATCTCTATCAGGATGCTTTGTGTTCCAATGAGTTTTTATTGAGATAAACGAACAGAAATCAAGATTTTACCAGCCATCTTTTCTGAACCTTATAAAGTCAGTGGAGACTCTGATTCATATATGTGCACATACAATAAAATGATTCCTTATCAATAAATGTAGAGAAGCTGTCATCTGGGTGCCCACCAGAGGCCTCTGGGGGAACGGATGGTTCAACCATGTGTCTGCACCCCCTCCCCCCGTGTCTGCTTGGATTGTCACCCCTGTCCCCTTAGGACCCTTCTTACCAGAATATACCACCCACTTCCCCATCTAAAGACCAACCTGGCCTGGTTTCTGACATTGGCCGTGAGGCTGCCACCTGCTGCATGAAAGTCATGTGGCCCAGGGCTTGGCTGGGTTTGGTGATTAAGCCCAGACACAAAAAACACCTGGTTTCTGGAAAGGTTATCATCCCAGCATGAGGCGTGAGTACAGCTGCACACAACTCTTACTGACTGTAAATCTCGGGGATTTACGGCAGGTGCCATAAGGAGAACGCTTGCAATTTTCAGCCCTTAATATGAAGCTTTCTTGCAGCCCTTGGTAATTCTTTCACATAGGATCTGCCTTTGGTTCAGATAGACCTGAGGTCAATTTATGAAGATCAATTTATTTGTACTTCAAGCCTCATTTCCCCGTAGGCATGTCATTCCGTAAAACACTTGGGCCCCATTTTGTGACTTTATTCCTGTTAGCTGAAGCCAGATGCTTTAAGACGGGCGATGTGGCCGGCCTCACAGGAAAGAGGCGAGTCCTCAAGACGGTGTTAGACCTGCATTCTAGAGGGAGTGAGCCCCTGGCCGGGGTGAATTGGAGATGAGCACGCGTATGTGAAGGTGGCATCAGGTTCAGACTCGATGGGTTTGGTGAAGCGCAGAGGGCAGGAGGTCAACAGCCCAGATTGCTTCCTTTATTGATAAGACTTTTGGGTAAACTAGGGAGAGTAAGGGAAGCAAGAGCTAAAAGAGAAAGGGCATTTGGTATTGTTTTCAAAAGCCAGGAAAGATGCAAGAACGTTGGTTGTGGGCTTGACTCTCTCCCTACACATTGAATTTTATACATTTTCTGTTCTAATACATACTTGGCTTTCTACTCAGAGCTATACCCCAGGGGATAGACTTACTCCCCTCTGTGTACTGGGCCTGAGAATTAATGAAGACATGTAGAAATAGGTCTCAGGACTAGACTTGCCTGAGCAATTTCAGCGCCTTTGATGCTGTATGCCTTTGATTAAATTTGGGGACAATTTGCCCATTATTTCTTCAAGTATTTATTTTTTTCTGTCTCTGTTCATTTCTCTCCCCCAATCTTTTTTCTCTTTGTTCTTCAGAATGGATAGTTTCTATTAATCTATTTTCAAGTTTACTGAAAATTTCCTCTACCTCCATTTTGATATTAAGTCCATCTAGTGGGTGTTTTATTTCAGATACTGTATTTTTCAGTTTTAGAATATAGATTTGGTTCTTTTTACTTAGTTATTGTTTGGCTTCTGTGGTTGCCTTTTAATTCATTATGACCTCATTTTGATTTTTGTAATTGAGTGTAGTTAAATAGCTGCTTTAATTCTAACATCTGGGGCTGCATGATTCTTTTTCTTTGAGAGTGGGTCACATTTGTACATACGCCAAGTGATTTTGGACTTATCCTGTACATTGTTAATGTTACACAGTGGAGACTGGATTTTTCTACATTCCTCTGAAGAGGATTTTTTTTTTTTTTTAATATATCTTTATTGATTTCAGTGAGAGGAAAGGAGAGGGGGAGAGAGAGAGAGAAACATCAATGATGAGAGTCATTGATCGGCTGCTTCCTGCACGCCCCCAACTGGGGATCGAGCCCGCAACCCGGGCATGTGCCCTGACCGGGAATTGAACCCTGATCGCCTGGATCCTAGGTCCATGCTCAACCGCTGAGCCACGCCCGGACGGGCGGAAAGTTTTTTATTTTTTATTCTTTTTTTCCTACGAGCAGATAGGAGGTAACTTGATGGGACTGAAAATGCAAACTCTGTCTTGAGTGGCAGCTCAAATATCAGTTCAGTTCTTTACTTTTAGCCTGGTCGCTTGAAGGCTAACGTGCCTGTGAGGTCAGCCAGAGATCTGGGCCAGTAGACAGGTAGAATTTGAGCCTTCCTGTCTCCGGTTCTTGCCTTTCGAGGATCCCTTCTACACTTTCTGGTACCTGTGGTTGCCTCAAAATTTGGTCCTTTGGTTCTTCGGTCGGGAACGATGGAAGGTTTGCTATTCCCATTTTAGTGGCCTGACCGAGCCAGACCGGAACCCGCCTTCAGCCTGGATGCCTTGAAACAAAGTGGAAATTTACAGAGGCTCGCCCAGGGCCATCCCCTTCTTCCACCCATTGGTTCTGCCCCAGAACCTGCCTATCTTGGTTGCTCTCTAGTGCTTACAGGTAGTTGTGTTTATATTTTCTCCAGAGTTTATATGAAGCAGTGACAGATGTGAGCCTCAGCTTTAGTGGGGGTCAAGGCGATGAGAGAGTAGAGCAGGAGACAGGTTCTATGTAACCTGAGTCCTGGAGGCAGGTACTTGGAATCCTGTCTTTCATGGTGAAGATGAGGAGGGCTTAGTCTCTCCTTATCAGGATCAGCAACACGAATCGAGCCCTTTGAATCCACCTAGGATCTTTCTCAGTGTGCTGGGACGGGCTCCCCAGCCTGCCTGGGATGACATAATGGTTTCCTTAGAGGGAAAGTTTAGAATTATGTGTGGAAGTAATGAAATGAAATCAATGAACCGACAAAGAGCAAAACCCCATAGAGGCAATTGAGAGAGAGGACAAATCATGAGGAATATGTCAGAAGTCAAGGGAAAGAGTATTTAAAAAATGAGGAAAGGATGGATAGTATGAAGGTGGTACAGGAAGATGAAGGCCTGCAAAGCAGGGACTGGGTTTGGGAACAAGATGGTACTTTGCGGGCCTCGCCTAGAGCAAGGAAGGAGTAGAATCAAGAGTTGATGGGTGGAGCGTGATGGGAGGTAAGGAAGGCAGGTCTGTCCCTGTAGACGACCCTTTCTATTTTTTTTTTTTAATATATCTTTATTGATTTCAGAGAGAGGAAAGAGAGAGAGAGAGATAGAAACATTAGTGATGAGAGAGTCATTGATCGACTGCCTCCTGCATGCCCCAGACTGGGGATCGAGCTCGCAACCCAGGCATGTACCCTGACCAGGAATCGAACCCCGATCGCCTGGATCCTGGGTCAATGCTCAACCGCTGAGCCACGCCCGGCCGGGCGACAACCCTTTCTAGAAGAGAGATGGGAAGGAGAGAGGACTGGAGAGGAGTGGACTCCAGTAAGGCTTGTGTCGTATTTTTTTTTTTTCCTTTTAAGTTTGAAAAGAATGGAGCATGTTTAAACACTGACAGAAAGCAGGCAGTAAGAGGAAAAGGTTAGACCACAGACCAGGAGGTGGTCCATGGATGAGATTTCTGAGAAAGAGGGAAGGGACTTAGGGTAGGGGTGAAGAGATCGGCTTTGGGCAGGAGGAGGAACTCTTAAAATGGATTCCATTTAATATGACTGATTAGTTGGGCACACTCCAAATTCTGAAGTTTTCATAGATAAACATTAATAATACATTTTTTAGAAGAAGTATTTCATCGCCCCTTTATCGCTGTGAAAATCTTCTTTTCCCTACTTCCAGGCTCCCGAGCTGGTTGGCTGTGTTATTTCTTCTTTCCTTTTGTCAGACTCTTGTCAAACACCTTCCTCTAGCTTCGCCTAATGATTGGGAGTCAGTTGTTACGACTTTCCCAGCAGGGCCACTTTAACCTGTACTTAACTCGGAGTTGAGCTCTTGGCCTTCCTTACTATATAACTTTTATGGCTCCACACCTAAAAGAAACTTAACATCTTTGACCAATTTTTTTCTTGGTTCTTAGTCACAATGGGCATAGGGACTAGGAATGCAACACAGGAAGAGAGGGGAGTGTTCTTAAAAAAAAAAAAAAAAGCTACTAAATTTGAGCAATTTCTGGGAAGAATAAAATAGGCTTTTCTCTTATGTGACCTTAAGGCTGTAAGATTATGTGAGATTGAGGACGTGCAGTTGCCTTGTGGTTAATGATAGGTTTCAGTGAATGTTCTTAACATAAAAACATAATGAGGAAACATAAATTCTGGTTAAATTCATTCTTAAGCCACAGCGAATATTTTTGGGTGGGGTATAAATGAATTAAATGGAAAACTTTTCCTCTCTTCAGAAATAGATCATCTTTCCCCCTCAAGATTGTGTTTCTTAGTTATAGCTGATTAGTGTATTCAATCATAGACGTACTTTATTTTTTACTTTTATTTATTTTTGTTTTTTGTTAACCCTCATCTGAGGATATTTTTTCCATTGATTTTCTAAAGAGGGTGGAAGAGAGGGGGAGAGACAGAGAGAGAAACGTCGATGTGAGGGACACACATCAATTGCTGGTCTTTTGCAGGCACCGCACGCTCTAACCACTGAGCAACCCGGCCAGGGCCATGTAGACATACTTTCACAGGGAACTTAGATTTCGTATTGGAGAAGGAGATTCAGTGAACAATTGCTTTCTCTAAACATAATGAGCAAGGATCTGCCGCATCCACTTTTGCCTTTGAGTAACCAGCTCCAGGATAGTCCATGGACTGGTGCATTTGGTTGCAGGCATTTTCCTGCTCTTTCTTGTAGAAACAGCAGGGTAGGGGCATTAAGTGCACTGAAATTGTCAGAGAGATGGGCAGCCCCTGAAGGGAGGTTCTCACAGTATCTCTGGGGAGAAGTTGGCTCCCGCAGTGGAGGATGTCATGACCTGTGTGCAGGGTCCCCGGGCGTGCGGGGGCGCAGCGTGGGCGTTCGGCCTTGTTTCTTTTTTAAAGGGTGTATTTTTTTTTTATAATGTTGATGCTTTTATTTTTTAAATATATCTTTATTGATTTCAGAGAAAGGAAAGGAAAGGAGAGGGAGAGAGAGAGAGATAGGAACATCAATGATGAGAGAGTCATAGATCGGCTGCAGCCAGCAACCCAGGCATGTGCCCTGACCGGGAATCGAACCCTGATCGCCTGGATCCCAGGTCGACGCTCAACCGCTGAACCACGCCCAGCCGGGCGGCCTTGTTTCTTTTTTAAATGTTTTCATTGATTTCAGAGAAAGAAGGGAGAGAGAAACATCAATGATGAGAGAGTCATTGATCGGCTGCCTCCTGCACGCCCCCTGCTGGGGATCAAGGCCACAACCTGGGCATGTGCCCTGACCGGGAATTGAACCATGACCTCCTGGTTCATAGGTCGATGCTCAACCACTGAGCCACACAGGCCGGGCTCCCCTTGTTTCTTGTCGCTTGCCTTTGATATCTCCTGATCCTCCTAGGAAAAGGCAGAGCCCTTGTGTAGCCGTCGATGAACATGGGTTTATGTGGGACATGTGGTCTCAGCTGCCACCAAACCCCTCTTTACCCCTTTTGGGAATGAGGAGAGCTCGCCTGCCCTTGGGAGCCCTCCCCTGAGAACACAAACTTTCAGACAAAAGCCACTTTGCAGTTAATCGGCTTTCAGACAGGGTTTTCTGGAAACTGCCATTTCTTTCTGCCGCCCGGGGCCCTCACCCCCAGCTCGCTGCTGCAGCAGGTTTGGTGTTAAGCAGACACCGGCCTGAGCTCTACTGAGGAGGGTGCAAGTGTGGGACTGACCCTTGGGTTCTTGTTTAGCCTGCTCCTCCCATAGCCCCAGTTTATACACAGTTGGCTTCCAGAGGCCTCAGGTCACTCAGCTTCCTCTTGCTGTTTGCCAACATGGGGCCCTTGGGAGGGGAGCCCAGGCTGCAGACCTGTAACTGCCGCCGAGATATGTTTTTAAATCTACCCAGAGGGTATTACTGGGAGTTCAACTGAAGCATCTCCCATTTCCTCCTTCGAGCCCTAGGGACACTCACTCTCCTGCTTCCTAACTCACTCCCCCCATCCCACCATCCCACCACGCACTTTCAGGCCCGGGTTTGGGTTTATGGACAACCATGTATATAATTCATGCAGGACATGTTACAGTGGAGCGTGTTACCTTTGCCAGTCAAGCATGGCTCAGTAATGCCGCTCCAGATTTCGGCCGGGAAGTAGGTTTTATTGGTGTTTGGGCCTGATGTTTTCCTGTCCGGAAACCTCCCCCTTCCCTTGGCGAGGCTGTTTTGCAAGCACATCAGGGAAAATCTACCTTCCCCTTGTCCAGTTTAATGAATGGGTTCCAGGCAAAACCCGGCTGTTGTGCAAAGCTGAAGCCCTTGGGGGGAAATGTTTGCTTAGGAGAGTTTGCATGGAGAATTGGAATTCAGGACTGTAAGCCCACGCTGAGCGCTGGTGTCACCAGGGTGATTCCTCGAGGTGGTGCAGTTAGCGTTTTGGCCTCTCTGTAACTGTGGGATGTTTAGGGAAGGGGTGCTTCCTGTTTAGCACAGACAGTCATGCTTTTTCTATCCCATTATTTTCATACTCCCTGAAATAGTGGGGGCACTGGCGCCAGAGAGCAGAGAAATGAAAGGCTCAGTGTCTCCATTAACTGTACTGCTCTGCCCTTCTGGGTTTTCTGTAAGGCCAAGTAGAGGAAGGAGATAAATATTAGCAGGAGAAGCTATAGGAACACAGAGAGAAGGGGTGGTTATAGCTGAAAAATAAGAAGTTAGCTCCACAGTGAAGGGGTTGGAGGGGAAGGAAGGTGGAAAGAGCAGGCACAGAACAGAGGCCTTCTCAGTGGCCCAGGGGGAGGTGGCAGATGAGTTGGGGAGTAAGGCAGGGGCAGGACCAGCATAGCTTATAAACGATGCTAGAAAGTTGGGCTTTATCTGGGAGAACTTTAAGCTGGGGGGTGAAATGGTCTGATTTTCAGTTTAGAGGATTTATTCTGGCCACACTAAGGGGACTGAAGTAGAAGTGGCAGGAATGAAGCAGGAAGCCCAGGTGGTAGGTAAGCTGTCACCTGATCCAAGCGAGAAATGGGCGGGGTCTGAACCTTGGAGGGAGGACGGGCTGATGGGGTGGAGGGGGCCTCGGCCGGTGAGTGAGTGGGCCTGTGAGGGGTGTGCCCAGGATGGTGTCCAGGAGCCTGACTGGGTGAGACGGGAATGGTGACGTCTTTCTCAAAAGTGGGAAACAGAGGAAGAGCAGTCAGGGGCATGGCGTAGAAGATAACTTCTTATCAGATACTTGTAGAATTGGGTTGAGTGGAAACCATGAGCCATATTTTATGCAAGTGGCCCCAGTGGCATGTGCTTGTTTTCGTTACAGGAGAGATTTTGGGCCTCACAGAGTGTTACCAGTGAAGTTCCACCAGCCTGACCAGTTCATCCCAAGTGAAGAGAACATGGATCTGCTCACGACGTATAAGCAAGACTACAACCCCTACTCTGTCTGTCGAGTGGACCCCATCAAGCCTCGGGACAGTAAATATCCATGTGGTGACAAGATGGAGTGTCTGCCTACTTATAAAGGTGGGAGAGCGCTGGAGGGACGGCTTGGGGAGGGACGGGCGAGCGGCACGCAGGCCACGAGATAGGTTTCGTACGCACAGCCCCTTACTTCCCATGGGCCAAATTGGGCCTACAGCCCATTCTTGTGCAGCTGGGGAATAAGAATGGTTTTTAAATTTTGAATGCTTAAAAAAATTCAAAAGACTATTTCAGGATATGAAAATTATACAAAATTTGAAGTTTAGTGTTCATAGTACGTTTTGTTGGAACATAGCCACACTGGTTCATTTCCACATTATCTGGGCTACTTTTGTGCAAGAGCAGCAAAGCTGAGTAGTTAACAGAGAATGTATGGCGTGCAAGGCCTGAGACATTTAATATCTTCCCTTTTACAGAAAGTATTTGCCAGTGCCTGTGTTAGCTTGCTGTTGGAATCCTACACTGGGGAAGCATTTCAATTGAGAGATTAATTTATTCATCAACTTAAGAAATTATGGAAACATAACATACAGACAGAAAAATGTATAAATCATAATTATACAGACCAATGAATTTTTAAAAACTATTTAACAAGTATTTATTTTTTGTTTTCCTAGTTATAATTTATTTTATTTTATTTATTTTATTTTATTTTATTTTAATTTAATTTAATTTAATTTTATTTTACATTCAGTATTATTTTGTATTAGTTTCAGATGTACACTATATTGGTTAAACAATCATACTTTACAAAGTATTCCTGCTGGTATTTCTAGTACCCACCTGGCACCATACATATTTATTACAATATAATTGACTATATTTCTGATGCTGTACTTTACATTCCTATGACTATTTTGTAACTACCAATTTGTACTTCACCTTTTTAATCTCCTTCGCCTTTTTTACCGAATCCCCCAACCCATATCCCCTCTGGCAATTATTAGTCTGTTCTCTGTGTCTAAGAGTGTGTTTCAATTTTGTTTGTTCATTTAGTTTTGTTCTTTAGATTGCACATGTAAGTGGAATCATATAGTATTTGTCTTTCTCTGACATTTCATTTCACAGCATAATACTCTCTAGGCCTATCCATTCTGTCGCAAATGGTAAGAGGTTTTCTTTTTTATGGCTGAGTAATATTCCATTGTGTAAATGTTCCACAACATTTTTATTCACTTGTCTACTGATGGACACTGGGCTGCTTCCATATCTTGGCTATTGTAAATAATGCTGCAATAAACATAGGGGTGGGTATATTCTTTTGAATTAGTGTTTCAGGCTTCTTCAGATATATTCCCAGAAGTGGAATCACTGGGTCATAATGCAGCTCCATTTTTAATTTTTTGAGGAAACTCCATACTGTTTTCCATAGTGGCTGCACCAGTCTGCATTCCCACCAACAGCATGAGGGTTCGTTCCCTTTTCTCCACTCCCTCACCAACACTTGTTTATTTATTGTTGATAGCCATTCAGACAGGTGTGAGGTGATATCTCACTGTGCTTTAAATTTGCATTTCTCTGACAATTAGTGATGTTGACCATCTTTTCATATGTCTATTGGCCAACTTTATGTCTTCTTTGGAAAAGTGTCTATTTAGGCCTTTTGCCCATTTTTAAATTAAATTGTTTGCTTTTTGGTGTTGAGTTGTGTGAATTTTAAATTTTGGATATTAATCTCTTATCAGATGTTTCATTGGCAAATATTTTCTCCCAGTAAGTAGGTTGTCTTTTTGTTTTGTTAATGGTTTTCTTCGCTGTGCACAGACCAATGAATTTTTTTCTTTTTTTTTTTATAAAATATATCTTTATTGATTTCAGAGAGAGGAAAGGAGAGGGAGAGAGAGAGAGAGAGAGAGAGAAAAACATCAACGATGAGAGTCATTGATCGGCTGCAGCCCGCAACCCGGGCATGTGCCCTGACCAGGAATCGAACCCTGATCACCTGGATCCTAGGTCGACGCTCAACCGCTGAGCCACGCCCGGCCGGGCCAGACCAATGAATTTTGACTGAACACATCTATGTAAACAGCACCCAGAGCAAGAAATATATCATTGATACTCCTATTCAGTCACCCAGGATAGAATCATTATGCTGACTTTTAACACCATAAATCAGTTTTGATAGTTTTATATAATTTTTTTGATAGTTTTGATAATTTTATATAAATGGATTGATTCATTCTTTATTGAGCATCTACTATATATATCCCAGGTATGGCATTAGGAACTGTGAAGGAAGCTTAGTGACCTTAGGTGACTTTTGAGTCCAGTAGGGACACAGGACATGGAGTTGTATGTGTGGGGCAAGCAATGTAGCAGTCACTCTATGGAGCACAAGCCACAGGCTGAGACCATGGGAATGGAGGCCAGGTTTACCAGTAACTTTTCTGCTTATGATGCATATAGTTTCCCTAGGAATACATGCTGAACTGTTCATGTAACATGCTTGTGGATCTCTAAATGACTGTACTGATACTTGCTTTTATGTAGTCAAGACAAATATTTAGGCAAGGGAAGGTGGGGAGGCTTGGGGGTGTGTGTAGAATATTCCCGAAACCCTTCTAGGAGCTCTAAATCTATATTCTGGAAGCATTTGCATGCGACTGAGCTTCTCTTAGGAACTGGGGCTCAGGGCCTCTTCAGAAATCTGGTCTCTGTTCTTCTACCTTTTATTTTTTAAAAATTTATCTTTATTGTTGAAAGTATTACAGATGTTCCCCCCCCCCCACTGATCCCCTCAGCCTCTACCCCCAGCCTCCCCTAGGCCCTATCTTTATTGTTGAAAGTATTACAGATGTCCCCCCCCCCCCACTGATCCCCTCAGCCTCTACCCCCAGCCTCCCCTAGGCCTTCTCCACACTATTGTCTGTTTCCATGGGTTATGCATATATGCATATAAGTTCTTTGATTAATCGCTCCCCACCCCTCCCCCACCCCCATCTTCCCTCTAAGATTTGTCAGTCTGTTCCATGCTTCTATGTCTCTGGATCTATTTTGTTTATTGGTTTATTTTGTTCATTAGATTCCACATATGAGTAAGATCATGTGACACTTGTCTTTCTCTGACTGGCTTAATTTGCTTAGCATAATACTCTTCAGGTCCCTCCATGCTGTTCTAAAGGGTAAGAGATCATTCTTTTTTACAGCTGCGTAGTAGTCCATGGTATAAATGTCACAGCTTTTTTATCCATTCATCTAGTGATGGGCACTTGGGCTGTTTCCAGATTTTAGCTATTGTAAATTGTGTTGCTATGAACATAGGGGTGCGTAAATTCTTTCTGATTGGTTTTGGGTTCCTTAGGATATATTCCTAGAAGTGATCATTGGGTCAAATGGCAGTTCCATATTTAATTTTTTGAGGAAATTCTGTACTGTTTTCCACAGTGGCTGCCCCAGTCTGCATTCCCACCAGCAGTGCACCAGGCTTCCCCTTTCTCCCATTCCCACCAGCTCTGGTTGATGGTTTGTTGACTTGTGGATGGCAGCCATTCTGACACGTGTGAGGTGGTACTTCATTGTGGTTTTAATTTGCATCTCTCTGATGATTAGTGACTTTGAGCATTTTTTCATGTCTCTTGGCTATCCGTATGTCTACCTTCTTATCATTGCTGTCATCTTCTTCCACTTTTTCATAGTCACCTTCTGCCAAGCTGCATTCTGGATGTTGTCATACCCTGAAATGGTCCCACCTTTGTCCACCCCAGCGCCCGTCCTTCCGCTTGCTCTCTTAACCGGCTCCCACCATGGCAGTCCTTGGCAGTCCTTGGCAGTCCTTGGCCTCACTTGGACCTGCAGTTCACCAACACTGTAGCCTTTCTTTTCACCACCAGCCCCCCCATGTCTGTCCCCCGTGTGGCCTATTCCAGGTTATATTTTTGTGGTCTATCTTTTTATACCTTCTCTCTTCTGTTCTTCAGTTGTTTCTTCCTAGCAAAGCCCTAATCCTGCCTTTGTGTCTACACCTGGGCATACACCTGAGCATAGCGCCTGTCTTGTCAGCTGTTACTAATTTTCCCCAGAAAGGAACCAGGGGATCTTTTAAAAATGGCAACCTGATCTGACCTCTTCTCTGCTTAAAACTTGTTCAAATAATTATTATGGTTCTTAGGATAAAATCCTAAACCTTTACCACTCCTCTGATGCCTCGCAGATTCTGGCGCCTCCTGCCAGCACCCCCCTGCTGTGCCGCAGGAGCCAGTGGCACCAGGTACATGGCTGTGGCGCTCTTGTCTGCTCATTCTGTCCTTTCATCCAGTGGTTACTGGAAGGCAAAAAATGGGGCCCCACGGACACTGAGCAGGCAGGAAGGAGACGCAAAGCCCTTACCTCTGATGGGGGAGGAAGCGGGCACTTGCAGCTGCGAGCTCTCCTTCCCCCCACACCCTTCCCTTGGCCCTCCCGGGTCTATGAAGCTTGGCATAGTGAGGGGCTCTTTAGAGCAACCGCGTGCCCAGCTCGGTTCCCCTGCCGCCCTTCCCTGGGAGCAAGGAGAGGCCTGGGAGTGAGAAATGCTCCCTGCTTACCTTAGGGGTTGGCATGGATACAGTAGCCCATTGTTGTTGTTTGAAGACACTCCTCCTTTTTCTCTAGCAAAATACTCAAATTAAACACACAGAAAAAACATCTAATACATACTTTTTAATCTCTCCCACCTCCAGCTCTCCCATACTCCTCACCTTTTCCAAACAGTTACATCCAAAATCCCCCCGGCAAACCAGAGAAGGCTCTTGCACTGCTAAAACGAACCCGTGGCCGGCTCTTCCCTGCAGATAAAGATGAGATCGAAAAAACCTTGTTTTCTTCTCCATTTCCCCGCCGAAATTCAGATTTAAAAACAAATCAGTATGTAGCCAAGGAAACATTTGTAGTTAGATTTGACCCATAGGTGCCAATTAGCAACCTATATGTCTCTGTAGTTTTTTGGATAATATGTATACTTACCATATCCTATTAATTTAAATGGTTTCTTTGTTCCATTACTCCCTTATCATATATAACGATTTCCAAAACTGGGCCTTGAATGGCCAACATATGGATTCTTGGCATTTAGCACAGGGGATGCCATTACAAAGGTGTGTTTAGTGAGGAAATATATAAATGAGTGGTTCTGGACCATTGTTTACAAGGGCTCCGGTGACAGTTTGGTGTCGGAGGTACACAAATCCTCCCTCAGCCTGTTACTCTGTGGGTCCTGGCTGAGAGCCAGAGTGAGGTTTGGGGAAGACCCATGACATTTACTCTGCTCTCGTGAGTCCTGCACAGCCCCTTGTATGCGCGAGGGGCTACACCCTTGCCTTATCAGTTGGAGTATCACCTTTCGATGACTTGGTTGTCTCTTGTGGAAATTTGCTGCTTTAGTTATGTTTTTTCCAGAGCAACCTTATGGTTTTATGGCCATACATTGATTTTCTTTCCAAAGGAGGGGAAGAAAAAATAACTAAAGACCAAGCTCATTAAATATGTGTATTTCAATGGGTTCCTTCTATATTATATCTATATGCTCCACTTACTATGGTTCTACAGGAAACATATGCAAACTTTTCCCTTTCCACTCGTATGGCCAGCACCTCTACTAGGGTCCAGAAAACCACCAGTAAAATATGCTCCAGCAGCATTTGGTTGTAATTTTGACATTTTCAAAACACTGTGCAATTGGAAAGATTGAGAGTGTAATTACTTGATGCTCAGCTTTAGGTTTAGCTAAGTTTTTTTAAAAAGACACATTATTGAATGGAATCCCTTTTAAAGAGGTTCTTGCCAATTACCCACATGACACCCTGGCCCTGAAGGGCTTTACTGATGGTTTTCATGCTTATGAATAGTTTGTCATGTGGAATTCTGAGGTTTTCAGGGTCTTGTGGAGGTTTTTTTTGTAATATATGCTGGGTGGAGGAAGTTAGAGGGCTGGACAATAATGTGGTTTAAAGTGTATTGTTGGGTATCAGAAATCATGAGGCGACTTTCAGCTTAGGAACTTGTTTTCTTATCACTTCATCCGTCACAGAAGAGGGCCAGAAAAGCCCTGTCCTTCCCACCCCCACAAACCTTGAGGCAGTGTGTAGGCATCTACAGGTAGATATCCCCGTTTCAGGGAGGGCTGATGTCTGACAGGGAAACATGTGGTTTATATTCAGCGAGATGGTTCCCTCTGAGGCCCCCTAATGCTTTCAAGATGCTGATAGAGCCATTAATGGCTCTTGGAGAAAGATTAGATTTTCAATTAAAATGAAGCCAATTTAAAATAAATAGTTGGTAGTATTATTAGCCTAAAATAAACTTAAGAGTGTGCCTGGGGGGGTGGGGATGTCAGGACTTCCAAAGTGGTGGAGTGAGGAGCTTGGCAAACCTTCTGCCCCAAAAGCAACAGTAAAACTGGACAAAACAGTAAAAATCAACCATTTTAGGGCTCAGAAAATCAAAGGCATACAGAAGATTGAGAAGCATTTATTCAAGAAACATTACTAAACCATGGTTATGAACAGTGGGAGTTTGTGGTGTTTTATCCTGGGGCTCCCCCTACCCCCGTCTCCATGCCCATTCCATCTGGGCAGGCGAGGCTGTGGAAACCAGCGGCTCTGCTGCTGGGGTGGGGGTAGGGGTGGGGGGGGTGGTTGGTGACTTGATTTGGAGTAGAGTGCATACCCAGGGGTTTCAATAAAAGCAATAGCAATCGCAGTGGTAAAATATCAGGGGAGACAACTTCTGCAGCTAGTCTGAGGTTGCAGTACTAGTTGGGGCAAACAACAGACCAAAACACCAGCCAGAAATTCAACAAGGAGATCCAGAGAATAAGAAAGACGTGGTGGGTCTTGATAGGCTTATGCATATTCCTAGTGCTTTGGAAGACTGCATATGGGCAAGGTGCAGTGCACAGGCTGAGGAGAGACCAGGGACAGGGCCTAGTTATCTATTCATCTTCCTTGGCTGAATATGGCACCTAGTGCAGGTGCAGAGGAGACATGGGAAAGCCCAGCTGAAAATGAAAGCCAGGATAGACTTGTAAAGGGCCCCATCTTTGACTATTTTCCCCAACCCATAGACAGATCCATTAGCATACAGTGAAAGCCTTACTAGTTTAAGGTGCTTAAGCATAACTTCTGATCAACTAAACTCTGCTGACACAACGTGACTCTTAGCAATACAGGCTTCATAATAAAACAACTAAGCAAAAATATCAGTTGCCACACAATACAGTGGAGATAAAACTCTATAGAGTTAGTGCAGGCAAGTCACTAACAAACAGCAAAAACCACTCCCAGTGGGGGATCAGAATCCAGAAGTGTAATCTGTGAATAGGAAAAAAAAAAAAAAGCTGTTAATAGAAACTCTCTCTGAAAGGACCAAGATGTTAGACTTAGCACAGAAATATTTCAAAGTAGCTATTATAAATATGTTCAAAGAACAATAGGAAACCGTGTTTAAAGAAATAAAGGAAAATGAGACATTTGCCCGTAAAATAGAGAATACTACTAAAAGGAAATCATGAAAAAAGAATCAATGAAAACTCTGGAGTTAAAAGGACAGTAACCAAAGTAAGAAATTCATTAGAGGGACTTAACACCATATTTGAGTTGGCAGGAGAAAGAATCAGTGAAAATGGAGATCAATAGATAGTATCCAATCTGAAGAATAGAAAATTGTTGTGGGATACCATCACCTGCACCAATGTACTCAGAAACCCCAGGAGAAAAAAAGGGCAGAAAAATATTTAATTGATGAAACTCCCCACATTTCATGAAAAATATTAATATACATATCCAAGAAGCACAATAGAAATAGAATAAACACAAGAAGTCTACACCTCATCGTATAATAGTCAAACTGTTGGAAGCCAAAGATTTAGAATGAAGCAAAAGAGAAACAACTTATCATATACAGGGAAATAACAATAACAACTAAGTTTTCATCAGAAATAATGAAGGACTGAAGGTAGTGGGATGGCATTCAAAGTACTGAGAGGAAAAAAATTGTCATCCAAGAATTCTATACCTAGTAAAGGATTATGTTTCAAAAATGGAGGAAAAAAACCCCATTCCCAGATAAAGATGGAGAATTTCTAGCTAGCTGATTTGCCTTATGAGAAATACTAAAAGTCCTTCAGGCTGAAAGAGAATATCAAATGGTAACACAAATCCACACAAAGAAATAAAGAGCGTTGGTAAAGGTTATTATGTAGTAAAATGTACTTTTTCTCTTATAAGAGAAGTAAAGAACCAATAATTATAAAACTGTGGGATTTATATCAGGAATGCAAGGTTGGTTTAATATCAGAAAATCAATTAATGTAATATGCCACATTAATGAAGTAAAAGACAAAACTGCATAACTGATAGACACAGAAAACACTTGGCAAGATCTGATATGCACAAAAGCTCTCAACAAGCTAGGAACAGGGGGAAACCTCAGCCTGATAAAGGGTACCCACAAAAAACCCTACAGCTGATACACTTAATATGAAAAGACTGACTGCGTTCCCTCTGAGACTGGGAATAAGAATAGGCTTTCCACTGTTACTACTTCCATTCAGCATTGTACTGTAAGTTCCAGCCAGTGTAATGATGCTAGAAAAAACAAACAATGCATCTAGATTAGAAAGGAAGCAGTAAAACTGTCTTTATGCTCAGACAACATAATCCTGTATGCAGATAAAACTAGGGAATCCGAAAACAAAACAAAAAACATACTAGAGCTATTATACATGAATTCAGTAAAGTGTCAGTATTGAAGAGAAATATGTAAAAATAAATTGTATTTTCATCATAATCTCAAAATGAACAAAATACTTAGGATACATTTTTTTTTTAAAAAGCGAAAGATTTGTGTACTGAAAACTACAAAACAGTGCCGAGGGAAATTAATATCTAAGCACATGGTGAGACAGTTCATGTTCATAGATTGGAGGAGTTAATACAGTTAAGATAGGGCTTCTCCAAATTGATCTGTAGATTCAGTGCTATTCCTATCAAAATCTCATTAGCCTTTTTTTTCTTTGGCGTAAATTGGCAAGGTGATCCTAAATTTTATATATTAAAATAAACCAGAGTAGATAAAAATTTGTCTTTTTGAGAAATGATGCTGGGACAATTGGCTGTCCACTTGCAAAAAGATGAACTTAGACCTTTCCCCTCACACCATATTAAAAATTAACTCAAAAAGGATGAGAAACGTAAATGTAAGAGCTAAAACTACCAACCTTTTTTAGACTAAGAGGAAAAACATTGGACTTTATAAAAATTCAAAAGCTTGTTGTGCTTCAAAAGACATAGGTAAGAAAATGAAGATAAATAATAGACTGGGGTGGAGGAAGCACATCTGGTATAGTCATTATATCCAGAATATGCAAATAACTATTATAACTCACTAAGACAGACAATGTAATTAAAACATGGGCAGATTTGAATAGACACTTTACTAAAAAAGAAATATGAATGACTGATAAGCACATGCAGAGATACTCAACATTATTAGTCATTACGAAAATGTAAATTAAGCTACAATGAGACACCATTAAACACCCACTAGAAGGCCTATGATTAAGAAAAAAGGTAAGTGTTGGTGATGATATGGAGAAATGAGAACCTTCATACATTGTTCGTGGGAATGTAAAATGGCTTATCTACTTTGGAAAAATTTGCAGTATTTTAAAAAGTTAAGCATAGCTTTACCATATAATCTAGTAATTCTACCTCTCAGTATCTACCCAAGAAAAATGAAGACATATATCCACACAAAGATTTGTCCTCAAATGGAAAATTTCATGACAACCAAAAAGTGGAAGCAACCCACGTATCCAATTTTTTATAATAAATAAAATTTGCTATATCCATATAATGTACTGTTGTACAATAAAAAAAAGTGAACTACTGATAACATTCTACAACAGGGATGAACCTTAGTTACATTATGCTAAGTTAAAGAAGCCAAATGCAAAAATACTACATATTGTGTGATCTATTTATATGAAATATCCAGAAAAGGCACGCTATGGAGACCAAGAACAGATTAATGATTGACGGGATAGGAATGGAGGATGACTGCAGATGGGCTTGATTGATATTTTGGGAGAGATGGAAATGTTCAATAACTAGATTTTGGTTATGGTTATTCAATTCCTTAAAAGTTACTGAATTATGTACCCATTTTATATTATAAAGATTATATCTCAATAAAGCAGTTTAAAAAAAGTGGGCTTATGGACTCCTCTGGTGTTACCTATATACACCCAAGGCTATTGAGAGAAGCTGCTTTTGTTCTAAGCCTTTGTAAAACTGTAAGCTCAAGAATTCCCCATGGGTTCAGAGGGCCTGCTAGAGTTCCATATTGGCTACTTTATTATTTCTATTTTAATTTTAATTTGACATATTTTTATCCTTCATTTTGTTTATGTGGTGTATTACATTAATTGATTTACAGATGTTGAATCAATCTTGCATCCCAGGAATAAATCCCACTTGATCATGGTATATGATGTTTTTAATGTAATGTTAATTTCAGTTTGCTATTATTTGGGGAGGGTTTTTGCATGTATGTTCATCAGGGATATTGGCATATTGTTGTTTTGTTTTGCAATGTCTTTGGTTTTGTATCATGGTAATGCTGGCCTCATGAAATGATTTTGAGAGCCTACCTTTCTCTTCAATTTTTTTGAAATAGTTTGAGAAGGATAGGTATTAATTCTTCTTTGAATGTTTGGTAAAATTCACCTGTGAAGCCGTCTGGTCCAGGGCTTTTGTTTGCTGGGAGTTTTTTGATTATAGTTTCAATTTCATTAGTAGTTATCAGTCTGCTCAGATTTTGCTTCTCCCTGATTCAGTGTTGAAAGATTGTATGTTTCTAGGAATTTATCTATTACTTCCAGGTTGTCCAATTTGTTGGCATATAATTGTTTCTAGCATGTTCTTATAATCCTTTGTATTTCTGTGATGTCAGTTGTCATTTCTCCTATTTAATTTCTGACTTCATTTATTTGGGCCCTCCCCTCTCTCTTTTTTGTTTAATCTGGCTAAAGTTTTATCAATTTTTTATATTGGTTTCATTAATCTCGTCTGTTGTTTTTATGGACTTTATTCCATTTATTTTCACTCTGATATTAATTTTTTCCTTACTTCTATTCACTTTGGGCTTGTTCATTTATTTTCTAGTTCCTGTAGGTGTAATTTGAGATTTTTCCTGTTTCTTGAGATAGGCTTGTATTGCTATGAATTTCTCTTGCAGAACTGCTTTGTATTCTTATTTTCATTCATCTCAAGGTACCTTTTGATTTCTTCCTTGATCTCATTGTTAACCCATTCATTGTTAAGTAGCATGTTCTTTAGCCTCCACGTGTTTGTATAATTTCCAGTTTTCTTCTTAAAATTGATTTCTAGTTTTGTTTCATTGTGATCAGAGAAAATGGCTTATATGAATTCAATATTAAATTTATTGAGACTTGTTTTGTGGCCTAACATTCGATCTATCCTGGAAAATATTTCATGTGCACTTGCAAACAATATATATTCTGCTATTGGGTGAAATGTCCTAAAAGTAGCAATTAAATGCATCTGGTCTAATGTGTCATTTAAAGCCACTCTTTCCTGCCCAGCTGGGCATGGCTCAGCGGTTGAGTGTCGACCTAGGATCCAGGCGATCGGGGTTCTATTCCTGGTCAGGGCATATGCCCGGGTTGTGGGCTGCAGCCAATCAATGACTCTCATCATTGATGTTTCCATCTCTCTCTCTCCATCTCCTTTCCTCTCTCTGAAGTCAATAAAGATATATTAAAAATAAAATATTTAAAGCCACTCTTTCCTTGTTGATTTTCTGTTTGGATGATGTATACATTGATGTCAACGGGGTGTTAAAGTCTCCTACTATTTGTGTCTTACTGTCCGCCTCTCTCTTTATGTCCATCATATCTTCTCTTCTCCTTCTGTTACCACCATAATGCTAATGTTGGTGCATTGGATATTGTCTCAGATGTCCCTTAAACAGTTTTCATTTTTAAATTACTTTTTCTTAATGCTCTTTTAATTGGGTGTCTATTTGGTAACTTGTCTTTCAAATCACCAATTCAGTCCTTTGCTTTATCTAATCTGATGTTGATTCCTTCTAGTGTACGCTTCACTTCAGTTATTTATTCTTCATTTCTGACTGCTTCTTTTTTTATGGTTTCTCTCTGTTGAATCTGTCACTAAGTTGATTGAATATCCTTATAACCAGTATTTTGAATTCTGCTTTTGGTAGATTGCTTGTCTCCATTTCATTTAGTTCTTTTTTTGTGGAGTTTTGTTCTTTCATTTGGGATGTTTCTTTGTCTCATTTTCGCTGCCTCCCTGTGTTTGCCTCTATGTATTAGGTAGATGATCTACATCTCCCAGGGAAGGACCTGTGAGGCCAAGATATTTCTGTTTCTTAATTGTCACACTGTGGGTGTGGAACCTGTCTGTTTCATGTTTCTGTCTTTCCTACCAGTCTTTTCATGGTTTTTTCATATCCTCAGTTATAGGACTTCCATTCAGCTAGTCTTAAGCGGGATCTCAATAATGATTGTTCTATAGTTTGGTGCTACTGTAATTTTGACCAGTTGTGGGAGGACATGAGTACAGAGTTTACCTACTCTGCCATTTGACCAGAAATCCCAGTGTAGGCAGTGTAGGACTTGGATTTGAGTTAATTATTATGGAAATAATGACAACAGTCCCACAGCAGAAGTTCCTTTTAGACAGACATCCCCTAGATGTAGCTGGCCAATCCTTTTCATTCTTCAAATTTTTTGAAATTCTTCTCCTTCTGAAATATTCCCTGATTGCTAGTAGTCTTATTTTCTTTCTCTAACCTTCACTCTATCTAGAAATGCTGTCCTCCTGTGATACAGGCTGTCAGAAGAGCATGGCTTTGGAATCAGCTATATGGTTTAAATTCCAACTTTAACTCCCTAGCCATGTCACTTTAGGGCAAGTATCTTAGTCTCTCTGAGCTTTGCTTTTGGAAATCTGTACAATGGAGACAGTTAAACCCATTATAAAGAGTTATTGTAAAGATGAAACCAAATTGTGTACGAAAAGCCCTGAGTACAATTGGCTGACACACAGTCAGTTTTCCTTAATTGTCAGATCCAGATAGTGGAGTGGGTCAGAGCATGGATTATGGATGTGGATTTGAATCCATTCTTTTTTACTTCTAGCCATGTAACCTTGGGAAACTTCCCTAATTTTTCTGTTCCTCCATTTCTTCATCTGTAGAATGAGCATATTGATGGTACCCACCTCATTAGGGCTGTCTGAATATTAAGAGTTAACACAGAAATTATATGATGATTATTGAGAATACTGCCTATCATATAATTAGCTCTATACAGGAGGTAGCTGCTGCTATTCTCTCACCAGCCAATACAATGCCTTATTCCCTTGGAGCAGCATATTTGATTTATGTGGATCAGATGTATGGGTTATAAGGACACAATGGCAGTCTTCCCATGGACACCAGGCAGGCCTGGCTGGTCTGGCTGGCAGCCCATTAGTTGTGGGTTGTGAATCCCCTGTCTCACTGTATCACATGCATCTTTGCAGTCACTCTGTGCTGATTCAGAGAGAGCACCTTCTGCACAGAGGAATGGAACTGTTCTTGGATTAGGGTAAGTCAGTGGTGGGACAACTCTGCTGGAATCAGTGCCCTGGATCTTCCCATGGCACTTTTAGAGGGCCACGTAGGCCCTCTAAAATCCCTGTGTGCAGCATTGTGGGGTGTGATAAGACTCGTATAAATTTTTCTTTTCTTCACAGTAACTCTTAGATAACAACGTTGAAACATCAAGCCCTTGATTGAAGTGCTTGGAACAGGGATCCACTCTGTTCTTCCTTTGTCTCAAGGAACATCTTACTGGAGGCTGGCTTATGGCTTTGAAGGCTTCTTGGAAAAGGTGCAGACTGAGTGAATTGAATTATGAGTAATTACCACTTCTGCTTTATTTTCAGCTGATTATTTACCCTGGAACCAACCAAGACGAGAGCTACTTCGTCCGGAACACAACTACCGGCCAGAATCTACTAGGTTTGATAATAGAACCACACACCAGGATGATTACTCTATGAAGGGCCTAGTGAACACCATAAGCTGTAAGCCTCCAGCCATGCCCAAGGTCTGTAACATCCCCCTGGAGGATCTGACTAACTACAAGATGAGCTATGTGGCCCACCCTATGGAGAAGCGCTTTGTGTATGAAGCAGAGAAGTTCAAACCCTGTGAAATCCCCTTTGAAAGCCTCACCACCCACAAACAGTCCTACAGGGGCCTCATGGGGGAGCCAGCCAAGAGCTTGAAACCTCCAGCCAGGTCCTGTGGGCTAGACTCACCTTTCTCTAACACCACGGAGTTTCGAGATAAGTACCAAGCTTGGCCAACGCCCCAGGTGTTCTCCAAACCTCCTGTCCCCTACGTCCCTCCTGAAGAAAAGATGGACCTTCTGACAACAGTGCAATCCCATTACACGTACCCTAAGGGTGCTCCAGCTCAGTCCTGCCGACCAGTGGTTTGTGTCAAGAAGGGTGCCCGCTTCGAAAGCTCCACTACCTCCAAGGATGACTACAAGCAGTGGGCCAGCATGCGCACGGAGCCAGTCAAGCCCATTCCCCAGCTGAACCGTCCTACTGAGCCCTTGGACTGCCTGACCACCACCCGGGCCCACTATGTACCTCACCCACCCATTAATACCAAAAGCTGTAAGCCCTCCTGGTCTGGTCCCCGAGTAAATATCCCTGTGGAGGGCCAGACCACATACACCATCAGCTTTACTCCCAAGGATATGGGTAGGTGCCTGGCTTCATACCCCGAGCCCCCAGGCTACATCTTTGAAGAAACAGATGCTTCGGGGCACAGGATATACAGGCCAGTTTCCCAGACAGGCTCTCGGCGGAACAGCCCTCTTTGTGTAGGTGATTCGGAAAACCCCAACCAGCAGGAGTTGGCAGTGTCAGCTTGATTTTTAAAAAATTATTTAGAATTGCAAAATACTTTTACAAACAGATGACTGAAAGTTATTTGTTGGACAGAAAAGAATTCCCCAAAATGAAAAAAAAAAATCATCATTTCCAGGACACTTGAATAAAATGAGAATCGCTTGAGTCAAGGAAAATGACATGTAGTCACTCAGTCATTGGTAATTACTCCTCTAACCCTCCCCCTGCTGTCTTCCTCTCTTGGGTCCCTTACCTTGTGCTCATGGAATCATAGCTGGTCACTATGAGGTTTTCTCTAAACCAGATGTATTTTATTAATTTAATCATTGTATGAATTGACATTATGATTAACCCTTGCCAAAGATGAAGTGTCAAGGAATAACCTTTATTTCGGGGGAGTGTGAATCTGCAGGTCTGTATCTTCACCCCCCACAGGCTGTCTGTGCAAACAGCAGGCTGTGTTCCTTGGGACCTTTGGAGAGATTTCAGACTAAAGTCCCCATTGCATCCCAGTCCTGGTGGGAGTGCCTTGGGCCCAGCCTGGAGTCTTGTTTCAGATTCTTTCTTCCCAGGGCTGCTGCACGGTGTCTTTCTTCTTCACATTGTGACGTGCCAGCAAGAACAGTGCTGTCTGATGGCGCATGGCTCTCTCTGATTACAACAGATAGCAGCCCCACAGGAGCATGGACCTGCCAGACCTCTCCCACCCCTAAACCAGTGCGGGCTGTGATTCTAGACAGAAGAGGGGGGAAAAGGGACCCTGGCAACTAGGCATTTGGCAGCAGCCATGCCCTGGGCTGTGAGTTCTAAATGCTCAGAGCCTGGGAAAAATGGCCCCATGCTGGGCTAGCTCCTAGGAAGGCTGGACCTACTTGTCCTAAAATGGTAAATGTGACCAGACCCTGTGACAAAACTTGGCTTAGTGGTGAGCTGGACCCTGCCCTGGGGAAAGGGCTGGAGTTTTCTCTTTTGGGTCTAAGGTTTCACCAAGTTTGATTCTGAGGCTAAGTAATTTGAAGATTGTTTTAAGTTGAGGAGATTGAGGAAAGACTTTGTTCAAGGAGGCCCATACGGGGTCAGATGGGCTCATGATCTGGGTGAGCCTCTCACAGAAGGATGCAGACTCATACTTGGGATGCTACCTCTCTCTTCAGCCCACAGAACTTAAAATATACTCCAAGTTCTCAGAAAACTTGGGAACACGATGGAGGGAAGAGAAAATTTCAGTTCAAGTCCAGAGACTTGAGCCTTGGGCTCATGCCGGGTTCATGGGTGAGAAACCTGCATCTCTTATCCAGGGCTCAGTCTTCCCACAGCTCTTACCTACCTGGCCCAGACTGCTCAGGGCCCTACCCCTTGAAGCCTCACCATGAGATTAGTTTGCATCATCGGGTTGGGATTTACATCATTTAATTCTCTTTTTGGTTACATGGGGTCTGGATACCTGTCCTTACGGTGTAGAGAGGCTCATAGAGGTTACACACATTGTCCAAGGCCACAGAGCTTGGAGCACCAAGGCCAAGACTGGAACCTTGGTCTTCAGATTCAAGATCCAGTGCTCTTCCCACAACACCAGGCACCTCCCATCTGCTGTGTCTCAGATCTCATGGCTCCACAGGCCCCATCAAACCACATTCCCTCTGTCTGAAGTCTTTCCTGGAGTCCATTAAACTAAAGGAGGTTACTAAGGAGAGTAGGTTTTATTTTGTTTCGTCACTTTTTACGAATCAAAGAAATATTTGCACTTGATTTGAAAAGCCAAATAGTGCTAAAATGCTTATAAAAAATTCAGTACTCTCTTATGCCCCAGCCCCTTGGCCTTCCCCATTATCACTTCCCCAGAGAACAATTTTAATTTGATCTGTTTCTGCTAGTATTTTCCTTCATATTCCTAAATAATGTACCTGTACTGCCGTCTGTTGACTCACAGATTTTAGTCACGATCTGTTCGGTTAATTACGAATTTTAGTTCTCTTACACTTCCCCTTCCCTCTCCCTTCTTTTCAGAATGGTTATATGACAGCACTTGGCTGTATCAAGACTAATAAGTTTTTCTAACGTTTCTGATGAGTAGGAAGGGACGAAAATGCAGAAGGATGAAGAACCTGCTTGATTAAGGAGCACCAAGCCTTCTTGGGGTGAGCAATATCCTCTGAGCCCTTCCTTTGTGATATGTATGGTCACCTCCATGGTGACCCCAGGCTAGGGGAGCTGTTTAGGGCATTCCTTGTCCGTTCTGGACTTAAGGAGCCAGGTTTTTGCCCCCCACCCCCACTATCCGTCGTTTTTGGTCTCAAAATATCTTTATTACTGTAAAAGTGGTTAACAGAAGTAAAAAAATTAAGAAAATATATAAAGAAGGACACAAATAACTATTATGGGGACTAGTGGAACACAGTGGCTAAGAGCATCAAAGGAGACTGTCCAGCAGACCTGGGCTTATATCTTGGCCCCTGCTGCCCAGTAGCTAGGAGACCTTGGTCAAATTCTTTAACATACAAACACGAGCAATGCTGGCTACATGCTTTTGTTGTTTGGATTGAATGATAGAATATATGTCAATCCCTTAGCCCTGGCTCATGGTTAACTCTCATTAAATGTAGGTGATGATGAAGATGGTTGCTGAGTTCTGCCTGGTTGAATCTACTTATGATTTTATTGGTCAGTGTTTACCAACATGCAGGTAAGGATAACTGCTTGTATTTTATAAAGTAACATTTTACCTTTTTTTTCATATAGTTAACTTTTTAGTTCTGAGTCGGGATTACTAACTGCTCTCCCTGGAAATGTCATTTTAGGAGGTAACTTGGGTCTCGGGGAGGGAAAGAGAA
The DNA here is from genome assembly GCF_964146895.1 of Miniopterus schreibersii. Lineage (NCBI taxonomy): Eukaryota > Metazoa > Chordata > Mammalia > Chiroptera > Miniopteridae > Miniopterus > Miniopterus schreibersii. The sequence continues at coordinate 54,848,986 of NC_138111.1, read as the reverse complement.
GCTGAGCTGAGGGGGGCTTTGGTTCCCTCCCCTGTTCCATCAAAAGCAGCAGCTTGTTAATCAGTTCTGTGCATTGGGCTTCCATATAAGAGTTGGTTGGAAAAGGGTCCACTCTATTAAAAGGCAAACACTTACTGCTGTAACACCTGGTGTGATCCTGTTCCATAAACCCTGACGATGAAAGGCCTCTCATAAACTGTCTCCTCTTGAAAATATGCACACATAATTTATGTCCTAGTTTTCATTTGTGAGAATGAAGTGGGAGCTTGCTTTAGGCAGGCTCTAAAAGAAAATTATTAGAGACCAAGAATAGGATACAAAGGGAAAGGTTTAATGTCCAGCAGGGAACCTGCTCTGGCGCAGAATCCAGTCTGTTCTGTGGATGAAGTTCTGGAGAAGAAAACAGATGAGGCATCCAAAGCCCCGAAATGGCAGACTCTCCAAAAAAGCGGAGTCTCCAAGTGAGGCTGATGGGCTGCAGATGTGGAGTTGGTGGGTAGAAGCTCTAGGCTGGTTTGACGTGGTCTGCTGGCTTGGGACATGGTGCCCAGGGGCATCTTCTGGGATGACCTGCTCCCGATGACTGTCTCCCTAAGCCTGTGCTGTGCACAGGGCAGCCTGTGTCAGCAGGGTAGGTGGCAAGGGCAGGGCTTATTCCTTGGTTCCCTTACAGCGGGGCCACGTGCATGGATGAAGACCTTGGCACATCACCTCTTTTTGGCGATTGGGGACCCATCTATTTCGCCCTCCAGTTGAGATATAAATACAGCATCAAGAAGAGCTGAAGGGACTTTCCATTCTACTACTTGTATTTTCACAAGTGTCAGCGTCTTTAAAGATGAGCCCCTCTTTTTTGACTTGGCTCTAAGATCTTCTGCCAGGTGATGGCTGGAGGGTGGAGATGGTGGGGCCCACTGGTAGCGATTCTTTTAGCCATCTCCAGTTTTAGTGCCATTTGCACTCTGCTTTCTACGGTACCTGTATTTCAAATCCAGAACCCCTGCTGGGTTCTGCCTTGTAGACCTGCGCCCTACCAGCTCCAGCATTCTCGCTGTATTTTTATTCTAGGCCGTGGCTTGCCCTTCTACACTTGTCAATCATCAGTCCATTATCTACCACCCGTCTTCAGATTTCTTGAAAACCCTTGTCCATTGATGACCCTCCTATTTTACTAAGGCATTTTGTCCTGTAATTAGTGCTTAATGGTGCATGTGAGGAGGTGGGAAGGAGATCAGCAGAAGCAGGCAGGCTGCCACGTGACCTGGGATAGAGCCAGTTGCAGACGATGAAGCACTACTGGGATTTCATTCGCATCTTCTCAACTAGAATGCACACCGGGAGGGTGGCTTTTCCCTCTGACTGAACAGAAAGGCAAACCTGGACAGTGAAGAATAAATACCAGGCCAGCCAGTGTATGTGATGAAGGGAGCCCTGGATCTTGGGCCATTACCCTCTGAACCCCAGGCTGTTCCCCAAGGCTCTGCAGACAGCATCAGCCAGGGCTCTCCCGCATCCATCCTCGGCCTCATCCATCCTTCCTACCCCTCTCGGACATCACCTGCGATTTCATGGAGGAGGGTCTAGGGGTCCAAAGACAGCCCTCAACTGAGCAGAGACCACAGTCCAGTTCTGACATCAGAGCAGCCGTCCTGGCCAGGGCCTGTGGCCGGTGCCGGGGGAGCAAGCACCCCCTGCTCTGTGTCACGGTGTTGCTTTCACGCGGTGTCCCCCAAATACGTTTTCGTCATAGTCTCATTGCTCTAAATGTGTTTGCAATAATGCACATAGTTAGAATAACTGTCCTCCCCAGTCCTGCCTATAAAACAGGAGTGAAGCAAACTGCTCAAGGCAATGGGTCCGGCACAACAGAATCTTTCCTAAGTGATGCACCTCTTTGGGATCTTGTGATTCAGGGCATGAAGATGAACGGAGGGATCCATTGTGTCTAAAAGTGCTTTTCGGCTGTGCAGTTGTCAAGAGGAACTAGGCGGGGGGGGGGGGTAGGGTTGTGCACAGGGCCCAACTGCAGATTAAATGGCCCCCTGGCTCCTTGGGCCTGCCCCTGCCGTCACCCAGGCCCACATCTGGTCGGCAGGCGTTGAAGTGGGAAGACAGAGGCCCTTCTGAGCCTAAGTACTGGGGGTGCAGGGCAGGCAGGGGTGTTTTCTTTGGCAGGGAAGGCTCAGAATTTTCACATAGCTGGCTGAGCAGGTGCGTGGCCCCTCCCCACTTTGGGGGTGCAAGGGAAGCCTAGGAGCCTGTGACCCTCCCAGAACATGTGCTCTGGATTCTGGAAAAGGCATCAGGGCAATACTAGGCTAGGCTCCGCTTTAAGCTGCTTCTGGGCCACAGGTGCCCCAGTCCCTGCCTTTGGATCCTTGGACGCCAACATGAGGGGTCCTGATGGCTTTTCCTTGTCAAGCCTCTAAGTGTGGCACCAAACCCAGCTTGATGCTAACAAAAAGGGTTCAGGAACTTTTCACTCCTGTGATTGAATCTAACACTGATTTTCTTGGGCTTTTCCTGCCCAGACCACTGAGCCAGGCTGCCTGCCTGCCTGCCTGCCTGCCTATCCACTCAGGGTCAAGGCCGTTCTTTCAGTGACAAGGGGAAGCTTCGTTACTTTGCCTTTGTCCCAGATCCCCATCCATTTTGTGTTATACGATTGTAAAACAGGGGAGCCTACAAATGTCCTTTAAACAGGCAAGCAGCTACTTGAGGGTTACAGGCAGACAGAATGCCTGAAAAATGACTGCAATTTGACATCTATGCCAGTGAATGACTTATAAACTAAGAAATTGAATTTTTTGGACTGTAGGCTCTCCTGGGCTTAAAAAAAAACCAACAACAAAACTTTTCATTTGAGTTTCTAAGCAGAGCTCAGTGCTTACTATCAACTTGGAGCGGTTCTGTTCTTGGCTAAGCATTGCAACACCTCCCATATGCGAAGGTCAGTTATTTGGAAACTTCAGCTGTCCAAAAGCGAGGCAAGAACCTGGAAATAAGCAGCCTTTACATTGCCAGAATCATTGACATGCACTTCATGTATAGAAACTGAGGTACTTTACTCAGCGCACACCCCCTACCCTGGCGCTGCCTCTGAGCATATTGGCCCCTTTTCCTCCATGTGTTTTTTTTTTTTTTTTTTTTTAAACAGTTCCAATGAACTTGTACTATCTGGTTTACTAGCCCACAGAATAGGAGGGGCTGCTGCTAGGGGCAGACACATTCAGAACAGAAAGGAGTGACAGCTGATAGCTTTGCAGTGGGAATAGAGGCCCCCAAATTAAGACAAATCTAGAACTTAAAAGCCTGGCAGCTCAGGAATTATGACCCCAATATAGTAAAAAGTAAAACACACACACACTTGTGTGCGCATGCACATACATACAATTTTTTTTTTTTAAATTAAGACTGGAAAAATATACCATGGTTTATGCTTGTGACCTCAATTTAGTAAAAAAAAGAAAAAATTATACACATTTTTAAAGTCTGGACAAATGCATCAACAGTGTTGGGTAAACGAATTCCCACTTGTCTCATTTTTCTGAAATAATAAGGGAATGGGGATTTGGAGTATTTTAATATGAGTTAACCTATAGGTAATATGTAGCAGTCTTTCCCAAGGTGTATTCTGTGCTAAACCAGCCCGTGAAGTGGTCTTCAAAACGAGTTCACTGGAAACATCGGTCTGGGAAAGGCTGCCTTTATATCCTTCTGTGGGAGATTCATGATACTCGCTAATATTTTGAAGGCTCTGTAGTAAAGGAACTTTGTTTACCTTCCATAACCCATTGTATGAATCAGCAGTTTTGGAATTACAAGTGCTCAAGCCAAAAGGAATTTGTTGGTTCAGGCAATTGAAGAATCTAGAGCTTCATCTGTGGGCTTTAGGCACAGCTGGATCCAGTGGCTTGAATGCGGCAATAGGGGCTTGACCTTTGATCCTCCGGCTTTATTTTCTTCTGCACTGCCTTCCTAGGCAGGCCTTTCCCGTGCGGTAGTTTCTAGCAATTCCTTTCATTGATTTTAGAGAGAGGAATGGGGGGGAGGGAGAGAGAGAGACCCACCAACCGACTGATGTGAGAGAGGAGAAGCCTCCATCGGCTACCTCCTGCAGGCCCCTACTGGGAACTGAGCCTGCAACCTTTTGGTGCCCGGTAAGACACCAACCAACTGAGCCACACTGGCCAGGGCTCTAGCAATTCTGAGCTTACAACATCCTTTTAGCTAAAGGGCTTCTCCTTTCTAGTGGTTCTGGTAAAAATCCCTGAATTGGGTCTCTTTTTGCCGGGACTGAGTTTCAGGCTGATTCCTGATCACCATGGCCAGGGAGATAGAAAATATGCATCGTCCAGGCCTCAATGGGGGTCCCCCGGCCAGAGCAGTGTGCATGTGTGGGGTCAGTCATGTGTGAACTCCATGAACTGTAGGAGGGCTGGGGTGGAGTGGGTCCCTCAAGGAAAATTGAGGTGTATTTTCCAGGCTAAGGAGGGATGAATGCTGAGCAGGCAGAAACAACAGTTTCCAGCTCTGACAATAGAGCCCTTTTATTGTATAAAACCGATTGGAACACACATGGAGAAATGCTGCCAAGTGCTCGGCATACATTTTTTCAAATAAGTTTAGAATACAATAAAATACACATGCGTGCAAACATGCGGTTGAACCTTTCTTTGATGATGTAGAAGCCTCAGTGGATCCTGCAGTGCCTCAGGGTCAACTCTGTCAACACATCCTGGTCACTGGTGGTTGAGATCGTTTGGCTTCTTGATAAATGGGAGGTTAGGACACAGTCGGAGTGCAGGGCACAGGGAACCTGGGAAAGCTCATTGGCTGGGCAGCAGACACAGCGGATGGTGTAGTGTTCTCCCAAGTTTTGACTGCACCTGCACATGTCATCTCACTTATCCACCCCCCCCCCCCCCCCCCCGTGTTATCTTCCCATCTGGATGGGGAATTAAGGCCCAGAGAGGTTAAGCAACTTGGCAGATACTTCACAGGCTTGCTCAGGGCTTGCTGTCGGGTGGGTACCCTGAGTGTCTTCATTCCGATGGGGAGGGCCCAACATTTGACTCAGGACAGAGGTACCCGGGTGACTGAAAAACTTGCATCACTCTGCAGCTGACCTCAGCTGAGTCATTTCTTGACCCTTTCATTGTTATTTAAAAAATTATGGTGGGGGGAAGAAAACCAAGCTCAGGACACTTCACCACACCCCTCGCCTTATCATTAAACATTTCCTAGAGCTGCTCACCTGGCGACTAAGTTCTTCACAGCTTGTCTACATATCCTTCCTGGGATTTGTAACAGGTCAGCCCTGGCCGTCACGAAGGCCTGGAGGCCTGTTGATGTCATCCTGGAGAAGGAGGCAGCCTTCCCAGGCATGCTCTCTGGCCTACATGAGGACTGTTCAACCTCCCGGGCCCTCCTAAGCATCCTGTTTAAACAAACATTGTTTATGTTCAGCAGGAGAACTGCTCCCCACTGTCTGCTCGCTCTCCACTTACCTAACACTGCACATTTAATTTCTGTTTACACATATATAAACTGTCTTTAGGAGCAGCCTGGGAAATCCTTGGTTGAAGATGGATTTTGCCTTTGGAAAACACAGAGGTGAGTGACATCTGTATATTGTGTTATCAGAAGCGTGACACGTGGTTGATTGGGACCAGGTGCCTCACAGAATCCATCTGAGGTTGTAAACCTCTAGTTGACAGGCAAGGTGACAGCCCAGTCCTTGTTAGCAAAGGCTTGATTAGCAATATCCACCTTCCGTTTTAGGGGTGGCAAGAAACAGTTGAAATCCTTGGGGTGCTATGAATGTGAGGCTGAGGTTTGGCCAAAGATAACACTCTCTGGTCAACCCTTACACATTTGACCTGTAAAAGCAGCTCCAAGTGGACAGGGTGGGCTTGCGGGGGGCAGACAATACTTTTAGGTTAAACTTAGAAGATTGGAGGAATTCCCTGGGGATTTAGTGCTTTACTGTTTACTGCAGGGTCTGCGTGGGCACCGGCCTTTCCCGAGTTGGCAGTGTGTGATGTGGGCAGGTCACCTTCCCTGATTTAACTCGCATTCTGAGTCTGAATCTTGAAGTCTTTAGATCGCAGCTGGATCAGTAAACAGGTAAGGGACAGAGAGACACAAAAGCAAGGAGGTGCTACTTTACTTTGTTTCCTAAGTTTTCCTTCCTGGGGGGGTAATTCACCAAACCGATCGGTTTTCATGGGTCATTCTCCAGGAACTTCATCTTCTCTCTACCCCACTGTCCCCTTCCCCTTCCCCTTTGGGGGCGAATTTGCCTATTTTGGAGAGTCTCACGGATAGAACAGTGAGGTCTGGCTTGTCTCATTTTAGCTGAGAACCATTAATAAAACTAGGTTATCTGCAGGGTGATACCTGAGGGTGAGCAGACGAGAAAATCTACCACATGGTAAGTGGAATATCCTTAATTTCAGCTTTTACTTTACTCGGGCAGTCCTGAATGAGTATTGCTCCATTTTTTAAAGTAAATTAAATAGCACTTATATGTACATTTGGGTATTTTGGATTGAGACTGGGCTGTAGGTTTGTGTAAGATACCGTCTGTCCTGGGAGGTATTTCTAGAAATTTGTTAGTATTTTGGCGAGTCTTTGAGCTGGCTGCACGGACTGATCTGTTTTCTTCCAAGACACAGAGCTTGGTTCACTGATGCCTCTCGTGTTTACACTATTGTGGGGTAGTGAACTTTGGAGGAATGACTGATGTCCTTCTCAATCAAAAATAGAAACACAGGGGACTCTTTCAATGCTGACAATAGGAGTAATGTGGTATTTCTGCCAACCTGTCCCTCACTGCCCCACCTCTCTAAGGTGACTTGGATGGTGACAGGAACAGTTAACATTGAGTGAGTGCTTCAGTGATATGCCAGGCACCCTTGTATTTCTTTGACATGAAGTAATAGTTTTCTCACAACAACCCTGTCCTGTGAGGTATCTTCTTTTTAAAGGTAAAGAAGCTGAGGCATACATGAGCTTTGGCGATTGTTGAACATTCTGGTCTCAGTGGACTCAGATTTCTTGGGCTCATCTTGCCAAAGTCCTGGAAACTTCTGAGGCCAAGCAGGGGACTCAAATGTGAGGAGTTACAGCCCCAGGACCAGCCTGTGGTTAACATCCCAAACGTTTACACTGTGGTTGGTGGCATCTTGGAAGGAATCTCTCTTTTACTCTCTGCTGTGCTCTGCGAGTTTGGCTGGAAAATTTTCCATACCCCCTACTCGAGCCCTTCCCACCGGTTAGCCTTCCTGGGTTTTTGCCCTGGCATCTGACTCATCCCCTCCCCACTGGAGTTTCTGTAGCACATTGTTTGGTTGCTGGTATGTATTTCTAGCTCTAGCATTGGCGAAACCTAAAGTGCCTTAGGAAATGATTGGAATTTCAAGACGAGCTTTCTGGTGTATTTTCATGCTGCTCAGCAGTGTGTGACGTGTTGAAGTCAGTTGCTGGCAAACAGGCTGGAGGTCGGCTTCCCGGCGGGGGGTCCTCCAGAGCGTCTCACAGAGGCCTGTGCATGGCCATCGTCTGGGCCTGGGACACGCTGCTCTTCCACCAGAGCCTGTTCGTGAAGAGCTCTGTAATATGCTTTTTTATTTTTAACACTTCCCACAGCTTTATTTAAAAGTAGGGAGCTAGGAGCCCAAGAATGCCATAATTGATTTTAGAGGACGATAAATAACAATCCCAGTAAAATGTATTGCCATCTCTACCAACCTCCAAGCAGTGGGGAGAGGAATGGGCACACGCTGAAGTGGCCACGCACGGTTGGCACATGTACAGAGCAGCTGGAGACGGCATGGTGGGTAAGAGCAAGGCTCTGGCTGAAAAGCCAGACCACAGGAGTTTGGATCCGTTTCACCGGCCTGGTGACCGTGGCCTTCTCATGTTAATGGAGATGACTATAGGGTTGATGTGAGGATTAAGTGTGGCAGCAATCTAGACATGTTAGGCCCTTCCAGTAGTGTACACGCACGACTGCATTCAGCATGCGGTTACTCCACACGGCGCACTGCATGCAGGAAGCCCGGCTTGCAGTGAGGCTCGTGCACCCGCGTCTCATCCCCCCAGAGATGCCTGTGCTCGCTGTTCCCACTACCTAGGGCCGTAAGTAGATGATTGTCAGGGCGGCACATCCACAGCCGTAGCTCCTCTGGGTCCATTTACAGAGCTGGCCCTTCCAGGCCTGGGCCCCCGAGTCCCCACACGAAGCTGCAGTCCCTCCTCTCCAGCCAGACACACACAAGTGGCCAGGGACCACCCTCTCTCCCTGCACCAAACAAGGTGGGAGGGCTGAGCTTAAGAGAGACTCAGACGACACGGTTTAAATAAATAAGCTGTATTATCTGTACAAAAAATATAAATACAGTTTTGTGTTTTAGAGGAGGAAGTGCCTCCTTCCACATTAGTCAGCAGCCCTAATAATCTTGGGGTGCTGCTGAGTCACAATTCACAGAACAACAGTAAATGAACATTCATGTCATGCAAGGAGCACACAGTTTCCTACCCTAAACCCAGGGCCTCCAAGCTGGCTCTGAAACCCACTTCCAGAGGCTCCAGCCCGGCACGCGGCAGAGCTGGAGGACACCTGCTGTGTAGGAAATGTGAATATTGGCCCATGGTTTTCAATAGCTATTGAACTAGAAATAATCAGCCACATTAGTAGTAGTATAGAATTTGTCGTATTCATTCCATGTGTAACTATTGTGTCACAAATGAATTCCCTCTTATTGCCCCATCATCCCATGTTAGTTTTTACAATGTATCCTGTACACAGTGAGTGGATCCAGAGTTAAACATCAGGTTCTATTAAAAAGAGGAACAATATAATAATCACCACTGAGTTTACAGAAACACAACTGCAGGAAGTTACTAAAAAGTCCCCCAAATACTTTGCTTTCTGGATGACAATGTACAATTATTAATATTGCACTTTTTTTTATACAAGAAATCCTAATAAATATTCACAAAAGATATACAGACATAGAAAACATTCTCTTTTATTTTAAATAAACATTACACTGATTTTTAGTAACATGATTTCTTAGAGCCCATTTTTGTGGTGAGGGAGAAAGAAACCCAGCGAATTGTCCATAGCTCACCTGGGAAGGACGCAGCTGACCTTTGCCTCCCTTCAACTTTCCTTCCAGGCTGGCTGGCAGCCCAGCCCTGATGCCAGTGGTGGCCCCGAGGGAGGGGTGCTCTCTGAAGGATGAGTGACTGGCCACCTGCTTGCCGTGACGGCTAAACTGTGGCCACTTGGGGAGGTGGCCAAAATAATTTGTCTAAAGTCACTTGCTGAACGAGCAATTTGCCAGATCACCAAAACTGGTGGTAAATGTGGATTCCTGGTAGTTCACTGTGTGGGGGGAATGGGTTGAAAGCCTTTGAGGACAGCTTTAGAAGCTTTCGTTACCCTTTGGCTTTGCCACTGCACCCCATCACCCCACTCCAACTGCTCTCCAGCTAGGAGGGACTCTCACTGTGGTCTGGGGGTCCCCCACAAGCTGTCTTCCCCTAAGGCCCTGGCCAGCTCTGGAATGAAGTCATTTGCTATCACCTGATGGCTGCTCTCTGGCAAACTGATTAATGAGTTGGTTTTGGAAACTGACTCTAGTCCCTGGCTCTTAAGTGGGGCGGCAAAGGCCATACAGGCAGAAAACCCGGCCTGTTCGTGCTCAGATGCCCCTGGCTCACATCAGCAGTGAGTTCCAGGCTGGGGGACTCTAGACTTAGATAAAGAGATGCCAGCGGTGGTTTTGCTGTGGCTGTACAGGCAGAAAGTTCACTGAGACAGCATGGGGAGCAGGGATTCCCCTCCACCCCAAGGAGGCATGTCCCTTACCAAAGCCTGAGCCCTGTGAGGGTGGCTGACTGGAGCATCCCCTCCCCTGAGCCTGAGGAGTCCCATGCACATAGGCACAGGGGTCAGAGCCAGGCTGGGAGCCTCCTGCCTGCTCACCCCTCCCCGCCTCCCTCCAGCTCCCCTCCTCCAGGAACACACACAGGCTCCTTTTCGCTTCTGTCCCCTGCCCTCGCTACTTCATTTTCTGCAACATGTGCTTTAGGCCTACTGGGACTGTGCCCTCCTCTACCCTACGTGTCCATGTTCTGAGTTCTCCGGGTTCTGGGCTGGGTTCTGCCTCAGCATGGTGTCCCCTCCCTGCTTGCCCCTCCCAGGGCCGAGGGGCAAAGGCGGAGGAGACGACAGAGGAGCAGCACGCTCCTGCGTTAACTGCGCTACGGGAAAGACCCAGTGGTTGTCCAAAGCCTGGGTCACCATCTGGGACCCTGCCCTCCTGCCTGCTGGGAGCTCTGGCTCCCTGCTGTCCCCAGGGGTGTGCCTGCCTCTTCCTAGGTCTCTTCAGGACCCAGGCTTGGAAGGGAGCCAACTTTGCAAGGGAGCTCCCGCTGTCTGGCTCGGTCTGCTCTGCAACCTCCTTTAGACCTCTGTCCTGTCCTTTCCCAACATCCTGTTCTCCATCTGACTGAAGAGAAGACGTGCTGGGGTCCTCATGTCCGGGGGTGGGGCGGGAGGGGGTTGGACGAGGGAGTGTGTGGTTGGGGGCAGGGAGGGGGAAATAAATAAATAAAACGAAGAAAGCGTTAGTTCTGTCCGAGGCGGTCGCGTGAGTCCTCTGCGCGGCAGGGTCGAGGTCCTCCCCGGGCCGGTCTTCACGCCTTGCCGCAGGTTCCACAGCAGCGAGACTTGAACTGGCTGAGCTGGCAGAGTTGCAGCTGCTTCACCTTCTCGCAGTACCTGGTGGTATCGCTGCACTCCACTGGGAGAGGAGGAGAGGGGTGGGGGACAGAAAGGAACCGTGAAACAGAGGCTCATGGCTGTGGCCAGCTGGGTGCTTCCTGGGGTCTGCCTTGGCCACCAGACACCTGTCCTGGAGGGGCCACTGCTGTCCAGCTCCTCTGGGCTGGTCTTGCTTCAGTGGGGCTCAGCCACCCCACCCCCCACCCCCTCTGCCCCCACCCACGGGCTGCAGCTGCTGCCCATCTGCGAGCTCCCTCCTTCCTGTCGGCTCCCTCTCTTTGGATCTGTCCACCTCCCAGGCAAGCTTGTCTTCTCGCATGGTATCACCGCAAGTGATTCTCCTTGAGATGGTTCCTGGAAAGACTAAATTTTGTTCCACTTCGAGGGAGCGTGTAAGTGAGGCCCTGGCTGATGATGCCTCATCCCCGGAGCTTGAGCCTGCCTTCCCTTGTGAAGCTTTGTTCTCTCGTATTTTCCACCTGAGCCTCTCTGCTCCTCCCTATAACCAGGCCTTACTGGGACACCATGGCTCTAGTTCAGTGCTGGCACGGACTACATGGTTCTTCAACACTGGTGCTGACTGGGGTTGTGGAAATCTGACATGTGAGTCCAGGTTTTTTTTTTTCGGTGTGTGTCTGAATTACTTTCATTGAACACTGGTTCTGAGTGTGGTGAGCTCCTACCACAAAGACCATCCCTCCCCAGTGTAGAGAAAGCAACCGGGACTCTGCCTCGGGGGAATCTGATGCTCAGTGAGGCCCTGTTGGGAGGAGACGGTCCTGCACTATGTCAGTTTCCTATTCTTTGCCTCACGCTTTGTCTTATCCCTGTGGGGAAGCACCTCCAATCTGTTTTAGGTCCAGAGGAAGAAAAAAGAAAAAATAGATTCCCACCCTACAGGGATACAAAAGCTGGTGCTGGGTTGAGGGCCTGCGGGAGGAGGGCGTGAATGAGTGTCAGATCCCACGGGCAGGGCGGTGTGGTTGGTGCCCATGGCGCAGGGGAGGCAGGAGGTGGTCAGGGGGCCGTGATGGGTGCAGGGCCTACTGAGCAGAAGGCACTCTGTGTGCTGTTTCAGTGTGAACAGTGCTTTCTCTGTAGTAGCCTTCCCCCAAGAGCCGCTGTTCAGTTATCCCCTGTGCGCACCAGCCAACCGACTATAGGTGAGCTGGAGGCTGGTTTCATCCGGCAGTCGGCCAGCAGCGCCTGGCTGTCTCAGGGCCAGGAGGAAGCCCTTAGGCTGAATATGTGTACACACCCATGCACCCCTCTAAAAATACCCAACTCTAGCCCTAGCTCACAATTCTTGGGAAGCCCGATTCAATGCCCTCTGCTCAGGTGTGGGCCCAGAGACTGCCCTCTGCACCCAGTGCCCTATAGGGAATCTGCGGAAGGCTCTTTGGGATTGGAACCTACTGTTTTCGCATGGGGTGATGTTGCAGCGCTGCCAGTTGGCGGGCCGGGGCCCCCAGGAGCACAGGTGCTCGGGCACTGCCTTGTTGGTGAGGGCGTGCACACATTCCACACGCCGGGATTGGAAGCCGTAGTTGCCGCAGGTCGCTGTGCACACGGTCCACAGGCTGACCCTCCAGTGTACGCTGCAGGCTTCTGACCAGCAGTTCTGGGTGCTCACGGGCCTGCAGGAGGAAGGTGGCAGGGTTAGGGTCTGCCTCTGTGGGGACCGGAGCCAGACTGGGTGTGTGTGGGGCATATGTGAAAACAATGCTGCAAACCCAAGAATGCTGGGCAACTCATGACCTTCCAGTGCTACCCGATCTGGGTTCTGATCTCTGCTCTGTTACCAAATGGCTATAAGATCTCAGGAGGCCACTTCCTCTAACTGGGACTCCGACTGCTCATCTCTACAATGTCTACCTCACTGTAGGATCTGACAATGAGCTCTACCTGGGATGTGGTTGGCAGAGGCAGACCCTGGATGCAGTCTCAGGGGCTGGGGCCTTACATGGGGGTGGTGAGCCCTCACCCCAGGGGGACACTTACAAGGAGGTATGACGGGAAATGGAGGCTAGACAGAGACGATAGGCAGAGACCCAGGGACAAAGGCCCTTACATCAGCATAACTTCTAGAGGAGTTCAATAAGAGAGTGGGGGGATGCTGAAGCCCTTAAGATATGGTAGCCACTTTGTGGACCTCACCTCATGCCCACCTGGGGCTAGTCAGGTCTCTTGTGGTATCAGGTTTTCCTCAGAGGAACCTACGCACTCATCTCCAAGGAAAGAGAGCCCAGCCTGGCCCATTCCTCAAGTACAAGACCATCACTGAGCCTTCTACCTCTGGGGAGGCCAGGGCCTACGGACAACTGAGGTGAAAGGGCAGGGCATTTGACCCCTGGGACTGGGGGAGATTGGAGGAGAAACATTCATTCGCCACAATCTTTCTGTGCTATTGACACGGGCTGGGGTAGGAGGTCCATGGTTTTCTCTTACCTTGGAAGGGCACTGCACTGCTCTGACGGTAAGGTGATGCCATCCAGCGTCTGGCAGAAGACCTGTCTGTGTTGCACAGCGAGGTGAGGCCCAACGCAAGGCCCATTGCACTGGGAAGCAGAAAAAGGTGACATATATATAGAACATTAGCCAAGTCAAGGGGAGGCTACAGTACTCAGGCTGCATGGGACACAAGTGCAGGGGCTCGTCTGAGGCTTTCGGTTCATTCATCTTGCCCCTCTTTGGGCCAACTAAAGGATGTTCACTGGCATGTTTTCTTTGCACTACAGTGGAACGGTTAGCTTTCCTGAGGTCTGTGAGCATTCTGCCAGCAAATGCCTAATGGTAGTTGTAGAGCCAATCAGAGAATGTCCACCCCTCCCAGATTAAACATGTGAAAGATTTCTTGGCATAATGTGCCAGGAAGGTAAAGACCTCTAAAGGAGCCCCTCAGTCCCTCCTTTACTCCAGAGAGTAATTTGGTTTATTGTTTTCTTGCTAAATTCATCCAAGTAACTACGTCCATCACTTCTTTCCTTCCTTCGGCTTCATTTTTTCGAGGTTAAACCCAGGATGGCTGAACAAAAGCAGACTTAGGTATGTATAGTTAGTCCCTGCTTATATTCTCTTGATATGTGCTCATGGAGATTGTTAAGCTTTTCCTAGAGTTGGCAGAGCCAGAGTCTGTCACAACAAATACCCTTAACAACAGTGTCTGTAAAATATAAAAGCAGCTCGCCCTTAGCTGACATCTGTTACTTGAGTAAGAGGACAGATATCCCTTGGAGGTCACTTTAGAACAAAAGTCCTTAACTTGGGGGCCTTTGGACTTCGTAGGGGACCCCAGAGGAGCTGTTAACCCTTAAAATTATAAGCAGAAATCTTATGTCTATTGACATTTTTCTAGCAAGAGGCTCAAGCTTTTATCAGATGCTCAAAGGATTTCAAAGGTTAAAAACCACTAAAGGAAAGGATTTAAGGTAAAGGTAGTCTCGTAGGTCAGGCAACCATGCCCAAAGCCAGTTACTGCTCCTCCTGCTATAGCCCAGTATACCAGAGTCTCATTAACCAAGTCTCATCTGCTTGACCAAGTGATGCTAGAAGGTGTGAGCTCAGAGCATAAAGAGATGGGCTCTGAAGGGTCCAGTGTGATACTCTCGTTCACAGAGACCCAGCAGGGTTAGGTAAAAATGCCCTTTGCCACCAACAACTGGGAGTTTTAAAAAAATGTGATAAAATATATACATAATTTGTTAAAATGTATGATAATAACTATTTTTATATGTACAATTCAGTGGCATGAAGTACATTCATGTTGTAGTACACCATCAACACTATCATCTCTAGAACTTCCTCGTCACCCCTAACTAAACCCTGTACCCCTTAAACACTAGCTCCCAAACGCCCTTCTCCAAGTCCCCGGTAACCACTATTCCACTTTGTTTCTATGACTTAATTACTCAAGGTACCTCATTTAAGTGGAATCATACAGTGCTTGCCCTTTTGTGTCTGGCTTCTTTCATTTAAATTAAGTTTTCACGGTTCATCCATGCTTTAGCATATACAGAATTTCTTATTTTCAAGGCAGGTGATAGACCATTGTAAGTATATACCGCATTCTGTTTATCCTTCTGTTAGTGGACATGTGGGTGGTTTTCACTTTTTGGCTATTGTGAATAATGCTATAATGAATATTAGTGTACAAATATCTGTTAAAATCCCTGCTTTCCTTTTTCCTGAGCATACAGCCAGAAGTCGAACTGCTGGACCATAAGGTAATTCTGTTTAATTTTTTGAGAACCTCCATACTATTTGCTACAGCAGTTGTGCTATTTCATATTTCTGCTAACAGTGTATAGGGTTCCAGTTTCTCCACATATTGGTCAACATATTTTTTGATAATAACAATCCTAATGAATGATAAGTTGTATCTCATTGTGGTTTTGATTTGCATTTCCCTAATTACTAGTGATGTTTAACATCTTTTCATTTGTGTACTGGCCATTTGTACATATTCTTTAGAGAAATGACCATTCAAGTCTTTGTGCTGCGTTGGAGTTCTCATCTGTATATTCAGGATATTAGTCCTTTATCAGATTTATGATTTACAAATAGAATTGACCCTGGAACAACACAAGTTTGAACTGTGCCAGTACATTTATATCAGTATTTTTTTCCAATAAATACCTGCACTGTTTTTGATCAGTGGGGGCCAACTGTATGGATTGATCTGCGCCATTTTATATAGGGGACTGGAACATCTGCAGATTTTGGTATCTGAGGTGGGGTCTTGGAATTAATGCACTGTGGGTACCAAGGGACTACTTCAGTTTTTGGGGAGTCAAAAGCTATAAACAGATTTTTGACGGTGTGGGGAGTGGGCGCCCCTAACCCTGGCATTTTTCAAGAATCAACTGAATTTCCTCCCATTCTGTGTTGCCTTTTTTACTCTGTTGATAGCGTCCTTTGATAAAGAAAAGCTTTTAAATTTGATGATATCTAGTTTATCTTTTTTTCTGTTGCCTTTGCTTTTAGTGCGAAATCTGTTGTTATGAAGCTTCTCCCCTACCTGTTTTCTTGTAAGAGTTTTATATTTCTCTCACATTTAAGTCTTTGATTCATTTTGTGTTAATTTCTGTATATGGTGTAAGGTAAGGATCCAACTTCATTCTCTTGCATGTAGATAATTTTTCCAGCACCATTTGTTGAAAAGACTGTCTTTTCCCCCATTGAATGATCTTGGCACATTTCATTTGACCATATATGCAAGAGTTTATTTCTGGGCACTCTACTCTGTGCGGTCCGTTGGTCTGTCTGTTCATATGCCAGTGCTACATTGCTTTGATTACTGTAACTTTACATGGTAAGTTTTGAAATCAGGAAGTGTGAGACCTTCAACTTTGTTCTGCTTTTTAAAGATTGTTTTGGCCACTTGGGATCCTTTAGGATTCTTTCTATTTCTGCAAATAAAGTCATTGGGATTTTGATAGGAATTGAATTAAATCTGTAGATCAGTTTGAGCAGTATTGCTATCTTAACATTGTCTTCCAATCCATGAACACAAGATGTCTTTTCATTTGTGTCTTTAGTTTCTTTTATTGATGTTTTACGATTTTCAGTGTACAAGTCTTTTGCCTCGGTTAAGTTTATTCCTAAGTACTTATTATTTTTGGTGCTATTATAAATTGAATTATTATTTGTGTATAAAATGCTACTGATTTTTATGATTTTGTATCTTGCAGCTTTGTTGGATTTTATTAGCTCTAAAATTCTGTTACTAGGCTATTTTTGGGCTATTATATATGAGATCATGTCATCTGTGAACTAAGATAATTTTACTTCTTCCTACCAACTTGGATGGCTTGACTTTTCTTTTTCTTGCCTAACGCTCTGAGCCCCTCCCACTATGTTGAATGGAGGCAGCAGCAATCATATCCCTGTCTTGGTCATCTCGGGAAAAGTTTTCCATCTTCACCACTGAGTATGTTGTTGGCTGTGGGATTTCATATATGGTCTTTACTATTTTAAGGTGATTCCTATGTTGAACCGTTCTTACGTTCCAAGAATAAATCCTACTTGTTCAGGATCTATAATCCTTTTAATATGCTGCTAAATTTGGTTTGGTTGTATTTTGCTGAGGATTTCTGCATCAGTAATTAGAAGGGAATACTGGTTGTTAGTTTTCTTTGCCTGTACTTTCTGGCTGGCTTTGGTATCAGGGTAATGCTGGACTTACAGAATGAGCAAGTATTAGGGTCCACTCCCCTTCAATTTTTAGGAAGAGTTTGAGAAGAATTGGGGAGAATTCATAAGTGAGGCCATCTGACCCAGGGCTTTTCTTTGTTGAGAGGTCTTTGATTACTGATTCAATCTCTTTACTAGTCATAGGTCTATTCATATTTTTATTTTTTCACAATTTAGTTTTGGTGGGTTATGTGATTCTAGGAATTTGTCCATTAATCTAGGGTTTCTAATTTATTGGTGTATAATTGGTCACAGTACTCTCATATAATCTTTTTTTAAAATTTCTGTAAAATCAATGTTACCACTTTCATTTCAGATTTTTAATAATGTCTTTTTTTAGTCAATGCAGCTAAAAGTTGCTCTATTTAGGCTGTAGATTTGAGATCTTTCTTTCTTAATGTAGGTATTTACAACTGTAAATTTTCTTCTTAGCACTGCTTTCTCTGCACCCCATGCTTTCACTTGTCTTAAGATATTTTCTAATTTCCCTTGTGACTTCTTTGACCCATTAGTTGTTTAAGAGTATGTTGTTTATTTTCTATATATTTGTAAATTTTCCTGTTTCCCTTCTGCTACTAAATTCTAGTTTCATTCTTTTATTTAGACTTGTTTTGTAGCCTAACATGTAGTCTGTCCTGGGAATGTTTAATGTACACTTGAGAAAAATGTGTCCCTGTTGTTGTTAGGTAGAGTGTTTTGTATATGACTGTTAGGTTTAACTGTTCCATAGTGTTGTTACCTTGATCTTCTGTTTGGTGGTTCTATCCATGATTGAAAGTGGGGTATTTAAGTGTCCAACTACTGTAAAACTGTATTTCTCTTTAGTTCCTTCAATGTTTGAGTTATGTATTTTAGAGCTTTGCTGTTTATGTATATGTTAATAATTGTTGTAACTTCTTGATATAATGAAACTGTTATCAAGATGTAATTTCCTTCTTTGTCTCTTGTAACAATTGTGACTTAAAATTTGTCTGATATTAACATAGCCAGGCCAGCTCTCTTTTGGTTACTATTTTGCATGGAGTATTCTTTTCCATCTTTTGGTCTTTAGATTTAGAGTGACTCTCATAGATAGCTTAGAATTGGAGTTTTTAAACTCTTATGCCAACCTCTGCCTTTTGATTGGGGAGTTTTTCCCCCATTTACATTTAATTACTGATAAGACTTATGGATGTCTTATGGCTTTCCCCCTCTATTCCATCCATTACTGCCTTCTTTTGTGTATAGATACAGTACTTAATTTGTGGTTACCATTGGGATTACATATAACATACTAAAATTATAGTAACCTGCCTGCTTAAAGTTGCTGTTGAACCCCTCTAGTGAAATTTTCAACACAGATGTTGTATTTTCAGTTCCAAAATTTCTGTTGATATACAATATTATATTAGTTTCAGGTGTACAACATAGTGATTCAACGTTTATAGTCCTTATGTTATCACCAGAAGAAGTCATTAAAGTATTGATTATTTCCACTATGCTGTATGCTACATCCCTATGACTTAGTTTTTTTTTTTTGTGTGTGTGTTTTTGTTTTTAAATAACTGGAGGTGTGTACCTTTTATCCCGCACGCCCTCCCCTCTGGCAACCATCAGTTTGCTCTCTGTATCTAGGGCTTTGCTTTTTAAGATCCCACATATAAGTGACATTGCATGGTATTTCTTGTTGAATTATTTCACTTAGCATAATGCCCTTTAGGTCCATCCATGTTGCAAATGGCAAGATTTTTTTTTTTTTATGACTGAGTAATATACATATAATCTTCCATTCATCTGTTGATGAACACCCAGGTTTCTTCCATTTTGGTTATTGTAAATAATGCTGCAGTGAACATAGGAGTGCATATTACTTTTTGAATTAGTGTTTTTATTTGTTTTTTCCCCCAGATAAATACCCTGAAGTAGAATTGCTGAGTCCTGCGGTCATGCTATTTTTTTGAGGAACAGCAGAAGTGTCCCCTTTTCTCCACATCCTCACCAACACAGGTTACCTGACTTTTTGGTAACAGTCATTCTTACAGGTGTGAGGTTCTCAGTGTGGTTTTGCATATTGCAAATAGGGTCTTCTCTGCTCCCTACAGATTAAAGGAGGGAAATGCGCTGCTGATCAGCAAATCTGTCACCTAGAATGGGTTTCTCGTTCACTTTCCAATTCAATTACTATACTGTCATGAAATAATCTTTTCGAAGTGTAACTCTGATCATGACATTTCAGTTTAAAAATCTTTCTCGGTGCCCTCCTACCTCACCCTCAGCCAAGTGGCATTAATAATAAAATCCAGACTCCGCATGATCTGGCACCTGTTTTCCAGCCACGTTTCTACCTCTCTCTGAATTCTCTCACAAGCATTCTGGGGCTGCTGTTGCCTTTGTCCCTTCTCCCTACCCAAGACAGTGGCCTCCTAAATGTATGTTGTGTTAAAAGGAGAAAGTTAAATTATTACATGAATGAAGACATTGTTCAAGCTGAGAAAGTGGTCTTAGGTCTACTTAGACTAACATAAGCATGGTTTTCATAGACTTCAAAGAGGTAGGCTGATGAAGGAACAGATATTTGCATGACATTCCATAGGATTTTCTCGTCAGAAACTATTACTGTTCTCATTCTCACAGGAGCGGAATGTAGAAGACTGGGGGCCAGCTATAGTTTGTGGCGCATCCCAGCAATCCTACCAATAGGAAAGTATCCACAGGATTGTGAGAGCAGACAATTCCCTGTAATTCCTCAAGCCTTGCTACTATTTAAAATATGATTCTTGGACCAGTAGCATTGGCATCACCTGAGAGCTCTTGAAAATTCAGAACAGATGAAAACAAGGGATACCTGAGGGGACTTATGAGACAACGTCAAGCAAGCAGACCAACAATCACAGAAGAGAGAAGGGGCTGAAAATGTCCCTAACCCGGGGAAGGAAACAGACGCCTAGGGAATTCCAAGGTGAAACCATAGAGACTGTACTAAGATACATTTTTAATTAAAATTCCAAAAGTTAAAAGCAACTATGTCCACGTGTCTTTCTCTTGTTTAAAGATTTTCTACAGGACCCCCCCCCCCCCCACACACACCTTAATACCATCAGCATTCAGGATTGAAGGAGAAAGTTTTCCACACAAGCAAAATTTAAAGGAGTTTATCATTGTTAAATCAGCCTTATAAGAAATGTTAAAGGAACTTTTTTAAGGGGAAAGGAAAGGGTGCTAATTAGTAATAAAAGTATAAATGTCACAGGTAAATAAATAGAAAAGGTTGTGGATTAGTAATAAAGCTAGTATGAAGGTTAAAAGTAGTAAAAATAACTATGACTACAGTAATTTAGTTAAAATGAGACAGGACATGTGGAATAGGGAAACAGATAGCTGAACAAATGAAGAGGAATTTACAGCAGATACAGAAGGTCACCTCCCTAGAAATAACATTTAGACCTCAGTTGTATTTTAGCTCCAGACCCAGAAAAGACACAAAACCAGGTGAGCAACACCAGGACCAGCTGTGATGACTGATGACCCTGACGCAGCACACCTAGAAAACTGATTAATATTCTGCTAAAACCCTCAAGACAAGGGACCTAGCATGTGCTCTACCTCTGGGAAGCACCCCCCCAACCCCACCATTCCCTTTCCCCACTTCTTCCTGTACAGGCATGTGTCTTCTAAACTCTTAAGGGAGCCCAAGAGACTTGCAACCAGGGCAGCGGCAGCTCATCATAGGTTAGTCCCTTGAACTTAACCCAAGGCCCCCCAGCTTCTCCTGTTGCTTCCTCTATGCTAAGCCCTTTCTTGTCAAGGACTCATACACTATCAGCTGGCCCTAGGCAGACCCACAAAGGGCCAGGTTCCCTTTCTGGTGGTAAAAAGATGTTAAATATGTGTCTGTTGATTGCATTCTAAAATTCTAACTTGTTATCAACTTAAAATAGGCTGTTATAAATATGTTGTTATATGTAAGTCTCATGGTAACCACAAATAAAAACCTATAATAGATACACAAACTAAAAGAAAATAATCTAAGCATGCCACTATATAATCAAACTACAAAACAGAATACAATGAAAACAATGGCAATAAGTACATACTTATCAATAATTCCTTTACATGTAAATGAGCTAAAAATTCTCCACTCAAAAGACAGTGGTGGAATGGATATGGTGCCTACAGGAGACTCACTTCAGAATGAAAGTGAAAGGATGGAAAAGTATTTCATGCAAATAGAACCAAAAAAAGCGAGTTCCTATCCCTATATCAGAGAAAATACTTTAAAACACAGACTATAATATGAGACAAAGAGGTTCATTACATGATAAAAGGGTCAGTATAAAACATTTATAAATATTTATGCACCTAATATAAGAGCACCTAAATATAGCAAATTTTAACAGACCCAAAGGGAGAGAAGGACAGCATTATATTAACACCAAGGGAATGTAATATCTATCCATTGATGTAAGTAGGGTGAGACAGAAAATCAATTAGGATGGATTGGCCTTAAATGACACATTAGACCAGATGGGCTTACCAAAATATATACAAAACAGCCATCCAAAAAGCAACAGCATACACATTCTTCTCAATAAATCATGGGAGGCCACAAAAGAAGTTGTAATAAATTTAAGACTGAAATTGTATCAAGCATCTTTTCTGACCACAATGGTATGAAACTAGAAATCAATTACAAGAAAACTGGAAAAATCACAAATATGTGGAGATGGGTCAAAATAGAAGTCAGAGAAAAAAAATGAGGAAAACAGAAATACAACCTAATAAAACTTACGGGATATATAAGAACTTCTAAGAGGAAAGTCCACAGCATAAAGAAACAAGAAAAATCTCAACCTAACTTTACATCCTAGTGAACTATAAAAAGAACAAATGAAGCCCAAAGTTAGTGTAAGGAAGGAAATAAAGATCAGAGCAGAAATGCATGAAACGGAGACTAAAAAAATTAAGAGCTAGCTCTTTGAAGAGAAACAAAATTGACATACCTTTAGCTAGACTCACAAAGAAAGAACTCAAAATCAGAAATGAAAGAAATGTTACAACTGATACAAAGGATCATAAGAAACTATGTGCAATTATATGCCAATAAATTGGAAAATTTAGAAGAAATGGATAAATTCCTAGAAACGTATCTAGACTGAATCATGAAGAGAAAATCTGAACAGACTGATTACTAGTAAGGAGACTGAATCAGTAATTCTAAACCTCTCAACAAACAAAAGTATATAACCAGATGGCTTCACGGGGGAATTCTACCACCAAATATTTTAAAAGAATTAATACCAATCCTCCTCAAACACTTCCAAACTCATTTTACCAGGCCAGCATTACCCTGATACCAAAACCAGACAAAGACACCACAAAAAAAGAAAGTTTATGGGCCAATATCCCCAAAGAATATAGATGTAAATATCCTCAACAAAATATTAGCAAACCAAATTCAACAATACATTAAAAAGATCATACATCATGACCAAGGGGAGTTATTCCAGGGATGCAAGGATGGTTTAACATCCTCATATGATCATATTAATGGATGCAGAAAAAGTATTTGACAAAATTCAACATTTATGATAAAAAACCTCAACAAAGTGGGTGTAGAGGGAACATACCTGAACATAATAAAGGCCATATATGACAAGCCCACAGCTAACATCATACTCGAGAGTGAAAAGCTGAAAGCTTTTCCTGTAAGATCAGGAACAAGACAAGGATGCCCACTCCCACCACTTATAATTGCATAAAAAAATATACCTAGGAATAAATTTAAAGAAGTGTGTACTGAAAACTACAGGACAATAATAAAAGAAATGGAAGAAAACACAGATAAATGGAAAGATACTACATGCTCATGTATTTGAAGAATTAATATTGTTAAAATACACTATTACAAAGCAATCTACATAACATCCCTATCAAAATTCCAATGCCACTTTTCAAAGAAATAGAACAAACAATCCTAGAATTTGTATGGAACTAAAAAAGACACAAATAGCCAAAGCAATCTTGAAAAAGAAAAAAAAAAGCTGGAGCAATCACACTCTCCAATTTCAAATTATATTACAAAGCTATAGTAATCAACAAAGTATGGTGCTGGTATAAAAACAGACACATACTAGAGTCCAGAAATAAACCCACACAAATACGGTCAATTTATTTACAACAAATGAGCCAAGAATATACAATGGGGAAATGACAGCCTCTTCAATAAGTGGTGCTAGGACAACTGGACAGCCACATGCAAAAGCATGGAACTGACCACTACCTTACATAAGACAAAAATTAACTCAAAATGGGTAAAAGACTTTAACATAAGGCTGGAAACCATAAAACTCCTAGAAGAAAACACAGGCGCTATCTCCTTAACATCAGTCTTAGCAATAATTTTTTTAAACTGACACCAAAAGCAAAGGCAACAGAAGGAAAAATAAACAAGGCAGAGTACATAAAACTAAAAAGCTTCTGCACAGCAAAGGAAACCATCAAAAACCAAAAATGCAACCTATTTAATAGGGGAAAATACTTGCAAATCCTATATATGATAAGGGGTTAATATACAAAATACATAAGAAAACTCATACAACTCAATAGCAAAGAACCCCAAAAATCCAATTTAAAAAGGGGTAGAGGATCTGAATAGATATTTCTTCGAAAGAAGAATTACAGATGGCCAACAGGTAAATGAAATGGTGCTCACCAATAATCAGGGAAATGAAATCCACAATGAACTATCACCTCACAGCTGGTAGAATGTCTTATAAAAAAGGTACGTGTTGGTGAGGGTGTGGAGAAAAGGGAGCCCTTTCCACAGTTTGTGGGAATGTAAACTGGTGCAGCCACTACAGAGAGCAGTATTAAGGTTTCTCAAAAAATTAAAAATAGAACTACTCTCTGATCCAGCAGTTCCACTTCTGGATATTTATCTGGAAAAACTGAAAACACTAAACTCAAAAAGATACATGCACTCCCATATTCACTGCTGCGTAATTTACAGTAGCCCGAGATACGGAGACAAGCTAAGTGTCGATCACTGGATTAATGGATAAAGAAAGTGACACATACACACCCAGGACTATTACTCAGCATAAAATAAAGACATCTTGCCATTTACAACAACACATATGGACCTTGCGGGAATTATGCTAAGTGAAATAAGCCAGAGGAAGAAAGACAAATAGTGTATGATCTCACTTATATGGGGAATCTAAAAAAACCCAAAAAACCCCCCGAAACCCTCAAAAAATAGATTGGTGGTTTCCAGAGGTGGGGGTGAGCGTAGGCAAAATCAGTGAAGGGGGCCAAAAGTTATAAACTTCCAGTAAGAAAATAAATAAAGTCATAGAGAGGTAATGTACAGCTTGGGGACTATAGTTAATAATACTGTATTGTATATTCGTAATGCATACTGTATGCTTAGAGTAGATCTTAAAAGTTCTCAGAAGAAAAAAATATTCTTTTGTAACTATGTATGGTGACAGATGTTAACTAGGCTTACTGTGGTGATCATTTCACAATGTATACAAATATTGAATCATTATGTTGTACACCTGAAACTAATATAATGTTATTGTCAATTATACCTCAATAAAAAAATCAGCATCCAAAACTTTACTCCAAACCTGCCATATCAGAATTAGCATTTTTAACAAGATTCACAGGTGATTTACATTAAAGCTTGAGACATATTTGCCTAGGGGGTTTTAGAAGAAATAACAGGGTGAGAGTATTGATGGGAAAGACCAATTTTTCTCTTTTAGAAAAAATAATTACTGAGAATGATCAATGTGCACTGTATGTCCCCTTGATTGACCTCAATGATACAATACAGAAATTTCTCCCATGTGTAGCCAGATCTGTTCCCAATTGTAATTTCACAAGCTGCCAATAAGTTAAGGGCCTAAAAGCAGAGCTGCCTTGGGCTGAACGAGAGCTATCAGAAGTGGACTTTTCCAGGTAAGAGAAAGATGATATCCCCCAAGGGTAGGAGCAAGGGGGAGCTCATGCCTCTTTGATTATAAAACACATAACATTAGGTCACTGGAAATAAGTGGGGGTTGGTAGAGGAGCCAAAAAGGAGCCTCTGGCCAAATGTGTTGATTGGTCTGCATTGAGCACTGTCCCGATTCCCCTGGGACACAAATGGCTTATGGGTTACAAGTAAATTCTGTGGCCACATTTCCCTAAATAACATTTGATCTTCATTAGAGATGGCAGAGTGTACTAATTAGATAAGAAATTCCAAGTGAGTGTTCACCAAAGAACATCCCTCAGGGTGGGGATGGAGGGATATGAATGAAGCAATGTGTGGATAGCCAGTTCCAACAAGTTTTGAGTTGCTAACTGCCCCAAAGCATCCAGTCACATTAGTTCATACAGTAACACAAATAATTAAGAGCCTTGTGTTTATTTTGGGTTGTCCCAGATGGCCAAGCTTAGTGGTATGGTTCAGACAACAACCAATCAAACTATGCCTGACCAATCAGAATGATCATCCTACCAAGTAGCCCCATCTTCCAACAAACCACATTAGTTACCACACAACTGGTGGGTACCAGCTGATTATCAGTCCTGGAAGACAGCTCTCAGATGCTCAATAGGCCTCCAAACAGGTTTTGAACACAGTACACACATTCTAAACATTCTACCAGGTTGAAGATAGTGGCATAAGGGGACACTAAGCTTGCTCCCTCCCACTCCCTCCCAAGAACACATCACATGCACACCTATATTTAGAGCAGTTCCCCCTAAGAGCCAACTCTGAGCCAACTGAACAGCTTCTGTAAGCAAGAGAGACTGTATAGAGAAGTATGGGGAACTGTGAGAGTTCTCCGGAAGCTGAGGGAACACCTCAGGACCAGAGGAACTGCTGAGCACCATTGTTTGTTTCCCCTGCACATGGATGATGGGAAGGACCTCTAGCCAGGTTCTCTGGCAGTCATGCGGGGTGCTACAGTGTGTCCACAGTCACCCCTCCTGGAGCTAGATCAGCAGAAACAGGAGGGCGCCACAGCATGCATACAAGAGGCCCCTCGAATCCAGAGACTGATCCAGCAGGTACAGCAGAGTGATGCTTCATGCACCCTCTGGGCTGCACATGCACACAGGACTACCCTTCCCCTAGAGAGTGCAGAGCTAGAAAAATGCCGTGATAACCACTAGCAGGGCTACCCTGTCCAGAGAAAGTGCAAAGATACTGGGGTGCTACTGTGTGTTCACGTGGTGCTGCCCTCCTGGAGAGAATGTGCTGCGGTACCCACGCGCAGGGCCGTCCCATGTGGAGTGAGTGGGGTGCTGCTGCGTGTGCATGCGGGGCTGCCCTGCTGGGAGAGAGCACAGAACTAGCAAAGGATAGATGTGCACACATACAAGCTGCCCCACTCAGAGAAAGGGTGCAGATAGTAGGGCACTTAGAGGTAAGCCCTGCACAGAGCAACCCTGCCCAGACCCTGCTCTGACAACAGACACTTAAAGCAACAGGGCACACTAGGCACTGAGCAGCCCCGTCTACACCAGGCAATGCCACCCAGATTAGAAGGACACGGAAGCACGCACACCAGGCTTCCTAGAGCCCACTCCTCCAGGCCAGGCAACCACCACATGTGCCTGCCCTGACTACAGCTGGCCCAACAAAACTACTTGACACACATCTACAAGGAAACCACTTTTTCACAACTGGGAGAGAGGGCTGTTCCATTCAACTCATAGGAACACATAAAGAAAGTCAAACAAAATGGGGAGATGGAAAAATATGTCCTAAATGAAGGAACTAGAAAAAACTCCAGAGAAACTCCCTAATGAAACGGAGATAAGCAATCTGCCTGATAAGGAAATCAAAGAACCCTGGCAGGTGGCTTGGCTGGAGCATTGTCCCGTACACCAAAATGTTGCGTGTTCGATCCCTGGTTGGGGTGCGTACGGGAGGCAACCTATCAATGTTTCTTTTTCTCTCCCTTTCTCTCTCTCTAAAAATAAAAACAAATCCTAGGCTGAGGATTAAAAAATAATAAAAGGAATTCAAAGAAACAGTCATAAGAATGCTCAACAAACGAGAGCAGAATAGAGGAACTCGGAGAGCATTTCAACGAAGAGAAAATGTAATAAAGAACCAATCAGAGATGAAGAATACAATAATTGAAAGAACACATTAGAAGGAATCGACAGAATATTAGTTAATACAGAAGAATGGATTAGAAGACAGTAGAAATCACCCAATCAGAAAAGGAAAATTAAAAAAAAATTAAAAATGAAGACAGTATAAAAGATCTCTGGGATACATCAAGTGCCCTAACATTCATATTTTAGGAATCCAGACAGAGACGAGAGAGAGAAAGGGGCAGAGGAAATATTCAAAAAAATAATGGCTGAAAAGTTTCCTAATTTGGGGACATGGACAGACATCCAGGTCCAGGAAACACAGAGTTCCAAACAAGATGAACCCAAACAGACCCACACCAAGACATACTGTAATTAAAATGGTAAAAGTAGAGATAAAGAGATCATCTTAAAGGTAGCGAGAATGAAACAAGTCACAAGGGAAAACTCTCAAGGCTATTAGCTGATTTCTCAGAAGTAACTTTATAGGATAGAAGGGAGTGGCAGGAAATATTTAAAGAAAGAACTTTTACCACCTAGAATACTATATCTGGCAAGGTTTTCTTTCAAAATTGAAGGAAAGATAGCTTCCCAGACAAGCAAAAACTAAAGGGGTTCATAACTACTAAACCAGCCTTACAAAAAATGTTAAAGGATCTTTTTTATGCAGAAAAGACCATAACCAGAAATAAGAAAATACAGGAAAGAAAAAAAAACCTCACTGGTAAAGGCACATATACAATAATTACAGTGAATCAACCACTTAAAGAGCTAATTTGAAGGTTAAAATACAATAGCAGCCAAATTAACTGATCTCACATATATGTGGAATCTAATGAACAAAATAAACTGATGAACAAAATAGATCCAGAGACATGGAAGCATGGAGCAGACTGAGGGATCTCAGAGGGAAGGGGGATGGGAAGAGAATTTATGTGCATATATGTGTAACCCATGGACAGACCATAGTGCCATGAAGGTCTGGGCGGGGGTAGGAATGGGGTGGAGTAGGTCAATGGGGCAAAAGGGGGACATCTGTAATGCTTTCAACAATAAAGATAATACAGTAAATAATTGGGATACACAAAACAAGATTTAAACATGATGTACAAAATAAAGACTGGAGGGGTGTGTGTGAGAATGTAGTGCTTTTAGAACGCAATTAAACTTCAATGCCCATAAGCTTCAAACAGACTGTGGTAGGTACAGATGGGTATGTCTGAACCTCACGGTAACCATAAGCCAAACAAAAAATACACTTGGAGAAAGAAAGCCAATCAAAGCCCTAAAGCAAACCGACAAATCTAAAGGAAGGAAATCAAGAGCTGAATAAAGGAACAGAATAAAAATTAACAAAATGGCAGTGAGTGCACACCTATCAATAATTACTTCTAAATGCAAATGGACTAAATGACCCAATCAAAAGACACAGGGTGGCAGAATGAATAGAAAAAATGACCCATACACACTGCCTGCAAGAGACTCACTTCAGATAGAAATGCACACACGGGCTGGCAGCGAAAAGATGGGAAAAGATATTATATGCCAATAGCAATGAAAAGAAAGCTGGGGTAGCAATACTCATACCGGGCCAAATAGATTTTAAAACAAAGAATGTAAACAGAAATGAAGAAAGACATTACATTGTTTAAAGGGGTCAATCCAAGAAGAGGCTGTAACAGTCGAAAATATCTATGCACCCCACACAGGGGCACCCAAGATAAATAAATGGGCATAAAGGCAGAAATTAACAGTAATAAGGTAATACGTAAGGACTTCACTACTCCGCTTACTTCAATGGACAGATCATCCAGACAGAAAATTAATAAGAAAATAACGGCCGTAAGTGCCACATTAGACCAGTTTGACACTTGTGGAGCATTTCATCCTCTAACTGCAGATTATACAGTTTTCTCAGTGCACGTGGAACATACTCCAGGATCACACACTAGGCACTTCCTACTGTTGCAAGCATCAGCACCTTTAGATTTATCTTTCAGATAAAATCCTCTTACCTGGCCCCAGCTGGAGAAGGCCCATTCCACACAGAGCTGTTGGTTACAGGCCTGGGTGTCCACCGGCCTTTTGGCAAGCTGTGTGCACATGTCATTGGACACGGGAGTGGAGATCCCAGAGGCTTTCAGCTTCTGGCAGGTCACCCGGCGGGTCTGGATGCCTCCCCCACAGCTCCGGGTACAGGCGGACCAGGAGGTCACCATCCACCTGCGGACAGGAAAAGGAGTCAGGGCAGCTACGAAGGGTCAGCCTTGGGGAAAGGAACGATGCTGTATGCTTTCAGAAAAAGAGCCCCATACATCCCCAGGCTCTTGCCACACAGCTGATAATTTGGGGGCCATCGCCCTTTTTATAGTAGATATTGCAGTGATAGAGTGAAATGCCCCCCCCCCCCAAAGAAATCTACATTAAATCCCTGGAACCCATGAATGTTACTTTATTTGGACAAAGGATCTTTGTGGATATAATTAGAGATTTTGAGATTATCCTACATTATCTGGATAGGCCTTAAATATCATCACAAGTATCCTTGTAAGAGAAAGGCAGAGGGAGATGCCACACAGAAGGGGAGGAGACAGTGTGACCACAGAGGCAGAAGGTGGAGTGATGTGGCCACAAGCCAAGGGATGCTCAGAGGCATCAGAAGCTGCAAGGGTCAAGGAATAGATTCTCCCCTAGAGCCTTTGGAGGGAATGCAACCCTACTGACACTTTAATTTTAGACTCCTGGGCTTCAAAACTGTGAGAATAAATTTCTGTTTTAAGCCACCATGTTTGTGATAATTTGTTACAGCAGTCACAGGAAACAAATACCCTTTGGAAATTGACTAAAAAGGTACACCTTGAAAGAATATTCTGAAGATCAGTTGCTTTAGCTTGACCCTGGCCCCCAAAGCTGTGAGCTTGCAGAAATAGTCTTGAGCTAGTTCCACTGCACTGTGGTCCTGGTACTTCGGAAAGGCACCCAGTGTGTAGCACAGCAGAGACAATTCCTGGGGAAGTCAGATCCAAACCTGTGTCACTTCCTGACCCAGGAGGTAATCTGGGTTTCACTTAAGCCCACATTTTGTCTGGTAGTACCCACTGTATTTTCTACCTCACCTTAACCCATGTCTCATCTGATTTTGTTTAATCCTCAGGAACATGCAAAATTCCCTCCAGCTTTCTGGAGCTACTTCCCATCTCTGTGAGTCACAGTCCACAGGTCTTCTACCTCTTAGAAGGCTGAAAGTAGTTCTCAGAATGCTAGGTTTCAACTGTGATTTGTACCCTTGGAAGTGCGACTGGCCAAGACAGTGAAAAATGGTTTTTCATAGAGCCCAGATGTCAACTGGGAAACTTTGAAATCCTTGGTCTATATACAAACATGGAGGGGCTCTCTTTGCATGTTTGCACCTTGGGATAATTCTCAAAGAGGAGAGGAAGCGGGGGCAGTTCTCGGGGAAAATCGTTAGAAAAGATGGTGCTTTCCAGCCATTTCACTCAAACTAGAGGGGGGGAGAAAGCATTCTTTGTTTTATTCTCTGAGAAAAAAATTATCTAAATGAAATGGTCCAATCTGGGTCAAAACAGGACAGCCCACAGCTATTCAAAAAAGATGACCAGGGCGGCGCTGTTTTTGTGTATGCAGGCAAGGCTGCTAAAGTGGCCAAGGTGGGGAAACCACACAAAGGTGAACCTGTGGCCACTTCCCAGTTCAGTGGTGCCACATCTGGCTCTCAGCAGAGGCAAGGAGCAGGGGCAGGGAGCAAATTCCTCCTGCGTCTGGATCTGTGATTTATTTAGTTTGGTAGAACTTCCCTGCTCCATTTGCCCTGGAGAGAGAGGACTGCGTGCAGAGCTCCAACCCACAGAAGCAGAGCCACTGAGGAAGCAGGCGCGAGGTGTTTGAAAGCTCCTGGGGGCCCTGAAACCCAAGCAGACACAGCCATTATTTCATTCGCAGACATAAATGAGGCTGATTGACTCTGACCATCACCCCAGCAAATCAGAAAGTCCCTGGCATGTCCAAGACCTCTTCTTCATTTCACACAGCTTGGCAAGGGCAGTCTTCCAGTCTCTTATATCCCTGGTGAATGTCAGGCCTGTGTTTCAATCAACTTTTATTTCCAAATATACATTTCAGCAATTTTTCAGGAGCTGGGGTGAGGGGTTTGAGAGAGGAGAGGTACGGGCTATGTTACAGTTCAGGAAGGGTATAAAAGGACATTAATCATTCCCGTGGAAACCTTCCCGTCAGCAAGTCAAACTGCTGATATTAATGAGTGTGTTTCATATTTCATTGAGTCTCTCCTGGTTTCAGCTGCTCCTTATGACTCAGCTGGCAAAACACAAAGCAGTTGCCTAAGTGGTGTACGAAGTCCTACAGATAGGTAGGTAGTAAAGGGGCATTTCAGGGACCAGCCAAGTCTCCCCAGGCTCAGGGAGCCAGGCTGGTGCCAACTCTGAGCCCGTCCATCCATTATCCCTGCAGCTACCGACTGAAGCTGTGGTGGGCATGTTCAGTGGGACTCACGGCTCCTCAAAGCTCAGGAAGATGTGAGAGGCAGACTATGGGGGTCATTCTGGGCTCTGTAAGGGACCCTGATGCAGAAAGTATATGTCCAACATTGAGGCAGCTATAGGAAATGGAGACATTTCAACGTAGAGGATGCCACCCTTTGTGGAAAAGAGAATAAGGTTCCTTCAATGAACTGAAGTACTGATGAGCACAGGTATTTAAAGTTAGAAGGGAAGGGTCAGGATAGAGGCCAGTGATCCCCACCCCTCGGCACTCCAGCTGCACACAGGTTTCTTCTTCAGCCAGCCAGGTTCTCACTGCAGGATGGCAGCCCTCTCTTGCCAGCGCCTGGGATGGGCCTGCTCCCTGAACAGAGCCTTTCAGGCACTGGGGACGTCCGGGAAAGCCCTTCACTTGCTGAGAGCTGAGGGAACAAACAGGGCTGAGGGTGAGGGTCATCCTGAGGGACATTTTCTGCATGGTGCAGAGTCCTGACAAACCCAGGCCTATGGGAAAGCACAGCTCCTTGGAGGGTGGGCCCCCTCACCTGCACTCAAAGTCTCCCCCTGCATCATGCTAGACCAGGAAGGGCTGGTCACCAATGTGGCTCAAAGTCAGGCTCCTTATTGGGGCTTGGGGAGGCCCGAGCCAGCCTCTGCCACACTCACCGAGAAGGACAGTCTCTCCGGTTGCAGGGGACAGGATGCACAGCTGGGCGGACCTTCCCTACACAGTGAGCGGGGTTGACCTCTGTGCTGTTCAGGAGACACCTCAGGCGGGGCTGCTGAACACCCCTGTTACCACAGGAAGCCGAGCAGGTTGCCAGCCTGTCCACAGACCACCAGTAATCTGTCACAGGAAGAGGGGCAGAGGTAAAAAGCAGATAGCATCACTGCCTGTGCCCTATATTCCTTCTGAGCAGGGGGAGGGGGTGGGCGCTATGAACGACACTCTGCCCCTCCGTGGGCTCTATTCCAAGTGCATCTAGACAAGTTATGAGGTCTCCAGAGCCCTCAGTTGGCTCACCCATAAAATGAGCACAATAGCCCTTACATCAAGTTCCCATGAGGCCTGGATATAACGAGGGTAAAGAGCCTCGTTCAGTGCCTGGCACACAGAGAGTACTCAACCAGAGGCTGTACCTCTTAGTATTTTTAAACATACTTCCTAAAGTACTCCTTCTTTTGACGGGCTCCCCAAAAAGTGACTTTATTTTTCAATAAGAGATATAAAAATATCAGAGATACTTAACAATCATATTTAAAAGTGCAGATTCAAGTTAGACTTTGAAGATGCTACAAAAAACCAGCCTATCCAGAGTCTTCAATTATGTGAGACACTGATGTCAGTGAGAAAGGCATTTTCTCTGCATTTTTCTATTTGGGGGGCTGGGCCTCACTGGTAGGAAAGCTGTTAAAATAACTGTGGGTCAGTAAACTGCGAGTGCTTATTTTCAGAGTTGTGTGTTACAAATCTTGCAGGTAGGCTCTGGTTTTCAGCAGAGAATGCCTGGCTGACAAGAAAATGCAATATTTACTTTCTTGTCCAGAAAGCCAGATGGCAGGGGAGGATGTTTAAGGGAAAAACCTACGTGCTCAGAGGTCTCCCTGTTTATGGGCCATATTGGCACAGAAGCCTGTCCCTTCTCACAGAATTCTCCATTTAGAATATAGTAAAATTTTTCTTTCCCTAAAAGTGTCACATGTAGGCCACAGGTACAATGGCCTATGAAAAACTCAAAAGCCTCATTTAGTTTCTATAACAAGGCTAGTTTTGGCTCTTCTCCCACTGGTTTGGGCTTATTCATAACTTTCTGGGTACAGCAAATGCCAGGCCCTGCCCAAGGGCTTTCCGACCCACTGGTGTTCCTGGAAGTTGAATGCACTAGCCACACAGGCTTCTCAGGCTGGTCTGTGACAGGGACGCAGGAAGCAAGCCTGGAGAGCACTCAGTGTGTGACTGCAGCTGAAGACTCCAGGGTTATGGGCAGGTATCGGGACCAGCCCTGACTCTCCAGGGCAGGAGGCAGTAGCCAAGCGGCTCGGATTATGACTTATTTTGGAACCAAACCAACAGAGATAATTTGCATTTTTCTTAACAGGCTATTTTACATGCACAAGTGTGTGTGTGTTTTCTTTACTAGTTCACCCAGCATAAAGGACACACATTGGACTTTGCTATATGGTGGTGTTCCCTTGGTCCCGAGCAGCAGAAACACTATGAGCTGAAAGGCTCACATATGAAAGCAGCACTGACTTCCCAGGTTCTGCTGCTGTGGGGCCTAGTGGCTCTTCTGAAGGGCCTCATGATGGAAAATGGTTCAGCATCAGTTTTCATGCTTCAGGAACCACCGGAGATCAGAAATCATTTTGTTTACCAGAGAATTAGATTCCCAGGGGGACTCACTTGATTTAGAAATAAGCGCAACACCTGAAGCCCAAAGGGTCTCTTACCCTGGACGATGAGAGAGGCCTTCTGCACGAGCACTCCTGCCTCATTCTGAGCAAGGCAGCTGAACTCCCCTTGAGACTCGCCACTTAGATTTGCAACCTGGAGAATTTGTCCTGCTGCCAAGATATGATGTGTCAATCCTGTGACAGTGGCAACCGACTGACCACCATGGAACCAGGTGATATTGGGGGTAGGGTGGCCTTTGATAGGGCAGCCTAGAAGGAGACCAGAGGAGAGGAGAGGTAAGCCATTGGTAAAGCCAAAAGGGCATATTCCCGACAAGTTGTTTTAGTGTCTAGGTGGCTCTAGAGGCCATGTGTATATATGGTCCTCCCTATAGCATTTTTCTTACGCTTGCCATTCCCAAGCTAACAGAATGTGTTTTTATACTCTGGGATTGTCATAGAGTGACTATTATTCATTCGCTTAAGTAAAAATTCTTGGATTACACAAAATGCCTATTTCTACCTATGTCCCTGTACTGACTTAAAAAAAATAAAGTAATATTCACTCATTGAACATTTTTTTGGACTTAATTAGTTCCTACACCAATTTTATAATGAAAGAAATAATTTCTTCAAATGCAGTAAGTTGGAAAGAAATACATACTATATAGTAATAATTAAGAATCAAACTTTAATTGCTAAAAGTCTAATATCTGCCTTCATTTTACTCTTTATATTATTTTCATGCCAAAAATTTTCAACAGAGACTAGGAAAACAACTTTAAATACTGATCTTATTTCTCTATAAGTCAAGAACCTTGGCTTTCAGACAACTCTTAGCAAGCCTGCATTGGACATGTACAATATTACACTTATTTACATAGTCATTGAACATATTTTGATACATTATAATTCTAAAATATTAAACTGAGCTATATCTACTAAAGGCTTTGTAGCACAGAATTAGTAAAATAAGCCGACTGAGGTTGTGAGAGAAAACCTCATTTCCTCTAATTTCATAGTACTTGCTGAATTTGCTGTTGCATTCTCAGCAACCTGGCTTCCATTGAAATTTACTTGAAAGTTTAAAACACATGATAAATCATTAAAAATTAAAAATACTGGATGCTTTCCTTCAGTTCAGTTAAAAAATCTATTGGTGACTACTGTTCTGGGTAAAGTTAAGACTATCTTTCCTCTTGCAAGGAAACACCCAATGATAGGATAAAAAAGAAAAAAGCACACTAATAAAATTGCAATATAAAGCAGAAAATGATGAGATCTATGAGACACATGGATGGCCACCTGCATGGATGTGTGTGCCTATGGATCTGTAAAGAGAAGGGATTTTCCAGCATTGGCTTGTTTTCTATCCTGGGGTAGCACTGTTAGAATTGGTATAGACTGTAGATTTAACAGAGGAAAGACCCTTAGAGATCATCTAGCCCACTGCCAGAGGAGGCAACTGGGGCTCAGATGTTAATACACCTTCCCAAGATGAAGGAACAGGTCTTCTGCCCTGGCTGGTGCAGCTCAGTTGGTTGAGCTTCAGCCCATGCACAGAGAAGTCACAGGTTTGATTCCTGGTCAGGGCACATGCCCGGGTTGTGGGCTCGATCCCAAGTAGGGGGCATGCAGGAGGCAGCTAATGGATGTCTCTCTCTCTCTAAAAAAAATAAATTAAAAGCATATTAAAAAATAAAAATAAAAATAAAAAAAAGGAACAGGACTTGGATTCCTTGCCTTGTGTACTTGTTCAGCTGGGCACCAGGATTTACCTAGGCACCTTGTTACCTTCATTCTTTGTCTGCTCCCTCCTTTCAGCACCTTGCCCTTTCCTCCCTCCCTCCCTTTCTCTTTCCCCTTCCCTCCCCCCATCCCTCCCTCCCTCCCCCCCTTCCCTCCCTCCCCCCATCCCTCCCTCCCTCCCCCCCTCCTTCCCTCCCTCCCTCCCTCCCTCCCTCCCTCCCTCCCTCCCTTCCTTCCTTGACATTTTCATTGTAATTGTGTAGGTTGGAGGGGTTGAAACAGACTACTTTGAAGAAGGGCCCTGGGAAAATGATGCTAAAATCTGCGTGGGAAGCTCAGTGTGGAATATAGTGTTATAGGATCCAATTCTTCACCCTTCCCCGTATTGACTTACTCTACCATGTAACTTTGCAGCACTCTCCCATGATGGGTGGGCTGTACTTCCCTACCTCCTCCCTGACTTTGGGTTTGACCATGTGACTACTAAGGCCAATAAATTGAATTAAGTGTTACACTAACAATGAACAATCTAAAAAGGAAATTAAGAAAACAGTTCTATTTAAAATATTGACAAGGATAAAAATACTTAAGAGTAAACTTAACTAAGGAGATAAAAGACTTGTACATTGAAAATAAAACATTGCTAAAAAATTAAAATGTAAATAAATGGGTGGATATCTCATGTTCATGGATTGGAAGATTTAATACTGTTAAGATGTCAATTGTCCCCAAAGTGAACTACAGATTCAATGCAATGGCTATTGAAATCCCAATGATGATTTTTTGCAGAAATAGAAAAATCTATCTTAACATTCAGATGGAATCTTAAGAGATTCCAAATAGTCAAAACAATCTTAAACCAGAAGAACAAAGTTGAAGACCTTACACTTTCTGATTTTAAAACTTATAAAGCCATAGTAACTGAAAGAGTATGGTACTGGCATAAAGACAGACATATAGATCAATGGGATAGATAGAAACCCCAGAAATAAACTCTTGCATATATGGTCAAATGACTTTCAATACTGGTGCCAAGAACATTCAATGAGGAAAGAACAGTCTTTCCAATAAATGGTGCTAGGAAAACTGGATATATACATGCAAAAAAAAGTTGAATCCTTGCTTTACACCATATATAAAAATTAACTCAAAATGGATCAAAAACCTAAACCTAAGAGTTAAAAAAAAGCTTTTGTGCAAAGGACACTATCAACAGATTAAAAAGGCAACCCACAAAATGGGGAAATATGTTTGTAAATCATAGATCTGTTAAGGGATTAATAGCCAGAATATATAAGGAATTCCTACACCAGCAACAATAAAAAACAACCAAATTAAAAAATAGGCAAAGACTCGAATAGTCATTTCTCCAAAGATATACAAATGACCAATAAGCACATGAAAAGATATCTGCTCAGCATCACTAATTGTTATAGACATTAGGATGGTTACTATAAAAAAACCCCAACAACCCAAAATAAAAAGTGTTGGTAAAGATGTGGAGAAATTAGAGCCCTTTTACATTGCTGGTGGGAATACAAAATGGTACAGCCAGTGTGGAAAATAATATAATATTTCCTCAAAAAATTAAACATAGGATTACCATATGATTCAGCAATTTCACTTTTGGATATGAATCCGAAAGAACTGAAAGCAGGGACCTGACCAGTATTTTTACACCAATGTTCATAGCAGCATTATTCATGATAGCCAAAAGATGAAAACAACCCTGATGTCCATCAATGGATGGATAAACAAAACCTGAGACATGTTAACATGGATGAACCCTGAGAACATTAAGTGGAAAGCAGCACGAAACAAAAGGACTAGTATTGTATGATTCCATTTACACGAGGTACAGAGTGTAGTCGACTTCATAGAATAGTGATCACCAGGGGCTGGGGGAAGGGGAAATGGGGAATTATTATTTAACGGGTACAGAGTTTCAGTTTGGGATGAAAAAGGTGTGGAGATGTGGAGCATGATGGTTACACAATGATATGTCATTAATGCCACTCAACAGTACACTTAAACATGGTTAAAATAGTACATTTTGCAAAGGTGGTAGAAATGGCCTTGGGAGAGGTGTATAGAAATCAATTCATTGGGGTCAGCAGTATCCACCTACTACAGTCCCAAGTAAGTGTGGGGTTAGATGTAGTTTTCAGTTTTTAATAAAAAGCAGGAAAACTGTGCATTTATTTAGGAAAATAGCATGCTTTCAAAAGTGAAGCTTGAAACAAGTACAGCTTTTCAGACTGAACAGCAAATGTGTCTCCCCCAAACACATCTGCTTTGAAAAAGAAAGGTGCCATACACTGTTGAGAGGCTGGCTCCATAAATCATTTGTTTGGTCAGTGGGGACAGACCTCTCTCTGGTGAGGCTGACTAGATTCTAACTTGATATGTAAGAACTTTGCATCTCCCAAGGAAACGAGATATTTGGCCAG
The DNA here is from genome assembly GCF_964146895.1 of Miniopterus schreibersii. Classification (NCBI taxonomy): domain Eukaryota; kingdom Metazoa; phylum Chordata; class Mammalia; order Chiroptera; family Miniopteridae; genus Miniopterus; species Miniopterus schreibersii. Next base: position 54,810,797 of record NC_138111.1, on the reverse strand, counting down.
GGAATTTCATATTTACCCCTAGTCTTCATTTTCCCAACTCTATTAGGATTCATTTATGAGAGAATATTTAGGCAGAAAAGGGAGTGGTAGCAGCCTCAGGCTCTTTTCTGTTACTGATAAAGTCACTTATCTGGGAAGCAGAAATATCAGTCAACTAAATAAGTAGTGCATTTGTGTAAACAATTACATTCAAATCTTCCCTTCTTTTTGGAGTCAGAGGCTATAGTGGGCAGCCAGGACATCTCTCTTGGCCCACTTGGATCTTGGGTCTTGGACATGTTACTGAGATAGGCTAGTAAGCCAGGACAAGCAGAAGAGGGAAACTGAGACAGTTCAACAGCAGTTTGCAGCCATCTAGTAAACTCTATCTTCCCTAAACCAAGGAAATTTAAGAATAAACACTTTGCACTTCTTGTCCCCAGAGGGTAAAAAGCTTAAATCACCTACTCAGGGAGACAGCAGAAATCCAATTAGTGCTATTTGCCAACCACAGCCAAGGACGGATTAAGTTGAGGGAATAAATCTCATTTTGGCACAGCAGCCTAAAACTGATGAATATTCTATTGAGATCCTCCCCTAAGACCTCCACTAAATGCCCAGCCTTTAAAAAGCCCTCAAAATGAAGGTCCCAGAGTGCACTCTTCCTTCCAGGAGCATGCCTGCCCTCCCACTCCCTACTTCCCCTACAGGTGTGCATCTCCTAAACTCTAAGGGAACCCACAAGGCTTGCAACTAGGGTAGCAATGGACAGCGGCAGTTTGTTCCAGGCAAACCCCTGAACCTGTCCCCAGGCCCCCTTTTTTCTGACTTAGTGAGCCAGAGCAGCTTAGCCTCGGGTCATTTCCCATCTAGTACTCCTGTTATCCTAGGTCCTTCCTTATTTCACTGTCTCCAGCTTTAATAAACATCCTCTAAAATTCACCTGGACTTGTACTGTGAAATTTTTCCTACGTCATGTGAAGAACCCACATACTACTGGTTGGCCCCGGCAGAGCTGCTAAGGGCCAGGTCGCTGTCTGGTACATTATCAGGGCCTTCGCCTTGTGCCCCACTATAGTGGGGTGAGGGTGAAGCAGGGCTCCTTAAGGACAGGCATGAGGGCTGCCGTGAATGTGGAGTCCTTGAAACTCATCTTGAGAAAGCCCTGTGGGGAACAGTTACTAGGACAGATGTCTTTTGAGAGTCTACCTTTATAGTAATACCTCTCTCTCTGAAATCTATTCAAGGGGAAAATCAGTTTTGTAGAAAGTTTTAGAAAGGAATGCAAATTAGTTACATTCAAATGCAGCTACACAGATTCGTAATTCTCAAACAGAACTCTAAATTTTGATGGGGCTCTCTGGCTTTGGTTTTCTCTAATCTGTAAATGAGACCTTTTGATTTAGTCAACCAATGATTTTCAAATTGATGTTCCCTGAGGCCTTAGGGTTCTCCATAGGTACCTGGGGAGGGACCTTGAGACAGAATTTGCATAGGTGGGGCCTTGGGGCCTGTATCTACATTTTAATCACAGCAGAATTTATATACTGGACTTCTACAAAAGATTCCACCATTAGTAACCACTAAGTTAGATGATCTTTAAGGTGCTTTTAGAGTCCAAGATTTCTCAAATTCATCTTCTCCCCTGACTCATGTAGCCAAGGGCAAGGTAGATCTATATTCAATTTATACTGCTTAGATCAATGTAAAGTGAAATTGAACTATGTCAATGAAGGGCTCATGGAAGAGATATTATATATGGAGGGTATTTAGGATTAAGATAAACAGAGACCAGGAATACAGAGTAGAAAGGGGAGGGCAGTCTAGAAGTAGTGTGAGCAAAGATGAGAAAACCGGTGGTGTGGCTGGGAGAAAAGACTAGTTGATTGGAACATGGGGAACACAGATGAGGCTGGTATGGTGGGAGGGAGCTGCAACGGGAAGGGTCTTGAAGGCCAGACTCTGGTTTTTGGGAGCAACTGAAACGGGGGAATGATATAATCTAGATGGGCTTTAGATGGATCATTAAGGTGATTATTTCAAGATGTACTGAACTGAGAGAAAGGAGAGTCTAGAATTTCAGTTCAGATGTGGCAAGAAGTGAGAGGTATTTGCAAAGGTAGCTTTGACAGGCTGTGAGGAAAAGAGTTAAAGAGGAGAAGCTAAAGATACTGGAACACTAGAGGGACTATTAATGGAAATAGGTAAGTCAGGAAGAGAAGTTATTCCTTATTCCCACCCTTGAAGATGGATACATTTAGTTTTTAAGAATATTGATTTTAAAGGTTGTTATGGAACTTCAGAATAGAAATCCACTATGATGATAATGACAAAAATGGAAGTCAGAAGTAAGAGCTGATCACACAGATTTTGGGACCCAGTCTCATACATGCATGGAGAAGAAATCTTCAATGAGGGGAGATCAAGCCTTAGGACACAACAATGGGAGAAGGCTGGAGTTTGGTGACTGAAGAAGCAAGAGGAAGTAGTAAAGGAGTCTGAGAAGAAATGGTTGAGAGATGGGAGGAATATTGAGACTATGAAGTATCATGGAAATACAGAAAGCAAGTTGATTAAGAAACAAATTATTAGCAAGTAGGTAATTAGTAAGAATTTGTGAAATGAATGAGTGGTTTCATTACTTTATGAAAATAACTGACCAAACAACTCCCCTTTTCAGGTAACATAATTGGTAAAATTCACCGTAACTCATGTTTGAATGGTCAGTAATTCCAAGTTAGTGGAATCGGGGAAAAAAGTGTTTGCATAATCAAAACATCCCACTTAATGCTCTGCACTCCCATTTCTTTATTTAATTTAAGAGAGAATTTATCTCTGGGTGTTGAATCTTTAGAAGCAGGCCAACAACTGGGTTATTAAGAAGATAAAGAACTAAAGAGGAGGGTGTATGAGAATGCTTCAAATGTTGCAAATGAGGAACAGAGTAGATCATGGCCAGAGTAGATCTTGGCCAGAAAACAATGTGACAGGGGATTCTAGCTTCTAGTAATGGTGAATAACTTAGTTGGACTGATCTTCCTGTAGATCACAATCATAAAATATAAACAAATGAACAAAAATATATGAAACAACAACTCTTTGAAAGCACTGAGGTGTGACAAAAAGCAGTAGCAGAAACAGGAGGGAGAGCTTATTCTAGAAAAACCCAGGGGCAACAGGTGTGATTTCCCAGCTTGTGGCTTTCTGCCTGAAAAAACTGCTCAATCCTCGCATGGCTCAGGGAGCTGGGAAAATTACAGCTTTATTGATTTGAAATGTCAGAGGACAGAGTCTAGGGGCTTTTAGAACAGCTGGAAAGTTAAGGGGGGAAATTCCTGAGAGAGTCACAAAGGTGATAAAGTTCAAAATATAGACAAATCTTGCACAAATTCATAATAGGCAGACCTCAGGGGACCCAGCAAAAGATCAGTAGCTAGAAGCTGAATTAACAGAGTAGAAAGTTTAGTTTGTGTCCACTGCAGGGAACACAGGTTGGAATTTTAGTCAAGTTAACCACCTGTTGGAACAAAAACACTCTTCAGAGGAACAGAACAGAATCCAGAGTCTCTACAACATATCATGTATAATTTTCAGAATACAATAAAAACTGGCTAGACAAGACAAAATGTAACCTATATTCAAGAGAAAAGTCAGTAGAAACCAATCCTGAGATGATGCAAATGTTATAATGAGTGGACAGTGACTTTAAAGCAGCTATTATAAATATGTAGGAATCCAAAGGAAAACAAGAAATTAACAGATGGAGTATCTCAGTAGTGAGCTGAAACTATATAAACAAATTCTAGAACTGAAATGTACAAAAATGAAATGAAAAATTTATTAGATAAGCTTAATATAAAAGATGGCAGGAGAAAGTGTCAGTGAACTAAGCAGAAATTACCCAATGTGAAGAACAGAGAGCAAAAAGATTGAAGGAAAACAAACAGTTTCATGGATCTGTAGGCAAATATTAAAAGGTCTAATATATGTGCAATTAAAGTCCAAGAAGGAAATAAGAAAATGAGAAAAATATTGGAAGAAATAAAACTACTAAACCTCTCAAATTTCAAACCTTGAAAACTAAAGTTCCAAGAAGGTTAACCATCTAGGTACATTATAGTTAAGCTGTTGAAATTAATAAAGGAAAAACTTGAAAGTCCTGATTGAGCAATAGGACTGGGTTTTCTCTCCTGCCTTAAATAACTAGAAAACTGGACAAATGTAAGAAACGACTGTTTTCTGACACCAGGCAGCAGACAGTAGAGGACTGTGATGTCTGAAATAAGAGAAACATTAGGTGAGCCCTATGAATTCCCTGGCTTCCTGCCTGGAGTCACATTCTAAACTGCAAAATATGGAGGGTATATTAGTTTCCTAAGGTTGTTAGTAACAAAGTACCACAGACTGGGTAGCTTAAACAACAGTAATTTATTGTCTCAGTTCTAGAGACTAGAAGTCATTTCAAAAGTGCTAGTTCTTTCTGAGGGCTGTAAGGATAATCTGTTCTATCCCTTTTTCCTATCTTCTGGTGGTTTGCTGGCAATATTTGGTGTTCCTTGGCTTATAGATGCACCTCTTTGATAGCTGCTTTCATGTTCACGTGGAATTTTCCCTTAGGTGTCTGTCTGTCTCGGTGTCTAAATTTCCCCTTTTTGTAAGAACACCAATCATATTAGGGCCCACCCTTATGACCTCATCTTAACTGGATCATCTGCAAAGACCCTATTTCCAAATAAGGTGACATACACAAATACTGAGGGTTAGGGACATCAACATTTTTTAGAGGACACAATTCAAACCATAACAGAGGACTGTCTCAAGCAGAACACAGTAGTCTGGGTGAACTGTCAGACATAGAACAGAGTTCAAAGAGGCTGAGGCAGTTGGAAGTTGTTAAGAAGAATTCTGGAGATGAGGGTGCTACATAGAAAGAGTGCTCCAGAAATCTGTGTAAATTCCTCTTGAGTCTTTGCCCAACTGAAGATGTATTGCATAGGGCAAAACTTGATGAGACTCAGAAAAGACCAACCAGAGACTTGTGATTTTAGTATTTCCTAAAGTTCAAAGAGGCCTGGAAGACCTTCCAGTTCTCACCAGCCAGAGTGGAACATCCTTACTGATCATCTGGAGCATTCAGCAGAGACCCTAGAGGGCCCTAGAGTAAAGGCTACTCTAGACCTGCCCTAATCAAGCTTAAAATAAGCCTCAAAAAATCAAACTTACAATAACCTAACTGCTTAAGAGAAGAAAATCCAACAATCTCTAGAAAAAGACAAAATCCAGACACTTCATGATATGAAATTTACGCCATCCAGCATTCAATAAAAAATTACTTGGTAAGTCAAGGAACAGAAAAATGTGACCCACCACCAAGACAAAAATCAGTCAATGGAAACAGATCCAGAATTGACAGAGATGATGGAATTAGTCGACAAGGTTATGAAAACAAGATATTAAAAATATGGTAAATATTTAAAGGAAAACATGCACATATGAGGAAGGAAATGGACGCTATAAAACAAAACAAGTAAACTTCTAGAAATTAAACATGTTTCATGACATAAAAAAAATCACTGGATAGAACTGATTAAGGACTAAATACTGTAGAAAAAATATTTTTGAAATTGAAGATCTAGTAATAGAAATTATCCAGAGTGAGAGAAAAGAGACTGAAAAAAAAAAAATCAAGTGGTTAAACATGTTAGACAAGGACACAATTACACAGTGCATATGTCAAAAGTCTATGGTTAAAATTATACATTTTAATGTTTGCAAATTTTCCCCAAAACAATAATCAGTAGGGAGGGGTAGAGAGTAGGTGGAAGTACTAACAGAATAGAAATGGCAGAATATTGTTTATTGAAGCTGGGTGATGAGTACATGGGGGTCATTATGCTCTTCAGTTTACTTCATACATATGTGCCGTTATTCATAATAAAAGGGAAGAAACCTGTTCGCATTGTCCAATCATTCACTGATTGGCAGGAATGACTGGGTGTCCAAAGAATTGCTTTTCAAATATTTTGCTTATTCAGCTCTATGCTTTTTAAAAATAAGGTTTCAACAACAAAATGTTGCTGCTCCAGCCTGCTATTTGCAGATGGTTCCCCAAATGTTTTATAATATGCCAAACTTAAAAATTCCTGCTGGCCTTCACTCAGCTCTGTTGAAGTCGGAGACCACTTTCATTTTTACGTCTGTCACCCTTGATTCTGACAACTTTAGTTTGGTTGCGCTGTATGGCAGAAATGGCTCCTCATCCCGTCATACCTATCCTCTCCTTCCTATAGTAAAAGAACCCCTGAACTTTAGTTAGGTGTATAGCTGCCTGGGATAGAGACATTTCCCATATACCCCTGCAATCGGGTGTGGGCCATATGATTACATTCAGTGGAATGGGAGGGAAAGTGATGTGTATGAACCTCGGGATATATCTTTAAAATAAAAGAACTTGCTCTTGCCCCTTCCTCCATCCTGCTATTGAGAATGTGTATGTGGAGCAAACCATTCTGGCCTAGGTGGATAAGGGCAATTCTCCAAGATGTCAGAGCAACAGTTTAAAAAATTTTTTGCCTGGGTCCCTAGGTGGCAGTAGGTTGCCAGACCATGCCTGGACCATCCTCCCTGGACTATGTGAGCCAAGGATATACTCCTGCCTTGTTCACTGTTATTTTAGGTGTTTGCTAGAGGTTGCTGAATGTATATCCTAACTATGACAATCCTAAATATTATTTCCACACTGAGGCAGTGTCCATCTGCTAAATTGGTTACTGTATTTTGCTTCCCTTGTGGACAGGGACCCTAGATGATGCATATGTATGACTAGTCATCTTAGATTGGAAATGCTCTAGGAAAGTATACTTTCCAGAGTAAAAGAAAAGACCAAAGTAAACTAATTATAATTAAGTAAATGAACAAAATTGCCTGGTATCTCTTTTTTCTATCACTAATATGTCTTTCAAAGCTTTTAACTGGACAGAGCTTCTTGTATTCAGAATTGTACGCTCCTCAGCACATGTAGTGCAGGCCCCTGTGCTTTTTGTTCATGTTTATGTGCATGTCTCTATGTGTACACAGTGGTCTCTGAGGTTTGCCAACAGCAATAGTCAAAATAAGGACTCTAACATGAATTCCCACTGTGCATGTTCCCAGTGAATAATTATCCACGTCTCACTGCTAATGAGAAAACCTGGCTTGTAACAGGGGTTCCTTTCTGTCACGGACGTTTCTCATTTGTTACAGTAAAAGAAATATCAATCATTTCTTGAAGGTGAGCAATCTCCGTGTGTGCCATGTTCAAGGACACCAAAAACCGTGTGCTAACGTATTCCATACGTCAAGAGAGGCCAAATAACAACCCCTCCCCCTCCCTTTTGCTTTAGTGAGGAGGTTAACAGTGTTTCATGCAGGGCTAGCATCGCCTTTTCTGTTTCCCTCCCAGCTACACGATACTGACCATTTCTACCCTCCCAACCTCCACGCCCACCCCAGGAAACAGCCAGTCAGCAGGGACTGACAGTGCTATCTCCCCCCAGCCCTCAGTGACTCCAGGTCTTGACTTGGTTAGGTGGCTGAGGAGGAAGCAGAGCTCGGGAAGGCTTAGTTAATGAGAGTTCTGGCAGCAGAAAGCCTCTCTATCAACCCTTCTTAACCAGTGAAAGAAAATATTGCCTTTAGGCCTCCATTCCTAGGTCCACTGTGGCTCTAAATTGAGCCAAAGCCAGGTGTGATTCACATGTGTGTGAGGGTTTTCCTCCTAGTTTCACCTACTTAAAAAAAAAAAAAAAAATCACATTAGCTGGAGAGTGGTAAAAGTTTAGAATGGAGATGTGTACAATAAGAAAAATAAATTATACATGAAATTGTATCTTCTGGGAGTCAGTTTAGCTATAACCTGCCACTAGTTGACACCCCTGATTAAGTAAAATCCACCTCGTCGATTTTCTTCTGTTTCCTATTTCACATTGGTTTCTGGAACTAAAGTAGAATCACTCACGGAAACAGCCTGAGTTCAACAGGTAAGGGAAATACGGAGGTAGAAAACTGGGAGGCCTGGTGTCCTGGCTTTGACACCCTCTGAGGTAGAGGCTGGCTCACCTTACAGGTGGTGTGAGGGGGCTGCCTTTGAGGCACCTGTCTAGAAAGAAGCTCTGAACTCATCATGATCATTATTCAGTGGATATTGTTGTTCATTTGAAGGGCTGAAAATCAGCAGGATTTCTGGTCTGCTAAGAGACAGGCAAGCAGCTTGATTTGTGGGCTTCTTTGTAGGGTAGATCAAGCCAACTCAGGCATTCATTAGCTGCTCGTCACTTGAGTGAGCCACACATCCGGAGTTCACTTTCATGAGTTCTTAGCCTTAATGAGCAGAAGGCAAGAGTTCAGAGTGCATATTCCCCTCCCCACCTTCCCTTCCAGCCAAATAGCTCAGAAAAAGGCAGTTGAGCTTGATAAATGGATTATACAACGCAAAAAATGTAAATGGACTGAAAGAGATTCCCAAGGAAGGATGGTTTGAAAATGGGGAAACACAATCTGAAAGAGGAATAAAAAGTGGTGCTCTGGGGCTTTCACTGCTATCTAAAGCTGTGGCAGATTAGGACGCGCTGTGTAAAAGTATAGAGACGTGGCATTATTACTTCATGAGCTGGCTCCGGGCCTGTCAGCATTTCCATTAGAATCTCGTACTTTTCACGGAGCTAAAACTTACTATAAAAATGATGTGTGCTGGGATGAAACTTGGCACTTGGTGGAGTCAGTCTGGGAGTCCTGTCCTTAATTTAATTTTACAAAACTGGAAAACACTCAGCTATTTAAAATTTATGGAGAAATCTCCATTCTGTGCGTGGTATATGGTGTTACGGGCCTCACTCTAAGGCAGCGGGGTGACTGGATGAAATCAGGGAAACTGCATTTTCTGGCTCCCTGTCCTTCCAGGTTTCGTGTCCCCTTGGGTGACAGAGATGGTCTCTAAAGCAGCACTGAATGAGTGAGAACTGGCACCAGACAGGAGGATGAGAGATGTGATTAATTCATGTCGGAAAAAACGCAGTTCCTTACTCCCCATTTGTCAGCTAGACCCCAGAAGGCTGCGGGAGAAGACAAGCAACTTTAATTTTCACTCCGATTTCTGGGACCTCCCAAAAAGCTGGTCAAATAACCAGGCCAACACTATTCCCATGTACATTTGCCCAAAGAAAACTAACTTTAAAACATTCCTGGAAAAAAGGAACTATAACAAGCCCATTTTCCATTCCCCAAATGTCTTTTTACCCCTAGGGCAAGCTCTGGGTTTCCATTGGCAGGGGGTATGCGAATGTCTCCATGCTCCTGGGCATCTGGTGGAAGAACTTGATATATTTCTCAGCATGAAAGCAGCTCTGTCCAAATTTATGACTTGATTAAGGCCTTGCCTCCTCCAAAATGAATTGGTTATTGCTTGGTTTCTGCCCTCATCTAAAACCTTAGGTACCTGGGTACTCTCTTACAGGTAACAAGGTGAGATGCCACTCATGATGTCCATGCATACAGTCCTGGCTGTGATAATATCACTGCACTGTGGAAGCCAGGGTTTGGCAGTGCTGATCAACATGCTTACCCAGGGTTAACTGGGCCACCTGGGGTAGTAGGAGAGGGACTCTAGGAAACTGGTCCAATGTCTTTAAATTCACAGTAGTGTTGATTGGGATTGAAGCTACCTCAAGTGGATAATACACAGAGTTCCCATGTGTCCTTCTCTGCCAGTAGGCTCTTGGCATAAAACACACCTTTAAAAACACATCAGCATTTTTTTAAAGTTTCAAATTTCTGGGTTTATAAGTCCCTGGTTGACTCTACCCTCAGGCTGCTGGCAGGTGCTACCTGGCCTGTAGGAGGGAAGACTGGGATGACCCCAGAGGGGGCCTTGCTGCAGGCTGCCTGGAGCTGGGAAGGAGTTTCAGTCCACTGACGAGATGGCCTTTTAATGAACTCCAGGATGTGGATCATACTTGGGCCACACCAGACTTTTGAGGTCCCAAGTCAGAACTCCCCTGTGTGTGTATGTTTAGCGATTACACCCACCAAGTCTAGATTCTGTAAGGAATGAGACTGATGTTTCTTTCACATTTGGTCCGAAGTGGAACAACATTTCAGGACTTTCAAGAAGTGCTCTGTAATCATCAAGGTGCAACTGCTGCGAGGGAGAAATGACAGTTTCAGAGTAAAAGCCGTGGACTCTATGAATATTCTCTTCCCTGGAGTCATATAGCCCTTCTCACCCCTGCACTCCAGCCAATGGAGAGGCAAGTTAGAAAATACCCAGATTAGGTTGGGGAAACAAAACAAAAGCCAGCAGCAGCTCAGAGCCAACATGCCTTCATGAACTCAGCCCGGGTTTGGCTCTGTTTATGGGCCAGAGCCTGTGCAAAAGAAATAAAAACCCCCACGGGCAGAAAAAAGAGCCTCTGCTCATAGCCCTGTACACACCCCATTTCAGTTCTCTTCTGCTGAACCAAAGCCACAGAACAGCAGTGGATATGAAGAATGGCTAATATTCATAGCAGGTATCCTGAGAGGCCTCTCGGGGGCATGCCACAGAGTTCAGCCGCAAGTCACAGGAAGGAGCAACTGCTGACCAGGAATTCCAGAGTGAGCTGGAGGGTGGAGCTGGGCGGGGGGAGCGGAGAGCACGAAGACCTTCCCTGAATTTATTATTCCCATATAAGTCTCCTGGGTCTTGAGGTTCTAGAAACTTCTCAACAAAGTAAAGAAAATAATAAACAATGTGAGTGAAGCGAATGAGGGGGAGAGTTAAGCAGGCGAACAGCAGTAGGGATGTGAGCCATGTGGAGGGTGGATGAGTGAGGAGAGGTGGCCAGTGGTGAGTGTAAGGATGCAGCTGGCTGACTTTTGCTGGGGGATCATATATTCTGGCTGGCAGGTGACGGTCTGGCCTTTGGCAGCCACGCCTGAAGAGTGTGTGGTTTGTGAAGGGCCCATAAATAGAGATGTCCTATGAAGAGGAGAACAGAAACCTACCACCGTGACTGAAAAGGCCACCACAGCAACGTGACGTGCATCTGAGGGAGGAGAGTAGCTGTCCAGATGCCCGCTTTTCGTCTTGCAACACACACTTCCCGTACTGATTTGTTTGGCTTCTAATCCTCGTTGAGTTTGGTTCCCAGACCTGCCTTGCCTTGTATATTTCAGAGACTTCCTTGGAGCATCTGCTGGGCTCCCTGAAGGCTCAGGGAGAGGTAGTAAGTTCAGATCTCTGGGGCCAGTGTTGACCTTTGAAAAGATCACCTGGACTTAAAGGCCCTAAAACCAGTGCTGTCTCCAAGTGAGACAGGGTACAGGAGATATTCTGCTGGGAACAGATAACTTCTTGATCAAATTCATTCTTTTTTGGATTCTCCAAAGTACTTATAGGAGATCTAGAATGGAATAATACATTTTGAAACAGAAAGTTTACCTAATCTCTAAATAACTGATGGAAGTGAGAACTAATGTTCCCACTGAGCTGTCCAAACGCATCCCAAGTACAGCAGAGACATGGGAGCCTAAAGGTCCTGCCTTGGGCAGAGCAAGGACACTCGGTATGGAGGCGGGAGGGTTTATGCCTCTTATTCAGTAACCTCATTGGGAACCTATAGTCCACTTTAAAATATGCAATTAGCACTCTCACTAGAGTTTTGCTCCCAGATCTTTCTAAAGACTAATGGTGAGAAATCTCAGAACACAGAGAAGGAAAGACAACTTTTTCCTATAGCAGTAAGATATTTTCCACTAAAATGCATTCTGGATTATGATTTTTTTGGGGGGAGGGGGACATACATGAAAAGTGTTTACAGTAAGGTACTCACGTATTGAGATTTGACTCTTTGCTTTGTCAAAATAAGTTCTTAAAAACTAAGCAGTAGAAAGATTTTTGTCATTGTTGGTAAGAAAGCTTAGAGCAGGAGTTGGGAAACTTCTTTGTAAAAGGCCACATAGCAGCTATTTTAGACTTTGTAGGTTATATGGTCACTGTCACAACTACTCAATCCTGCCATTGTAACTTGAAAGCAGCCACAAACAATACATAAATGAAATGGGGATAAAATGAGTGTGGCTGTGCCCAAGTAAAATCTTACTTACGAACAGGTGGTAGCCTAGACTTGGCCCAAGGGCCAACCCCTGGTCTATGGTATGAAGTCATTAGGGTTTCTGAACACTGGGAGCACACAGTGTAGTAAAACTACTAAGTGCCTGTGCACATTTATTTTTACCCCAAAGACAACTGCCATTTTCCTAAGAGATGAATTTTAATACATTCTTTGCTAATTAATAGGCTTAAGTTGTTACTTAAAAAAAATACCAATGCATGTTCATTATAGATTAGAAATTCAGAAAAATATAAAATAGTTCTAACCACTATGAATGTTGTGCTTTCCAATCACACACATGCATGTCTTGCTGGATAGATGGATAGATACATCTTGGATAGTCTCACATTCAGGATCTGTATCACCCTTTTAAATCGCTCCTTAAGATTTTGCATATGATGTATCAGAACTTTTGTTCAATCAGTTCTCTAGATAATTACATTGTTTCCAATTTTTCACTAATCTAAACTATGGTATGGTGACTTTTTTAGTATATACATCTCTGTCTCTGAATATCCCCTTAGGTCACATCAATGAGGTGGCATTGCTCGGTCAATGAGTATCATTTAGAAATACTGGTATGCACTGTCCACTTGCCCTCCAGAAGCCTTATACTAATTTATGTTTTGGGCAACAATGCATAATAGCACATGTTAACCCATTCTTGGATATTGTAGTTGACAAGCAGAATAATGACCCCCAATAACATCCGCATCTTAATCTCTCAAATCTACAACTATGGTACCTTACAGGGCAACAGAGACTTTGCAGATATGACTGAGAAAGGATGTTGCGATGGGAGATTACCACGGATTATAGAGGTAGGCCCAATGCAACTGCAAAGGCTCTTATAATAGGGAGGACAGAGGGTCAGGGTCAGAGTCTGAGTCCCTGGCCACCTAAGATTTAATGTTGTAAACAAGCACCTGGCCTAGAGGGCAGTAATCAGGGGCCTGCCTGGCAAGCAGGTCCTTCTTCCTTCCACTGCAAAGTACAAAGGCTGGGCACTGCCCAGTACCCACTCCTCTTGTTTTTAACCTGTTGTGTCCTCTAGCTTCTAAGCTTGGGATCAATTTGGTTTCTGTTTATAAATTCTCTTACCACCAATTCCTCCCCTCTCCCCATTCCTTTCTTAAACAATTCAGTCCAAAAGCCATTATGTGAGGCCAAAGAAGGCAGTGTTTGTAGGAAGAAGGGGGGTGTCATGGTAAACCAGAGTGGGGCGCTGAGCCTGAACAGGATGAAGAACATGTGGACCTGAGGTCAGGGTGATGACCTGGTGAGGACTGTCAGAGCCTAACTGGGATGAGGACCATATCCATGCGGGGGTAGAGGCAGTGGTGATAGAAGATGGCTATATAGAGATGGCTTTATTAAATAAGTGAATGTATTAAGTAAGGATAGTGGGAGCCAGGGAGTTACAGTTATTGAAAGGGTGAGAAATAGAATGAATCTTGGGGTGTTCAATAAGAATTGGAGACACAAGGGAAGACTCATGGGCCCCAATGTATAGATAAATTTAGAAATATAGGAAGTGTGTTTGCATGTTTGTGTATGCATATATATATACATATACAGATATTCTCTATTTCTGTGCAGTAAGAGAGCCTGAGAGTAGTGACCAATGAACAGACCTGAAATTGAGATCTTGGCTTCTAAATGCTATTCTCTAGTTCTGAAGCAGGGAAAGTTCAAGATGATTCTGAAATATCTTCTTGTGGCAGAAAATGAAGTTCTAAAGGATGATATAGACATGTGAAGGGGTACAGGGGCTCTCATTGGCTAAATCTGGGAAATATTTTTACATCAAAAAAAAAAAAAAAAAAAAAAAGGATAGCAACAGATTAAAGCCCATTGAGTAAGACAGAAATCCATGAGACTATGAAGATATAAATGAATATTATTTGAAAGTTCAATGAAGAATGAGATATTTACCATAGTCTCAAAGCATCTCTTTACAAAATACTCATTACAAGGGGAAAAATGTCTTTGCAATATAGAAATTTGGCAGATATTACCGGAACTAATATCAACCTTAATGGTACAATGGAAATCATGGTCATGTGACTGGGTACAAGAAGAGCCCAGTATCACTTCTGTGATGTTTCTGCCAAAGATGCATTAACTTGAATCCAATTATGAGGAAATATAAGACAAATTCAAACTGAGGGGTATACTTTAAAACAACAGGACCATAATCTTCAAAATTGTTAAGGTCATTTATAAAAGTCAAGGGAAGACTGAAGAATGGTTCTGGATTGAAGAAGACTTAAGAGACATGACAGCTAAATACAATGTGAGTTGAGACTGAATTCTTTTACTATTAAAGACATGATTGGGACAGATAGCAAAACTTGAAGGAAATATACACTAGGTTATAGGGTATCATGTTATCAACTCAGTCTCAAATGGGTCAGGTAGAAAAAGTTGTGTATTATACCTTCAAATTTTTATATAATTGAGATTATTTCAAAATAAAAGTATGGTAAAGAAAAAAGAAATTCTTATATCTTATCAAGAAATAAAACAACATGTGAAAGGAGAGAGAAAACCCTGCTCTATCCATCAAGACCTCAGGATTTGGAAGATTGGGGAACTGAGAAACATGAGTAACCAAAAGCAGAAAAACTGCTGATGGCTCAGAAAGTGGGGCTGTTAGACAGAACTTCATATCACACATGTTTAATCAGACTTTAAGTACTTCTAAAGATCTGAGAAGAAATCATCAGCATTTGAATAAAATAAACTTATTGTGTCATAGACTTTGAGTTGCCTGTAGTATTTAATGGACAGAGAAGCCACTTTCAGAGAAACTGGGTAGAGAAAGGAGGAAAGATCCTTTCAAAGTCATGGAACAGAATGAGTTTTTTGGTTTATTAAATATAAAAAGCTTATATTTAAGCTCTGCAAAGACTTTTTAACAAAAGTCTTATTTGTTTTACTTTATCTTACCTGCAATTTAACTTTTCATAATATTTTCTTCTCTCTGCACCTACACCCTTTTAGAAATGACGATTTCAGTGTGCTTAGCAGAAAAATCGTTAGCACAATCTCGAGGCCCTCTCCATTTCCCTGATGTACATTTCTGAACTAACTGTGATGAGCCAGTCTCTGAACCATGGCTTTGAGCAAGGATCTGAGATACTGCAAAAAGTTCATTAAAGTTGAGAACAGCAGGATTACAAGGCAAATCATTAAGAGGAGGTGCAATCTTTATTGTCTATATAGGAACACTGTGGTCATTTTCTTCTGGGCCCAGGAAACTGGCAGGACAACAGACGCACAGGCTCGTGCTGGCTTATCTCTCCAGATACCACTTCAAAGAGTCACACATTAGACACAAGGGTCCATGCCACGTTCCAGAAAGAGCCTTGAATGAATTTTTGGTCTTATCTCCTTGGTAACAAAGGTACAGGGAGCTCATTATTTCTGAGCAGGCAACTGCCAACAGAGAAATGGAGAATTTCATAATCATAATGGATTTTCACATAAAAAGATTCTTGACAGAATGGTGTTTTTGGAACGAAACTTGTCTCTCTACATACCTTTCGGAGATAAAGTATGAAAGGTGAACGATAAAAGAGTTTGAACTTTTAAACAGATACAGACATATTACTAGGTTATATTTCTAGAATAACAGTACAATTACTATCATCATCATTTTTTTTATTTGGCCTAACCTACCTCAAGCCCTACCTTTCTTTTTTTTAAATATATATTGACTTCAGAGAGAGGAAAGGAGAGGGAGAGAGAGAGAGAAACATCAATGATGAGTCATTGAACGGCTGCCTCCTGCATGGCCCCAACTGGGGATCGAGCCCGCAACCCGGGCATGTGCCCTGACCAGGAATCGAACCCTAATCGCCTGGATCCTAGGTTGACGCTCAACAGCTGAGCCATGCCTGGCGGGGCCAACCTACTTTCTAGGATTTGTTTTGATTCGCTCTGGTGGATCAGGAACAGCAGATGGACAACGAAATCCTTTTTGAGCTGTGTAAGTTTTCAGAGACAGTGCAGATCCTTTTCTATTTTCAGCAATGTACCTGCAATCCTACTAGCACGGGGGTATCCTGGCAAAATGTCTCCCCCAGAATGTTCACAAAAACATTTAAACGAAAACAGAACCCAACTATACCAGTGAGGTCCTTACTGTGATTTTAAGGCACTGAAATGTGATCCTGACTCAGTCCCCTGCTCCCCGTCCTACCTGCAGAGGGAGGGTGTTTTCCCAAGCTGCTAGCCCTATGTTTCCGGGGACTGGGAGCTGCGTGAGAGTAAAGATATCATGGGGTTCTTGGTACATGGTGAAGGCGCAAGGAATATTTGTGGGATGGAACTAGATGTCCAACGCAGATTTTATTCATTTATTTTTGAATAATTAATACATATACTTGATTCAAAATCTAAAGGGTAAAGAAAGGAATGCTGTGAGACTCTTCCTTACAACCCTTTACCCCAACCACCTGGTTCCTCTCCTCACTGACAACTTTCTTGTATATCTGGAAGGTAATTTTTGGACATAAAAAAGGAAATTCAAGCTGATGCCCCAAAGAACACCATACCTTCCTCTTTTTTTCTTTTCAAGAGTAAAATACAGTTCAGTGGTCTGGTTTTTACCTTTGGGGGCCTTCAGGTCTGAGTAAGCTCTAAAGTTATAATGTCAATAATGCCAACACCCCTGGGGAAAAAGGAGAGGAAGTTAAGATAGGGGTAGGGGTAGGGGTAGGGGTAGGGGTGTGTGTGTGTGTGCAGAAGACAAAAAGGTATCATAGAGCAGAAGCTGGCTAGTAATTCTCCTGCTTCACAAAGCATAGAAGAAACTGATGCTAATTATGGTAAGAGGTTAAATAAACTTTCCACAATACATGCCAAGCTCAACTCCAAAACATAGCAGGATATGTAACACATGAAAAGGGGGAAGACTGCAACCCCCTCCCCCCCCAAGTGGTAATAGGTAACTGATTTGAGACAAGACCATGCCTGAATGTGGATCCCATTACAGTCACCTATTTCCCCAAAAAACTGAGTCTAGACATCTGGACTCCATAGGTCAAGCACCAGATGGAGAACAGGGTCTTGTCCTTGTCCGTTCTTCCCTGTCTCCCATGGAGTGGGTGTCTAATTCACACCTATATTCCTTTCTTGGCCTGGCTAATCCCATGTATCCTTCCTGGTGCTGCTTGTGTCCCATTTCCCCATGAAGTCTACTCAGATGCCGTGAGTTCTCTGTGTTTTATGGGTGAGACTCTCCAGGACAGTCAGCATCCTCCCTGAAGTTCCTTAGAAAACAATAATGCAATCTATACATAGCCCAGTGTGTAGCCAAGAGGAACAGCAGAGACACCCTCTTGGCTAAAAGGCGGCTTCACAAAAGGTCACACATCTCCCCTGGGACTGTGCCTTCTCCTTGGGGTCCCAGACATCCCAGCCTTGCAGCCATCCTTGCTTCTGACCCCAGCAATAAGGCAACGGCTACATTTTATACAGTACTTTAGAGTCTACAAAAGGCTTTTGCATTTTACTCTCATTTGATTCTAAAATCAGTCCTCAGAGACAGGTTATCAACCTTTTTACTCATGAGAAAGGAAGATCCGTAAAGGCTAAGAGACGTGACCCAGAGCAACTCCTTTTCCAAAGCCCACACTTCTTCCTCCTGTTGGCTCAGTAGTGGGCAGGAGCCCCTTCCTTTTTCTTGCTTAATTTACATGAGATAGGCTACAATTTTCAAAGGCAACTTGACTAAAAAAATGTTAAATTAACTAGCAAATACATAACATATATATAAATAGCATAAAATTGGTAAGTTAACGACAACGTGGGTTGAGGGAAGTTTGAATCTAGCTTTTTTATCCCTGCCTCCAGGACTTGGCTCCCAAGAGCATTCTTTATTTTTTCCCCCAGCTTTACTGAGACATATAACATTGTATAAGTTTAAGGTGTGCACGTGTTGACGTGATATACTTAAATATTGCAAAATGATTACCATGATAAGAGTTAGCTAATACCTCCCTCACCTCACATAATTGTCATTTCTTTTTTGTGGTGAGAACATTTAAGATCTACATTCTTAGTAACTTCCAAGTATATAATACAGCACCCAAGGGCATTCTTAAGTTACTCTGCCTCCTCCACCTTAAGAAGGGGAGGGCTGGGCAAGAGCTGGTACTACCCAGATAATAATGACTAACATTAACTGAGCACTTACTGTGTGCCAAGGCACTGCTCTAAGCACTTTACATATATTACCTCATTTACTCCTTTCAAAATCCCTGAAGGTATATGCAGTTATTACTTCTATTTTACAGTCAAAGGCAGAGAGAACTTCCAGAACTTGCCCAAGGTCAGGTAGCTGTTAGCATGTGGCAGAATCAGGCATTCTGGGTCCAGAGCCTACACTTCCAACCACTGTGCTATGTGAGCCCTCATGTGTATGTGAAGGGGCCCAATGGACAGCATGGAGCTTGGATGGATGGATGGATGGATGGATGGATGGATGGATGGATGGATGGGGACAGGATTTTCAGGAGAGGCCGGAAAGCACGGTCTTTTGTTATAAATTCACAGAGCAGCCATCCAGTACTCTCTTTTTATTCCCTTTCCTCATCTACTTACACTGCCTTCTCACTTCTGTGTTTTCTCTAACTAGATAAAACTCTCCTTGATGCCAGAGGACACGCCTCTTCTCTGCTCCTCCCCAGGACACGGCACAGAATGGGCCCTTCAGTAAGGTGCCCATCTCCTGGATGATTTTTCAGTCACTAATTTATACTCACTCTGGCAACAAGTTCTAGTCCTATGAGGAGGGACTTACAGCAGATAGGAGTGAGGAAGAGAATGGATTTCTTGGTTTGTATAAACAACAGGGAGGTAAGGAACAGAGGCGAGAAATTAACATATTAGCATCCGCTTTGTACCAAACACTGAACTGGGAACGTTGCATATCTTCTTTAACCCTCAGTATACTGAATTCTGTGAGATGGCCTGAATGTTAGTGTCCCCCGTCCCAAATTCATATGTTGAAATCCTAATGCCAGGTGTGATGGTATCAGGACATGGGACCTTTGGGAGGTGTTTAGGTCATAAGGGTGGAGCTCTCATGAATAGATCAGTGTTTTTATAACAGACCCACGAGATCCCTAGCCCTTGCGGCCTTGTGAGGACACAGCGAGAAGTTACCGGCTATGAGTAAGGAAGAGGGCCTTCAGCAGAAAGCGAGCAGGCTGGCGCCTCTAGCACCGTGGCAGGTACATTTCTGCTGTTTATAAGCTCCTCGCTCGGTGGCATTCCTTCCAGCAGCCTGACTGGACTAAAACTATTATTTACAAACGAGGAAGCAGATGCTGAGGATTTAGAAACGGGGCTTCTGAGGCACCCCTGTCCTCTCTACTCTACAGAGTGGTCACGATCCTGTCTTTCCTTCCACTGTCTGCCTCTGGGCCTTGGGGTCCTGTCCCACTGCCTCTGGTGCCAGAGACTCAAGGAGACGCAGAACCAGACGGGAGCGATTCAAGAGCCAGTGCAGGGTTGAGGGAGGGTTTATTGGGGAAAGTGTCGAGTCCGCGTTTTCCCACTGATGGGCTTTCAGTACATGTCAACTTCAGGGACAGCCGGCTTGCTTACGTCATTCCTGTCAGGCATGGTGGGGAGGACAGATGGGCCTGGGAATTGTGTCCTGGTGCCAGGAAAGGGCAGAGGCAAGTGTGAGTGAGTTTCTCGAGGTCCCCCTTCCCTGACTATTTGAAGACTTAAAATAAGCCCTAGCCTGGATGCTTGCTGTGGCTTGGAACAGTGGCTAAGCAGGAAGATTTACTACCTCGCTTTCTGTGTCCAGCTATTTTAAGTGTCACTTATGCTCTCATGTCTTTTTAAATTTATGCATGTTCATTCCAGTCCAAAGACCCTCTGTACTCTTTCCCGTGGCTTCCTCGTAAATGCCCTCTGAAATACTGACTTAGTTTTACACTGTATGTACTATAGAGCTTCCTGTAGTCCCTGTGGGGTTGCTCTTCTCTACTTTGGATTTTATTTTAAAAAAAGACAAAAGTGCATAAACATGTGCCATAAGCAACCACAAAATGCTGACCTTTCTTCTTCATAGCAAATCATGTTCTCTTTGTGGGCAAAACTATCATTTTTGATTCAAAAAATCAAAAGCATTTTTCTTGTGACATAAAACTTCAGGCGTCCAATATAAATGAGGAAGCGGATGCCAACTGATGTCTCTTTGATAAATTCCTCTTCTTTCCCCTCCTTATCAGTACGCTGGCTCTCTCCTACACTTTTTTCCTTTCCTGTGCATCACTTTTCCTTGCCACGCCTGCACTTTCTGATGGGATGGGCCACCACTGTGGATTAATTTCTACCTAACCTTTGACCATCAGCACTTGCTGTTCCCACAGCTATTTTTAGAGAGGAAGTCATGACGATCTTAGTCTTCCAAATTATATGAAAAGTGACTGCCCCACAGCTGTGGCCTAGGGTACTCACTGACTGTTGCTGTGTGAATTTCCTCATCACTGGGTTCAGGAAGTGTCCTCAGTTCGCATCAGAGGAATAGGGAAGTGTACAGGGTGGGGTGACGGTGGAAGTATGTGGGACAGATGACAAAGCTATAATTATAATAGAAATGAAAGATGGAAATGACTCAAGGGACCTCCCAAGCCAAGCCCCAGCTACCTAGTACTGTTTTAAATCACCGGAGAATATTTATACAGCTTCTGTTTTCTCCAGGACCTAGAGCCTAGCTGGGAGACACGACAGATGGGAACTATCTAATAATATAAGGTGCAGTAGGTTAAGTGTCACATCGATGGTCTAGAGCAGGGGTTGACAGACTATGGCCTGCACCAAGTCTGACCCTGTTTCTGTAAATAACGTTTTATTGGCCCACGACCACACCCATTCATTTACTTACTGTCTATCCTGCTTTACAATTGCAAGTTGAGCAGTTGCAACAGACCTTATAGCCCTCACTGCCTAAAGTTATTTCCTATCTGGCCTTTTACAGACCAAGTGTCTGTAAACCTTAGACTATGGGCTTAGATTATGTCTTGAAGACTTCTAGGGTTGGTCTAGAGAGGATGGGGTGGGAGAGGGTATTCCAGGCAAGGGAGGCTCAAGGTCATGGCAATTACCAGGGAAAAGTTTGACAGGAACGGAGGGATTTGAACAGGAATAAGATGGAAGGATGGATGTACAGGCCAGGTCTGAATAGCAACAAGCCTTGAATGCCAAGCTAGAATACTCTAAAAGACTGGTATGGGAAAACGTGTTTTCCATAGCAAATCATAGCAATCATGGGTGGTAGGACGTGGGGAGGTAACTTTTAAAGTCCATTCAAGAATCAATTTTTAAAAGTACTGATGCCAGTCCCACCCCAAGAGTCTGTCTTAATTGGTCTCAGGTAGATTATTAAGTTTTGTTTGTTTTGAAAAACTTCCCAGTGACTCTATTGTGTAGTTGAGAACCTCTTCCTAGATGGAACCTGCCTGCAGAAGCCCAGCTCAGGGCCAGGTAAATGTTGGTGCCCAACACATAAAAGTCAAATTAAATCAGCAATATTGGCTTGTCCCAGAGCCAGCCTGATGAGCCTGTTTTACTAGAGTCAGCTATGTCACATTCAGTTGGCCACACGGTTTCCAATAAAAGAAAACACTTCTGCCTGCCCTGGCTGAATCTTGGAAAAGCCCATGATGCTCACTGAGATATTGAGTCTGTTTATACGTTTGGACATTTATAGATTTTTTTTCTCTGTTATTTTAACATGACCATTTACAAGGCCTTACACAATCTGCCCTTGGCCTTGTTACCTCACTGATCTTCTCTCCCACATTCAACTCCTGTGACTCCACTTCTGCCATTACACTGGCTTCTTTGTTGTTCCTTCAACACATGAGGCATGACCCTATCTTAAGGACTCCACACAGGCTTTTCCTCTGCTCCAGATGCCCTTCTCTTCTTTTCCTCCAGATGTGCAAGCTCAACAGCTCACTTTCAAGCCTTTGCTCAAGGATTACCTTCTCAGTGAGCCCTCTCCTGAGCATCTTTGTAATTTAAAATCGCATTCTCTTCCCCACATGGGTACTATCCATTCTCTTCCTCTGATGAATTTTTTCTTCATAGCACTTACTACCTTTTAACATACTCTGTCACTTACTCCATTATGCTTATTTTCTATTTCCCCTACTAAATGTTAAGCTCTGTAAGAGAAGGGATTTTTATCTATTTTGTTCTCTGCTACATCCCGAGTGCCTTCAATGGTGCCTGGAACACAGAAGGAACTAGACAAGTATGTGTCTACTGCATCAGTGCTCAGAATGCTTTTACTTGGCCTTCAAGACTGAGCTGGAATAGTTCCTCTGCAAACCCACCCTGATTTCTCCTTTGGCAAAGAAAGGAGTCCTCCCTCCTCTGTTCCCTTTGGCTTCTTTTGAAACTCTTTAGAACTTTCTCATGCATCACTGACTTTCTGTCTCCCCTACTGCTTCTGACCTCCTCCATGGCTGGAGAGGGCTTGGACCTACCATCTAGTGGAGGCTGAACAGGTGTACGTTAAGGAAATGAGCCAGAATTTGGCAACGCAAGCTTTAGACTAGTCTTTTCTTTGCAATGACACTTTCTGTAGTTCCACACTTCTGTAGTTCTCCATTGTATTCTAGCATCTTGACTTGAGTGGTCCAAAATGGTTCATTATCACATGGAACACTCGTGAGTTTCAATGAGAAAAGCCTAAAGAATCTGATGCTTTTGAGAACCTTTTGGTTGTGTGGACGATTTTTCCTCCCCCCCAATTAATCTATTTACCAAGTCCTGTTGCAGTTACTTCCTACATACCCCTGAATTTATTCACTTCTTTTCACTGTCTCCTGCTTTCTAGTCTGAGCCACAGTTCTCTCTTATCTGAAATACTGCAACCACTTCCTAAATGGTATACTCTACCTAGTCTCTTCCCCTGGAATCCATCCTATACACAGCAGCCACAACAAGCTTTTAAAAATACAAATCAGTCTGGCCAGGTGTGGCTCAGCGGTTGAGCATCGACCTGGGATCCAGGTGATCAGGGTTCGATTCCCAGTCAGGGCACATGCCCGGGTTGTGGGCTCGATCCCCAGTCAGGGGCGTGCAGGAGGCAGCCGATCAATGACTCTCTCATCATTGATGTTTCTATCTCTCTCTCTCCCTCTCCCTTCCTCTCTCTAAGATCAATAAAGATATATTAAAAAACACACACAAATCAGACAATGTCTCTCTCCTGCTTTAAACCATTCAAAGACTTCCCACTGCACTTAGCACAAAGTGCAGAAGTCTTACCATGGCTTCAACCTCATCACAGGCCACTCTCCCCTTGGTTATTTCCTCTGCTGCTTCCTCTGCCTGGAAGGCCCTCCCTTCATTTGGATAACTTCCACCCACTCTCCGCATCTCAGCTCAAAAAGCCTCTCCTCAGAGAAACCTTGCTAAAGCTCAGACCAGGGGTGCTGTCCTGTCACATGCCTCAAATGCATTCACTTCTTCCTCTTTTTGTCACTGTCCTTTTACTTGAATTACTTTCCCCACCAGACCCAAATTGGCCCTACTAGAATTCAGACTGCACAAGGGCAGGTATATTAATCTGTTTTGTTCATTCCTATATCTTCAGTATCTAGAGAACAGTGAACAGTGCATAGTAAAGGCGCAATAACTTTTTCTTGAATGAATGAATGAGGGGCTAAGTTTATCTATCTTATTTCCTGTGTGTATCTGGTTCTGGCACAGTACCTGGCACATAGTAGGCACTCAACAAACACTTACTGAATGATTAAATTGATCTTTGATACTGCCTTCTTAGGCCCTTTTCCAAGGCTTTCAACTTGGACCCTTACTACTTACTCAACTGTGCTCTGATATACCCTCCTACCTTGAGGGATTTTTATGTGAACAATGACTGTAAGCTCCACCTGAGGTTGCGGACCTGGGTTCTGTGTATTTCAGCCACAGCTCCCTCATCAGTGTGATACGATTTGTAGGAGCAGCCCAGTCACAACTTCAGTGTTGGAGAAAGAAAGAAATTTTCACCTCTTAGCATGAGATTTGGGGTAAACCAAACCAATGTGCTCTTAGCAGATATATCTGGAGCTGGATCTCATGCCAGCCGGGCTCTGCAATTCGCAACATTTTCAATAAGCAGAGAAAATGTGCAAGTTGCTTGTCTCAGGTGGTCAGAAGGAAAATGACACTGCTTGACTGTTGGCCTCAGCCTCTCTGCCTGGCTTCTCCAGGGCTGGAAGGGCTCTGTGAAGTGGAATCCTTATGCATGCAGGGCCCTGGGGAGCATGTTGGTGCCGCTGAGGTGCCGCTGAGATGCTGCTGTGTGCTGGCTGTGACCCTGGAGCCCCTGCTGGGGAGTGGGCCCATGCACAATGACTTCTTTCATGGAAAAACTTGACTCTGCAAACTCAGGTTTGAAGGCTCGGATCTCTCTCCTCTTGGTAAATCACAAGACATGAGAAAGGCTGTGTTCTTTGGCTCTCTGTGGGGTTAGCATGACATGAGTTTCTGGCAGAGATGTCACGAGGAGTCCCTCTGACTGAGGCATTGCAGCTTGCTCACTCACAAAGGATAGTTCTCGACTGAATATAGGGGGCAGAGCCAACCTTATGTATCTATTTGGTAAACCATTTGGATGGGGACTGCACCTAAATAGGACATGCTGAGAAAAGGTGCTGAACTGCTTCTCTTAAGCCACATATGATTATATATATTGTTACTGAAGGCACCTAGAGTCATCTAATTCTGACAAAATTCTGTGACCTTTAAAATATAGATTTTCTCTTTTTCCTGACCTTCCTGAGGAAGATCTACTCCTGTAAGTTATGTCTCTTTTTCTTTCTTTTCTTTCAGGCTCTTTTACTTCATGGAGAGAGCCTAACCCAGTGACAGGATAAAGGACAGAGTGGTACAGTGAAAATGTGCTTCTCCTCAGAGACAGGAGATGTGTAGTTACCCCAATAGACCTTGGCATCCTTTCTACATAGTGAGCTGGAAGGACTAGTCAGTGGTTGGCAAACATTTTCTGTAAAGGGCCAAAAGGAAATATTTTAGTCTCATGGGCCATATGGTTTCTGTTGCAAGCACTTAACTCTACCATTATGGTGTGAAAAAAGCCATAGACAATAAATAGGTAAATAAATGAGTGGGGCTACATGCCAAAAAAACTTTATTTACAAAAGCAAGTAGTGAACTAGATTGTGCCCATGGGGCTTAGTTTGCTAACCCCAGGAGACATTATCTCTTGAAAGTGTCTATGTAATAATTCTAGGACATGATTATCAGGATCAGAGAAGAACTTCAAAAAACAATCAGAAAACAATTAAAATGGCAAAAAGTACACACCTATCCATAATTGCTTTACGTGTAAATGGACTAAATGCTTCAATCAAAAGACATAGGGTGGCTGAATGGATAAATAAAAACAAGATCTGTACATATGCTGCCTACAAGAGACTCACTCCAGATGGAAGGACACACAGATAAAAAGTAAGGGATAGTAAAAGATATTTCATCTAAGTGGAAAGGAAAAAAAGGGTAGCAATGCTTATATCAAACAAAATACACTTTAAACAAAAGGCTGTGAGACAAAGAAGGGTGTTTTTTATAATATAAAGGGATCAATCCAATAAGAGGATATAACTCCATAGAAGCATCTAAATATATAAAGCAAATATACAAAAGGAGAGATCAACAGTAATACGTCATAGTAGGGGACTTTAACACCAATATGACATCAGTGGATACATCATCCAGACAAAAAAATCAACAAGGAAACAGTGGCCTTAAATGACACATTAAACCAGATGCATTTAGTTGATATTTTCAGGACATTTCACCCAAAAGTATCTGAATACATTCTTTCCAAGTGCACATAGAACATTTTCCAAACAGACCACATGTTAGGCCACAAAACAAGTCTCAGTAAATTTAAGAAGACTGAAATCATATCAAGCATTTTCTCTGACCACAATATTATGAAACAAGAAATCAATTACATGAAGAAAACTGAAAAACACACATAAACATGTCGAGGCTAAAGAACATGCTACTAAACAATGAATGGGTTAACAATGAGATCAAGGAAGGAGTCAAAAGATGCCTTAGACAAATGAAAATGAAAACACAACGACCCAAAATCTGTGGGACACAGCCAAGAAATAAAAAAAATCTCAAATAAACAATCTAACCTTATACCTAAAGGAGCTAGTAAAAGGAGAACAAATCTCAAAGTGAGTAGAAGAAATAATCTAAAAGTTCAACATTTGAGAATAGGTTGAATTAAGATATGGCACCTCCTATCTATGCAGCCATCAAAGCTAAAACTGTAGAATATTTAGAGGCATGGAAAGATGACTGTACCATTCAGTGAAAAAAGTTACAGGCAGTATATAGAGTATAATTTCACTTTAGACAAAATATATGTATAATGTGTATATTAATGATTAGGAAAAATACATCAGCACTGTTTATCTCTGAGCTAGGTAATTAGAGATAATTATATTTTTGCTTCTATTCTTTTATTTTTTAAAAAATTATCTTTATTGTTGAAAGTATTATAGATATCTTCCCCTTTCCCCCCAATGACCTCCTCCACTCTACTCTCACCCAACCCCTCCCTTCCCCAGGCCTTCACCACACTATTGTCTGTGTCCATGGGCTATGCATTTATGCATATAAGTTCTCTGGTTAATCTTTTAATTATTTTACAATAAGTATATAAAGCTCTTATAATAAAAATTCCAATAAAAGTTCTTTTTCAAAATATATCAGTGCTAATACCCTATAAATGACACTGTGAAAAATATTAGTCTTGGGCTTCAATGGCTAAAAAATATTTAACAGAAGGCTGCAAAAAGGTGTGGGTGCTGCAGGGAGCCTGAGCTACAGCTGTTCTAAAAATGGAGCCCTGCCACCAGACCTGGACCCGGACCACTAAGGATGGGGGCATCGGCCTTGACCTCTAGAACAGTTGGCACAGTTTAGGCCTCCCTGCAGGAAGGACAGCTGTAAAACAGGGACAAAGAAGTAACACTTGTCTTGCCTAGATAATAGATCCAGTTAGGTTGGGCCCACTCTGCACGGCAAAGCCTCCACTGGGCATTTTCCATGTCTATGTCATATAGCAAAGAGTGTGAGAGCAACAATGGACCCACCAGTCCCAGGTCTTTGTTTACAGTTATGGAAAGTGAGACCCAGATAGACCCATGCACATGTCGCTTAGTCAACCTTCCTTCTTGAAAGTTGCAGCAGTGGCTTGAAGTGGTATCAATGCCAGAATATCTGATAACCAAATAATCATTTCTGGAACAGACTCACCTACTGGGGATCTCAACATGTGAGTCTTAATGGAGAAGAGTTAGCTCTGATATATGATAGGTCTTTAAAAAAAATTCCAAATATCCCTTGCTCCCTTCTCGCCACGAAAACATGAGAATCAAGGTCCATGAATAATTGTCCCTGTGCCACAGAACCATGAAGTTCTCTGAATCTATTGCAGCCAACCTACAATGTAAATGGGAAAAATACATACACAGGAATCTTGCCATTCACTGGCTACAACAGGGTTGGCAAATGGCTTTTATCCTGTATGCCAACTGCCACCACGCTTGGTGGGCATGTTGAAATAAATTCCCTTGGCAGAGCCTGGACTAAGTGGAAAGAATGTCAAGATTGATCAGCGATGTCTTAGGTGTGGAAGGGGCTAGTAACAGTATATTTGCTACTTATCTCCATTCTTGTCTAGAGTATCTGTTACCCTCAAAATAGTTTTTTTTTCATTAAATGTCTCCCACTCTTGGTTACTCTTACAGATGTCAGATTCTTTTAAACATTACTATTACTACATTCTCCTACTTAAAAGCCCTCTAAAGGTCTGTCCCCATTTTCCACATAGTAAATCTACTTCCTTAGTCTAATAATCAAGGTCCTCCACAATTCGACACCATTTAATGTTCAGCAACCATACACAGAATCACCTCCCTGACCTATTTCTTGTACCCAGGGCACACACTCTGGTCTAAAAGGGCCACCAACAGGAGCCAGAGATGGGAGCTGGTCCAAATGGAAGTAACTGGATTAAAAGATCAGGATGAGTCAACAGCTGGGAGGTTCGAGATGGGGGAGGTTATCAGAAATCTTGGGGGGGGAGTCCAAGCCAAATCTGAGTGGACAAGCTCTAGCTGAGGCTTGCTCCTTTTAATGGCCTAGTTTCTATCTCAGTTTGGCCGCCCGTCCTGTTTTAAAGCAGTGGTATGTTATAGCTGTTACTGAGCAGACACCGATATATATCCCACACATTTCTGTCTCTGGGCTTGTAGCATCTTCTTTGCCTTGCATGCCTATTTCCTTCCTTTCTGCCGACCGGAGTCCCATCAATCCCTCTGTGCTCAGCTCCAAAGCATGACAGTGAGGCCCTGGTCTGTTTCTAAAGACCTATCTCAGGGTCCTGAAACTTGACATCATTCCCTAATTCCATAATTCCACATAGACTTCTCCTGGCTCTATACTGCTGGCAAGACAGTGACATCCACCACTAGGGCCCATTTTACCCATGCTGTTACATTCAAGGACTTTATGGACATTGACTTGCTGTCTCACTCAAATGGAGCAGTGTGGATGTGAACTGGTATATTAAGGTATCTCTTAACTGTTAGATTTAAATACCAGTCTAAGGTAACAAAGCAGCATAAACTGCCAATGAAATGCAGCAGCATAGAGCACAATAAATTCTTATTGCCCATGGCTACGATGAGACAAAATATTATTCCCGAATAAGGGAGAAAGAAAAATATGAGCAGGTTAACTTTCCCAGCATGCTGAATGGCACCCGAGTGACCCAAGAGTTATTGAACTTAAATACTTGCTGTACACCCTGCCAGTGACTGGGCTCTGATGAAAAGTTATGACAATTTCTCATAGTGATGAGTCTAAAATAAACAAGTTTACAATGTACACATTTAATTCAGAGTAAGTTTACCATTTATAAGGCAAAGAAAATAAGCAGTCTGCAACCTCAATGCACTCTAATCAACATGATATGAAAAAACTCAATGCCAAGCTGTGTAAGTTATGGGAAACAAAAAGGGCTTCTCATTACTATATCTGTGTCTTATTTTTACCCAGATCAGAAACACAAAAATCAGAAGCCTTGTCCATATGCCCAATTGCTGTGAGTAGTCTGCTAATTTCAGACGAGAATGAAGACTGAAGGTAATCTTTCTGTGCTGTAATCCTAAAGATACCAGACCCCATGGCCCTGTTGATAAATCAGCAGCAGTATGACTGGGAACTCACTGGCCTCCTGGTCCTTGCTAGTTGATGGGGAGAAGGGTACAGAAACTTAGCTTTGAGCCAAAGGAATAATTCTAGCTGCTATTACCAATATTTGGGACCACATAGAGTTAGCATGAAGATTTTCTTTCATTTTGTAGGCCCTTTTTTTTTTTTTTAGGTTTTTGAAGGCAGAAGAATTCTTCTCCTCCACCTTAACCATCTCCAGAGGTCATGTTGGGAATGCAGAGGTTCCTCTGGCATTTCCATGATTCACAGATGAGGGACCCAGGACTTGGATATCCCTGTACAACTTTCTATTACCAGTGGGCACCAGCCATGTGGGCATTAACTTGGTAAAGGCCCCAATGACAGATGCCAGGGAAGTTGTACCTGATGAAGTTATTTAAACACTTGGTTTGAGGAGTCTATCTGGGTTGGGTTTAGGCCCTACCTAAAGAAGGCTGGCTTTAATAGAACTGTCTGGCTTTTGGGGGATACTGATATTTTTCATTTTTCTCTTTGAAAACTGATTATAGTTCTAGTTTAGTTGGGAGGAAATCATGGGGAATACTGGGGTATGGTTGGCAAGAAGAGAGGAGATACAGAAGCTGTTCTTTACTCATTGTTCAGCAAAGTCAGTTTGATGTAGAGGACCTGGACTGTGGAATCAGCCCAAGAGGATTCAGAAAGAAGCCACATTGGAATCTAGACAAGCTAGAGTCCAGACTAAGAACTGCACTCACCTCACATGGAAAGTCAGCCAAGTTTCCACTGGTTGAGTCTGGATTCTGTAGGCAATTTAGTGATTTCCTGTTGGCCACCCCCCACTGCTGCCTCTTTCCCACCTGCAAGCAGTCACCCATCCATAAATCCTGTCCAGCCCTGGATTTCTGCCCAATGTTCCAGAGGGTTGGACTCACCAAGGAGTGCGGAATTCCCAGGATCCAGGACCAGCTGTGTTCCCAGAGGAGACATCAGCACTGAAGGAAGGTTCGGTCCAGTGGCTGAAAGCAAGGCTCTGATATCTTCCAACTGCGTGGGGACTTGGGGGGGATCTGTGAGAAGGCAGATGGTGAATCAGGCAGATTAAAGCATGAAGGCTGTATTAAGGAAAGAAAGAGGTGAGCATGCATGTGAGTGTGCCTATGTGTAAGGCAGGCATTACTCTTGTTGCCTTTTAACATCATTTTTCCTGTAGAAAAGGTGTGCCTATCAAATTAAGTCTGAATTTCAAACTTAACATTTGATGCTTGAATCAATAAGGTCAGTAATAAGAATCAGGCATGTAGATAGATGTCAGGAGCTCCTTACTAATACCACTTTATACCACAGTACCGTGGGGCCCCTATAAATGTGTAGGTACATTAAACCTTATTCTAAAGATACTTTTAAGAAGCCAACACTTCTTCAGTATTTACTCAATGTCAAGTCCCATGCTAAATGGTTTTCATTTTTTTCAAACATCCTTTAGAAGGCACTTTATCATTGTCCCCAAAGATAGGGATATACCACAGGAATTCTTATTTAAAAGGTGCCTATGAGTGGGCTTTTTCTATGAGGAAAAAGGTCCATTTATGAAGTTGCTAAGTTAACTTGCTTTGTGGTGTGAATTTTTCATGCCCAATAGGTCAGACAAGCAGGATAGGGATAATTTGCTATTTAAACTCTGATATGGAGTCAGGGCTGAAGTCAGCAGGGGTCACAGTTAACCAGAGCCAAGGTGACAACAATGGGAAATATAGTGGCTTACTTGCCATTTCCACTGGACAAAGAGGCAAACACCTACTGAATCTAGTGGCAGGATGACCCCAGGTTCCCTTGGGAAAGCACAAGAGGCTGCTCCCCTCTTCCAGCATCTCCTGATGCACCACAATTCACACTCCCAGGGCTGAATCCCACCTTTTCTTCCAGAGCTCTTGTTGGAGCGGGAAGAGGAACAGGAGTATTGTTCTTGTGTTTGATTAAAATGGGACGGTTATTTCAACAGTGTTCAGTGAGGGCCTACTATATGTTTGTCACCTTGTTAGGTACTTGTTAGGTATGACAAATAAGTCACAATGGTGCCAGAGTTCACTTCAGAAACATACTTCTGTCTACTCTGCCTCAGACTGCAAAAGACCATTTTGTACACAAAACAATGATGATCTTGATTTATAGATAATATTTATACATATAATTTTAAATTATAAAGACATTTAAATATATATACATTACATATAAATAACTTAAAATATTCTTTATATGAAATAAGAGTAAAAACATCATGTTTGGGTTCAGGAACCCTTGCTTTGAGCTGTGGCTCTGTCATTCATTAACTTGGGCAAGTTACTAAATCCTTCTGAGACTTAGTTTCCTCATCTATGAAACAGAGCACATCATTTACAAGATTTCTTTCCACTGTCAAACACCATGGTTTAAGGAATTGATGGTGGCAGTTTACTCAAACCTAGACTCTCTTCCTTTTTAGCATTCCCTTAAGAACATTGAAATTGAGTATTGAATATTGAGGGAAACTCAATTCCCTCAATATTGCAATTGAACGTTTCTTTAAGAATATTAAAACTCTGGAAGCCTATGCTTACTTACTAACAGTTTAAAGAGTTAGGCTATGTCCAAGCTCCAAACCCATCAGATCTCCTTGGGCCAAATGCTGACACCTTCTAATGTCCTCACGGCTTCTATCATATTCTTTTTTGGTGCATGCCCATTTAATCTTCCAAGGGAAACTCAATTCTCCAAGGTCAGAGGTCACCTCTTATATTTATCCTACATGTAACTTAGAGGCAACACTTAATGAATATTCATCCAATGGCTATCTGAATAAATGAATAAAATTCTGTCTCTTTACACTTCAAGTCTCCATGCTACAGGTTGAATCACAGAACTTGGCATAAAACCGCAGCTTTCTACACAAAATCCCTGATTTAAAAATTAAGCCACATTTTTGGCTGTTAAAAAAAAATACTACTTCTATGTTCATAAACTACCTATATAACTAACAAACCAAGATTTGAGATCAAGAAAAGCCCTAAACTTAAGAGCCTAAATAGTGATTTTTTTCTCATCAAGTTTGATTAAAATGGGAAGACATGCTCTTCAAGCCCCGTGTTCACAGTCACACCGCATTAGCGTTGAAATGCTCCAAGGATTGGCTCCCGGAATAGACACACTTCATTGGCAAAGCTGCAGTAGCAGCTACACATCCTAGGCTTTCATCTCTGTAAGCAGAGGCAACAAGGAAGGGTTCTTAGGGGGGAGAAAACCTCAGTAAGCACCATAACTCAGTGTAGGGCAACAGTCTCTGGGCCCTGGCTGCAGACTCGCAGCTCAGCCCAACACAAAATAAATGAGAGCCTTCACTGAGCTGATTTTGTGACTTCCTAAGACTGGAGGTTTACTGAGGCACTGGTGAGACGAAAAGCTGTCTGAGCCTCTCTGAAACCTGAGCTGGCAGGGGCTAGAGATCCCATGCTTTGGTTTATCATCAACTTGGGGTGTGGAGCAAGTATAATGTTTAATTATTTTTCCCTAAGGAAGCGATGGTGTGTAATTAGTCATATTGTTCAGATTTCTTTTTTCTTAGTACTCTAATAATTGCCTTTTAAAAAAAAGTAAGATAAACACAAACATTTTTATTCTATTCCACCAACTCCCAGGCTCTTCGGGGAAGAGACACAGAGTGTCCTTAGCCAGGGACAAAGGGCTATAGTTTACAACGAGGCTGAGTCCAGCATTGGGCAACAGCAAGTGATGGATGGTGTCCAAGCAATTGTTGCTCATTTTAAACACCTATTTTATGCCAGGAACTGTGATAGACTCTTTTTTAATCAGGAGTTTTTAATGCTTGGGAGTACTCTAGCCTGAATGTTTATGTCCCCTCAAATTCATACGGTGGAATCCTAACCCCCCAAAGTGATAATATTAGATAGTCGGGACTTTGGGAGGTGATTATGTCATAAGGGGATTAGTGCCCTTAAAGAAGAGACCCCAGGGAGTTGGCTTATCTCCATCAAATGAGAACACAGCAAAAATCAGGCAGTCTGCAGCCCAGAAGAGGGCTTTCCCCAGACCCTGACCATGCTGGCATCTGATCCTGGATTTCCAGCTTCTAGAAGTGTAAGGGAAAAAAGAGAAAAATAATACATTTCTGTTTTTATAAGTTACCCAGTGTGTGATATTTTGTTATAGCAGTCTGAATGGACTAAGACAGGAGGGTACATGTGTGGGCTTCATGTGGACTAGACTATGAACTTCCTTAAATTACATACAAAATTTTACATGTATGGATTTTTCTGGAGGGGGTAATCTACAGTTTTCATCTGATTCTCAAAGAAGTCCTTAACACAGAAGTTAAGAATAAATGCTTTACTTTTGTTACCTCTATTTGAAATGCTCCCCCCCATCCCCTCCATCAATGTGGGCAATTCTTGTTTTGCAGGTCTCCATACAGAGATCAGCATCTAAACAAGGTTAGGTAACTTGCTCAAGGTCACACAGTGAATAAGTGGTAGAGCCAGGGTTCAAACTGATGTCTGCCTGGCCCTAAAGTATGTATTCTTTCTATTAGAAGGCCCTAGGTGGGAAGAAGGGAAGGGATATTGATTTTACCTTTATGTACTTAATTGGAACAGGGAAAAGAGGAGGTGGAGGGGGTTAGTCACCCCCAACGGGGTCCACCAGGGGCAGTCATCCTGGAGGTGTTTACCTAGGATCAGAAGCTGGGTGTTCTCAGTCAGCTCTCCATGCACGTTGGCTGCCCTGCAGGAGTACAGGCCCTGATCCGAGGAGGACACGTCTGTGAGTAGCAAGGATCCCTCGTGCAGATGGTGAGAGGAGCCCAGTTTGCTTTTATTCCTGAACCATGTGATTTCAGCTTCAGGCACACCTAGGAAGAAAAAAATACTCATCAGCCAAACATGTTCAGGTGACTCTGGAGGCATTTATAGCCTCTTAGAGGGCATTGGGCAGGAAGCATCTGCCTAGGAGTCTTCTACCAGCCTTTGGCCAAACTAAATAATGCCTCAGCCCTGTCCGTTGTCTGGAGATGTGACTTTTCCAACCTATGCTGATGAGGCAGGAAGAGGGAGACCAGTTAAAGAGAAAGCATGTAGCTGGGAAAGGGCACCTCCCAGGTGGAAGGAGAATATAAAGATTCCTTGGAGAAAATCTATTATAAAAATATAACAACCAAACCTAGATCCCTCAGTGAATATGAATGATAGATGACTACATGAAACAAACAAAATGTTGAGAAAGTCAGACATAGAAGAATACATACTGTATGATTTCCTTTCTGTGAGTAAAAAACAAACACTGGTAACATCAGTCTATGCTGCTAGTAGTCAGGGTAATGGTTCCTCTGAGAGGTGGCGTGAATGGGGAGGGGTTGTGACAGAGGGAGCGCCACAGGGCTTGGTTGCCGGTAGTGCTATTTTTTGACCCAGGTGCTGGTTTGGTGAGTTTGGCACCTGTATGATATGTGCACTTTTCTGTAGAGATATTACACTTCAGTAAAACATGAAAAGCCACAGAATATTAATGCATTCATGAAGCAGACAAAGGAAAGCTGCTAGATCCTTACCAGAGCTGAGACTACATGAAGAAAACATGGCTGTATTTTGAAGCCTGTGTATTTTCTTAGAACAAGAGAACATGGAACTATGGTATCAGTAGCCACCATAGAGAAAGAAAGACAGGAAGAAAGTACTCTGCTGTCTCCTCAGTCCCAGTTTACTGTCTGTGAGGAAGAGCTGGGGAGGTTGTGTGCATGAATTGGGACTGTATACTTCATTTAGGAAGCCCTCTAGTGGGTTATAGACTGAATGCTCATGTTCCCACAAACTGACATGCTGAAGCCCTAACCCCAGCGTAATGGTATTTGGAGGGGGCCTTTGGAGGTCATGATGGGGAGGGTCGTAATGGTATCTGGAGGGGGCCTTTGGAGGTCATGATGGGGAGGGTCCTCATGACGGGATTAGAGCCCTTGTAAGAAAAGACTAGAGAGCTAGTATTCTCTGCCAGGTGAAGACATAGCAAGAAGATAGCTGTCTGCAAACCAGGAAGAGAGTTTTCAACAGGTACTGAATGGAGCCTCCAGAATCATGAGAGGTAACCTTCTATTGTTTAAGCCACCCAGTATATGGTATTCTGTAATAGCAGCCTGAGTAGATTAAGACCAGGGGACTGCCTTAATTCCTTAGGAAGTTTCCTTGTGGTGGACATGCTAATAAACAGGCCTCAGCTTAGCACAAGCCTTCTGAGATGGTCTGCATAGAAGGTTCTGTAGCAGGCTGAGCTCTGAGTGAGTTGGGAGTCAGAAAGTCTGTGGTATTAATTTGAAGGTGTCCAGGGAACAGAAAGCTCCATCCCTTGTACCTCCTAGCCTGCTGGCCCAGCTCACAAAGTTTACTCATAGAATTCTTGGGCATATATTCAGGGTATATTTAGAATATCAAATCCTGGTAAACAGGGGCAAACCAGGACTAGTCAAAGGGCCAGACCTTTCGTCCTGTGCTTTCCATGAGTTGGGGCTGGATTTTGCCCTTAATGGGCAGCCTCCTATTTAGGATGCAAACACCTTCAAGGAGTTACCTGTGTAGCTGTTCCTTGTCCTTGAATCTGACGAACAAAATTTACCTGCAGTCTACTCTACCTCACCCAGCTGGAGCCCTGGAGCACTTGCTGTTCCCGAGCCCAGTGGAGAAAGTGATGTGGGGCGGGAGGGTGGTCTCATGCTCCCTTACTAATGGTGAGCTGCCTGTGTGAACTCACTGTTATCCCAGCTGCTCTGCTGCCTCAGGTGGGGTTCTTCAGGCCTGGAGTGGTGGCCTAAGTGTTTGGCCAATCTGTGAGCCCTTTCTCCCTGTTATGGGGAACACAGAAGTGACTCTGGTCTTCTCTTTTATTTATATGGCCCATAATTCAGTGTGAATCCCTAGGGACCTACACACTGGCTGGAAGATGGAGGCAGGGCTGCTGAGAGAGAGTGGAGACTTGGACACTGCACCCCTGATCCATCAGGGAGAGGCACACATGGTGACACTTGATGCTCAGGTGCATGAGAGGGGCCAGGCTGGCATCATCTTTAAAGACACCTGGACAGAAGATGCTGGTGAGAGGCAGGAAAGCTGATTTCTTATGGCAGAACTACAAGGGAGAGCAAGAGCATAGTGATGCCCGGCCATGCCAGTGTGGACTTTGGACCCTGAGCTCAGCTTTTATGTATTAAAAATAAAAGCACAGCATTCCGGAGAAAGTCTCTGAAAAGTAAGTTGCAGCAAATACCCTCAGTCATTTCTCTCCCCAAGAAAAACAGAGGTCCAAACATATTTTCTACAAGTATTTTCCTTGTAATGAATGGCTTGTATGTAGCACGGTGGCTGGCACCTTCTTTTGAGGAGGGCTGTGGGCAGCACGCATACGATGCCTAATAGGAACCAAGGCCCCTTGGGAGCAGCAGGCAGAGTAAGAGAAGTGGATTAAGTGGACCTTCAGTTCCACCCACAAAAGCGTGCTGGCTCAGTGAGCGGGGAGCGAATATTCTCTCTGTGACTGTGCCTCGTGGAGACGAGCTGCTGCGTGTGTTCCCAGAGCCAGCATTCGCAGGACTCTCTGTGTAACATGGCAGCTCCTGCAGCCAGGCGCCCTGCTGCTTACCAGTGTGTCCTCCTCTGGGTGCTGGGACCTGAGCTCCTGCAGGGCAGCCAGAGGCAGAGGGAGGCAAGAGGGGAGGGGAGAAGGGAGGAGAGGAAAGGAGAGGAAAGGGGAAGAGAGGGGAAGAGAGGGGAGGAGGGGGAGGAGAGGGGAAGAGAGGGGAGGAGGGGGAGGAGAGGGGAGGAGAGGGGAAGAGAGGGAGATAACCCCAGGATGGAGGGACCTGGAGCCATTTCTCACTTCCCAGGCAGTGGTGTAAGCCTCTTCTCTCCCCTCCCTCCCTCTTTGCCTCCTGCCCTCATGAAATCGGGTCTGTTTACTGGAAGGGCTCAATTCCTCAGGCCCATGGGAGAAATGGAAATGCTCGGGAAAGCAAAGGGTAGAAGGAAGTAACCTTCAGTCTCTGTAAACTGGAACTATGGGAGTTGACAGCAGTGGCAAGGGAAGAGAAATTATGTAGGAATCATTCTAATATATTTATTAGGTACCTGCATCATGAGCTTGCAAAGATGGAGGTGTCATTGCTGGTGCCACATTTGGGGGATTCCTGTCTTAGACTACAGGCCTTAGGCAGAGAATGACACCAGAAAGATGCTTTGAAATATCCAGTCCTTCCATGACTGGCTCTGACATATTACAAATAGAGTTGGAATAAGGGAACAGGAAAAATAAGTGGGGCATTATAAAGCCTTTTTTTCTTTTTCTCTCCAGAGATGACAATGATGCTTTAGAAGACTCCACTGGGTCTCAAATGTGCCAGAGTCCCTCAAAAAGGTTTGAAACACATGCCTAATACTGACGTTCAGAATGCCTAGATACCAGGGTGCACAGAGGTCAGGAGCTATGCAAAAATATCCTGAATATGTTAGAGGGAGAGAGAACATTTACTATGAGCCAAATATTTTATAAACGTCATCACTTTGTCACAATGATCCTATGAGGACTATTATTAACTCCATTTTACA
Organism: Miniopterus schreibersii; assembly: GCF_964146895.1. Lineage (NCBI taxonomy): Eukaryota > Metazoa > Chordata > Mammalia > Chiroptera > Miniopteridae > Miniopterus > Miniopterus schreibersii. Next base: position 54,772,771 of record NC_138111.1, on the reverse strand, counting down.
CATGAGAAAAGTGGGACTCAAAGAGATTAGATAAATCTGCCAAAAGTCACATTAGTTTGGATCCCTGTATGATTACAGTTATATGGGGACAAAGCCTGTCTGCCCCTCCTTAGCCTCCAGCCAGTCAGAGACCTACAAATGCCTAGGTGCCAAACTCATACACTTGATGCCAGATTCCCATCTTAATAAGTACAAAGTCCTCACTTAACATCATCAATAGGTTCTGAGACTAAGAAAGGTATAAAGAAATCAATTTTACCATAGACTAAATGATATAAACGAGAGGTTTCTATGGCATTTCATCAACATTATAACAAAACAACATTGAATGAAATGACATTCCTGCTGTACTTAATGCTGTCTGCATTATATTAGACTGACTCCTGAGAGAGGATCTGAATCGCTGCCAGTTATTTCTGGTATCAAATCCTTAAGAACTTTCTACTTTCAGAATTAACCTTTCTGCTGTAATTGTAATACCAAGATATTGTTAGGAGGGAGGTTTCTTGAATCCACCTGTGCCGGCCTTGCCAGCTCTCTTCTTGCTGAGAAGCTTGGTCAGGTTGTGGGAAATTTTTTTTTAGCCTGTTGTGATGTGACAGCATATTCTACAGACAGAAATGTCTGCAAAATGACAGAAAATAGACCCAACCACAGAACAAAGACCACAGCTATGCTGTTGACAAGTTTCTTGGTCAGGCTTCATACTCTGGGCTCCCTACCTTTACTTTCCCCCTTTGTGGCATATCTTATCAACAATACAATGCCCTCCCTGTCACTTGAAAGAATCAATAAATGAGTCTGGCCAAATTGCGTTGTAATTTGATATGATTATGAGGATTAGTGCCTTTAATCTCCACGGAGCTGCCATGTAGGGTGATGTTATAATATTCTTTTTATAAACTCAGACAGGATATTCTTGTTAACTAGACTACTTGTTATATTTGGAAGGCTGCTTGCACCATGGCAGCCTGTCAACATCTCAAGGTGGGTGTCCACTGAAAGGTGCACCTGACATGGTAAGTTTGATGGCCTGGTACAAGCCAAGGAAAGGATACAGTAACTTACATGTCAGTCTTGGCAATTCTAAAAAACAATGGGAGTCTGGAAAGGAGGCTTTTCGCCTTCCAATTTCTCCATACTGACTGTGCAGTCACTGATAGCTGTTCACAGAACCAATTTCCGTCTACCCAGCTAAGCTACACAGCCTACCATCCCTTGTAGCTGTGAGTAGCCATGTGACTAGGAGGGAATGTGAAAAGTAGTGTATGCTACTTCCAGGTGTGGCCCTTAAAAACCTTCCTGGCCATTCTCTGCACTTTGTTTTCCCCTCTTCTGGTTGGCAGGCTAGAGATAACCAGCAGGGAGGCCTTGGAAGGCATGTGTTCAAGGTAACAGAGCCATCAGCATTCTATGACCCTGAATGACTGTGACTCTAGCTGACCAGGAATACTCTTTAGACTCTCAAGGAAGCAAAAATATACTTGTATTGTGTTTGTGTCATTATACATTTGGGGGTCTATGTGTTACCAGAGTTTAGCCTACCCTAACATACTGCCCAATGTTGACTCCTCAACTAGTTATTTCTGCATCACGAATCCTGATAACTTTATCTCCTAAGTCCTTTAAAAGCTTCCCTTGCTCTTAGGATAAAATCCCAAAATGTACCATAATCTATGAGAGCATGTAAGGTCTAGCTCCTGCCTACTCTCTCCCAACCTCCCAGCCATACGTCATGACACTTTCTTCTCTGTTCTCTATATTACAGCCACACTAGCCATATTTCACTCCTTCAGATGCAGCATGCTCTTTCTACCTCAGGCCCTTTGCACATTCTATTCCCAATGACTAAAACATTCTCTCCTCCCCCAAACCTTTGTCTTCTACTCAGTTTTCTGAACTCTTCTTAAATAGAGAACACAAATGGGGGGTGGTACAATAAATTGGGTCATTTTTCAAGAAAAAGCCTCAGCATACTCATTGCCTAATGCTTTTTATGTTTAAGGGTTGGGAAGCATATATGAGGCTGCATTTTACAAGTTGAAAGCATATGTGTGCAAAAAGCTATCTAATGAAAAACTACTAACAACTCAAACATGTAAGGACATGAGTCACTCTATGTAAACTATGTAATATTCTTAAAATAGATGATTATATAGCCATTAAAATTATGTCATAAGAGCTGTAAGAGCCACTTATAGCAGCAAAATAAAAGTAGTTCCTTCTGCCACTTAGCATTACGGTGGAAAGTATTGTGACTGGAGACTCAGCTAAAGGACGCTTTTTTTGTCCAGTAAATTCATGGAACAACTGTATAATCTAAAGGGGCTTGGGGGACTGGGTGAAAAAGGTGAAGGAATTAAAAAGTACAAGTTGGTAGTCACAAAATAGTCATGGGAATGTAAAGTACTGTATAGGGAATACAGTCAATAATATTTTAATAAGTATGTATGGTGCCAGGTAGGTACTTGAAATATTAGTGTGGGGGGGACCACTTCGTAAAGTATACGATTGTCTAACCACTATGCTGCACACCTGAAACTAATACAAAATAATACTGAATGTCAACTGTAATTGGAAATAAAAAGAATTTGGAAAAAAGTAGCAGGCTTTCTTACCCACTTTGAAAAAATGTTTTACTTAATAAAAGCAATAATGACAGAGACACACAGATTTATTTTAGTTAACTATGATTAACACAAATGGTTCTATGAATAAAAACAGAGAATTTAATGTGCATGGCCAGGCACAAACTGGATATCACAACCTAAGATCTCATTATAAGGCTGCCTAGATCTGGTCTCTGGATGAACGAGGGACAGGGCCCCAGGCTGCAAGGAGAGTTGGCCAAAGCTGGTTTTAGTGTCCTGAGCTCCCCATGGTAAGTACTTCCTCACCTGAATTCTGGGTCTCTCAATCTTCTTTAAGTGCCCAATTCCTTGTTTTGCTGCCTTTGCTCTCCATTTTTTCCTCCAACTCTCAAGAGGAGACCCAACATAGTCCGTTATACCTCTAGTCAATGTTCTGTTTCCAAGGACTATGTTCACAGTGATCAGGTGGGGAGTGACAGTTCTGTACAGAGCGTCCCACCTGCACCACCAGTCCCTGCACAAAGGGACAGCTCATTCATGGAAAGCCCTGTCAGGGGTTTTATCTTGCTCCCCATTTGGTAGCACCAGGCCTGAAGGGATTTGGTTCTAAAAGATTTCACTGATGAGGTTGGATGTGCAGGCCAAAGGAAGCTTTACATAGCTGCTGCTATATTGCTGGTTTCCTGGAGCTATCAGAACATTTCCTGCCTGTCCACTCTGCACACAGGGTATGACTGGGGAGCCTGGGTTGGGGTGTGTCAGAGTAGGGGATATCTGATGAGGACAGCAATCGAGGGACTGCACAAGAGCCATTCATTGCTTCTTTGCATTGTGGTATGAGAAACAGGGCAGACAGCACAAACTTTGGTCCACAAGAAGGGACAATTAGCTGCTGGGCTTTGTTGCTGTTTTTTTGTTTTTTAATTGAAGGCAAATACCTTTACACAGAGCATACCACCATGCCCTATTGTCCACTACTCCTCCACTTCCCTGTGACCTTCTGGTCCCTATAGGCCTCTGACCTTGCAAAGCCAACCCAAGGGCAACGCCTATCTCACAACTCCTAACAGTGCTGGCTATTTTTGTTAATGACTCCTACTCCCTTCTGGTGTGAGCAGGCTCAAGGTTCTTGTTGGTCTTATCTCTGCCACCTACTCCTTACCTTTCCACCACCACTGCTCTGAGTTCAGGGCCCCACTACCTCTCCTCTAAACTACTATGATGGCTTCTTAACTGGCTGCTCTGTTCTAGTATTTCCTTTCTTCAGTCTATTTCATGCACTGCTGACAGCTTACTCCTCTGGAAGTATGGCTCCTTAACATCACTCTCTATCTGCCTTTGTTTAAACTCCTTGGCCAAGCACTCGAGGTCTCCCATGTGCAGTTGCAGCCCACCTTGCTAAAGTTTAAGCCCCTCCACACCACTTCTGCCCTCTGGGCTCCAGTCAGACCAAAGCACACACTGTTCTTTTGTAGTCCTGAGGCTTTCTTACTTCCATGAATTTTCTCATACTCTTGTGTCTTCTTGGAATACTCTTTGCCCCCATCTTTGCATGTCCACTTTCTACCAGTATGCAAGGCTGATAAAAAATCCACCTCTTCTATCTCATCTGTTGCAGTCAGAATTCATGTTTCCTCCTCTAAACTTCCACAGCACTTTCCAGTTTCAGAGTGACTGAGGTTCATGCCTTTCCTACTATCCCTGAATCCCTGAGAACAGAATTTATGTTTATCTTTGTATCCCCATCTTAGCACAGGGCTCCATTAATATTTGAACAAATGAATTAACACATAAATGAATTTCTCACCTGCAACTTGGCAATTAATTGTCACATTCACTCCTTGCACTGTTTTGATGGTGTTGCCTATATCCACTGTGATGGCAGGCTCCTTGGTGTTGATCACAGTCATTCGTGACGTTTTCACTAGTGGCTTTCCTGAAGATGAGAAGAAATGATAAATTTTACCATATATAGGTTTCAGGTGTACAATTCTATAATACATTATCTGCGTATTGTATTGTGTGCTTATCACCCCAAAGTCAAGTCTCCTTGTTACCACTTACTGAACAAGCTATCTTTCCTTCTCTAAATTGCTTTGCATCTTTGTCCAATTCAGTTGGACATAT